>NC_135269.1:58465895-59676609 GCF_051311805.1 Agelaius phoeniceus
CATCTGTTTGAAATACCCAATGAATTAGGTAAAGTGGGTATTTAAGATTTTATGTTAACACTAACCTAATGTTAATTAAATTCAATATTTAAGTAAAATTTCACCATTATTATGTTTATATCAGAATTACTCACTAAGAATACTCCCTGCTGGCTCTGAGCTTCAGAGCATCCATCTATTATTTCAAAAATTGCACTATATTTTTACCAGTGTTCTGACACTGTACAAACACTGCTTAATGTCACAAAAAACCAGTCAGACTTCTTAGGTGATGTTGAGTCACCCAAAATGCCTGTTCATTTCTTTCCGTGAACACAATATTTTAAATGGATCTAAGTAATCCAATAAAACCAAATATATCTCTCAGTTGCAGCACCCATCATATACACCCATTGCTCTCTTCTTGTTTATTAAATTGTACATATGAGATTGATATATCCACTCACCCAGGTCAGACTCTGTTTGCATGCTCAAAGGGCCAAGCAACCATATAAATATATATATATACACATACATATATATATATATATATATGTACACCTCTAACTTTAGTGGAGAGGCAAATGGAAAATATTTCTCAATATCAACAGCTAATGCCTCACAGACATTTCTTCTCCTACAAAGAAATACCTCAGGGATCTACAGGCTAATTCCTGAGCCTCTTAATGATAGTACTATGGTTTATTATTCCTGCATTTGCCCAGTTGCTGAACATCCATAATACTTTCATGGAGAGACAAAGGTCTCCCTGGGAGTGTAAATGTTGCAGCATTTTGATGATGCAACTTCAAAGAAACTGAAGGTTAGCAAATAACCTGAGCTCCAGCATTGCACAGATCAGTTTACAGAAGGAAAAAACCCAAACACTTCTTGAACAAGCAGAACCATTTCATCATGGTTGCAGATAAATACAGAATAATTACAAAGGCTGCAAGACCTTCAAACTTCATAGCTAAAAATGACCTGATACTTCTTTCTGTTTGCAACAAGTCTTTAAAGGACTTTTATGGTGTTGAAACCAGGGCATGGAACTGGACTAAGGCTGCACTTTTTCATTCATCTCATGGCTCATTAGCCTTTTCTGGTCTTGGCTGCTGCTTGGCTGATAATGATGTCACTGTTGGTGCCTCTCCCTGGAATTCTCACATGTTTGTAACTTGCTTTTAAACAGCAAGCATGGTGTATAATGATCTCTCTCCCCTCCCTGCAATACTTACTATAATTACAGAAGTATTGAAACAAAAGTTGCAGCAATCAAGGGAGTAGGAAGATATCCCAACACTCATTGGCTCTTAAATAAAACCTGGGTTTCAGTAGGTAAAAATGAAACAGATTAATTTTACCAACAGCGTGAGAAGACCGGTGTTTTTATGTTATCTTTACATTATGGATGGGAAAAAATTACATTTCACTGTTAATTCCTGCTCTCAGTGCCGCACTCTTTTTCACCTACTGCTCCAGTTTACCCAAGAATGGCAGGTTAATTTTGGAGAAAGCAACACAAATCACTGTCCACATAATTGTAATCATAGGCTACAGCTTTATGTAACTTTGTTTACTTACCATGTTTCCCTCTGAATTGTGGTTTCGGGAAAATGGATAGAAAGAGCCAAGCTGCATCCAGCGCAGGCAGAGTTCATAGGTAGTGTTGTAGTTAAACCCACAGATATCAGCACCAATCTAAGGAAAAATTAAATTGCGTTTGTGATTGTGTTTGTGAAAATTAAATTGTGTTTATGATGGAGGCCCCAAAAGAGAGACTACAGAAATTTGCTAATAAAAATAATTTTTGGAAATAAATCCCTGTTTCTAACTATTTTACAAGAATGCTCTATAATGATACAAATTTTTCTGACTGAGGTTTACTGTCTCCTAGAGCACTAAGTTCACTGTGGAAGATCTGACTGTATTTCAATAATTCTACAAATTCTCCATCCCAACTTGCAAACCCAGAAATATATAAAGGAGCCCTACTCCTAGAGTACATAATTTGAAATCCTAGAGTACATAATACAAAGAGATTGGTTTTGGATGGCATACATTAAGTCAGTCTGAATCGTGCAGTGCTGTTTTTGTTTCCCTTCAGCAGCCGAGACTGACATTTAGCCTTTTAATCTGCAGTTCCTTAGGCTATGGGGGCTGTTACTGCTGGCCATCTCAAGCAGCTTGTTTCAGAGAACATTTGAGCTAATTTGAAGTGATACAGTGTATAAGCCAGCACCTGCCTAGAGGATGCCAGACTTACATAGGGAATGCCAAAGAGGTTGAATTCCATGATTCCAATGATGGAGCGGCGCAGGTCCTTCCACAGAGAGAAGTTGTCACCAAGCCAGTGAGCGCTGTGCTTGCCACTGCCAACAAACGTAGACCGGCTCAAGACAAACGGCCGCTTTCCAGTAGCCTGCTTGACAACACTGCAGAGAAATGCAACAAGATCATCAAAAACAGGAATGGCAACCAAAACATCTTCAAATCAACCTGGGCGTTCAGGCACAATTTTATCTGAAAGGGTATCACCATGAAACAATTATTATTGTGATCCCTACTCACATGCAAATGTGGCTGCAAAACTGCAAATAAAAGGAAGATTTACACAGTGGCCAAAACAAAACAAACAACAAACAAAAATCTATCTGATTCACTAAACAATTTCTCTCAGGTATTTTAATCTTCCTAAATCATAATTTGTGTTTATTATTATATACAAATTTATTCTCAGCAGTGTCTCAAAATGAAAATTCAAACCATAATTTCCTTTCTATACTAGTATATTTACTTAAGTGTCCAATTAGTTCCTAAAAAAGAATATAATATGTATTTTTTTCAACACAGGATTTATTTGGAGATTTGTATTGGTAAATAAAGTTCCAATATCCAGGAATTAAAAACCAAAAAACCAAAACCACAATAAAATATCAAAAGTATATCTAAACATCTTATAAAAAATAAGCAACCAATATAGAAAACAAACCTGTAATCATTCAAAATGCCACTCCATCCTTGTAGTATTTTCTCTGGTTTCCTGTCTTTTTTGATATATGATGTTTCATTACAGATTTAGTGGTACAATGAATTTATCTTTGCTTTTTGAAAATAATTTTGCTGTGTCACCAGAAAATCAAGAGGATGTGCCTTACAAACAAATCTATTACAAAATTCCTCAGAATAGGATACTCTTTGTACATAATTGTAAACTACAGTATTTTATATTGCAGGAACCCAAATTCAACTCTTCTTTAATATGATTTGGGCAACACAATTTAGATTCTCTTGGAAATTCTAGCATGAAATATCAATCATGTTGTTCACCATCTACTTCTTTCTCCCTTTTCTTAATGAGATTTCATCAAGAGTTCTTTCACCTGTATTCATCATGGCCCAGTGTTTGCTCTTGGCTCTGTAATGGCACAGAGACTTTAGTGTTTCAACACTTGCTTCTGAAGCAAAAAAAACCCAGCAGCTTTCATGGAAGAAAGCTGAATGTATTAACCTTAGGGGCCATATGCAGCAAGAGGTGCAGTTCTTTAACTGTGAGGGACCTGCTGGTTCTGGTTTGCAGGTGCACTGTTGGGCCAATAACTGCACAAGACTCCATGTGCTTCATACAAATGTTATTTTGGAGCTTTTCATGGATGTCTTGAGCAGGAGTGCTCTCCTCTGGCTGCCTTTGGCTCCATTTGCAAATACAGGTGCTAATGAGGGCAATATCAGATCAACTCAACTATGATCCAGAGCTGCAAAAACAATTTGTAACAAGTAATTTATTGAATAATTTCAGTCTTTCACAAACCATTGCAGAGCAGGTCCTAATGTTGTCAAATGCATTTGTTGATTTAAATTATTTACAGAATATCATGTGAAAATAACTCTTGGCATTAAGCTATGCACAAACTGATTGCTGCTAGTTTATGTATTCAAATTCAAACCATTTGACAGAGGCCAGATGACACATCTCCTATTCTCTGTCTGCTTTAGAATAATTCTTAGAATTGTGTTTTTATATGATTATGAAATTGTCATTCATTTTCATCCAATATCCTGCAATTGATGCTGGGTGCTAAATATTCCTGTCAGTAATTTCATTTAATATATTCTTTGTGAAGAGTGAATGCAGAAAGGATATACAACCAGCCTTGAAAGGAAATCTATTTGAGAAACCCAAATGAATATGTACAAAAAATACTTCAGCAAAGTCTCCCAGCTTTGCAGCAAAATCAACTCCTGCATATACTTTTGGTGGTCTTCTCCACATTTGGCCAAGCAAAATAAGTTTCTTGGTAGAATCTGTTCAAAGACTGGGGAATAGGGGCCCAAAAACCATGGTAAGAAGTCCAGGGTTCAAGGGCTTCCTGTTCTTTCTCTCAAAGCAGGAATGTGCTTCAGCCAGGCCCATAAGAGCTGGCAAACTACTTCTGTTTTTTCCCAGGGCTTCCCTTGCCCTGCACTTGGCATATAAAATACAAACGGATCAACACCAGAATTAGGCTCACTTAACCATGCCCTCTGGATGCTATCAGAATCCAGCTTCTGAAAATGAGTGCTAAATGCTGAAACAGGCCACAACTGGACCCCTGCTTTGGCTCTTCCATTGTGGTATGAAATTTCCCAGTGTTTTAGCTCAATCCCTGCTGGAAAAGCCATGATCTGCCCATTTCATTTAATCCAACAGCCAGCTTTCCACAGCAACAGCCCTGCCTGCATAAGCTGGCTTTGAGTGCTTCCCAGCTGCAAAATGAGTTTTACAATAGCTGACAGCAACTGTGCTGCAATGCAGCTCTAACCTCCTGAACCAACTGAGCCCCAAGCCAATCTGCAAAACGCTGCCTGCCAGGAACCACAGGCAGCTCCACAAGCAGCCAGGGGACCTGAACAGTTTGGATTCTCCACTGACAGTGACAGAAGCTCCTCTACCACAATAGTGAAGGCACAGATAAATACCCCTGACACCACACAAGGCTGCTTCTGCTGCCAATGCTCATGAGAAGCTCTAACAGAGCATAGGAGCATCTTGCTCTAGATATACAGAAGCAGCAGCTGTAAAGTTAGGCCCTATACATACACCCTGATTTAGATGAGAAAAGTAAAATTAGAAAGGATTCTGTTCCTTCTTCCAAGGTTCTTTCTTCTTGAAACTTCTTACTAAATGGCAAACAATGAAACAAGACATGGGTCTGTTTCTTATTAAATACTATTACAGATTTTCCAAGTAACATCAATGGCTTTTAAAATGCATTTTAATCACCTGGAATCTAATGAGAAATATTTTGAAAACTTACTTGAAAGTTGGTTCTGTCTGGGACCAGCCAAAGAGAGAGTGTGTGTTGTAGTGGTCCCCAAGGTAAGTCTTGGAGTCAGGGCACAGTGTCTTTTCCGCCAGGGAACGATCAGAGATGCCTGGGAATGATACAAACCACTGTAAAATCATATACATCACAATTCAGGTCTCTTCATATTTCTACACATTTAGGGGTGAAAACACCAAAATATTTGGGAAGAGGGAAAGCTGAAGTGCTGTACCTGCACTGATTTGAGGTTAGCACATAGCCACAAATACTTGTTTGCACACAGGCACGTGTCCTTGAAGAGGGGAGATGACTGAGTAAACACCGATAATTAATTTCAAGTTCTATGTCCAATAATCCAAAATATCTGTACAGGTGTCATGTATTCAGTAAGTAAGAAAGAAAATTTCTGCTTTGCTGAATTAAGAATATATTATTTTACACAATGACAAATTTTAGTTAACAGCAAAAATATCGTTTAGATGCTGCCTGGTCTTTGATCCCATATCACAGAGATGCTGGAAAAGCCCATTTGGTGCAAAAAAAATTTCCATCTGAAAATGCCTCATGAAGCTCAGCAGGAAATGGGCAGGTCAGATGTTTATACATTTGTTGAGGGTTAGGTTTCCTTCCTTTTGTTCCTTTTAGGGAATTTTTTCCCATAAGCTGCTAGGAAACAGTAATTATTAGGTACCTAAGAAAAACAGGAGTGGCCAAGCTCAGGGGAGGAGGACATCTGGTTGCACTTCTCTTATCTGGAGTTTCTCTGCGAAGGGAGAGACACCACGGGAACTGGGCAGGTAAAGGACGGGGCTGGGGCAGCTGCTGGCGCTTTTCCTCTCGGCTTCGGAGAAGGAAGGTTGGAGCTGCTGCTTGGGGAAGGGAATTCGCTGCTGCTGCCGGAGCCCAGCCCAGAGCTGCTTCTCCTGCCGTGGCGTGAGCCTCTGCTCATGAGAGCAGCCACGGAACTGGGACCATATTAACACCCACCTCACTAAAAGAGGGACCTGTCCCCATCTGTTCAGGATCCAGAGCTCGCCTCTCCCTATCCTGCTGGGAAGCTGGGCCGCCACTGCCCTGCCCCTGCTGCTTCTTCCAGCACTGCGCTAAGTTTTTGCTGCACTGTAGCCCTTCACTCCCTGTCTGCTGAGACATCCTGCCAGCCCATCTTGCTGTTTCCGAGAGTCCTGCTGGGGCAACGGGACCGGCTGCCCAGGGTTGGTGAGGCAAACCCTCTCCTCCATCCCCTCCCTCACCACCACGCGCTGCCCGAGCCCGCGCCACAGCGCCCCTGCAGCCGCGGGGGAGTCACCGCACCTGCCCCGCCTGCCGGCAGCCAGCAGCGCCCCTGCTGGCCGTGCCCGGAACTGCAGGCTGTTAGCGGGTTCCAGGCTCTGTTCATTGTTAATGCTGTAGCTGCTGTTGTTTTGTTTGGCTTGTTAGACATACTAGTAAAGAACTGTTATTGCTATTCTCATATCTTTGCCTAAGAGCCCCTTAATTTCAAACTTATAATAATTTGGAGGGAAGGGGTTTACATTTTCCATTCCAAGGGAGGGTCCTGCCTTCCTTAGGAGACACCTGTCTTTCAAAGCGAGACAACATTATATTTCTTTTTAGAGATGGAGTTGCAAATATTATAAAAGTCTCTCAAAATAAAAAATAAATTCTCAATTTTTTTTTTCATGCTTAATTACGTGCATGCACTATTGTAAATATTTCTCCATGAACAAGCAATCTCCCTGCCTAATTGCACTTCCTGGATGGTTGCAGTTATTATCACAATTTCTCTGTACCTGAAACCCCATTAGCCTCTCAGCCCTGCTGTGCCACTACAGCTACAATCCTTGTGTTTGGATCTTTAGACACAAAGACTCCAGTGTCGGTGATCTACATCAGAAAAAACTTAATTTATAGGCAATTTCCTATTGCCTTCCTAAAAAGTAACTTTGACCTATATGTCTTTGAAGAAGACACTAAGCTTCTGAGGAAAGTCACACTTAATGTCCCAGTGGTTCTTGATTATTAGCCCTATAAATTTAAGGTGGGATAGGAGAGAAAATGCTACCACATGAATCATAGGTTCATGCTTCATTCTTATTCTGAGTATTTTGTATTCTGCCTCAGTAATACTGATTATTTTACAATTGCATATTAATCTTCAGTATAAAGTGTTTTACAGAAAATTGATTTGAAGGACATCTGGCTTAAACCAGAATTTCAAACCATGTAATCATGGTTATAAAATTTAGATAAGGAGGTTGAAGGCTACACTGACAAAAAGCCTGAGGTTCTGAGACTGGGACTTACACAGATGAAATCACCTAAGACAATAGTGAGCTCCCAAAACTCTGCTAAGCCCAGGAAGGTCCTAATATCTTACTGGACTAAACAGCTTAGGGCACCTCTCATACCTACATAAGTCAAGGGCTTGGACAGCTATGAACAGGCACCTATTCTAGAAAGTGAAACAGAAAAGAAAGCCCTTAAACACTGGTTTAAAATAGGTTCCCTACATGTTGGGATGTAATACCTAGGGCTCCTGGCTGCAGAAGGAAGATCAATACTAGGAAAGTCTCTAGGAAGACCTTAGAGCAGCCTTCTGGTACCTGAACAGGACCTACAAGAAACCTGGAGAGGGACTTTTTAAAAGGGCATGGAGTGATAGGACAGAGGGTAATGGTTTCAAGAGAGCAGGTTTATATGAGATACAAGGAAGAAATTCTTTCCTGTGAGGGTGGTGAAACTCTGAAACAGGCTGCCCAGAGAAGCTGTGGATGCCCCATGCCTGGAAGTGTTCAAGGCCAGGATGGATAGGGTTTTGAGAAAGCTGGTCTGGTGTCCCTGCCCATGCTAGGGGGGCTGGACAAGGTTGGTTTGAAGGTCTCTTCTAACACAAACCCATCTACGATTCTGTTATATTATTCTAACACTGCTAGTCACTAGCAGAAGCAGGGGCATATGTGCATGAGTCAAGGCAGAGAAACTGGGCTCAAAACACTCCTGTCTTCAGTATCTCTCAGTGTCCTTATATGTCATGCAGGCCTCTAGGTCTGAGTCCCTCCTGGTGGCTCAGACATCAATGCTAATCTTCACAAAGCTCAGCTGCAGCTGCATGGCTCAGCTGCATGGGCTCACTCTCAATCCTCTATTTGTGATGTAAAGGGAGCTCTGCTCTTTTGCCCAGTTTACCCAGTGTCTCACATCTTTTATGCAGCTCTGAAGGCCGACCAAAAAATGAAGGTAATTTAAGGCAAAGGGGGAAATTCTCATCAGTTCCTGGGCTTTGGTCAAGACCCACAGGATAAGTATGCAGTGGTTACCCAATAAAGAGAGCAAACACCAAAATCATCATTAAAAGCTCTCCTGCTTTCAAAAATTCACAATCTCTTTCTAATATTTTATCATGTTTTTGATATGTTTATGTTTCTCTCATATTCAAAATTAAAAAAAAAAAAGAATTGCCATTTAATAAAGAAAATTTAGAATTCTCATGAGACTACAAAAGCCTGAAGGGGAAAAGGGGACATTTCCAATACTCCACTGCCAATACTCCAACCCTCATGTATCAGCTTCCTATTGCATATTAACATTGCTCAGGCAGCTGGGCTTTCCTGGGGAAATGTTGGCTGGATTAACTACCACACCACTGGCAATAATCATAGGTACTCATGGCCTCCTGGGGAAGAATGAGCATATCATTAACTCAGCTCCTGGAAGAGAATTTTCCATTCCTGTAAGTTTCCCATAGTCTTAGACGTTTTAAAACTTATTTTTAGCCTGTTTCTAGTAACACAGTGAAAATTTCTTTCCAAAGAGAAAGGAAATATATTGAACTAAGGCACCATCTCCCTTGTCAAAGTTTGTGAGAAGGCCATCTCTGAGACTAGCAATGGCAAGGGTTACTTCAGAAGTCTGTAGCTGAGTTATCGTATATAGGTATCTTGCCCTTTTTCTGATGTGGACCAGTTGCCCAGAGAATGGCAAGAAAGGTAATTTTTCTAGTCCTGTTATGAGGCAGAACCTTGGACAGAGGAACATGATTGTTTTTGATACTCCAAGAAAACTGAGCCACTGGAGCCTTAAACAAATATGTAATTGAACTTACAGAACAGACAGGGAAAGATGGAAAATCAGAGAATGGAATTTTTTTTTTCTCCTAAAATAGAGCCTATCCAGGTTTAAAACAAAACAAACAAGAAAACCAAAGAAACAAAAAAACAGCAATGAAATTATAACATTAATGTTATTCTAAAATATAATATAATATAAAATAGGAATAAAAACATAATATTAATAAATAATTCATGGCAATGAAATTGTACTTACTAGGAATGTAAGGAGGGTTATTGATTTCAGTATCAGCACATCCAGGTATCTGGCCTCTCATGAAATTGGATGGTTCGTTCATATCCTTTAATAAAGAGAGTAAGACACATGAAAATCTTCATTTTCTTTTTTATAAGAAGGAAGGGCAGATATAATGGGACATACAATCCAGATGCCATCGTAGTCAAGGACGTCCTTGAACTCCAGACACAACTGGGTCCACCATTCCACTGTCCTGGGGTTGCTGTAGTCAGGAAACACACAATCTCCAGGAGGCCAGGCCTAGGGGTTACAAAAATGTAAATCCTGGTTATTTTCCCATTTCTATTACACTGCTGCTTTATTGTTTTGAAGCAGCACTAGACAAAATGCATCACAAAACTAAAAAACCCACCTGCCCAACAGCAGGAGTCACGCCATCAGAGTTGTTCACCCACACTCCCATTTCCTGGCCAAGTTCATAAGGTCTGTAAGTGCCTGGCTCCTCATCCTTGGCTATGAAAGGGTCCTGAAAAGAGTGATCACACTTCCTTTATTGAAATCCCAGAGGTAACAATTAATCTTCTGTTTTATATTTTATAAAAATTTGTGTTATGTTTTCTTAATGCTGATTGCAAAAATATTGGAAGAAAACAGCATTAAAATTTAATAGGAGTTGAGAGCACATAATTTAGAAAAAGTCATTAAGGCTATGTCATGAGTATTTCTTGTGTAAGGCAAAAGCAACGTGAAATTACTAAATACAGTCACTTTTATTTTTTATGAGACTTTCTATGTTCAAATTATTTTAAGAGAGGCACTAGACTTTTACTCCCCCTGCACCAAGGTCTCTGCTGTGGCTGGGTGCTGTGCTGGACATTCCCACACTGGAGCACCTCTGGGTTTCCTCCAAGGCAATCCATATTCCAGCTGCCTCAGCACCAACAGCTCAACGCTGGAATAACTAAAACTTTTCAAGGGGCTTGAAGCTGGGCACATCCAACCTCAAAAGGGCCTCTTTAGCCCTCCATTCCAAACCAATGTTGGACAAGGATGTGTTATGCCAGTCTGACACAGAGAGCCCAATTCACACCTGCCTGTGGGGCCTTACACCTCTGCTCTCCCCAGGCACCAGGAGCACAGCATTTTACACCCCACAGCTTGTTCCTGCCCCTTCCCACTGCTTGGGGTGGTCACCACCTCCCACTGCTGCCCCTGATATTGATACCAACAACTCCTCTGCCTCAGGATGACCATCAGTAGCCACCAAGCGGGTACAAAGAGAGCCTGATCAGCTCCTGGGGAACCACAGAGGCCCACCCACCATCCTGGAAGTAATAAAATTAAGAATACTTTGAGATGCCACTGAATGAAGAGGTACTTTGCAAATCTGCCCAGCATTCAGCTGCAGCCAAAAGGAGGTAAGTGCACTTTGTAATACATCCCTAATTGGAAGCAACTATCTGCTTTGTGTTTTTTAGAACACATAAAGACTGCAGCCATTTTATTAGGGAATTCTTTACTTTCTCCTTAGAAAATCTTACTGTCTCAGGTTCTGCTCTAGGCAAAACCTTTCAGTTATGAAACACAATGGAGAAAAACAGCATTGAAACAATTCTTCCACTTAGTTGTAGCTTCTGCAATAATTTAAGTGAACTTGAATCAAAATGTGATAGAAGTCTAACTAGTAAATGTCTTAAAAAGAAAAAAGTATCAGACCCCAAATGGTAAGTTGCTTTAAAGGCTTGTTTTAAATCTCATGTAAATATGTGAATTAATTGCCTGATTTACTTGTGAGCTCTCTGATAAGCATAGCCCTGGTGAGGGAAGTATATTCTCCATGCCTCAACAACAAAAGCTACAGCTAAATCCCTACTTTAAGTCCAAAATTTTGTTTATCTAGCTCTATTGTCACCTCCATAAGGACTGTAAGCGTCCATTACATTTTTAACTTGTTCAATAGTCCAACTTTGCAAAAGAGAAAACTGTCCATCTGCAATAATTATCTTATAATTGTGGTAAAGATGTCTCTCAAGGGACATGAAGGCTAAAAAAAGTCAGCCTAATTAGCTACTCCTAATGCAAACTTATGGTTTCCTTCAGCTGAAAGGTTGTTCCAGAGCATAAATCGAATATATTATGCAGGTTTAGTATTGCCCTAAAGAAAACAAAAGCTGTCCATGCCTGCAAGGGTTGTTTGTGGGGAAGGAGTTTCATGCCTGTTAAATCTTCACTCATCGTTTTAGCATTTAAGGGAAGAAGTGCTGAGCATCCTTAACTCCAGCTGACTGCCTGAAGACCTGTGAGCCCCCAGCACATACCCAGACTGATGCACTTCCTCCTGCGGCCCCATCCCAATCATATATTTTGATGCACATCCATAAAAACTCATCTCTGGAAATTTTTGGCTCTATAGCTCACACAATTGGACTTAAAAATGTTAAAGATATCGAGCATTATTTTGAATCATGTGCATGTTGCTCTTGACTTTCAAGTATTTAGTCACTTATGTCATTCCTAGCTGTTTCTATTCTTAATATGACTTAATAGACAGTATGCAAGGTGTTTCATTAAAGATCCTCTTTAGTAAAAATGTTTATAATTTTTCAATGTACTCCTTGTTACTTTAGAACATCTTTGTTTCTAAAGAATATATTTGTTCTGACATGGCTGAAACATGCACAATATTTAGTGCAATGATGATGACCAGGTGCTGACATGCAAAGTCACAATTTCCCCTAAGTAGAGGTGGCCTCTGAAAGAGATTAGGAGAGAGAAGAGCTGAAGGGCTGCATTAGAGGCTCCAGTAATGGAGCCATGCTACTCTCAAGGGGACCATAGTCACAGAGGGCTCCCAGCACAGGGTGCAAGCCTGGGGAGCAGACCTGCTGCTGGTGTGGCACCAGCAAGCACAGTGATGGTGGCACAACTGAGATCAGGGTCCCATCCTCAGGCAGGTGGCCAGTGTCAGTACTGCTGGCTGTCAGGATCTGTGCTTTGCTTGTGACCAAAGTGGTCTTGAGATGATAGATTGAACCCATTCCCTAAATCCATTTACCAGAAGTTTTCCATGACACTAACTGGCTGTCAGAGCCCATTTCCTGAAATCATCATGAGAGAGGCAACAATCTGCTATATTTGGAGAACTCACCAATTCCTGTCACTACCCAAAGGGAATCTAAATAGAAAATTGTTTTTTCGGTATCCAACTGGATTACACTTGCCTTGATTGCACCCACTGTGACTTGGGAATGAAACCCTTCACACTGCTCCAGCTCCCAACTCAACTTAGGGGAATACTTTACATCACTAAAGAATCCTAACAGACAAATTTTGACAGAGATATCAGCAACTGTAATAAAGTGAAAATAGAAAACGTCAGTACCAGTGCAACCTATACTTCTCATTAACTTTTAAACAATGAAGGACAGACTGGCTCAGCTTTTGTTCTTTTTCCACAAGCTTGGCTAAAGAACTAGAGCAGAAGACAGGCCTCAGTTACAGATTAGTGGAAGGATGAAAGAAAGGCTTCCTATCTGGATTCCCATTAGCTCATTGCATGAATTAAGAGTTGCTATGTTCCTTGTATCTGTCTAACAGCTGAATTGATACAGCAACACCTTCCTGCACTGCTGCAGAATGTGCCATCTGAGAAACTGAAAGGGCTTTAAAAATGTTGTTGAAGTCAAACTCATAAGGAAGAAGGTAGCTCAGCCACTGAACCACAACTGCTTGCCTGTAGCCTCATATCCAGTAGCAAGTGCAAAACAACTGGAGACATCCCAACAGTGATGAAAAAGAGATGACTACCATGTATTTTCTGAAGGGCAAGAGTGCATAGGAAGAGCTACCCCAAACTCCTGGTATTTTGCTCCTATATTAATGCTTTGCAAACTATTTTGAGATAAACCAATAAATAGGCATGTGGTATTTAATGTTACAGCTCTAAGAGATTAGATCATTTTCAGAGTAGTATTGAGGTTACAGAGAGCCTAAACTGCCTAACAGTTAGAAAGAGCAATCAGTCCTGACAGCACATGTGCTCACTACTCCTTAGTTATTTACAATGATGTATCCATTTAATTTGGGTCTATTTTTGTCTTAAAGTTTCTTTCCATCAAAGTGACTTAGTAATCTGTTACTATTTAAATGCTGTGCCTTGAACCTTCACTGATGAAAACTGATTTCACTGCTGCACCCCCGAGCTTCTCAGAATGGAACCTTCAGGGGAAGGCATCTTTAGGGACAAAGGGCTAGCAAGCAGCATTCACTGTATGCATACTGCTGTATGCAAGCAGCATTCACTCTATGCATACTGCTGTTTCCATTATCAATATGAAATTGATCACTTGGGCTGCATGGTTTTGTTTGAGAGTCCTAGTAGTAAATGGAATTACAGTGCACCAAAGCAAAGATTAGGCAAATAATAAAAGGTATGTTTAAGGAAACTATCAGAAAACTCACAATTAAAAAGAAAACACTGATATAGCTATCTGTGGTGCTGACTAATCCACCATCCTCAGTAATGTTTTAAACTTCAAAACAAACTGTGAGAAGAAAATAAGGATAGGAGGGAGGCACTTCTGCCTTTATCTATCTATTTAACAAGATAATGTGATTTTTAGATGAGAAAACTGCAGTAGCTCTTGTTTATCTTGACTCCAGATAAACCAGCAAGTGTATTTGTGAAAGAGCAGCTGTACCACAATTCAGGACTCTGCAGTTCATGCTTTCTCTCTACAAGCCTTATTTTAAAAAGACTGGTTTGACTTAGGATCCAAACAAGGGGACCTGTCCATCGTGATTCAGTTGGATTAACTGAATCCCAGTCTCCTTAAAAGCATGAGCCATCAATATAATTGCAGGTAAATGTGTTTGTTTAGCCTAGCAGAGAAAGGCTGAGGGAGAATACACTTATTTCAATCAGTCTATAAAGAAAGAAAATAGAAGGGTGAGAGACTGGCAGTTGGAGGTAAAGACAAATAAGTAGTAGCCAAATGAATGTAGTATCCAAATGAAAGATATAAACTCACCATTTAGGTAGAAAACATATTACAAATCTACAGTTACAGCAAAAAGTGCTGAGAGGAGCCCTGTGGGATTGTCTCCTCCTCCTCACCCTGTGGCTGCAGGTCAGCTCAGCCATGCCTGAGCCATGCCTGATCCATCTGCAGGGTCTGTTCACAGCACCCACCTGGGGAGGGACCCTGGCCCCAGCAGCTGTCTGTTGCTCAGCTCACCTTGCTGACAGGCAGCTTTACCCTAACGTTTGCCCTGAATCTGTCCTGCTGCAGTTTAAAATGCTTTTCCTCTTATCCTGCCCCCAGTGGTTATGGAGAGCAAATTGCAGCCTGCTCTGGGGAGTGCAGCCCTCCTACTGCTAAGCTGCTGGGGGACACTGGAGAGCAAGATCTTGTGAATTTATAAATGGATTTTATTTGATTTCCTAATTTATTTTCACCTTTACTTAAATTTCGATTAAATTGGTCTCCAGTGTCCTTGCTGCCATTGGTGCTCACTTAGCTATTGTGACAGAGTCATTTTGGCACAAGGACACGTATAGGGAAGTGCTGGAGAGAAACAGCAAATTTTGTTGGAAAAATTTACTGGGGAAGATGGAAAACTCCAATTTTCACTTGTATCCCAATTAATTCATTTGTCCGTGTGCCAATTTTGGTCAGAGGTTCAACATACATTTTCCACAGATTTGCAGACAAGTAATCATCTCTCACATTAACATAGATAAAAAGTAAGTACAAAGAAACATGAATTGTAGTTAGTATATTCCAGAGTGATTAGGAATAGAATTTTTTCCACTATTCAGCTATTTTTGTATATGTACTAAAATAATTTGTTCATTTCAGGGAAAGAATTATATGAAAGCAATGTCAACTCAGAGGCAAAATTTCTCATAACTGAGTGGGAAAAAAGTGACAGAGAATTAATGTTTTGATATAGAGATGATACTGGTAGAGAGCTATTGAATAAAGACAACACTTCTAAAAATTAAATCTGTGAGAACTTTTTCTTCAGCTCTTCTCAACATATGAGAAAATGGAAAATCTGCTACACTGTGTTAGCACCTAGGTACTGCTATGAAGACTATGTCGGGAATAGTTTTTATAAATGGAGAAATAATTAGCAACATTTTTAATTTACCAGAATCAAAACGTTGTGCTTTCCGTTCTTCTTCATCTCCTTTATGAACTCTGGGAGACCAGCAAAATTCACTTTATCATAGGTAAAGTCCAGGCGACGTTCCATGTAGTCAATATCATAATGTTGGACGTCCTAAACATTTTTCAAGTAAAAAATTACATTATTACTTCTTCCAGCTCTGGAGTTCTCAGACAGGGAAGACATGGATCTGTTGGAGCAAGTCTAGAGGAGGGCCACAAAAATGATCACAGGGGCTGGAGCACCTCTGCTATGAGGACAGGCTGAGACAGAGAGGGCTGTTCAGCCTGGAGAAGAGAAGGTTCCAGGGAGAACTTACTGAAGCCTTTAAATACCTAGAGGGGCTTATAAGAAAGTTGGAGTCAGACTTTTTTGTAGGGTCTGTAGCAATAGGACAAGGGGTGGTGGTTGCAAACTAAAGGAGGGTAGATTCAGACTAGATATAAGGAAGGAGTTTTTTACAATGAGGTGGTTGCACCCCAGGTAGATGGTGAATGCCCCATCCCTAGAAACATTGAATATTAAGTTGGATGGGATTCTGAGCAACCTGATTTAGTTGAAGATGCTCATGCTCATTGCAAGGCATTGGATTAGATGGCCTTTAATGGTCTCTTCCAGCTCCAAGTATTCTATGATTCTATAACTGAAGTATTTGATACAGAAATTAGAATGCATGCAATGGTATTTCTGAAAGGCAACTAATGTATGTAATGAAACCTAAGAGACTGTAATTGTAATCCTAGCAGTGGACTACAAAAAAATGTAGAAGCCCTAGTTTAGCAACTATTTTGCAGTGATCTGCATCAGAAGTTTGTTTTCCATTATTTGTTTTTAAAATGCTAGCACCTCATACTGCAAAACAGCAAATCCACACCAAAATCACCTGCTATGCAGCCAAGAGCAGCACTTAAACATCATGTTCACAGCCCACTTTAAATGTTCTTTTCAGCATTACGAAGATATTACATGCAAACCCACTACAGAAGATTATGAATGTCCTTTTATTCTACAATTCTCTCTGTAAGATAATTACTTTTCCTCCATTATAATTTTATTCACTTCAGAGTGCAAGGTTAGCACCCACAGTGAAAGATTCATACTCACATATGGGATGTCATAGCGCTTCATGCGGTCGACAGTTTCCTTGAGAACATCAAGGCTGTTATAGCCCCAGCGGGAGAGCTGGAATCCCAGAGCCCAGTAGGCTGGCATGTGTGGGCGTCCAATGGCCTGCAGCAGCAGTGAGGAACACAGAAACACAAGGGTGAGAGGAAAAGAAGTTACTCTGAAACGCCAGGAGAGGCTTCCAGATCACTTAAAGCACAAAGGCCAGGGCACAGGCATCACACCCCCATTAAATACCCATTCCTTTCTCTGAGTGGCTCTTGGCGCTTCTCCTGGTGGATCCTTGCCCTTCAGAGAGACTCCAACAACACCAGCACTGAGCATCACTTCTAAGGACACCCTGGTGGAGGAGACAGTGTATAAAAGCCAGGCTGATGTCAAACGTGGTCTCAGCCTCTGCACAGCAGCATGTACCCTCACTTACAGGGCACATGCCAGCAGAAATCCAGTGTGGAGCCTCATGCCACCTGATCCACAACAAGTCCACAAACTCCTTGGCCAACAGAAGGCAAATCTCCAACCACACACAGCAACATAAGCTTTGCAAACTTCTCTTGCCACATCCAGCTGAACTAACTTATCAAGAGTCTGATCTTTATTTGAGCTCTCTGAAGTTTTAATCATATTTACACACCAATCTGATGAAACTCAGTTACTTATGGCTGACTACTGTTATTGCTGGCCCACATCCTTGTGTTGCCAGGCACTGACAACCCTCTTCAAGGCCAGACTTACTGTTTGGTCCTGAAATTCTCAACTGAAACACAAGGTAATGAGTTAAATATGATTTATAAATATTTGATTTCCACTGTCTGAATGTAATCCATCTGTAAATGGCATGAGGAAACTCAATTGAGAGCACAGGGAAGCAAGGCATCCTGCTCTGCTTCCCCCGGTGAGCGCTGCTGTGGTAACCTGGGATGAGCAGTGGGCAATTAGAATGTGTCTGTTGTACAAATAAGCTGAAGTCTGGCTTTGTCTCATAAGGACACACCAGTGTTTTCTGGGGCACATCTTCTGAAATCCTTACTTCAGTTAAATCCAATGAAACTAACCTTTGATTTATATTTCCAACACCTTTGCAGGCAATACATGAAAATCTAGTAGCTAATAAGCACCTATGACTTATTAATCAGCTGCAGCTATTGTCCCCCTTTGACTAAATAATGGTCCCTCCCTTATTTCCTTGTGTATCTCCATAGTTAGGTAATTATGCTGAAAAGTGAAAAACAACAAAACTTGCATATTGGCAGCTAAACCCCATCTACTTCAAATAAATAAAACAAGGCACTTCTGGCAGCCTGTATCTATTGCATTGCTAAGCTCTCTGGACATGCAGTGCATGAAGGCACACCTTCCTATGGGATTTTCTCTAGGAAGTATGACCTGGGAAAGCAAGGCTGAGCTTGAAATTGCTCTAAAATACATCACAAGCTAGAGCATCAGTACACAGATGTACAAAGTGCATCAGACAGAAAACCACATGTGGGAGAGAGGCAGAGAAAAGCTGAGGATGCTTTTAATGCCCCTGAGCTGGGAAACACATAGGGTAAATTGCTTCCAAACAAGAAATGCTTGGGAACACACAGCCAAACATTACAAATTTGGCTACAGTGTGCCTTCACTTGTTGGGATGCTGCTGTTTCACATAAGCAGAAACATAAAGAGGCCATAACCACTGGTGAGGTTAATGCTTTGGGTGTCTCCAGGAGGGACACTCCAGCTGATCAGCACAGTTGCCCCATACACCTGCTGCTTGTCCTGTCCAACCAGACTTAACTTTCCTGATCCTCCTCAGTATCTACTTCTCCTCCAATTCAGCTGGAGGCTGGGGTAATTAGAAGAAGTGGGAGCAGCTCTCAGCAGTGTGTTCCTGCCACAGAGGCACTCAGCTTCCACTGCACACTGCTGTGCCCTTGCCAGGGCAGGCCCTGAACAGAAAAAGGTGGTGCCTACCATGTAGGGGGAGGCCAATGGGCAGACATGCCATAACTACCCTGGAGCTATCCCATCTCCTTGCACATGTCACCAGTTTTTTTTCTGGACACATCTGATCACCCAGACCATCTTTCAAGCTCTGCTGGAGAGCTGAATGGGGTGTGATGGCTCAGGACAATCTCCCAGACACCTTGTGAGCCAGCACCAAGGTGTCCAACACAGCATGGCAAACCTCAGGGCAAGAAGTCTTCTTCTCTGGCACATCCACACTCACCACGTTAAGGATAAATTCATCTGAGGAGGCAGCACAGCTTGTTTGAGACCAGCAAAGGCTGCAGGATGAGCTTTGTGAACCCACCATTTTGTGCTCCTAAAGCAGATGCATATTTTGCCCTTGCTTTCTCTACTGGAAACAGAGAATGACCTCTACAAACAAGGTTAAAAAAACAGACCAAAACAAAAGAACTCCCTAATGAAATAAAATGCTTTGTGCACAGGCTTCTCATCTTGGACAAGAGAAATAGGGAAAACTGGCTGATAAATATTAATCCTGCAGTTCAATGCAGAGCCCTGTGCCCTGGCAGGATGTCTGCATGGCATCTGCTGCCTCTTCCCAAGCAGGCTGGGAAATGGGAGAGGGGGAACCAGCCTGGGCAGATGCAGTGGGAGCTGCTGAGCAGCTCTGCCCTGGGTCCTGTGATACCCAGGTCACTCCTGCCTGGGGAGGACAGCCTGGGACATTGCCAATACAGTGCATTTCAAGAGTTGGATGGGGATTGGCTTCTTCCCCATGTCCTATCAAGCATGCAGGTGGAGAACAGGGGGGCTGGAGGTGGAGCTGTGGCCCCTGGTGTTTCAGTCAGAGCCCTTCCAAAAGGGCATGTCCCCAGCACTGGGGCACTGGAGCTTGCTGGGGTTCACCTGCTCACCCCTATGGGATGGTGCTGTGTCATTCTGGACCACAGAGTGAGACAGTATTTTGTGACAGCATCCCTTGAGGAGCTTGGGATTATAGCTGAACCAACAGAAAAATATCTACCTTGCAAGGAAGATATTAAGCTTTTAAAGCAATTAGTTCTCTAGGTTCACCAGGCTGGTGCATCTATGGTGAGCTTAATTGAAACCAACAGAACATTTGAAGAGGAAGGATGAAAACAGGGCAGCTGGGAAAACAAATGTTCTTTTTTCTAATTATGCTGTGGACTCTCTCTAATGGATCCCCCTGAAGCTTCCTGATAAAGTAACTGACATATGGTACCCACTCACAGATGGATCAGCAGAGGCAGGAATGTAATTTTGCAAACCTGAAGACTCAAGTTGGATTTGATATATATTTAGGATCTACTTAATTCATACAGATTGCATTCTGCATACAAATGATCAGAAAGTGCAGCAGCCAGAGAAAGCCTGCTTGGCAAAACTGACTCCCATAGAATCAGAAAAGGTAGATGGGGTACGGCAGGAGAACTGAGGGAGGAAAACATACAAACAGCAAACATATGGAGTATCCAAAATGAAGGGGGGGAAAAAGCACAAAGCTATGGTAGTGCAGAACCAGTAAAAACAAAAGATCCTATTTTCTGTTCCAGAATTCTTCCTGCACTTGCTTCTTAAATAACTCCTGGTGTTTAATAAATTCACTGTTAGTTTTTGCATGTTTACATAATTTAGCATTATGTGTATTTTTTTCACTTTTTTCAGAGCCACCTGAGAGCTGATGTATTGAGGAGGTACCCTGGAAACATTTTGTGGTAAGAATGAAGTTCAGTGGAAACAAGTATATCTAACAGATAAAATCTGTATCTAGGGAGCAGGTGATCTGTACTCATTTTCTCTGTGTTGGATTATTGGAGAAATAATGTTATTAATATAAGCATCAATGATATGTACTAGGTTATAAATTCTATAGAGTAAATCAGGATCCTGTTCTGTTAACACTATGACCAAAGACTTTGATGAGAGAGAGACAGATGCAGAGTTATGCCCATATATAACAGAGGCTGGAGAGAGGTTCTCTTTCCTGTGCTCACAAAGGAGCTAACATGTCCTGCAATGCATATTGCTAATCTCACACCCTAATTAGCCACATAAAATGATTTCTGAAGCTTGATATTTGCTTCAACTCCCTTTCTTCAAAGAAGAGTTATAGGAGGAAACTGTAAAACCCAAGTGGGCTAATGCACTGGGTTTAGTGTTTCTGTATGGCTAAATTCCACAGGTGGTCCCATGGCCCACATATCTGTATCCAGCTCATCTGCTATGACTAAGACAAACAGCTGAGTGCTGTGGGCACCCAGTCAGTTAGAGGGCAACCTTCACTCAAAGTCTGCTAACAGAAGCTAAGCTTTGATTTAGGAGAGCAAAAAGAAAGGCCCTGCAGCTGCTGAACCATAAAGAAGATGCTCACAACCTCAGGAATATAAAATTTTAAGGATTTTCAATGCCAAGGTCTTAAGATATTGGGTTTTTTCTGCACAAAACAATTATCAGTTGTTTATTCCTTCTTGGGGAATTCAGCTGCAAGACTCACTGAATCATCTGTGATAAGATCAATGTACAAGCAGGTTCCCCATGTTAGCCCTCCAATGGGAGAGTGCACTAGAGACCTCTGAGGTCCCTTTCACCTGTAACTAGCCCACACTTCTGTAAGGAGGAAGCAAACCAGCAATTTTCTCTCCAAACAGAATCAGGAGACTTACAGTATGCTCACTTACAGCTTGTTATTGGATAATTTGGGATAAAATAACAAATTCAGGGCCTTTACTCAAGAGCTATTAAATATCTGTTTTTTGAACCCTGACATTCCTGAGCATCTTGTTTTGGAGCTCACACACTACTGCTGTGCACTGTTGGTCTGTTCTGAAAGGCCACCAGTGGCCTTGGCAATGTTGGCCTGTATTAATTGTGACTGCAGAGCCTCAGCCAGGCTCAGGTGAGTGCCTGAACTCTTTAGCTTGTTACTGCTTTTTCTAACCCTCCTGCAAATGGAGGTGTTTGCTGTTAAAAGTGAGATTTGTGTTACATAACTGTTCTGCACACCAGATCTCTTCTGCAGCAGGAGAAAAATGTGATCACTGTCATAGAGAGAGAGCTGTACAGGACAATCTCAGATGTCTTAGATGTGGCAGGAGTAACACCCCACACAGCTGGGCTCAGGGACAGGAGGGAGCAGAAGAATTGGGCTGGAGGCTGCTCCTTCCCATGGGACCATGCCCAGCACAGACCCCATAGCTGCAGCTCACCTCTGCTCCATGCAGCACACAGCAGAGGGACAGAGGTACCAGCATTCACCCTCTGCTCCCTTCTCACACCTTGCCTCACTCTTGGAGCCCATTTAAAGCAGATTATGCTTGGCCAGGCTGGCATCCAGGACCATCACAGCTTTTGCTGTTATCTATCCTCACTCCAAGGATGCAGAGAGGCTGGTGACTCTGGCAGAGCAGCTCCAATCAACCCTGATCACCACACAGAGAGCCAAGAGCCCTGCTCTTGGCATAGCCTGGACCCAGCAGCTCTGGCCAAGAGTCTGTGGTCACCCTAGGTGCTGGTGACAACCTGGAGAGGTGTGTGGGGAAATCCTGCATTCTCCAGAGGCCAAATAAAGAGCTTTGTTACAAAGCTGTCCTAACTCACTGGTTTGTAGGGAGCCACATGAAAGCCCAGAGCAGAGCTAAGCTCCTAAACCTCACAGAAAAAAACATAGCAGGGGCAGAGAGGAGGCTCAGATACTGAAGTGGCACTGAAGGCAATGGCACAAAACATTTGAGAAAGGTGCAAAGCAATTTGCTCTGGAAACTTCTCCCTTGTTCTCACCAGCTGTGCACCTGCTGGCACCTGGCCACCCTGCCACACCAGTGGGGCCATTTTTGAGGGGTCCTTGCAAAAAGCAGTGGCTGGGGCAGACTTGCTCAGGAGGGAGGCAGGTGCTATTCCACCGAGAAGCTCTGCAGCAGTGCAGCCTGGTCCCAGCAGGGGCCCCTGCAGCCAGGAGCTCCCAAAACACCGGTTTGCAGAGGAGACCCATGCAAACAGCTCAGAGAGTCGAGCCATGCTGCTGAGCAGTGCTCTGCAGACATCAGTCACACTTCTCCTTTCTAGCCCTTTTCTTTCCCTACAGCATGGCAATGACTGCACAGGGAAAATCCTCTCAGTGTGACAGAAAAGACAATTGAAAAATAAAGTCTTTTCTGTCTCCTTCACCTTCCCACATATCTTGTACATAAAAGCCAAATTATTACCCTAGAGACTAATAATATGGTAAGTGTAACATTTTTGACCTTGGAATTTCAGGATGTTTACTGAAGAACTTATTATTTCACATTGAAATTACTAACATGCATTCTTTAAGATTCCCTAGAGAGTTGAGCACAAGCTCAGAGAATACAGAACAGGATTTTTTTGTCCTGGCATGTGACATGTCTCATTAGGAGACACCCACTGCTCTCCTTTACTTTGTTTTCTTTGCTCCAGCTCCATTTCCAGAGACAGGGGTGGAAAGTGAGCTGCCACTACCCGTCAGCTGGAGAGTGAGAACTCTCTCATTTTATTTTCAGATGCTAAGCCACAGAAATGCTGCCTTCAAACACCAGTAAAAGACTTTGAAAAGGAACAGGCGTGGCTCTAATTTCCATCGTACTGCTGCACTAACTCCCTTGAAATGGGGATCAAAGCTCCAGCCTGGGGGAAAGTTGCTTTACTTTTTCCCCCCTTCCCCCCAACGTGTAAAATCCCAGTTTGCTTGCTGGTCTGTGGCAGTGGCATCAGAGATAGTGTGTGCTGGTTTGGGCTGGGATATAGTTAATTTTCTTTATAGTAACTGGAATGGGCTGTGTTTTGGATTTGTGCTGAAAATAGTGATGATAATTGAGGGATATATTTGATTTTGCTGAGCAGTGCTTACACAGAGTCAAGGCCTTCTCTGCCCCTTACTCCACATCACCAGTGAGGAGGCTGCGGGTACACAAAGAGTTAGGAGGGGACACAGCCAGGACAGCTGAGCCCAACTGACCCAAGGGATATCCCATATCAAATGGCTTCATACTCAGCACATAAATCTGGGGGAAGAGGAAGGGGGAGCTGGATATTCAGAGTGATGGCATTTGTCTTTCCCAGTAACAGTCACACGTTCAGCCATTCCCCCGATTCCTGGGGGTGTCTAAACACCCTCCTGCTGGGAACTGGTGAATGAATTCCTTGTTTTGCTTTGCTTGTGTGCACAGTTTTGCTTTACCCATTAAACTGTCTTTATCTCAACCCACGAATTTTCTCACTTTTACCCTTTGGATTCTCTCCCCCACCCCACTGGGGGGGTGTGAGTGAGTGGCTGTGTGGGGCTGAGCTGCCAGCTGGGGTTAAACCATGACAGACAAAGGGTGGGGATGATTTCCAGAGGGAGCTGGAAACCTCCAAGCAACAGAGCAGCTGCTCCTTCTACAGGACATGGAGGAGCACCATCAGCCTCCCAGCTCTCTGGGAGGTAGCACCTGAATCTCTCCTTGGTAAAGAAAGGTCTAGCGGAGCCCATCACCCCAGAGAAGCTCCAGCCTTCCCAAAACAGCAGCATGAGCAAGTCTTATCCCTTCCTTCACCAAAACAGAACCCAGAAATACCTTCCTTCTGGGTTAAATCCTCTTTTTCCCTTCCTCTAAACCACAGTACTTCTGTTCCCATACAGGCACTTTAAAAGAAGTCATAGGATATGGAGGCTTTAAAAATCCAAGAAAGACAAAATGTTTGCTCAGGCCCCTTTGATGGGTGACACAGGGAAAGGCAGAGCACATGCACATCTTGCTGTGAGCTCTGAGTGCCTGGCTCTGGGATGCCCCAAGCTGTTCAGCCTTCCTCAGGGAAGGCTAATTGCAGCCTAATCCTCAGGGTCTGCACAGTGACCCCCCCTTCTCACAGTAACATGCTTACTCCAGCTTTGCTCCACACTCTTCAGGTTTGACACTGATTTTTTACATACACAGCTTGCATCTGAGGCGGCAATTTTCTGTGGAAAGGCCCAGTTGAAGCGTCATTTGGTGACCAGGAAAAACATATTAACTCCTACTTTTTTCTGCACAGTCCTCACTAAATAAAAATTGCATGTACACTTCCAAATCCACCATTGGCATGTGTACTCCCAGTTCTCTGGAAAACATTGGGCAATTGGATAGCAGGTAGTTACACTCTGTGAGACAGCAGTAAATGCAGTGTTATACAACCATGCTCTCCAATGCAATTATATGGGTTTTCATTAGTAGAAACCACCCTGATGGCTCCAAAATCAGCAAGCAATTCCACTGGCAAATAAAGGCTTGAAGACTTCAAAGTCCATTCAATATCTCTGAAATCCAGCATATGCAAAGTTCCCAAACATTCCCATCTGTGCT
This sequence comes from Agelaius phoeniceus, assembly GCF_051311805.1. NCBI lineage: Eukaryota > Metazoa > Chordata > Aves > Passeriformes > Icteridae > Agelaius > Agelaius phoeniceus. Next base: position 58,491,100 of record NC_135269.1, read on the forward strand.
CTGCCTAGTTTGTTTTCTTGGCCTGCAGCATCAAAATGCAGTCATGTCATATAGCAAAAACTGTAAAACTGTGACAGCCCAGAGAGGAGTAAGCTTAGACAGATATCTTTCTAATCACTGCATCCCTTTGGTGCATCCCATCCTGACATATTGCAGGAGAGGCTGGAGTGTGCACTGAGCAGCCAGCCTGCCTGTGACACTCAGACAGACTCACAGATGCTCAGGCACACGTCAGTTTTCCCATGGATCTGAAGCTGCGGCTTTGTACAAATGGATCAGGACAAAGCTCTGCCTGCACTACCCACTGATACTACCAGATACTGACAGGACTGTGTTACAAGGCACTGCTCCATGAGCCATGAGCACTTTTCTACTGACCTCAGTGTACTGCTGAACCACGTTCTCAGGAGTTGGTCCCATGAAGAGATAGAAGTCGAGGATCCCTCCAATAGTGCGGAAAGTCAAAGATGGGTTTGGAGACAGAGTAACATCTAAAAGGGAAAAAAGGCCCTCAGCACAAACCAACCCTGCACTGTACATGGGAACAGGTCAAGAATGCATCAGGGGAGGTTGAGACTCAGCATTAGGAGGCATTTCTATACTGAGGGTGGGCAAATGCTGGAACTGGCTTCCTAGAGATGTTGTTGATGCCCTGAGCCTGTCAGTGTATAAGATCATTTGGACAATGCCTTAACAACATGTTTAGCTTTCCGTCAGCCTTGAAGTGTTCAGGCAGTTGTACTACAAGTATGTTTCATGTCCATTCCAACTGAAATATTCTATCCTATCCCATCCATCCTAGGTGTGTGCACCCTGTGGGTATGACTGGATGAGCAAACAGGGCCTGAAGGTAGGCAGGCCCAATGTTTCTGTAATCTCTTCTTTCAGATTGGCATGGTGCAGCAATAAATCACAGAAACCCACACAGCGTGGATTGCACAGATCTATTTGTCTCAGTTTCATATTTATACAAAGGATCAACAAGTTTGTGTTTAGGGTTCCTCTGTGCTATTTTAATCTTATTGAAAGCCATTGTCTGCCAGGGGAAACTGATTTTATAGAGTAAGTGAAGATTCTCCTTTTCTGAAATTATACCACTAGATTAATGCAGTAAGGTGACCATGGCAACATACAAAACTATTCTCCAAAGACAGAATATAGGACTAACCTAAACTGATTTGATTTTGTTATGCCAATCTCAGAGGAAATTTCTTCCACCTTCTTCTTTCCCTCCATTTGCATCTATTTTCATAAAAAGTTAAGAATGTATTTTCCCTGAAAATGCCTAAAAATGTCCAATTCCTTGTTAAAAATTCATTCTACTGAAATCCCTTTAAAAAAATCTTTGAAAAGGTCTATTAGTCCTGGAAGCTTAGTTAGCCACACAGTCACTCATATTTGTATCACATTAAAAAGCAATCAGTAAAACAGTATTTTATACTTGCTAATCTATCATATTTCTATATGCAGTCCATCTAGGGAATCCATATATCTTTTTACCTTGTGCATTGGAGTTCAGAAGGAGAACACCGTGGGCATTGGCATCTGGTTCTACGCACATGTAGAAAGGGTGAACTCCATAGAGGTTGGCAAATGACTGAAACATAAAGAACACATGAAGTATCACTTGACTTTGCTATTTTTCATAGCTTTTGTCAGGTAGATACACATGCACAGACAAGGAAATAAATTCATTCATAGTTAGAGACTTATTTTGAAAGGTTGGGGATTTTTTCATCTAAATTGGTGCGAAGTCGAATTGACAGAAAAGAGTTATTTTTTTTCTGCCTTATCACAATGGAATTTTTTAGTCTTTCCCAGTTAAACCTTTGATATTCTGCTAAATCCTTCAAAATGGCATGAGTAAGAATCACTTTTTTAGTTAAAGCAGACTGACTCCAGTTCAGCCAAATACCTAATGAGTCCTGCTGGAGTCCAGCTTGTTTGGATGAACAGGGATTGATCCTTGTTGATAAAATGCAAAGCTCTCCTGAACAAGGATCTTGGCACACAATAAACTTTTTCCTGCACTGTGAGAAAGGTTCTGATAAAAGGTTTCAAAGTTCCCTCAAAACATTCATGGCTTCGTCTTTAATTAAAACTGATGATACCTGCGAAGCTTGTAACATTCCATGTTTGCCACCTCCTTTGGTGACACAAGCTAGGACAAAGTGTTGCAGAGTGAATTACCGTTGGTGCCTGGTCCCTGGCGTACATGCCATAGGTAACAAAGTTCATGTTGTGCTTGAAAGTCGGGTGCTCGTGCTCACCAAACCCATATACAGAAGTGGATGGCACAGTGGTGGTGATCTGAAGGAACTGGTTGGAGAAAAACAGATCAACCAGGGGACTGTCCCACCTGTGACAAACAGAGCAAGACAGGATTAGTTTGTTTCTCTTTGGAAGGTATTATTTTAGGTACATGTCTGGCTATTTATACTTTTTATGTATTTTGGAGAATAACAGTATTAAAAATTCATTAAATTCTATGCATGCGTCTAAAGGGCTTAACCTACCACATTAAATTCATCTTGCAATGGTTGAAGATATCTCATCTACTTATGCAAAAAGAATGCATCAATATAATTTTTGAAAAGAGCAACTAAAACAACAGAAGACAGACTATAAATCTATTATCAAAATAAGTGGTTGCTTATGCTATTTCTATGACAACCAACGTGAAAGGCTAAAAATTGTTATTACACAGTGGAGTTCAGAATACTTAATGAGAACAACAGACATTTTATCAGCTTTTTTTAATGTTTTGCTGTATCAGGACCCAAATACCCCCAACTTCATGCAGGTGTCTAAAATAGAGGTATAGGTTTCTCCAGACTCTGCTTGAACAAGATGTTGTTATCGTGATGACTCTCCTGCTTCTCTCACCAGCTTAATGCATTTATTTCTATTGAATCATCTGTGGACACAGGCTCACATTTTAATTAGGTGCTACATTCTGTTTCCTATCTCTAGAGCTATAATGAGCTGCAAGTTAGATGGGGGATAACATAGTCAAGCTGTGGAGAAGTGTTTTACTAATGGTCATGTGTATGCCATGAGTAGCTCATTTAGATAGCATCCTCTCGAGCCTTGTTTAACCATGAATTTGTTACAGCTAATTAAAATAAATGAGCCCAAGCCATAGAGCACAGAAGTGGCATAACTCTCCTTTTAGTGTTCTTCTGTCAATGATTTTGACAAAATTAAATGGTTGATCAAATTGACTGGTAAATCAGAGAAATGGGAGATAGGTTGTGTTGGTGGGGAGCAGCTCTACCCTCACAAGGAGAGCACTCTGGTGAGTGGTCTGCCCCCTGTGCCACCAGCACTCCTTCCTGGGGACAAGTCCCTGCTGCTGGGAGGACTGGGAGTGCACCACTGCTCCCACCACACTGGCAGGCTCTCCCCACAAGGCTGCAAGGACAGCAAGGCATGCTTGAGGCACTACCTTGCCTCTCCATGCAAAACTCAGGCACAAACTATCCCAAAATTTTCCTAGACAAATCCAAAGTCACACGTAGTACTAAAGGGTCTGTGTGTTTTTTTAAAAGTCTATTTGTCCTTTCCTACAAGGAGAAGAAGTAAGAATTTGTATATAACTCTTGATTTGGTTTTTTGCCAGCAGGAACCCCTCTCTCCCTCCTTTCCATCATCTCCACCTACATGCAGTACTGAATAAAATTATTTTCTTTTAGAAGGGTTATGCATGCAAAACATCCCTGAGAATTAGATCTATCCTTAACAAATAAAGGCCTTTCTGCAAGAAGCAGTTGCTGTGCAAGAATAAGGATGGGCTCTGGAGCTATATTCCTGCCCAAAGGAAAACTGTCACACAGCTCTGCTCTGTGCCAAGACAGGAAGGGTCACTGCTCTGAGCAGACCAGAGGGATAGGAAAACCTCAAACTATGCCAGAGGGGAAATGCTTTTGAAAAGTTTAAATATCTAAGTCACTGAGCTCTCCCCATGATGTCTGTTCAGAGGACATGAGGCTTTGTATATTTGTGGTACCCACATTATAGCATGGACATTTCCTATCATGAGAACTCTCAGTGTTACCATGGCATTAAAGCATTACTTCATTAAAGTATTACTGCAGCTCAGCAAGTCCCCTTCCTGACCAGGAGGGTCACTGGGGTGGTGCAAATGACAACCCTAGGAACAAGCCTTCTGCCTCACCATATCTTTACATGTTGTGGAGAAACTGGTTTATGACTCATGCATTCCTTCAGGCAACTCTACCTCTGCATGACATTGCCATAACAGTGCCCTGCTCTGCACCCCTCCATGGCTCAGCTCCCTGGGGGCTGCCACCCCCACCAGCACAGCTCCCCATCAGCCTTGTCTTTCCCTAGACCTCTGCATGCTGGCATAGCTATGCACTAAATATAGCATTAACCATGACATAAAAAGGCTGGTAATGACTCTCCTTTTTTTCTGGGCATCATTATGTCATCTCCATCTGAAGGAAAGCATGAACAGGTTTTCCTCTGGCACTATTCTCTGCCTTCACTCCAAGCAGCTTCCTGAGTCCTTGTGCTCTCCAGCACACCATGGTAGTTGTTGTGCTACTTTATGTGTTTGCTCATGTAGTATTGGCAAGGAGCAATCATTTAAATGAAAAAAATATATGACATTCCTTAAAACCTTGAATACAATAAAGAAAATGTCATATTTCTCCCACCTTCCCTCTTGCTGGTTTAAAGCAGATAGAAAGAACAAAACAGGAGGGAGTATAAAATGACATCATGTTTGCAGGAATTTGCATGGTTCTCCTTCAAGAGTCCTATGAACCATAAAACCACTGTGACGGACAATAGAAGGGGTCTTAAAAATGTAAAAACACAGCTGAACAGTTGCTCACTGTCAAAAATGCAACCCCTGCTAGAAGTTAGACAAGGAAAAGTCTGTGAGGACAAGAACCCTTCTTTTTTGCACAGAGGTAATAGCTACAGTCACATTTACTGCAGAAAGTCTTAAGCTGTTAGTGTGTCTGTGGCAGGAGCACTCCTGCCCATGGAAATACAAACCAGCCTCCCCACACATCCGCCTGGCCCATTGTCTTTGAACAGCCAGCTCTTGCCTGTCCAAGGAGTCTGACTGATAAAAGCTGCTCTTTTCTTCCATACACAGTGCACTACACTAAACAGTAAACCTCTCTAATTTTTAACCTCTTATCAGGAAAAAAAAAAGAATGACTCAGATTGAAAAAGTCTCTGTAAAAATTAACATTTTTGGCCAGCAAGGGAACTAGTCTCACAGCAGCAGTGAAGCCACTGGCTATCAGGATGAAGCATAACTGGAGTGGACCAAGGAAGCAGTAGTAAAAGGAAGGTGAGTAAGCAGATAGATAAAACATCCTGCTCATGTTGAAGTTCATGACTAACATTGTCACAATGTTGAGGGGGATGACTAAAAGGCTGTACAAGATGGTTTTCAGCAGTGCAATCATCAGTCCTTTGTGATGTGAACTGGACACCATGATTTACCTCTCTGAACAATACTCTGTTGAGGTTATTGGAGGCCAATGGCTGCAGTGTGTGCAGTGGCTCAAAGCACTGATTCACCTGCCATGAGCAACCAGCTGGTGGCACTTCTAAAGGTGGCCTGACAAAACCTCCAGAATGAGAGACTTGGGACACAGATATGATACATCATTAGGACAGGCACTGTGCATTATCTGGACATTCAAAAATAATTTTAAGTTAGGAGAGGTTTGGTCTTTTTTTTTTTTTTCCTTCCTGTTGCAATGAATCCTGGAGAACTGAGCTCATTATTTGAAGTTGCAAACAACTGGTCCACTCAGTCACTTGGAGAAAACATCCTCTCTAACATTTGCTTTTCTTGACCTCCAGACCACCCTGTATATTATCTGTGTGCAAATTTAGTTGTAACTTCCCACAGCTACCCAAAAAGGGAGTCTAAGCCTCCTGGCAAAGCTTGGGCACACCCTTCCAGAGGGCCTGGGCTACCATAGTATGCACAGGCTGCCCATAAAGTGCTAAAGCACCCTAGGGAGTGAGGAGTACACACTCTATTTTCAAATGAACCTCAAATAAACTGATTGACTCAACACACTGGAGATGCTGAGGAGCATCACCTAAGGAGCCCAGGTCTCAGATTGCTAAAAATACTTCCACTGACTGCTGGTTTTGGCTGGAGTTAACCTTCTTCATAGCAGCTGGTATGGGATGATGTTTTGGATTTGTGCTGGAAACTGTTGATAATTCAGGGATGTTTTAATTACTGAGCAATTCTTAACAGAGCACAACAGGGCTTTGCTGCTCCTTACACTGCCCCACCAGCAAGGAGGCTGCACAAGTAGCAGGGAGGGGACACAGCTGGGATAGTTGGCCTCAAGGGATATCCCATACTGTATGGCTTCATGCTGAGCATTAAACCAAGCAGGAAGGCTGGCTGGGAGACTGCTGCTCAGGGACTGGAAGGCATCAGTCAGATGGTGGTGAGTAATTGTTGCCATTTGCATCACTTTTCTTTCTTGGGTTTTATCTCTGTTCTTTTCCTTTTAATTACATTACTATTATCATTATTATTATTATTACTATTATTATTATTATTGTTGTTATTATTATTATTGCTACTACTGCTTTTACTTTTTTTTCCCTGTTATTAAACTGTTCTTGTCTCAGCCCATGAGTTTTCTCACTTTTACCCTTCTGATTCTCTCCATCTTTCAGTCAGGAGTGAGGAAGCAGCTGTGTGGTGCTTGGCAGCTGGCTGGGGTTAAACCATAACAGTGTTTCATAACAGCTGTACTCCTTATTAGCTGTAACTCTTGGGACACCACTGGAGTGCAGAAGGTCCACCAAGACTGAATTTTTATATGTTTATCTTACTTTAAAGGTGATTTGTCAAGTAGGTGGAGAAAATCAGCAGCAGTAATCAACAGATTTTCAACAAACATGACATTTATAAAAAATAAGAAGTGCAGAGTATATTTACAGTTATTGACACACTTCTGCTCTACTTCTACTGTATTCATTGTTGTGATATCAGGAAATGTCCTATACCTCACTGGATATAAAATGTTTAATTTTTGCTCTGAAAAACACTTGGGAAGTGATATATACCTACAATATTTCTTGCCTAGGTAACATAAATCTTAATGACTAGAAGACTAAAATAATGGCTCCTACAAATTAGGAACAAGCCCATTCTATTCATGATGCATACAATTTCCTCCCCTTGCTTCCAGCAAAACTGCAGTTATGACAATAGCATTATAAATCATTCTAATAGCCTTGCCTATGTAAAACACCTTCGTGGTAAGTGGTGTCTGTGCTAAAAATAAAAAAAGGCAGCTGAACTTTACAGCAGCCTTTTTGGAAATTAGGGAAAATCTTGATTAGGTTTTGGTTATTTGTGCAGTATATGCCCAAGTGCAATAGCAAACGAGGTATTCCAAATGCTTAATAGAAAGTAGTCCCTATCTGGCTTGCAAAAAAAATGTTCTGCCTTCCATTATTTGTGTGACATCATGAAGGAAAAGCCAGGATATTAAAGTGGAGAATCAAATCAGTAGTCCATCCCTCTGCAGCCTGTCTCCAGCAATGGCCCAGGCCAGATATCACAAAGGAAGGCATAAGATGTCACTCAGAGCCAGTCTTGCAATAATCTGCTTATGGAGGAAGTTTCTGGCTGTTCTCATAGAATTAACTGATGTTGTGAAGCATGGAGACAGAAATATTTGGGGGTTTTATTTTCCTACAGATGATTTTTTTATTATGCCTGAATGTGTTTCCTGCTAGGCCTCCTGTGCCAGTGCTGCCCTGGGGCAATGAGTCCCACAGAGTAATCACACACTGCAAAACAAGCATGTGTTTGTTATTTATCACTGTCTTAAAGCACACAGTTCCCAGCCTTTTACTCTCTGTTCTTGAGAAAATCTGTGCTTTCTTGGAGCCTTCATGCTCTCAGTTGATTCTACCTCCTCCAGTGGTTGCTGTTGTCAGTGTGGCAGGAGCAGCAAGGAGAACAGTGCTTAACCTGAGTGTAGGTGCCACAAAACAACCCACAGGCTCTTTATCTTGCTCACCTGCCTTATTACAACACAGGATTTTCTCTCCTGTTTTCACTAATGTAGGGTCCTGGCCAACGAGAGGACAGTTTCCCATAAGAGCTGCAAGATCAACCAGGATATCCAAAGCAAAGATTTACTAAACTAAAGCCAATCTCTTGACATAACATTTTTTCACTGACCACACCAATTTTGCCAAAACAGTTATTTTCCAATCATGATGGGAGTAAGAAGAGGCTCGCTGCAGTCTCCTGCCTGACAATGATGGCAGTTTGGGAGCTTCTCCTCTGGGACAGGAGATTCATGCACTAGTCCCTGTCCCTCATGGTTCAGAACTGTGACTTGCAGCCTTAAATCAGATGCAGGTTTCTAGTTTTCTTGTGCAAAACAGAAAGCACCTGACTTCTGGATGGGAGCAGAAGCTTTGCTGTCTCATCTGATCCCCTTGGCATCTCCCTAGTGAATGTGTGGACATGGCACCTCTTTACCCCCACCTTTGGATAGCTACTGGCACAGAAAAGGACCTTCCCTGGCTAGTGGCAAGTGGAGAGGGAGAAAAGCAGAGCAGAAGGAGGCAGGACGGGATGGGACAGAGAACAGGACAGCAGTGGATGACAAGGAGAAAAGTAAGAGGGAGTAAGCCAAGAGGCATTTCTGGGAGGACAAAGGGAGGCAGCCCAAGAGCTCCTAGCAGCCCCCAGCAGTGCCTGGATCATCTCCCTACATGACTCTGTCTAATTTTCACCCCATACAGGCAAAGCAGCAGCTGTCAACTGATTAGCTGGGAGCAAGCTGAAAATGTAGCAGGACTTGGCCTTTTATTCTTGCTCCTGGCTCTGCTTGAGGTTTGCAATCAGCTGTTAGTGTCTCTCCCCCCACACAGTCTATTCCTTTCCCCTGTTATTGTGATTACATGGAGCCCTGAGTTTGTCCTGCCCTCCTTGGGTAGCTCAGCTACGTCTCCCTGCATGCAGTGAGTGTGAGAAATGCCCTTAAAGCACACTCAAAGCCTCCTCTGCCTCTCCCCTGCAGCATTTCTAATGTGGAATGAAATCATTCCTCACAAGGAGGAGGCTTTGTGCACAGGAGTGCCAGAGTGGGGATGGGGTTTTCTATCAAGCAGACAGACAGGAGCCTGACACCCCATTGCTTCCCAGCACAAAGCCACAGATGGCAGGATGGACTGCAGCTTGGAAAGGAGGGTAGGGAAATACAGCTGTGGGCTTTGAAACAGCAACCCAAACCTACACTGTGTCTGCTTGGGACAGGCTGCTTCCTTCCCAGCTGGACTGTCAGCTGTGCCAGAGCATGCTGGGCATCATGAGGGAATTTAGGCTTTCTTGGGGGGTAGGCCATCCAGCAGCATGGCTCTGTTAGCAAGGGATAAGGAGCATAAGGAAAAGCAGATTTCTGAGGATCTGGAGTTGCTTTACTATGGGGAAGTTTTCCTCCGAGATATTTAAAAGGTCCAGGAGAGAACCCTGATCTGGTTTGTTGCAGACACAAGTTATTATCCACCCACACCTGGGGAGTGCAACTGCAGCACCTGTTGAAGAGGTTTTATTTGCCCACATCAACTGTTCTGAGCAGTGGTTTTGTGCATATAGAAATCAACAATTGATTCAGCTGTTCATTGAGACCTTAAGGCCATGGCTCTTCACATCTTAAAACAGGAGGCTGAAGTCCCTCCAGGTGTCAGGCACTTGTTTGTTTCTCAGGGACACACAGCCTGCCCTAACCTGGCCCAGGCACAGACACCACCACCTGTGCAGCTTGGTGCCTCAGTGCCCTGGAGCAGCTGCTCCCACTTCTGGAGGGAACCCAAAGGAAAAGATTTGGTTTTTAGCATTCAAACCTGCCTTTGGGCAGGTTGAACTAACATGAAAATCTACTTAACCTGCCAGATGCCACCAGTGCACCCCTGGACCCAGGCAGTCAAGTGCAGCCACTGACGGGAATGTTCCTATAATGCTGATTGCTGAGGGGTCATCCTTCCCAGTAAAGTAAATGCAGCCAACCATAGATTTTAGGCCAGGATATATAACCTGCTTTCCTGTTTTGAAAGATTCCATCTGCACAGCTCTTTTGGTAGCTAAGGAGATTGCAAATCCCTCTAAGACAGGCTGTGGAGCTATCTCTGAGCACCTGCATTTCCTCACTCTGACAGGATGGACAGGCAAACAAATGAAGGGGAAGCATTTTTGCTCCTCACACAGGGAATACAACTAAACTAAATATCATTCAGCTGTGAGAGGAATGGCTCCCTGACAGGATCCTTTAGACTACGGTACTGGCTGTGCCATTTCACATGAAACAAGAATTCCCAGGAACATACAATTTCCCTTCCTGTACACAAAATCCTGTGTCTCTGCTGGTGACAATATTTTGGGAGCAGCCTTGCCACTGCTTGCAGGATAGAAGTCCATTATTTGTGCATTATATTCAATCACAATTTCTTCTTTTTGGGCTTGGCTGGGTTTCAGGTGCCCTCCCTTACCTGCCTGGAGGCAGTGCACAATTTCCCACGGGGATGCTGGAGAGCAGAGCATCACTGCTGCTGCCGTGCTGGTGCTGCAAACCAAGGCTGCCCTCTGCCTCCCTGGGCTCTGCAGCACAGCACAGCTGCACCCACACCTCTGCTGCTGCTGCTGGGCATGGGCCTTGGTGCACAAAGAGATGGAGGGGAATGCAGGAGGCTTCCCCAGGCCCACAGCAGGGCACTGAACGTGCCCTCCTGGAAACCTGCTCAGTGGGGTTGTGTTCCTCTGCCTGTCACTGGAGCTGTGCCTTTGGCAGACCCTGCATCTGCTCCATGGCAGTCCCTCCCCTTAGCTGGGACATCTCAAGTTTGATCAACACAGGCTAAAGCCCTGGGGTCTGTGTGAAGGTGGGGAGGGCTGAATGGGAATGGGCCATGAGCTAGGCACTTGTTATGCATTCACCCCTTACATCAGCATTCCAATTAATAAGCCTTTACAGGAAGAAGAAGAAAAACTGGGCCTTTAACAAAAGCCCACTGTTTACACAGAGCTGTTAAGTCTAATGAGAAATTAAATTATTTTTGTTATTAGAGTAATGCATAATGCATGCATTTAAAATAGTCTGCATAAATAAGACTTTACAGAATTGACTGTGGCATGTATAAAGAGATGCCATGAGACTGTAGTTCAAAAGGATGGTCAGCTCATTAAAAACCCAGCATGATGGTTCCATCTGGAGACCATTCTAGAGGTTGTATTGTCTTATTTGCATCACTCATGTTAAGCCATCCTTAAATTGCTCACTGCTGCATTCCCAAAAGCAGCTGACAGGAATGCACCTTGATTGGGACTCTCTTTCTAAGCAGCAGTATGCACTAGAGATATGTTGATGGAAGTCAAGAAAAGGGAAATTATGACACCTGGTGACATTTGTTAGTGAGAGGAGCTTTTGCTGAAGTTAGACTTACAGTACTAGCTTGAGAAAACAGATGGTATTTTTGCAGAGGAACAAACTAGAGCCAGTGCCATTCAGTGACATCAGTGGAAATTAGAGGCTTCCAGCCTCCACTGCTTTGAACTTCCTAGACCTTCCTGCTGGAAAGTGTCAGGAGATCTGGCGCTTAGTTCCTGACACCTCAAATTTCAGAAATCTTAGCTCAGTGCTTGGATGAGTTGAGTTTACCAGCATCCCAAGCCATGAAATTGTAGCCTCAGAAGTTTTTTGACTTACTGCATAAACTTTTATATATGCACATAGATAACTGTCTGTTACACGGGCACATACCCCCATTAATAATGAAAGTCCTTCAGGGACAAGGCACAAATCTGCATTTACACCACATCCTTTGACCCCTTGTCCCACAGACCCAAGCAACAGGGTGTAGGGAAAGAGTGCTCACCCCATCACACCTAACTTTTACAAAAAGGAATCTAAATCATATGTAGTACTCACAGCACGGTGCCAGTGCTCTTCCTCTTGATCATGAAGTGCGTGGAATCATCCGAGAACTCCACCTCATAGTTGGCTTCTTCAGCGGTGACTCCGGGGCCATCGATCTTCAGTGGGACTTCAAACCGCTGCGCGTTGGGGTCGTAGAGCTAGAGCCAGGCGAGAGGGGGCAGGTCAGCTCACTCCTTAGCAGGTGTCACTTTGGTTAATGATTCCAACCCCCCAAACACTCACCCTGAACCGGAGTCTGTCCTTGGTTTGGAACTCCACTTCCAAGACAACCGGGGAAATGTCATTTCCAAAGAGGGACAAGGCCTGGCGCTTGTTCAGCGTGACTCTGCAGTGCAAACGCATGCTGGTGACCACCACTGACCACTGGCTGAGACCACCCTCGGGCAGGCCAGGGGAACCCAGCTACTCTGTGGCAGCTCTTTAAAAATAAATCATTGACTTACTGAGACAAATAAGTCTCAAATAAGCCTGAGGTCAGTTGGGGCCTTCCCTGATGTTAACGGATAAAACAGAGGCCACCAAAGAAAGGAGACCTCATAGTTTCCTGGAACACAGCTGCCAGGGTGGGAGGGACCACTCCGTGCCTGCACCTGGTTTCCTCACCTGAGGTGTGGTGAGAGCACAAGCCCCAGTTCTATGGCAATGCACAGGGAAAGGCGTCGCTTTCCTCCTTGGGGAAGGGAAGTTTTTGGGGGAATGTGTTCGGGAGAGCGCCCGGGGCGGCAGCGCTGGCCGTGGGGCAGTGCCGGCCTGCAGCGGCCCGGGGAGCCTCACGCACGCACTCACCTCCAGCCCTTGGCGGTCTGCTCGGCGTTGCCGCTGCGGGCGTAGCCGTAGGGACTGTTCTCCGGGAAGAAGCACCAGGGCGCGTTGGGCACATCGCTGGAGCACCAGGTGCAGCCCCGGGCCTCGCAGGCCTCCTGGGAAGCGCCGGGCTGCGGGTGGCAGTCAATGCGCTTCTGCACCGCGATGCCGCTGGGGCACTGCGCGTCCTGCTCCTCGCCCAGGCACCCGCCTAGGGCTGTGGGGGAAAAGCCGTCAGAGCAGCAGGGAACCGCGTTAAAAACCCCACAGCACCGCAAACCTCAGTTATTCTTTGTTTTGGATGTGCTTTCTCCCCATCTTAGGGCTGGTACCCATTATCCCTTGGACTAAGATGACGGCCGAGCAGCTGCCTGCTCATACCGGAGCAGAGCAGCAATCACTTTCTTTTACAAGCCGAGGCACTGGGTCTGCATTATCTGCACTCAGAGCTGCCTGTGCTCAGCTGAAGCACGATTTGCTTGAAATACTCATACAAAGTTAAATAGCAGCGTAATGAAGCTGCTGGTGAGGCATGAGAGCAACAGTGCAGGCTGGCAGAACAGGAGGGAGTCTTCAATAAGGACTGCTATCAATATTAAAATGTTAAATTTTCTGTAAATTATGTTATTCACAGATGTTTTCTATCTATTTGTATCTATAGAGATACAAATATGTGACAAGCAGCTTGCACTTGTATGATATAAATAGAAAAAGAGTATATGTTTGTATTGGGTTTCTTTTCTGTATTATATGGCAACTGTATCTACATAGTATTTGTACTTTGTGTTAATATACGTATGGTTATGGGTAAAGGGAAGATGCCAGCAGTAAAAGAAAAGGCATATATTAGTAATTCACAGAAACATCATGAAAAAAACCTGTTAGTAAGGTGCTAAATTTCCCCTTTTTACAGCTGCAAGTCAAGCCCTCTAGTTGGGAGCCTCCGAAGAGCAGGGGGACCACAAGACCAGCTCCCTGCTGTGCTGACAAACTGCTGTGGGTAAATATTCTCAGAGAGAGCAGGCATATCACAGGCAGCATACTTATTCTGAAGTTAATTTATGTCATTTTAGTCATTACAGCAATATTCCAAGATTAAATCCACTTGAACGATAATTGCCCTTTTCTACAAAATGACTAATACCTCTGCTTTCTTTTTTTTTTTTTTTTTTCATGTGGACTGTTGTGTGCTTGAAAGCCTAAAATATGATTGCTGATGCAGTCTGGGCTTCTCCACAGAAAGAATTCTACAAGCAAATGTGCACGAGCAGTAATTATGTGTACTAGGAAAATTTACAGAATGAAATAGTAGATTTTTGCTAGAGAATGCCATCATGCTGCAATGCCAGAGTTGATTTCCAAGTGGGGGATATGAACACAGAAAAGCAGGAGTGCCACCTACATTTTTCTTTGAGAAAAGTCTCATGCCCCTTTTAGACAGGAACATCTGACACTCAGGTCTGGTGCTCCCAGGCTGCTCAGCAGAGCTCACTGCTCGCTGCCACAGAGCCTCATTATCATCTTCTGGAGGCTGGAATTAACAGGAATTATCTGGCTGTTAACCTTCACCAGCTGCTGGGCAGGCAGGATTGGTTTCCACCTCTGTTTGCTGGGGCAGAGAGTCAGGTCCCACAGGCTGACTGCTCTCTGTCCAGCATTCACCCCTCATGATACATCACATAGAAAAGCTATAAATTCTTATCCTCTTTTTCATCCAAAGCATAATAGGAAATATGAGCATCGTTCTGCAATCCTGCAATTATTTCTTCTTGGAGAACAAAATAAACAAAACCCATCACATTTAATTTTGGTCTGGATTGTGTTTTCTAGTGAGAGTCAAATGCAGCATTAGTGTTTTCATTGCTGAAATCAAGAAGAGTATGACTGAACACACTACAGCAGATGATTAATGTAGTGTCATTTTATACAGGATAGGTTTGTGGGAGACTTTTATGAACTAATTTTTATTGTAAAATACTTTCAAAATACTTCTTATGAACAAGATTGTGAATGACTAACCTAGTTCAAAGGAAAAAAAAAAACCAATTCCCCAGTAGGAGCCAAGAAATTTCTTCCATTTTTTCTCCCATTAATGCAAAGCTTACATTTTCCAGCAAATTTTAAAAACAAAGATTTGGAGGTGTGAGCAGCTGAATAAGGCTGCAACCTTGTTCATCCCTTGTTCCTGGATTTACTTCTATTGTAGTACAAACATGATAGCAGCAAGTGGGAAGATACAATTTTCCTTTCCTACTTTTAAAAATAATTTAAAAACCATGATTTTCACTGTATTTACAGCCCATGTCTGTAAACATACAAAGACTAAATCCAAACAAGCAGTTGAGTATATAGCAACAGCTATGGCTACTTGCTGCTTTTCCATGATAATTTCCATGGGAACAGAAGCTAAAGCAAGGCAGTTAGAAAGATATAGGTGAAAAATAATCCTCATTGATTTTTAAAAATCTTCACTTTAATTTTGAAAAATTGGATTAAAATTAAGGCATAAGAAAGAAATTGAAGTATTACCACACAGTTTTGCATTTAATGGTATTAGTATTTACATTTTAGGTTCATCTGTACATCTCAAAGGCATTTTCTGCAGAGTTTCCATTCTCAAGCAACAAAATAATATGTATTCTCCCTTTCCTATGCTCTGGACCAAATTAACCTCTGGTATGCTGGAGTAAAAATTACAGAAAAAAACCTAACAAAGCAATAGGTAACTTCAGAGCTGAATGATCCCACTGATTCCCTTTTGACTATGCTGGTGCCCAGGTGCTGAATGCACTGTAGGACTGGGGCATATTTCTAAAGTCAGCTCTGCTGTCCTCCCACAGTCACCTCAGGTGGAGTCAGTGCCATGCCTGTTCTCTCCTTTTCCATGGAAAACAGTAATTCCTTTTAACAGCTCTTCTACTGTTAGCACTTTTATATTTTGCTTATGAAGCCTAGGACAAAATAAAAATGTGGTGTACTTACCTGCAAGCACAACAGCCAAGAAACACAGGCTCCTCATCCTTGCCATGGTTGAAGGAGGCCTTGTGCAGGCAGTCTGAAGCCTTTTATACAAGGCAGGGGCACGATAAGCACTTGTTCTGATACACAATCAGAAGCATTGCAAATATGTTCTCAGCATTCATATCTTTAATGAGATTATTTGTAACACATGACCTTGCCTGTATCTGAGCAGATATGATGAGATACAGTCTAATTTTTCCACACACTTTGCTCAACTTCTGAATTCCAACTTTGAGAGGAAAATGTGATTTTTCCATGACTTCTTAGAAAATTAATTTTTCAGAGACCACCAATTGGTTTTTTTGACACAAATATGTTTAGACAGTGGGAGTCTAGTGCTTACCTTTTTCTGATTTCATATTATCTTTTGTCACATATATGGGTATACAGCACAGATGAAGTTTGGAGAAAAACAAACAAAGAATTCTCCATTAAAACAAGACAGTGATACTGTGACCTTTACAAAATGACATTTTTCTTCCAATTACTTGATGGCAAGAACTTTCAGAGCAAAAGTGCGAAAGCTTTGTTCTATGGAAAAACCTGGTTTAGGTGGAATATCTTTCTGGAAGAAAAAAAAATATTAAAACTAAATATCTTTTATGAATACATTAAGTAACATTAGTGCCTATCAGGAAATAAGCCAAACTAAATATATGCTCTGCCAGGCATCACTGGAGAGGAACATCTGCAGCTCAGGCCAAGGCCACACAGCCCCATGTGCTGAGAGTCGAGCAGCTGGACAGAGGGCACGCTTTTCCCAGGGCTGCAAGGGCTTCTGTCCTGCAGCTGCAGAACACAATATTCACATGAATATTGCCCACACAGCCATGAGTGTCCAGCCCCAAAAACAGGGGGCACCAAGCTGTTGGTATCATTTGTGTAGCTTGGCACAACACCTGCTGGGCCAAGGGGAACAGGAACCCTCCACCAGGCACAAAAAGCCTCTCAGGTGAGTTGTATGTAAATCCACTCTCCACTGGAATTTGCTCAAGGTTGTCCCATAGTGCCAAATCATTTGTGTCTATACCCTTTGAGTAACTAAAAAGCATGATAGACAAACACTAAGTGGTAGTGCTGCTGCTTATTTTAACTAATTTATACATTGTTTTTAACCAATATATATAATTGATTGCCTGTATCTATCAAAACTTGGAACACATTGGTAACCTCAAATTGCAAGCAGTATTTTCATCTCCTTTCAAGCTGAGCAGAGAAGGAAGTAATTCCTCCAAGATCAGTAAGAGGCATCAGCACTTTTCCATGTTTCCATGCAATAAGGGAAGAGAGGTGTCATCTCATAGGAACAGGAGTCACCTGCTTCATTGTATGTCTGCACTATACTAAGTGTGATGGAATCCCCCTAGGGTTCCTAAGTACTGTAAAAACACAAATAATGGCCAAGGAGAACACAGACATGGGATACAATGGGATGTATGGGCTATGGTGCTCACCAAGCTACTCTACTGCACTGTGTAAAACTGTGGGTTTAAATTCAACATCTTTGCAAAGGAAGTGAATTTTTTGTGAGGAAGCATGATGGACAAGGCAAAAAAGCAGTTCACATTCACATCTTTATTTGTTACCTACACAAGCTATAATTTACAGACTGATATTTTCTGAAAAATAAAAACAAAACAACCAAAAAAACCTCAATATCCAAACACTGTTTCTTAATCTACATAAAATTTTAAAATTTGCAGAATTTACAAATTAATATTCAGAGCAGTTGGGTAAATTATACATCCTCCCTCAATATCCAGGTTCCAAGAGCTTTAAAAGTCATACAGGCACAAGATAAGATATTTTCTTTATACAACCATCTATTTACATAGCTTTTCCCAATAAACGTGGTTCAGTTCTCAAAGTAACTGCCAAGGTTTGCAAAACAGTGTATTTAAAATACATTTAGCAGCATATAAAATTAGATAAAAAGGAAAGACAAATTGCTTAAAAAAAAGAAAATGTGAGATGATAGAAACAAATCCGTAAGAAAAATAGATTAAGATATATTTATCATGACATTATGAACATCTAGTCATTGCAGAACATAGGCAAAACACAAATAAAACACAGCCATTTGTGGGCATTTGAGTTCTAGTCCTGAGCACAGAGTATACACAGCTGCACAACTTTGGTCAACACAGATTATATGCTATCAACACACAAATCATATGGCATTTGCTGTTAGCAGGATACAGCCATGTCAGGTAGATGTACCGTTAACAGCTTCTTCCCATCTATTATTCACTCCACATTCCTAACAACAGTGTAAGTGACCTTTAAAATCTTCAAACTGCCTCTCATGATCAAAGGTTTATTCCTGGGACACGTTCCTTCCCCTGTTACCCTAAAATGCAAAACAGCTGATCATACTTGTGAGTGAAATACAGCAGAGCACTTTTGTTATATATTTCGGGTTATAATTTTGAGATGGTCATTAGAGAAGATTGAATTCCAGTTAATTTAAACTGCAAGTATTACATATGCACACAAATTCAACCATAATATATAGAGATACACGTGACTGTTGAGACTCAAGCATGTTACCAAGAGGTTATTAAATACAGTACATATTTTAAGGACAGCAGGTCTAGTGGAACAGTTCACGCATTTTCAGTCCATTCCAGTCATCAGTGTTTAACTACTAGACATGCAGCAAACTGCATAGAGTGCACCTCAAATTGATCAATGTATTCCTTTAGCCCCTGTAATTTCAATTACTGGCAAGATCTTCATTTGCATCTCCTGTATCTGAGATCTGTCCATCTATTATATTCCGAGCTTTCCAGATCCTCACAGTGCGATCACTGAAAACCAAAACAAAGCAGTATTAGAGCACTGTGATTACACTGGGGAGGGAGAGAGGGCCAAGGGGGGGCCAGGGACACTTCCTTAAAAGCTTGAGTGCCTTATTCAGAAAGGTATTGTTGGCAAAATACCAGCTCTTTAATGGACATGCAAGGGTTATTCCATCTCCAGGAGACTTCGTAATTTAACATGTACAACACTGAAGATTCCCTAACCTTATCACAGCACTGGCTATGACCTTTAGCCATCTAAGAATGTATAAAGACTTTATGCCTAAGAAAAGTAAAGAGGTGTCAGTCTGTCATAAGTAAAAAAAAAAAGCACAAAACTACAAGACAATATGAAGTGCTAACTCCCCAACAAACTCCCCAACAAAAAATACCCAACAAACCCAAACCCATTTGCAAGGTGCTAGATAGCACATACCAGTGAGCTGATGTTTAGAAGCCCAGACTGTAGTTATGTACTTTTGGAAAAAAATCACTATTTACACAAATTTAAAGTATGTGTAAATAAAATATCACATAAAATGTATTACAAAACGCTGTTATAATTTGGAAGTAAAATAAAGAGTTAGTCTTGTTAAATAGCAATTTATTCCATGAAAGGGAAGTTATGAATTTCTCATAAACATTAACTTGAATGACTAGCCAACACTGATTCATATATTCCTCACAACCCCCTCAAAGAAACCAGCAGGCTGAGCAGAGTTGTGACAGTTAAAAGTGTTTTCTGTGCCTTCATTTCACTGTAAATTGTTAGGAACCATCTAAATTTTTTAGACCTTAAGCCCACTGCTAGAAATACCAAAAGACTGAAATTTTTTTAATGACAAAAAAAAAAAAAAAAAAAGAATTTCAGATGCATGTATGTTCTAAATGGATTAATAAGTTTTAGGCAAACAGAAACATGAGCTTTGATTTCTCCACCCCTACCTATTAGTGATTAAACATAAAACCTGACCACCAAATATGAAAACTTGGCAATTTTGAAATTCTGCTATGATTCAGAAAGACCTGCTTGTAATTCAGAAGGCCAGAAGCTTCCACAATTGGCACAAGAATGCAACACATCCTTTTTCACAGCTCCTGTGCTCAGACTACACCACAAAGAGCTCTGTTGCCATCTCCTGCATATTTTCCATAACAAGGTACTTTTCTTGGTCAATTCCCCTGAGTTTCAGGTCCTCAATTTGCTCACTTTTACTGAGCAAACAAATATTCAAATCGAGTTGTTTACAGGACAGTAGGATGGCTTGCAAAACTTCTGCTGTATGCCAGCACTTAAACCAAGCACAAACCAACAGCCATGTGCCATGGCTTTTAGGAGAATTTGCACAAGGAATGAGTTTTACCAGGAAATAGTCCAACTGTAGAGACAAGCTTATCAAGTTCTCAAGTACTGCCAAATTCTACCTGCCATCCTGTAGATCAGTGGTCTCCAAACTTCTTTTGATCATGCACCTCTACCACTAAATTTTTTTAAGCCCACACTGCTGTGTATATTTATTAATTATATACACATACCACTGAGTTCTGATCATTTATTCCAGCACCCCAGCAGGTCATGTTGTGCATTCTCTGGGGTGCAAGCACCCCACTTTGGGGATGGCTGTGATAGATATTAGCACTGAGGGGCATGGACTGGACAAGGTCTCCTGATGCTTTCTATGAAGTGAGTTACACATGTCCTAAACACATGTGCGTGGACAGAATTCTAGCAGGAGACACAGAAAAGAAAGATGCATGGAGAAGAACTCACTCTGCTGCTGTAAAAATCTGGCTGGAGTTGGTGCAGATGGCATTTATTGGGCTGTCATGTCCCTTCATCTCCCCAATCGGTGCAAAGGTGTCCACGTTCCAGAGCTTGAGGGTGCCTCCCCTGCAGCCGCTGAGCAGAACTGGCACCCCGGGCACCAGGCCAAGAGCACAAACCCAGTCCTTATGAGCATTGGGGATTTGCTGAAAGAGAGAAGGCACACAAGTCTCACAGGCTGCAGAACATTCCAGAGGAACAAGCACAGAAGTGGAAAAATCCCAAGTTGTAAGCCTGATTCCTTGTCCTGCAGCAGTTTTGCTACGTGGCTCTGGGTGGATTCTGCACCTTTAGAGCAAGGACAGTGCTAACTTCCAAGAGTATTTTTGTGAAATAATACTGCAAAACAAGAAGAAAATCTAATATGCACAATTGACCTAATGTGGAACAGAAATCAGTTTAGGATAATGCAAAGTCTGCATGTTTTCTAATGCATTTTTGAACATATGGTCTCTGTATATGTTTCAAGTCTCTATAACTGCTATAAAACACATAAAAAGAAAATCCAAAGAACTGCACAAAAATACACCAGGAGGACAGAAGCTGTGTTTGCCTTCTTTCTTTCCTCTTTTCCTACTAACATTATACATTGATTTTGTGATGTTGCACTTCACAGAAACACATTAATTCTTTATTGAGGAAGGACACTAGCATTTTAGTTCTCATTCAGAAAGCAAAATGCTGCACAGACCAGCTGAGAACCACATCCTTTTGTTGTTCTCACAAATAAATACACGGGGAAAAACAAAAATATGGGGAAATAATAGCCAAAATTTGCTGTCTTTTGGGGATACCAAATGTAGCTTTTCTCTAGTTCAGTTTGGTAAGAATTGCTTTGCCTTGCTGCATTGCTCATAATGGAGTACATTCAGCTTTCTAGGAACTTACCTTGGTGTTTCATTTATAACATACACAGCTACAACAGCACTGGTAATCTGAGTCTGCAGCACTCCATGAAACTGGGAATGGCAGGCAGGTGGGGTGGTTGTGGTTCTTATAAATCCCAATTCTGTCACAGCAGGGTTTTGTGACTTGGGATGTGCAACACCAAGTGAAGCAGATGATCTCCAAATTCTTTTGAATAGCATGCTTGTTAAGGGATTTTCATTAATTACAGAGGATCAAACCTGGTCAACATGTGTATGCCAAACCAGAACCTCTGATGCAACATTAGCATTTCTGCTGTAAAGCAGCTTGGCTCTGTTTCAGGGTTTGGTTGCTGGGTAGATAAAGGAGAGCAGCTGTTCAGTCTGCAACCTTGGAGGTTTTGAAAACTCAGCTGGGCAAGGCCTTGAGAAACCAGACCTAACTACAAAGTTGGCCTTGCTTGAACCAGCAGGACAACTTTACATTGTGTGACCTCCAGTGGGCCCTTCCACTCTGAATTATCACATGATTAGCAAAGCAACAGCATTTCTCATTCCCTATAAAAGACAATTAATAAAAAATACTTCTATTCTGTCAAATGCTTCAGTCTCACCTCATTGAAAAACATTCAGCATTTTATAGAAATGAAAAGAAAGAAGTGTGAGATTATTCTTTTCAAGTTCTAATTTTCAAACCAACAAACAGGGGAAGGCAAGGTAGAGAATCATGCCCATATACCAAAAGGAAAACAAGGAAAGTGATATAACTAGTCCAATTTACATACTTATTCACCCCTGATCCTGTATTCTTTCTGATGTTAAATTAATTGCAATAGCAAAAATGCATATTGCATAATTTTTTAATGAGCCTAAAATGCAAGAGTGAAGACACTCCTTAAAATTTTAATGAAGTCACTCTGAGAAAACAAAATCTTTCCAGTCCCTATGATTTTGGTACAAGATCCTTAGCACATTTTTCTGGACAGAGAGATGTGAGGGCAGATGTCCCAATATGGGCAAGTGAAGATTTTCTGTAAGATGCCAAATTTATGAATCCTTATTTTAACTGCAAAGTCTTTGTAGTATTCTGAAAAGGAACTGGCACTGAACTGGATGATTTTGAATGAAAGTCAAGAAAGTTTATATATTTATGGAATACTAATTATGCCCATATATAAATTTTCTTTTTAAAGTAGCTAGTCCATTATTTTCTCATGTCCCAATACTTTAAAATTTTATTTGTTTCCTTGCTATCAGTCTACATATTAAATGCATGCTCCTCCTTTCTGTAAAACTTACTGCAAAACCAGCACTCTCTTCTGGTATTTGTTTTTCTGCCTTCCAGTTCTTGGTCAGTCTCAGGTTAAATAATCACAACTATATCTCAAGAACCTCTCATAAGCCCTAGAAGAACAGACCAGCTTATAGCAGGTAGGCAAAAAGCAAAGTTCTTCATGCCAAACAAATTGCAATTTCCCTGGACTTGAGGTCCTTTTACACCCACTCCCTTTTTTTCCTTTTTACATAAGGAAAAACATACAGCAAACGTGTTCTGACAGCAAGTGTTATTGTGAGTGTGTTGTATACAGAACATAACACCTGCACTGTATAAGGAGATGATCTAAGGTCTAAGACTGGGTGGAGTGAGATAGGCTGTAAAACCTCTTCACAAGGAAATATTTTGTAGCCTGATCTAAAGTATTGTTTTTCATTAATGAGTTCCCAATCCAAACTTTACTAACTTGTCAAAGACAAGTATCCAGTGATTCCAGTCACAGATGAGGCAAATGCTGCTTTTATTCTGAAGCAGAAAAACAACCCCCATGTACTCAGAGCTAAAACAGGATAACCACTTCACCAGAATTTCCTGATGCTACATGCACAGAAGAGAAAAGCAACTGCATGTAAAGATCAAGTACATTATTGATTTCTTTCTTAGTCAGTGCTCTATGCCTTCCCTATTAAAAGCACCAGTGTCTATGTGAATAGTCATTGTATGAGCCTGAACATTTATAGAGCCTGAAAACAGTTCTACAGCGTGACTGTCACAGCAGCTGCATGATTTTTTCATTACCTGAAGAAGATCTTTTTGAGACAAATCCCATTTCTTAATTCCATTATCTCTTGAGCCACTAAAAAGGTTATCTCCCATAATAGCAAGTGCTTCAATGCCATCATAATGAGGAGGTTCAAAATTGTGTGTAGGACTCACGCTTCCAAGAGCCCCTTCAGTCACATCAAACATCTAAAATAAATAATACAATATGTTATATGAAATTTTCTGCCATCTAACCTGCTTGAAAGTCATGCAGCAAACAACTTCAGGGAAAAAACTTTTTACAGTCTTGTTACAGGCCACAGTATCATGATGTATATTTGACAGAATTTATCTACCAGAACCACTCCTTTCTCCCCCCTTCCACCTCTTGCCTGAAGTGGGAATACTCCACTGACTTCAGAGAAGACTGCTCTGGGAAGAATTACTACTACTTGAATATCATATACACAGCAGCTTCACAGGAAGGGCCCATATGTACCCTGTGTGGTGGGCTAGAGAAACAAAGCTCATGGGTGAGTTTGGAAAACATAACTCACTCTGGGAGAATTGCACAGCTAAGTTGCTTCAGAAAGAGGCATTAATATGCTTTTCTGGACAAGTTGTTTTGGTAAGGGTTACATACTATTACATACTGATGCTTTTCATGTACTAGACACACCTCTCTCCTTGTCTGTGCTCCAAGAATGGGGTGTTAAACTCTTTAAGAAAGGTTGCTTTAACAATTTAAGCCATAATCAATCCCATCAGGTTTTTGTTGCTAGAGCTGCAGTGTAAGCAAATCTGATTCATTTTGCATTGTAGGGAACCAGAACTCACCCAGTGAGACTGAGCTGAAAGAACAGATGAGCTGTAACTTTTTAAACCACCAGCTCTGTTTCACAAGAAAATGTCAAACTTTATCCTCTATTATTTGCTCTTTATTGGCCTTTTAGAATGAATAAACTTGACAGTAGAAAAGGGAGAGCTTGGTAGTGTAAAATAATACCTTGTGAGCTAAAGGTATGTTAAAATACGTTACCACATTCAATTAACATGCATCAGTTCCAACTGTAACAAAAAATTCAGTGATAAACCAGAAAAATCAGGTACCTAGAGATGACTAATATTACTGACTCAGTAGACAAGACAGTAGTTTCCTGTGACATGACAGTATCTGTCACCAGGCCTGGTAGCCCAACAGACCTACCCATGCAGAGAACCACAGATTGTTATGGGTTTAAAATGGACCTTAAAGATCATGTACTCCCAAACCCTCTTTGGTACTAGGGACACCTCCCAGTATACCAGGCTGCTCAAGGCCTTATCCAGCCTGGCTTTGATTACTGCCAGCATTGGGGCAGCCACAACCTCAGTGGGCAACCTGTTTCAGTGTCTCACCACCTACACAGTGAAGAATTTCATGTTAATATCATAACCTAAATTTCCCCTTTTTCCATCTGTGCCCATTACTCCTTGCTCTGTCACTACAGTTCCTGATGAAGAGTCCCTCTCTGGCTTCCCTGAAAGCCCCCTTCTGATAATGGAAAGTTATGAGGTCTCCACATAACCTCCTCTTTTCCATGCTTAATGGAAGCATTGAGAATTCATAGACAGCTGAACATATAGATCATTTATACTATCCAAAGTAGCTTGAGAATTCTGGAGGCATTCACTTTGGAGAACACACACTACTCTGAAGCACACAGAAATGGCTGAAACATTGTAGTGGACATTGTAGTGGCGTAAGTCAAGAGGCAGGCAGACTTAGGAGGATTTATGTAGCCTGGCCACAGAAAGGAAGGACAGATAAACTTCTCTGCCTGTTGACAGCTTTGTTTTCCAAAAGCCCTCCCACATCCTTGCTTTTCACAGGAGCTCACAGCAAGACAAACTTGCATTACATGACGCCACCCTGTTGTTCCCACTGAGGTCCCTCCCTCATTACTATGCCAGGATGGCAGCTCATAACTAAACCAATATTCTGAACTGTGCAGAGAAGTAATTCTCAGAGTGTCTGCCTCTGTCTCCCCATTGCCCAAGAATCCCCTGGCCTCTAACCATAGGGACACTGCTGATAGGATTCAAATCCACAGCCCAAACTGTCCAACCTCCCTGGCAGTTTTTTGCATCTGGCACAGTGCCCAGCCAAGCATCCAAGAATTGCAGAATAATACGAAAAAATGAAAGCCTAGCTCAGTGAGAAAGCTCACACAGACTCTGGATCCTGCTCCACCCCAGCTGTGTTCATACACTCTCTACAGTGTGCGAGAAGAACAGAATAAAGAGTATCCCCTCATAACAAGCTGGGGTTTCCTGCCCATTCTCTTTGGCCTCATGTATCACACATTCTTTGCAGTGTGAAGGTCACCTTTACATGACAATCTACAATTTATTAAGTCTGGTGATGTGGGTGTAGCCCTGAGAAACAGGAGCTTGTGGGTTTGAATAGCCACTGGCTGAGGTGAGACAAAAAAAAAAACAAACCAACCAACCAACAAACAAACAAAAACAAAACAAACAAAAGAAAACAACAAAAAAAACCCAACACCCTCCTCCCAAAAAACCAGATTCCACATCCTAGAGTAAATTAATCACAACTCCAAGAAACAGAAAAGTATATTGGCCACCTTGCCTGAGAAGTGCTGACCTTGCTGTCTTCCCCACTTCAGAACGAGCCTGGGCTAAACCCTGGACTCTCTTACGTGAGCAACACATAGGGTTGTCTCTGCTGAAACAATTAGGTCTGCACTCCAAAACAGAGGCACTGACTTAAGATAAAGAGCTAAATGTTACCTAAAAGCAGGTGTTACGAATATTTCTCCAAGACTTTGTACACTTGGCATCCAATGTAATGGGGATTAAGAAAAAAAGTAAACTGGAGACAACCATGCATCCATCTTCCTCAGTAAAACAAAAAAGACATTGAAGTGGTAAGTATTATGACTGAATATTATTCATGATCCATGACTGGTGAAATAATTTTCATTTTGGCTATCACATTTTGAATGTGTAGTTGTAAGCCACTTCTATTGAAGCCTGCATCCCATGCTGATATGCCAAGTTACCTTTATATAATGATCCTTTGAACCAGTGATAATAAGATCTTGTCCATTGGAGATCTGATCGACAGTAAGGCACATAACAGGACCCTGGTGACCAGTTAGCTTTCCTGTAGACTGAAATCTTTAAGGATAAGAGAAGAAATGAGGATTTGTTAATTTTTCACATATCCAAATGAGTCCATAGCACAGCTTGTGACAAATGGATCGTTTCATTTTCCCTGTGTCTTCAGTACTCATCCTATTGTTTACCTATACTCTATTGCTCATATGCATGAATAATTATTAAATCTACATTAAACACAACAAAACCCCTCTACTTAATATAGGAATTAAATACTTAAAATAGAAATTAAAACATTTTAAAGTAAAGATTAATCAATCCCCTCGTAAGTATTTTCTGTATTTTGAATGCACTCTTTGGGAGCAGGTTCTGTTTGGAAAAGTGTAATTATAGTGCAGCTATCATAACCCCATATTATATTCCACTGGCTTCCATCATCTCATCAACAATTACTAGTCAGGATTCCCATCCTCACTTCTACAAAAGTGTGTTTTGTAGTGCCTGTCAAACAAAACCTTGTGTTTTTCCAGTCACTTTTACTGAAATGATTCATCACAACCTTAACACATGAGAAAATCATTATCTCAGTAACCACAACAGATGGATTAGCTGATGTGTAATTGATACCATATTTTGCCCAGATGTGGACACTACCATATAGAAGAAATACTACACTGACTGTTTCATATGCACAACTTTGTGTCTGCCTATGCACATGTAACCACCTAAAAACATTCTCTTTGGCTGGTGTTCTGTACCTTTTCAGGTCCCACATCCTCACTGAGTTTCCAGCAGCTGCATAGAGGAATGTGCCAGTTGGATTTAGTGCAATTTGATTGATCTGGTTCTCTCCAGCTGGGATAGCAACTGTTCTGTTAGTACTTCCTGAACACACATCAGCAGGCATAGCCTGGCCTGAAGACCTGAGTACAAGGAAGGAAAAAAAGGGAAAAAAAAGAAAAAACCTGAATTCTACAGTTAGTTTGCCATACTTTGTATACTCTCTAGAAACAAACTAATTTCACTGAGCAAAAAAAGGCTATAAGCCAATTATGAATACTAAACATCTGATAAAACTCTATATGCAAATTGTTTTGTGTTCCCATATATTACTGGTGTCCCATACTGACTTAGCCTGAACATGTAAAGAAACATTGCCAACAGTGTACTTATATTACACTGTACTGCAATACTGAATTAAATATAATAAAATGTATCTAAAATCAAGACTCATTTGAATGCTTGGCACCTGAAGTTCAGCATACTCACGTCAATGTCCGAATGCACTTGGCAGAATCTCTGATGTCCCACACCTTGATATAGGAGGTTGAAACTGTGAAGACCAGGCTTGTGTAGTTGCAATATTTAACAGAAACCACATTATTTGGGTGACCCCCTAAAGACATAATCTCCTGTCCAGTTACCAGATTCCAGACTTTACAGGTACGATCTAAATAAAGACAAACAAAAACGGGGAAAATATTAAGAATAAAAAAAAAAAAATCTCATGAAAAATCTCATGCTTTTCCTAAACTCAGTTAATTTTTAAAAAAGTACATTCATTCATTTGCACTCATACATTTTCCTCCATTTCTGTAGACACCATAGAAACACAGCTAAAATAAGTAGTTCTTTAGAAATACTCATAGGCATCCATCTATTATTATCAAAACCAAGCAAGGTTGATCATTAAATGTGCTTTCAAGATCTGCATATTAGCTCCCAAAGCATTTTAAAAGGTATTAAAATCTAAAGGGAAGTGAAAATGCCGACAATTTAGAGGCTGTAAAGTGTGGATGATCATAGATGAAAAGAAGAATCCAATTTTTAATTCAATAATTCATTATTAAAAACATAGTTCAGGACGAGTTTTGAGACTTAGCATGGCTGAGTTCTGTCTGCCACAACACAACTACAAACGTGAGAAGGGACCCAAACTCTTCAGTGTTTTGGGGGCCTCTGAAAGTCCCAGCAGAGAGTGCTTTAGTCACTGTTTTGATTCCATAGCAAAGGAATTTAAATACTGCAACCTTTTATGTATTAAAATCCCAAATGCACAGAAGTTTTCAAGAAATCTTCAACACTACTGGCAAGAACAGGAAACTCTTTTTGCTGCACCATGTCTGTATCACTCCAGGTATTTTAGATACACATTTATACTGAAATAAGTACTGGAAGGATGAAGAGAAAGCTTCATGTATAGACTCCAGTTATGATAGCATGAAGGTAAGTATAGCAAGACCTGTCTGCCACTTTAAAACACCAACTACCAAGATCAAAGATCTGCTGTGGACATGAGAGCTTACTGGCATTTCTGAATTTGTCTGCAAGTATTATCTGATGTCAGTGAGCCAAGACTTTCTGCTTCAGCAACCATTTCCAAAAGATTTAACTTTATTTAATTAAACAACTGTCTACACTCTTGAGTAAAAGCATACTTGGTAAACTCCCCTCAAAAAATATATAGAGAAAAAATTTTCCCATAAGTTTAAGAAGCTAGGATATGACTTCAAAAAGGTAAATATTTGCAACATCTGCAATCATCCATTAAAAAAAACCAAACAAACTACTAAATCTTTAGAATACAAATCTAGATGTAAAATAAAATTTTAAAACATGCCATTTTTCCCTCACATAGCCACTAAATTTAAAATCTCAACAGAAATTAACTAAGTATTATTTACAAAATCTAAATCAATGTCCTTTTTTGCAACTTTGTATTCTTGTACAAATGTTAAAATGTTGGCTTAAAACCTGCAAGATCAAAAGTTTGCCAACTCACTCAAAGTGTGTGATTTGGTATTTTTAACAGCCAGCTAGTAGAATAGCTATGGAATCCATAACTGACTATTAGCAGTGGAAGACTTGCATCTGATGGGGTTGTCAACTATGCTAATACTGGGATAAAAGGGATGTCCTGAAATTTCAAGGTTTATTCATTATATGAACTAGTTAAAAGGAGAGTCTCCCTGTCAAGAGCTGTTAATTTCTTCCCAGCTACTCTAATTCCTGTTAGCATTGATACTTTCAGAAAAAAAAAAAAAAAAGAGTCTGCCATAGTTTCAGCTGCACAACTAAGAATATAACAAGTCTTTTATATTAAAATAGGTGTTTGTGAAAAGAAATCATTGAGCTCTGGTGGCCTCTGGTGGTATCTTTAGGCCAAACTGAGCAATGATACTGGAAATTCATTACAAACAGGAGGAAAATGTTCTCTTCAAAACACTGCTTCTGTCAGTTTGAGAAGCCTATAGAGCAACTGCACCATCCAGTAAGGAACTTAGAGGTTACTAAAATTCCAGGACCTCCCACAACTGCCATGCAGTTCTCATAACAACAAAGGATAGGAAATGAGATGCACAGAGGAAGCAGAAGACACCCTCAGATGAAGATAGCTCAAAAAACCAACTATGGCATGAAGGGTATTCAAACTCTGTGCAGTAGAGCCAAACATGTCCGAATTCCCACCTCCACCCTTACCTGAAGCTATTTGCATTGCATGTCATGTGTTTGCATGCTACCATGACAGCTTCCATCTTATCACTCAACAAGTGTTAATGTTACTGCTTTTTGTAGTTTTCCACTACAAATAAGCAGCCAAATACTACACATTGGAGTTAGAAACCTGTAGATAATTACTGTAAATCCATCTTCAGCTTATGTTGAGAAACAGACCCTTAGAATTTTCCACTGTGTTTACACCACTAAGCACAAATTAAGAATTTCACAACACCCCAAGTTGTCAAAGCAGCCTCTGTAGACAGCAGAGGTACAAAGAGCTTGCCCAACCTTTAGATCCAGTGAAGAGAAGATCATCAGTTGCATCAACACAAAGCACAGCCTTGATATGTCCCTCAGCTGTGTAGATACACTGAAGTGGGGACGATCGGATGCCTTTTGAAGCAGGAAATGGGTTAATTATCCCCCTAAAGAAAAAAAAGGAATGTGAGTTGGGCACAGTAATAGACACAGATAAAGCTAATTTACTTGCATGTAGGGAAAAAAAATTAACCTAGTTCTTAGATGTGAGGGCAGAACGGCTGAATGCCTTTCATAAACTATGTAAGGACTTTCACTATTTAGCCTCAACACATGTCAACTCTGGCCTATCAGTTAAAGAAAATCACATAAAAACCAAACAAATGAAAAGACAACAAGATGCTAAATGCTGGGTACATTGCAAAGTCTGCATAATGCTGAACAAACCAGGACACTTAAAGCTTCTGTATGCCCAAGATCAACCATCTAAACAGCATAAACAGCTCTGAAAAATGGAGCAAATGTAATGTGCAGTGCCAATTCCAAACGCAGCATGCATTTCACATCATCTGATTTCTATGGGCAGACACAGAGAACTGGAGTTAACTTCTGTGTCTGAAAAGGCTCCCACTGGACCCTGTACCCAACAACATGCTCACGGCTCAAATGGCTAAAAGGGAGGATGACTGGAATGCTGACACCCCAGAGGAATCTTCCTGGCACTTTCAGCTAATTCTGTGGTGATGCCAAAAGACTAACTTGCCTGAAATAAACACCTCACAATTCTTTACCAAACAAAAATTACTAGCTGTCTAAAATCCCATGCATACAATTGCACGCATACAGACCCCTTTATTTCTGTGAAGTGTAGAAAAGCCTCAAGGTGATGCCCAAAACATGCAACACTGTGATCTGGCCAGCTTGCAGTTAAGACTCACTGTCATGCTCTTTTGGGAATCACACACATAGCTGTGATGAAAAGGAACTAAACCATAGCCCTATCTCATCAAAACAAAACAAAAACTATCAGATCCTTTAGGAAAATCTAAAAAATTAGTAATATTGTCCAGAAGTTTGCTATAGAAAGGAAAAGTCCTTTATCATACAAGCTAACTTTGTGACAGCTGGTTCGTTTATCTAGTACATTAAA
Source organism: Agelaius phoeniceus (assembly GCF_051311805.1). Lineage (NCBI taxonomy): Eukaryota > Metazoa > Chordata > Aves > Passeriformes > Icteridae > Agelaius > Agelaius phoeniceus. The sequence continues at coordinate 58,522,465 of NC_135269.1, forward strand.
ATTATGATTTTAAACATTTTTACAGTTCGGGACATCTTCACTCATATAATTCATTACTCCTCAGCAATCCTTCTTTAGATTTTACTAATATTAATAGCATCTTAAATTGTGTAACATTATCTTCCTCATTTTGGAAAGGCATTCACCTTTCATCTGCACTGTTTTATGTTTTCAAGAAAACAGGAACAATTTGCTTTTTAATTAATTTAGGTCTCTCTGCTTTTGTTTTCCAGCATCACACTAAACTAACATGATTTTCTCTGTAGTAGTCCCTGTTGGATCATGCTGCCTCTGAACTGAGTTATTCCTCCTGCTCTTCTCACCCAGGAGAAAGCCAAGTAAAACACATGTCCTGGAGCTATTTATCTACCTATATGCAGTGTTCTAAAAACAGACAAAAATCACTACAAGTGCTACAATGACCAGCCAAAGCTACCATTACATTATTAGCAGTTATTTGACTGCCCTTCTCTAGATAAACAAATATTTCATTGAGTACCAAAATCCTAACCCCCAGGGACACAAGTAGCAACATTTCTTTGATCTCTTAAGCCACTGTGCATTGTCTCAGAAAGAAGTAATAAAAACTACTCATTTTTATTTACACTAGGATTTCGTTTTTAGTGATCAAAGCATACAACGGAAAAAGAAAAACAAAAATAAGGAAATAAGTAAATAAAACATAATAAAATGTCTGCTCCTATTTTTTTTTAAGAAAACAAAGAGAGAAACAATGTGCCTCAGGAAATGTTTACACCATACTTCAATTATAATTAAAACACCTGACATGCTCAACAATGATAAAAGAATACCCTAAAAAAGGAGAGGGGGAGACATGCTTGACCCAAATCTCAGATATTTCAAGTTCCAGCAAAGGCAAGAGAAACAATGCACAGGTATCAGGAAAAATCATGCAACAGAATAAAATGCCTTAAGAACTGGAATAACTTTGATGTGAGATGCCAAGAAAACAGAAAAGAGAAAGAGAGAGTACCTTTGTACCTCCGACAGAGAGGAATCACTTTCATCAGACCTACAATCAACAGTGGTGGAATTGTGAGGAGAAAGAATATAGGTATCAGCAAAGAACGCCTCCACATGAGAACACACAACAGCATGGCCAACTCAGAAAAGCAATGCAAATCCATAAACATTATGCAGCATTGCTCAAGGTATATCTCAAACCAATGATGATATGGGGGGTAGGGGGGGAAAAAATAATTATCTTAAAATATCACTCTCAGCAGTAAGTTACAGTAGACTGTTTCAGCTCCAGAAGATGAGTAACAGCAGCTGAGCCATTTCTTATTTCCCCAACATTTTCTTAGAGAAGTAAAGGCAAAAGCTTAAAAGGAGAAGATAGATGCACAGGTTAACCTCCATAAGATGCTTGTTGAGAATATCAAAAGAAAAAAAATACTTTGAACATCAATGCCTGCTAAGTGTAGAAGAGACATGCAAAATATTAGTAAAAGACACATAAATGTTAAATATGATAACTCACTCAAATAAATACAGCAATTTGCAAGCCATGCTGAGTTCAAAATCCTTCACCTCTCATTTCAAAAAATGTTTAAAAATAAAAACCAAGAAGACATACAAGACAATATTTTCCCAAGACATGATGATTTTCAGTACATCTTAAGATGCCCATTTTCAACTCAGACAGATTCAGCAGTTTCTACTTGACTTCAAAGTCAGGTCAGAGAAAACGAAAAGGGTTTGGTGGGAGTTAGCAATAAGAACGGTAAGCTAAGATAAGGAAGTCACAAGCACAGTTACTGAAAGCCTTGCAAGCCACTGCCTGGTATGTGGTGGCTGTAGACCTCTGAAAAAAACCCCATTTTATTCAAAAAATAGTGCCAACAGACAAAAGCAATTTCTTATCCTGCTAGAGTTACAAATAAAGGTTTATTTTAAATCTGAGTTGCAGTTCATAAGCACTGCATGGTATTTGTATCAGTACTGAAACCTGTAATAGAGATTCTAGTCACGTAAAGTCCACTGCCATTTGGAGAAAGGTTCCTAAACAGATGCCTAATGTGAGAAAAATCTGTTCTACTTCTTCTAAACAAGATATGAATATCATCTACTCCTGCAGATCACCTCCTAAAGTCAGTCAGTTCAATAATTTGGATAATATCTAAACAACTGTGTTCTAGCCATTTCAATGTCCCATCCTCTGAGGTGCTGTTGTGAGAGCACTCTGAGCAACACTGGAGCAACTGAGTAACTGCCAAAAGCACTATTTCCTAAATTATCACCTAAAATCTATTTTTGAGTGTAAACACACACACAAATACACAAACATCTAAGAATTCTACCATTTTCTATTTTGGGTTTAAAACTACAAATACCAGACATAGCCTAGAAAACAGGAAACAAGGTTCAGCAGGAAATTTCTCTTCTCAAATTTTTACAGTGGTTCCATGATAGTTTAAAATATTTCCTTTGAAAACTACACAAAAACATGAGAAATATCTCCTCCTGTCTTGCAGAAGGGCAAAATTTCTACCAGACACTACACTGAAAACTTGAGCACACTTTGCATTTCCCTGATTGGGGGCTGAGGCTTCCCTTTGTGACTTACTTATCCTGCTGAACTGATGTGTTTCCCTGAGAAACAGTAAGACGACTAAAAACATTCATTTCATTACGGGGCCGGCTTGGTGGGGAAGTAGGAGGTGACAGACTAGCCTCTGGGGCTCCAGAATCTGAGCTACAAAAAAAAAAAGAACATCTTCTTTAACAGGTTATGAATGGTTAGAAAAGTTAGATGCAACACGCCTCAAACGTTAGATGCTCTTCTCTTAAGCAAATGATTAGGATTGTAATACAGATATTTCTCAGAGAAGGCAAAAAGCTTAAGGCTGCAGAGTGCAAGATGGCACAATGTTCAAAGATTAAGTGGTAAAAGTGAAAGCTATAGGCAGAAAACACAAATGTAAAATGAAGAAATTCTTATAAAATTGAAGGCTCTTAGAGATACTGTTGACTTTGATTTAAAAAAAAAAAAGTAATTTGCAAATGCTCCAAAGGGCATTTTCTCAGGGCTCTGCTCTGAGCTATTTTGTACAGAAAAACAACCTGGAAAAAACCACAAACAACCACGCATAAGCTGAGCAATAATATCAACAATGAAACAATACAAACTATCCTGGAAGAAAAGAAATAGAAAAATACAGATTTATTTTTCAAGAAAATTCAAAGTTCAAATTACGTCAGCAGAAATAAATTTAAAATAATCTTACAGTTTTTGTTCTTTTGTCTTTGTCTTTTCCACTGTTTTCTCATAGGCTTTTCTCTTTGCTAAAGGTGAAGGCTCAGGTATTTTCTTCTCTGGAAGAGATGGTTGTCTCGAACTAGAACAAGAGCAATCATTATCTCACTCCAAGGCCCTTCACAGAACATTACCTGTCATTCTCTCAGTGTGATTTCAAATTTTAGAACATACTTAATCTATTGTTGTCTCTCGAATTTAAGGATGATAAACTTGTTCTCACACTTGAATATAAAAATATACTAAGTTATTAATGTTGAAAATTGATCAAAATATAGAGTCAGATACTGAATAGTTAAAGGAGATATGCTAATTCAATAATAAAAGAGACTCACTAAAAGAAATACAATGGAGTATGCATCCCAAATTAACATCATGGAAGTCCTTAATTTTCAGATTCCACATGCGTATCTACAATCGGCCATTTACAGATATGAAGAACAGAGACATCACAACGATTCTTATACACAAATGAAACTTTGCAGTAACATATTAATGTTAATTAGGAAGTGAGAAGAGGTACTTCCCACTGACAAGCTATTATAACATGGTTTCTCTTTGTCCCCCACTTCCCTTCTCCCTTGCTTTCCATACCTCATTTGTCTCTCCAGTTCCTGCTCTGAAACAATTCCAATTCATAGTCACTGTGAATTGGAACCTCTTATTCCCCTCCCAACCTTTTATTCCCCATTAAAATTAGCAAGAATATCAAGAGGACAGTATTAAAGCTGACACCCAAATGTTTTCATTTCACCACAGTCAGACAAAAGAAAAAAGAAAGGAATCTAAGCGGTCTCCATTCTTCTGAACTTCCATTTCTCACTAGTTGAGCAATCACAAAAGCAATATTTGTTTTGTTTTTCCTATTTCTTTGTATTTAGAAGGATTTTTCCTATGAATATGAAACACTCATTAAAGCAAGAAAGCAGATTCTGAAAATGGTTTTGTTCCACACAACTCCATTAATCAGATAAAGCTCATTTGGCAGGCCACCTGCCTGACATGGTTATGACCATCAATCTCAGAGCCCTACAGGTTCTGAATATGCATAGCTTCAACTTTTCTAAATGTTTCCCTTAAGAGGAAGTCTGTGCTATATAAAATCCACCTGGAGACTGGAATACAGAAGAACATGATTTAACACGGACAGCACAACCACAAACAGCTACCTGACCCAAGCAGAAGAGACAGTCTCTGGTGATCACAAACCCTAACTGGAATGTGAGGGACCTGTAGGACCAGGTGCCAAGAACTGCATCTCAACCCTAGAGCTCCCCAGGGTCTTCAAGAGACACAAAAAGGAGGACAAGTGATAACCTGCCTGGTTTTGCACAGAAGCCTAGCAATTAAGTCATAAAAAAAGGGGAGAAAGTGGGTCCAACTCCCTCAAGGTCAGAGCACTCATTTCTATGTAGGGCTCCCTTACCTCTAGGCATACTGTGCAAAGGACACCAAAAAAGGTGGAACAGGACACACTCCCTTCCCTGTCTTTATGCTGAACTAGTATGCATTTAGGAATGCAAAAATCCTGAGGTCACAAGACAAATTCTATGAATCAGGTTGACAGGCCTTCCAGCAAGGATGACAAACAGGCTATAGTGTCTATTGCCAGGGTTGCTTACATGTCTACTGAGCAGCTGCTCGATTAAATAAACCAAAGCAGAAACTGGAACCCAAGCTCCTCTGCCTCACACTGGCATCCTGCATACTCAGACACAGAGACAACTTTCACTTGCTCTCTCTCTACCTGCCCTTGAGTCTTCCATCTTTGACTCCACACTGGAACATCCTCAGAAGAGGGTGTAAATAGCATCATCATTTTCTGAATTCTTTTTGAAAGCCTGGGAATGCAGGTATTATAAAAATACAGCGATCTTGCTGGAATGAACTTCCTAAGCACAGGTGTAAAAACCAGGTGCATGATGGCAATGACCTATCAGAAAAGGAACAGGACACATACCTACTTCCAGGTTTCCAGAGCCCTTTTATATCTGCCAGGACAGACATCTGAACAGAGCTGACACAAGTCCTACAGAAGACAACTATCCTCTGAAAAAGCTGCTGTAGATGAGTTGAACATATCAAAGGACAACAGCACTAACCAACTTTGTAAACAGAATTCCAGTTAAATTAACTGCTGGCCATATGTATTTATGTAACAGAATCACACAATGGTCTGGATTGCAAGGGACTTATAGATCACCTAGTTTCAAGTAAGTGGCACAAGGGAGAAAATATTTATTGCAGGTAAGGTCCAAGTCTCCTCCCAAATAATATATTTTATTACAAGAGATATGCTGGCACCACAGGTCTATAAGGGAAGGCCAGATGGGTCATAAAGACAAGATTTCTTCAACTATGGCCAGATAAACCAGCAAGAGTTCTAGTTTTGAAAAAACATACACACTTGCAGTGAGAAGGTCACTGCAGATTGATTGTTGGCATTTTTGATCACTTATCTACAGAAACATGATCAATACCAATTCAGTATGCGAGGCCTATTGCTGGCTGAATTGACTTTGTGACAGTATGCAACTCCCAAATTCTTGCAGAACATAGTTTTGGGAAAATCCTTGTTTGCCTTTTTGCTGGCTCACTTTCATAAATGGATACATTCTAGAAGATAGAGTGAGGCAAAAGTTGGCATTACCTGAGTCTTGGATGTCAGGTCATAACACTTGATGTTTTAGATCTTGAAGCTTCAAAAGTCTCTACTGATCTCATGCTAACTGCTGAAACAAGTGGGTTTTCTCCACCTATGCTCACCCTCAACAGCATTCTTTCCAAGCAGATTCTATTTGCACTGAAGCCATCAGCATGGGTTAATAATTGCTGTCAGCAGTGTTTTACTGTTCACAATTGCCACCTCAAGCACATGCCAGAAATACATAGTAAAAAATACAAATTTCAAATGTGCATTAGGTAGAGACTGCTGTAAAAATATTATGCAAATAGGACAGGTGAATATTAAAAGATGCTTAACTCTGGAACCTGTAATGTGAAGATAGCTACGGGACACTGAATGTGAACACATCATTGAATGTGGGAAGTGGATCGAATTTACACATGAGCCTGTGCAACACAGGAGGTAGTACCTAAAAAAGCCAAGAAAAGGGTCTCTAGCAGTGAATGGCCAATCACCAGCAGTGATATTGGTAGATATAAAATGAACAGCAAGAGCAAGTGAAAATAAAAAAAGTGTGTGTGAGAGACACCTGCTGGTCCTAAAGTAAAAAGACAATGATTTTTAGTTCTGTTTAGAATCAAGAGATACTTTCAATTAGTAAAACTGTTCTGCAGGTAAGTGCAACCTGCAAACAGAAAGGATTTTGAAGATTCATAATATCTAACATTTTCCTTTCAACTTTTTACTTGAATACTCTATTGTTGCATAGACTTCTTCATTTTATGCATGGTCCATACAAGACAACTCACTGAAAGACTTTTCCTAATAATTTGGACCATATACAAATACCATTATAAAATTTTTGGGTTGTGTTTTGTTGGATTTTTTTAAATCTCTCTGCTGTTCTAATCAGATTTTCACTATCTCCCTAGAATGTGCATTTCATAGCACTAATACAGCAAACTGTTCAAGGTACTAGAGGGATTTTCCCCTCTACATAGAGCATGGTTACAATAACAAAGCAGCTTAACAGAACTTACATCTTCAATAAGAACCACAGTACCTACAAGACCGCACTTATATTTTCTAGAGTGGTGATGGTAGAAAGGAAAGAGCTTTGTCAGTATTATTTAGTAAGCATCAAGTATATCAACCTCAGTTGTAAAGTTAAAATAATAGCTTACAAGAAATTGGCAACATGCAATTTTTAAAAGCAAAGGATAATTAGTACAGCATGGCCAAACTTACATGCTGCCTATCTTAGAAGGTAAGCCAGATGGTGGGGGTATAAACTCTCTGTCCCTAGCAGAAGTGTCATGTGTGTCAGCAGCCACCCCACTTTCCTGGGTTTCTGCAGCTGCTGCAGCAGAGCCAGCCGGGGCAGCGTCAGCGGCGCTGCTGTCGGAGCCCAGGTCGCTGCTGGCCGCGTACAGCAGCTCCATCTGCGTGGTGGTCCTGCGGCGGGCCTGCAGGCAAAAACACAAAAACAAAAACAAACTGCCCCTTCAGCCTGCAAAAGTGTGTGCCACGAGTCCCACACTCAGCTCAGCATTAGCTGGCAATTAGCATCCCCCTCAAACACTTGGCAACTGCCTTTGGAAACTAAATCAAGAAGCTCATCTCTGCTTTTGGGCAATGATTTCAGAGGAGGCAATTCAAATTCAATGGCACGAAACACTGATTTGAGAACTGGTTTCCAAGGATATCCTTTCAACCAGCTGCCTGCCAATATTACATGAGTACAATTTTACTCACCTACATTTTATACAAATGAAATGTTATAAAGCAGAGAGGAATAAAGCAAAGTGTCAATTTAAATACCTACAATTATACTGGTGTGACTTCTAACATATACAAACTCTGCTTCTTCCTTAGTTTAAGTCACCTCAAAAGTCCACATGAATTAAAATTCATTCAGCATTTCAACAATTTGAAAACAACAGAAAAACTCACAAAGGAGCTAAGCTTTGTGCAACACAGTAATTTGTAAAAAATAGATCATACATGTTGGGCGTCATTTTAGACTGAAATTAAGATCTATTCCTCAGTGAAAGAAAGAGCAATAGGGAAGACAAAGATCCAGTCTGAAAAGAGCCATTACAAAAATGATATGCTTATTTCGTTGCATTTTCAGACCAAACTCAGTTAAACAGCCAAAAAAGCTGCACACCAAGGAATGTTACCAAATAATTCAACAGCCAACACAGATGGTTTCTTCCAAAGCCAATTGCAGTTGGAAAAGTGGAGGCTAAGCTTCTATTTACTTTGCAAACTTGGTTTATGCTCCTGTGAGCACAGAAGCAAAATTGCCATCAGTGCACATTTCCAGTTCCCACTGCCATTAATATTAAACTTCAGTCAGCCTAGATATAGTCCTCCATTGTCAACTGTAATTAAGACCCTGGAGGTCAAACTTGCGTTTCATAAACTTCAAGATTGCTGTGACAAATTACAAACAATATGCATGTTCACAGTTCCCACTGGCAATAGCAATGAACTGTAGCCTAACTAATATGAATCTGCAAAACTACACCAGTTTGGAGTGCAAGTAACTGGAAGAACACATCTCTTCCTGGAATTTTAATAACTTAACCCCAAAATACTGAAGAAGCATTATTTTTATCATTGCTTCTCAGAGTGGAGTGTCACACAAAATCATATTGCACACAAATCATATGTAAAGTACATAAGTTCACCTTTTGCACGTCTTCATTCATTAAAGTCTCTTGGGCAAAGCAAGAGCATTCTCCAGAAGGTATCATTAAATTATGAATTATTATAGAATCAGAGAATCACTTAAAAGACATGCAGAAGAATTATCATCATCATCATTGTACATCCTACCTTGCTTTTGGGTTTTACTTCACCACAAAGCTTCAAGAGATCTGAAGATAATGAACTAAAAGAAAAATTGCATCACAGTTAGAAAGTCATACTTTTTGCAGATTTGCAGGTGTGTATTTTTATTTTATTAGTCTTTCTACTGAAATCGTGGACAAAGTATAATGAAACAATGGTAGAGATACTTTCAAAAGGATACATGATTCTGCATTACAAAAGGAGGAAATTGCAGTAATTTTTCTGGAATGGGTAGTAAAGATTTCCTCACCTTCCTTCTGTTCCAGGACTATGTAATGGAGCATCCTCATCAGTACTATCTTCCAAATTTTCTAGAAAATTTCCAGAAGAATAACATTAGTCTGTTCCTCTACAACAGGATGTGAAGGCTTTAAGTGCTGTACAAAGCAACTCAGACAATGTTGAATGTAGATGAACAGAGTACTAAAGATAGGGATTTTCAAAATTTCTTGACTATTTTCTATCCAGCCCCCACTGAATTTTCCTGACACCTAAAGTAATTCTTTTCATACAATCTAAATACATCATTCATCTAGGCATACTGTGCCAAACGTGGTCCTCTGTCTACTGTAGCAGAGGAAGAGATGATCGAAAAACAGAAATTCTAGAAGGAAATCTGTAAGAGAGCAGATAAAGCAAAGAAAATTATTTGCAAGACATGGAAGATATGGGATGTAAACCAATGGACAGTAAGAATGTCTCTTTCTCCTCTTTTTTTCACCTTCTTGCTCCAAGACAGAATCAGTCTGGCTATAATGAAAAAGAAAATGATATTTTTAACTAGCTAGTGAGCTGAGGCTCAGCCTCCTCTGATAAAGAATGCCACCAAGTATTTGAGCTAACAAGAAGCAAAAGAAGCAAGCACTTTATTAGTATATAAGGATTCATTTCAAGAGAGGATGATGCTACCACTTAATACTGTAGAATGGCTTTCTAAAAAGAGCTTAATTTCTAACGGAAGTTGCTCAGTAAAAATGTTCCTGAAGCAAAAATGGGTGCACAAACCTGTCCACAGAAGACAAAACCAGCATGCATGCCACACACTAACACTGTCAAACATCCAAGTAACACATCTGCATGCAAATGGTGCAAAACATTAAGCTGACACAATCAGTCAAGGGCACATGTACAATCAGCTCCAAACTGCTGGGAAAGCAAATCCTCTGAATTGTGTGTTATTCTAATAATACATTTTAGGCATAGATCAAGGACATAGGTAACACATTTTTGCAAGCAAAGTCCCTTATTTCTGAACATACTTGTGAAATATTAAGGATTAAATAACCTTGTAATGACATTCCATTACACCTCCTCTTTACTAGAAGAGACACTGAGTTTCTTTACTTAATTTCTGTCAAAAAGCAGATACCATTTGCAATGCATAGAACAAATATATTTGTAACCCCTATTGAAACAGGTTTGCCCATGTATATATCTTTAAGTTCATGTTTTGGAGAAAGGGAGGAAAGATATACAGCTTTCAGCTGAATTTTGAGAAAGAATGGAAAAAAGAGAAGGAAAATACTGCCATTTGTGTATGCTGCATCTAAACATGTTCCCTGAAAAAGTTAACACCATCAACCTAGAACCAACACCAATAATGCACTTCAGAGTTACCCAACTGATTAATTAATTTTAACAATATAATCTTAATTATCAGAAATACAACAATATTCTAAAGAAAGCAGGGTCACAGGAATAGCACTCTGAATTTTCAGGTTTCTTTTTGCTCCATCGTGGATTTGAGGCCAGATTAAAATCTTTCAATACTTATTATTGTCATTAGTGTTGTTATTATTGCTATTATTATTATATGCTTTCTGCAAAAGTGGGGATTTAGAGTACTGCTCCTTTCAGTAAGACAAAAGCAGCATCCCTAAAATAAATGCATTTTAATAAAATATAGGATTCCTATTAGAATTATGTTACTTCATCCCCTACTCATACAGAACTTATGATCTCTTTTTACAAGTAACTAAGTAGAAACTGTGGAATGACCACAAAAGGTGAGATTTTATTTGTAGGCTCACTCTCATGTGACCTGATGAGTATCTTCAGTTTGCCTGCAATTCAACATAGGAGACTGCCCAAAGCCCCAAGATAGAAACCAGTGCATAGAATCAACAAAGATAGAAAGAGCAAGATTCTGTGAGAGTGAGAAGAGATGAAAGGAGAAATGAAGTTAGTAAAGACAGTAATGTTTGCAGGGATAGCTGCTAGCAAACCACTGCTTGCAGAACAGGTGGAGAACTTTCTGATTATTCATCTTCATCCATCCTCATGCAGTGGCAAGTGAATGGTACCAGAATAAAGCCATACACCAGCACAGTTCACCCAGAGGAAATGACATCTGACCAACCCTCTCAAAATCTGCACATAGATCATTGTGACCCACATCCATTAATGTCCATACATCACAGGTGGGAAGTAAAAGCAGCTTCCACAACTCCTCAAAGAGAAGCAGCATTCAAAACTCAATTTCATGGTCATTTTAACTCTTCACAAGAGAGATGGGATAGTGAAGGGCAGCTGGTTCATCCACCAAGGTGGATGTGCACTGAATGTCCATTCAAGTCAAAGCCTGAGCCTGTGATGTACTTTTCTGCAGACTAAAACTTCTTGTCTACAGCTGAATGCAAGTGCACAACTACACTGGGGAATGTTCAAGCTTTGCTGAGCCAAGTGTATTCAAATGGATAAGAACTTTTGAAGACAGTAGATCTGAAAGTAAGCATCAAGAAGGTGAATCACAAATACCATAGAAGTGCAATCCTTTTGCTTGGGATAAGGCTCTCTGTGCTCTCCCACTGAGATGTCAGGCATCCTGGTGAGATTGATCTCAGGATCTGCTGCCACCCACACTTCTACCTGCAGGAGCTGTGTCAGGCCCTGCATCATCAGCATCCCTGTGAACCAGCCAGCAATCCCAGAAGCAAAGCCTCACTACAGTGGTGTCTGAACTCCCTGCAGCTAAAAGGTCCACAAAACAGAGAGTGCCAACAGTCTTGGACCTAGATAAGTGCAGCATATTCAGCTGCATTTCCTTCCCATAAAGTGTGAGCAGAGTCCTGAGTGGCTTAGATACTCTAAAAGCCTCAGATCATGCTTGCAAAATGTTAAAAAGCTTCTTTAATAAGATAATACTCTACAAAAAATTTGATTACAGAGCTACTGTTTCAATACATTTAGCAAGTGGCTTTTCATTGCTTCAGATGTTGTTAATAAGTAAAAACCTGTCCAGAGCTAAAGAAAATGCAATGCTGTCAGGAGAAACAATGCTCCAACAGGGGTGAACATGCACACACATTAAAGGCCTGTTCTAGAGACACTATGATGCTACAAACCACTGACGTTCCTGAATAAATAACTGGCTGCATGCAGCAACATCCCCTGACACAGATCTTCAGGTGTCACCTGACAGGAAACTGGCCAAGTTCTCACCATCTCTACATTATGATCAATGTAGATCTACGTAGTCTACACTTCCATGTAGTTTTGTGCTTTGAAATGCTGTGCAAACTAGCACAGGACAGCAAAGTGCAATTAAAAGTAGCACAAGACACAAAGGAATTATCACTGGTAACAGGATTATTTTTCTCCAGTTCCAAATATAGCCAATTCTTTGGAGGGAAAAAAATAAGCTTAATTCATTTGGGAATAACTCTAAAGCAACAGCAACAAGAGACTTATCTCAAAATCAGTGAAGTCAGTAACTTAAACCCAATTGAAAAAATGGGTTATAATCCTGCATTCTGTACAATATTTACATTACAAAATGAGCTATTTCCAAAAGGTTAAAAGTGACCTGGAAATTAAGAATTGCCTTTTTTTCAAACCTAAAAAAATGAGCAGAATTTGTCCCAACAGTAGTATATCACAAAATAGTTTTATGTAGTCTGAACATACTTTGGGCTCACAAGCACCAAGTTATAAATTTGAAATACAGCTCTGCTTACTGTCTTCACTTTTAAATACCACAAGGGCTATTACCACAAGAGCTAGGGGTGGTTTCAGAAAGGAAGAAATGCTCTTTAAGCTCATGATAATGAGTACATTTACAGAATATTCATGCAAATTTCACACACTCACAAATTCTAAGATGCATCAGTTAGTGAACATGAATGAATTAGTAACTCATGCAGCTGTACAGTACACAGAAAGCTAAACATACTTACCCAGTGGTATGCTATCTAGGTCTGTGTAAATACAGCAACAAGGAAAAAAAAGCAACATTCCAATCAAAACATATCCATTTATAAAAAGAAATAAAACAAAAGTACGCAAATGTATTCTAAATTTTTCTTAGTATCATCTCATGAGAAGTAGAATAGATGCCGTAACATAAAATGCCAATCCAAAATCCCTAGCATATGATGACTGAACGGGATTGAATTTTTCAACTTCCCATTCAGAAGTTTAAACAATTCCAGATTGTAAAAATAACAAGCAGATTATTTGAATTTTAAAAAATCTCAATAATAAGAAAACTTTGTTTCCTACATTTCACTGCTGAGAGGGTCTACTTAAAAATGCCATACATGCATGTCAATTGTGAAGTATATGTTACAATACAGCATCTATTCAGAAAAGAAATAGTCTAGAATGCCCAGTACAGCATGCACAAAAGGCAAACATGACATGCAGCTGACTACTCAGAAAACAAGATGAAAAAACTACCTTGCAAAGCATGACCCAGAAAAGCATCAAGTTCAGGATTTAATTCAGCTTTTTCTTTCAGCATATGAAACAGCAGTTGGTTTTGAGTAGCACTAGTAATTTCTGTCTGCTTAAGGCGTCCCTCAAGAACTTTGATCTGAGCTTCTTTCTGAGCTGCTTGGAGACCCTAGGAGAAAGAAAGATAACATGTTTTATCACAACCCTTGTTTTACAAAATTAAAATTGTCAAAATTTTTTAAAAACCACAAACACAAAAAAAATGTGTACATTGCAGCTGCCTTCTCACATCCTGAAGATCAGGTGTCAACAAAGGGTCTTTTTCTTTCCTTCACCTTTTAAAGAGATTCATTAAGCATTCCTTTAACTTCCATTCCTCAGACTGCCTTGCAAATATGCATCTAATGGCTAAGTGGGACATGACTCCCAAGTGCAATTCAGAGTCTGCATATTTTAAGAGTAGCAAGCATCTGAAAGATCAACACCTCCACTTTTCCCAAATAACTACTTTTTAAAAAATTATTACCTATGGTACTCTACGACAAGAACAGGGGGAGGTGGAAGTGGGACAGGGTGGGACACAGAACTGTAATCTTTCCTACCCAATCACTGAGTGAACTTTCAGCTTCTAATGAAAGATCTTATGGCCCAACTTATGACAGAATTCATTCCAAGAGAACTTCCCTAGATCCACAGATTTGTGGGAATTTTTTAGTTGTAGAAAATATAGCCAGAGATAATTTACGGAATGGTTTCCAAATAGATTTCCAAATTCCAAAATAAGCAGTATGGAAAAATGAAGGTACAACACATCTTCTAAAGGCTTATAGGGCAACAGCAGACTTTGAGTGCTAGTGCTGGAGTAACAAGTAGCCCTATGAATTTACATCCTACATTTTGACAGAACTAAAGGTACATATCAATAGACACATTCTGCAGGTGAAAACAAATGATAGAATAGACAGTAGGCATGATCAACTTTGCAAAAAAAATATCCCTTCAGCTTTTCTATGTGATAATTACTGAACAAAAAGATGATAGAAGCCTTTACATAATGGAGCTTTTAATCATAATAAAGAGAAATTGTTCACAGAGTGAGTCAGAGGCACTTTTCTCACATTAACTCTGTTACAAGAACCATTCAAACACATCCAAGGGCTGAAAAAATATTAGAAGATTGACATTTCCAGAAGCCAATATGATTGTGGGAATTTTCGTTACCCTTCATTTTTCCACAAACTTTTTGGATTACCTGCATAGTGACGAATCAAAAATGCAAAAGAAACTCCAGAGAACAGGTCAGTTTCAGTATGATTGAAATTTTCCATTTGACTCAATGAGACAAAAAGAAAAGTAGCAACAAGAGCACAGATACATATGTGCACAGGGTTATAAACTGCCAAATACGTATTTTGAAAATATGAGAGAAAACATATTTCCCCAACACCTTCAGAAGAATCCCTGTGGCTCTACTCAGACTGAAGTATGTCATGCATCAACATATAACTTAAATTTTTTGAGGATCATATTTGTACAAAGGTGGCTGAGCCAGTTTTTTAAAAAAAAGATCTCGAGCTCTCTTTAGGAGTTTGTTGAAAAACACCGAGATTTATTTGATTACAAAAAGCTAGTGCTCTAGTAAGAACAACATGATCTAATTAATACAGTGAAGAAGGCTCTACTGGGGGTTGAGAAACAGGCAGTAAGCTGAAGAGGACAACAGATCTCAAGGGCCTTCACACTGAGAATCAGCATGACTCAGTAATGCTGAGCAGCTTTGCTTTGTTTAACACACATTAGTCATGTCTTTATGTCAGCACAACATATCTGCCCCTGGCACATGCCATAGTCCTGGCACACACATACTTCACTTAACACATTACCTTATTGATACCCATCATAAGGAAGTGATCAAGCAAATATCGAGCTTCTGTCAAAGTGCAAGCGTTAATCACTGCTGTTACATCCAAGGTCTCTCCTTCTTCCTATGTGTGCAAGGATAAACCCAGTCAGATTGTGAAAAAGTCCCAAGAATTAAAATAAGTTATTGCCAGCATAATGGAAAGGATCAGTTTTGACATTTAAATGCTTTGCAATCTTAACTGGCATTACACTACTGACACTGAAACTCAGGTATCAATTGTATAAGTCTTCATCTCAAACTTCACATACAAGTTTTCACCAATTTTCACTTCCTGGCTCAACAATTACACAGACAAACAAAAACTAATTTCTAAATGAGAACATTTTCAGTGCTAACACAGTTGTGGTTTCCTGTCCCCCTTCTACCATTTTTGCAATAACATTTGACCTACCTTTGCTTCTTCCATCTGCATGATGTTTGCTTGGCAGTCAGAAATGCTGTCGTTGATGTAGTCTATATTTGCAGTTACTGATTCCATCTCCTCATTTATGTTTTGGACATTTCTATCTGCTTCACTGCCACCCCCACCCTTGATGAGCTTCTCCCTTTTCTTTGAAAGCTTATCTCTTCTTTTGGTGAGTTCTTCACGTTGCTATTTTCCACAAAGACATAATATTACAGAAAAAGGAATTAGTAAGCCCTTAGAACACTGAAGTGCCTTTTTGTTTTCCTTCATTTGGTACAGTTTAACAAACATATCATGATTTCCATGGGAAGAAGTTACACAGGGAAATATAGAAATCTATTCGCACATGATGCCATTAATGTACTAAGCACAGCAACCCCATTGTTCAAATGTTTACTGGAGCCAAAAGTGTCTTGACTGATTACAGTAGATTCCACCCACTTTGCCAATGCTGCAATAACAGCAGTTAATTGACAGCAAACATACTTGCAGTGCTCCCTATTTAATACAATGATACAGCCAACAGTGCACAGCAGATCACCCACCGTAAGCAGCCTGTTCATATCTGCTTCCATGTTGGAAATAGTCATCCTCTGCATAATAATGTCAGTCACTCTGCGTTCCAGCAGCTGCCACTTCATTCTGGCTGCCCTTGAGGAGTAAACCCTGCTTGTCACTGCTTTCCGCTGGTACTTCCTCCTGTGGCACGTTGAAGAGAAATACACAGCTAAGTCTGAAGTAGTCCACTGACAAATTCGAATGTGGAAATGATCAGGCTGGAATATTTTTCACAAACAACTTAAGAATGTCATGCAGAAGTTGTTGTAGGTTTTCATAGCACCAGACAGCCACCTCTACCCAGCCCCGAACTCTACTGCACTCTAACATGCTGCACTTGAAAAACAGGTTTCAAACACTGCAGCATCTTCCATGACACACTATTGAGTTCAAATGCCATGTAGGTGTTGTTCCCTATTTAACGAGAAGATCTGCTTCAAATCACAGTGGAAAAGCACAAATCAACTTGATACACTGAGCTTCATTTTCCAGCAAGTTTTTCCATGAACTTAACACTGATGGCATTGGACCACCGAGGTAATTTCTCTTGAAGAGCAGATTTTAAAACCCTTAAGATTTCAAAATCCAGTTTATGTGACATGCAATTTAATGCCATTTATTATTATATTATTGTCTTAAACCCAGAAAACTGAAATTGCATTTGATAATGCTAAAATGTCAATTTAATGAGCATTACATGACAACAGTTTGAAAACTAACAGCTCCTGCAACAGCACCTGCTAGCAAGTCCACACAAATTTCAGTTCTTGTAAGAGAGTCCTAAAAAGTTTTAACCCTTACCCTGTTCCATTTGTTGCAGTTACAGATAATGCTTGAACCCTTGCAACAGGAATTCTCATCTTCTGCTGTGCTGCTGTTCTGGAGCCATCATGCTCTCCTGACAAACTAGAACTTGATTCTTGCATGGAATGCTCAGGCAGGCTCAGCTTCCGACTCACTTTTCCTGCCACTTTATCAGACAGAGGCCTGACTTGCCGACGAAGGGCTGTGACCTGAAACACGGTGCAAAGACATGAGTAGCTCTCCCAAAACTGAGTTCTAAGTTTCAGCAATACAACATCATTCTGTTTTCAAAGATGCATTGCTGTTTTTCCACAGTACCTCTTCAGTTTTGCGACGTAAGATAACTTCTTGGTTTCTTTTCTGAGCTTCCAGAAGCTTGAGCTGATGCTGTGAAAAAAATAGAAATAGCACGATATTTTTTCCATTCCCTCTCACAAGGACTGCATTGTATAAACAAAAAATAGACCTCTACACATTAATACAAATCTGCAAAATTGCTGAGACATGAAGACTCAAGTCATGATTGTTTTTTGATCTTCCTAGTGCAGAACAAAACCAAATGTTTCACTGTATCAATTCTATCAAAACCAGTAATTCCATGCGAACAAGGTGGTACAACAACTTTGTGAAGATTCACTAATCACTAATTCACTGATACTCAATAAGCACAACAAGACATAGAAGACTTATCACCTGAAGCTAGGAACTGTGTTTGCATGGAAGTGAAACCAAATTTTGTGCATTTTCATGCTGAAAATACACAGGTACATGCCTGCCTCAGTAAATGCACATACACAGTGTGTGCCTGCAAACAGAGGCACATCATAATGACATGTGCTTATTCCAAATGAAAGTTCTTTATCTTCAAATCACCTCTCGTTTGCGTTGCTCCTTTTTAAGCTGTGCAATCTCTCTGTTTCTTCTAGATTCAGTCATTCTAGCTTTCTCCTGCTCTTCTTTCATTTGTTTCATCAAGCGAACCTGTAAAGAAGTCATCACTTAGAAAAGGTGTTCACACTCAAGTGCTGCTCCCTGCCCCCAACCATAGAGAGTTTTCTCTTCAAACTCCCATTTTCCACTATATTACATACTTTTAGCCATTTACATCTTCCATCTAATGTCGTCTCCACTCAGTGCTGAATAACAGCTAATAAGCTGTGCAAGTTGATGCATGTTTGATACCTTAATTTCTGTTCATTAAACCTAAAAGCTGCCCCTCTCCCCCAGGAACAGCCTGATGCTTGCATCTCTTCTATTTTCAGACTTTCAAGCAGATAACAGCAAGAACAGAGTTATCAGATAGATGGATGCACAGGAGATTTCAACCTAATTTTCAGTAAACATTCATTGTTCAACACTTCCATTTACTGAAATATACCTTGGTTTTCTTCATCTCTGTCACCTCCTGCTGCAGTTTCTTCAGCTGCTTTTCATATTGAGACTGATTTTTAAGCAAACGTGCATGTTCCTTTTGCGCTGTTTGAAGTCTCTGCAATTCTTTATTCATGGCTTGGAGTTTCTTTTCATATTCTGACTTGATTTTTTTTGCCTTTTCTTCTGAATAGGTCTCTACAGAACCTAGAGTAAAAGGGAATTCTTAATCTGCTTTTATTCAGGGTACTTTTAATTTGCCAGCCACAGCAGATAACTACCTCTTCTGCTCTAGCACTGCTATAGCATTGCTCTGCAATACCTTGAAAACAACCTAATTTCTCTCTAGTTCTTGTCACCTGCACTGCTTTGAACTTTCCACCTCGAATGCATTCTGGGGTAAGAGATCAACTATTAATACTTTCCTCTGATTTCTTTGTAACAAATCTGAGCACCTGAAAAGCACAAATACACACATTCACACATATGTGCACAAGAATATAACAACACTCCTAAAAGCCATCAAGCCTAGTATTTCTCTTCTGACACTGATCAATGGGGAAGGTCTAAGGAATAACAGGGGAACAGCAAACAGCTTAGACAGTATATAACCATAAAGCATATATATGTTTAAAAAAGAAAAACAAACAAAATATTTTCCACAGCACTCCCAAAGTGCAGTTACTTGTGACTTGGTACTCTGGAGTCATAGGTAGTTTGCCATCTCAATACTAATACATAATTCAAAAAGGTTTGGTCAGTAAACACCTCTAAAAGCTTTGTTTCACTGATCCTTCTTCTTATTCTCATGCAAATAAAAGAAAGTGGGGAAGAAAGTTCCTGATTTAAAGGTTTTTTTGTGTTCTATCTCCAGGATTATGAGAGCTCTTAGAAAACTGAAAACGCTTATTCACCCAAATCAAATACCTGTCAGTAGCAATACATTTCAAAAAATTCTTCTCTCAATTCTGATAGAAACGAGAATGATTAAAGAATCATTCACTGGCATTATGGGTACAAATCATGCTTCTGTCTTCTGCAATTTCTCATCAAGTTTGAAAAAGAAAATGAGAGAAGTAGAAAATGGTTCAACTTCAACAGCTTATACAAGATCAATGATTTTGTACTTCTTACCCAAGTTTTGAAGAACCTGATCTCTTTCAAGCTGAGTATCTCGAATTTTATGTTGTAGCATCATTAGTTTCTCTTCATACTGTTTTTTCAGTGTTTGCAACCTTCGCTGGCTGTTTTCTAGCTCATCTATCAGTTTCTGCTTAATGGCTATTTCACAGGTGATATTTGCCAAGTCAGCTTGATAATTTTCTAAAATAGAAAGATTTCTGTTAAAGTAAAGCAAGGACCACATGAACACAGATAAACCTTGCAATCTTAAGGTCACTGTAAATACATATTGTGCATGGGAGGATTCCACACAAATCACAATGAACCTGGCCTCTGGTCAATTTCAAAACCCGCACAGGAACACTCGATCAGCTGTCTATTACATGTTTTAGCAGCATAACAAAAAAAATAACTCACAGAACATACTCTTCACACAGACAGTTGACAACATACTTTATTGCCTACCAAGATCTGAGATATTATGTGCAGATATTGACAGATATTATGTGCAAAACTCTACAGAATATTGCACTGACATCACCTTTTTCATCAGAGTCAGAATCTGATTCATCTGAGCTTTCAACAACTTCCATATCATCTTCATCTTCATCATCTTCCTCTTCTTCATCATCATGATCACTGACTTCCTGAACTTCCTCCTACAAAACAGACAGACATTAAAGCACTCCACACTTTTCCATGCCTCAATCATTCTTGACTATCACTGTGAAGCTGCAGTATTTACCTAGCACATTCCTAATTTTCTTTCTATAACCTTGTAAATCTTTAAACAGACAATGAACAAATAAACAAATTCTTCTAAATACTTACTCCTTCCAATTCATTATTCTCTCTCTCTGAAGTGCCTTTTTCATCTCTTTTCTCCTGCTCGTTGTCTGTGTTATCCTCCTTAACACTAGTAGAAGAGGCAGACACAAATTATTCACAAACTGAAATGGCAGTTGTTTCCCATCCCCCAAACCAGTAAGGTGTAATTCCAAATAAAGATGAAAAACAAAGTGTAGTTAGAAAAATGTAAACGGGTTGGGCATGGGTAAAACACAACTTCCAAACTTCTGCAGATAATAAAATAATGCCTAATTACTCTTAATCTTGGTTTGCAAGGTAATAGTAATGATTAGCACATTGTTCCAGCATACTGCACAACTGGGACAGAATATCAGAATATACATCTCCATATACTACAGCAGTACTCATTTTGGCATGGAAGTTGCAGTGTACCCAGAGTAGCTTTTACAAAACAATAAAATAACATTGTGTGCAAGTACAACATACATTACAGGTATTCCTACACTTTCAAGCTATAACAGAGCCTACTCTACTTAGAATAGTCTTAACATTTATGTATAAACCTTAAACAATATCCTAATTTATTGTATTATAACCACTCTTTTGATTAGTTATCTACTTTGACATAAAGGGAATGCTCAAAACAGTCACTGATACAATAAATAGGGTTTACAGCAGGGTTTTTTTTTGTTTTGTTTAGTTCCAAATGTTTGGTGTATTACTCATTATGGCAAGTTTTAACATTTTTAAGTGCATATTTAAGACATCACATGCAAATAGAAGACAAAAAAATCAGTGGCACTCTGCAAATTTTCCCAGACCAGGTATCAGTCCCTCTAGTGCTACATATACAAAATCCAAAGTTCCAACGGATGGGAAGTTATGACAGAACAGGGCCAGACACCATAGGGGGTACTAATGAAAAAATGTGGGTAGGACTGCATATGTGGAATCCACCTCAACTAACATCAGCTGAATAAAAGTTTGGCAAGTTGTGCTGTCACTGATCAGGCACAGAAACTAGAAATGCACATCTTCCTCCACTGATACCAAGAGGAGCTCAAATTCAAGATCAAACTCTTGGGCAAATCCAATACTCAGTGCAGGGACAAGAAATATACAGTAGATTTGAGACACTGTGATTTGGTAAGTGACACCTTTAAAACAGAGCTTGAATCTAAAAAGTGCCTGTTGAGTAGCACAGTGCTGTGTACATGTGATTTTCTGTTGTATTACTTTTTAATCTGTTCAATGCTAACTGATTCCCTTCTGCCCCACTCATTACCAGTTATGAGCTGACCACGCACAAAGCGAAAGCTTTTGTTTGGATCATCTGAATCCATGCAGCAGCTGGGGATGCTGGAATTTAAAAATCTAACCAGATTTGTACACAAAAAATGCCTGACAGGGAACACCGTGTCACACAATCTCATTTCCACAGATTCTCATCTCCCTCAAACCAGAACAGGTTATTAAGCAGAAAGGATAATGGATCTTAGCTGCAATCCTCATGCAAATTGAGACAAACCCCCAGTTTCCCTTCCACTCAGTACAGAACTAACCACTACAGAGAATTTGTGTTCTGCCTAACAAAGGGGAGAGAGACAGAAGAAGGAGAGCCAGCCAGAGAGCCTCTCCCACATAGAACTGTACTGCTTAATATGTGTGCTACTGGTCTGAGGATTCACATCAGCTGCATCAATTCAGTGGGTGGTTTTTTTGGATCAAAATAGACAGCAGAAAAATAAAAACTCCTTTAGTTTCACTTTTAATCATAATATAGTTCTCTTTTTAGAGCCCTCAGCTTAACTGCTGTCTGTGAATGACTATTCATCTACTGGTTTGGCTGAAACAGAATGGGAGGAATGATCAAGGCTTTCGTCACATGTTTTCAGAAACCAAAGCAGGAGACTTGACTGAGCTGTGATGGTCCAAGACACTCCTGATCTCACATGCCAAAATTATTATTGTCATATACTGCCTGCTAGACATTTCATACTATATGTGCTAGTGCACCTTCCTCCTGCCTTTCATTTCACTTAGGCCATGCAAGAAAGAAAACAATTAATTCCCAAAGGTGCCACCTCCACAAAAAAGCTTGCTCAACCCTGTGTAACTCCAGAGTCAACCTCAATTCCACAACAGAGACTTCTTCCAGTTAAAACACTAGCTGGAAGTGAAAACCCAGAAAGAATTCTGAAAATTAACTACTCCTGCAGTACCTATGAATCTACCCAACTTCTTTTCATGTATGACAACCAGTTAATTGAAATGACAGGTAATTAAAAACCTGGGAAATATTCCAACCTTCTTTCTTCTTGACTGCTTTCCTCAAGTTTCTGTAGCCTTCAAAAGCACGAGGTACAGTATTGGAAGGCCAAGCCAATGAAGGACAAACCAGACAGTGAAAAGCAAAAGTGATAAGAAGGTAAAAAAATGATATATATATGAGCTTGCGGAGATTAAAATGAAATTTTAAAAGATACCATCAAGAGACAACAAGTAGTAAAAAGGCAATACATCCTGGACAGTTGGAAAGTAAACAGAAAACAAAAAAGAAGCATGTGTAGGTTAACTAATTTGCCACTGATAACAAGTAAATTCAAGTACACTAAGGAAGAAATTTTAGACAATATATTTAACTTTGCGAATTATTTCTAATAATGTATTAAGAAAATATCTCAATTCTAGAAAAATATTTCTCCTCTTTCTCCACTTAAAACTGGCTGATAAAATACTGAAAATTGCAAATATTCCCACGGACCCAAAGTCATATATTCTCAGGAACATATCAGGAAAAAAAACCAATGCACTAGTTTTATATATGCAGATAACATATTGTAATATAAAGTAGGAAAAAGAAAACTTTTAAATCATTACCTTATTAATATTCTAAATAATATATTCTGAATATAATCAATACAAAAAAGTCTTCAAACTGCATTCATGTTTTTGTTTGGGTTTTGTTGTATGTTTTAAAATAAAAAGTAGAAAACTGCAGCTTATTTTTCTGGGATTCAGAAAGTAAATGTGAAAAATTTCTTGTTATTTTTTAATAAATTAAAAAAAAACCATGCACCAGAAGCAATGAGATGGACAAAATGTTAGTATTTCTGTCTGTACTTTTTCCTCTTGAATAAACGTGGATTTATCCGTAAAAAAAGTCTGTATGACATATATAAGCATAGAGATGGCTTAAAATTCATCAACTACTGAAATTCCTCATTTCCCATTATGACACAGTTTTAAGCAAGAGCTTTTACTACCTTTTCACTTTAAGCTGCCTACCACCTTCCTTTGGTGTCAGCTAGGAGCTAGCAAGCTGAACCCCATTAGTAACTTTCATCACTAATTTAAGGTTAGGGGAGTCAAAAAAAACCAGTCAGAAATGGTTACCAGGTATGTAAGGTTAACTAACAACTGAAAGCAATGTGGAAGATTTGCTCAAGGCCTTCTAGTGGGTAAATCACATTAAGTCACACTGTGGGATACTCCAAACAGTAGGCAAAATATTACTGCTGTGTAAACTGCAGTAAACTGTGTAAACTGTTTCAAATAACCTTCATGACAGGTGCTTATTAAAGCTACAGATATTTAACACTACATACCTGCTGCTCATTCAGAACCTTGCTCTTAGACCTTCAGGCTACCTCACAGCAATTTAAATAAGTTGTATGTATTTAAAATTATGCACCTTTTGTCATAGTGTCATACCCAGGAAACAAAAGACCAAGAAAGGCAGCAGATGGGGCAGAACTAGTAGCCAGGCTTACCAACCCCATTTTAATGGAAAAATGCTAGTTAGACAACTTGAAAGGAAGGGCAACACTAAAGAGAAATAGTAGAATAAATGTAACTAAGTGCCTACAGAAGACAGAATTATAACAAAGAATCCCCATCAAACTGCATGGCAAAGTGTCTTGTGCATTACATTAATGTGCACACTGCCAATTCCTGAAATTTCAATTTTATTAAAATTGAAATTTCAGGAATTGTTATTAATTGTTCAGTTAATATTGAAATTTATTAAAATTATTATTATTGTCATTAATTGTTCAATTAAGATTGAAATTTATTAAAATTATTTTATTTTAATTATTTCCGTGATATAGCCTTAACACAGACTTTTCACTAATTGGACAGAAGCACTCTGCAGATAGCAAGAATGACAGTGTATAATCCCTTTAAATTCTAACATTTCTCAACATCTACGGAATTTTCCTCCCAACACATGCACCTCAGAAATTTCTAAGTATTTATTACAAAGCACTCTGCAGATAGGCCAGTAGTTAGATTCAAATCTTAGCAGCACTTTGAAGAGTATGACCCCAATTTATAGAACACAAGGTCCACTTTAAGATGAAGCCATCAAGAGGCCACTTTCAACTTTATTTTTCTACAGCTCTCTAATTCTATAATGCTAGGATTAAAAACTGACCTCAAAAATAATTTATGCTAAGTAGTCCCTACTTTCGGATCAGACTACTTGGCCATCCCATCACAATATTATTTTCTTGGTGTGAGAAAGTACGACTGGCTTTCAAACAAAAACAAAACAAAACAAACCACAAAACCACAACCTAACAACTGAGGCTCTATCTAAGCATGCAGTTAAACGCATGCTTGATTTTAAAATGTGTTAAAAAATACAAAATCAAATCTCTTTGTTCCTGCATTTACAGTTAAAGGGCATACTGAAATGCTTGGCTGAAGAGAGGACAGAACATTCTGCTGATTTTATTTAATACTTCCATCTTACCCTCAAGTTCCTATAAAAATGAGACAAAATCTATCACAATCCCCCTAAAAGTCTTAGAGTTTCCTGAAAAATGATATGCAAAGAATCTAATTGTACTTAAAATGACTGTTCTCTAAATGCATCAGACTTTTGTGTGGTGAACGGATTTATAGATACAGGACGTAAAATTAAAGATATGACTGATCCTCATCTACTTTATACTTTGACTTTTTCAAGCTTAAACTGTTATTGCTTTACTTTGAACTTGTAGAAGTCTGAAGGACCATTATCAAAAAGAGTAACAGATTAGAAGCATGGAAAATTTCAACTAAAACTGAGAGATTTCTAATGGATGCAAAGTCTCTGAGTACACAATGCCTTGCTGTGCTAACTGCTATCTGTCAATTTCTATGAGGATTTTAGTAGATGAGAAGTTGGACTGCAAAAAAAACAGCAAAGCAGGATGTTGCAGAGAGTTAGGAAACCTCAAATTAAAAAACATTCATAGAAGCAAAAGATAAAGCAAAAGCAGCCATTTCAACAGCTACCAAAGAATCCCCAGCTATTCAGAATATCTCTTCTTCAGAAAGCTGTTTCAGTTTTTACATAAGAGTTTAAAAAAATTTATATTTTTTTTAAACTTCTCTTAAATTTCAGGTGCATTTTAAAAGAAATTTTTAAAAACATCAAAATTTAGAGAGAGCCCCTGTGCTCTTATCATTGTGCATAATTACATAGAAAAGTTCATTACAAAGGAGACACTCAATCTACAGATACTGCACACTTCACTGGAAGAAAAGATGTAAAAGAAAAAACTGTCATTTCAGCATGTAAAAGGGTTTGAAGGAATAGCAGTTTAGGGTCCAAACCCACATAAAAAGCCTTTTAAAGTCTCAGTAATTAAAAAAATAGGCCTTTTTACTAAGAAAGAGAAAACAAATAGCATCATAATTCATACACCACCTCTTTTTCTTTTTCCTTTCTTTTTTTTTCAGCTTTTCTAGATCTTTCTTGGCTATATCTAGAATTTCCATTGTCTCTTTCTCTGAGGAAAGCATAGAAGCAGAAAATGCTGATGGTCCACCAAAGTACGTGGCTCTCGATGAGGCTCTTGACAAGCTGCGCCGAAGATTTTCATTCACTGCTTCACTTTCTAATAATTTTGCTCTTAATAAGAAACAAAACAAGGAAGAATTGTAGACCATTAATTACAACTATTTCCAGTACACAAGGTGCACACTCTTTTGCCTCTGTAACTTCAATGCACTTCATTCTGTCTAAAAAGAAACTACAAAACAAGGTGAAGTCTAAAAAATACAGTGTAGTAAATTCCTTTAATTTCCATATATATATATATATACACACATGCTTTATGAATATACATAGTATATGAAAACTACACAAAAGCTCTAAATGTAAACTGAGAATAGGCCCAATAATTTTTTGCATGGTACATATCTAAGACATAGATAAATAAAAGCATCTAACATATTTAAGAGTTTTTGAATTTTAAAAGGAAGTACTTCTTAAAAAAAATATTTTTAAACAAGTAATTTCTCAGTGCTGTCATTTTTATACGAGGTTATAAAGGTATAAAAGAATCGTTCTAAGTTTTACTGTCCTTGGTGCAACAATATTAAGTTATCACCATAATTTAGGCAACATTCTACTCTCATTTCTATTGTCAGTTTGATTTCTAACATTTTACATTTTTGTGTCCAAGAGCAACACCAGATGGTCTTAGAAGCTCTCCTAAAGACCACTCTCCTAAAGTAATCCCCACATAGGAAAACAGCTGAAGTATTGCTAACACTTCTATTATTTTTTCAATAAAAATTGTCTGAACACATATAATGCAAATACCTGAGATCTTCAATTTCCTTGATATAGTTATGAATCATGTTGCTAATTTCTTCATTTCCTTCCCCTTTGAAAGAGAGGGAAAAGGGGAATGAGGGAAGGGAAACATTGAGAAAGGGTGGTAACAGTATAAATATCTGAATATAGCTACTAGGCACAAGGTACCAGCAAAGGGAAACAGTTACATGGGCTCCACATGTAAATCTTAACTTCTTTGTAAAATAGCTTTTCTTCTTAAATTGAGTTACATTTTTTGTTCCTCTCTGATGTGATCATCATATGTAACTTGTTTTCCATATTAGTGCATTTTAACAATGCTTAAATCAAAATTACTTATCTGGAGTTTAATTTGGAGTCAAATTAACTTGGTCTGGTTGTTAAACCACCACAGGGGCTAAGCATACAAATAATTCCTATACAAAAACATTATTTCATGTTTCCTCTTGTTCACATTTCTAAATGGATGGTCAAATCAGAGTACCAAACTATTTCTATTATTAAAAAAAGACTCCAGAAACAGAAGAAATAATCATATGGGGGCCTATCCCTGCCAAAGCAGGTCCTACATTGCTAATATAAAGGCATCATTTTATTTCAAGGGATCAATGAAGCAAGGAAATACAATTAAAGTTCATGAATTTATGAAGCAGTTTCTGCACATTCACAGCATACCTGTCCTGGCTAGCACTTGGTTGGCCTGATCACTCATAAGCTGTGTTATTCTGGCTCTAAGAGCATCAATAGTCTCTTGCATTGCTTTAATTCTAACACGCAGGTTGTTGTTTTCTGTTTGCAGCATTGCATTCTCATGGAACATGTCATTGATGCTTTCAACGCCTTCTTCATCTATAATCCTTTTACCCTTCAAGAAAGTAAAAATATTTTATTACTAGTCAAGGCTGACCTACACTTAAAATTCTAAGTTAGTAAATGCAATCCACACATAACTTAGAATTCCAAGCAGACATTCGTAGCACAAGACAATCTCTCAAAGAGTTTAAAACAATGATAAAGGGATAGTTTTCAAAAGACTGATGTCTGGGCCAACACCTTAGCATCTGGGTTTCATGTAATTCCCTTTAGTCTGAAATACAAGTTCTTGAAGAGGTTAAAAAATGAGAAGATAACTCTTTATCAAATCAGAACAGTAGCTCAAGAAGAGCAAAAGGTGATCCTGTTTGGTTATGACCTTTATTGCTCAAAACACTGAGTAAAATTCAGGAAGAAACAGGCATGAGTATTTGTCTTATATACTTGAGACTGGATTTTTAAAACAAACTGTTTTAGCCATCTAGGAAGTTTCCAAAAGCAATACACAGTAACTGTACACATTCACTTATGCATCAATCTAAGTTGTGATTTGGTCATTTTTGATTTGGAAGTGACTCTCTCATTGCCTTTCAAAAAGCAAACAGCATGCATCATCAGTAAATATCACTGACATTTGCTGACATCTCTTTTTTTGGGGATACGATCTACATTTTCTAAAAATATCTGGTAATCACTGGAATTAAGTGTTGTTTACGTCAGGGCTGCTTTTCCAATGTTTTTAGCATATGAAGTGGAAATAGTCAACAGGCGAAAAAAAAACAACTGTGGAATTATAAGCATTTTAAAGCAGAAGAAATCCTAAGAGGACAGACTTACAGTTTTGTATTCCATGAGCTCCATCTGTAGCCGTGCAATCTCACTGCGCAAAGCATTTATTTGTTGGCTGGCCCTGTCCTGATTAACCATCACCTTGTTCTTGATGTTCCGTGCCCGGTTGGCGTACTTCAATGTGTTCAAAGTTTCCATGAAGTCTCGATCTGAAGGGCTCACGCACGCTATCATGAGCGTTTGACTGCAAGCCAGAAACACAGGTCAGCATCACACACCAAGGGGAAAAAGAGCAGAGAGCAGCTAACAGGTCCTCAGGCACAAGGTGAAACAAGAGTAGCAACTTCATAGTATTTTACTTGACTTTATATTTTTTGTGAAAATATTTCTAGCTCACTCCAAACCATGAACCACAAAGGTCAGCCGGTGCTACAGGTGCTATGTCTTTTATCTCCCTAGGGTAGGAGATGCTAGATCATTACTTGTTCCACACATGAAACTGTAAAAGCGATGAGTGTTTCCAGAAATGTTTCTCAAATTACATTCAGTTTGTCTAATCATACATAAACTTAGATTAAGGAATTTATAGTCAACCTAAATTCCTCAACAGTGATTTGGATCATGCAGCTGTCAGGACTGATCCCTGAGTTGCTTAGCTACTTCATCTGAAAGATGCCCAAATGCTCATCTTACCTGTCCATACATGTCTAATGCGCCTGTTCTCTATCTCTATCTATTCCAAACTGGCCGAGTTCTCCACTGCAAATTACCTCCTGTTCTCCAACAGAAGCCCAAAACTAGGGCTTACCCTTAGCACTCTGTGTCTATAACTGTATTTGTATACATTTCATAACACTACTGCCTAGAGCAACTTTCTGCAACAAAAAGCAGCAGGACCAGAGCTCTGGGCCCAAGAGGGCTATAAAGAACCATGCTTCTTTCAGCTTCCTACAACATCCCCTCGCCACCCCATCACGGGATATTGCTGTAGGATGAGAACACATTCCGTGCTCCCAATGAAACATAAAGCAGATAGACCAGCAGGAATCAGTAGGACAAATGCAGAAAAAAAACCAAAACCATTTTCAGTCCAACCATCATTCAACAGATTCCTTCCTCAGTTCCTCGAGCACACTCATTTCATGTCAGGTAAGAACAGCCTAGAAGGTCTGAACCAGAATTCCAGCTGCCAGATCACTCTGAAGTTGCATAAATTGCCTAAATTCTCAACAAAAAGGGCAAAACACCTGCATTTGATGGATTGAGTACACTCCTGCAAGTTTTAAAGGAATTTGCTTCTCCATTGTATGTCACAACTTGGATAGGTAAGTTAGGAAGAGTGAACTGTCTCTGGGGCTAAGAAGCGTTATCTGCATCAGGCAGGCTGGATTCTGATCTTCACTTTCTATAATTTCAGACTAAAACAAACAAATGAATCCCTGCAACAACTCTGTGAGGCAAACAATCATATTCAACATACACACTGGGAAACTAAGCTAGAAAGAGTAACTAGCCTGGGTCTACCAAAAAATATTTACTTTCAGAAACTCTTCCTCAGTCCTCACCTGTATCTTTGTGCCAGTTCTCCAAACTCTTTTAGTCCTCAAGATAAGGCCATGCAAGATTTGGAACAAATTTTTTAATCCTGACATTGAGAATGTGCTTACTTTTCTAAATCTCAGAAGACTGGTTCTGCCTTGTGTTCAACTTGAACTCCAGTTTTCTATCTGAATTGTAAAATGGACCAGGGTTTTTTGACACTGTTCTACCTCCTTTATGTCACCATTCTTTAAATTGCTCCCCCTGCTCCTGAAGTTAGGAAGGTTTTAATTTTTCATAGTATACATTTTAACATCCCCTTTAAAATACCAATGCTCCATATTTTTATTTTAATAATTCAAGAAACATTAATATTTAAGTGCTGCTTCAGAACTGTTACAGCATTATACTTAAAATAAGGATTATTGTCAGAATAGTGCAGTGATACAATGTTTTCATCACTGTTAACTCAGGATTTACTACAACCTAATCCAAATCCTTACTAGTAAATGTCTGTAAGTATTTGCTAAGAGAGAAACAATAATGTGGACGGTTATACCTAGAGTGGAAGTTGGAGGGCTACAGAAAAGGCATAAAGAAATCTAAATCTGATTGTCCAGAAGAAAAAAACTGCAATATTTGTTAAAATTTAGCTTTCCAAAGTATTTTGATTGCCAAAGCCCAGACAAGAAACCATTAAAAATGTGAGGATTTTATATATAAATATATATGAAAAAAATCTTCCTTAACAGCAACATGCTGATTTGAGATGTCTCTGCATATATGTCACTTACAAAAAACTGGGGGGAAGGAAGGCATCCACACAAGTCTCATCAATCAGAAAAAAGACAGAAGGAATACATACAAGTACCATTACAAACTTTCTGGGGCAGCATTTGCCATCTGCACATTTGTGCTGGTTTTGGCTGGGATAGAGTTCATTTTCTTCACAGCAGTTGGTTTGGATTTGTGCTGGAAACACCTGCTATGGGTCCATGATGCAGATATGTTTGAGCTGCTGCTGAGCAGGGCTTTCACAGAGTCAGGGCCTTTTCTGCTCCTCAGGCTGCCCCACCAGTGGGTGCACAAGGGGCTGGGAGGGGACAGAGCCAGGACAGCTGAGCCCACCTGACCCAAGGGATATTCCATCCCATATGAAATCGTGCTCAGCATATGAAGCT
The DNA here is from genome assembly GCF_051311805.1 of Agelaius phoeniceus. NCBI lineage: Eukaryota > Metazoa > Chordata > Aves > Passeriformes > Icteridae > Agelaius > Agelaius phoeniceus. Next base: position 58,553,816 of record NC_135269.1, read on the forward strand.
GGGGTAATGAGACAAAAGGGGGGATATCCAGAGTGACAGCATTTGTCTTCCCGAGTCACTGTAAGGCATGAGGGAGACCTGCTTTCCTGGGAATGGCTGAACACCTGCCAGCCCATGGGAAGTGAATGATTTCCTTTGCTTTGCGTGCATACGCGACTTTGCTTTAGCTAACAAAGTGTCCTTATGTCAAACCCTGACTTTTCTCCCTTGTGATTCTCTCCCGGGGCAGGGAGGGAGTGTCCGTGCGGGGCTCGGCAGCCACCCCATCGCACACTTAATAAACTCCGGGACTGCTCCTGAAGAACACGGGGGGGAGCCGTGGAGCTGTCGGACGCGAAAATATTTCAGAGTCAAAATAGTGTTTCTACAAAAGGCCGATTTTAGAAGAGTTTCAAAAAAACATGCTCAGTAGCTGGTGTATTTGATAAAAATTTAATTAAGTGCTTTTTGCATTGATTTACAGAAAGAGCTTAGCAGAACTATGCGGTTGGATTTCTGCTGATTTGTTTGTATTTCTGGAGTTTCTTCCTCCCTTTTGCACTTTTGAAAGTTTCTAGCCCTTATTTTACTTGTTGCTCTGGCTCTTTCTCTCACACTGCAGTGCTTCAGCTTGTTACTAAAGCTATAACTCTCTGAAGAGCATCACAACAGTTTGACAATTTTCCTCCACTTCTCCCTACTCCTTTGGGCAAAAACTTCCTACTCTCCCAGACACAGGAGCCAGGTGTATCGAATCACATAAAAAACCAAGAATATTACCTTACTAAAATATACTCAGCTTTGGTCCCTCTTATATTTGTACATGTTAGCATTACAAAAACAAAATCTGACTTATTTTAATAAATTTGTTAATATTTGCTTATATAAAGCCTTCAGAGGTCAAAGCTTCCCTTCACTGTATGCTCAGAATGTATACAAATGGATTCATACAAACCCTGGTGAAAGACTACTTTGTTTTTATTAGGCTGCAATCCAGCATCAGGTAATTGAACAGGTGCATCATAGGCTGAGATACATAATCTCTAAAAAGATGGAAGTGACTGTGGGTGGTAAACTGACTCCAAGCTCCTGTGCATGGCAGTCAGAGCAAACAATTCACTGACATTTAAAGAATAAAGCAAGGACAACAAAAAAAAAAAAAAAAAAAACAACCTCTAAGGGAGAAACTCATCACAGCTTTAAAATATGCTGTAAACAAAATCTACATCTACCATTTGTACTATCCACAATCTACAGATATTTTCATGGGAAGAATTTGCCTGAAAATGGTAACTTCTAAGTAATCTGAAGCCTCATGTCTAGTAAAATAACAATAGCACTGGAAAGAATAACACAAAAATCCTTGTTAAAATCTTTCTCTTCCATTGACAGCATTATTTGCACGAGAATTTATCTCCAGAATCTTCCTTGAACAAGACTTTTATTGTCATTTAATATTCATTTTACTTTCTGCAGATTATGTTCTCATTCATGCTCATTCACAATGAAATACATAAAATGTTCCAATTTTCATACCTGTTTCCCCCAAGAGAGTCTTGAAGCAGCCTTGTAAGCTTTGAATCTCTGTATGGTACATGAGTTGCCTTCTTGCTTTTATCTCCCAGTGCACTAATTACATTGCCAAGTGCAAGCTATAAAACACCAAATCACATAACACACAAGTCAGAATCAGCTCCTGTGTAGTTTTATATTAAAACACTATAAATTGGAGTCAGCATATTGTGAGAAAATTAATATACTCATGACAGGTAGCATAAAAATATTTCTGAAGATTTCTGTATTTTACATTTAGAAATTCTTGTGTTATCAACAGTGCATTGGATGACTTACAGTCTGGCACCTGGAAGTGCCACAGTGCTTAGCACAATTCATTTTCACATGCACTATTAGTATCTCATGTCAGTCACAAACTCAAGTTGGTACTACTTAATCTAAAAAATATTTGCTTCGGATGACAATTAAAGTTGATCTCTACCTCTAACAGTAGCTATAATTTCTTTAAAATTAATTTTATCAATCTGCTTTATGCTACATTTAGAATAAAATATGAGGTATTTATATGAAGGAAAACCTCAGAATTTAGTTCCTCTACAGTTATAAAGCAAAAAAGTCTGATAATGATTTCAGCATTTAAGACTTGAAATTGAAGGCTTGTAGTCCATACCTATCCTGTTCCATTACTAAAAGGATCTAATGCTTGTTTATAAACAATCAAACATTTGGCTGTGAAATCATTTTTATGTGGAACCACACACACTTCAGTCAAACTGAAGGATTTTGCTTTAGGTGGCGCCCTGTACTGCAAGGTCTTGCTTTGGAAATGCTGCAGCTACCACTAGCAAATGAAGAACTGCACACACCCTTTGAAGAATTTAAAGCACTTCCAATCTTTTCCACAAAACTGAGGGCTGGACCTCACTGTAAATAAAAGTTTTGTGATCTTCTATTAGTTACATCACACTGATTTTCACCTTCACGCACTTTATGCATTCTTTGTTAGGACACAACTATGTCATCTAGATCACCCAAATCCTGCTGGCTTTGTGCTTATGTCAATGAAGAAATTGAACTGAATGTTCTTTCTCTTCCATATAATATAACCGGAAAAACTACAGAAAATAACCAATGTCATGATGGCAAGAGAATCACTGAGAAAATTCTAATTGAACAATATCCCAGAAAACTGGTATTTAATATACCAGTTTTCCAATACCAATATAAATATATATATTTATTATATATATATTAAACTGCACAATAGCCCAGAAAAAACAAGATATATTTTCACATATAGAACAGACATGTATTTTTGTGTCTTTTTTAAAAACAGTTAAAAGACTTTAAAAGAGCCTCTACATAGCCATGGTGCACAAAACAAAGACATGAAACTACAATCTCCACTGATAATCACCAGCTCTACTTTTCAGTTCAGCATTAACAAAAACATTAAATACAGTTAATTTAAAAATTACTTCATTTAATACAGTTAATTAAAAAATAACTAGTACACAGACAAAAAAAAATTAAGGTATAAGCTATAAATTTCATTTCTAAGTGTTCTGCCTGGGTTTGTTTCACATTATATTGTATAGTTGTATAGTCTTACTAGTCCACAGTTGATGGAAATGCCTTCCTTGGCCCTTTCTCCTGTAGCTCCTGTTCGCTTTAACCTTTCAGATCCCGCCAGATCAACAAAGTGAAACTTGGCAGTAAGAGTTTCATATTCGTTCATCTCAGAAGACTCAGATATTATCCTGTTATCAGTGGCATTATCCTGAAGCAAAGAAGAACCCACAAGGCTTGGTGAGGTCTTTCACATTAACATTTGCAAAGTTCAATCAACAATTATTTACAATACTACCTCTTTACTATGACCATCTCCTTATTCTTTCTTTTATAACAACAGTATTTTGAAACATACTATCTCCATTTTTATCATATGTACTAACACACCATTCTTGAAAACCTAGCTCTAGATGCATGTGATTACAAATTACTGTAAGTACAAGCTACCATTGCTTCTTGATGAAGAAATGAGGGGAAACACCTATTAAAATATACAAGTCTCCAGCAAGGTCAGCAACAAATTTGTATCTCTCCTAAAATGCACTCTTGAATCAGTCGTCAAAGGAAACTGATTTAAAAAAAAAAAAATTAATTACATTATTATCCCACAAAATCACCAGAACCAGCTAGTTTATAAACCTGCCAAATAGCTGAAAGATATTTTGATTTTATACCTCTCTAAACCCCATCACCAGCCTCCCTGTGGGATGATTCTTCAACTTACATTAGGAACTATTGTTGGAAACCATTTCTCCTAGCAGTCAGTATTCCACTAGCACTTCTGACTTCCCCAGCAAATAAGAACAATAAGAGGGAACAAGGGAAAATGAAGAGGCTCCTTTCTCCCTTCCACCTTGCTCCCCCAGGTATGACTGGCACTTGCTGCAAGCCTCTGTCAGCGCAGGGAGTCTGCCCAGGAACACACTGCCCTGGGGCAGGTACCACAGCCTCAGCCTCTTTCAACTTCACATCCCAAAGCACAGCAGGAAAATTATCCTTTTTCATTAGACAATCCCAAACTTTTTTTCTGTCAATTAGTTTCATTCTACCATTCACTGTAGACTTCTATTTTACTTTGAGTGTAGTTAGATTTATTGTCAGGAAAGTAACTCAATTAGAAAAGAACCTAAATCACTCACTTCTTGACCTTACTGGTAAGACACCCATTGCAGGGTAATTTCTACTAACTTGGCATGGTGTCAGATAATAAGCATGTATTGAGTATATACTGGATTCATAACAAACTCTCAGAGCCCAAACGACAAGCTTTATTAGGAATTTCTAATCACATTAAGCATAGAAAACTCAGAAAAGCCTTAAAAAACAAAAACAAACAAACCCAAGTCTAATGAAAAAGCCAAACACAGACCCTCAGGTATTCTGTGGTGACCTTTATGTCCTTGGCCAGCCAGCCTGCAGCTCCCTTCCCTACTGCAAAGGGTAATGCAGGTCTCTGCAGACCAAGCCCTTCTGATGGTAGTTAAATATTTCATGCATCCTTTTGTAGGAGTAACAGAAGAGAATGGGAACTGTGCCACCTCCACAAGACCAGCAATCATTATTTCTGCTATTTTGATGTTTACACTCTGGGGGCCACACTCTTATTCCCAGCTCTCAGAGCCATGATTAATGCATCCTTTCACTCTCCCTCATTTAGCAAGTGAAATGCACATCCAGAAACTTCCCAGAAGCATGGCTGGTGTGCAGAGAGCCCCAGGAGCCTGTCTGAGCACTGCAGCCCTGGCTGCCTGCCAGCCCTGGGCACGGGCCACCGCGCAGAGGGGGCACGGCCACGGCTGTCACCCGAGAAGGAGGAACCGCGTTGCCCTAGTAACAAAGGTCTCCCAAAACTGTTGTCTGCAGAAACTTGAGCTACATCTCTCCTGGCCACCCAATAATAGCTTGTATTAATTTAGATTCCAGGAGCGTTCAAAGGACAGTGTCAGGCCTATCCTCTACTCTCCTAAACAATACAGGGAAAGAAGAGGGTGTTGTCTTAAAAAATTAAGGATTTAGAAATGCCCAGTTCCACAGTCAGATTATCTTGTGCGTATCTCCCAAGAAAAGCTGAAACAAAACAGTTTGACACAAGGCAGAAGATGGCCACCTCTTCCTCTAACACAAGCCTCTGTAAAAACACAGGCAGAGCCAGGCAACAGTCCCCTGGGGCAGCTCAGCTGGCAGGGAAGGCTGCAAGTGCACCAGCACTGGGGGACTGCTGTGCCAACAGCCTGCAGGAAACAGGCCCCCACAGGACTTCTCAGTCTCCAGTAGGCAGTTTGCAACAAAACTTTCCAAGCAGTGTCACCACACAGTGACTGAAGTGCCCTGTGTGGGCTTGGAGTGTGATGCCAATCCCTCCCAAGTGAAGACAGCTGACCACACCACCAAATCCACAGTTTCAGCATGAAAAGCAGAAAGAAGTGTTTTTAGCTGGTGTATAAAGCAATTCTACATACCACAAAGGATCAGGAAGGAACCCTCATCTTGCCTGTAAATGATTATTTGTAGTATTAAAAAATAAAAGCAACCCTCCCAAAAAGAACTGCAAATTCAATTCACTGTTCAACATGCTTAAAAATGTGATAATTATGAGTCAGATGCTAGCCAGATAGTATGTAATATTTAAAAATTATATGCAAAAGACCTTTAGAATTATTCAAGTTAAGTCCCCCTGAAGGTACTGTAGTTTTCAGTACTGTGGATTTCTTCAGAGCTCCCCCCTTTACAACATACACCCAACAGCAACTAATAGCTGAACAGTCACAAGCAGAATATTCTAGATAACAGCTCCATGTTCATTCATAGTTTGAATTCAGGTGCACAGATTTAACAAAATACCTGCACCCCAAATATATAGCTACTTAAAATATATATAACTGAGCCTCAGAATTTAATGCTTTTCTACTTGCACCTTATTGGATATCAACAATTAATCTGAAATATCCAAGTAGTTTCAGTTAGCTGACTGCAAGTTTAAACCCACTAACTTCTAAGACACTTAAACGTGCTTTCCCAATTAAAGACAAATTATATTTTAACTTTCTCATTTGTGTATGTCACAACAAAATACTGAAGAAAACACTATGGGAGAATAGGTAGGTTCCTGTAAGAGTCTGCAATTTATAGTTGCCTCTGGCTAGAGGATGGTTACATATGCACAGATTAAATCAAATTATTATAATGCTTAGCAAATTCATCAAGCACTATGATGACTACAGCATCCTTACTAAGTCCAATTCAAATAGCAGTGGCTGCCAAAACTATCCCCATTTTGAAAAAATGGCTACTAAAGAGAAGTTTACCAACAGCAAAAGTACGTACAGCATTAAACGCGGGGCAGACCCTGGTCTGACACAAGTGTATGGTGAAGATGGCGTGTGACCGCGAGCTCTGAACGTTCATCTGAGTGCTGGCAGTGGTTCGAGACAAAGCTCCCAGCTTCAAGCACTGCATCATCTAGAAAACAGGCAACAAGCACATTGCATCCCTTGCTGGTTAAAGGAAAAATGTTCTATGGCTAAAATTTCTCTCTTTGCTATGCATTCAGTTCCTATACGCAAAAAAAAAACAAAATACAAGGACAAAGATCCTTAATAAGCAAACTAAAAGTATTTTTTGTGATTTCTGTAAAATACTTAAATCTTTGTATTCCCCTCTTTACTGTACCCCTAGTAGTAACATATCTATCTTCAATTACCTGTACAAAAAAAAGTACAATAATATTTGTATTCAGATTTGCAGTGTACGTGAATAGCATTTATTTCACATCAGCCAAATGCAAAGCTTTCCTCTCAAAGAAAAAAATAACATACATAAGATTCAGGAGATCAGATTTAAATATAATGTCAAAATTCTCCCAGCAGAACTATATTATGAACAAAAACCTGTTCCTAGCTTTAAATGAAAGTCATATGCACTTAGTGTCAAATATATCAGATTTAAGGCTAAAAAGAATTAAGAAAATAAAAATTTTAGCTAGCTTTTACACTTTAATTGCCCAGGAGACAGATATAAACTAGCATGACCTCTATTTTTAAACAGTCATCAAAGCATACAGACATTTTTAGAATCTACTTGGCATGTTACAGTGTCATTTATTTCCAGTTATCACCTCAGATTCTCCATTCACAGTTCGGGTTGTAACGCCCACTGTATAAATTCCTCCCGCTGAATCTTCATGTATTTTAATATTTGATTTTTTATTCTTCGCATCAATATCACGCGTGGTATCAAACAGATCAAGAATTTCTTCATTGTAAAGCTGAGAAGAAGAAAAAGACAAAAAATATATCATTTTCAGAAATTCCTCCAATGACTAACAAATCTGTGCATGGCACGTACCAAAAGTTGTAAAAATCCAAATATCTCAGCTCCCAAAAGATGTGAAACATCCAAACTTACAAGGACAATAGGTGACAGAGCAGCTGCAAATTAGGTGACCTGCACAACTTTCTATTATGCCACCCAAAGATGCGTAAATTCCTACACATTGCCAGATCCAAGATAAAATTCTTTGGTGGGACTAGGGAAGAGGAGGAATTTGGTGCCAGCAAAACAAGAGTCGTGTCTGTGGCAGGCACCTGCTGTCTTCAGATTTAACCTTGGGCTTTTATTTTGTGGATTCAGTTGGCTGCACCCTGCCCCAAACACTTCCAACTCACTCCACTTGCTCTCCCTGCCATTGCACCTTTCCTCATCTCCTCTCTCACACCTTCATATTTCTATGGCTCTCATTTAGATAAATCTTCCTGGGCAGGAAGTAATTTGACATATAATAACAGTTTTTGTGCAAGTTGCCTCTTAAAGACACCAAGCATCAGCCCAAAAATGCTATGGCATGGCTGCTTGAGCAGGGCTTTTGTACTCCATTAGAATATCCTCAACTTTATGCAGTGTTTAGATTGAAGATATCAGGGGAAAAAAAATCCAGACAACCCACCCAGAAAAAAACACTATCCCACTGAATTTCATGGTTGAAGTCTCTGTCTGTGTACCCTGGAACATATCAAGTGTCTCTAATTTACTTATACTAATTCATGTCAGCAAAGCTCAGCCAGGACTAATTCAATTCCTGATCAAAATCCCTAGGCAACAGTCAAAGAACCACTACAACAGATCTGTATTCACACAAGGTACTTTGTCATAGTACTGAAAGTAAGTGACTTTCTCCTCTCAAAAGCAAAAAGTCATCCCTGAGAAGTAAAAACTCAGCATTTGTGAATGTGATGCTTTTAATCCTTTACATAGTAAAAAGGGAATTATATTTAATTATTAGGCACAGATAGTCTATGTAGTCATCTTCTTACTAAAGTTTTACCTTCGTAAATTCAAACAAACTGATGCCATAATTTGGAGCAGATCCTGATAATGCACCTGTAATTGGATGGGACTGCATATGCTTGTCTTTTGAAAAAGCAGGAAAGCAAGGAGTTAAAGGAGGCAGACTGCAGCCAACTAAAGAAAGGCAAGAAAGTAGCAAACAGAAGTCACTGTTCCCAACAGTTATCCAGCTGTAAGACTTCAAAGTTATTCCAAAAATACCATCTTGTTTCAACTTGCTCAACGACTAAATTATTGTTTATGCAACCCAGCTCTAATGGTAGACAGGATGGGAGGAAGAGGATACTTTTTGACACAAGAATAGTGTATAATATCAAACTAATCAGAAAAAGTTCCTTCTGGGAAAGTTTTAGTGAAAGAAAAAAAACCTACCAACTAAAATAACTTTTTTTTAAGGGAGAAATTACTATATACATCCTTTAACCTTTCTCTAAATAGATAAACAAGACATGTTTCAGTATGTAGAGTTCAGCTGAAATACACTGCAATGGCTGCAATTCTTCATACCATTCTCACTGTAATATTTAATCACTGCCCTGTGTTTTGGGACTCAATCATATTTGTAATGTTTTGTCAAAAAACACAATAAATTCAGAAACCACACTGGTTACTGCTCCTTATGCTACTCATGTTGCAGCTGCCTAAGCAAAGCTGCAGCTCCCTGGTGCACAGAGTGGAGCATTCCCACAGCACATGCTCAAGCCAACTCTCTCTGGGCAAATATTAGCCAGAGCAACAAAAGGTTCTGCATAAGGGTAGCAACGACAAACCTAGACGGATACAAAACTAATGCCAGCTTGTTAATGACTAGTTTTTTAATGACCAACTAATGACTTGGTTTTATTGCTGCTGAAGTAAACTAACAGCTTTTCTCATGGGTAATATTGAAGTGGGGGTTTCTACCCCCAAGTAGATAAAGTTGTACACACTGAAGTAAGCAAAACCAATTTACACCTGCTCTTCCTAAAATACATTCTGCCTCTCTGTGTGCCTGAAGTATCAGATTTTTCAGGTTGGTAGTAAATGTAAATACGTTACACCCAAATCAATCCATTTAAAGAGCACTTCCACAGCCAGGAGGCACAGTATGAACCCTACAAGGCATAAAGCAACAGCTGCTGCAGGTCACAAAGATCACAGATGTTATGGCCCCTTACCAGTAACTGTGTCTACAAGAAAGTACAAGGGGAGCAGTTCTGCCACAGTACTGATCAGGGTCTTTTTTTACTCTGGGTCTAAGAAAGAAGGGAACCATGACACTGAAACCAATCCTAAACCAGTGGGAATTGCAGAAAGAAGTATTTTCATGCTAGGTTTCTTCTTTGATGAAAGAAAGTCTTTGGAGCAGATTTTGAAAGCTAAAGAAATCTATGGCAAAGTGACAAAAGCAGGCAAAGCATGGTAACTACTTGAAGCCATACAATTAGAAGGGCTTTTATAATTTCTTGTTTGAAAGTTTTGTCAAGAATTACCAAGAGGACCTACAATCAGAAAGGGATAAATGATGACAAACAAATATTTCTACTTCAAAATAACACTATGAAGGGAAGCAGTAAAATAACTGGAGTGAGATAAAAAAAGACTTTTTCATAAATTGAAGAGTTGAAGCAAATCCCATCAATTTTCCTTTTGAAATCTTGTATATTAATTCAAAACATCCTGGGAGAAAAAGGAAATTTAAAGGAAGCAACCAGAAAAAATATTTAATTGGTTTTCTAAAAAAAAAAAAAAAAATCTACCAGAAAAATCCGCATAAAGTTACATCCACAAATGTGGATCATATTTACCTCTAAGAACTGTGCATTCACTTTAAAATCTGGAGGTGGAAGTCCTTGCTTAATAGCGCCTTGTTTTTTTTCTTCAATACATCTGAAAAGGTGTTTAACAGCACGTGATATAATGCCTTGCTCCTCTTCTGTTATGTTTACATCAAATCCAGTGCCCATGGTGTATGTTTTGCCAGCACCTGTCTAATTTGAAAAAGAAGTAGTCACTAGAACATGTTAATAGTACCAAATGATCACAGAAGTACAGTTTCTCAACACTACTGTTCACTAGTGTTCAACTTGCCATCTTTATAACATTAACACACACAACAGGTCACTTTGAAAAATGGATAAACAGAAGAATTGGACAAACTCTACTGTTTATCCAGAGATCACATACAAGCAGGCAGAGGGCAGTTCAATCTTTCATAACCCTTCCCCTAGAAACTTTGCCTACCCAGCTCACATCAGCCCTGAGCTGTCTCCTGTAGGTCAAAAGATGAGTTAATGTTTCCAACCAAGGCTGTTAACTGAAACATGTATTTTGAAGGTAAAAGCAGCATTTGCAATTCTCTACTGAAAGAGATCAAATGACTCCCTTAATTAAGATGTCTGAATATCTCAGGTATTATATTCCCATTGTTCTCACTTTATACTAAAGAATACAAGCTCTGTCTTCACTAGGAAGATAATTTAATTAAATGTGAAGTCCAATAGAAGTCAAGGTAGTGTAGTGTTTTCTTAATTAGTGGGTCAAGTCTAAGACAAAGATAGGATCACACAGCTGAACATAATCTGCTAAACTGGATCTGCAAACTGCTTTGTTTGACTAGGAATAGACTTCACCTGGCTAACTTGAGATGCAACACCTAACAGGTGAAATTCAGCATTCAAGACCACATTTTATGCAATCAACTTGTAAAGGAATATTTGGAAGACAGTAACACACTGTCTGCATTGTGCTCAGCTTTGTGCCCAGTGTACTAAGAGGGTGTGTTCTTGATGAAAAGTTCTCTGACTTTGTAATCTGATCTCTACAATTTGCCCACAAGCAAACACTGTGGCCTGAAGTTCTCCAGGATCTATTTTTAAAAAGCTCCTATTCCCAAAAGTCTCTAAAAATGCAGTGGGTTGAAAAGTTGCTCAGAGAAGAATCTCAGTACAACCTATCTCTAGAGTGCAAGTGAGTAGGTCAATAATTTGTAATGCTGCATTGAGGTGAATTCAGGAATTATATGGACTGATCCTATTTTCAGTATTACTATTAAATTCAGATCTGTGGCCTATATATATTCTGTGTTTCAACTGCCAGTCTGAACAGAATTTATATAAACTCAACACTCTCCCAGTGGGTAACTCATTGAAAATAAACCCATTGAAAATAAACCCAAGGTGCTAAAACCAGATTAATGCATGCAGAAATGCACTAATTTAAGAGAATAATCAGTTTCAAAAAATTGTTTATTCCAAAATAAATGCTTTAAAATAACATTGTGAAGCTTACCTGGCCATAAGCAAAGACAGTGGCATTATAGCCTTCAAAGCAACCTTCAATCAGCTTTTCTATGCACTGTACATAGATCTCTTCTTGCTGTGAGTCAATGTTAAAGACATAATCAAAAGTGAAGGCCTTATCTTTTCCCAAGAACACTTGAGGTTCACCAGGTGTGACAGATGTACAGATATGGCATCCTTCAATCTTCTCTTTGGCTAACTGTGGTCTAATTCTGTTTTGGAAGAGATAAAAAGAACTATTAGAAATTTTCATAATCAAAAACAGGAGGAATACAGAATAAAAAGAAGGGATCTGAGAATTCCTTAATGACTGAGAAGGGTGAATTTTTCTTCACCAAGCCAGAAGGATTTTGGTTGTCTGAGCCACAGTACTGACTGTATCAGAACCCCAGCCATAAAACTGCTCATGCAAATGACACCATCTTTTCTGAAGGTTCACCTACTTCAAGCTGATGACCTGCCTAGAACCCCAAATGTTTCTGTATGTTTATTATGCATTACTGAAGAGTCACTTTTCTATGTTGTTTCAGACTTGGAAATCAAGCTTTCCAGTTTTATCAAACTTCTGCATGCTTTCATTGTAAAAACAGTCATTTGACTTTTTTTACAAGCAAGTTAAATGTGGAAATGGAATACAGGGTAGTTTAAATAGCAATTTGGGAGCAAGGACCCACCAACACCTAGCTCAGTTGCTTAGAGCCTGGTGCTAGTGATGCCAAAATTGTGGCTTCAGTTTCTATATGGGCCATCCACTCAAGAGTTGGACTTGAAGATCCTTATGGGTCCCTACCAATTCAGAATATTCTGTGACGTCATCTTAAATGAAAGCCTCCTTGCTGTGAGAGCAATGGCAGCAAGGAAATGGCTACATTGCTTCTTTCCTTTTGTCAGAAAAGGAACTTGTACAGCCAGAACACTTCTCTGAAATGCTTGGTTTCAGTGAAGTATACCTTCAGACAACAGAAAAAGAACAATATTTAACAAGTTCTAAAGGTAAGAGTGTCTCGTTCCTCATTATTCCTCTCTAAGGCTAATTTCAGCTTTTATTTCAGTTTTTTCAGTTTCTTATTTTACAAAACAACTTGTGGAATATAGCTTGAACTTCTTATATTCTATCATTTTATTGATTCCTCTGCATTCTTAACACTCTTTCAGCCTCATCAAAACTGAATTAATGCACTGGCCTTACAACTAATAATGACTGCAGAAGCTTGTGATTCCATGGGCTTAATGATTAACTATTGAGAAGAAAAACTCTGGCTCACTTAACGCACTGTTCTTAGCTGTAAGTAACTAATAATTTGCTTACAAAGCTACCTTTTTAAGAAGATATTTCCAAGTTCCCAAAGCAGCACCAAAAAAACCCAACACAAACCAAACCCAAACACACAAAATCCACACCAAAACATGTGCAGCGTGCAGCTTAAAAGATGCGACAAAGAAGGCTAATAAGAGTGATAAAAAGATGCAGTACAGCTACATACAAACAGAAACATGGAATGTTTTATACTCATCTTCCAATTATATAAAGCTTCAGAGTGGCTACTTTCAGTTACACAGAAGATCTCAAAGATCTGCATGCACAGAGTATACTTAAAGGCACATATTCATCTCATATTCCCTGTTTTAAGGGACATTAGTTCTCTATTTAGAGTAGCTGTGCTGCCTTGAAGCAAATTCCCCAACATTTTTAGGTATCACATGTTGGTTTGGATCACAGAGCAGTTTCGGTGTGCACAATTTACACCCCCTTCAAAGGAAACAAAGCCAAAATGCTCAACTCCAAACACACAAAACTTGTTCCAAATTCTAATGGGAGCATAAGGGCCCAAAGCTACCTGCTGATCTACTCCTGTGCCAGCACCTGCTGATACAGAGAGAGCTTGTCTCCAAAACAAATGAGTGGACTGCTGCAGACTAATTATGTACATGTTAGATGAAATTAGAAACATCCTGCTTGAAAAAAAGATTTTTTTTTTTAATCTCACAGAGCATGATGTATCTACTCTTTACTGCAGATTCTGAATTTTTCATTGAGGGATGTACACTGCCATCAAGAGCATTTTTCAGATTTTTCATTCTGAGGGTTTCATTATATCCCACATGTGACACTGGAGATTAACCTTAATTTATCTGCAAGGTTTGTGCACATTAATTCCAGTATAGAAACTTCATTAATGATCAGGAGGTACCACCCTTGTCAGGTTACCCTCTCGTGTTAAGTGAAAATTAAGTAAACCTTTGAAAAACATCATTAAAAAAGATTATGTGATGTGCAAAACAGGCATAAATATTCTACAACTAGTACTTGCATTTAAGGACACAAAGTATACAATATAGGTCAAATTTTCTCTCTAACAACATCATAAGGAGTTAGTTTTTTTCTTTAAATGAAATAAGAATGCTAAAAGTAATACAGGATTTACATAGCTCCTTCAATAACAACCAACTTGATCCACTTGTACCTGTGTTGACTGAACACAGAATCTCATAAATAAGTACAGAAGCTTGTAATACATTTACTTCCTTCTAAATTAAGGAAATTTTGGTAATAAAATAGCTTTTATTTCTAAGTAGAGAAAGTCTTCAAAGAAAAATTATTCATATGCCTTTTCTAAAAGCATTCTACACAACTGGAAGGTCAAGCAAATAAAACACTGCAGCTTGCTGTCTAAAACAATAGTTTGAAAATGCCTACTCAGTAGGTTATTCTGCTGCCTTCTTCTACTGCTGTGAAGTCAGTCAGAGGGCAAGCTCCTTTTTCAGACTAAGCACTCTTATTCTTTCACTAATCCAGTGCACCAGCACAGAGGCCATTAATTGTCCTTACAAGAATGAACTCTGAGGGCTCATAAAGGTCCAGAGGCATCTCTCATTACCTTCCAGAGCAAAAGGCCTGGGAAGATCTCTTCTAGAAATCTAGATGGGAAACATTTTCAATATCAAGCAAGCTTTAGTGCATCCCAAAAACACACCTTGTCCCCAGTTCCAAAATGGCTTTTAGCAACAACTTGCAGAATGAAATCAACAAGTTTTTTTTAAGAAGTTTTTTCTTCATGTTTTTATTCTACACTTGAAAGAAAATTAATTTTCTACACTGACAAACTGATGCAATTATGACAGGTGCCGAATAAATTTCTCCTTTCTACAACTAAGCAAAGGCTGACTGACCATGAAAAGGAACAGCATGCCTAAAATATCAATGATTTGCATGGTAGTTATTCCAGTGATGACAGGACTGTAAGGCGAGCAGTTTCACTGTCACCCAGCAGAGACTTCCCATGAGAATCCTCCTGGCCAGGGCCAGGTCCTGCCTGCAGCCAGGCAGCTCCTCCCAGAGCTCTGCTGCTCAACAGCAAACTGCCCACATCAGCCCAGCACAACCAGCCCACAGCTGGGCTGAGGGGCATCTGTGGCACTGCTAGCAGCTTCTTACCAGCTCAGCCACTTCCCCTGGTTGGAACACAACACTCAGAGATCCAGCAGTGATGATGGTGTCCTTCCTCCCTAAATTGCCACTAAATCTGAAGGCAGTGCTAGGAGAAAAGCAGCATTTCACCAGCACTTAGGCAGCACAAAGGAAAAACAAAGCAAGACTCGCCCACAGCAGGGAAGCTTCACACCAAAGACAGACTCCCTTCTCATTCTGTCACTGCTCTTACACAATGTCCCACTCTGCTATGGAGTTGAGAGGTAGCAGAGACAAATCATGACTGCATCAGGTTTGAATGACATCTCCCCCCAAGAGAGATGTGCAGACAAGAAACCTTCATCACCCATCCTGAGGTCTTCCTCAAGGGATACTTCGTGCTCTGAAATCTATACAGCTCTCTTGCTAAGTTTGTGTCCTAGGTCCTAGGACACCTGTGTAGGTGTCCTACAAATAAAGCTGTATTCTATTCCCATCCTCAAGAGCTGTTGAAACCAGGAGGAGCATTGTTTTTTCCTTAATCTCCTGTTAATGGGCCCATGGATGCCTTTTCCACATGACTCAGAAATAACTCCCTCTGGGAGCCATTTCTGTTTAATGGACCCACTGCATGACTCAGAATTCTATCAGCCCACTGTGAGATGCTCCACCCAGGGGGGAGGAGCTAAGCATCCCCACCTGGATATAATCTGGGATTTGGGACACAACAAGCAGCCTTTCCACTGGATTCTCAGAGGAATGGTTCTGCTTAACCACTGGTTTCCAGAGGACAAGAGCTACCGGATTGTTTCTACAGGATCACCACTTCAACAAGAGCATTTCACCTGGACTGCTGCCACCACCCTAACTAGCAGGGTGTCAGGCTGTATTCTGACTCTGCCAGTGGTTTGTCTTTTGTATTATTGCATGTATTTGGTTTTTTTCCCTTTTCCTAATAAATTGTATTTCTGACTTGGAGTCTCTCACTGGGTTTGCTTTCAAACCAGAACAGTTTGCCATGAATCTAATGCGATGTTCTCAATGAGTAAGCAAGAGATTCCTCCCCTTCAACCTGATTTCTGACCACTTACAAACAATGTGAGTGCATCACCCAAACCTCAAGACTGTCTTACTATTTACACTGAATGTGTGGTCCAGCAAACAGAAGTCCTCATGCAAGTCATATTCAGTTCCAGCACTGCCTATAGGAACATCTCCTCCTTCTCCATCCCACACATGAATTGGGAAAGTGATTTTTTCCTTTCTGCTTACAGTCAAACATTTTCCACTCTCACATCTTAATGTGGTCACTTCTGTCAGCAGAGCAGGCAGCGCCCACACTTTAAAAATGTGAAAGAGTTCATTCTGGTCATCTCTCCTTGCCCAGCCTGTGGTCTGGCAGTCTGCCACTGAGATTTTTCTCCAGGACCAATTTGACTTCAGCCATTTTGTCCTCTATATGGCCCTACCCCACCTGTTTTTCAGGCTACTCTCTTAATTGCAGACAATCGGGCGTTTTCTACCTATTTCCAATCACATCTCCTTAGATGTGGCAACTTCCCAAACAACATTTTGCTTTCCATCCTTCCCTCTGCTCCTTTCCAAAGCATGAACACACCCAATTCTTGTTTACGTGTACTTTGCAGCACCTCCAGGCCACACACATGAAACTTAATCCCCTAAATCTCTCCTGCCTCAGCACACTGGGACAAGTTGTCAAATTAGGGAGCGCTAAACCAGCCAGCAGTTGCACAGTAATGCACTGTATTGTACGGGAACTAATCCCTCAGTAGAGCTGAGGCACAATGTCTCTGCTAAAAGTCTTGTCAGCTACAACAGGCTCAGATAATACAGTTCAGGGACTACAGCCATCATCAGACCTGTGTTATGCAAGACATCAGACTTTACAGAATTGACTCCTGTTTAAATTAGATAATATCATAATATCTCTTTGAAAAGCATCCTAAATTTACTCCCAGGGATGAAAAATTGTCCCAGTGATCTAAATATAAATACATATTATTTACATAAATAACTACATGCCTATATAAGGATGTATATATATGCATACACACACATCCCTTTTCACTACTAAACACTTTTACCTCTCTGCCTGTTTACTTAAAAACCTCTCCATTATTTAATTTTACCCAAGCAATATCTAACCATCTATGAACACGTCACCCCTTAATCTTATTTCATATACTAAACAAGACCAGAGATTTTTTTCAATTTGCATCTCCATGAGAAGAACTGTAAGCTCTAACAAAGCATAATAATCATAATGTTTACCATATGCCTTCTCAGCACCTCTAATAGCAGTAAGCACACAAGAACTTCTATGAC
Source organism: Agelaius phoeniceus (assembly GCF_051311805.1). Classification (NCBI taxonomy): domain Eukaryota; kingdom Metazoa; phylum Chordata; class Aves; order Passeriformes; family Icteridae; genus Agelaius; species Agelaius phoeniceus. Next base: position 58,571,261 of record NC_135269.1, read on the forward strand.
TAATCTAAAAAGGGAAAATAATCAAATTATTCTTGTTTTACAGAAAGCAAAGCAGAAAAAAATAATCATAGGTTAATCTTTCAGACTGCAATGACTGTCCAGAAGCTGTGTGTTGGAATGAAAAGATTATTCTGAAGCCCCATGTAAAGCTCTTTTTCATTAAAAAGGCTCTGTGGGGCAAGGGCTGTTTTCACCTTGCTCAGAAAAGCATAAATTCAAACCACGTGCTAGGCTGAGCAGGAAACAAGTTAACCTGTAAACCCAAGGTTCTCCAATACTTGTCTTACTACACTAAGCCTATTAAATTTTACACAATTAAGTTTCACGTGTGGGTATATGAAACAATAAATCCAGAAACAGCTAATGAAATACTTAGTATAAGCATAGCAGGCAATATGAACTGGGAAACAGACAAAAACTGCCCAAACCCAGAAGAAAACAGCTTCCAACTCTTACTTCAGCAACAGAATTCCCTCACCTTACTACTCCCTTAAATTTACACTCATCAAATCACTTCCATTAAATTCCCTTCAGAGCAAGCAGGGAGTAAAGAAAGTTAAGCAGCTCTAAGACACCTGATATTTAGGTTTGCATAAACTTTTCAGTATTTTTGCTTGCACACACTGGAATCTTGCTCTGTGATTAGCAACACTTTCAAATGAGACCACAATTATAATGTCTGAATGCACTCATCTCAACTGCATCTCTCAACAAGCTTTAAGGATACAAAAAGATCTGGCATATGAGAAACTCCAGGTTTATCTCCTGTTAACACAGCAAAAAGGGTGCAGGAACAAATCTTTAGGCTTGTACCAGCAACTGTCACCTACACAGAGTTTCTGAATAGTGGCATCACTAATGGTATAACCCCCTAGTAATGCTATCAATCACTGGTATTACATGTACTGGTGTCAAGATGGGAAAATGGACACGCAATTGCAGATTACAGCGACCACATGAGACACGGCCCAGCAGCTCAGCCACCCTCCACATGGCCAAGTCCTTCCCCCTGCCATGGGCCATCTCTCACCCCAGGAAGCTGGTTTCCCCTGTGCCAGGGCCCAGGCACACAGCAGTCACCAGCCAGGGCAAGCAGCACTGCCTCGCTGTGATTGCAGCTCCATCGCTCTCACCTAACACTGGGGCACTGCTCCCATCACTGCTCCTCTAAAGCTGCCACGGCCCCGACTGAGCCCAGGGCTGCCAGCAGTTGTGTGCCCAGAGCCCAGGTGTTCTCAGCCTAAACTTACACCTCCTGGCAAGCACAAGGGAGGCAGATGTTTTACACATGCACTAACACTTACCTACTTGATGTACCTGAAAACTTCTTGGTGTCTAAAGGCATTTCGATACAATGGCAACTGTACAATTGGCAATACCAGAAATAAAACCTCCTGGAACAGTTAAGGATACTTTAAATAAATGCAGTAAGGACAGTGACAAAAGCTGATGCAGGATCTACACGGGTCCAGAATTTACTCCAAAGTCCTATTAAGATACTGATAAAAAGGTATTAGCATCCCTTCAAAATGTGTAGCCATTAAATATGACCGTTAAGCCTTAACTTAAAGCACTCAGCCACTAAATTACCAAATGGGCTCTAAGGTATAACATTTTCAACAGCTAACTTACTGTAATGCAAGCAAAAAAAAATTCTATTCAAAAACATCTGCAGAAAATATTTTGTTCCAGTGCTGCAAACTGTCACTTCCAGTTTGCATTTAATGAGAAAGCAATACATGGAAAACCAGAACAAAATTAAATTGAGGAAATACACCACTGCCATAATTAGATTTGTCCAGTTCTCTCATACGCTCAAACTCTACCTCTTCAATAATTTTTTTTTATTTTTACACACAAATTTAATTTCATGAAACAATTACCCTTTTCAGTAGCTTGGGTCTGGTCAGCTCCCATAGCCATTAGCTGTTCATGCAGGAGATGACATTGGCAGTGCCAGGCTGAGGCAGTTCCACAGGCTGCTGTTTGCCTTGGTTCCTGAAGAGCCACACAACAGCTGTATCTCCAGGCAGCCACCATGGCCAGGACACAGCTCAGCAGTGTGATTTCAGATTAATTCTTGTGCAATTCTGTAACAGCCTAGCAGGCTGTGCAACACAGATGGCATCCCCAGACTGGCAGGCACAGCCCCACACTTTTGCCAGAAAAAGAAAATGCAGAGGGGAAACACCCAGGCTTGCTCTCACATAACTCCTATTGCTCTGCACGCTTCTTTCCTCACACCACCCCCACAGGAGGGCTAGCAGATCCTCCAGAAGACCTAGAAGACCTCCAGCATCTTTCTTGATAACATGAATGCATGCATTCACACAAACCTTCATGTGGTTTTATTGTGAACTAATTTACTCTCTAGTGAGCAAAGAAATCCACAACATTTGAGAAAAACTTGGCTTTTAAGAGAGAAGGGAGAACTGTATTGCAGGGTTTGCACTGGCCTGGGTTATTTCTAGTCCAAGACAAGGTCATCTCTGATGGAAAAGCTGCACTACCATAAGCTTCCACATGCCTGCCAAGCACAGGACTGGCACACCTCCAGATCCAAGTGCAGTTTGAGTAAAGCCAAACAGAAGTGCCTTTTCCAAAGGCAAACAGTTTTTTTCAATTGTTCTGTTGTGCTACTTGCCTTGGTCTTCTTAACATCTATTGTTATATGTGTCACCCGTCTCAAAAAGTTAGAAGAAAAATAACACAATATCTTAGATAAAATGAGAGCTAAGCAAATGCAGCAAAGTATAACTTATGAGCTAAGACTTGAAGTATGTGTGGTTTATGAGCAAGAAATGAAAGAAGGAGTTAGACCTTCCTAAAAGTAAAACTCCAAATTAATTTCATACCATACAGGAATGCAGACACACCTGTATCATATCATACAATGAAGTGACAGAATAGAGACCTCGGTCACAGCAATCAGGGGTCAAACATGCTTTGGTGCTGAAAGGGTCAAATGCACTCTGGTGCTGAAAGGGACTACAATCACCTGATCTCCACGTAGCTGATTAGCCCCAAGCAACTGCCTTTCCCCATCAGGGAGCAGGAACAATTCATTCTCCAGAGTAAGAAGCAAAAATAAGTATTTCTGCTGCACAAGGAAACACAGCACTCAGCTGCACTACAGTGTGACTGGCATTAGCTCAAGCTCTGGTCACCATGCTGTATGGAACATGTGGACATACACTGAAATAAACAGGTCACTCACTAGCCACCTCTCCTCTAAGGATTAACTCTGAAAATAAAATCCCTGAGAATCCTTATCACCTTTAAATAAGAGGGGGAAAAAGGAACTCCAGAAGGTGCTAGGTCATTTCAGTTTTGATTTGAGAGGTAGCTTTCAGTCTTAGAAAGCCCTGTGTACACTTTCAGCTTTTTGTCTGTTTACACTGCATTTCTGGACTTCACCCACAGTTGGCAGAACAGCAGAGACATCCCAAATACTTGGTTCAGACATCAACAACAGGTTTCCCCAGGTGGTCTGGGAACCTAACATTTCCAAAAGGCCAATCAGGAATCAAAGAAATGTCTTCTGAACCAACAAAACAAATACACAATCAAGGGAAATTGTAACTAAAACATTTACTCAGGGAAGCAGAACCATCTGTGGCTATGGATTTGGATGGCTGCTCCTTATCACTAAAGCTGTGGTTTACCAGAGGGTTCAACCAGTCTGTAATTTGATGGCTGTGCTCCACATATATTTATATACCAAGTTCAATATCCACAAAGCACATTAAGGACAGTACTGCCTTTAAATTGCATATTAAATCTGTCCCTCTTACAATGACTGCACTTGATTCTTGTAAATTAAAGGCTTCTATTGAAAAATATATTTCAGCTTTTATGATTATAAATCTCATGCACAGAAGTATGAAACACCATCTCATTTCACTGGTGGTGAAATCAATTTCACATCACTAGCACTTACAATAATGAAGACTAGTACAGATTACTATTATGAAAAATTTATGGCAATAGTACCTGATGATTACAACATTTAAAGAACATAGAGGTCACAAATTCAAGAGAAAAGGGAAAATAAAGGTCTTTTGGTGTGTCCCCAGATCAGTGTCTACAACTATGCCCCTCATGGATACAGGAGGCCAATTAAGACAGCAAGCATATCCTTCTGAGGGTAAGGATTCATGAAGAAAGCAACTCTACATACCAAAGAAAATGAAACCCTATATTTCTTTTGCATATTATGGAGGTTTTTTCCCTCCAAAATATAGCTTTAGCATGAAACTCAGCAGCCTCATCATTCCTGCTCTGGGGCTCCCAGCTGTGAGGAGTGGCTGAGTCACTGCTGGGTAAAGCTTACCAGAGCCTGGTACTAATTATGTAACAAGGGCAGCAGCAGGAAAGGGAATACACTTCCTGTAGCAACTTTCTACAGCATGACTGAATGCTTAACAGAGCTTACATGTGCTAAACAAATACCATTATGAGTAAATTCAGATGAAAAAAATTAAAAAAACAAAAGTTTAAGGAAGCCTTTTTGAAGGGTGCATAGCCCAGCAGCCTAGTATCCCTGAGCCAGGATAACAAGTGCTGCCAGGATCTCAGAGACACTCTGCTTCCAGAAATGTTAGTGTCATTTCAGCTGACAAAGTAATGTACTGTCATGAGTAACGTGGTGAATTTAGGGTATCCAACCACCCAAACCACTGTAGTTGCTGCTGCCTTCCAAGCTACAGAATAACATTTATTTAGGTCCAGCAGGAAAAAGGGGGGAGAATTAAAAACAAAACAAACAAAAACCTAAACAAAGCCAAAAAAATTCAACAACAAACATGCACAACACCATCAAACAACACTAAACCACAAAAACCACAAAACCACTGTCTTGAGTACATCCAAACCAAAATTCAGTCACATTTCCAGCTCAGGGATTTGAGATACAGCTACAGGGATTTTGAGATAATTTGAATACCTCTTGTATGCCAGCAACCAATCAGCCCAAAATATACAAATACACTAAACCTGTAAAAAGAGCATCAGTCAACAGAAATGGGGTTGGTGTCAACTCTTTTTAGAAAGCACATTTGTAACTAATGTTTAACTACCAGAGTCAAACTTTACTAAAAGCACAATTTTGTGAGACAGCTGGTTTCAAAAACATTGCCAGCAGCATCATGACATCAGCAAATGACCCAAAAATGCCCAACATAAAGGCACAGAAATTACAGTGGATTTCTGGTTCAAAAGTTGAAAATTCCATCTTGCAGAGCTGTAACATTATTTTTGCACACCCTCACATACAAAAAGATTTATCTGCAAAGTAAAATAATTGTATTTTTAAGTTATTTATTTAACGCAATTAAGTGAAATATTTTAAGAATAAGAACATGCATTTGGGAATTTCCTCACATTACAACTTATCCTTGATTTCTTAAAAGCATTGATAAGTACCACAAATATATTCAGAAATAAGCAAGGGGGGGGGAAAGTGTTTATTCACAATAGAAAAATAATTTTTTTGAATAGATGTAATGTACTGATGCAATGCAAGGCTATCCAGATGACCAAAAATGTTGTCAGTCATGCCAAAATTAGGCTTCATTCAATTTCTTGCTCTTCAGTTAAATGTATGTTTGTTCCAGAAGTTCACTACTTCTTCCAAGCAGCCTAGTTTTTAAAAATAGGTACTCTGTTATTTTTAAACGAAGTTACAAGGTTGCTATGTCTGCAGCAAAGAACTCTTAATTGCCTCCCTTACCAGATTTCCCTTTCCTTTTTAAACACCCACAGATATTCACTTATGTCCCCAGCTCTTATAGCTATAGCACACAAATCACTACATGTTCATGGCAAGATTACTGTAGCTCTGAAAATAGTTTTCATTTTTTCCCCTCCATACAGAAACACTGTCTTCCCAGTTGTATATTCTCAAGTTTAGGGCAGTTGGTTGCTTTACACCTCTGAGCCACAAGTCCAATAATTACATTTCACCAACTCTAAACAAACAGAGTTACCAACATACCTATAGGTAAAGCTACAATCCACTTCAGAAGTAATTACAGTTAAATAATAAAACAAAAGAACAGGAGGGTCAGGTCAGCTTAAAAAAAAATTACAAGTTGTCATTAATCATTACTGAAATGACTGCTTAGCTAACACTACTAAAATAACCAGAGACTTAACAATGGGACAAGACAGCTAAAAACAGTGTTTCAATAATCTGTGCTGAATAGTGCCTTCACTCTGTTAACTTTCAAAGCAACATTCCTGGAACAAAAACCACTGTATGACTTTTCTGCCACGCCTTCCAAAAAAAAAAAAAATCAACACAAAAACCCACGTTGTATCCATAACACCCAATACACCAAGTCCCAAAGCAAACTGCAGAAAATTTCTTCATATTTGTTGTTGACTGTTTCTACTGAACAGAAGTTGCTCTGTTACAAAACAGAAGGTAGACTGTTCAAGCAGTGACTGAAAGCTCTGAGCTGGTAAATCCTAACTCTGGAGTAAGGAAAAATAACTCACTAGCTTTATTTAGTACTGTCTGTTTTCAAACTTGCAAAACAGAAAGAAACAATGTTATCCACCTTCTCCAGTCACGCTGCTTCAGCTACATCTTGTTTTATGTCTGAATGTCAATCCTCAAATTTAATTATTTTCTTTTTGTCTATTCATTCTATTTTCAAGGCTGCAAAATCATTTGCATCAGCAGCAACAGCATCAAACAGAGATGATTTTTCCATCCTTCTCTTCCTAGGTAATGACACTGTATTAAGCTGTATTCTAAATCTGACTACCTTGCTGCTCTTTCTTGGCTTTAAACATTTAGTTGGAATCAGGACAGTACAGGAAACTACACTAAAAGGTCAGTAGGTAGCATTTTCCCCCCACTGAGCCATGCCTCAAACAGATTGATCACTACAATGCTGGTTTCAGGCATAAACTGAAGCATTATGAAGCATTTAATAAATATAAACTGTCAATCCCCAAACTCTCCCCCAACCCTTCCTCAATCCCCACCAAAGCTGAGAAGTCTGCAAGTCTCTTGGTACTCATTCTTAACAACACTCTCCATGAAGTTTCAACCAGGTGCAAACCTTGAGTTATCTACAGGCCATAATCTTTTGTTCAGCTAAATGCAGGCTGACTTTCAGATGTGGTAGAGAGGGGACAGGGAAAAAAATTTTAGCAAGACAGTATTTAACATTTATATGGAATACCAGTGGAAAGCTGAAATAATTGGAGCTTAAGTAACACAAGAAGTCAAAAGAATGGGATTTATCACAGGTGACTGGTGAAATAAGTTTGGAGTTGGTACTGCTCTATCAGGGCCTAATTCAACATCCTCTGTGCAAGAAATCCACTGGAATCTGGAACCTCACAGGAAAGCCAGTTTCACACAAAAATTCACATCCCAAAGCTAGAAGAAAGAGAGGTCTCCCCTGCAACAACACTTGTGCTTAGGGCTGAGCTGCTGCCATTTCACATGCTCAGCCTTTCATTGAGTTCAGAAGGGCTTATGTGACACTATATAAATAGTGACTACAATATCCAATATATCACTGGAGGTTTTAACCTAAGAGAAAGGGAAAGAGAATGCTTTGCTACCTTATCAGAAAAGCATGGGCTGGTTTCATATTCTTCACTTTTGAAAATATATAAAATAGAAAAGCCTGTGTGATTTTGTAACCGTTTATCTTCCACACCAGGGCAGGTAGGAGCTCTTTGTTGCCTAGGCTAAACAAATTCAGTGTGGAAATCACTGTGGAAATACAGTCATTCTCTTGGTTTAATTGCTACTGGCATGCAGACCTTGCTGCATTAGCAAGCTTACAGTTTGGAATTACCACTAGTATTAATACTGATACATTTCACCAAAATAATAGCTCCAGGACAGAGCACATCCATGAAACAAGTGCACCCCATTGAAGCACAATGTAAACTGCACAAGACTCATGGCATACACTCTGAATAAAGTTTATAAAGAACCAATTACTTCCTTCCTACTTCTATCTGCTTTAGACAACCATTATCTATGCTGGCCTAACAGCAAGGCTAAGCACTTTCTGCTTCATGTCCTAGCTGCAGGCTTAATTTTTCATTACAGCTCAGGTTTCCTGATAAGATTACATTAATAGTTTGGATTTCTGGTTGGATTTGTAAAGTCACTTCACAAAAACAAACAAAACAAACAAAAAAATTAAAAAAAAAATAAATCATGCAGCAAGGTGGCTCACACAAATTGAAAGCAACTATCTCCAATCTCCATTTTACATCACAGGCCTGGAAGGCTCTGACTCCATTTCTGGAACAGTTCTCTGCTGTGTGCAGCTGCTGGCCTGGGCACTGCCCTGCCAGTCTCCCTCAGGTTCAATGCACACAAAGCAGAAACACCTGATCCTGGGATCATTTCTGTCTGCTGAATGCTTGGCCACAGCTCCTTGGGGACATAAGGTGAAGTCTGTCCTGACAAGCTGCTTCAAGGTCAAAACCCACTTCTTTTGCCTTGACTCAATTAAATTAGCTCTTCTTGGCAACTAATACTTCTAAATCAGGCATTTCCCAGCTGCTCTCAGAAATCATCAATGCAAATGACTTGTGGTTTGTCTGCATCAGAGTTCATAGTCCCTCTTACACTGGAGGTAGCACAGATGCTTTCAAATTAAGTATTCATATATTAACTGTTTCAAATTGCCTTAGAAATTTAAGTTTATGGTAATTGTCTCACTGTAGTCCTGATCTGTAAACCAGATGGTTACAGACCTGCCACAAAATATGTGACCAAGCATCTCATTCCTCCAAGCCCTTAACATGAGACAACAGAGGAGCTTCTTTGGCTTAAATGAGACCTAAGAGGACAGTGCACAAAGGGAGTGCTCACAAGGTTTTCCAGGAGCTAAGAAGGAACTTCACCAGGAAATGGAAAGCTCTGAGTTCATACAAAATGGTGTGTAAATGGCATACTGGTAGTGCCTCAAGGCCAGGGAGGGTATTACACTGAGGCTTATATAAAGCTTTCATAATGGGTCACACATTTATTAAAAGCTACAGACAGATATATCTCTATAAAAATCCATAACTTTACAGCTGTTTCAGGTAGTTTTCCTCACCAGCACCAGAAGATTGGATATTAGCACAAGCTACAAACTCTGCATTGCCAACTGCTATGAATCAGGCAGCAGCCTCCCACACCTCTGACTTCTACTCCATGGCTGCACTCAGCTTCAACCACTTACCATCCCTGCTTTTACAGCAAAAAGGGAGAGGGAAAAGATCATTCCACAGTAACAAAGCTCTAGTGTTTCCACTTAAAAGAATTTTTTCTTAGTACTACAGACAACATTTAAAAGATGGGGAAAAGGGATAAAAGGCCATTTACGCCAGCATATGCTATGCTACCAGATATTTAGAAAGAAAAGTTGAAAACTTGTTAAGGTAACTGGTGTTCTACAGAATGTGTCAGCATTAAAAAAGTCTTAGGTCAATAGATCAATACTTTTTTCCCAGGAATTTACAGGTTTCTCCAAAACAGGTACTTCAAACTTTTTCTAAGGCAGCCTGCTTTTACAATTTGTATCAAAGAGAGAAAACTCTGTGCTGTTTAAAATTTTAATATTTTGCTACATCATGCTATCCAAACTGTTAATTGTATGTTTAAGGGATTTCACCACAGAATCTGAAGAAAGGCTAAGGCAAGAAAGATAGCAAAGAAGGCTCTTTCAGCTTTTAAAAAAAGCTTTTTAAATAAAATACTGTCAGGACTGGGTTTTTATGGAAGTTTTTTGTTATTGTTTGTGGGGTTTTTTTTAAGAAACATGACAGCTAAGCAGATAGCATGACCTTAAGATCCTCCCAGAAAAGTTTGTTTTCTCCCTGGTTTCAACTATAGACTTTGACTGCCCATGCCTTATCACTTGACTTTTGTTTACACAGAAATACAGAACTCTGTCATCAAATGAAGTGCAACTGTAATGCAGCCCTTACGTAAGCTCAATCACATGAATAATTAGTAAGGCATAAAAAACTACAAATAGCTTATTTCCCAACTCACCATGAGAGTTAACCATTTCTAGACCACTGAACTAAGGATCAGTGGCTGAAGAATGGGAACAAGATAAATTGAAACTGTGAGAAAGATTCAGGACAGGAAGCAGGATTACCTAGTACAAATGAAAGGAGAGAATTTCTTTGACTTGGCATTTGAGGTCAGGGCTGCTTTTATTTCAAATACAATCATGTTTTTAACAGAACACAAAATTAGATTCTCAATCAATTCCAATTGACTGGGGTTACACAATATGTCGTTAAATGTCAGAATGGACAAAAAATTTATACAATCTTTTCTATCTTTCCTATACTGCAATCCTCATCTCAAGGTATCACAGAGTTTTCAGTTCAGAGAAACAAGACTGCAGCCCTCTGTTCCCTGGCAGCCATTGCAATGCATTAAGTTGTTTATCTCTGATCTGCAGCAGCAGTGTTGGCAGAGAGGTGTTGGCAGAGGAGTCTTGCAACAGCAGCAAAAATGGAACAACACAAAGACTCAACAGCTGAAAAATAGTCCAACAGTGACACTCCACCTAAAACTTGCTGACAAAGCAGAAACTTCAGTACCTCTAGCAATTCTTGCTGGGGCTTTAAAAAAAAAAAACAAAAACCCACACCACAATGAAATCTGGTATATGTAGTCCTTTGTTACCTACCTTAGCTAACAATTTAAACTAACTAGACCAAGTCTCAAATGTGAAAAAAATAGGCCAAAAAAGCTTTTCCTTTTTAAAAGAAAAAGCCCTACACCCCACAAGACAGTCCCTTGTGTCATCTGCAGCTCTCCTCTAATTTTTGAATCAGTCACAAGCACTCTGAACTGAGCAAATCAAGTATGCAATAGCACATAATAAGGATATCCAGAAAGACTTATGCATTAGATTAAACAATTTCTGGCTGCCTTTGAACCTTTCAGACTTCACAATGAAACTGGAAGTCCATGGCTCTACACTATCTTGGCATCCCTATCTAGCTGTGGAAGACTCAAGGGAGAATTTTGAATGTCTGTTTTGTTTGGAAACAGAACTTCTCAGCTATTTCCAAAGTAACTGAAGACATACCATACACTTGTGCTCCAATCATACCTAGATCAATAAGCAACAAGAGTCTCCTCAGCACTGAATGAACACTCAGAAGACAGGCACAGGCTCATTGTTACTCCAACACCACAGCTGGCCCTATAAACAGCAGTGGACCTCCAACTCTGTGTATCTTAACCCTGTACTGAAGAAAAATATCTAAAACAAGTCACACAGATGATTTAATTATTTCCAGTCTTGGAAGTGAAGTGGCCCATGTCCTCAAACCATGGCTTAGCTCAGCCTGGCACACAGAAGCAAGGATCCATAAAAGCTCTATGGCAGCACCCACCCTGACACACAGGAGCGTATCCAGAGGATTCCCAGCACTGGTAACAGCTGCAGCACAGAGAGACCCCTTGAACACAAAAGTATCTCCTACATTTTATTTCTTAATTATCAGAACAGAAAAATAACATGATGCCAATTCAAGTTACTTGTGAGCAAAGGATACATACACATTTGCTGTGCTGGAGTGACCATCCCCCTCTACACCAAGGAAGTGGCAAAACAGGACAGCAACTATTACAGCAGTGCAGTACATGGCAAGCATTCTGTCCCACTGGATATTCCCTGGACAGACAGAGTCTTGAACAAAGGAAGTCTTCTTAAGGTGAAAACCGCATGTATAAATTAAAGAATACACATATAAAAGGAGCAGTTAGCTGCCCAGCTAGACTACAATCAGTTCTATTTCCTTGACATATCTGGTAAAACTTGGAAGTCAGTAGCATTTCCTAGCTACAATCTGAGAAATCAAAAGCATATAAATTCAAGAGACACAGATGTGAGCTTTGAAACATTTTATTCAGTCTACCAATACATTCCTCTGTTTTAAACAGATTGAACTTCAACCAGACAGCTCTTACACATACTAGGCAGATATCCAGCAATACAAACCAAACTGAATGTGAACTTTGCCCAGCACTCCACGTGCATTTTATGAATACACAAATCTAAATAAATAAATCAAGTGAAAAAATCCATTCTTCATATACAAGACAAAAACTGATAATGCACAAATTAAAAATAATTTCCAAAGAAATTATTTGGAAAGGTAGTCAGTCCTTTGGGTTGTATTCACAACAATATCACATGCTTCATGGGATAAATCACTGACTATTGTACACATTTCTTTCTGCCATACAGAAGATACTGTCTGAACAAGCCAGAAGAACTGAAAGATTGAAACATTAACTGTCTCAGGACAGGGAGAGAGATTATTCTATGAGATGGCTGAGAAGAGCACATCTGAAAAGCCAAGAATTAAACAATGATGGAGTGTAATTATTCCCATCAGTCACTTCAGTCAAAATAATGAGTAAGCTTAAACTGTGGCAGAGAAAATGCAGACAGGTGAGTACCATATATTCCTGCTGGGAAAAAAAGACTGTTAGCCCGACCTGAATCACACTCCAAATGCTTTCACAGCTGCAATATCACATTTACCATGAAACAGTCTTCAAAAAGGTAGTGGTGGGTCATATGAGGAGAAAGAACAGACTTTCCACAGAAAGAGTACAGCAACCATGCAAACAAACAACAAAAGCCTCCAGTACTTCACCCTGTGTATGCTTACAACACATTATCTCCTAACAGCAGCCCTATCACCAGCACCACTGCACGACTGTCAGTCCCCCAAGAATCTGATCTACCATATTCAGAACTCAACTGGAGAAGAGGCTACACCCCCTTTGCTGAAGGTGTCCCCCACATCTCCCCTTTCCAACAGATCACAGGCACAGAGCTCTTCAGTGTCTTCTTGGCTTCCAGGCCCTGTCTCCTCTCTGTCAGTGCAGAAGAGAAGGTTACAAAGACAAAAGGCCCAAGCTCCTTTCTGAGGTTCACAGTGGGAAGACAAGAGGCACTGGTCACAAAACAAAGCAAGAGATTTCCCAGCTCAGCAAGGAAATCTGACCATCAAAAATTGGAACAGTCAAGTACTGGTTGCCCAGAAACACTGATGAATCTCTATCTCAGAGGTTTTTCCTAGACCTGACTTTAGACAGAGCCTTGCAAAACCTCACCTGAATTTAGTTTTGACAATGCTTTGAGGGGGAGGCTGGATCAGATGACCTCCTGAGGTCCCTTCAAACTTGGATTAATCTAGGCTTACCCTTCCAAATCAGTAAGGCTTTACTGTTCATGTGGACATTGTCACACCTCTGTGAACACATTCTGACATTTGAATGGGATCATTCAATTGTACTGAATTCAGGTCCTGGCACCCCACATGCAGCTTCACAGAACTACAGACAACTGGGGTGGAAAAAAACCTGGGAATGTCAGTTTATTCACCCACTCTACCTTTCTGGGCTAAAGTATTAATTAATTAACCAATTAATTAATTCAACATTTAATTAAGTATTTAATTTAAATATTAACCAATTAATCCAAAATTCTTCCTGGCAGTAACCAGTCTGAATTGTTTTGAAGAGTTTCCTGTAGGGACAATTTCACATCTCCATAGACAAGGCACAGGTTTATTTCCCTCCCTGTTCATTCCACAATATCCATCCTTACAATGGATAAATATTTTCTCCTCTCTTTTACTTTTCTTACTGAAATTTAAATCTAATATGTTTTATCAACTTCACCTTGAGCATAAAGAACATTTTATTCCTTTCCACTTCATACTTGACTCTTGGTATTTTAGGATGCAACTCTTACAAATCTTCACTCCTCATATCTCACATGGAACCAGACATGTTTTCTAGACAAAGAGCCCTTTCCTGCCTCTTTTCAATTCCTCTTAGTCAGTCCGCATTTTTTGTGAGCAGCAGGACCCAGAACCTACCACTAGACATCAGCAGCACTGAACAAAAAATTATTTCTTTGCTCCTTTGTAAAGACTCCAGGTTCTACATACACTGAGTTTCTTCTTTTGCTACACTACACCCCTGCTGTTCCACACTCATGAATAATGTGTGTATTCTTCAAACATTTGCCTACAGCAGCAGCAGAGAGTGCATCAGCCCTTTGTTTTTAATCAAGTATCTTCCAAGATGTAGGTCAACAACATTCTAGGCAAGTTCCCTCTTCCCAAGGAGGCATTTCTACACTCATCCTGAGAGCTGGAAATCAACAGGAGCAGGGGCCAGCTGGCAGGGACCAGCCCTGTTCTGGGGGCTGCAAGCACACAACAAAGCTAATTTGAAAATTTGAAAATCTCAGCATTTGAAAATCTCAGCATTTGAAAATCTCAGCATTTGAAAATCTCAGCATTTGAAAATCTCAGCTGTGCAATGTTTCTTGGAGGTCCCTTCCAACCTTGACAAGCCTATGATTCCTCTTCAGGGCCTACCAGGGCTACACTTGTTGACATTTAGAGAACAATGAAAAGTCCATCTGTTCCTACAAGCTTTGCAAACAACAACAATGAAATAGATCTACAGCAACATTTTAAAATGCAGAGCCAAGACAGTGGGCTGACCGGCCAATGTAGATCACTTTGAAGACTGTGGGAGGAAGACAAAGAAAGAGGGCAAACAAAAAAAGACATCCATAAAACAAAAAACTGAAACAATGAATCAAACAAACAAATATTAAAGAACCCCACAGACACACCCCCCAAGAGCAAATTCAATTCAGCCCCAACTCAAACAAAACCCTTTTAGGAGTACAAAAAAGAACATTAATTATACTAAGGTTTAACTGTCAAGTAGTTTGCTTGCAAATACCAATTCAGCCCTATCTCTCATCTCATTTTTAGAGCTTACTGAACACCAATCCACTTTTGCTGAACTCAGAGTTCTGCTTGTAAAGATCAGAATGGCAATTTTATTGTTCCTGAGTGATGGGCTGACTGATCAGATTAGACAGAAGCATAAGCTGCACTCTAAGTGATATAGATTGAACAGGTGGCCTTCCCTCTGATCTGCAGCCTCTTCAAACACTTACAAGTAGAATCCTTCTCGTTTCAATCACCTCTAGAAAATATGCACTTAGCCATCCTTAGCCTGACATAAAAATATTTTTCTGGTCTTTAATGCATTTCAAATAGCTTGCTCCTAAAGACATCAGCCTTTCCCAAATATACCAGTAATTCACATGCATGATATTTTTAAACTAAAAAAATAAATACAGATATATAGATGGTATCAACATCTATAGTCTACAAAGTAATATGTATGGATAATAATTTTAATGAAAAATTCAAAGGTTTTACATTACAGAGAGAGAGTTTAAAAATTATTATTTCACATGTACTTAAAGATTAGACTTCAAAAAGAATGCATTTGGGACTAGGGAATGAAATAAACCTTACCTGGGCAACTTATGCAGAGTGACAACTAAAGCAATATATTGTTTGCTTAGTAGGTAAAAAAAAAAGAAAGTAGTCAGCTACTTCCTCCAGATCAAAGTGTCTGGTACAGACATAATTTTTTTTACTCTTCACAGAAATGAGTGAAGAGGAGAGGGAGAAACAAAGCCGTATATAGAATTTTTAACAGTAAGACTTTTCATAGAAGGTAATGACTAACTCAGGTGTTTTAGCAGAGTTGGTTTTCTCATGATATTACATCATGTATTATTTATATCATGTTTACTTTGAAGCTACGTCTTTGGCCTGAGGATCTTATGACATAATTCTAAGATGACAATAAGCAAAGTGCCAGGGGAGCATGGGGAAGGAAAAGCAGGAAAAGAACATTAAGAAAAAAAGACAAATCCTACTATCTGCACTCATACCCTTCTTGTATCCTCATACAGGTGGAGATGGGTACACAGGGATGGGTGTCCTACGACAGAATCAAGCACAAAATAAGACAGAGGCACTGCTGCAGTTGGTAAATCAATACCACAGAGAGTGATTAGCAACTCTAGGACCTTGGGATAATGAGCTACTCAGAATGACACAAAAGGTCTCTGGACTCATCTCCCAATTAGTCCCACGCTTAAGGAAAAAATGTCCAACAAAATGAATGCTAAGGATTACTGACTTTGAAAAACAAAGTTAATTAGGTAAGTATTTTGAATAAAATATATACACACACATCTTAAGTCTACCTTTCTATCACTTTATTCCAAGAAGTCTCACAGACAACATGGTACCACATACTTAAAGGAACCCAGATACGCCACTTTCTACATTTTATGCAATATTAGATGTTTTACTATGCATGAGAAATTTCCTAGCAAACCTGCTAGTGACCCTAAAATTATACAAGACTGCATTTCATCATTTGCAATGTATTTCTAGAGGATAAACTCTTCTTTTGTACCTTGAGCCTATTATCGATGATTTGCATAACTTCTTAAACAACATTGCTAACAAATCCCGTATTTAATATAGTTTCTTGACTGACATTAGTACTTCACAGCTAAGCAGCTTCCCAGCTTAATATATCACCTTAAATTTGTTTTAGCAGTATTAGACAAAGGATAACTAACATAATCATAAATGGAAGGAAAAAACAGCTCATTGAAAAAATACACCACTTAAAGACAATAACCAAGAGGTTGGAGAATTGACTCAAGATGTGGAATACCTTTTTTCAAGGCCCCAGATGTGATTATACCCAGTAAACAGAGAAACTTGTTTGATCACACTCTTCCATTATCAAAAGAGAACATGGCAGAAAACATAAAGTGTCAGACTTTGAGATGTCTCACAAAAGGGAAACATTTTTTGTCTAGTCCTATTATCAATAACATTCCATGTGTCCAGCTCTGGTAGTTGAACTGGTAATGCTACAGCATGCTGCAGTCCTGTAACTCTCACTCACATTGGAAATACTCATGCTTTTACAGGATCAGTTATGCTGAACATAAAGGGAAAGGAAAATAAGTATCCTTCAAAGCTACAATATCCAAGAGGAAGCATTTCAGGAAACCTGGAGTATTTGAGAGCTACTATGGAAAGATTGCATTAAATCTAAAATGTCCTGCCAAGAGACAGTTATTTGCTAACCAACTGAACCATGCAGAGTTCCTACAGCAGCATAAATGCAAGAGCCAACACTGAGACACTAAATTACCTAGACAACAAATCCTTTAGTCCATTTTTAAATTCAACAATGGAAGTGCACTGTTCAATTTGAATGCCTATAAATTGCTGTGTACAGTCAAACAATTATAACCTTTTACTAAGGTCTTGTTGCCCTCAGCTTTCTGTGTTGAAGCTCCAGAGCAAACAGGCTCAAAGGATAAGTCATGCATTTTTGTTAGGTAGACCTAAAGTTGTAAAGATGCTTAAAGGGTGCAATGTCCCAACCTCCATTTGACAGCTGATTTAAAGAAAAAAAATTTCTTTACACAGAAAAATAACTAATCCAGCAGTGGCCAACTCTACCAAATCTGCTGAGGCTACTACTAGAATAAAGGAACAGATGGCACTCGCCCCTCACTCTTTATTTCCATTCAGATTGTATTCAGGAAATATTTTATGCTAATCAATCATGAGATCTGAATCAGTAGGTTTTCACATTTTAGAATACATTTTGAATGTTTTGTTTCTCTGTGCATCAAACTCACTGTGACACTAACCTTATTTTTTCAATGTTCTCCATGTGTATCTTGTTGCTGTAATAAACACATCAAACAAGACCCTTTTTGAAAAATAAAGCAGCATTTCTCCCCTTACACTGGATCAGATATATTTCACAAGGGAAAAGTGGAAATTAACACAGAACTAAAAAAAAAAAAAAAAAAAAAAAAAAAAAAAAAAAAAAACAAACCACAGACACACACAAAACAAGGAAGAATAGGAAGAAAATGAAAAAAATTTAAAACTATTCAAGAGAAGAGAAAGAGAGCATAATAAAAAGGCACAGCTCATGTAGTTACTCTTGCTAGACTTGTTCAGATTTGGTTTGATTTCTAATTAAACTTTCTTGTTCACAGTTCAACACTTCTCAAAAGTGTTTTACATGGAAATAATATTAGCACAACAAAAAATTCTCTAGCCAGCACGGATATTTAGTATTCTGCTGTATTTTCTTTAAAATAAAAAAAGCACCGAAAGTTGCTTGATTTTGGCAGCAGTAGTCAGGCAACCTAACATGAAAGGAGGAATTCCAACAGCCATCTCTGAGTGGGCAGCAAGGGCAACCTATAAAAGGCTTAAAGTAAATCAAGGGAGAGCAGAAAAAGCAGAGGGAGGGAGCAGGACTCTCTTGATCCCATGCACAAGGGTCATTCAGCTACTACTGAAGAATTTACAGATGTCACACAGTAAACCTGAAAATGTGAAGCCTGGAGTTCAGCAATAAAGGAATGTCTAGGCCAACAGATCATAAGTAGTAAAGAAAACACCATGAAATGGAAATTAGTGACTAACTTGATGGTTTTTCAAACCAAAGTAAACTCCCAAGTCTTCTACAAACTTTGTGAAGTGACAAGTTAAAAATATAATCCATCCAAAAGCATGAGCAGACTGCTGAGGTACACCAACCACTGCTATTTCTTCTTCCTAAATTCAAGATACCCATCTTTTGGCAAGGAATACATGGCACTAAGGGAAAGGTCCAAGTAGGATTTCTTTCCCCTCCATCCAAGAATGAGTTTGTGTTTACAACACGAGTGGTGAAAAGGGAAGTTTATTTCCTAGAAAGCAAGATCACAGATTTCAGCCTGCCCCAAGCAATATCAGTAACGGATGATCAAGTCAGATATTATGAAACCAGAATTAATTCAGCAGCAGATGGTGCCATGGCTTTTCTTCAGCTAAAATGCAAAACATACCAACGGGGTAAAGTTTCAGAGAAGGACAAGGGGATGTTTGTGTAAGTCAGAGAGCAAAGAAAAACATCAAAACTAACAAAAAGATATGAAACAGGAACTTTCCATTAACAGATTCCATGCAGAAGAGTTATTTCCCAACAGCTTGCTATTTAACGCTGCTGACAATTTCTCTTTTATTATGTGGGGCATTCTTGTGTACTCACAGACTGCTGAACTTCATTAACACAGTTACATATTTTCCCCAAAAAAACTTTAACAGCTGATTACAGATGGGAAATAATTACTGTCTATTAAGATAAAAAGCTTGGTCCATTCTAAGGAACCAAGGGATAGTACTGTAGTCTATTGCTGTTGCTTATCTAGTTACAGAATGATTTATGAGAATGCTTAGCACTGTATGGGAAGCATGAAATTAGTATCTCCAGAGCTTAAAATATATACCACAGCATGCATATCCATTCATCTAGCATCTGAGGTTCTGTTCATGGTGGGAAGCTTAAACACATCTGTAACTGCTTGCACAACAACAGTCCAAGAAAGAAAATCAATCTCAGCTGCCATTAAAGTGCTTCAAAACACACTTGTCTAAAAAGGACAGGTTCCTTTCACTCTGTTCCTTCTTTCCTAGTGTATCTAACAATAGTTGGATCTAGCACAGAGGAAAACAGCCTCACTATAAAAGCTTAAAAAGAAAGTGCTTTAAAAGAAGAATGATGCAAAAATGTGAAAAGGAGGCATGACAACGAAGAGCAGATTCCATATGGGGAGGAATAAAAAACCCCATATGATTCCATATGGGGAGGAAAAAAACACACAGAAACTAGTGAAGTAGGAAAAAACCCTACACAGGACAACCAACTGATCACACAGTTCAACAACTGGGGGTATGAAAAGAATTTCATACCAAAGCTTTGCAATGGGAAGCTAAATTTGCAATGGATGAACATATTCTACTTGTGTAATCAAAAGTCAACACTGTATCCTAATGCCACAGTAAGCTTTAGTTGTAAAAAGCTCTACTCTCCACTAAACTGAATTAGTAACCAATGTGTTTTTCCAGCTTACTTCATCTCCCTTTTGGAAAAGCAGAAACAGAAGCTGTGTGATTTTAATTCATCAGCTGCATTTATTACTTCTACTGTTACTAAAAACATTTACCTGTAGACCCATTACATTTTGCACACAGTTTCCATACTTGGCAAACAAATCAACATTTCACTTTTGTGAAGCAGTGTCAGAACATATTGCAGACACCCAAGGTGGGTAGGAAAAATAAATTTTTTAGACATCTCAAGACAGAACTGGGTGCCCAGATCCCAGAGCCTCTCTACACACATGAGGAGGAATGCATCAAGACTCCTGCTCTTCATTTGAGGGATGAAACAAAGCAGATGTCAATCGCAGCAGATGAAGCAGCGCCAGTCAGGCACTCCTACCAAAGCAAGGAAGAGGGGAGATACACACAGTGTACCCAGGATGATGAGACGTGGAAACTTTAACTACTCTGTTCTTTACAAATATTAAACATGCCTGATCATAAAACACCATCCTCTGAAGCTTCTCTGTGTTCTGCCCATTAACACAGTTTCAACTGGGCTCCATCTTTCACGAGAACATGCCCAATGCCAAAGCTCTGCAGCTTCACCAACTGGTAATGGAAGCTCTTTTATTGCCACTCCCCCTGAGGTGTCACCCAAGCATGTCAGAGTGACCATCTTCTCTTAACTAGTGGTCAGCTTGTTCAGCAATTCATCTTTTCACACTGGACTTATTTTCTTCTTCTGTTTTAATATAGCATCCCTAACAAATCAACACTGAAGCTTATTATCTGTACATCCAGGGCCTCCACCGACTCCCAGTGGATCAAGGCCATCTTTCACCTTTGAAGGGCTAGAAGACAGATATTTCCTTCAATGATCTGCACTGTTATTTGGATCCTATTATGGAGAAAACACAACAGACACCCTTCCATGCTTTATCAGGTACAGTCCTCCATACAAGACTTCTTCTCAGACCTATCCAAACATTATTGTTCTCCAGAAGTTCTTTTGTTTAATGTGTATTCAAAAATGCAAAGGACTGAAATGCAACTTTGATTTCTTAGATCACCACTGCTAGAACATCCTAAAATGGCCCCAAGGCACATGGAGCAAGGACAGGCACTAACTGTTGGAGCCATTTCAATTCCTGCAACCCAGCTCAGGTCTGGTTGGTAAAAGGGTAAAAGTGACTGCACACTTCTTGGGTGACCCCATCCAGCCCCTTCCATGGGTCATACAACAGCTCTGAAGTGGAGTAACAGAGCTAGACCACTGGCTGTTGAGGATCTGAATCTTAGGTGAGAACTTCATCTACCCAACACACCACAAGCCTACACACTGTATTTTGCTGGTGGACACAACTGAAGTTGCAAAAGACAAGAGTTAGAAACTATAATCTACATCCTGTTGTGAACTTGAAACAGTTGCTTATGATGTTGATAACATTTCATAGCCTTCTTGTCAAAAGTTAGTCTTCATATGCTGAAAAGACACTTAAAAAGGAAGACAAATTTTAGACTTACAGAAATGATCATTTTTCACATTTAAAAGAAAGTTCTCTAATCAGATGACTGCCTTCTATCATGGGGGCTCTCTGACTTTATGTGAAAACAGACACTACACACAGTCACACAGAGAGCAAAGCTCTTTGCCAAAGTTGCACACCATCATCCACAAAGTCCACAAGTCTTTCAGTGGTGAGTGACTAGAGAAAAATATTTTCTTAATTGGGGAATTTAACATTAGTTACTGGATTATCTGCCAAACTATTTCCAGCTTTCATGCTTCACTAAACCGGAGCTCATCAGTCACAAACCCATGATTACACTGAAGAAAATGGAGAGCAATTAGCATACAAGATGATAGCTTAAAGCTGGTGCTAATTGGAAAGAATAAAGTATTTTTCATTCCTGTTGGATACAATTAGGTGAGACAACCAGGTTCTGGAAAAACAATTTGCTAAACAATTTCAGTGATGTCTACTCTGTAACCTATGTTTAAAGTCTAAGCAAATTCATGCCTTTGCAGTATATCTTGCAACCATGGGGGTTGCAAACTAAAAGCTGGTCCAGCTGTAGAGAGAGCCTTGCTCAGAAGCATACATACAAAACACAACAACTAATTCATCACAACTGTGGAGAGCATTACTGAACTGAGCTCAAGTTGCCAAAAAGAGCTGAAGAGCAAAACCAACAAGGAAACAGAATATAATGCTTATAATGCATGGTACAGCATGGCACCAATACACACAGAGATGCAAAATCAGCTGAATTATAGGACTGCACAAAATACACAATCAGAAATAAAAGAAAACCACCTACAAAGAGCTACTGGTGCAAAAACAATTATTGTGCATGCTTTTGTTCGTAAATGCTAAACAGAGAGGGGAAAATCTTGTACATGAATAGTTAATTTGCCAAAAGGAAGAAAGCAGACAGGACGAAAAATGCAATCCTTCATTATTAGTGAACTGCACTCAGGCACAAAATTTTAGTTAGACAATTATACTGCAGAAATATACCTTATAACATTAGGGATTTGTTGTCAAAAACTACAGCTGGGTGACTTTAATTTACTTCTACAAATTCTTTACCATATATTATTCCTAATCTATTTTCAACACACCCCCAATTACAAATGTATCTCCACCAGTAGGTTTTTTATTTAATTCCAAGCTGCAACAAACCTCTGCATTTGTAAATGAACTTCTACATCACTATTTCTTTTGGCTCAGAACATATTTAATACTTTCTTCAAATGAGAGAGCAGTCTGTAAACCTGTAACACACCCTGTTTTTAGGATCACACCTATCTCATATTTTCCTTTTTAAAAATACAGCCTAATTATGCTTTAGACTAGTATCTCCCTGAACATTATGTGAAAAATGCTTCAACAGATAGCACTCACAAAAGCATCTCTCCCAACAGAAAATGCTGCTGCAATCAGACTTTAATGAACAACTGCAGCATACACACCACGTTACCAGGCAGGGGTGGTGCTTCTCTGTTTACTGAAAATGTTATTGCACCGCTCCCCCAACTCCATGTATCAACAATAGCACGCAGTAACATCGCTTATTTCTGCATCCTTCAGAGAAAACAAAACAAAGCTAATCAATCACCTTCTTCATCTTCCTGAACAACTCTTGAATTCTCTAATGCAAGACTGCCCAAGGACCCACTGAGTCAAACAGACCTTCCCCTAAGGTCTGATTTCTTGTGTTGTAATACTCCAACTGTGCCAGCATAAAGAAACTTCTTAAAATCAAAGAAATAAATCAACAGACAGTATCACAATTAAACCCCAAATATTGACGTACCTATACATAAACAGACATAGATATATGCACATATACATCTATTTCTCCTCATGCCTCAATCATGTAAAGACATCTTGAAAAGTGAAGCATCCACGGGCTAAATTGGAAGCTCTTCAAACAATAAAATAGTATTTTCACGTAGAAAACCGAGAAGAGCCAAGAGCTCACTGATGAATAGCAGATTTTTATCTCTGACTAAAGAGCAATTTGAATTAACTGATGTTATAAAATTATTTAAGCTCCCCTCCCATCACGACTTCTACATACACTTAATTCCTATGTAGTGCGAGCAGCCCTATGGGAGTCCATCCCTTTGGTATGTGAGGTTAGACACAGCCTCCGCGGGATAAAAGCCTTTATCCTTCTAAAAATACCAGCGTGTCTCCTAAAGCTCCGTGATGCAAACAGCATCGCCACAGTCCAGGGGCTGCTCTGCTTCCATGAGTAAGCACTACCAGCACCGGGCTATAATTAGTTGGGAGTATTTTTAGGGTCACTGCTCAAAATTAGAGAGAAATGACTGAGAAAGACCTCAGAATGGTGGGGGGGTTCCCCTCTCCTTTGGCTATCTCCTACTGCTGTGCGGAAAAAGCGGCTCCGCAGGGGCCGAGGGGAGGCGACCCCCTCTCCGCAGGGAAGATGTGCCGGGCTGCCGTCCCCGGCCGGGTGGGCGCTGGGAACGGCCCCGCCGCCCGCCCCCGGCCCGCAGCAGCGCCGCTTACCTGACCGCCACCCGCACCGAGCTCTCGTCCGGGCCGCCCGACATGGTGCCAAGGGCGAGGGGCGGCCGCAGCCGCGCCGGGAGCTCCGCCGGGCCGCGGAGGAGGTGGGGGCACTGCTTCGGCTCCCCCTCACCTCCTCCTCCTGCTCCGCCACCTCCTCACTCCAGCCATTTTAGGTGACTGAATGAATAGGTAGGAGCCGCGGCAGTGCAGGGTGGTTCAGCACCGCTCCTCCTCCTCCTCCTCCCCCCCGCCCCGCTCTGGCCCGGCCCCTCCAGAGCCTGGGCAGGGATCGCTGTCAGTCAGCCACCGGCGGGCCGAGCCACGGCCCCGGTCACCGGCCGCCCGCCCCGCCGGGCCCGCCCGCTGCAGCCGCAGTGCGTCAGCGGCCCCGCCCCGGGCCGCCGCCAGCGCGGGGAGACGGCGGGCGTGAGGGCACGGAGCTCCCGACACAGACACCCAGCGACACAGACACCCAGCGACACAGACACCCAGCGACACAGACACCCAGCGACACAGACACCCAGCGACACAGACACCCAGCGACACAGACACCGCCTCCTCGACACGAACGCCTTCTCCGCGTGCCCCCTTCATACACACACCCCTCCTGAGGCGCCGTGTCTCCACGCACACCTGTTCCTTATGTGGGCACACACTCCTCGCGTTTGCCTTTCCACAGCACACTCCCGGTGCTCGCACAGCTCCCCTCACGCCTGCTCGCCCATGAAGGCTCGGCACACTCGCCCTGCCCATGCCCTGTGCGCTGGCAGCTGTGGGCGCTCAGGGCGCCCTGGAGGGGCCCGGCCACTCGTGCCTGTTCCCCGGGCTCGCAGGGGCACACGCGTGGCGCTGCCCGCCTGCTGCAGCGCTGCACACGCACAGCTCCTCCCCACACACCTCTGCATTCAGGCCAACAACACCCTCGGCTCTTGCACACACAACGCACGCGGGCTCTGCGCGCAGCTTCCGAGGCCTCCATCCCGGGAAAGAGGGGCCCATCCCGCTGTCTGGGCTGGGTCGTTTGCCCTTGCACGTTTTTCCTTTTCCCAGGCGGGAATGAGATGTCCTCATTCCTCTTCTGGCCCTGTGTGGTGCTCGCGACCCTCGTGCCGGCGGGAGCACACAGTTGTCCCACCTTCCTGGGGTACTTGCAGGTTTGTTTGCCGAAGCTGCTCCAGCCACGCATCTCTGTTCTCACTTCGCTAATGAAATGCCTGGCTTTGAGCTGGAAACTGAGTGGGCGGATGACACTAATTTTTGATGCAAATCGTATCCCTGCCAGGAAAGAAGGCTGATTATTTTGCCCAAAACAATTCACATTCCTAAGGAAGATTTTCCATCAGAATAGGCCCGGGTTTGAATTCGTAATGATATGCTAAAAACCTTGCAGTTCTAGTTGTTTTGCTTCTGATAGTGAAGGTTGGTCACGCCCAGGCCCCAGCCTCTGTCAAAGATGTGCAGGTGAGGTCTCCCATCTGGATGGGGCCTCTAGCCATAGCCCTGAATCTTTCAAAAGTCTCTCGTTCTCAGCAGGAATCCACTGTGTTATTGTTGCTCTGCATGTTTCTCATAGTTATTTTCTCTAACTTTTCTATTTTTCTTTACTTATGTAGAAATCAGATTGTTTCTAGAAAATGGCCCGCCTGGAAGTTGCTATACAAAATGATGCTCTCCTTTCTTTTGAATTGCACAGCACCAGCATTCAAATCCCTGACAGCATTTGAAAATAGGGGGAACTTAAGCTACATACCATATTGCTGAGGTAAACTGAGATAATATTTATCCAAAAGGCAGAAAAATCCAAAAGGCAGATGGTTCAGTATGAAATCATTGAGGAGTCTGGTATAGGCAGAACAAAGACTAGATTTCCCTGGGCTTCGCAGCTCATTATTCTGTATTTGATGCCATAGGTCAGATGCCTTGTTTCTCCTTTTGCCATGATATTTTATGGGATGGGCAAGATAGCAGATAAAGAAAAAGCTCCTACAGGTGAATTGTGTTGGCATTCATACCAAACAGCCTCAAAATGAAAGTGATAGCAGTTTCATAGTTCAGGGTGTTTCCATCTAGAGGGGAATGAACAGTCTGACTGTGTCATGCATCTGTGGGTATTTTACTGAGCTCTTTAAAAATACCTGCAGCTCACCCACAGTGAGTGGAATCCTATCGCCTAATTAGGTTCTCACAATTTATGTGCACTAGATTTACAAATCCAAATCTTATCCAGAAGTATCCAATGCATTTTTTTCAGCTGGTACAATTACAAGGTTAATGTAATAAGCATACTCAAATGTATACCTGGGCACAGCATTTATTTCACATAGCATCTTTTGCTGTCCAGCAGAGCTCATCCACATCATATTGCCCATGTCTGTAAAATCCTGCTGAGTCAGTGTCTCTGGTGTGCCATGTGAGCTGTGCTGAAAACCGAGCAGGCAGTAGCAGCTGCAGGATGCTCAGACTCAAAATTGGACTGTAGACCTTTCCAGGGCCATTGGCTGTTGTGTGGCTATTAGACATTTGCTTCAGCTTGACTTCATCCAGCCCTCTCTCTTCCATACTGAAAAAAAAGTCAACAGATCAAAGTCTGGCAGAAGTTCTCCTTGAGCTTAATGTCATGTATATAAATGGGTTAGTATGCACAAATTTCAGACCTTAATTACAAAGGTTTTTTATCCATATTGGTATTAAAAAATATTGGTGCTATAGTAAAATTATTCTATTCTACGTTATGTTTATTTCAGCCCTACAGTATTACCCACATATTTTCTGTCTTGTATATTTCACTGTCTTGTATATTTCACTCCAATTCCAGACTGTTCTGGAACTGATCTAGCAAGTGACATTTAGCTTCTTACCATGTTTCATGCAAATTCCCTGGTATGTGTCCATTCAGTAATAAAGCAGGAAAAAGACATAGGTCCTGTTTCTATGCAGGATTTTTCTCTGTGTTCCCCATTTCCAGAAAACATACAACCCTTCTGTCAAAATGAGCTTTTATTTGATTTTTTTTCCCAACTTGTTCAATGTAAACAAGCAGAGTGCTATACTGTTAACTTGGCTGCACCAGGAAACTTGAATCAAATCTGCTTTTCATTTCTTATAATGTGAATAACCCGCACCCTCCAGCATCCTATTCATCTCCTTGAAGGAGTAACTTGAATAATATAAAGGGCACAATATCTCCCTTTTTTTTATTGTGTGAGTATGTAGCTAAATTGCCAGTGTCTAGTTTATCTTTATATAAAGCTGTATAGGCTAGATGGTAACATTTACAGATTTGTCCAATCTCACAGCTAAGGAATGAGGCTTTCCTAAAGGTCCTCTCCCCTCAAGGCTACAGCACCACAGGTACCAACCACCTCTGGTCACTCCCTGAGCAGCTGCAGAGGGATGGGGGACAGACTTCAGGGCTGGGGAGCAGGGAGGGAGTTCACAGCTCTGGTCCCTGCTCGGTACTTGGAGGAGGACTCTGGGAACACCCCTCATCACTCCCTGGCAGCCATCCCAGTGACAGTGCCACACTTTCACTGCCTCCATTCTCCTGCCACACTTTCACTGCCTCCATTCTCCTGCCACATGACTCAGCACCATGAGCTTCATTCACTGGACAACCAAACAAAAACCTGTGCTTGCAAGGATGAGTGCTCTGCTTGACACACACACAGCACACCCTGCACAGATGATGAGGCTGCCCACAGAGTTCCTGTAAGCCTCAGAAGCTGCTTAAAATCACTGAGCTACACACAACCTGAATGAGCCAAGCAGACCCCACTTAAGGGTCAGAGCCCTGTGCTTTGACCTGTGGATGTTTGCAGACAAGCTGTATCAGCTGTGCCTATGCTGTACCAGCTGGGTTTGAAATTATCTAATTGAAATAAACCACTTCCAATTTTTTAACTGATAACTTAGCAGTGCTAAATAAGCCAATTTAATCAAAGATTTGGCTTGTTAGTTGCTTATTTCTTTGACCTGTTGAGCATTTCATTTAATTTGAAGAGGAGATTCTGCTAAGCAACGGAGGTGACTTGGTTTCATTGAGACAGGCAATAATACATAAATCACTGATTTCTGATTAATCTGTGTCAAATAGATTAATTGCACCATGACTGGTAGAAGGCTTCAAGAAAAATCCTTAGGTTTTGTCAATCAAATATTAGGTTTTGTCAAGTTAAGCATTTCCCCACCATTATGGAAGGCAGTGATTCTTTCAGATACAGACAGTGGAACACAAACTATTCAAGTGCTATAAAAGAATAATATTGAAGGACATTACATCTCGTCATCTGCATAGTTCATGCTGCTTTATTAAATTCACACACACAAAATAATCAGCTATATATCATCTCATAAGTGACTATTGTTTTCTTGAATGTATATACTAAATATAATCTTCTTTGCCACATACAAGCCACAATTTATTCCATGACTTTTAACACACTGTGAAGCCTAAACATTAGGCAAATAGAAGATAATGCATAAATTAAAGTGAGCAAAATTTATATTATATTCATTTATACAGTAATTTGAAAAATGGGAATATTTGGGCTTATATAAGTGGCCACAGATTTTCTCTCTGCTTTTTGCTTGTCCATGTCTGCCTATGAACTGTGTGACCCAATAATTCCTTGTATTCCAGTATCTTCTGATACAGGAAAGGTAACTGAACTCCTATGCAACTGTGTTTCATGAGCTGTTGCTGATGGAAATTATGTCAGCAACATTCATGCATCAGCAATACTCACTCCATTTTCTCTCATAAGCACTAAACTCTTCAACATTAATGTATACAGTGCTTCCAGCTTTCTACTTGGCAAAGTGAAACTTCTCTTTGTATTTTCTGCTTGATGCCTTGGGCTTACATGAACCTTAGGCTTTTCCAAAGTCACCTTTTGAAAGATCTCTGCTATGAACAAAACTAAACTTCTAAAAGCTGTTACAATTTGATTTTTAAGAACTTTCTGGAAGTAGTTTTTTCTTCTCTGACTGGCTTCTCATTTTAAACTGCAGGTCTTGGAAAGCAGTCAAGCCTATAAAAGACATTTTAAATACCTACCATTTTCTTCCCATCACTCACTAAGACTTTTGGTTAAATAACAATGAGTAAAGAAAAGTGTTAAGCCACTCTTAACTGGCAGGCTAAAATATACAACAGGGGAGCATTTGCTTCCAATAACTGTGGAGAACAAAGCAAGCTGCAAACTTGGCTCATGACAGGATGGGGGGAAGTAATCTCAAAGTTGAGAAGGAAAAAAGGAGTGCAAGGTGATGTTTATGTAATCAGAATAACTGCAGATAAGGAAAGGAAACAAACTGGTTTAGTACAGATGTCTGTGGGGAGAAGAAGGTAGAGAAACCAGAAAGGACAGGGTGGAGAAGGAAGAGGGATTTCTGGAATCAAAGCCAAGCAATGGCTCTGCAGGGTTATTTCTGGAGCTGATCAGCATAAGAGGAAAAGCAACATGAGGCACCTCTGAAGTGAGAAGAAAGGAAGTTGGTGTTTTCCATCCACCTTCCAGAAATGAATGAACTGTACAGGAGAAAATACAATGAAAAGAAACATATGATAAAAGGATCATATCTGGAGCTGAGCAGAGGATTCAGTGGGAATAGAACCGCTACACTTGATGAAGAAAGAAAGTATTTCATTGTGTACTAATGCTTTTTACTCATAAAAATTTTATAACTATATTGTTGTTAACAAAGCAGTGTCATTTTCTTGGCCCCTGGCAGGCCAGAGTGGTTGTGTTCTATAACAAAAATGTGCTTTTGCCCATACACTTATTTGTCTTTCTTCTGGGCCTAAGGAATGCTGTAATTTGTACTACTATTACTGCTGTCTATACTAAGATGGTCATATCAGGGTCATATATATTTTGATATAAACATGCATATTGTATTATATCCCATGTAGCACAAATACACATTAGATCCCCATTGAACCAGTACTGCCAGACTAGAAGAAAATACATGAAAAAAACCAGAGCTAAAACATATCTCTGTAGCAGACCTCCAATATGTGATCTTAAACAGATTCATGATTCAAATCAGTGGATATCACTAAGAATGAATATGCCTTTTATGTCACTGTGTTTTGAGGATTTGTTGGTTAACTGAAAGTTGGGATCACCTGTTCTGCAGTAAAATCTTGCAAGTTCACCCTGGCAACTGGAAGTCCCTTCAGGTATTGAAGGAAGAATCTAAATAATGGACATGAGTGGAAAAAAGACCAGAAAGTAGTCTTTATAATAATGTAATTTAGTTCAATCATTTATCATAATACTATTATAATCTAGCACAGTATGAAGAAAAAAATAAGTCTTAGCAGGACAAGATCTTACTGGGTCTTTGGGTTGTTAAATACCTCCCAAGATTAGCCAGGTCCTGTAGTTTTTTGCAAGGGACTTAATCCTGTGGGTCAGAATCTTGTGCTTCTAAACCTGGTCCTTGGGCCTGACTCACCAGTGCTTTGAAATAAACCCAACATGATCAGGATAACTGAATGTTATGCTGCCTTCATGTCATTGCAAAAGACTCCAGAGTAGTAACAGTGTAGAGCAGTAACAGTGTAAAGTAGTAAAGTAGCCAGCTACTTCACACATCTTAACCAAAGCCTGTACAGCCTTTTCCTTCTCGTAGAGAGAAACTGAGGCAAGAAGGACACGTGAATTGCAGATGCCTGTAGAAGAGATGCTTGTCAAAAACAATATTAGGGCTGATTCCTGTGCCTGCGCAAACACCATTAGACCACACCTTAACGAGATGAATTATTAATACAAAAGCTGCACGGGAAATTAATTTCTGCTGCCTCTCACCAAAACCAGCTGTTCAGACTTGAATGTGTCACAGTTGCACAACATAAATTTTGGCTTAAGGATACAGTTACCCAACATGATGGATTTTTCATTATGTCCTTCCTAATAGTATCCTCATCCTTCCTCTGTCCTTCCCATTTCCCTCTTCACCACTGTGATTTCAAGTTTCGGTTCAGCCTTCTGGAAAGTACTGAATTATGGGAGTCCTGTATTTGTATGGTGAGCACAGTATTAGCAGTCCCCAGGGCAGACTCCTCTGGGCAGCATCCTCTGTGCAGCCTTGCCAATCTGCCCTGGATAAGATAGAAAAGAAATTACTTTATATATTTAAATGATAAGAATCAAACCCTAGCACATCCCAGATGGAATCAATGTTAAGTTACACATCTCTGGTAAAATATCCAGATGAAAGTAGTTCCAATGAGAATGGGAAATTTTCTGTTTCCCTACAGAACCTGCAGATGACTACTAGCAGAGGTTACTTGCTTGCCAGTTCTATTATTACACTGTGTAAACATCTTATCCTGCTGAACTGTGTTCCCAGACTCCCTCCCACTTCTCTATTTCCTACTCATGGAGTGCCCAAGACCCAGATGGTGAATTCTTCAGCTTAGAACCTGTACAATTTTTTACAAAATCCCATTTCCTAATTGGCATCCTTAGGCATTACCACAGTAAAACCAATAAATAGTAATAACAAAAAAAGAAGGATGGAAGGTGGGTGAAGACGTGACTAATTACCTAAACAATACTTGGACCACAAGCCACAGGCAACATAGGAGCTTGGGGAAGAACAAGTGGGTGGAGAGTTACCTGAACAACAGAGGGTTGGGCAGGTAAAGAGTAGATATTGCAAGACAAAACTGAGGGTTTTTATTTTGATAGCATCATGGAATTTATAAATTAAGGGATGACAGCTGTAGATTAAGCATGGCACAGGTTGCTTTACTCTCTCTGTGAGTGCAGGCTGGCTTGGCACTGTCACACAGAAAAAAGCTCATGGAAACAGTGATATAACAAGCTGGGAGATGTGAGAGGCAGAAGTTCCCAAGCCAGGTTTGCAGAAGGACCACGTGCTGTACCATGGCAGCTGCAGCACCAAGCCTCACCTCCCCTTTCTGTGAGGAAGGATGTGCTTCCATCTCAGGGCTGGACTTACACTTGGGTGGAGGAGAGGCATGCACTTATCCAGGTAGTAGCAATGGTTAAACAACAACTCCTCACCTTCCCTTGGAAAAATGCAAGAAACTGAGCCTTGTTTACCTTAATATTTATTTTAATTTATTTTCATACCACTCACTGTGTGTATATCACTTGGAAACACTTAGGTCAAAAGATGATACAACAGTGACTGACTGAGTTTTATTTAAATTTATATTTGTGGACTGGGAGCATAGATATAGTTGCTCCTGAAATGAAAGAACACTTCTTTGCACAGTGGGTAATGAACTTCTGGAATTCATTGCCACAGGAGATTGGGAAAGCAGGCTATTAGCAGGCATAAAAAGGATTAGACAAGATTTGTGAACAATGCCTTTATTAACAGATAATAAAAGGAACAGGCAGTCCCAATGTCTGTGGGCTTAGGAGACTGGACCAGAGGAAGAGGCCAGGTACACATGCTCTCCCTCAAAAGCATCTCCTATGTTCTCAGACTATGCCATCTGGATCTGCCTTGGCATCTCTGTTAATGTTGTGCTGGGAGTGTGGGGCACTTTCCAGGCTCTGCTGGGGTCTTCAGAACCTGTGGCTCAGCCAGGGCAGATGGCCAGCACCCCTGCAGCTACCCCAGGGCATCACAGGCACTGGGCAGCAACAGCACCTGCAGAACAGTTCTTAATGCTCTGATGGGTTAAGCCCTAACTGGTGCTGCTCAAAGAGGGCCAGAAACCAGCATGGTGGAGTTGAAAAGGAGGTATAAAGAACAAAAAGGAACTGGCTTTAACAAACTATTCACTGGGGATCAGGAAAATATAAATGGAGGGAGACAGAAAATTCTGTTAATACAGTGCAAATTTGATAATTGTTTGGGATAGTACCAAAGGAACTCACGCTCCAAAAAGTGAATAAAAACAAGTATTCCTTTATTTCAGGGGACCCACTAAAAGGACAAGTGAACATCAAACTAGACATGACTTTTCAGCTGTCTCTTTTTCCAGCTGAATGCTCTAAATACATTTGATTCTGCTCATACAATTTCTGAGTACTTCTACTGCCCTTTTCTGGATTCTTCCAATTCTGTTACCTCCTGCCTGAAATCAGGAGAATATACTGAAACTACACTCCATGTTAGGCTGCACCATGGATTCTTACCCTAGCACAGGGATGTTCTCTGTTTTTCTCATTTTGTTTGCAAGTCCTGAGGCTGTTTGTCTGATTGACCAGCACTGAGCTGGCATTTGTTATTCACCATCTAATATCTTCTTCCTGTATGGTAATAGTGAAATCTTTTTTTGTTTTGTTTTCCCTGTAAATGGAAGACCATCTTCTCCTCTGCCTTTGTGCTCTGAATTTCATTTACCACTTTCTATCACTGCGTCATTCTGTATTAGGAGATTCTTCTAGATATTTTCATAACTATTAAAGTTATTATCTCATTGTCTGGCTTTCCATGGAAAATGTGGATCTTAGCAAATATTTTTCTGAGGCTTAGATAATCAAAGCATTGAAGAAATTAGGGCTGTTTTAGAAAAATATGAGGAATGAGGAGGACCTGTAATATGTGATAGACTGGTACAAGAGAAAATCCTTAAATTAGCTCTGTGTGTGCGTGTGTGTGTGTGTATCCCTGGTTACATAATAGCCACAGAGCACATAACTAAAGAACAGAAATACCTGGAGGGAATGAGTGAACAGAGGAACAGGCTGTGATTGAGAGTACAGAAGGAGGATCTCAGGAATGAAGTTCATTACAGTGGTCCATGTTCATATCCAAGAAAATCTCTTTGGGAAAGTGAGAAATCCCTCACTACTGAGACACTGTAAATGCCACTGGCAGAAAAGGACCAGGAGCAGCAGCAGTGTCCATTCAGAAATTACTGTGACCTCATTTGTATCTCTAGGCCCATGGACAATGGCTAATCAACACAAGAAAGAATTCTGGTTTCTTTATGCTTTTTCTTCTGCGTTTTCTGTTCTTTGAGTGAAGTCCTCCTGTAACAAATGTGGCAGTGTAATGTAAAAAATGTCCCTCACAACCATTGAATAGTAGTATAGTAGAGAAAAGAGCACCACCTAGTGCTAAGTGCTGTTTCTCGATGCTGAGGTGTCTCCATACACTCTTCTGGATGTCTTGATTTTAGTGTTTTCCTACAGTTTACCCATCCAAAGAGGATGTAATCCTTGGCATCGAGGAGTATCCAGGCTCCTGATAAGAGCAGCTGGTTCATCAAGAGCTCAACATCTAAGAGTTTTGTGCACACTAAGGTAATGCCCTAGGCACCTAGTTCACATAATTGTGGTTATTTGTCTGATTCATTCGGGCTGGATTCTGCTGCCCTTACTCACCCAATGGAGTTTTGTGCTCCACAGATAAGTCTCTCTGCTTTCACTCTTGTGAAAATTCATCAACACTTATGGGACAGGCTTAAGATACCAGAAGACCAATCTTCTAATTCTTGCACTAATAAAGCCAAGGATTCATTGCGTTTACAGTCTGATCTTACACTCACATCAAATTTTCTAGCTTTTCTTGGGTATGTGAAAGTTGTACTTTTGTTTGTTTGTTTGCCTGTTGAGGTTTTCCTGTTTGATTGGGGTTGTTTATTTGTTTGTTTGTTTTTAAATTATCCAGGAGATCTTCAGAAAAAACAGTTTTACATGAGAGTTGCCTTCACTATCATGATGATAGATCATACGCAACCTTAATTATTTTTTAAGCATTTATAGAGCATTATAAGAGATGTTATTGTTTGTTTTCTTCTGATTATCAATCCACATTATGTTAGTGTTCCTATTTTCGGTCTTCAAAGCCTTCCACTTTGTATCACAGCACTGAGTTTTCTGTCATAATGAAATTAAAATTTCAAAAGAAGACAAGAAGCAGGTAAATCAACTTGGAATAATTCTGCATCAGCTATCATTATGTATTATTTAAATAGCTCCAGACTTGAAGATACATGTAGCATTGGTTATATGATGTAATTTACATATAAGTGTCTATAGTAAAATGAAATTTAAATGTCTTATTCCATTGAAATTTGTGATCTTTGCTGACACCTATGGCCAGATTAAATTTCTCTAATAATGGAGTTATTTTTTACTTTGAAATTACTCAGCATTCACCATCATTTTAACAGGAAGATGATGAAACTCAGCTGTTCAAATTCCTTCCACATCCTCTGATTTGCAAAGCACAGTTTAGCCCAGAGAGCTTTTTATTTCTGTCCTTTGTAGTCCTACATTTTTATCCTATCTGGCCAACTTCTCCAAGTGCAGTCTTCACCTGAAAAGAAATGCTCTGTGACACCCAGAGCTTCTTCTGCCATATTGTGTCTGTAGTCCCACTGTTGCAAATATTGCCACCCACTAATGATCATTTCTTAGTTTAATTTCTAAAATATCAGGTGATTGGTTTGGATGTTTTTCTTTATAGGAATGTTTTCTTGTTTTGTGGGGTTTTTTTTGTAGCTTATAGGATCTTGGTTTAGTCTTACACATTTTTGTCCTTTATCAAGAGAAAACAGTGGAATATGTCTGTATGAGTATGTGCTGTATGAGTGTGTGTGTGTGTGTGTATACATATAGATAAAATACTTTGTAAAGGGCTGGGATTTTGCATCTTTTCTATAGTAACAACTGTGGGGAGCATGGGAGAGTCTGTGGGGAGTATCTCATTGCACGTGGGTTTAATTCTGTCACCACACTCAGCAACAGAACATCTATTCATAGCTACACTACTGGCACAGTAATTAAGTAATTGGCAGGGACTAATTGATAAAATACAGCTACAGTGAATTAAATAGCCTGTGCACCTCTAACTAGGAGAGTTATGAGTTCATACTTTTTGTCCTCAGGAAACTAACAAACTCCTGAGAAATGAAACCAAAGCAAAATTATGCTTTGCTATGAGTAAACCAAGAGCAATAAGGGACTCTGGCAACTGCATAAAGTTCAGGTTTATGGCCCCATGCAAGGAGAGTGTGCAGCCCTACATTAATGATGAGCAGTAGCAGCTAAGATCCCTGCTGTCACCAAGGGCCTGCTGCTCTGCCCTCCCCAGTCTGGCACCTTGGCTTTTTCTTCTAGAGGAGGCAGAGGTCACCAATCCTACCCTTCAGACCGAGTGGGGCTGGACTTGCTTTATACCAGGGCAAGGAGAGGGCAAGCCCTGCTCCACTCTGCCTGGAAGCTGTTCAAGCCTCCTTCCCCTGTTTGTTCCACAAGGTCTAGGGAAGGAAAAAAGCATACCTGTGTTAATGCCAACTTGGGAGAGTCAGTTATTCCCTAGGGACTTCTTTCTTTTCTCACACAGCGTGCCCACTGTCAGGAACGTTTGGCTAGTTGCAAGCAAGAAGCCAGAGTCCTGCCCTGCTGTGATGATAACTTTTGCAGGAGCAAACTAATGGCATCTATTTAAAAATTGTTACAGACCAAAGATTTTTTTTTCCCCAGACTGTCTATTTGTTCCCAGTTCTGGTTTTGTTCTGTGTTTTCAATGAGCATATAATTACCATGAATTATATAGCAGAACAGGGTGTGTATAAGGCACACCTTGAACAAGCAGGTTCTCATTGGCTTGAGCAATGGCTTGAGAGATGTTGTTTCCCAAGCACAGCTTGCAAACCCACGGTCTGGGAGGCTTCTGCTGAAAACTGTTTTGTTTTAAAACTTTAAAAAGTGACATATCATACCTCCTGCTATGACAGAGCAATCTGTAGCTCTTGGATTAACTAACCATAGCCTCTCCTTATAGCAAACATAGAAACAATAAAGATCACAGACTAAAATTATATTAAAGCAGATACAGATATTGACTGTCAATCATTTTTAGCAGATGTCTAATAAATCCTTCTTTTTATGTTTGGGCAGGGCAAAGTAACCATCTTGCAGATTTCATCACCATATTTCAGTTTAGTCCTAAGATTATTCACAGAATAGTTTGGTTTTGAAGGGACCTTATAGATCATCTTGTTCAAACTCCCCTGCTATGGGCAGGGACACCTTCCAGTAGATCAGAGTCCCATCCAACCTGGCCTTGAACACTTCCAGGTCACCAAGATGAGACTGACTAACCTGTAGTTCCTGATATCTTTCTTTTTTCTTTTTCTAAAAATGAGGGTTATGCTTCCCCTTTTTTAGTCTGTGGTAACTTCACTGGACCACCACAACTTCTCAAATATGATGTATATTGGCTTACCCTCTCCTCCCACCTCAGGACCCACAGATGGCTCCCATCAGGTTCCATGGGCTTGGTCACACCTTCAGGTACCTTAGATGGTCTGAAACCTGATTTTCTCCAACAGTGGGCAGTTCTTCATTCTCCCAGTCCTGCTGACTTCCTCTTTGCATCACTCCTGACTTTGGAGGAAGTGACCTTTGAATATTGACCACCTTTCTCAGGCTTCTCTTCCCTCCAGGACTTTCTCCCATGGCACTCTATCAAGCAGATCCCTGAACAGGCCAAAATCTGCTCTGCTGAAGTCCGGGGTATTGAGCTTGCAGTGCACCCTAATCACCACCCTGAGGATCTCAAATTCCACCACTTCATGGTCACTGCAGCCCAGGCTGCCCGGGAGATTCACATTCCCCACCAGATCCTACTGTTGGTGAGATCCTATCCCTTGGAGGAGTTACTACCAATGCATTCCAGGAGCATCCTGGATTGCTTATGCTCTGTTGTGTTGTCCTTCCAGCAGATTTTGGGGTGGATGAAGTCCCCCATGAACACCAGGAGTTCTGAATGTGAGGACACCCACAGAGGACCTCATGTGGTTCCTGGCCTGGCAGCTGTAGCAGACCCCACTGCAATGCCCCTGTCCCTGCCCTCCCTTTAATCCTGACCCACAGGCTCTCTCCTCTTTGCCCCAGACTTTGCTCCATGCCCTCCAGCTGGTCACTGGCACCAGGGCAGCACCCTCCCCTCATCTCTCCTGCCTGTCCTTCCCAAAGAGCCCTGTCCCTCCATTGCAGCCCTCCAGGCACAGCTGCCATCCCAGGACAGGAGAGCACAGCCCTGCAGGGGTGTGCACGTCTCTGCCTCCTCCAGCTGATCCCCTGTGCTGAGTGTGCCTGCACAGGGGCAGTGAGGCTGTGGCCCCAGTGAAACCAACTCTGCCTGGAGTGTCAGGAATTCCTTTGTGCTGCCCTTCAGGTGCTCTCCTGCTGACCTGTGATTGCACTTCAATGTCTGGGCATCTCTTGCTTTCCCTGGCATCAAATGGGCAGGACTGGAAAGGACCAGTCCTTACCAGAGATTTCCCTCCCCTGGCACCCTTACTTTAAAGCTTTCTTCACCAGCTGGGCAAGCCCCTGACCAAAGATGCTCTTCCCTTTCTCTGCCAGGTGGACCCCATCAGTAGTCCAGGTTTCTCAAAGTGGGAGCCATGGTATAAGCAGCCAACCCCTGGCTGTGGCCCCAGTTCTGTGACCATTTGTTGAGTCACCAGGTTCAACTGGCCCTTTCAAGCCCCTTCCCTTTGACCAGAAGAACTGATGAAAAAATAACTGCTCCCCAGAGCCCTCAGTCTCCCTGCTCTGAAGTCCTTCTTGATACCTCTTGTTACAGCATTAGCTTGATACCCCTGTACTCAGTCTGTAACAGAAGCCTTTCATGAAGGCATCCTGAAGGCTTCAACATGCAAGGTGATTAAAAAACTACAAAAAACTAAAGAGAAGAGCAAATCATTGTCAGACAAGCACAGGGATAGAAGGAGCTCACCTGCCTGAAAATCAGTGCTGCTGCTCCAGTCAAAAGAGGTAACTGATTATCATTATAGGCACAGGACAAATACACAGGAAATATTTATTTATATTCATTCTTCCTGTTTACTTTTTTCCTGTGTAGATCTGCTCAGTCTAATTCCTCAGTTGGGTTGATACAGTAGCAATTCAGAATTTTTTTCTGGGAATTTGTTATGGGTACCTTCCATGCTCCTCACTGACAATGTAAAATGCAATAAACCCAACCTTCTACCTGAGTGGTGGTCAGCTCAGGTGCTAGATAGGGGCAGGACACAAAGAAGCCTTATTACAGAGTTATTCAGTATTTGAAAGTTTTTCAACACTAGTCCCTTTCACAGAGTTAAGGTTCTTAGACTGAAGACCCAAAGACAGTCTTTGTGCTCTGAATTTCTCTATTTACCTGGTAAAACAGTGACCACATTTTGCTGCTTGGCAAACTGTGGGACAAAGTTCTACCTCACTTCTTTTTTCTCAAGCATGAAGTGCATGATGTAAATGCAGGCCTGTGACACGTGTACATGACATCTCTGTCACAACATACCCTCAGTCCAAGACCCCCAGTGATGCTCAGAAGAGACCAAAGTTTCCCTGTGTCCTTGGTGAGGTGCTCCTTGGTCATACAGCAGATGAGTGGTGCTGGTAGCCTGTACTTTGCCATGTGATTACCAATGATAATTACCAATAAATAACCCCTTCACATAGCAAAGTCCAAGCCACATTGTGAATAACTGGGGTTACAGTAAGCTACCCCTATGGGCAAATTTTTATATAATTGTCCACTATGGGTACATGTTCACACAGCTTCCAAACTGTCTTTCAAATTAAGCTAAACCACTCAGACATGTGGCAGCTCATTCAAACCCTGGCAAACCCTCTCAAGACCCACAGAAAGCTTGGTCAGAATTTGAGTTAAAACCAAAAGAACTGATGTAATGCTACTTTTAAGAAATAGTTCCTGCCTCCCCTTGTCTAGGCAGCAATGTGTGCAGCCATGTCATTAGAAAGGCAGAATTTGTCATTAAAGCCTTTGTGCTGCCCTTTTCCACTAAACCCTAAGCTAGGAGGCAGCAAGAATAATCAATGAGTTGTGCTTAAGGCCTGTAAGCCCAGAATCCTTCTACATAATAACACAACTCAATATTCATCACTATCTAATCTGCCATTCAGTCTTCAGCATAACTGCATGTATTTCTCCAGAATGCTCAATAAAACATCCTTAATTATACAGGCTTTTCTGTATATTTTCTAATTTAACTACTACTTACAGTATTTTTTTTTAACCTATGGGTCATGTTCTTTGAAATGAATATGAACTTTAACCTCTTACTGTCATCAGCCACCTGCTGAACTATCTTCTATTACCCAACAAGTTTTTGTGTAGAAAATACTGTGATTTATGTACTATAATACAACCCTCTATTTAGTTACAGATAAAATCTTATGAAATCTTTTCTGGGAAAACTGAAATTTTCCTGGCTTGACTCAGTTTAAAAGTATACACATAAAATAAAAAATAAAATAATCTTGTTTTGTTATATGGCATAAAGAGAAAGTTATTTTTTAAATTTTGTAGTTGGGCTGTATCTTGTCATGTTATCTTGTCATTAAGAGTTTCAAAGATGTAATGTTTTTTGTAAAGGCCAAACTCCTGCATACTCATAATTATGCAAGAGTAAAATCTTTCCAGATTAATAGGAAAATATCCAGCACTCATATTCACAAAGAAAATATGAAAACTCAGATTAGCCACATATTGAAGGTTTGCAAGTTAGAAATATTAAGATAAAAACAATCCAATATTTGTTGTTTTCTAAAAATATCACTATTTTTAAGAAAAACTGCTCAAGGTGTGGCATTAGCAAACATGAAACCTTGCTCCATTTTTTCTTCATGAAAGTATCAGAAGTGTTTGAACTCTGCATTGGAAACAGATTGTGCAAGCCATCCCCAGCACGTAGAACCTAGTTTTGAAGCATGAAGAAACAGGTTTGGAATCAGCAGGGAAATGGTACTGAAATATCTCTAGGTAGGAACAGGCAGGGAAACATTTCATCATGTTCTGTAACTCTCAGGTCCAGCTGTTTGGGGCACGTGCAGCAGCGCTCATAAGGAAAACTCTTTCCAACTTTCATTTACACAATATATGTGGCAGGCCAGGAGAGTCATATCCAGGCAGCATCTACTGCAGGCAGAGGAAGAACTCTGCAGAAAAGACAAAAGCACCATAGAACTTTGCCCACATGTTTCCCAGGCTGCAGCAGGTTAGAAACATTCCAATCTTGCCACCGTGTTCAGGACACAATTGATAATCACCAGGAAACACAGCTAAAGGTATGCATGGGTGTAAGTCTGTGCTGGCAACTTTGAGTGGTGCTCAATGTGTGCATCTCCACAAGGCACATCAACATAAAGCTCTCATAAATCTTGATTACAGTGGAAATAAGGAGTAATTTCACATCCATGTGGGCTGGCTGGCAATCCACCAACAGCCTTCATGCACTGCTTTCTGTCCCACCCACACAGCAGTCACCAGATCAGCTGCTCTCCTGCTCTGGAGTCCCCTCCTCTGGGCTATGAGGAGCTGGCTGCTGTGGGTACTGTGTGCCAGCTCATGCCACACACAAAGCACTAGGTGGCCCTTGCAGTCTATCCCTGTGCCCCACACACTCATCATGCTTATCACTGGACCCTCTGGGTGGCCTGGGACAAGTGTCTTCCAGCACAACAGGAAGATGATGGATGTGCTGGTGTTCAGTCAGAGAAACCATAGCATGCCAGAAAGGCATTGCTGCAGTCATGGCTGGATGTGGCCAGAGGTTCTCAAAGGCATCTGGGGGTCCCATAAGGACCAGGGGTTCAAAGTTCTACAAAGGGGTTAAAAAAGAAGCATTAATGTTTTCTTTGGCCCATAGAATATTGGCTGAAGGGGTTGAAGGGGCCCCAGCTCTAATGATTCACTAAAGGTGGACAGCAGCTCCCCTGGCTGTGGACAGGCTCTTCTGGAGTGGGAATGAGGGCTCTCTGCTGTAGAAGAGTGGTTTTCCAGCTGCTCCACCTAAGCCTGTCAGCTGGTGAGGGATGGGTCTCTGGCTGGTAATCCCACCCCACTGCTCTGGCTGGGGAGCGGCTCCTTCATCTCATTCTTGGTTGACTTCATGGCAGCCCTTGCACAATCCCTGGAACTACTGCCAGGCATCTCTGTTATGTGAACACCCTCAGAGCTCTTATGTACTCAGTTTGAAACAGACTTCAAAGATGACTTGCTTCTAGTCTTCAAAAGAAAGTTCTACTGCCCCAGAGGGGAAGCATTCCCTGGCTTCCCTCTTGCCCAGCTTTCCCTTTCCTCCACCCCACTGCTGGCTTTTTGCTCCGCTGAGGAGCAGCTGCCCTTGCTGAGCCTTTAACCTCACCCCATCAGTGTGAGAGAGGAGTGGTGTTCCCTCCTTCCCCAGTCCCTTCCCCAGTGCAGGGCCTGGGCAGAGCAGCAGGGTGCACTGGAAGTGCCCTCAATCCAGGAGCCCTGCAGGACACCCCGGGATTGCTGCTGGCCTCGGTCGGCTCCTTCCTCCTTCACTGGGGCCAGAAGGACATGGTGTTTGGGGAAGCCAGGCTGGCAGCTCTGCTTCCAAAACAGCACAAATGCTTCAGCTGGAACAGATCAGAGGAACTCACCTGTTTTCTCAACAAAGCCAATTCTCACCCATTTTATCACAAATCTCCTAAGAACTGGGCTTCACCCTGCCCTAGGAATTCCAGTTCTGTGGAGGTAAATAAAGGAGACATATAGACATATACACTTTTTTTTTTTTAAGAAAATAAATTAAAAGGATCTTATTTTTAGTTTCACAGCCAGAGAATAAAGCCTGGAAATATGAACCACAGGTAAGGCCAAATGCAAAGCAGTGCTGTGGGTAGGTACTGCCTGTGCTGTGTGGCAGCTCCCTGTTCTGGGACCTTGACCAGCACCTCCTCTTGAGAAAGACATACCAAGGTGTAAACAGTTGTGCTCAAAACTCCATGAATAAACAGAAGCACAAGAGGAAAAAACCTAAAATTCCAAAATTTTCAATTTCCAAAACACATGACCTCCCCTTATTTCACCTTGGAAGGACAGAGTTGGGAGTATGTCCCTCTGTCTCTTGTCTTCAGACTCTGTGGTCTGTCAACAGACAGCCAGTGTCAGTGATCTCTGCAGTGGAAACCTGTCTGAAAGGGAGCTCTGACAGCCTCAGATCTGCTCTCCCTGGAAGCTCTTCTGGGCTAACCTCTTCAAAGTGCAGGAGGGACACACCATCTGCCTGCTGGATCAGAGGAAGAGTGCATGAGATTTAATTAAGATGATTTTGCCCTCCAGTCAGGCTGTTTAAAAATTAATTTTAGTTCTCCTACCTCTTTCATCAGACCTGTAAGCTAGAGGGAGCAATGTACCCTGAAGTATTGATTCTGCCTCTCAGATGGCAGTGACCTACATTCATGGCTGCTCAGCCCAGGACTCCTGCTGTGCCACCACTCTGCAGACTGGAGGAATGATCAAGGTGCTGCTTTGGATTAGAGGCAGAGGCAACATTAATCCTTTACTTTCTTTTAAATGCACCATGATTCATTATCTCAGGCAGGATCCCGTATCAGGTGCATTAGGAAAGCTTTGGGAGAGACAAGCTGAGGTTGTTTGATCAAAGCTCTGCCCTAGGCAACATGAGAGCTCTTCCCAGCCTACTACAGCTGGTTTCTGTACAGGCAGACAGCACTTTGAGTGCTGGAATTGACTGTAAGGAAACTTCTATGTGTTTCATTCTTTTACCATTTTCCCCCCCTCAGCTTATCAGTCATGTCAGTCCTACTAAACAAGGAGTAACTAAAGGCCAAATTCAATTCATCTTTGATTTGCACCTGCAAATCTTACATCATCCTCACTGCAGGCTTTATAAGTGTGGCAGAGTATTCAGCTAGGAAAATGTCAGCCTGGAAGAGACAAAGTCATGAAACTCTTGGGAAATGCCATGGTTACTGAGCCTTGCCCACAGCAGTGCTACTCCAATTAAGTAATGCAGTGTGCAAACTGTGGGGAAAAGAATTTGAGAAGGAATTTAGGATTTGTGAATAATTTTGACTTCAAATCTCACCAATTAAATATGCAATGTATTGCATAGTCAGTCACTCCCAAGAGCAACTAAGCACCTGAAAATTATATTAATATAAAACAAAACTGTTAAGTGCTTTCACAATGTTAG
The DNA here is from genome assembly GCF_051311805.1 of Agelaius phoeniceus. Taxonomy (NCBI): domain Eukaryota; kingdom Metazoa; phylum Chordata; class Aves; order Passeriformes; family Icteridae; genus Agelaius; species Agelaius phoeniceus. Next base: position 58,615,082 of record NC_135269.1, read on the forward strand.
GGGCCATGAATACAGTCACTATTTTATGTGTTATGCCTGAAAGTAATGACAATTTCTTAGCCCACTAATGGCAAAAGGAGTTGCACATGTCATCACTGGAACTCACTGACTATCAATAATCTTTACAGGAAATTACTGTAGAGGAAGCAAGCCTGGAATGGCAGCAAACCTTGGCTATGCTCTGCTGATAGGAGTCTGCAAACTCAGCAGCAACGTGGCCTCTTTCAAGTTCCTCTCTAATAATCTAATCAGGGTCATTAAGGAAACCTTTTCAGAACAGCTGAGTGCCTGCTGACTGGTGACTGAGCTTCATGGTTCGAACATTTGCTTTGTTTAGTTTCCCTGACATGCTCTGTGTTTCACCAGCAACAAATTTGGATCCACTGCTCAGCATGGTGTTCAACTCAGCATTTCATTCCTGCCAGAAGCCCACAAGACTGGAGCTCTAGCAGCACTTTCCAAACAGCATTCCTGAGGCTTAGCATTACATGTGGAACAGGAAACCTGAAAAAGAGACAATACACAAAACCTTGTGTATTTGTGCTGAATCTGGTGCTCAGACAGCTGCAGCACCATCTGGTTGAGCTAAAGAAGCAAGACAGAAGATGAAGAACTCTCCCAGGTCTGGAGTATTCTTGAATGCTCATGGAGTGCATTTCTGGTGAAACTCTCAGCCTGAAAGCTCTCCATGGCACGCAGCAGAGTTCTCACCTGAGCCACTGTGGGTGAGGACTCACCTTCAAGGGCAACAAAGCAAATAGTTTCTGCTCACACACGCCTCATTCTTCAGGAGAGCGTGTAGCCGTGCCTCTTCTGCCTCTACCCACAAGGAATCAAAAAGGCCTTGAAAAGATTGTGACAGTCAGATAGGATTAAAGCACAAGCCCAGATAGATTGTAGCCAGCCTAAGACCTGTTTGGGCAGGTGGCTGCAGACAGCAGAGGTCTGCTGGCCGTGCTCTGGGCTGGAGGCAGCCCTGCACTGCATTTCATGCAGCCCAGCATGGTGTTCTGCCTGGCACTGCATAAGGCAGGGCAGCTCCTGAGGAAGGAGTGAGTGCCTCTCAGGGTGGGCAGTGCTGACTAAAATGTGCTTTCATGGGTGCTGGGGAAGGGCAGCTCAGGTCTGTCTGTACTTGCTCCCAACAAATGCAGGAAAAGAGCCGGAGACACTCATCCTTCATGGCTCCAGGTCTTCAGTGCTTTCCTCCCAAGCTCTCTGAGCAGCAGAGCTCAGCAGGGTGGCTGTGTTGTCCAGGAAAGCCCAGGGTGCTGCAGTCTCCTGATTCCAGCAGCACAGGAGTTCCCACTTTCCTGCTGGCCAGGAGGGACAGGTTTGGCACCACTCAACACAAGCCACAGATGCCATCAAACAGCACCCTGTGCCAAACAGGCACCTTCTGCTGGAGCACCCCAGCACCCATCAAAGTAAAACCTGTCCTGGCTTCATTAGAGTCTGAATTCTTCCAGCTTCTGCATCTCATTTATGTCCCTTGCAGCAGCATAAGCCTCTGAATTAGCAAAGTAAACACACAACTTGAAGCACAGCTTTGAACAAACTGAACCAAAACGCTTTGCACATGGCCTTACACTCACAGCAGACTAGGCAGGTGTTTAGTGATACAGCCTTGAGCTGTCCTAGGTAAGAACATGATTTGGGCCCATCTGGTTTGTCTCTAAGATGCCCTTGAGAACTCCAAACTCCCCTGGAAATTTGGACAGGCAAAATAGGAGTGAAAGTCAAGAGAGTGAGAAGATTTTTTAGGGAATAACCCTTTTTTGGAGGGACAGGGGTTGGAAAGTTTGGAGCCCATGCCAGTGCACTAAGCTCTGTTTTCCCAGAGGCACTCAAAGGGGCAGAAGAGTGCCTTGATGGCATCCCAGCTCACACCAGAACAGCTCCATCCTTGCCCAGTGTCAGAGCAGGGGAGAGGGTCTCAGGAAATTGACAGTACCACATCAGATCAATTACAGGAACATCCATCAGGCTCATTTTTTAGAAACAGATACTTTTAAATACCTTTAAAACTTATGTTTGCCACTGGTTGGCTTTTTTGTTTGGTTTTTTTTTTTTTTTTTCCTGGTTGCTAATTAAATCCTCTGCCAGAGAGAAGCAGTTTTCAGCCCATGACTTGAAAGAGGAATTGAACCTCCCTTCAGAAGTCCCTGGAAAGAAGTCCTTACAAAGGAAGTGCAGTCATTCTCCCAGGCCAGATTACCTTGCCTCCACTTTCATCTTGGTGTGAAATACATTATTCACTCTTTTTTTCACCCGTAATATTTTAAGCCAGACTCTAATAAACAGAGTCCTCATCTGATGCTCAGCAATGAGCCACATGGCACATACATAAGGGAACACTGGCAATTAGACAGGAGTTGAATTCTCTGTAACATGATTACAGTACAAAAATAGGCCAGCTAGAGACTGCAACAGCACCTCCTTGTATGCTCATTTTGCACTAGAAAGGATATGGCAATTTTCAGAATTTTGCTTCTGTGGCTGCCATTTCATACTGCTTATAAAGGGATTTTGGTTGAACAGCAGAGCTCAGACAAGGCATGCTGTTATTTAAGAACAGATTATATGTATGGGTTACCTAGAAATACTCCAAAGGACACTATAAAAGGCAATTGTGTGTTTCTGATGAAAACTGAGGGCTAGGATTAAAAGAGTATTATTTGTTTTTCACAAGTATGAGCTGTGTAAGTTTGAAATCAACCTGTCTTTGCAGGTGCAAAGTGATGCTGGGAAGTGTTTGCTCAGTGCAGGAGTGCCCTGTTCCTGTGAGTGTACATCCAGCAGAACCCAGCTTTACCACTACCAGCTGCTGCACCCTAGCACCTTGCTTTAGTACCTTGCCAGCTGCTGCACTTTAGTTGTGCAGACATTACTCCTTGAGTCTTTTCCTCCAAGTGTTTGGATCTATAAAAAAAGCAGATGTATTAGACAGGACCCACCTCACTCCCTCTCCTCTAGCACTTGCCATCAGAGGCAATGCCCCGGATGTCTCAGTGCTGCATCCATCCCAGCAGGGACAGAAAATGGGACATAAGGGTGGGAAGGAAGACTCAGTGCAACCCATATAATAAAGATAGAGATCTCCAAACACACCAGCACAGCAAACACCTGATAACTGATAAAAAAGTATCTCATAAATGTGATGTATTTATAGCACACTGTGGCTACAATTGAAGAGAACATTTTAACCAAGAACAAGAATATTGGAATTACTGAATGCATTTTTTTTAGTTGCTTTAAATATTAAATAGATTGAGTTTGCTTCAATATCATATTACTTAAGGTAAGAATAAATTCTAATTCCCAAAGACTCAAGTCTTTATGAAAAGCATTATGAATCTGATCTATTTGAAATTAAACTCTAAAATCCAACAAATATGAACTCTCTTTCAAAGACATTTCAATCTAAATTACTTTTATAACCTTTTTATTTATTATTTTTATTACTTTTATGATTTTTTTTAATTACTTTTATGAATTTTTTTCATGCTAGAGTTGATCAATAAATGAGTGGGTTTGGATTTTTGTTTGTGTTATCCTAGAAATGCTTTGTCAGAGACATCTTGTCTTTGTATATTTGATGACAACAAAAGAAAACTAATGTACTATTGCACAATTACTTTAATTCCAAGACAGGTTTCATTATTCTCTTTTTCTAACATCTGGCTCCTCCCATGGACTCTCCTGGACTGTTTTTTTCCCAGAGCTCATCCCAGCCTGGTGTTTACTGGGAGCCCAGCCCCAGGACCCAGCTGGCTCCTCAGCTCTGCATCAGCCACAATCTCTTTCTCCCTTTTTAAATTACCTGTTTAAAACCAGATTGTTCAGACACATCAGACTTGCACTGAGTCAGTGCAGTATTTTTGAAAAGTCAATGTTATGCTCTCAGAGATGGTATCACATTAGGTTAAAGACACTAATTTAAAAAATACAAAGCAGGTGCAGCAGAATGTGCTATAATCAGAAATAATACAGAGGCCAGTGTTAAGAAGTTCTTCCAGATATTCTCCGCCTAATAGAAAATTTCACCTGTGGGAAGTCTTTGAACACATTTGCTCTGAGTATTTCCTGAGTCCTTTTAGGTCCCATGATGCAAGTCTTACTGTTCCCTCTCTTTTGGGATACCTAACCCTTGGGCAGAGGCTCAGGACTTTGACACTTCACATCAAACCCATGGCACCAGTGCTCCTGATCAGAAAGCAGGAATGCTCTCCAAGGAGTGGACACCAAAGCATTTCTTATTAAAAAAGGTGAAACTGAAGGGCAGCCTCAGCTTTCAGCTCACCTTCTTCACTACCATAGTTTGATGCATCACCCCCAGCCTGGTGCTACAGCCTGGTCCTGCCCAGAGACCCCCAGAAATGAATTTCTCTTTGCTCATGTCCTTCACTCTCTGCCAGTGCTCTCCCTCTGAGTGGCTGCAGTGGCTGCAAGGGAGGCACAGGGGACTGGACTCCAGCCCTCCTTGAGAATCTGATTCTCAAGTGACCACCATTTCCACTGCATAATCCAGGTCCTGTACCACACAGTACCTCACCACCCCCTGCCACACAGCTGGAAAGGGGCTGGACACAAAGACACAAACCAGCTCTGGGTCAAGGCTGCTGAGAAGCAACCATCACCCTCACACTCCCTAAGGAAAAACCCACTCTCTGCTAGGCCATTGTGAGCTCTTGCTTGCTGATTATTTGTGGCTGATGCTCTGTGCATAACTGTGCCTTACAAAAACCCTAACAACAACCTTTGGGAGTGATGCTGCTGCTGATGCTGCACTGCTGACACAGTCCTCTGGCTCGCTGCTTGGTGTAAAAGCCCCAGCAAGGGGTGGCAGCTCTTGTCACCTTCCTGTCATCAATGAGGCTCACACCAAAGTGGATGGCACAAAAAAGGAGAAACCTCACAGCAGCCTTTGATGCCAGCCTGACCTAGGAATGAAATACTTGTTTTAACTTGAAAATGCACAGCATCCACCCCAGCTTTCCTGCTCCATCACAGAAACAAGGGTTGGGAAAGGACTCCCAGAGCACATGCAGGCAGGTCCTGACTGCTTTATGAATGACTCATCAGGAACACTGTAAACTGAAAGTAAATGCAACATGTTTTATTTCAGATTGGAATAAATTACAACTGTAAAGCATATTTTATTGCTTTATAAATTGTCTGCTCTTAAAAGGCATTAATATCAAACATAAACAAAACAAAGACACATTTGATTAACAGTTCAGTTCTCCTAAGCTTCATGAACAGCTCAGTAGGGGGATTTCTTTATATGATTGGCTCAGAAATTTGACTTTGACATGCATTATCACCATTCGTAAGTTTGAGTGGACTGTAGATGTGTTCATTTGCTTTAAGATATTATTTTCTCTAAAATATCCCATTTAATACCCAGTCCTTCATTCCCTACTCAAATACAAATGCCACTGCTTTTGAAAAATTCCTTTAAACGTATGTGGGGTTTTCTGTCCCTGCAGAAGGAGGACTTCCAAGTCCAAACCAGGAATGAGTCTGACCCCAAAACTAAGTAAAAAACCAAAGTCCTCCCAGGTTAAAATAGTGAAATCCCACGCACAAAAGTTGTGTCCTTTCATTCTGAACATTCTTGCAAAAACACTCTGCATTATCTGAACACACTGAAGTGAAGAACTCATATTTTTGTTGTACAGATGCTACCTGCCTGAAGCAGGTATGAATTCTGCCCATCACCTATGCAGACTTCTAGGTGCAAACAGCCCCAGGCAATCCAGTGTGCCCTGAGCCCAGGGGAGTGAGGGGGTGCTCACAGGGCTGGGTGTGCTCAGTACTGGGCAGAACCCAGCCTTGAATGCACAGACACCATGACAGGGTCTGGCTAGCTCCAGATAGGTATGACAGGCAGAAAGGAGGCCAAAAAGTCACATCCTCAGCCTCCTGGGGAGCCACAGCTCCTCAACACCAAAAAGGGAATGAACATTCATAAGTAGCTCTCATTGCACCACAAGAAAGCTTCCACCAAGGTATCCTGTCCCACTCTGACCCTCTTGCATGGCCAGGGCCAGGTGCTCCCCATGCCCTGTCTCCAGAACAGCTCTCCATGAGCCATTCCTGAGCAGGGAGCATGCACCTCTGCTATGGCCCAAAGCAGCACAAAATGAGCTGGACTATGCCCTGTAAAACTCTCCAGAAACAGAAACGGAGACTCCAATCTCAACTAGCCCTTGGAACAACACAGAAAGTTTGCAGAAAATACCTGCAGGGCAGCTCCTCTTCCTGCCACAAAGCTAACTTGAAATATAACGAGGCCTTAGTAGAGAAATTCCTTCTAAAACCAGCTAGGTATCACTCAGGAAGTTCCTGTTTAGAGAACAGAGCGGCCTCTAATGTTCTTGCCATGCCTACAGGAACACAAATAGCTGAGTGAGATGCTGGAGTATTTTACACCATACAGCTCAAAGGGAATGGTTGTCTATTACCAAGAAATAAATGTTGAACTTCAAAGAAAATACTACTAGATTGATCCAGGTCTGATTTCAGTTTTCATCAAAATTTCATAACATTAAAATTCATAACGTCAAAATTTCAGTAACATATATAAATTTTGTATGTTTTATGCATAATCTCATTAAAAAAAAAAACAGTAAACAAACTTTCTTCTACTAAGCATGGTTTCCTCAGAAGAGATTTGTTTTGTGCCATGAGGGATATCCAGCTTTGATCTCTGTAAGGCATACAGCAGATTTCAGGTGCTGCCTTTAATGGCTCCCAGCAAGTCAAACACAGGGGCAGAGCTTTGGTGGGATATGTGGAGCTGTGCCAAACTGGGCCAGTTCTTCAGCATCTTTCAGTATCCCACTCATTCAGGGAGTGGGTAACCCAGGTTTAGTTCCCAGCCACATGTTAAAGTGCTTAATGGAGAGGTGGGGTACAGCAATGCCCCTTCCTCCACCTCAGGTCCTGGCTTGGGAAAGGCTTGTGGAAAGTGGCTTTGGGGCTGCCTTGTGCTAGCAGGATGCTCTGCAGCTGGGACAAGGGGATGTGCATGGTGTGCCCTGATTCATCTCATCTTAGAGAAACATCAATCAGAAACCTGCAAGCTTTTACACTCATCAGTCATCTCGGTTATGCTCACTGAGAACAGATTCTTGGCTGACTTCTTTTTTTCCTTAGCAGTTATGAATTTTGCTTTGAAGATGAGAAAGGGGAAAGCTCACCTTCAGGGAGAGGGACAAGCACAGACATTTGCAAATTAAAATGCATACACTTGTCAGGCACCCCAGCAGTGACCTCCATCTGTGCTTTACGACACAACATCTTATTATCTTGAACCTTAATTTTTCAGCCCTTTCAAAGGTTCCTAGGAGCATTCTTTTCTATATCAATGAGATGTCTCAGGGGGCTCTACAGAAAAAAAACTAATGAAAGGAACCAACTGTTGTCACCAGGGTAAATTACAGGGTTACATTCAAGCTACAGACACTGGAGGGAGCAGACTTGCTCCATTTTCTGGTGCAAATGCCACACCAAGCAGTGAGCTGAGCACACTGAGAAGGAATATGGGCTAATGGTTAGTGCACTGGACTGGGATTTGGCAGATGGAGGCAATTCACCTTCCTCTTTTTCCTGATGCAATCAGAAAAAAAGAAACAGGTTATATTAACGTTAAGGTGCTCAAACATTTCCAGCTCAGCAAATGCCCCTAAAATATTTCTCCTCTCCAAACAGCTCTTAGCAGTTTATGCACTGCCTCTCTCAGACTACGAACAACAGACAGAAATCTTCCAAGGAATCACACATTTCTAGGGAAAAAAAGAAAAAAACAACGAACTTCAGGATTGCTACATCTCAGCTAAGGCTCATTTGCCCATCTGCAAAGCTTCTTTGCCCTCCTGATCTTCACTCCTGAGCTGCCCCTTTGCCATGCACTTTGCACTCAGAGAGAACAGGACCTCCTAAATACATTCACATCTTTATTTCTAATTTTCCAGCTTTTACATTCAGCAAGGCACTCAGGCCAGCACTGTCTCAGGGTCTCAGGCAGTTCTATTAAAGCACCTTCTGACTGACTGGGGACCTGAACTGAAAAGCTGATGGGACAATCAGTGAGTGCATCTGAAAGCAAGGCTGTTAACCAGTGCATTTGCTCACAGGGAGGGCAATGTTCAGTCACTCCACCAAAATATGGCAGGTGTATTCATTAGTGGTTACCAAATGCTCTAACTTTTCACAGACCTTTTTAAGTGCTGAGCATTTCATTTGGCAGGATAGCCATGCCTGAGAATTCAGCATATTGTTAGAAACTGCCATTTCCTTCTCGTACAATGCTTCCCACCACAAAGTGTCTCATGGAACAAACAGTGTCTATACTGTGATTATGCCAATGGAGGAACTGGGTCAGACATAGATGCCAGCTGGATTGGACCCATAGAGAAGATGAATGATTTAGTCAAGCCAAAACTAAGTCACTTGATGCCAGGCCCAGTGCTCCATCCACACCACCAGAGGTTACTGAGTGAGGGACATAAATAATCCCCTGAAGGAATTGATGTATCATGAAGGGCAAAGAGCCTCTGAAGCTATGTGTAATGGCATAAAGCACAAGTATATTACATGTTTAGCTCTGTCCCTGCTTCTCTGTCACGAGGGCAGTGGCTTGCTCAGACAGTTGTCTTCTGGTCAGCCTATTACATTATTTCCTATGGAAATGCAGGTAAAGGCATGTATACTATTCAGCAGTAGAACAGAAATCTTGTTTTACATGGGCTGAGAGAATGTTTCTTATACCCAAATGAGATTTTTGCATGCATCTGCATGCTCACCCAGGTACTGCCCCTGCTGTGCTCCATGCCTGAGTGTCATGCCCGGCTGCTCTGCGTAGCAGGCACGTCATACGCACACAGTGACTGGTACAAGAGCACATTCTGCAGGCCAAGGCTCAGACCAAAATTCACCTATAAAACCTAAGAGTGTTGGTCGTTTCTTGCAGTGAATTGGGCTTTCACTAGGAATTAACATAAGCTTTAATGACTAATCTCATACTCTGTGCACTTGCTTATTTTCTTTTCACAGTTCAACCACTTACCTCCCTAATACTAAAACACTGAAGTCTTACATAGCGTTCAGAGCATTATTTTCTGCTGGCTGTGTTTTGCTATGCTCTAAGCCTCTGTCACAATGCATGCAAAGGATAATGGCTGAATTTGTAATGCTTTTAACTAAAAAAATACTTTTAAAAACATAAACCATAAATTATTTATTCTTCTTTGTCCATTGTTTTAAGCACTGAATCTTCTCCCAGGATTTTACACAGTTCATTGAGTCTCTGCTGCATTTTAGGAATTCCTGCAAGCTGGGATTCCAGTCTCTGTTTTTCCTCACTCAGTGACAAACGGATAGCGGTGTCCAGCTGCTCGAAACGCCAGCCACCTTGTCCATCAAACTGCAGCAAGTGAGTGTGGTACTTCCTGCAGCAGAAATTGAAACATTAGTAATGGCTCAGGGAACAGATGCTTCCTTCTTGCATGCAAATTTGGATGTATGTGTCTCTTTTCAAAGGTGCCTCTAAGGAATTTGAGCTGTCCAGCTCTGGATCACTGGGTAAGACTTTTTTTTCAATGACTCATGATCCCAGGACACTCTTTCATAAGGGATTTGGGTATATCAAGCCTGTCACCAGGACTGCCCCGGGCCAATAGTGAAATTCAGCGGGTGCCAGCTGGAAGCAGCAACACTGGTGTGAGCTCCCAGCAGGGGCAATCACTGCCTCTGCAGCCCAGGCTCTGAGCCCCTCGCCTGCAGGGATGCTGGCAGGAGTGGGCAGCAGGGCCGTGGAAGGCCCACTCATCACCTGCTGTCCCTCTTACTGCCTCCTTCTTAGAAACATTGTGGCTACAGTTGCCTTCACTACAACTTTATCAGATGCCTTTTTCCCCAGGAGCAACAACAGCAGCATCAGACAAGGTTCATTTCTCCCTCAGGGATTATAGTCCCAGTTTTTTTTTATTTACCTCCCTTTCTGATAGATGTCTGACCTCCTTAGCAGCAAATACAGTGAGGCAGGCATGATACACCTGATCCTACTGATAAAACTCAAATTGTTCAAATTATACCTTAGTTTGTTCCCCTGTGTCTTGTAAGGTTGGCTAAAGGTAACTTTATTCCTAAAACATGGTTTAGTTTGCAAGGGGCCAAAATAAAAAAGTCTGTATAGGAGTAACAGATCTTTCAGTGAGTATCAGGGTGTGTGCATTGAAAATATTCAAAGGTGCACATGTGGAGTTTGTCAGGACCTGACAAAACATTTTTCAGGAGGTGCCAGAGGAAGGGCACAGAGTTCCCTCAGAGCTGCCGGTATGACTGTGTAATTTATCACTATAAATTATAGGAGGTAAAATGCATCATAAAACACTGACTGTAAATCTCATCCAGGGAATGTGAGAGTTTTAATACACTCAATGGCTTATGACAAGGGACTGAAAAAAGACTCATCTCCAGACTAATATTCACCACTTTTTTGCATATTATCCTTTGTGATATCAAATACTTAACCCATCCTTCTATTTTTCCACCACCAAATTCCCAAAAAATCAAGAAGCCAAACGCTGCAGATAGAGGACACAATTAATTAGTCAGGCATAGTATTCCTATGGAAGAATGAAGAATAGTTTAACCACTTGCCATGTTTCCCATCTTCTCCCTGCACTGGTAAACTCCCCCAGGACACCTCATATATCTAGTCACCTTTACAGAATAATCTGGTGATACCTGCTGTGGCTGTGGCATAGCCTAATTAATTACCTCTTAGACATCTGCATATTAGTAACTGAAACACATTAGAAAAATAAGAAAATAAGAGGCATAAATAAATACCTTTCAGAGAATGAAAAAAATCCATGTTAAATTAATTTACATCACTACTGTTGTAGACAACTTATCTTAGAATCTGTAGTAGATATTGACTAAACAACTGCCCCAGTACAAAGAATAAAGAGCAATCCACTGCTTGTCAAGAGAGCTGAAAGCAAGGACCATGATAAAGCCCTGAATGTACTTACCAAAGAGAAGGTCTGTGTGTTATGGAAAGCAGGGATATCCCAGCAGCTTTTGCAGCTTGGAATATCTTTCCTTCAACATCAATGCTTACAGCACTCGTACATTCATCCAGCAATGCATATTTTGGCCTTTTAAAAGTAGATAAAGAATATTATTCTTCTAGGTTTTGGACAGTACTCCCATGTACAAGGTTTAATTGAAAGAACAACAGGAAGTAGAGAGCTATTTTTGCCAGACAGCTGTCCCTTATTTACAGCTGGAAGCTGGCTAGAAACAACATGAAGTTTCCATGCATTATTCAGGTGAAAAGACAACTTCCAGGAAAAATGGGGTTTATTTCCTGTCCCATTTGAGTACACAGTGATCTAACTTCTGTGTCCTAGTCTGACCTAGTATTATTTTGTACTCATCAAGTCATGCAGTAGCTAAAGCCAACTTGAAGCTTCCTATCCACTGCTATGTAAGGACTGGGCTGCCTTTATGTGGTTGCAGTCCCCAAAATCAAAAAAGGTTAAGGAGCTTGGCTTTCAAACTCCAAGAGCTTCTTGCAACAGTCCATCACACTTTGGGAACATTTGTAGGAGGGAAGATGCTTGTGCCTGAGATCTTACAGAAGGAAATATCTGAAAAAGGTAATGCTATGTTGCCAAAAGCAAAGCTTAAGAAGCATTATCCAAACCAAAGACAGAGCTTGAATGAATAAACAACAAGATTTAAGCAGGTCCTATGCTAGACAATGCTGCATATTGCATGCAGATTATAGTCTACCACTGCTCAAACTGTAACAGGATCTGCAAAGCTCCTTCTCATTTTCAAATGCTTCTTAAGGAATGAACCATAACACTTACTTGTGGTAAAACATCCGGGCCATGCCCATCCTTTGTTTTTCTCCTCCTGATAAGACATCTTTCCAATCCATGATAGCATCCCAGCCTTTAAAAAAAATGCAAACAAAATGAGTCAGGACAATATAAGTTTATGTAAGAAATGCAGCTTCAATTGCAGCACTTCTGCAATCTGTAACCAGAATCATAAAGAGCATTTCAACTGCAGAAGAGACAGCTCAGGCTACTGAATCACATAATCTGAAATACCTCAATGCCTATCCACTGGCAATCAACTGGAAAAATGTCCCTTATATCATGACAAATTTGAAAGTGGAATTTAGACTTTTTGGTCATATAGATATTTTCAAAAAACTTTACTTACCACCTCTTTGAAAAAAACTCTTTGACTTGTATGTAACTAGTAATTTTATTCTGTCATACTTGTTTCATGGAACAATTTACTGTTTTTTCTTGAAAGGTATGAGGGGAAATTTAAAAGTAAAGTAAAACAAATAAAGCGTAAAAAATAAAGAGCAGTGTCAGACTGCACTCACTACTGTAGGCAAAGAAAACTGTCAGCAAACCCAACAGAAACACAACTGCAGACACAGGGATGTATCCATGAGCACAGACAGGCAGGAAAACTGCAGTCAGGCAGAAGAATCTTCTACAAAAATTTCCTAATACCTTGTATTTAAAAATAACCCACCACTGCTATAACATGGGGTATCCTTATTTAATATTCTGCATGGTCTCTAACTGATTTATTTCTTTATCACTTTCAGGTACATGCAACGGAAACATGAAGCATTTTAACTGTGATCTTACAGCAGACTACTGTTCTGTGAGTACTTGGGCATGATTAATTCCTCCTACAGAAAAAAAAAACTTACTGAAAACTTACTGAAAATAAGTTTTCATTCAAACAATTCAGATGGATAGAGTAGCAAAAAAAAACTTACTGAAAATAAGTTTTCATTCAAACAATCCAGATGGATAGAGTAGCAAAATAGATGAGTTTTCAAAAAGAACAGTGTGGATGTAGCAAAAAAATCTGATAAGACATTTTTCTCAACAGATCATCTATTCATGAGGCAAGCAGCTGAAGCGGGGCTGAGAGGAAGAGAACATTTCTTCAGATCAGCCCCAGAAATACTGTAACTAAAAAGTTAATAACACAGTCAAACCCCCCTTTCTGCCACTGCCAAACTTAAAATAAATATTTGCCAGAAAAGACAACATAGGGTAAAGCAAGGGGAGTGGGCTGTGTTATTTCTGATACCTGAACAAATATGAGACAATGGGGCTTGTGAAGGTGCAGGAGGCTTGGTACTGCTCTGCCTGTGCTTGGTGCTATACCAGGGCTTGGCAGGACTGAACAAAACATCAGTGAAACATCTGAGGGGGGGCTGTGTGACCAAAACCAGTAACTGATAATGATAGAGACTACATTTCAAGATTTTGCTCTTGAAATTATAATATATAATATAATGATTTTTATAGAAATATTTATAAAGTTAGATTCCAACAACAGGCATATGCAAGAAATACATCACCTTTAGTGATCCTATAATTTTCCCCCGTTTTCCTTCCATTCTTGTTTAAGGATGCCAGTGGGTACCCTCCCAGGAGCACATAAAGTGCTTTCTCAGCAGGCTCCCAGCAAAGCTGGAACTGTGTAGTGATTAACTGAATCACCATTTGTATGCTCTCTGGTAAAGGGAACAGATACACACAGGCTGCTATTGCTGAGCAGTCCCAGTGCTGGGGCCTCACAGAGAGCTGGAGTGCTCTTCCACCAACACCCTGAGCTTCCAAAAAGCACTGCAAAACACCTGGAGCACTCTCTTTTGGCAAGGCTTCTGGCAAGGGATGGGAATGGTTCTTCACAAAAGCCATAGAAACAACTATGCTTCTAAAGACATCATTCAAGGTGCTGCTTATGTTCTGTTATTTTTAAGCTGAGAATACAGACAAGCTTCAGGACCTGGATCTGAGCTGGGGTGTGGGTGGGTGTGCATGTGTGCACATGTGCCTGGGGGAGCAGTGCCTGTGCTCATACAGTTTCTTCCTGATCAGCTGGTTTATAAAGGCTTATTAAAAGACAAAAAAGGGAATGAAGTTCAAAAAGAAGCATCCTCTTGTCAGCAGAATAATTCTATTATTTACTCTAAAGGTGTAAGATTTAACCTTCATTTACCAGGATACAATGGTCATCTCTGTGGTTACTTCAACTTACATTCTAACTGAGTATGACATGTGCATCTTGTCTCCTCCTGCCTGGCACCCTCCCTGAACTCTCCTATTTTCCACATGGAATGCCTCAAAGAACAGATAAGGAAGTGTGCAATTTTATATTATCCCTTTAAAAAACTCTTTTCTAATGTCTAAATAATTTCATCTGAACACTTAAGCAGAGTAACTCACGCTAAACTGAGGCCCCCCTGTCTGTGAACAATAGTGCACCTACTTGTCTCCTGTTTCTTCCTGCTGACATGGCACAGGTCAGTGAAGGTACTTAAGTATTCTGGAAATAACAGCCAAGTCAGTGGCTTAGGTCACCCATAACTACATCCACTTCAGAAATGAAGAAATGAAATGGCTCGCCCATGAAAGCAGCACAAACCTCTCAGTAAGTGCAAGCACAATCCTGGCTTTCAGAGTCCAAATTCCTAGCCCACCTTCTGGTTATGGCTTTTGCAGCCAGTAAGACAAAGAGCATGTTAAATGTGCTGGGGCACAGTAACAGCAACAGAAATGCATACAGCTGCCTGCAAAAACTAGTGATAGCCTCAGGATAGCAGCATTTCATTTTCTTGCATGGCTTCTTTTATAATTCCTTTAATCTCAGTTTTCTGAAGGAAAATGCAAGCTGCATCTGGCAAAACCCAAATGGGTTACTTCTGGGATCCACAGTTCTCTGCATCCTCCATCCTTGTGAATCCTTGCATTTTCATGCAAGAATGAGCATTCAGCTGCCATGAAAAGATAAGCTTAAAAGTTCCTTTTTCAGATCTACATTCCAAAGCACCTTATCAGACATGGACTGAAGGACAGAAGAAAGGCTAACACAGCAGATCACAGCCAGAGAGTCCACCCCTGCTGAGCTTTTGGGCTGGAAGCCTTTTCACTGTGTATGTAAAGAGAGCCCAGTGCTGTGCAGGATGAATATGCAAGGCCAACCCGGAGCTGAGCAAGGAACAAAGAGACCATGGATTCCATGAGCCCCAGCTCAGTAGGACACTGCAGGGATTTGTGTCTCTGGATTTCAGAGCCACTGGAAAAGCTGGCAGAGCTCTCCAGAGCCTGCTGGTACCAGTAACAAAAGCAAATCCAGGGCTAAAGAGATCAGGTGAAATAATCTCAGAGAGAGGAAATGGGCTTGTCCATCTGTTTATCCACGGCCTAGCACAAAAGCTCCCTGGACAACACCCAAAGATATGACAAATGCACAAAATAATGAGGAATAATTATAATCTGGGGTGCTGAGAAACCATAAACAGGTTGAACTTGCTCAGTAATGTCATCAGCCCCAACCGGACAGGCCCAGTCACGCATGCACGGCACAGCTCACGGCCTCATGGCTCCTCTGCTGTGACAGGCTGTCAGCAGCCCAGGGCTGCCTCTCCACTGACACTTGTTAAATATTCACAGATTTTCAAAGCAGGTCAGAAGAACTACTTTATGTGTAGGTACTGCATATCTGCATGCCTGCATGCTTTTAGCCCCCATTTCTGGACATGCTTTTTCACCACACACGCTGAATACAACTTTCACTTTGTATGAAATTATGGCTCCAGAGCTATTATTGTAGAGCTAACAACTTTACAGGTGTTGATGGGGGCACCTTACAGATAATAAAAAGGTAACTAACAAAAGAGCATTCATCTAATAACCAGGTGGTGAGAAAAACATTAGTGTGGAAAGGGAGGTCTGCCCCCAGCAGCAAGGGGGGTACTGCCAACAGCCACTGCACTGGGTTCTTCAAGGGCTTGGGCTCAGGGGCATCCAGAACAGCGGTGCTGGGGAGGGGGATTGTTGTTTTGGTGCATTTGGTGTATTCTGTTGATGCCAACTAAAAAATGTTTAATGAGGGTAACACAGAAGCTAAATGCCAAATTGGGCTATTTTACTTCCTTCTAACTGGGTGTCCCAGATTGCAAGGCAAGATGTATTCCATTTGTATGGCAGTTGTCTTCTGTTAAGTGGGCAGTTTTCCTTATCTCTTCCATAACCAATCCTCCCTCCAGGTAGACATCTGCTGATAACAGGCTATTGAATGTCACTGCATGACTGATAAGAACTACAGCATACCATTGTGAGATGCTCCACCTGAAGGCAGGAGCCAAGCATTCCTACCTGGGTATAATCTCAAGGTTCTGGAACACCAGCACAGCTTCTCCACTGGATTTTCAGAGGAACAGCTGCCTCTTCCACTGGATCTTCAGAGGAAGACTCCACCCTTTCTACAGGATCCCTGCTCCAGCAGAACCACCCCTGACACTCCAGGAGGACTGCAGCCACAATTCCAACTGGACTGCTACCAACACCCTGACCCACAGGGTGTCAGGTTGTGTTCTGACTCTGTCAGTGCTGTTTTGGTTTACTGCATGGGTTATTTTATCTTTTTATTTTCTTCCCTAATAAAGAACTGTTATTCCTGCTCCCATATTTTTTGCCTGAGATCCCCTTAATTAAAAATTTATAGCAATTTGGAGGGAGGGGGTTTACAGTTTCCATTTCGGGGGAGGCTCCTGCCTTCCTTAGCAGACACCTGTCTTTTGAAACCAAGACACTGGGTCAAACCTTAATGCTAGAAAAAGAGAGGAATTTCTGTCATTGGCAGAAACAGAAACAACATCAGACACAATACTTGGAATGCACTGATCCTTGTACTGTTGCAATGTGAAAGTAATTCAGCTAAAAACAGTAACATCATGCCAGAACAAATAATTTGAGTCAAAGTTCTGCACCTCTGGCTTCACCTGGTTTTTTCATAACTGCCCAGAAGGAGCAGAACACAAAACTGCAAAATACCAGATTATACACACATGACATTTGTGATCAGTTAAAGCACAAGAGGTTTATATGAGATTTTTCATTACTTCAGAAAGAAAAATGTTCCATTTTTAATAAAAATATTTTTAGTTTAAAAATATTATTTTAAGCAAAAGAATAAAATAAAAATTGGAGTGAAAAATATTAGTCTATGTATAAACAAAAACTTTTAACTGCTCACTTTCAGCAAGTATTTCTGTCTTGCTGGTTCCAAAAAAACCCAGAACATGAGTCTTTATGTTCAGGGCAGCTTTAAAAAATATCTAAGCATATGAAATCCATGTAAGGTGTCAAATCATATGTCACAGATTTCCTCTCTGCTCCTACCTTGGCACTTGTCTCCTGTAAATGCCCAAGAAGAAAAGGGAACAGGTAAGTATATTATGGACCTGAAAACTTCCTGCTATGTGCTAATCTCTCTCCCTGTTTTCCAGCTTTGCCCACTTCTGTCGCTTTAGATCACAAAGCACCTAAGACACGTTTTCTCCCAGTATTTGTTTGTGCAAACTTCTGCACAGTGTGCCCTTATCCCGAGCTTCAGTACAGCACCAGTGAACATTAACAGTGTCCTCAAGCCTTTGTTAATAGATTGTGTGCTGTGCATGTGCAGTCAGACAGGCAGAAGAGCAAGAACAGGGTCAGCAATAAATACTTTCACTGGCACAGAGAGCAGACAAGGCTGATCCAAACCTGGGCTTTCAGTGACTGTAGCCATCTTGGACATGGGGCACAGTGACTGCCCCATCAGCAGTTACACACTCCAGCTGCAGGGTCAGAAACCACAACCATGTGCACTCACAGACTGCTGGGGGGTGGCTTTGGCTGCCAAGGGTCACATGTTGTGCAGTCCAACCACAAGTACCAGCACACAGTGAATGCACACATTCCACAGTGACTTCTTACCACTGACAATTTAACTGCTCCTCCTTCTCCAGCTGCCCATCCAACATTCCTGCTTGTTCTTCTGCAATCTGAGCACCTCAGTGAAATAAGTGACTCAGGAATACTAACAGGAATAGTTGTAGTGTTAGTGTAGGAAGGAGAGGCCTTCTCTGCAATTGTTCCAGTCACTTAGCTTAGCTCTGCCTACTTTTTCTGTATTATAAGATCAGATTTGAATAATAACATGAATCAGAATAATGGCAGATTCTCATTTTCAATTGCAACAGTCATTATTACATTCTTAACAAAGAAGCATTAACCCATGGTGGAGAAGTATCTTTAGGTATAAAATTGCTGTTGTAAGTGATTACTTCTTCCCACTCTAAAATGTGCAGAAAAGACTGAAGTATCTACACATACTTTGAAAAAAAAGACAGCTTCTGCCTCTTTACAGAACAACAGGCTGCCACCCAGGAATGGGAATTTAGACACTGTCTTGAGATTCCCAGTGATTGAAGCACTACTCTGTGTTGTCAGAACAATCCTGAGACTCACCAAGCACACACAAGGCAAAGTACCTGATCAAAACCAGCACTGACAGCTGGCAGAGAAAGGCAGGGTACATTCAGCACACCCCCTTAAAGGGATCTGAAGATCCTTTTTCTTCTCTCTAAATGTTACCAACTTTGTCCTATGTCTGTTTGAAAAGCATCATGATGGGGAGGAAATTGAAATTAAAGATTAGTGTCTGATAGGAACAAAAGGATAAAAATTATTGCTGTGCTTGGGGGAAAAAAAGCCATGAAATGCTACAGTTCCTTAGATACAAAAGAAGCCTTTAGCATCTTGACATTTATAGTGCCAGTATATCTATACACACTGTCCCAACCCTGAGAACAAACAACGCTGAGAACACATGGCAACTGAAACAGCAAGCAGTAGATGGCAACATTCTACTGCCAGCCAGTGTTGCTTGGTTATTTTTAATTTGCTCACTCTGGCGGGGTGGTCTCAGACATCCCTTTTCAAGGTACATAGTTCTGCTGATCCCACAAATTAGGGAGGTGAAAGCAGATCTGAATCTCTCATTCACATGCTTTCAAGTTGATGTAGTCAGTGACATTACAATGTTTTAAGGCAGTTTTTATGAAAATCAAGGAAGGTAAGTGATCCCACAATACCAGGAAAAGACTGGCCCTCACAAGATAGTGAGGATCTTCAGCTTGGGCATGGATTTACTGGGAAGGGGAGGAGCACTCAGCTCTTCTCCCTCAGTTAGCATCAGGAACAACAACCCTGTGTCTGTGTAGCTCCCACAACTACAAAGGTCTGAACCCAGTTTTGCCAGTTCAGTTAGTAAAGGTCAGTCACACTAAGACACACATGCAAGGAATGGAATTTGTCAAGTTTTTAACAAAAATATGCAATTTACCTCCTTCTCTTTGAACTATGTGGTACAGATGAACCATATGCAGAATAGACTCCAGATCTTGATCTTGGTAGCCTTTCTCATGCATGTCTTCCACCGAGTCTGGATAGATGACTTGATCCCGTAGTGTTCCAATGGACATGTAGGGCCTGAGGAACAACACAGGGAAACTGGTAATCTGAGGATGGCTTCAGGTGAACACATCTACACATCTTGCTGATGCTCTATGAACAAGGTATAAGGCTTTAAACACTATGCTGCTAAAACTGGATTTATCCACTGGGTGCATGGTGGGTGAACATTTTTCTAAACTTACTTAGGGACAATGTATTGTTTCCATAACAGTTGATTACACAACAAAGGTAACAACAAGGGTAGTGTTAGCATGGAAACAATGATAGATTAGGCAGAATAAATATCCACTTCAGAACCCATTCTGAATGCTTTCACTTGGAATCAGCAAAGCTATCCTGTATTCAAGGTTTGGGACTCTTAAGAGATTAGAAATTGATTTAAACACACATGTTAAGATCAAGTTGTAACAAAAACATTGTAGCTCAAACTGGTAAAGATTTCCATGGTGCAGCAGGAGACACACAAGTCAGACAAGAGAGCACTGAAAACATTGTCTGCACTGAAACCCTTCTTTCTCTATTATTCTGGAGTGCAGAATTTGAATTGGGCATAACTTAGCTGGCTCTAGAAGCCAGTGTACCACCTCTGAATTGCAAAGTAGCACACATTAAAGGGGCTGGTCACCTTAAACCTCCCAGCACCAGCCTCCCTTTGCCAAGTAAGAGGCTGTGCTGTATGTGAAGCAGCTTCTTAATCACCATATTTCCAGACCAGGTAATACCATCTGTCTTACTCAAACAAGCTGTCTCCAATTTGAAGCCAGAGTTCCCAACCATGGTTGGGGAATGGCTATGGCCAATTGCCACAATGTCATGAGCTGTGCCCAGCCTCTGGTACAGCCCAGGACCCCAAAATCCTCCTAGTCTCAAAAGAAGAAAACTGAAAGAACAATTTCACAGCTCTCTAAATGATAGCAGGCCATTCAGGGTAAGACAGCAAAGGCCACCTAAGACACATCTTGACCATTTCCTTTGCTGGTCTAAGGATTTCTTGTGAAGGACAAATATTCATCCTGTCTCCACAGCTCTTGGAAACTGGAAACACCACAGGAACAGTCTGTGGGATTTGGAGTTTGAAAGGGAAAGTCAGAGCCAAAGAACAGTCAGGCTCCAGACTCTGTCCTGCTTTCTGTGCCAAGTGTTCCACAACTCCCTCTGGGCTCATCTGCTAAAACAATACTAGTCTTATTAAAGCTGTAGTGCCAGGGGATGATGATAGAGAGGAGCAGTCAAAACTGGGCCAGCAACGAGGAGGCTTCCAGGCAGCTTGCTCTTGCCACCAAGAAATGCTTCCAACAACTTCACAGTGTGTTAAAAAGCAGTCAGCTTTCTTCCCTAAAAAGCTCTGGCCCCACGTGGTGGGAAGGTCTCAGCCATGCAGAGGCTTTGCCTGGCAGAGATGTGTAACACCTCAGCAGATTTCTTCCCTTCCCTTGGAGGTGTCTGCAGAAGGGTGGATCTATCCATTGTTAATCTGAGAGTCTCTAAAATACACTACAGAGTAATGTGAAGGAACTCACAGTGCAACAAATGAAGGATTAGAGAACTAAAGCTGCCATATAAACTAAAATTCACATGCAAGCTGGCATCAGCTGCATTGGTTTAGTGCTGCAAACATCCAGGGTGAACTGTCTGTACCCGCCTGTGGTTAAACTACTTTTACCACCAACTGGGTGAGGATGGGAAGGGCAGGGGATCTGAACTCTTTGCAAATATTTGGTCAGCTCTATGTTGTGGCAAGCATCCAGATGGAGCAAAACCAGAACCACAAGTCAAATACAAGCACTGCTTGCTCCTCTTTGCTCATTGTTCTACTCTCTGCTTATTGTGGCAATAGCACTGGTCTGGGCCGCTGCATGAACACTAGCACCAAGTGCAGTGAGCCACTTACATTAATTGTGATATTGCAAAATCTCAACTCTAAACATTAAGTAACTTCATGAAGTAATGAGCTGTTACATATCCTCAATGCTCTCCATCTAAAATCCCAAAGGGCTTGACTTCTTGCATGTGTGGAAATCACTTCACTTGCTCCAGACTGCTGCCACCTCTGGGACAGAAGAGCAACTCCACCTAGGCTTAGAAAGGTTTAAATCAGTGGGTAAGGCTGTGTAATTTAGGTGAAGCTGCAGGTAAGGGCAAGGAGGACAGAGTTACCTATCATATAATTTGCCTGGGGTTTAATACCTCACTCTTGCAAAGTATGACCCTGTAATGACCAGGAGCTCTGAGATTTAACCTATGGCAAAACAGGGAAAGCGATGCTCAAACACACTGTGCCAGGACCTGGGTGCCATGCCCTGTGACAGGACACTGGGTGCCATGCCCTGTGACAGGACCCTGGGTGCCATGTACTGTGACAGGACCTGGGTGCCATGCCCTGTGCCAGGACCTGGGTGCCATGCACTGTGCCAGGACCCTGGGTGCCATGCACTGTGCCAGGACCCTGGGTGCCATGCACTGTGACAGGACCTGGGTGCCATACCCTGTGCCAGGACCTGGGTGCCATGCCCTGTGACAGGACCTGGGTGCCATGCACTGTGCCAGGACCCTGGGTGCCATGCACTGTGACAGGACCTGGGTGCCATGCCCTGTGCCAGGACCCTGGGTGCCATGCCCTGTGACAGGACACTTGGTGCCATGCATTGTGCCAGGACCCTGGGTGCCATACCCTGTGACAGGACCCAGGGTGCCATGCACTGTGACAGGACCTGGGTGCCATGCCCTGTGCCAGGACCTGGGTGCCGTGCACTGTGACAGGACCTGGGTGCCATGCCCTGTGCCAGGACCTGGGTGCCATGCCCTGTGCCAGGACACTGGGTGCCATGCCCTGTGACAGGACCTGGGTGCCATGCACTGTGACAGGACCTGGGTGCCATGCCCTGTGCCAGGACCTGGGTGCCATGCCCTGTGCCAGGACCTGGGTGCCATGCATTGTGACAGGACCTGGGTGCCATGCTGTTCACTGCTTCCTGGCACAGCTGCATTTTCCTTCTGGCCTCACAGCTAAACACACAGGTACTACCAAGCATGACTCTCCCCACCTAGTTTGCAAAAATTACAGAAAAGCCCAGCTTGCAGTGGAGTAACAAACCCCATCAATTACTAACTAGCAGAAAATAAAAATGGCTTACAAGGAAACTACTGTTAAGAGACAGGAATCATGTGTCCAAAGACAGAGTTACTGGAAAGAACCTAATTATATACTACAGCAGTCAGAGTCCTCAACTGGAAGGAGGAAGACTTTAGTTCCAGTCTTTTTTTTCTCTAATGCTCTCTAAGATAAAATCCAGTAACAATCCTAAACCTTCAGTAGCGTTGTAAAAACATTTAAAGGAGGTTCTAATCTTATTTAGGTGCTTGCTCTCAGGAGAGATTCATGGGTTTAACATTTAGCTCTCCATTTGCCACCTAAGCTGCAGGAAGTGGCCAAGATCAGACATATATTTATACATAGAGATTCCTATAGGTTAACTCTAGGTGGCTCCCTTTATCTACTACATAGATATTATGGACCATTTTCCAAAAGCTCAAACATCTGGGGGATCCCCCCATATTTGAATTTTCTATCATCTTGCTTGCCAAGATCATAATTTTACAAGCTGCTATACTTTGTCTGGAATTACCTCAGCAAAACTCCAGTTATTGCAATGCTCCTGGTTTAGATTAATAGTAAAAATTCCAGTTTTCACCAACAGCAAACCTTGATCAAGAGTGATCAACAAGAAACAAAAGCCTCTACTAATTAAAATAACTGAATTCTTGACTCTTCAATGACATTAATAAAAAAAACAGAAAAAAAGGATGGCACCACCACTACAAATTTGAGAAAATAAAAGGTCTTGAATGAACATGAATTAAGTTCTTTTTCAGTAGTGTTGTATTCACTGCTCTTGAACAGAAGGTGCTATCATCAAAGAGTTAAAAAATAATAAATAATACTTATCAAAATTTCAAAACCACAACAGGCTGTTTGTTTATTAAACTGTGTCTAGTTCAAGGGATTTTAGGGCCAGCTAAAGTTTCAGTAACTGTTCTAAATACATAAATAATTTATCTGTCTTTAAACTACCCTACCCTGAAGTTTGCTCTCCCCTCATACAGAACTGGCCACAAACATCCTCTAAATATTTCAGATAGATCAGTTACCTATCGGAAAACCCTACCAGAGCTAAAGACCATAATGCCAAGGAATATAGCTAACAGGAAATGAAATGCACAGTATGAAAGGCTGAATTCTCAATGCATATAATTAGAATCTGATATCAAAGGCTGAAAAAAAAATCACATTAATCAGTCTGTGGCTTTTTTGTTTTTGTTTTGGTTTTTTTGCAACAAAGCTGTGCACATTTCTACAAGAAAACAATCTAGGAGCAAAGTGCTATTCATATTCAGATATCATCTCATCTCATGATTTTTTACTATTACCTAGAAAATAGACAAAATATTACTAGAACTGGTCAGATGGCAAAAAATGTTTAAGGTGAGCAATTCACAGAATTATTCAGTTCAGTCTGTATATTGTGATAGGCAGAGAACACACAAAACATACATATAATTAAAATCAAACCATGAACAATTTCTACAAAATTTTAGCAGCTAATGCATTCTGAAATAATTATACCACCTGCAAGGAATCAATCAAGTGAGGAGGAAATACTCTCCTTTTCTTAAATTACCTCTGGCAGTACTGATGATAAAAGGATTTCTCTGGATGGATGATCATGAAGATCAATGAATTGAAGAACAATGAGCTGTTCTGGACAAGGTTCTAGCCTGTCAGTCCCACCAGGCATACTCCAGCCTAAGAGGTGTTTGAGTTCTATCACAGCAGTGTAACACAATGAGCAAGGCAGTTTCCCCTTTCTAGAATGATCCCAAACTATTCACAATTTTGTAGATGAGAAGTGACACCTTTTTTCACAGTGAAGAGGAAGTGCAGACAGCAAAGCCTCTAGAGCAAAGGCTGGTTTTGCTCTGGGTCTCTACAGTGCTTAGCTGCCCATTGTATAACTTCTTCCATGCACTGTGATATCAATACACAAGTGAAACACCTGCCAACAAGTGAGAAGCCACACACTACTCTGACTTCCTTCTCTTATCTGCTGTGAAACACTGCATTACACAGCACAGAACAAGACAGAATAGAGACACACCATGTATATGGATACATGGAACATTATTATAGACATTTTATAAGCATTATTGATATGTGACGTGGCTCTTCAAGGGAGCTGTAGTAATAAGCAGAAACTGAGATTGATAGGGTATAATTAATGCAAGATATTAGGCAAATAACCAAGCCTGGAAAAGTCTTCCCTCTTGGGAAAGCCACATTCCCAGCTAAGCTATGTAGGTGCACACATGATGAACTGAAGAAAAAAATCCCACCTGCTACATTATCCCATGAAACCATGACATAATTAATGACTAAAGAACAATGAAGTGAAAACCTGGTGTTGTGAGGACTACTCTGCATTGTCAGCAGAGAAGACTCATCTAACTTAGAAGTTACTGATGTAAGTCTGAGTTAGTTACCCCTGGCCCTCTTTGCAGTCATTGTGGTGTCCTCTAGTGAACAGGTCCTAGGACACAGGCCAAGCAGCTGCAGTGAGCCCAGCTGGAGCTGCTGTGCACTGTGGAGTTGGTGATCTGTGGAACAGCTGCCTTGAGCGGCCATGGGCCTGTGCTGCACTGTGCTGGGTTGTGCTGCACATACAGCTTGGCCTTCAGGCCTGTGCTGCACTGCACTCCTGGCTGCAAGATAAACTTTTCAGCTAATCTTCACAGAGGAGCCTGCAAGCAGCTCCCCCCTGGCACCAGCAATTACACCACTGGCTTGTCCTTGTCTTTATCTTGAAGTGAAGCAGCATGTTCTCATGGTAACATCCTTTGGTCTGACAGTGGAAGTGACAAATGGCATTGTTTACTCCTAAGAAAATCCTACCAGACTGCTCAAGACCTTAGTGCCAAAGAACCTTAGCACAGATGGGCCCAAGGGTAGCATATGCTGTGCTGTGAGCAGAGGTCTGCCTGATGCTGCACAGTGCTGGGCTCCTGGCACCTGATGGGAGTCAAGAACCACAGAACTGGTGATGGGACTGGAGCATCTCTCCTGTGAGGAAACAGACCAGGGAGAAGTCTCATGGGAATCTTATCAACTTAAATACCTGAAGGGAAGGTGCAAAGAGGACAGAGCTGGGCTCTTCTTGCTGGTGTTAAGTGACAAGATCAGAGCTAATGGGCACAAACTGAAACAGGAGATGCCAAATGAGCATCTAGAAACAATTTTTCACTGTGAGGGTGATCAAGCACTGAAGCAAGACAGGCTGGGGATCTCCATCCTTGGAGATATTCAAAAGCCATCTGGACATAGTGTTGGGCAAACAGGTTTAGCCTGCAGGCAGTCAAACACAGAACTAGAACCTAAGAAATGTGTCAGAGTGAGCAGACCATGGAGAAGCTGGGAGAAGGCTGAATGACCTTGGAGCTGGGTTACAGTTCTGGAGTTTTGGAGCCCAAGACACAGGGGCAGGCAAATGGCAAAGCCTAAGGGGCATGGAAAGAATTATTACCTTCACTTCAAGAAGGAGGTGTTTGCTATGTCTCCTACCTGGATTTTTAAAAGCAGAGGGCACCATAATGGAGTTTCTGATTGAAAACTATAGTAGGAAGGAGAAGAAAGGATTTATTCCTAGGGAAGTCGATACCAGTTGTTATTAGAGCTCTCAGCTGTCCTTCCCTTACAAAAAGCCAGCATCCTTTTAGTCTTTTCATATCCAGCTTTTTATGTCAGGCAGATTTCATAGTTTATGTTTCCCAGTGCTTCCCATTGTTATGTAACCAAATTGATTCTCATTACTTGATATACATAAGGCATCTGAAGCGTGCTTTATGATGCTCCTAGGTAAAATATTATTGAAACAGTAAACAGTTGCCATTCTGTTCATCTGTCACAGATCCTTGGTTGCACAGTTTCAGGGCAGGTGCATTAGGCTGGAGGTAACTGCTCAAGCTGGACAGAGTAATGGGAGCTTAGTGCAGAAACTAGGTCATGTAAATGTAACCACCATATTACTCCCTAACATGCAACTCTGTCTGTACCACTGCTAAGCTACACTGAGTTCTCAGTTAACCTCTAGGTGAATTTCTTCCCTTGGCACTGCTATCAAAACTAAATTTTGAAGGCACAAGAAGTTGTGGATACCCCATTCCTCTAAATACTCAAGGCCAGGCCTGACAGGCCTTTGCACAACCTAGTCTAGTGGAAGGTGTCCCTGCCCATGGCAGGGGGTTGGAACTGGATGGTCTTCAAGGCCCTTTTTAACCCAAGGCATGCTATGATTCTATGAGCTGCTCATATCAGCAAAATGTAACTAACACAGATTAAATAGACTGTCATTGTTTTGCAGGATAGCTCCCATAAAAACCAGCCATGTATTCAGTTCTTACAATCTGTTAATGGTTTTGTAATTATAAAATGCTTGTCAAGCTTAACCTAACTATGTACTTTTAAAAAGTTCAAAGCTTATTTTTCCTAGCTTTTAAATGAAGTTTCATAAACAGTTGGGCACATGGACAGATGACTGGAGTAGAAGTTGAGTATGTATCAACACATCCCAATTCCTCACCTACATTTGATCCTCTTGGTATCTCCCATAGCCACCACTTGCTCCAGACATGCCCCAGTCTGAAGGCATTGAGGGATCAAAACCCTGGAGAATGCTGAAGTCCTTCACAAAGATCAGTTTAGCAGTAGCCCTTAAATGCTGGATTTATGCAAATACATTTTAAACCTAAGGTAAGCCCCAATGCAGTGAGTTGACTATATACTTCAGTCTGGAATTTATACAACACTTTCCTTAATAACAGAAAATACCTGAAAACTACGCTTTAATCAGCTGAGTCTTGTGTCTGGGCAGTAGAGAAGACACCTGGCATGGCCTGAGGGGGAGTAGCAGTTAATCTACAAAACCATGTCCCACCTCTGCCTATCAGTGTTGGTGAATTTTGAACACAGTGTCAAGGTACTGCCATTACTTGTGAGCAGTCAGCACATAGACCTAATAATAAACATTCAAACTTTGCAGCTCTGAGTGAGCCTTGAGTGGAAATTGAGAGGTTTCTCAGAGATCCTGGCAGGCAAAGCTTCCACCAACCTACAGGGCAGCAAGGCAAGAACTTTTCTGTTCTCAATGAGGCAAGAATCAACCAGGAAGAATAAGTACAATAATTTCTATAGGAATGACAAAAAGATGAAACAGAAGAAGCTGTGCCCTGGCCAAGGAG
Source organism: Agelaius phoeniceus (assembly GCF_051311805.1). NCBI lineage: Eukaryota > Metazoa > Chordata > Aves > Passeriformes > Icteridae > Agelaius > Agelaius phoeniceus. The sequence continues at coordinate 58,642,747 of NC_135269.1, forward strand.
AGAGCCTGACAGCCCTCTCAGATGCCAGGCCACAGTTTCTAACAAACAGCAGAACTGAGGTAAGCTGTCTGGAACAGATTAATCTCAATAGAGGAAAAATAAGATACAAAGCAGCAGGCAATCTTTAAACCACATCTATATCAAAATAGTATGCAAACTATTGCACAGAGTATGAAGTGTGTTGTGTTATGTTTTTTGTTAGTGCTTATCTATCAAAGACCTTTTTCTCCTCTGCCAGATAAGTGGTGAACTTTGGAAATAAACACATTGAAAAGGACCATCATGAACTTGATAACGGCAAGTCCACAGACAGATAGATCCAGTGTGCCAGGGAGCAGGCATCTGTACAGCATGCCATGAACTGATGGCAAAGCACCAAAGGAACAAGTCCATGTGGTGATGCACTATCAGCAAAATGCTGAAGGGTACAGAGTACAGCTTAACTCCACCTGACTCAACTAAAAAGATCATAGTTAAAGACAGAGCAGTATCAGCTGAAAACAAATTAGGATGTGCAGAATACAACACAGGCCAGAGACATCTGAGCCAATCTAAACGAGATGAGGCACCAGAACTCGTAGAGGTGTATTTGCACAGCACTTCATTCAGGCTGCTTCTCCAGCACACCACACACTAACAAGAAAGTAGTCTGATACAGAAGAACCATATAGATACATACTCCACTTGCACAAACTTCTGTATGTCATATAGGGTATCTGAAAGTGAAACACAGCAATTTTGAAAGATTAAATTGTTTACATAATCAAGAATTGTTTCAGGATGAGTGGCCTCTACTAACTACTTTGTGCCTAAAACAACATTTGACTTGCACTATAATCTTTGAATTTTCATGTGCTTATAATGTAAAATTTATTTTATCACTTTATTATTTACATCACTTTGAACTGAAACACTCTTGCTTCATTCATCCACATGATAAATATCCTTGGACTACCTGAGGCAAATCACATTAGACATTTGGATTACTTAATAGAGGTAAGGAGAGGAAAAATATCTCTGTGGCTGATGTAATTTTGTTTTGTATCCAAAGATATTTTTAGAATATAGAAGGAAAAATGCCAGACAGGAAAAGACTTGTAAACAAACCCCAAATAAAATACCAGAAATAGAGCCAATGTATGTAAAACTAAACAGCTTAGGAGGACCAGATAAACCTTTAAACTGTTCTATTCCAGACTGTCCTAGCATTATTAAGAAGGCAGCAAGACATAGGTATATAAATTTTAAATGACAAAGAACAAACAACATTTGACACTACTTTATCTTCGGTTGCCACCCTTTTAGCATTTGATGACCCTGGTGTTGAAAGAAAGAAATGTAAGAGATCTACTTGAATGAGCAAGAGAGAGAGAATACAGAATTGGACCATTGCTGTAACTGCTGAGAAAGTGGGTAGGTCTTCTACTAGAATGGCACACAGAATAACAAAGAAACCATGCATGCTACTGGAGAAACACACCTCTCACAAAAATAACCAAATTACAGTAAAAGCAAGCTGGAGAGAAAGAACAGTGGCAATGGATGAGGAGAAAGAAGTACAATGTATTACTCCAGGCTCTATGGGAATCAGTCCTCAAGAAAGAGAAAATGCTGAGGAACATTTTAGATACGTGCTGTGCTAGAAAGACTCGCGAGGTTATGGAACTAACAGAGAATGCATGAGACATTCCTCCATGCAAATAAGACATTATGACACAGCAGGCAGAAAATTATTAACAATTTATATCAATAACTCAGTGGTAATTAGAGCTTTACTGCAATTTAGAGTGCAGAGATACTGAGGAATATTCCTGCGCTGTTGTCAATGTAACCTGCAAGTATCCAGCTGTGAAATTCTGCTGGCATTTAAATCAAACTAAGGAAATGAGAGCCAACATATGTAAGAATCTGTTTCCTTACAACTGAAAAAGCTGAGACTTAGTTGGAGAGCAAGAAAGGCTGTAGTAAATGCTAGGAGGAATTGCATGCTAGAGCTCTCTATTTCCATGAAGAGGGAGTGAAGAGTCTCCTCCCAAGTGTAAGACCAACAGAGTAGAAGTAGGGCAGAGTCTGAAGAAATAGGCTACTTTCAGATAGGTTGTGAAAGGCTAATTCCCAGAGTGCTTCAGGTACATCTTGTGTCACTCTCTACAACTTCCTGAAAGGTGGATGCAGTCAGGTGGGGATTCTCCAGGCAGCAATTGAGAAAACAAGATCACACAGTCTTAAGCTGCTCCAAGGGAAATAAATATAGGCTGGATATTAGGAAAAGGTTTTTTATGGAAAGAGTGATAAAGTACTGGAATTGTCTGCCCAGGAAGGTGGTGGAGCCACCATCCCTGGATGTGTTTAAAAAAAGACTGAATGTGGCACTCAGTGCCATGGTTTAGTTGAGGTGCTGTGGCATGGGTTGGACTCAATCTTAAAAGTCTCTTCCAACCTAGTGATTCTGTGTGTGGCATACCTTCAGCATCAGTACTCATGTGACCCACTACATACTTTTGTTAATTATTTATTATTTAAAATGATGTTTCTGGATTCTGATTTGAACCATGGTTCCTCACCAACTAGAGTGACATGTGTTTATTTTTTCATTCATGCTAAATTCTTGGCCAGGATTCAAAGAAGAATGCAAAGAGGTGGTAAACACACATGAATTTTACTTTGCAAAAGAGGGACAGAGAGAAGTAGGAGAAGGGGTAAGAACATCCACTCTGCCAGTTACTGAGTCTCCTATGAGATCTGACAACTTGATGAGGTGCGACCAGTTCTAGCACTGAAACAACAAGCTGCTTCAGGCACCAAATGATGCTTAAAGGCTCTTCAAGCCTTTGTCTCTTCTGCCTGCCCTCCCTTCTGCCCACTCTCTTCTTGGACAGGCCTGTCAGGGACAGTGACAGAGCTTTGAAATTTCTGGGCTTTTCTCACCCTGCCTCCAGTTTGTCCCATCAGCATCCACCAGAACTGTGACTGATTACAGATCAATTCTGCAAGGCCTAGTCCTATATAAGGGGAGGAAAAAAACCCTCACAATGTTTTACAGCAAAAGATAAAACAGCAGTATAATTATGCTAAGTAATCTAAAAAGCCAAAAAGACAGGAATTCTTAAGGTTCTGTTTTAAAGCTTACAAACCCCTAAGTAATGCTAACTACCAAATGCCTGCAGTGTGGATGAAATTTGGAGTACACAATGAGCTAATTCATATTTTAATAAATCATAGTTTTGTATGTAGCTTTTGAACTTGAAAAAGACACATGATTTCCCACACATTTCTGGAATACTATGCTGAAACATTAAAAAACAGAAATGAAAAAATAATCTTTTCAGTGAGCTCCTATTTACTGTGGAGTATTTGTTACTCAGCAGTCACTGTATTCTCCACCATTCATGTGTACAGATGAGGTTTCACCCACTTGACTCAAAATGGGCTGATGCAGAATTAAACTCAGCCACAGGAATGCCAATGCTTCAATGGTAACTGTGTCCACTAATGGAAAGCTCTTAGACCACAGATGTAATGGATACACACAAACACAGGGATGTCATCCTAACTTGCTCCTCTGATGCACATCCACCAATTCAAGAGCTTTCTGCTGCAGCCCAGTTTCACCTACCCAGCAAACAAAACAGTGAGGTAGACTGATGCCAGGCTGATCTTATCCTACCACCTCCCAGATCCTGTCAGTCTGAAACGTTTTCCAGGACACTTTCCAGATTGACAGGAACAATCTTCCCTAAGGTTATGATGAAATACAAACATGATGAAATGTAGGCAGGGCACTCTATTCTTCAGTCTAGAATTCATAGAATTGTGCCTGACAAAGATAAACAGAAGGTAATCCTGATAAAGCAGCAATTTGCACAGGATTAATAAGTAAAATGGTTGCACCAGCAGGACCTTACAAAACAAACCTCTTTAATTTGGTGACAGTTTACAAACCAGTACACAAATTCTAAATGTATACTAGAGCCAGGGACAGACAAAAAAACCCAAGTGAATGCGTGATGTATTTAGGCCACAAATAAAAGAACTATTAAAACACTCACAGGTAGATTAGAGCAAAAAAAGAGAAAAGCCTGGACCATGTAAGGCAATGCGCACAAAAGCCCTAAAACTCCAGCAGATCTGTGGCAAATCTTGTCCTGAAATGTACAAACTTCAATTTAAGAAATTCTTAATATCTCAGATATTCATTGAAGACTCTGTATGCCCAAAGAACAAATACACTGGGCAAAAAACCAATTTGAGATCCTCAAGGACAGCCAAACAAACTGCTGTCCTTTATAAACCCCTTCAGCCACATTCACCCAGAAATCCCTACAAGGTTCAGTCTCAGTCCCTGTCCAAATACGAGACACTTATGAGTGACAGGCCACACTTCTGACTGTACAAAACACACTCTGGCACAGCTGAATTGTCCTCCAGAGTAGACTTCAGAACCTTCAGCCACAGTCAAGGTGTGGCACTTTTGCAGAAGAGCTCTCTCTGTCACTCCTTGTTGGCCCATTTACCCAGACACTGCAGAAGGGAAGCACAGAGCTCACAAAGAGCCAGAGAGCTGAGCTAAGGCAGGGCCCCTTGGATGCTGCAAGGACATCACTCCTGTTGGAGATGCTACTAGGATGGACTGCATATGCCAATCCCTACACTGCACATGCCCAGTCCTACAGCTTTGGTCACAGAGGGATGCAAAGACATTGGGTGAATTCTGACTAAAACTTTTTGAAATGTTTCATAGAAGACGTCTGCTGGACAAACTCTTCCAGCACTGCAAAGTTAGGGGAAGCAGCTAACAAAGAACCACGTTGATGGAATGAAATCCCAGCAGATGTGATGCAATCCCCTCAAACCAGCACCTTGGCAAATTTGCCTGAATGCAACAGGAGTCTGTTTGCTTTCACAGGATAAAGGGAATGTAAGTAAAGGGAAAGGGCTGTAAGGAAGCCAGCCACAGATGTTGATCTGAATAGGGGCTGGGATCATACAGAGGAAGGAAGTGGCTGAAACTCAACATTTTCTTCAAGAAAAAAACTCAGATTATCTTTTATACTGAGTAAACCAGTCTTAAGAATGTTCTGCACAATGGGTGTTCTGAAATAATGTTTTGAAAAACATTTAATAAAGTATTTTGTTCCAAACTCCTGAATAAAAGTCTTGAGTGAATCAGAAAAATGACAATGCCTAGCAATAAATTATACAGATATTTGAAAAAATCATAGAGCAGTGTTCTTTGCTAGCTTCACCTGCAGCAAGGAAAATCTACTAATCAGTTCAGTATATTCCATTCATCTTAATATCTTGTACTTTTAAAACAAGGCTACAAATTGCTATCACAAATACTTCTTTTGCCCATGGGAAGAAATGAACTACAGGAAGTAAAGACTCAGTGTTTGACTTTGCTTTTGCAAAACAACATAGTTAGAGGTCTCTAAGGAGATATTCTAGAACCAATTGCATAAGAGTATATACTGAGAGTCCAACAGCATGTCAGAGTACAAAGAAAGGACAACAAAGCCAAGCTTCCATTAGTGAAATGAGCACATATTATTAAAAAGGCAATCTGCAGTTACTGTTGGATTGGATAGTGGTCTTGCAGTGTCAAAGTTATGTTTTGGTTATTTGACACTTAAGAATCAAACCACTCTCACTTGTTTTGATCCTTGGTTTTAAAAGAAATCAGATTTGAGATACCCTAGGTCTATTTCAAATTTCTTTCAGACTCCAGTCTGTTCCACGATCCCAACTATCCAGGACTTCAGCCATCTGAGGAACACAGGCTCCTACACAAGTGTATGGGAGCCCTTTCCAATGACTAATGATGCTGCATCACCAATGAGAAAAGATCTCTTATAAATACACTTCATACACCTGAGGTTGTGCTTACCACCTTTTAACTTGGATGTACACATCACAGATTAGAAATATGAGAAGAAGGGTCAAAATTCATGTAACCAGGTAAGAGGCACCACCTTCAGCAAGACACATACCTTTGTGGTATATAAAACATGTGTTGTGGAGGGGGCTTGTAGAGAACTCCTTCATACACAGGCCACAAACCACTCAAAATTCTGAAGAGAGAACTCTTTCCACAGCCATTGGGTCCAGTGATTAAAAGATTCATCCCCTCCTCGACCTGCAAAGGGGATGAAAATGCAAAGATATTACTACACAGTGTATGTGGCACAAGAGATTCCAAGACCCCTAAGAGGGATTACATAAGCATTGATATAAAATTATCAACCAATTTCATTGATTAGCTGCATGTATTCTGGAAGTAGTAGCATCAGATAAAATATGTGGGCAAAGATAATGAAAATAATCTCCTTTATATCTGAGTATCTCTATAAATTAATGTTTACAGTAGTATATGGTAGTAATATTTATAGTAATATATCATACTATATATACACGTAATGTAATATGCAATATGATTACATTACAGCATCAATACATCACAGTCAGAATCAATTGTTCTAATGCAGATTAGGTCCAAAGGTGTTAACAGTGTTTCAAACAGTATTGTGCCTATCTGTGATATTAATTGCAGGTATGGGAGGTCAGTCAAGTGATTTGGAAAATTTATTTCACATTTCCATTTCCCACTAAACTGCCTATGTTAACTTGGCTATGATGACAAGCGATATTCTTTACTCATTTGACTATTACCCTGTGTATATATGAGTGTATCTTTATGCATAATCACAATGTCATTATCTATGTTTTACAGAAATATACTGACTTCTGTATTTTCTTTGTTTCTGTCTCTTGAGATGAATACATAGAAATGTCTGCTTGATCATAAGGTCGTAATTTTACAATTCTGAAATTCCTACACTGAAGATGTTGCAAGTTTTGCCATAGCTAGGACCATTTCCTCCTAGTTCCTAATTCAGAGGAAAAGGAAAATCCTGCTTTAGCTAAAATAAAAGATGTGCTGGAATTGTTAAATTTATTTCTGATAACTTCAACTCTTTTTAAAAAGAACAGCATCTGCACATCAGAACAGGATACATCTGGGAATAATTCAGTAAAGGTCACTCATTAAAATTGTGAGCAGGTACCCAGAGGTGTCTGGAATAGGTTTTTAAAAACAATACAAGTTTCTGCTGAATAAATGCTTCCCAACTGGACTGGTGAATGAACTATGCTGTCAGCTATTAGTCAGTGCTGCTCTTTGTGGTGATCAGGAAAAACTACAGGTTTCATTTTTTCACTTTTGCTGTGGCCTCAGACTTTTAAAGGAGCCCTTGTGAGTAAAGCACCCCAATCTGACTGAATTTAACTAAAGGTGGACGCATACTCTCACAGACACCTTTGAAAATCTCAGGTCAGTTTTTCACCTGGCAACAGCAACAGAAATCCTCCCTTTTCTTTCTCTGAGCAGGAAAAACTCCACATGTCTGCCTCTATTGAGCTACTATGCCTACCTTTCTGGACTTCCCCTTTTATCCATATGCTCCTCCAAGTACTTAACATAAGGTATATGAATTCTGTGCTGTTTATGTTAATGTGATGGCAACAATCAGAAGATTCTTGCTTATCATCTTACTTTGAAGTTTAGTCTGGAAACCACCACATCGCCATTCGGAGTAATTATAGGAACATTTTCACAAATAATTCCTTGATCAACATCAATTACTTTCCCTAGAAATAAAAAAAAAACCCAAAAATTAGAGTTTTTGAAACCCTCCATTAAGCAATCACTTGTGACAGCCTCTGTGCACAACTGAGTATATTTTCAAGCAAGGACTATTTTCAAGCTTGAGACAGCTCTTTTCTATGTGCTCCAGGTACCCCTATTGGAAAACCTGGATAATAAATCTTAGCTAGTCCAAAAGACACTGTCAACAGTAGCCAAGAATGTGCAATGAAACCCAAATTTGATCCTAAACAAAATGCACATTAGGCATCATAAATATGTGATGCACTATAAAGATGTGTTCATTCAAATTCTACTTCTAGTTTCTGTATTCTGCTTTAAATAGCTGTTTAATATCAAGCAGTAAAAAAGTTCCAGGACAGCCTTAGCCACAGGCAAACCAGTTAACCTTCTTTGAGGATTTAATTAGGAATCACTACCAGCTCTGAAAGTTGGAGCACCTTTCAGTCTCCTCCAGCAACGAGAGCAAAGGAGAAAACATTTAATGGCTTGCTTCCATCTCTTTTTGATGCCACAGACACTGTAAACATGTCTTGTAAGTATTTGCAGGAACTCATGAAATATTTCAGTCAGGTAGATACACTTGGCATTTGGATTTCTGGCAAGTTAAATATACAATCTCTACTGGATATCCAGATACTCTGTAATACAAGGACTTTGATATTAACTGCCCTGGAAAGAGTAAAAGAATGAAACTAACTCCTCAGACAGCTGTTAGTGGTCTTATCCAACAGAAGCCAAACAGTTAGATTCCTAGAAAAATATTAGCAATTACCTTTATAGACAAGATGCAAAGGAAAGACATTTCTCTTTCTATTAGATAGCTGTTTATTTATAACTTAAACTAATCTGAACAAAGAAAAATGTAACAAAGACCAAGTTAGTTAGTTAATTATAGAAGGCACTGATAGCATTTTCTTCACTTAAGCTTAGTCTTACATTCTTCCTTTAGATGCTCTTTGTTCAATTGATTTTAACTTGCCAAACCATAACAACCTGGGCAGAAATTTTTATGCCATGTATCAGTCCAAGTGTTCTTTTTTCGTAAAATAAATTGTACTTAAAACAGCATATTACGGGGAAAAAGTGTTTTCTGTTAAAAAGAAATTACTTTGATACAGTGGAGACACTGTAATTAAAATAAATCAATGATAAAATATAGTCAGCTAGTAAGAATTAAGTAAATTTAATTCTAATTTCCTAATCCTAATTTCACAGCATTTGATTGCAACTTTAACATGCTTTTAAAGTATATTTATGTGTAATCAGAAACACAATTTGACAGTATTTGTATAAGATGGAAAAAGTTCTGTTTAATTTTTAAAATTCTGAATTATTAAATACGCTGTAAGGCAATATTGTTATCTGTAAAATATTATTATTTTCATATTTTCACACTTACTGACAACAGTAAATGCAAGGCACAAAACAGACACTGCTTAGTTACAAAGACTTATACTGGCTGATTGAAAAGGCAGTAAGTATTATGTGTTGAAAGAGCCATTGGGGAAGCAGAATATTAAGATTTTTCTTCTCTAACAATGCAGGCACACACAGGCATGTGAGCACGTGCACTTTTATCCACACACAATCCACTCTTCAGGGATTTCTGAAGCATTGCAACCAAAAGAAAGGAGGAAAACCAGTATTACAATAGCACTTGTCATAAAAAATGTGGAGCCTGTGGCCTAGATTCATCTGGCCTAAATTCTTCTTAAATCCTTGTGCACAATGCTTGGTCTTGGCTAGCTGCCTCTGAGAGCTACAACTACACAAGAGCAAATGCTTGTCACCATGGCTTAGGAGGAATTCAGACTGGATGAAAAGTGACTGTAGGGGAATGAAATCTTGGGAAAAGGTTGCAGAGAAAAGAGGAGTGAGGTTTAGATATAGTAGACCTAGAGGGAATATGAAGAGCACACTTCCATATCTGAATTGTATTTGGTTTTGGTTATCTAAAAAGAGACCCCAGATTACTTCATTGCTCCAGGAACTACAAACCTTTTCTCATGTACATGACAACATGCAACAGTTACAAGATGCCATTTCTTTAAACATCAGCCAAGCACTACCAAGATCTATCATACTAAGACATCAGCTATTTCCATACCTATCCACCATGCTGCATCACACTTTGTTATAATGAACCTTGTGAGAGGACCTTTGAGAAATGTGAGCTGAAGGGCAGCACTGTTGAAATCGCTGCAAGAAGTTATTTCACAAAGAGCCCTTTGGGGCCTATAACTCTACTGAGGCTTAACTTTTCAAAAGCTAAAGGAAGAGAACAAGGCTTTTCAACACCACAGAGGGCAGCAGCAGAAATGCTATGTTGGGAAAATGAGGAAAAACCCATTGCAAAAGCTGCCTTTGAGTACCTCAGAGAGAAGCTGGATGCAAGAGGCAGGGAGAGATGGCACAATAAGGAATGGATGTACAGAGAAAATGCTCCAGGGAGGCTGGAGACAGAAAGACAGTGGCACCAGAAGACAGAGGATGGGGTCAGTATAATAAAGCCTCTAATCTGGCCTTATTATCAAGCAGTGCAAGATAGCCCAGGAGCCCAGTCCTCAGGGGGACAGGGTGCCCAAAGCTAGGCTAGTTCGAGGCCGACGTCGCGGGCTAACCCCCTTAGCAAGCTTGGTGATCATCAGCTCTATAGTGATTGCAAGCTCTCTTAGGATCTCAGCTCTTGCTTGCTAAGGTAGGGAGCCCTTGGCTGAGGCTGCAGCCCACAATGAGAGAGGAGAAGGAGAGGTCCTGGTGTTCCACAGCGATGTTTATTGGGGGAGTCTGTGAAGGGTCCCAGGGACAGCTCTTCTTCTGTCAAATGGGCTAAAGTAGGCCCCTTTTATAGGGTTAAGGGGAATCCAAACTTGACCAATAGTAAGGGTTAAGTAACATAGGCTATAGGGTTACAGAGATAAGCTTTGGGGCGGGGGTCAGGGAGACAGGAACTTATGTTGCTGTCTCAGCAGTTCCTATTATTCGATCCTCCATGGGGCCTTACCCAGGTCCATGGGGTTTACTACAGGTCAGGAGGGAAAAAGTGTATATATAATCAGATCATTTGGGAGGTGAGGAGAAGGGTAAAGTTATCATTTTCAGTTGAAGATTCCCACTAAATTATGAAAAAATGAGCACAGGCTGATCTTTAATCATGGAAAACATAGTATTTTTGGGAAAAACTACAGAACCAATCTGTCTTTTCTCCTCCTACCTCACACAAAATAATATGATGGCTGAAGATGAAAATGTTACAGTCTCAGCTTTCTGAAAAAAAATGAATGGTCTGAGGAAAACAGGCACTGTCAGCGTAAGAATACTACCATCACCATCACATATAATAGTATAGTTGAAATGCCTTTTCATTGAAAGTTTTTACAGAAAACATTTGAGCCATTTTGTGTATTAGAAAAGCACACCATAAGGACAGAGTTATAAGGAAGCAGGGGGTTAAAATGAAAGGCAACATGATCTCTGGGGAATAAGGCTGAGAGGCTGATTAGTTACAGAAAAAAAACCTCTGTTCACCTCCCGTCCCACTGCTCCATGCCTCCCCCACCACCCCTGGGAAATTCATACAAATATGAATTAATTACCTTTGATTTCTAAGGGCCCATCAATGTGTAACTCTGCCTTATCTTCACTCCTGCTGTTGTTTACAGACCCTTGAATAACAGCAGTTCTTTTGTAGATGCCTCTCTTCACCTCGTCAAAGACTGCAAACATGTTGTAGACACGGGCGGTGTAGCCTGCGAGCTCAGTGACCTGAGAAACAACAAACACCTCATTTCAGTTTGCTTCACAAATTCTACAAATTAAATGTTTGGCCAAAGATCAACATGAACAACAATGCTGATCATGACCCATTGATTTCCATTCCTTGAAATGCAGTGCTAACCCATATGCCACCTGTAGCTCCTACCAACCAGCAGACAGGACAGCTGAGCTAAGCCCATGTAAGCCATGATAACTCCAATAAATGAAGAGGCTGTAGAGACTGCTCATTTCTGTAGTCTTCAATGAACAGAGAACAGCTACTAACGTATCTGAAAACAAAGAGGCTGGTACACAGGAAAAAAACAAAATCTCTGCATTTTCCAGCAAAAATAGAAGTCCACAGAAGTGAGAAAAAAATGACATCTATAATTGCTATGTTTACTTGCTTGTATTCCTGAAACTTCCTGTGGGAGAAGTGTGCTTTTCTGTGTAAAAGAGGCAGCATCAGGGCACCCTAACCTGAAATACAGTACAAACCAGAAATGAGTCTTCTGTCAACTGCATGCTAAATCTGACACCTTAGAACAGAACTGGGCATTTTTAAGATGGTGACATCTCTTAAAGGGGCTTTTTTTTCTCTTTTGTTTTTTTTGGTCCATTTGTCACAATTTTCACCTGGTGAAGACAGAAACAACAGATCCCTGGAACTTGTAACTTCATATTCATGGGCTATATAAGAGCTCCCAAAGAACTGCCTCCATCTGCTGGTGGTAAAGAATTAAACCAAAGCCTTTTGTTTTAAATGTATTATTAGATGGCTTTAAAAGGATACATTTTTATACAAAATGCAGAGAGGACAAGAAAATCAGATCAAGATTATAAAATCCTTGGCCTGCTGTGATTAAATATGTACACCCCATGACTGAGTTCACCCACTATGGTGTACATAATTCCAAGATTATTTGAAATAACTGGAAATAGTTCCATAATTCTCCTCTAAGTTTCACTATTTGTGCCAGACTCAGAAGTGAGTGCTAGCTCTGGCCACATGGCCATAATTTCACCAGGATGACAGAGAGAATCCTGCATGTGAATCCTGCATGTGAATTTAATTTCCAAATGAAACTCCTACCAGCTGTGCCCCAGGAGAACGATAACGTGTAGTAAGCTTCTATACCATGATTGTAGAAACTCATTTTGTTCAAACACTAAATACCACCACCTAAACTATTGACTGCAAAGAAAAGATGATCCCACCTCATCTGCACTGTGAATTACACTGACTTGAAGGAGTCTGCCTTGGTGGAGGAGGTGGGCAAGAACTGCACTACCACTTGACATGGGTTGAAGTACACTGTGCTTTGGAAACTGCCTGAATCACAAAATGGGAATGACAATGTGGCTGAAGTACTGCAGTCTTTTGATGAGAAGCATAAATGTAAAATTAAGATGGAAATTCATAGAACTGCTCTTTTGTCTCATGCTGTCTGGATTAGTATCTTACCATGTTATAGACAAAGTGAGTTTGTTCAGTTCTTCCTCTACTATTTTTCAGTTCTTCCTCTACTACTTGCTTGCCAAAAAAATAAAACCACAGTTTTTCTAATTCCTCATGTACATTACATAAAACAAAACACGTTTTACATCAGTGTATGACAGGTTATCCAGCAGTATCTTGACAGCAGAGATCAAGGAGGGGAACAGCTAAAAGAGAATAGGTTAAAAATCACAGCCCATTCAGACTTCTGAAAACAGCACAGACACTGGCTTTGTCAAAGTCTGTATCTGAAGGTGCCAAACTACCCCTCCTCTGACAATTTACAAAGCTGTGGCTGTTATGGCTGGATTCCAAATAAAGTCTGTATCTGAAGGTGCCAAACTACCCCTCCTCTGACAATTTACAAAGCTGTGGCTGTTATGGCTGGATTCCAAATAACAGAATCCATAGTCTTTGATTAGCTGCCTAGTTAATGCATTCCTCCTTGCACTCCACTGGGAAAAGGGGTTCCCACCAAAGGGATGAGCAAACACCAATTCAAATATGAAGAGCAAACATTCAGAAGGAAATGTTGAGATTAACAGCACTGACTCACTTTTCTGTGGCTTAACAGCTGGCATTTAAAGAAATCCACAGGAGAGACAATAGATTAAAGCATAGCTCTACTGGAATTTGGGTAAGGACCTGAAATAACATCTCTGATCTTCTAGATTAACATTCTGTACTTCAAGAATACTTGTACTCCCAAAGTGAACTTTTTCCTGCTAAAATTTCTCTATTTTGAAAAATTACTTACAATTTAACAGGTTCACAAGATACTGAAAACAGCCTTACAGTTTAAGTGGCCCAGAAATAAATACTCAATTCTCCTTGGTTTTCATACAGAAAAGGTTGCCCAGTGAGGTGGAGATACCCCATCTCTGGAAACATTCAAGGTAAGGTTGGATGGGATTCTGAGCAATCCAATAATGGCTGAAGATGTTCCTGCTCATGGCATAGGGGGGGGATTGGACTAGAAGACTCTAGTCCAATCCCCAATTTAAAGACTCTTACAATTAAACTATTACATGCTTTTGTGACAGTTCCAACAGAAGAGTCCCAGTACACTGAAGACAGACAGCTCAAATTCAGGTCTATGCTCCAAACAGAAGAGGAATTTGAACCTTTATCACTGACATTCCAGGAACTTCTATTACACTCTGATGACACCTGAACACAAGTATTAAAAATGACATCTACACATTGCACCATCCAGGCAACTGTGCACTTTAGACTCTATGTGAACTTAACCCTAAATATCAAACTACCAGTTCAAATATCTCCATGGATTTAGTTACAATAGAATTGGTCTTTAAAAACTGCACTACTTTTTAAAAATATTTTATATTCAATGCAAATCATTTTTCTTTTTTTCCTCTTCTGTTTCATGCATGCAGGATGTACAGTACCTCTTTGTATGAAGACATAATCCTTTCAATAGCATCTGCTCCAGAGATCAGCAAGTTTCGTGATGTAGTAAAAGCTTCTGTTCTTTCACTAACCATTGCCTGCTTCTGCCCATCTTCCAATTCTGAATGTAAAAAAAAAAAGGTTTTGTTAAAATAGCCTGCTGATAATTATCTCTACAAACTTAATTATTATTGCAATGTGAGCTATTACAGAGCAGGCTTTTTCTTTTTTTAAGAAAAAATTAACTCCATGAAGACAACCTTTCAGAAACAACAAGTGAATGTAACTACCACAGCTTTGTCAAAAAGAGTAAGTGGGAGCCTATGGAATTCATCTTGTTAAGCAACACATCCTGTTATTTATCTATATGGATCATTGTCCTTTTAATATATCATCCTGCAACATAAATTTTTCAAAATATGAAAAAAGTGAAACCTAAGCAATGATCTGAAACAGATTTTGAACATTTTTAACATTTTTGTGATTATTAATTTTCAACGTTACTTATTTACTGACTTCATGTAGAAGGAACCATTCACATTTGTGTAAATCTGGCAACACTTTTATATTTCTGTAAGAAAGCAATAAACTCTCTTGGTATCAAAGGCATGGTTTCAATAGGATAACTCTCCCTCACAATGAAGTTTCTCTCTTCATCTGACCTCAGAACAAAGTTGTGAGGTTTCATTTATGACACTGCATCCTGTTAACAAAAATATTCTTGCGCCAAAGAAAGGATTTGTCTCATGTCAGCAGCATTAGGCAAGGAGAAAACACTAGCAGAATTTATAGAAGATATGTGAAAAGTAAGTATATTTAACATATCTACACATACCATTTTGCTGCCTTGGGTCCCACAGATTCAAGTTGCAAGGTTTGTTTTCTGAAGGAAACAAGATTTAAAAAGGAGTGCCTGACTATTCTGAGGCTAAATGTTGTTTCAGTGCTTATAATTGCAACTACAAATCACTGGTGTAGTAAACCAGTGGTGTAGCAAACCACTTTTAAAAACTTTCCACATAAAAGATTTACAATTAAAGATCTAAAGGGTTTTCTGCATCACATAACTTGATATGTATATCCATAAACTGCTTAAATCTTTTGCAGAATGGGATCAGGATATTATTTTTTTCCTGAGTTTGTAAAGTTTTTTTAAGCTTCTTTTTTAAACTAAGCTGATGCTAGGAATCGTGCTAGGCAGGGTAACAGGTGGATGGACTGTGGCTCCTGTTCTAGCAATTGTTACCAACACCCATGTTTCCACAGTGCTCATGATCAAGAAAATCTAGGAGGAATTCCTTGCAGGTGTAATGCAATCATACATTTCATGGGCTAAGTCAAGCAATGCAAGGGTAGAGCAAACAGCATTTTCTTACTCTCACTTCCCTGACAAATCAGATTCTAGAAATCTGGTGTCTGAGAATCTACAGGCAGTACCACAGCCAGATGTATCTTTCTGTGTTTATTAGTTAAATCTAAATGTTATTCTGTTTTCATTTACATATCCATAAAGGCATTCCTACATAACTAGATCACTGAAATGCACTATATTGCAGAGAAATACACTGGAATAATTATTCTATATATAATTAATTATATAATAATACATTATTAATTATACAGTAATTATTTAATTATTATTACAGTAAAATACACTGGAATAATTATTTAATATAATAATAATTAAACAGAAATAATTATTTCACTGTATTTCACTGAAATAATTAATGAAAAAAAATTTAATTGCTACATCATAACTTTTCATATATATGTGTGTGTGTGTGTGTGTATATATATATACACACACACAGAACATCTATGTTATTTTTCCTGGGTTTAATTATGATGTTTTCCCACTTCAATTCTACATCAGCACACTGTCAACTAGTTGTATGCAATCTTGCTGAGACACACTGAGAGACATGCTTTTAAAAAATATATAGAAAAGCTCTTGAAAAGGAGACATTACAAAATTCTTACTGATGTGGCTCTCACTTCAAAAAGTTATTTCCACTGCAAGAAGAATACATTTAGTGAATAGGGAGAATTCAGTAAATTCATTAGTAAAAGAGGATTTGAAATTTTTTTACTTCTGACACAACCAATTTTTGCTGATCTTATTGCGATTATAGCACATGCAGCCTATGCTATATAAAACCACCACAATTAAATCATCTAGGAACCAGGTATGGTTTAACTGCAGTAATGCAGCATTCCTCCTTCATGTAAATGCAATATTTACTGATGGCTGCTTCCAGCACCCAGGCCAGCTCATCTAGCAAGAGTTTAAGGATCTCTACAAGCCACTGCATCAGCCAGAATAGGGATATTTAAAAAATTGAAATTATACAGAATTTATGAGCATTTCACAGGCCCAAAAGACAAACTCTTCTATTATATAACCCACCAATATAATTTTTCTTGAACTTTTTGTACAAAACATTTTTCATATGGCTGGCCTCCTGTGTTTGAAAGTGTCACATTTTAACACACAGACTGTCTCTGTTTCACACAGAATCTAACATTTCCATTTTCCTTTTCCTTTATTTAATTGATCGTCACACTTATTTTATAAACAAAAATAAATGTTCACTGTGTCTAGAGAAATCAAAGCCTTGCTTCAAAAAATAGTTATTCTCCATAAACTGAGACACATTTGGAATGTGAATTGTTTAATACAAAAAGAATAAGAAATGTTATCAAAGAGAAATCTCATCTTTGCCACCTAAATTCTTCACTGAAAAATATAACACTATTTTAAAATTTCAGTCAGAAATATCACTGTCAAAGCTACTGTTCTTCTTACTGTTCAAAGATACTGTCACTGTTCTTTTTTCTTATTACTGAAGAATTATTGTTTTACTTTTTCTTTCTCTTCCCTGAAGAAGTGTATAAAATTTTTGGCTTTACACCAGTAGTCTCAAGTCTCACCATGGTACCAGTTTTGTACATTTCCCTGACTCTTTTGATTTATCCTAACACAAAAAATCTACTTCCTTCAGATGTGAACAAATTTGTGTGTGATCTGCAAAAAGCACTGTTTTCCCAAGCAGGTCATGGTAACTTCAGGTGTGCTTGATTCTTTGAATACCTGCAATACCTCACACTGGTCTTGATGGTGCTGCCAGTATTATGTTTGTGAACCAGCATTATGGTAAGCCCCAGGACTCAATAATAAACCCCATGTTTTAATAGTTTAGGATGCTGGTAGCAAATATAATTCTGCTTTACAATGTGAGCCACTGGTGCATCTTTGTTCTCTCCCACATTTGAAATGTATTTAACAAAAGAACAAACACGAGTAACAGGAATGTTATTTAGTTTAGCATGAGTACAAGTCCTTTTTTATTCATGCTCTAATGCCAAGGAGATATTTACAACATGTGGTTAAATGCTCCTTTTCTTGATTGTACTCACTCCCTTCTTAGCAGAAAGACCTTTATCACTTTTTCTGTTGTGCTGATAACCTTCACTGTGAGGTTAAATGCCTTTGTACGGCCTCTCCAGTTTGGAACAAGACATCCTGATATTTTTGAAGCTGTTCCCAGGATGCCAGCCAGGGTGCTGATGTAGTGCCCTCCTAAGGCACGTGATGGGCAGCAGCTCAGGGAGCTGAGCACCCAGCCCTGCTCTGGCACAACTTTTTTGTGGGACAGCTAAACCACGTGGGCACTGCACAAAGCCACAGCTCACACCAAGCTTGTCCACTTGGACAGTCCTCATTTGGAATATAACTTCCATGAAAGGAACAGAACTACTGCACAGAAAAGAATTCACTCATTCCTAATTCAAAGTACACAATTCAGAACTGATCCTTCTGAAGACTTTGTAGGATTCATGTTATAGGAATCCTATGAAATTTGTAATATATTAAGTTCTAACTGTGCATGAGGAAGCCTGTTAAACTAAATTAACCAACAGCCCTCCTTAACACATTTCTTTTTGCTCTCTCTTGTTTTCTCTCTCTTTTTTTTTTTTTTTTTAATAGCATCTGCAGTAACAACACTATTTGAGTCTCATTTCACCTCCAGGAAAATTGTGATAGGATGTCAAAAATGCTACCATCCTAGCCTGAATTTTACCTTCTCTTCTCCTAGGATGTCAGGGAAAATCAACGGTTTCCAACAGGTCAACAATAAGAGAAAAATTACCTATAATTATCTGTAATTACACTATGGTTTATGGAAGGAGAAGATAAGCACTCTGTTAAAGTTCACAGTATCATTTTGCAAAAGGAGATACAGTAATAATCAGCTTGCCATTCCAACAGTGACTAATGAAAAGGGAGACTGCAATAATCATTACAATCTTGTGTGATACCAGGATCCTCTAAGTCCTGACTTCATACTATTTATCACACACTCCAAGTTGGATCATTTGCTCAGCTGACTTACTATGCAAGTTATACATAAAACACAGATGTTGTAAGAAAGTCTGTGAAAAATAAACCAATGTGAACAGCACTCAAGGGTACTACGGTCTTTTGAGGACATAACTTTAAAGAAACACTAAGAAATTAGATGTTAAAAAAGATGTTATTACCACCATCTGCAAATCCCGTTGCGGTGATGATGGGCACAGCGACCATGATCATACCACAGCTACTCCAGACATACTTCATCAAGAACTGCTCTATCATGATGTACCATAAACGTTTGGACAAAATGAGATTCATTTGATCTGTCAAATCCTTGTAGCTTTTTTGCAGTTGTTTCAATTCTACCTATGGTTAAAATAATAAAATAATTTATTCCATGAAAGATGGACATGTAGTACAAGATACATTCACATGTGTAGAAGAAATAATCAGGTACCCAGAGCTGTCACTTCTGAATCACATCTGCCATGTGGTACTTCACACTCACTGTGCTGCAGTCTCACAGCAAAAGTGCACAGCTTTATGCAAGCCAGTGGACCTGGTTCTTATTTACACCATTGTTCCTCGACAGAACACTGGCAGGTTTTCAACTCTTTTAAGATCTCTAATACATACAAGAAAAACATAGCAGTCACAACAGTTCATTCTAACAACCATAATAAGATTGATTTCATGTCCTTTTAATAAAGTTGCAGCTGTAGAGTTTCACAGCAACTGAAAATTATGTTGGAAAGCATTTGGGAATCAATTATCTTCAGTGACTTAAAGTTGCAGAGTTGATTCCTAAAATGCTGCTTGTTTTTGCAAGCAGTCTGGGGAAAAAGAGAATTATCCCAGGAGGTTTAACAAGTCAAGACAGTTGCAAGCCAATATGTATTCAGTTCAAGCCCATTTATGTGGGAATTGAGAAAATGTATAATTTAGCTGCGCTTAAAACACTATTACAGGCAGGTTTTGAGAATGATTGTGTCTACAAAAATAAACCATTAATGTTATATAATCACTGCTTGAACTGAAAGAGTAATACTTCAGGCTGGTTTCCAGCTTTCATTTTCACTTGCATGAAACAACTTTTTTCCCAACTGTGTTTGAAAGGTACTACAGCCAAAATTTACTTCTAAAAAAATATGAAGAGTCCCTTAATAAGGTGGCTTTAAAACAAGCTACTAGTTTATGTAACTGTGATTGCAGAAGTACTGTACTTATGCTATTTTAAGACTGGTGACTACATCTTTGCTTGGCTATGTGAAAGAATGTCAAAGGTTGTAGCGTGCTCTGAGCCATCACAGAGTTTCCCCCTAGACCTTCTGGTGTGCCTTGGTTGCTATTTCTGCTGAAATAAATATGGTGGTTCATCCCCATGGTTGGAAAAAAGAAGTCTGGAAAAGTTAATCAGAATGGACTGGGTGGGGAAAACATAGCAATGTAGATTAGTTTTCTAGATAAGCATAAGGTCCATCTGCAAAACCAGAACACTGTCAGAGTTCAAGGGAACTGTGATCTGCTCCCCCTAGACACTGATTGTGAGACGGCATTTCCTAAGAAATGGGAAGTGCCAAGCTGTAAACAAGTTTAAATGTCAGAGGGACCCAAAATGTTCAAGAAGAGCATCAGGGGAAGCATGGGTCCACTCTGGCACTGCAGGAGCTAGCCCAGTGCTTCCAATTTCCCTCCTCCTTACCTTGTGCCCTCGGTAAAAGGCAATCTCTTCCACGTTGGCAATGATGCGCGAATGTATGAAGCGCAGATAGCCCTTCTTGTGAGCCTCCTCAGCCACCAGTTTGCCGAACTTGGGCGAGCAGGCTTTGAGCACACGGGCCGTGGCATAGACGACGAGACCAGCCAGGACTGTGGGCCCGATGGGGTTGGCCCCCCGGGACCGTGCCGTGCGGATGAGGGTGTAGGAGGTGAGCACAACATCCAGGATGGGCTTGGTGAGGTTGGAGTAGAGATGCGCCACGGACTGTGAGAACATCATAATGTCCTCGGTGAGGGACTGGTCAGGGTTGGCCAGCCGCCCGTCCATGCTGATCACTTTGTAGTAAGTTTGGTTGGCAAAGTAGGTCTCGTAGGCGTGATCCACCAGGCGCGTGCGGAAGGCGAGGGCCAGCTTGCACTCCAGGTACCGGATGGTGCTGTTCACGAAAGTTGCTGGGATTGCGATCATCAGCCACTTGATTAACTTGAAGATGAAGCTCCTGGGCTTTTTCTCCACAATGCTCTTCACAATTTTTCCATCGAGTGCGGCCACATAGATGGAGAGGAAAGTCCTGGATACCAGAGCAAACGAGTGGAGACAGAGCAAGCCCAGCTCGGCACTCACCAGCTTCGGGAAGAACAGTTTGCGGAGTTCCAGCAGCTGCTTGAAGAATTCCGCGTCCACGGCCGGAGCGGTTCTGCCCCGGCTGCCGGCGGGGTGCGGGACCGCCCGGCCCGTCTCATCGTGCGCGCCGCCTCTGCCGCTCGCCCGCTTCACACGCCCGCGGATGATGGGGTAGAGGATTTTGAGCCCGTACGCCGCGGCCAGCAGGCACGCAGCCTTCTTCGCGGCGCCCGCCCTGCTCCACTGCACCCGCCGGGCTGCCGCATGCAGCATGTGGGCCATCCTGCCCTCCTCGGCACCGCTACGTGCCGCTCCTAGTGCGACTGGCTCATGCTCGCTGGGAAGGCCGGTCCCGCCGGGTCTTCATCGGGGCGCGGGGCCCGGCCCGCCGCCGGCCGCGCTGCCGTGACAGATGCCGAGTGAGCGCTGCCTCCCAGGGGTGATGGTGCCTTCAAAGCGCGGCGCGTTGCACAACGCAGCCCCGCGCGGCGCAGCCCGCCCCGCCGGCCACCATTGGCTGCGCCGCGCGGGGCGGCACCGGCAGCGGCCCGGCCGCTCAGCGCCGCCGCCCCGGCCACAACCGCTATCGCTCGAGGCGCGGCCGCAGCGGCGGCTTCAGCAGCACCGGTCCCTCGGCGCTCGGCTCCGGGTTCACTCTGGGTCCCCCGGCGCTCGGCTCCGGCCGTACCGTTGATTCCCCGACGCTCGGCGGGTCCGCGGAGCTCAGCCCTGCAACGCGCCGGCTCGCCCCAGGCTGCGGCCGGCCCTTTCCTTCCGCCTGCCCCGCGGAGCAGGCTCCGCCTCCGGCCACGGCCTCGCCAGCGGCGCGGGGGGAGCGGGACGGGGGGCGGCAGCGCCGGAGAGAGCCCGGGTCCTGCGGCAGCCCCGGCAGGATGGGCAGCGCGTCAGCTCCGGCACTCCCGAGCCTGCCCGGGACGGGGTGGGCTGTAACGCCGGCCCGGGGCGGGGGGCGGCCGGTGCCGGAGCGCCTCGGCAGAGGGCGGCGCAGCCGGGCCGGTGGCCTCGGGCAGCCCCGGGTCGGAAATCGGCCGGGCGGCCGCGGGAGGGAGCCGGGCAGCGCGGCGTCTCCGGGGCAGCAGTTACACTGCGCGTAATTGATTTCCTGTCCTCTCGCCGAAAGGAAACCGGTATTGTGCACTGGCGGCGTTATTAGCCCAGAATAACCCCGACCCAGTCGCACAGCCCCTGCGGTAAAACTCGGCCAATTTCACACAAAGAAAGCCACAGTAAAGACAGTTGTCTTGCTGCTTTTATTTTTCTCTTTTTTTTTTTCTTTTTTTTTTCTTTTTTTTTAGTTTTCTTAGATACTTATTTCTACGGCTTCAGTTGTTTGAAATTTTAGGACAAGAATCAGAGTACTTACATAGTCTGGTACTTTTACACTTTGAAACTATAGTACTAAGGTAACTGCATAAGATAGTATATGAGAAAACATTAGTTTAGAGTGTGTATATAAAAGTGTGTTTTTAAAATGCGACACTAAGAGTTTATGGCAGTAATAAAGAGCCCAGTTTTTCCCTAAAAATGGAGAGTGAGGCTACCTGCCTCACAGTAACTCAGCAAATACTGTGTTAAATAATTCACATTACTGTTATAAAAGAACCCTTCATTGAACAGAGTGTAATGATGATGTTTAGATAGCAACACAAGCTTCAGGATGAACGAATGATAAAATTGAATGATTTGAGAGCAAGTGAGGTTTGCTTTTAGAAATCAGACACCACTTATCAAGCTAGGAAGATGTCAAAATCTGACCTAGTTCAGTACAGAAGACATTCAGTTAGTAGATAAACCTGATTTCACTGCAGATTATTTTGTCAGTAAAGTAGATTTTCAGTGCACAAAGATACAAGATACACTGGCTAAGAACTTATTTTGCTTATGGCTTCTTATTTTTTAAATCATGCTCTCCACTGGATACTTCCCTTACTGGCTTGTGTGTAGCACAGCATACTCTTAGATTTTGCCAAACCACAGCTATTTGCAATATTCCATTACTCTAGCATTTTTTTACCAAGGGTAAAGTTCACAGATCTCTTTCAGTTCTGTGTATCTGCTGACCTTTCACTTCACAGGATCCTGGATAACTGAAACTTCTGGTGATTTGGTGGTTAGTGCAGACGTACACCCCACATTCAGATCTGTGGGAACATTTAAGTGAAGCAAATCTAGCCACACAGTGTTTCAGTCAATAAAAGGAATGTATTTCCTTCTTTTGAAAGGATGAAGAAAAGACTGAACTGTTGTTTTAAATACCCCCTTTCTTCTGTTCTTGCTGTCTCAAGAGTTTTGCTTTGCCACAATCCTGCTCAGTAATCCATGCACAAACTCCTCTTTGTGGAGCATGGCCTTAGGTGTTAGATGGTTTTTTTTTTCTTTTTACTGCTGAAAGCAGGAATTTTACTACATTTAGTCATAATAACACTTCCCAGTAGTACTGCAAAAATAACTGCCAAAACTGCAGTAATATTGGTGCAGTGTTCTGTGCTCTGTAATCTCCACATTTTCTACTCACTTTATTATAAACTTCTGGAGATACATGTAATCAAGTAAGTTTGAGTGACTGAAGCTGTGGAATTGAAGGGATGTTGATATTAGATCCAGACTATTTGGGGGCTTATCCTTTCTTACGGAGAAACTCATTTCTTAGTGTCAAGAGATTGGTTTTTTAACATGAGGTTAGTTTTCATCAAATGCATTAAAATAAGTTGTGTGGATTTTTTAAATATACGAACCAATAACTGAGGAGGAAGAATATATGGCAGCAATAAGCATCAGGGTGAGTAAAGTCCATGAATATTTGTACATGCAGGAACTAGAGTGTAATCATGACAACTGATGCCTCTTTTTTATCTTCTGTTTTGTGCCCACACCAGCACTTCATCCTTGCACAACTTGGTGGCTGTGATGAAGGTAGTGGAATTGGAACATGCAGGAGATAATCATAATCAATCATTACGCAAGAGATAATCATAATCAATCATTACTCAATGATCATTTTTTTCTACCATTTGATTTAGTGTTTGAAAAAAATGATGTGCAATTTTTTAAGCAAAAGACCATTTATCTGATGTCTTGTATGATCCTAACAGAGGGTCTAATAGTTATAACATCATCTGCAGTAAACTGACATTTCCTTGCTGCTTATGGAGTTATCCACTGTGCCATAAGGACATACAAAATTAAAAAAAAAAAAAAGTAGAAATAGAAAAATAGAGAGAAAAATAGAATATAATAATAGATATAAATTCTGTGTAAAATATATATATGAATTCTGTGAAAAATAGAGATAAATTCTGTGTTTTGAATCATTGCCATTTAGGATCTTTAAGACTTAGATGCGTGTAGTCATGCATTCAGTACATAGCAATTTCTGTGTGGACCAGTGTATGTGAAACACATAATATGAATCCACACAGTGCTTGTTTTCAATTACTAGTAGTGAACTGTAAATAATGTCCAAAATATGATGTACTGCAGTATGGTAAGCTAGGTACATCCGTTTTTTTCTTTAATTTTGAGCTGTAGGTTTGCATAGTGGTGTGGGGATAGCAGGATTTCATTTGAGTCAGATTCAACAGAGTATGAACATAGAAGCCATTATTCAAGTAAATACCTTTCTCTGAAGTACTTTCAAACTTTCTATTTACTTTAAAGTCATCACTTACATAAGTACAGAAATACACCCACAGAATTAGTTTGCAACGTCAGGGCACACCAGTGGCAAATTTGATGTTTTCATCAGAAAAGGGTGATAAGATACCCTGACCTTTGATTTCAAATTTGTGTCAGCAGAAATTATCTGTTTATTTAGTCTGGTTAGGAGCTATTGGCTATATTCATATACCTCAGTAGTATATCCAGACACTGTAAATCCTTTAGGTGCAAATCCTTAGATCTAAGACAAGCTTCAGTTTTAATGGCACGGATGTGTAAGCTTGTTGAAGAAGCGTCAGTGTGGTGAGACTGGCCTGATCCTGCCAAGCAGTAGATTCCAACTCTTCCAGTTCTAATGAGGCTGTAAGGGTACCCAGACTAGGCAGAGAAGAGAGAGGAAACAGGAAGATGCTATTCTGTTGCTTGGCTCCTGAGTGTAAGCATCACAGAGATGGTGTAAATGGGGTGCATTCCTGCACCTGAAGTCCTTTTTCCCTTACTCTGTCTTTAGGGAGATACGCACTTGCTGCTGTAAATTTGAAGCCTGCTTGGCTTGTAGGTTCTAATAATTTACCTGTAAGGGATTTGGTTAATCTCTCTGACAGGACAGTCAGTAGCAGACTGATCACCAACAGTTCTGACTTCTAAGAACAGTGGTATTCTACAGAGAATACGGCTCTAGAAAAAAATATAAACAAGCTGTTTGCCTTTATAAAGTGAGAGAGAGAGGGAAATAAGCAAGGGTAGAGGTCAATGTCAGCTGCTCCAGGCATGGTAAACTGTCGAGTGATATTCTCAGACAAGGAATTTCACTTTTAATATTTAGGCTTTAATACCTAAGCCTTTAATATCTAGATTTCTCTTTCTTTTTAAACTTATTCCATACAGATAATTCAGCTGAACCAGGACATTTCTCTTTTATGCCTTCAGAATGTTTTTCATGTTTTGCTTTAAATCGTAAAGGTTTCTATTCTCAGATCATCTGAAGAAAATTCTAATGCTACCTTATTAAACCTTTTCTCAAGTGCACATAAACTCTTTAAACAAGTACATACCAAGTGCAAGAGTACAGGCATAAGTAGTAAAATCATGTAGCTGGTGTCAGTTAACAGTGGTGATACTGGCACTGCCCACAGCAAGTCTGTAAAAGTGAAGGCAGGAATAAATCCAGAAAAACCATTATTTTACTCATGCAGCCCCAAACACAGGATCTGCTGCCATCCATTTTGTCATGCCTCAAGAATTTATTTGAGGGTTTGCAGCTGGTATGACAACAAAAAGATCATCTACTGCAGTTTACTTATTAACTCTTATTTGGGAGACTTCTAAATATTAAAAATAAGCAAACAGGCCAGTGCTTCACCCAGCACAGTATTCTGTTTCTAGCAATCGCTCTAAGCAGATACCCAAGAGAGAAAAAAATTGCAATTTAATGTGATGCTGCAGCTTCATACTCACCCAACCTCTAGCCATTTTAAGCTGGGAGAATTTTGTGAGACTGGGAGGTTTTGCTATTAAACATTCCTTACAATTACTCTTTAAATTACTTGTTCAGTCTCTCTTGAAATGTTGTAAACTCTTACAGAAATAGAAACATCTGACAAGCCATTCCTCAAATTTACCATTTCATATGTGAAGGAGCACTCCTTTCTGCTTAATTTGAGCCTGGCTCCCACAAGCTCCACTTTATGTCCACCTATGCCTGTTCTGGAAGAGGCATTTAACAACACATCTTACTCTTACTCGCTCACTTCACCTCCCCCCTCACCTTCCCCATACCACTCAGGAGTTTGTCAGCCTCTATTCCATATCAGTCCTCAGTGCTTGAGTGCATGAAAACAAGAATTAAATAGTCTCTTCCCTCCCCTTTGCATTTTATCCAATGGCAGGACCTTCCCTATTATTTCACAACTTCTTTATTTTCTTAAAACCTTCAGTAACAGATGTTGTCAACAGCCTTAATTAAATCCATCAAGACAGCAGCAATCACTCTTTTCTGCATGTGTTCTACAGAAACTTCCATCTATAGAGCTCTACTGGCTTTCCACATGCTGGCCTATATTATAATTTCTGTTATATTTTTTTTTGTGCAGAAGTGAGCTTTCCAGATGACACAAAATTCTTATTTTTTAAATTGTGCCACATTTGCCGCCCTCTTGTCTCCAGGATGACTCCAAATTCAAGTGGTCCTTTCCACAGTGCTGCATTACAGAACTCTTCATTGAATACCATTTAGTCCTGGCTCTTTGCTGGTTTTCATTCTGCCTTGATAAGATCATGACCTTGTCTGCTGTTATTTTCACTTTGGACAGATCCTCACTGTTCCTGTTTCCCCAGGAAAGGTTCCTGCATAAAATTCTCCCCCATGTCCCCATCAATGAAGATTGATGAAAAAACCTAACATTTCTTTTCTGTAACATCCAAGTCTCTTCTGAGCGCTCGTGCTGTTCCTTGGCTATTGATTGTCCCTTTAGGCTTTCTAGAAAGATTTTGCTCCTAGTTGATGTGAAGAAAAAATATTTAGTAGTTTGGTTACTTTGCCTAGTTGTTTCCCATTTTTTCTGGCGTCTTATAATTGTATTTGTATTGTTCTCTGAGTTTGTGTTCCCCTCTGTTATCTTCTTTTTGCTATGGTTCAGACTTTCTCTAAGTCAAGTCTGGTATCCTGCAGCTTTTTCCTAACCCCTTGTAAGGATTTAATTGTCTTGGCTCCCTCTCCTAATTTGCTTTTGACATTCCCTAATTGGAGTTTGGCACATCTACAGAGGATTCTTGGGTCCTTGTTAACATCTATAGAAATACTGTTTTTGTAAAGTGAGGTTTATCAGCGCGAGACTCTGTAATAGACCTTGTGCACTGTTCTCCATCAAGCCAAGGATGGCACTTTGTCTTGAGAGTTCATTCTGTAAAAAATTATTCTATCCAAATAATACCACCTAAGAATGGCACCTGCTTCATATAGCAATGTGTCAATCTACTGTTGTCAGTGATACTGTCCTGGCTGGCTGTTTGCCATGTGGATCCAATCCCATGTTCTTCCCAGCCGGGCATTGAATTTTGACCTAGATAGATTAGCTGCTTCTCTCTGAGCTGGCCAGTTTGTTTGGAAATTTATTAGCCTCTCTACAATATTCTGTCTCTCCACCCTTTAAATGTGAATAGGGGAAGGGCTTTTCATTAAATTAATTGAAAGAGAGATCTATCTTTCAAGAGGTACTTTTAAAAGGGGAAACTTTGTTTTTAAATAAAGCTTTGTCTTGTGTTTTGAACTTCCTCAGACTCTGTCATGATTTTGCAATATCACAGCCATCTTTTAAAAAGTACTCTTTAGGGCAAAACCATCAACCAGGCTACTATAAACCACCACAAGGTCAGTGTTGCTTTATTTCTCCATAAGCTGATCTCTCAAGGAAGGGAATGGCATTGAGTATGGAAGAAGGCCATGGAAGGCCTGGAAGAAGGCCATGCAACTCTGTAAACAAAGTTTCAGCACTGCATTTGCCAAAGAAAATCTTCCACTTGGAACAGAGTCAGGCTTTTTTAAGTCATGCATTCCTAGCAGTAGATAATTAGGTCAGTATTTAGGGATCTGAATAAGTGTATCCTGGTATTTAAAAGTGCCAGAAATTCTCACCCTAGATAGAATGGGAAAGCATTTTAGTGTCCCTACATCTTTTATGCAGTTTTCTACAGATGGATTTAGTTACCTAATGTTGGATATCAAGATCAAACAAAAAAATCAAAGTTAAAATATGTTAAATTAACATTAAAAAAATCAGTAATGTTGTAAAATATTTAAATGTAACTGTGAAAGTCACCAGTTTGGGTTTGTTTTGGGTTTTTTACTTAACATTCATCTCTTTAGTAATTCCTTCATTTATAATGAGCATTAGAGTAGGACACTTGCTGGAAAGGGGAAGGTTCATTAAGAAACATGAGAACTATTTGCAGTTAGTTCTAAGAAATGTCTTGGAAACACATTTTGTCTCTGTTTCTCTCTTGCTGTCTCTGGTGGGTATGATTTTACATAAGCAGTGTCTGTTCACTCAAGGGAATGTGTTTAGGGAAAGAAGCATCTTCAAAACCTCAGGGTACAATAATGCTGCAGACAGAGTTGGCACACACTTTGAATTCACAGTTTCATTGTCTAAATTAGCTGCTTCCTCTCTGGGTGTGTTGGGACATAGAGTAGGGCCCTCACTTAAATGCTCGAGTCACCCATCAGAAGAGCTCCCTCTCTCTTATTTGATTATGCAGGAGTTCTGTAAGAACCTACTCAAAGCTGGGTGCCAAAAGTTGCACAGTCAACATTTCAACACTAGCCTCCCTGGAGAAATGCTTTCTTACACTGCTTTGGGCTGCTTTGATATGTCTCTTCTATCTAGAACTGATCTGATAATGAAGAAGCATGTCAGAGAGGAAAATTCAGGTGCTGAAGGCTGGAAAGCTGTTCTGAAGAAGATACTGTATAATACTTTCTTAACAAAGGAACATGAGATATAGTTATTCTGAAGAGTAGCTATAAAAGTTAGAAAAAAGGGAAATCTTTAAATTTCAGTCTTTGACAAATAGAGGAAGCCTCTTTGTTCTGTTCTTATTTCACTTCCCAGAGAATCAACTAAGCTCTATGAAACTCTTGTGACCTTTTAAAAATTAATAATTATATCATTCAATTGTTTGAAATTATGCCTTAATTCAGAAATTCAAATGAATTATTGCAAACTTTTAAAATGTTGACAGTCAAGGCAAAATATGCAAACATTGGAAATATAATCATATTCATCTCAGGTATTATTTAATTTTTTACTTTGCCCTCCTCAAAAAAGAACTGATGTTTTATTTTATGATTGTTTGAAAGGTCATTAGCTTTATTTGCAAGAAATAATTTGAGGAGAAGATTTATTATGTTGAAAAATTGAAGCAGCCACGTAACTTCTCCTGGATAACTACCAGATAAAATAAGTCAAAAATAAAGAAAATCCCACTTTTTTTCCTTTAAATCTAGACAATACTGTGAAAAAGTAAGGGTGATATAGAAAATATCATATATTAAAAAAACAAATGTAAAACTACATCTTAGACATAGTATTAGCAAGTTCAACATTTACACTAGATAGAATTGAAAATAAAAATAATTGTTTGAAGTGAAGAAATTAAGTAAATGTTCAGTCTGTCATCTGTCATATTAGCTGTAGAGACACATAGACTTAAAATATAGATATCATTTATCATGAAGATTTTAATCTAGTGTTGTTACAAGAAACAATTATGCATACTTATCAGATTCTATAAACAGCCTAGCCAAATTAGAAGTATTAGAAAGAAAACCATCTTGGCTAATTTTTAATTTTAGACTCCTAATATCTACTCTGAACACTCTTCACATTGTTGTACTAATGCTAATCAAACTTTAGTACCCTGAAAAATGTTAGGCTAAAGATAACTCAGGAAAGAAACACCACAGGAAAAGATTCATGTAGAATTTTGATGATTGTTTTGTAAATGGGTGCCTTCACTTGCTGAGATGATGGAAGTGAGTTATAGGGAAGGGAGCGAGTGGAGCTGTGCTGCTGCCAAGAATCTGAGTGGCTCTGCATCCCTCCTCGAGGGTTAATCACATTTACACACAACAGCTCATCAGGCAGGACCAAGGGTAACAACATCTACCTGTAGAAAATGCTCATCGCTTCCCCTGTTGCCCCTAAAATACCTGAGGAAGAGCAGGATCAAAAGTGCTCTCTTGTCCTAAAAATCACTGTGGTTGTAGCAGAGACAAGCTGGATCTGAAAGACAATTCACTTGGGACAGCAAGATGCTCATGACTCCCTTGGGAAAGGGCAATGGCTTTGGCAGCAGCCTCTATGGAAACACCAGGGGTTGAAGAAGGGCAGCAGCAACCAGAGCATCACCATCAGTGCCTCACTTGGACGTCTGCATCCTTCCCTTTGTCTGTCAATCCCTGTACCACTGTTCCTTCTCCTCTGCCAGCCTGGGGCATGGGGAGCAGCTGCCCTGGTGCTCTCAGGGTGGAGGAGGCCCTGCAGGAGGGGCCCTGTGGCCCTGCAGGGAGGCTGCAAACCATCCGGGGGTAGCCATTGCCTCTGCCCACAGTGCCAGCAGCGCCCAGGGCAGCCCTCCCTCCCTGCCTGCCTCCTCAGCAGCAGAAAATGAACTGGGTGGGTGGCAGTCGGTAAGTGAAACTCTTCAAACAGCTCCGTGCAGTGTCAGTGTCCCTCACAGACTGGGCACTGCCATGTTGTGTTTAACAACCCCGATGTCCCCTCACAAACCAGGCACTGCCATGTTGTGTGTGGCAGCCATGGGGTCCCCTCACAAACTGAACACAGCCATGGTGTGTGCTTCAGTCCTCATTTTGCCTCACAAACTGAGCACAGCCATGGTGTGTGCTTCAGTCCTCATTTCCCCTCACAAACTGAACACAGCCATGGTGTGTGCTTCAGTCCTCATTTCCCCTCACAAACTGAACACAGCCATGGTGTGTGCTTCAGTCCTCATTTCCCCTCACAAACTGAGCACAGCCATGGTGTGTGCTTCAGTCCTCATTTCCCCTCACAAACTGAGCACAGCCATGGTGTGTGCTTCAGTCCTCATTTTCCCTCACAAATTGAGCACAGCCATGGTGTGCACTTCAGGCCTCATTTCCCCTCACAAACCAGGCATAGCCATGGTGTTTGTGACCAAACAAGTGTCTCTCCATGGAACAGTAGTGCCCCAGCATGTGTGTTTCAGGCCTGGTGTCCCCTCCCAGGCCATGGTGTGTGACAGAGTCCCCTCCGGAGCCAGACTGTGGAAGGTGCAGGTGCCCTCCCACCCCAGGCAGGGAGTCACATTTGCACTCTTGTGTCTCCACAGACAGGGGCTGGGTGAGGCCTTTCTGACGCCCTCACAAAAAGCAGTGGTTACCATTTGGGGAAAAGGATGTACAGGTATTGAGATTCACTGAAATAGTAAAGCATCACAAACTGAGTTTAATAATAAAGAAAGATAAAAGATAATGTTCTGTTTCTTTGGGTGCTGTGCCTCTGCCAATCTACTAGAAATGTAAACCCCACAGATTTTGTCAGCCATTGGGAAGCAGCATTGCTGAACACAGCTTTGGAATCATCCAGACTCTATGCAGAATCAAACTAAAAGAACACCCTACCCATCTGGAAGTCTTCCCAGCAAACTGAGTTTTCTGAATGTTGCCTCTGTGAAACAGGAGGAAGGGAGAGTTTCACTTGGAAAAAACCCCAAAACACCAACCCAAGCTTTGTCCTAACTGCCTGCCTTCCATACCCTCTGTAACAAAACCCAGTGTGTAGGAGTACTGCACACATTCAGCAAATACAAAGCAACCTGCTGCTTGCTGCTGCTGGTAGTATCTGTCAGCATTCCTTGGGTGAATCTGGGGTTTATCTTTTAGGTGTCAGAAAAACTACAGGTCACTGGGGCTCCTGCCCATTGCAAGGTTATATGCATATGTTTGGAAAGTTTGCTCTAACTTTAAGCAAAAGGTAATTCCAAGGGAATACTCTATATTTCTAACCCTCACAAAAAGTTGTAATCTTACTGATCTAAGGACTGCAGCTGTGCTCACTCTGCTCATGAACAGTGACCCTGACTTCCAATTTTATGCACCAAGTCCTACAAGCATTTCACATAAGGCTGTGTTTGGCAGGTGAGACAAGTAGTTGGAGGTATAACTGTCTCCTATATTGAACAAACAACAGCAACTTGTACTGTCAATCTGTTTTGCTTTCCTGTTTTACAAAAGGTCCCCAGTGTTCTGGAAAGTCCCAAAAGGTAAAAGCTCATATAGTGCTGCTTTTCTTTGCTAATATAGTTTTGTAGCTATATTGCAGCATGACAAAGAAAATTAGGAGGAAATAATATATTGACAAAGATTTCTTAAGTTTTAAGAAATTACAAATTGATTAAATTAATGCATTACAAGTAAAATGATTAAAAGCTTTTTCTGTTTTCTTTTTTCATGTTAAATGTGTTTGGTAACCTAATATCAAATATGTTCCTATCCTTACTGGAGTAAACTGGGATCAGTCAAAATTATTCAACAGAGATATGTTGACTTTAGTACCTGAAGGTTTGATCATTATAACATAACATAACATAACATAACACATAACATAACATAACATATAACATTAACATATTTGTGTCCTAAAACTCAGACCCACTGAGGAGAAATTCAAGCAATGACTCAAGATTATACTTTTGCAAAATTAAAATAAAATTTAAAAATTAAAATAACAATTATTTGCATTTTACAGAAGCAGAATCATATTAAAGCAAGAAAGGAGAAAACAAAAGGTAAACGGTTTCAGTCATATTGGATTTTATATTGTTATATAAAATCTTTAGTGGATTCACTTAGGTAAAACTTTCAAAGCATTTGAAGTGAGATTCAAAACAGGAGCTAAACAGTTACAATGTGTTTCCTTGACTTTTAGGGTAAAAGTCTTGTTCTAGATTTACTAAACTGAATTACAACAAGAAGAGAAGGTGTGAATGAATGAATTGGCCTGTGCCCAGTTTTGGCTTTCCTGGATTGCTTCTGTTACCATTTTGAGTTGGTATGTGGGAACACATGGGATTGCTTGAAGCCACAGGTGATAACCATGTGGTCAGCTGGCCCAACATACACCTACACAGCCATTCTTCTGGGCCATGTAAAAGGATGGTAGGCTCATTAAAGTCCTTCTTCTGGCATTTGCAAAAGGAAGATGGTTTATTTGTATTTTGAATCTGAAAGTGAAATAAGGGAATCAAACTTATCCCTGGCATAGCAGGAGACATTTCAAACAGGAAAGAAAACAGCAAGAGAAAATTGCCAGAACCATAATAAGTGGAGTCAGTTTCCTCCTCAGCAGCAGGGAAGAAAGAGGCAGTATAGGGAAGCTGCACCATTGTAGCTGATCCCCCCAATACCCAGAGCAGGTGCACAGGCATAGAGAGGTTGAGGAAAAACAGGCTGACTGTACAGAGACAATTACTCAAATTAAAACATTTACATATGGGAATGTGGGACCAATCCACAGCTTGTCCCCATCACTTTCCCAGTTTTCTGGAGCCCTGTGAGCTCCCTGTTTTCTCAGGGATTACTAGTCTAAGCCACATAATATAAATTACAACTATGTAATTTGTTTCAGTGGAGAGGGAAAACAAGAAAATACAGGATTATTTTTAGTAATGTAGTACTAAATTACTAAATACAGTGGTAGTTTTCTAATTACTATTACATATTTATTAGTAAATTGGTAATTTAGAGGTGATGGGGAAAAAACATCTGGGACACTGAAGGGAAGTGATTACATTTGGGGGGGTGGGTCCTAAAGTAAAATGAATTTTGAAGTGTTGATTTGTACACAGGATGATTTTACCTTACTGAAGATATTCATTTTAACTGAAGAACAGATATTTTCCATAGATAATATTATCCTGGGAAGCTAAAGATAATAATAAATGATACTAAAAATTAGTTACCAACAAGCATGTTAGGTATATTTGTTACATGTAACCTGCAATCATGACAGGGATTACATTTCAGAAGAAAAGCCAATGCTATTTTTTCTTTTGGCATAGCCTTCAGTTTTCAATATCTGTATTTTGTTTAGAAAAAAATCTTACTGGGTTTATTTATTCATCTGCTGTAATTAATGATTTTAGGATGGTTATTAATAGTCTCTGCAAAATAGAGATGTTTATTTCCTATATTATTGTCCCGATAAATTCAAAGTGTCAGTCATATCTCTTTTTATTCCTTGTAATAAAAATTCTTTCTGAATTCCTAATCTTAGAGATTTTTCTTTTTTACTTTTTCCTCTTCTTTTCTTTTTTTTTTTTTTGTCAAAAAGCTATTTTCTTTGTCAAGAGAGAAATTTGGAGAACAATAAACTCTTTGTGTCATTATAGATGGCACATCTGGTGTACTTAATCTTGCTTATCTTACATGCTTCCTGAAAAGACCCTTTAAATTTTTTTAGGACTTAGTTCTTGCCACATTTGGTATCTTTTATTTTAAGAAATATTTTTAGTGGTTGTACACAAAGTTTGAGAAATGAGCATTTAAGGACTACATTTTTGGCATCAAGATAACAATGATTTATTTTGAATATGACCAAATTATATTTGCATTCTTTTTCATGGCAATAAAAATAAAGTAAGAGCAAACAGGGCATGAGAATTCAGAGATACTTAACTGTGTGCTTTTATATTAGGAATAGTTTGGTCTTGCTTGCTAGTTTCAAAATAATTGCCTATACTGGTAATGCATGGTTGAAGCTTCTGTCAAAAAGTTATTCTCTCCTTTAAAAAATTAAGGAATACTTTGAAAGAAAGAAACTTAAGTCAAAAATGAAGCTCCTGGAAGTATCGTCTCCTAAAAGTTCAGCAGTCAGTTTGGATCTTCTTAATCTATATGTGGTTAACCAGATATCAACCAAAAAAGAAAACACTGGTGAGTTTTGGATATTCTGACACATCAGAATTAGTTATTCTTAACTATTACTGCTGTTATTTTAGTTCTTGTTCTTCCATTTACAACTTAACCCTCAAGTAAACATTGCTTTATTTTTAAAGTAAAAAATTTTATGTTAATACAAAAATCATGACTGAATAAATTAAGTCCAGGTATAAGAGGAATCAAACAACCTTGGCTCCTGCCTACTTCACCTTTACAGCCTTGTGCAGTGTCCTGGTTCCAAGCCAGGCCAGGGTAAATATTTGCAGTAGCCAGGACAGGCATGGCCAGGACTCTGAGGTGGCTCTACACCTCCTCACATCATACACTGGGGAAGAAGTCCCATCCAGTGGGGCAGTGAGTGGCCAGGGAATGTTGTGCTCCCTGTGGTGAGCACCTGCCTGTGAATCATCACTCTGTTATTAATAGAATTTCTTGTTTCATTGCTGCTTCCAGTAAATTTTTATCTCAGCCCATGATCTTTACCTTTTGTGCTTCCAATTCTCCTCTCTGTCCTCTGCAGAGTGATGGGGAGAGGGAGAAGGAAAGGGAGAGGGAGATGGAAAGGAGGGAGAAGGGAGAGGGAGCAAGCAGCACATGTTTTGAAGTGTTTCTGTGGGAACACTAAATTGAAGAATACTGTTCCTAAACCACTACACACACTTATTACCTTCCCCATTCTATTCATTAATTTTACCCCACATTCATTTATTTTCTTCTTTGCTGTTGAGTGGGTCCATTTCCCATCCATTTCCTTTTTCATAACTTTGGAGGCATTTGGAATAGTCTTGTCAGTTCTACCCAGACTATCTTTCTTAAAATCCATTATTAAACTTCTTGAGAAACATCACTAAAACTTGAGTCCTAGCTCTTTAAATGTAGATGTGGAACTTAAGGATATGATTTAATGGTGGACTTGGCAGTGCAGATTTAATGGCTGAATTCGATGATCTTAAAGGTCTTCTTCAACCTAAATGATTCTGTGATTGTATGATTCTTGTCATCTGTGACATATTCATAAACCAGATTATGGAATGTTTTTGTCCTGTGCTCAGAAGAGTAGAAGGTGACTGAGGAAGGCAACACACACAGTGGCTGACTCAATAATTTATACTATTGTGCCATTTAGAATAGAGTTTTTGTATTGTTAGTAGCAAAGAAAGAAACAAATATGGCTTTAAATGGACTAAGAAATATAAAACAACAGCTTTTGTACTCTAATGAAAATTCAGGAACCTCTGAACTTTCTCCAAGCCCAGTACTGACATAACAAATACATTCATTGCAGAGAGCATGAAGAAGCCAGTCCACATTGATATCACTGAAGATGAAAAAAAACCCATCAGGAGGCATAACTTAGAGCTTCCCATGTCACCCCTACGTACACAACACAAGTCAAACTTAGATGATCTCCAGAGCAGGTACTTGTATAAAATAGGCAATAGTTATGCAATAGTGAGGTTCTGGGAGAGGTATTTCATTATAGTCTTAACATTTGAGGTATCAAGGAAACATAGACATACCATTGTAAACAGGGAAGTTTTACAACCACTCCTGTCATTCCAGTGATACTCTTACTGTGAGAGAGTAATTAATAAATTCTGAATTAAAAACTGCACATGAAGGTGAGAGATTTTTTTAAAACTGCTTAAGTATCTGTACTCATGTCAGGTACTTACATTAAGTTTATCTCAAGGAGCAGGTTATTCAAACAGCATTATGCACTTACACTGTTTTCCCATCCAGCTTTGGACACCCTAAAGTGACCAATTCACAGACAGGCTGCTCACAACTGCCTAACAATCAGGCTGTTTTAAGATGTGTGGGATAATATTTCTAAGTTATTCTGAAATTAATACTCAGAATATTTTAATCGTTTTGATCTTGTATTTCATAGGCTGTTTTTATTCATTTTACAAGGTTACAAAAGCAAGTATTGGAAAGCAGAAGACAACATCTCTCAGAAAAAGTTAAATACCAGCATAAGGTAAGTTAATTGTCCTTATGATATAAGACTAAGTATGTGCAGTAATTACTGTATTTTTAAGTGATTTTTCAAAGAGTGGACAAATCTCATGGATACTGAAACACAAGAAGTCTTCTTTCTCTTTAAGAATATATGGATAAATTATTTTCATGCTGCCTATATATTTCTTGAAAAAAAGCTGAATATATATCCATCTCTCCTCAGGATAGCATTTGTGTGCATGCTTCAGATTAAGTAATTACTTACATGCTTCCCTGAAATAAGCCCTTATTGCCTTAAATTTTTAGTGAAAAGTCAGAATATAGAAATTCTATATTCTATATCAGAATATAGAAAATTTTCTCTTCTTTGTGGTTTATGTGCAGAGATGTAAAAGATACAGAATAGCTTGATTACTTTGAACTTTATGCTTAAGTCAAAACAGTTTTAGCTAAATAAAATATATCTTTGTTGTGTTTTGTCCAGCTCATTCCACAAGTAATGGAATTAGGCTATGTTGATTCTAGTACAGAAAACGAAGACAACTTGGCAAGAGTTTTTAGTGCTTGTCCATTGCCCTCCTCTATTTTTCAGTTCCCTTACTGTACACAGCTTTCAGAAGAAAATTTCAACACAAAACTAATGGGCAACGTTTGGGAACAGATCTATGAAAAAAAGCTGCAAAACCAGGTTTGGTTAATGTTTTACTTCCATGGAATCACTTTAAACTAACTTTCATTTATTTGGTGTGTAAAACTAGTGTAACAGTGATGGTAATTATGATTGATCAACATTTTTTGTAGGCTGGTGGCAATGAATATTCTGTATATTTATTTTATTGTTCTGAAATAAGCTCAACTCAAGCTTTTGTTCACTGAACTCTCAGTGTTGCTGATATCTGCAGAGAGAGAATTAGTCACATACTGGTGGCTTTCTTTTGCTTCTGGCTTGTAAATTTGGTTAAAGAAATCTGAAATATATTACAGCTAGAAATACAGCTTTCCTAAACATACAGTTAGTGTAACTGGGTGTTGCATGATCCCAGGTGATCCCATTACCTAATTTTTTATCTTTTAATGTCTCAGTGATTAACATAGTTCTTACAGTATTTTCAGTACTCTGCTGTTTAACTCTTTACTTTTAAGAAACAGTTGAAAGTTATTTGTTCTGATGCATATTACTATTTTATCTGTTAACTTTGTGATTCTTAAAAGAATCATCCTTAGAAAAGTGATAGCAAATATAATATGCTTTATTTTTAGCAAATATATTAGTCATTGGAAATAATAAAAAAAAATATGTGTTTCACCAATGATATTTTGAAGTTTTGAGGTAAGTGAGGAAGAAATGCTTGAGGAATTTCAGAAGGGGAGATGATGGGTTGTTCAGGGCATGAGTAATCCAAAACTCACAGGAAGCTGACCTGAAGAACAAAGAAGCCTGAGAAATATGTTTTCAAAACACAACTATGTTTTGTCCACTGCTATGTGCAAGAGAATGATTCAATTCTGGAGGCCAGTTTGGCAGAATCAGGGAATCCCTGATGGAGGTCAAATGCAAAGAGGAAGAGTGCCAGGAGGGATGGGCAAGGCAGGAAGAAGACAGAAGCATCCCCTCAGCTGGGAGGGGTGGCATTAGGATGGCCAGAGCTGAGAATCAAAATGGGTGAGAAGAACAGCAAGGAGGACTTCTGTAGGTGTGTCATCAAAGAAAGGAAAGCAAGGAAAATGCTGTCCACTGCTAAATAGAGTTGAGACCTAGTGAAAGATTACATGGAAAAGCATGAAGTACTCAAAGACTACTTTGCTTCAAATTTTTCAGACAAAATCTGCTCTCTGGCTCATCTTAAAATGCAGTCAGGAGTTGGGGGGAGTTGAATGAACCAGTAGGGAAGGAACAAGTTAGAGAATCCATTGTAACTTCACATAAAGAAATATATGAGACTGGACAGAGTCCAGCCTAGTATATTCAGGGTGTTGGATGACATCACTGCAAGGCACATATTTATCACCCTTGTAAGGCTGGGGTGAGCAGAGAAGCTTCCCAGTGAGAAGAAATACACAAATGTTATGTCCACCTGCAAAAATGTAGGCATGATCTGGGGAAGCATCATCTCCCCTCTGTCCCTGGAAGGATTAAGGAGCTAAGCTCCCAGAGGCAATTCCAAGGTACATGAGGAACAAGAAGGTGTCTGCAAACAGCCATCAGATTTTGCAAGGTGGACTCTGCCTGGTGGACCCAATTGCTTTCTGTGATGGAATTAGTAGCTCTGGGAATTAGAGAGAAGAGCAGGCATTATTTACCTTGACTTTAGGAAGGCTTTTGGCAAAGTTTCCCATGGGATTCTAGTAGCCAAAATGGGTGGCTATGAACCAGAGGAATGGACAATAGGATGAGAAAAAACTGTCTGTTACTGTCATGCTTAAAGTAGTTATCTGTTGGCTAAAGTTTGTTTGGAAACAGTTGGTCTGTAAGGAGGTTTGGGCTTCTGCTGTAAAGATATAAAGAATAGTGGGAAAATATGTGTGTTGTTTGCAAACCCAAGCTGAAACTTTTAAAGACTGTAACAATTATGTACATTCCCAGTTTGACAGCTTCTACTGTTTTCTCAGCCAGGTAACAGCTTTGATCGAGACCCTTGGAATACAAACCCTCCAAGCCAGTGCATTTTCAGGAAGTCTGATACAGTGTCTCAGGAGCTGTTCAAGCCATTTGATAGGTAGGCAGTGATTTTACATTAATGAGGAAAGTAAGGGTCAAGTTTAATTAAGAAGAATACTAAAATAATCAAAACCTTATTGCTATTTGTTTTTTTCACTGACTGTTTTTCAAATAAAAATTGAAATCAAATGGAAATACTAAACAAAGCTATTTAAATCTGCTGAAAGGCAGTAAAATCTGAATTTTGGGTAGGCACTTGGAACCATGATCTATTTTTTGCAAAGTCACAGACATGATAGTGTTGCTGAATTCACCTTGAATGATAGCGCAGATTTACTAAGAAGCTACGAGGAGGGGAAAGCTGCCCCAGGGGTTATTAGTTCAGGGCAGTGTTGCAAGTGCTTTTCTGACAATCTTGATGCAGTAGCAATTGAGCATCTGCACCTGCATTATTTATGCTAGGGGTTCCAGGAACAAAGCATTTTCTTTCCTTCTCTTTCATGTGATCCTACTATAGCTTTCTTTTTTCCCTATAATTGATTCAATAATACTTCTATGAGACTATACACTTTGTTTTTAAAAGAATGGATAGAAATTGAGAATATATTTCTTTTTGTATGTGCTGATTAAAAATCTTTCAAATCACAGATGATTTAGGGCCAGACTCATTTGTAATGAACATTTTATTTAATTTTTTTCCAGCGGCTCTCCCTTGGACCTAGAGGTCTTACATAGCTAATCTTACTTTATTCCTTCTATTCCATAAGTCTGTCATATGGTTGAAAGTTCCTGTCCAACTCTAGCTTAGGCTGGATAGAGACATAAAAAGGCCATACAGTATTTTGCTGTTCCTGAAGGGCCTGCAGGCTGTTTGCGTGGGGAGTCAAGTGACCCATAAAATCACTGGTCAAATAAAAACTAAACACATCAGCCCCTTTAACTTCCACTCTTCTAGTGGCTTCTCCTCACTTTCTCCAGCAAAACCTAAAATTAGCACAGTATTCACCTTGCTGCACATCTGAGTGAATTCCCAATTAATATATTTACACTGAGCCCTGTATAACCTTACCTCACCTCACCTACATCTCTCCTTTCTCCACCAGTCATCAGGCCTGCACTCATCTGCTTATGTCACATCCTCTCATCTTCTACCCATTCATGGGTCACTTACACCATTTCCTTTCCAACTGCTCTTCAGATCCATTTCTTTGTGTTGTCCTCATTTTGTTTTCATCCATTGTAGCTATAAATTCTTATACCTCAAGAGATCACAATTCTTCTGTGAAGGGAGTTTCTTCCACTGTATGTGAAAAGTAGGGTGTCAATTTATTCAGTTGTTTAATGTAATGATGTAATCAATGTCCATAATTCTGAGACCTGTGGCACCTCAAGGTTATTAAATATTAATTAAATGTTTTCATGTCATATTTCCTCATCTACTCCTCAATTTTATTTTGCATAACAAAATATTCAGCTGGAGTTGAGAAAGGCTCTCTGAATTGCTTCACAAAATGGTTTTACCTTCCTCGTGTAGATCTATCCAAGAATCCTCTGAAATAAACTCTAGTGTGTTTAGCCTTCTAAAACTGTCCTGGTGAAGTTTCTGTAACTAGAGAAAACTAGTTTCTCATTCAAATTCCATAGAATCTTTATCCAGCTCCAAGTATTTGCTGATCAAAACACCACAGGCATTTTCTCCAGTAAGAGTTTTCTGTACTACATTTCAGTTCAAAATTCTATTGATAGCCTTGCTTAGAATGTTTTAAAGAAAGGTGGTTTTTTTTTGATCGGCCTTTTTTGCCAGATCTCTGTCCTTCAGAAGAATCTCAACTTTTTGCTCAGAGTTTCTGAAAAGTCAGTCAGCAGATCAATCCTGGAAAAAAACACAGTGAAAATGTTAGATTAAGAGCCAGTAAGTGAAAAGTGAAGTAAGTGAAAGCATGATGGCTT
This sequence comes from Agelaius phoeniceus, assembly GCF_051311805.1. Classification (NCBI taxonomy): domain Eukaryota; kingdom Metazoa; phylum Chordata; class Aves; order Passeriformes; family Icteridae; genus Agelaius; species Agelaius phoeniceus. The sequence continues at coordinate 58,684,513 of NC_135269.1, forward strand.
TCATGTCCATGGTGCTCACATGATAAAATCTTCAAAACCACTACTTTCAGAAGTGGGATAGGAAAGTAGAGGCATAACAAAATATCTGACTGGCCTCCTGACAGTGGAACAGAAAAATTCTGTGCTGAATCAGGATTACTGATTTCAAGTACAAATGAAAGTCACTTGTTATGGGCTTTCAGTATGGAAGAGAAATATAGTCTTAAGCAAACTACTTTTATGAATGGAAGAAACTCTTTTCCTCTTTCTCTTTTTCTCCCCAACGTGGCCGCCTTTGGTCAGCTGGTGGAGCAGCAGTGACATACTGTGGCTGATTTTATAAATCACAATTCTCTGTCCAGGAGGATGTACTCCATGGCTTTGTATATTTGGAGACATTTAGAAATAGGACCCCTTTTAAATCAATATTACCATAAAGTAGATATAAAACATAATAAAATACACACTTTTTCAGTTGAAATACTGTATATTTAGGACAAAATCAAGTGTAATGAACAGTGAAGTTTTTGATATTTTTATCATCAAATTATCATAAAGTGTTGTGTTAACAGTATTTTGCTTGTCTGTGCACTCAGCAAAATGTTTTTTTCTCTTCTACCCCTGTTATACCTCATTGCCTACCCCCAGGCCAGACTGCATGAATTCTGCCAGGAAAAATCCAGTGATAATAGCCAGTAATGAATCAGAAAACTGTGAAGGAATAAAAGAACCAGTATTTGATGTTGTGAAAGAAACTGCAGGATTGAAAGATGGAAGTGGTTGTTCCTTTCTGGCACTATTTGAAGAAGAGAGTCAACCAATCCATAATAATCCTTCCACAAAGCATTTTAATCCTTTTTCTAACCAAAGCAATAATGACATTTTTTTCACTGTTCCTGATGTTCGAAATCAAATTACCAACAGAAATTATTCTTGTGACTCTAGAAGGGTTTATCCTGCAATCAATGCAAAAGAAGATTCTGCAGACAGACACCTTGAAGGCATTTTCACAGCTCCAGAACAGGTTTTCCTTAAAGGTAATAATGTGTCAAGTACAAGCTACAAGGAAACAAGTGCACTTCATAAAACACACCGGCAGAACTGTCATGAGGGACAGCACTACTTCATGCCCTGTGAACAGAAAGAAAGAAGAGCAAACCTTGAAAAAATTGGTGCGTGTCATATTTTAAGGACGTGTATTCTGGATTTTATTCTCCTTTTAAAGATATATGTTCTTATAACCAGAGATGTACCTGCCCCAACTGAAAACATCATGAATCTTCAGAATGCAGTCACATAATTTTAAAACCCACTATTTAAATGATTTTAAAATCTTGACAGAAACTTTTATATGAATTGTATTTATTCTATTGCATTTCAAAATCAAGGTTTACTTTTTTTTTTAATTTTAGAGACATTTGCTTATTACCATGATCAGCAGAATATCTTAAAGGAGAATGTGCAGAATTATTCAAGAAAAACAAGGTGAGTGTCATGGAAATTACCAATCTATTAACCAGTGATAACTGCAGAGACTTTGCTGAATTGGAGAAATCCTGCTAAGAGCACAAGAAGGCAAAATTCTAAACAGTATTGCTGAGGACTCAGGTTTTCTTAGTGAAAATAGTACTGTAAGATGTGAATAAATCTATGCACAGGAAAGGCCATTATGCCTCTGTGTATCTGCCCATAATAAGACAGAAATACTGCTTCATGGGGCAGTTTGGAGATCCTGAAGTTAAGCTGTTGATCTGGCTTGTCCTCTAAAATACTCTGTCTCATTCCACTGGCTACAGAGCAAGTAGGTGTCTCCTCTGGGCTATGTGAGTCCTCTGTGTTTTTCTAAAGACCTGTTTTTCAAAGACTGATACATAGTACCTTCCATTTTACAAAACAGCACTATCTTCTGTTATTGCTTCAATTCCATTTTGCATTTCAACAGAAATGAAGTTTATGAAAAACATATTCTTGGTGTTAAATCTCAGGTTCAGAGATAAGTCCAGTGATCTCAGTAGTGGGAAGCATTTAATGGTTACTGAAGACAAAGTAAAAATTGAAAAGTCACCAGTAAGGAATTTAACTTAGAAAAAAAATAAAAATGCTGGGGAAAAATCACTTACCAGAGAACTTGTGTTTGCCTTTCTCAGTGATGACAAGTCTGTGAAAGAAACAGCCTGGAATCAGAACCATGTCTTTGTGTTTGAAGAGGTAACTTTTAAAAAGATGTCTTTTTTTGTCAAACCCTCTGTTTGCATGATTTATTTGAGGTGGAGAAGGATTGTCCACAACAGTTAGAAACTGAATATAGCTTCACTGAATTAACTACCATGGAAGCTTCTTTTCCATCATGGTTTATATGAGGAATTCAGAAAGAACTGCTGCTAGTGATGTGGTTCAGACAGACAGGTCCACAGTTCACATGGTTTCATTCACACTTTGGCTGATGCCTGAAAGACATTGGGTAAGTTACCCATCAACACTTACAGTCACATTCTGCAGGCAGTGCCCAGACATTATATGCAGGATGCTTCAGTATTATAAAGGAGCTTTGTGCCAGCATACAGATAAAAATTTTTTCAGATGTCTTGCCTGTAGAAGCCTGTAGAAGCTACATACGGTACTACTCAGGGGTAAAAGTACCTCTTAAGATAATTTGTGGTATGGTGCAGTGACTCTTTATGTAATACAGAAACTGAATGTTCCTCTCTTAACCTGAGATGCTGATCCAGCTGAACCCTCACTATTAATACCTTATTATTTTTAACAGTTCACCACAGCACAAGAGAAAGGGTATAAGTTTGGACTGAGTTCATATCTTCATGAGATGGGTTAGTATTATTTATACATTATCATGTAAAAATATTTTCTCTACATGTGAAACTGAAACAGTTACTTTTAAAGCCAGGGAGAAAGATCTTTTTAGGATGTTAAATTTGATAAGGGCTTGTATTTCTGATTCACACAGCACTGTAAAAAGACAACTAGCATTACCAGGTAACTAAGAATTAGCTGTGCTTGCTTTTCCTTGAAGAGTTATTCTCTTCCAATAGACTATATGCTGTCACTCCATGTGTGGACAGAAGGAGGGGGAGTAAGTGAGGTAATCCTACATCCTTCCTGCTCACTCAGTAGCTGTAGGGTCAGGGTGCTGGCTGCATTTCAGAGAAGAGGATCTCTCAAGGGCCTCCAAGAAAGAAATATGTAACTCCAGTGTGCACATGGAGTCTGCTGTGCTCTTGTGCAGACTCTGCTCTCCAGAGTCCCACCTCTTTTTGGGTAGCCCAGTTCTGCTGCTGATTAACAGCACAGCTGAGGCTTTGGGGGCCCCATCTCACAACCTCTGTTAAGGTGTGTTGACCTGAGAAGAGTTGCTGAGAACTAGATTGACCTTGCTAACATTTTGTTTGTTAAACAGTATCTTAAACCTGCATCAGAAATAGTAATGTTTAATTCTACAAGCTGTACTTGAGAGTTGGATCTTTGGGGATTGTTCTGTGAGTAACCTTTTCTTTCTTTTTCATCTAATTTTTCAAGATGTGGACTCACCACTCAGCAGCCAGTCTTACAGTTACTCTCCAAGGCAGACTGAGAGCTATTTGAGCTCTAGTCCTGACACAGTGAGTAAATCCTTGTGGGCTGGCAGGGTTTTATTCATCTCTCTATGCCCGAGTGCACCTAAGGGTGGATGTATCTGGAATCTCGTTTTGTTTTGTACGAGGTAACTTCATGTCTGATGAGGAGAAGAAATCATGAGCTGTAAATTTTCATAAGTAATTTGACAGACATGTGGTCTGTTCTCTTGATAATGGCTGGCCTTGTGGAATTATATTGCATGACTGTGGGAAGATGCTAAGCAATGTTCTGTGCTTTTCCTGTATGTATAGCTGCCTTACATTACATGCCTGTAAAGCAGAATGATTTGATGCACTGTGTTTTCAGTCATTCTTGAACACAAAAATGCCATGGTGTGAGATTATAAATTGCGTGGGAGAGTGGAGGTCTGCATTGGCCACCTTCTCTTCACCAAGAGCCGTCCTTGGAAAAGGAACAAAACAACCCACAAACAACCAAAAGCAGACAGTTCTGGCCTTTCTGTTTATTTCACTTAGCTATTAACAAGTCATTACTTTAGTCCTTAGTTACTGACCTATTTGAACAGTTACAATTGTACAATTCTGTTCAAGCAGTCTGAAGAGGAAGACACAGCCAAAAAGAAGGAATATCTGAATGAACAGCCCTTGAAGGCACATGGTGCCAACCTGTTCTCAGCCTCAGTGAGCAGAGAGGCCCCCAAGAGCTCTCACACCCGAAGTGTGGGTATGAAGCCCAGCAGTACTTTGGCTAGTAAAGAAGCAAACAATCTTCAGGAGAAAGACTCCAATTTTTGTGCCACAGAGGAGGAAAATAGAACCCACCCAGCTCTGTCTCAGGGCCCATCGCACCACACCTTTAAGAGGGAGCATGTCGGTAGCAGCACCAGGTGCGATGTTTGGTCGCAGACCGAGGGCTCTGTGACCGTAGAGAAGGTGGACGTGGGCACCCAGTGTGGCACCCTGAGGGTGTGCAGCTGTGGGGGATCGCTCCCCGCTGCCCGCAGCCCGGCAGGAGAGCAGCAGTGGCCAGTGCGGGACGGGCAGCAGCCCGCGGGCACCGGCGGCGCGGCCGGGACCGACGCCTTCTCTGCTGAGGCCGAGTACCTGAGTTTGCCTGGCGGGAGGACTCTAGAGGTGCTGAACTACATTGATAAAATGAAGGAGAGAGAGAAGCAGTGATCCTATAATGGCACGTTAGGAACACAGTAGTTTTGTCCTGTTCTCAGTGTATTTCATTCAGTTGGCATATTCTGATTTTTCTAGCATGGTTAGGCAAAAGATACTTTTACTGTTTGTTTGCTTTAACTATCAGTAATTATGGGTTTCTGTACCTACTGCTATCTCAAAGTATGGGTTTCTATAGATATCCAACTATTAACAAAGGATTTAACAATAGCCTAGTAAATAACAACATTGGGAATTATAGTTTTCCCCACCATATATCTGTAGGATTCTGTAGTTTAGAATTGATTGACTATGTTTCTTTTAAGGTAATAGGAAGATGTTGTTCTACTTCAAAAAATATTTAGTGTGGCTCTGAGTTCAGAGCCATTGTCTGATTCTCACCCATTTTAACAGAAAAACTTGCCTTTGTCATATGTTCATACTAAACACAAAAATAGGAAACAACAGAAAATTTACATCTGTACACATAGAATGGAATGTAATTTAAAAATATCTAATTTATTAAATTATTTTAAATGCTCTTTTTTTATCCTGCAGCAGATCCAGTCATTCATTTTATGGCTGTTAATCTAAAAAAATCTGTCATGTGTTTCTGTATTCTGTCTGCAAACTGAAAATCTGAACTACTTGCATCTTCCTTTCAGTATTTCTGTGAAGCTACAAATCACAGCAAATAAAAGTTTCTGATAATATTGTTTCTAGGTTATGTTCTTGGCTTCTAAAAAGTTCCTGGTAAAGGTGTCTGTTACCAACATCTCCTTGCAGATCCTACAGATCCATACACCTTCACTCCTAAATAGATATCTCTCTATCTTAACTCTGTGTATGTGTGTGCACATATATATATACATATAATATGTGTATATATAGAAATGCCTGTGCTGGCATTGGCCAGCTGGCTGCTTGCAGGGCTCCTCTTCTTCACAAACTGGGCTTGGGAAAAAGCTGTGCTGGAGGCCCCCTAAACAGGAGATTTGCTTCTATAAGGTTATTATGTTGTGTTTTCCCCTTAGAGTCTGCTGTTAAAAGATTCCCTGCCCTTATTCCCACCAGGTCAGGGGTTTTTCTATGCTTTGTAGAAGGGGTGAGTGTCACCCAGCCTAGATGAGACTTGTCACCATTCTTTGTCTCTGTTCTCATCATCAAACAAGTGGCTGGTTTTGCTGCTGGTTTGTTTTTTTTTTTTTTTGAAGCTAAGTCTCATTTTTAAAAGAAGGTCTACATTGCTCAACAGTTTGCAGGTTTATGGCTGTGCTGTTTTTTAAAATAGCAGCTCAGAAATTTCAGTGAACTGTTCTGTACTTGGAAGAAAATAGCACTGTCTTTTATATGTATAAATTGCATACATAGGAAGTGGTTTGCACAGCCAGACTTCTAAACCATGTAACTATCACTTAGCCAATTCACTGCCCACTTCCTAAGGCTTGACACAAGCAGATTTTCTTTTTTAGGTTGCCTCAATTTGTTGTCAAAGCAAACTCCCTAGTCATTTTTTTTAAACTGCAATATTCATCTTCTTCACAGGAGATATAATTTATTTGAATAACAGCTATGATTTTCTGAAAGCTCAGCTGTTAGCCATGGTTTCTAAAGCATAGATTTTCACTCAGTGTGACAAAGTCAATTCAGATTGTGCCACACCAGCAGTGGCCCATGCTGGCTTGAATGTTGCTTTCCCAACAGTCCCTCACACCTGGTACATACCTGTGAGTCCTTCCAGTGGTGTTTGTCCAGCTTCCCAGCCTCCCCCACAACTGATGTGTCCCCAGGGCACTTGGCCTGCCAGCCTGCAATACACTGTGGCACATAATAGCTAAAAGCTCCAGCACTGTATGCTTTAGAGGGGTTTTATTACTGCAGCAGACGTAAAATTGGCCAAAGAGTTCTTTGGTGTCTGGGTTAGAGAGGTGCTGGTGACCCAGACAGAGATGAACTGCCATTAACTTGCAGTGGAAGTTCTGCTCCTGGTTTCTCTCTGATGGTGGCATTGTTTGCTGGGACTTTTAAACTGTGGTTAGTTTTACACTGAAGTGAGCTACCCACGTTCAGGCAGATACTCCAGATCTGCAGAGCTGGCCTCTGAGCCAACATATTCCCAGTCTGTGCCTATGAATCTAAGGGACAAAGAAGGCAGGTTGGAACTTAGGTGGGAAAAGAGGGGCAGTTGCACCATATGGATGTATGTGTGGGGGGTTTCAAATGTTCTTTATTAAGTTATTCCTCATATTTATCATCGTTAAAAGCCGCTCAGTGGGTATCACTTATTTTCACTCCAGCCACTGATATAGAAAATCTCACAACCTGTGCAGTCCCAGCCAGGTTTCAGCCTGGACTGCACTGAAATTCCACTGCTCAGTGCCAGAAACTCACCCTCTGACTAACTGTACATAAGACCTGCATGTATGTCTATAATGCAATAATTCACCACTTGGGATATCAAACACTGTAGATAATCATGTTTCAAAGCCTTTGGATGAGAGTATATAAATTCAAATTACATTCCCATTTTTACCTGTAATTGCATAGCAATCAGAAGAAAGAAAACTATCTTTGTAGTGGTTTGTGTGCTGGCAATGATGACAAATAAGGCTGCATGCTCTTTATAGCCAATAGAGAAGTATTTTAAAGTAGTTGCATTACTATTATTGCAAATAAAGAGACTTGTGCTTTCTCCTTAGCTCAGCACCAGTCTGCCCCTCTGTTAGGGTACTTTCTTTCCCTTGATTATTTTGTGACTTCAGGGAAGAGCTGAGTTTGGTTTAATGGCAAGTAGTGACCTCAAACTGTGCTTTCTTCAGCTGATAATTCAGCAGCAGTAATGATTGTCATCTACCTAAATGTAATGATTGTCATGTCACTAAATGTAATGATTTCCATCTCTCTAAATGCATTCAGGCCCCACCAGCTTTCTCTGAGGCAATAGCTTAGGCAGAGGCACCCCTGTTTCATCCATGCCATTCTTCCTGGCAGCATGCTGAGCCTCCAGGGAGGCCATGGAAATGCACGTTTTTAACTGTTTGGTAAGCATCAATTGTAAGTAGAATTTTGTTGGGGAAAAGGACAGAAGGGTACCTGTAATTAAGCAAAAACCCAGGAGCTTATTGGTGGCAGTCAAATACTTCTAAACACAGATGGAAAGGCTCTCACTGAAAATACTACCATAAGTTTCAGTCAGAATCAGTTTTAATATACAGCTCATAACTTAATTTCCCTCCAAAATCAGCTCTAATGACAGTAACCTGCAAGGTAAGATTTTCTGGGCAAGCACCAAGAGAAGTTTGGTCATTAATGGACCAGTTTGTTGCTGGATGTTCTGCCAAGAGCCTCCACAAACGTAGAAATTCTTATTTCATTTTCATGAAGGATTATCATTATAGGAAATGAGAGGCTTAAGTCTTCATACAAGTAATTATTTCTCTAGTAGAAACTGAATTGGCTTTTCAAGGGTTTTAACAGATAGCAAATTGAGGGAGGATGAGGTTTCCTGGAAAAAACATTTAACTCTCTGCATTCAGTGCCTTCTCTGTCCTCATGAAAGTCAATGACCTTTCTGCAATGCTTCTTCAGCCTGTTCTCCTGACAGCCTCTCAGAGGTTAGAGGTGACAATCCCAGTCACCCAAACCAGAGCTTGCTTCTCCAGGGCTGGTGATGGGGAGCTCCAGCCAGGTCTCCTGACTCTCTGAGCTGAATGCTGAACGTGTCCCCCTCTCCAAGCATTCTGCAGTGACTGCACACCCTGATGGTGCTTGCTCTGGTGCCACAGCCCTCTGGGTGTGCAAGGTGACAGGAGCAGCTCCTGGTGAGCTCCCACACAGCACAGAGCTGCAGAGGGTGCTGGTACACCTGCTCTGTGGGAGGGGATGGGGGATCTGGAGCCTAAACACAGAGGGGTGGAGAGTGAGAGAGTCAAGATAAGGCAGGAGGCTGAAAGAGGCCTGTTGAATTGTTTAACAGAGCTGAAAGAAAACATGTCCAAATGAACCATTTATCTGTGCCCATTTGCAGAGAGAGTGCTGTGATTTACTGCCAGTGTCACACTCAGCACATGGGTGCTGGCCTGACCCAGAGCTGTGGCTGATCACAGGACAGACCAATCTTTCTTACTACAGAAGATTTATTTCATTTCCTGGGCTGGAGTCATTATTGAGAAACAGGAGATCTGTAAGGAGCTTTGCTCCCCAGAGAAGCTGCACTCCATGCAAACAAATTAATTTCTGGAGAACCCCAAACCAGCTGAAACTGGCAGGGATCTCCAAGCTTGCCCAGTGCAAGCCCCACTGACAGCAGGGCCAGCTGGAGCAGGGTACTTGGGGCCACGGCCAGCTGCTATCACACACACCCAGGCTGGGGCTGGGGAATCAGCCCTGCCAGGAAGGGGCTCCAGGGAAGCTGTGCCTGCTCTCAGCAGCTGCTGCTGATGGAGGCAGCCCTGCCTGAGCCACTTCCTCCCTGTGCTGAGAGCAGGGCAGGGGCCTGGGGCTGGAGGAGGGGGAGCTGTAGGTGTATGGGGAGGGAGGCTGGGTGCTGCTGCTGCCATCCCTGCCCTGCTCCACCTCCTTAGAGCACAGCCCCTGCCTCTCTTGCCTCTCCTCACCCACATTTCTGTGCAGCAATGAAGAGCAGCAGTGTTTCACCCAACACCAGCTCATCCTTGAGTGCACAGCCACAGAGCTCCTTCAGCAGCCCTGCAGCCTTGGGCTGCACTAACTATGGGCACTCATCACTCCCCCACCAGGGACTGTGAGGGTCCCCAGTGTATCCCTGTGAATCCCACCAGCCAAAGGAAGCTTGACATAGAGAGAATACAAAAAGTATCTCATCTGGTACCAGGCTGGGGGTGGCAGTTAGCCTTCTCCCAGCTTACAAAAACTTTGCTTGCTCTTGACTTTTTTCCCATCATTTTTAGTGGCCCATGAGAGGAGAGCAGTGGGGACAGCAGCTCCAGCTTAGTTCCAAAGCTGTGTGGGGCATCTACCTCTCCCTCAGCCCCCTCAGCCAACCTGCAGGTTATGGGTACCTTAAACACCAGGGAAAGCACAGGAGAAGCCATACAGCATGAGACTGACTGACTGCAGTCACATCTTGTGACAAACCAGTGACAGGGCACACTGACCAGACATCCTGACAATGAAGGAGCTCACTGGGAGCAGCCAGACAGTTTTGATGCCATCTCCCCATGAATATATTAGAACAAGTACCAATTTCATGGCAATGCTTATTCCAAGGCACCACTTCCCAGTGGGGACCTGGCCACCTGCTGCAGGCCACAAGTGCCACTTTAGGGACGGAGAAGTCATCTGGCACTTGCAGGACAGCTCCTTGTGTGACTGCCAACGGCCCCTTTGCAGCTACAGCTCTGCTGAGTGACCCTGAGTGAAGGCTTCAGGTGGAAAATGTGTATGTGGGATTTGGTGACAGCTGGATGGGGACACAGGGTCTCAGCAGCCTCAGCTGTGGAGATGGTTTTGAGAAGGAAAAGCTGCAGGACTGGGGAGGCTGAAAATGCCACATGTTAAGGAGAAGGGCAGGATGTGCCAGCAGAGCAGGGCTTGGCTCACTCTGCTCCTGTGCCTTGTCACCATGCACAAACTGGTGAGAACAGCAGAGAACAGAGAGCTGGCCATAGAAATGGGGAATAATTCTCTCTATATATGCAGTTTTGATAGATTAGACAATTTAAAAAGTGCACTCCAGCACTCAAGAAGTGTAAAAAAAAAATTAAAAATTGAAGACTAAGCCTATGAATCTGAGTTCTGGGAAAAAAACCTCTGTTTTTTAGAGAGAGATTTAGATCCTGAATCAGCTGCATCCTCAGCCCAGTGCTGCCTTCTGACTTTGCCCCCCTCTACCCAGGACAGCTTGACACTGTCCCCTGACATCATGCAGTGGTGTGGCAGAGACACTATGGGCACTATGTCCCCATACTCACACTTCACTAACCATCCTCCACACCTTATGCCCTTCCTTCCCCCAGCCTCTGCTCAGGATTTGCTTTGTGTTTTTCCTGCTCATGTTGCCGTGGCAACCTGATCCACTCTCAATTCCAAATATCACCTTGATTATGAAGTTTGGCTAATCCAGCCCCCTCTGCCCTCAAACTGCTCATGTATCTCACACCACCTCCCTGATGGGCCCCCAAACTCTCACTGCTCCTTCAGGCATGGATCTTCCCCACCTCTCCAGCCCCTTTATCCACCTTTACTGATTTGTAAGTAGCTCTCTTTCCAATGGGGATGGACACTGCAGTGATTCACTGCTTTTGTGAAAGTGGGAGGGCCTTTGTTTTCCCTTCTCACACCTGAGTCCCCTCAAGGGATGTTCTCCCTTGGCATCAGTGCACTGCAGCTTCTACACTCCTGAACTGAGCATAACTCCTGCATCTTTGTAAGGATCTGTACGTTCTTGGGAAGGATCTGTGGAAGAATGATTCACAGAACAGGGCTGCTTTGGAAGCCTTTAATTTCCCTGCCATTTTCTACCTGCAATAAAAGGCACCTCAGTCCCCCCTGTGTGGTGCTGGTGTTGATGTGTTACAAGACTGTGCACAGGTCATTTTGGATGTGTGCTTCTCTTTCTTCCTTCACACAATACATCTCACTGCTCTGTGTATGACCCCTGCTTTTCTGTTTGGCATTAAGGATTCTATCTGAGCTTTCGTGGGATATCACAGCCCCCAAAATCAGAGTGTGCTGGCTAAGGCAAAGGTTTCATACATCAGAAAAACAGATGGATCCTTGTATCCTCCTGAAACCCAGATCACAACATCTCCTATAAAAGTATCCAACCAAATTAAACTCACACAGCCCTCCAGATTTTTTTGTCAAAATCGACATGCAGAAAATATTCCTGGTAGTTCTGCAGTTAACTCTCAAAAAGCAAAAGCTTTCTAAGCTTCTGGACTATGCAGACCTTCTCAATCACACACACACATGCAGGTATGGGGTAGGTAACACATGTAAACAAGGGAGTGAGAACCTGCCCTGGAGACCAGCTAACAAACAGCCCCAGGATGAGACTGTGGAAGTGCTGATGCCAGTGTGTGTGTCTGGTTTCCACAGAGCTCAGCTGGTTGCTCGATGGGCTGAATGCATTAGACTGTCCATCAGGAGAAGAGCTGAGATGTCAATCATTTTGGGTCAAGTGGAAGTGAAACTGTATGAGCTGAAGCACCCAAGTATGTTTGTGCAGGGAGCTCTGTGGGGGTGAGGGGTGAACTGGAGGGACACCAGCTCAGGGGACAACTGGCAGCAGGTCCCTTCAACCAGCCCAGGTGACCACTGGGATCAGAGAAGAGGGACTTTTTTTTTAAGCTTACCTTTAAGTTCCCCACTTACCTCCCCCAAACTGTAGAAGCCTTGAAAGAAGCACTTAGTGCCTTGCACAAAGCAAAGGCCACACAGCACTCTAAGGGTGACTTCAGTTCAGATGGAGCATCACCCAGTCCTGATCCTGAAAATGCTCACAAAGATTTGGAGCAACTACTGTAACTGCCTGCAGTTCAGTTCTACACAAGGGAGAATGCATTTGGCAAAAATCAATCCATCAGTAGTTGTTTTGTAATAGTAGCTGGAGCATAGACAAATGGCAGAAGGCAAAAAAATTGAGTGCTTAACAGCAGAGCCACCAGATTTTCATTATCCCACAAAGCTGCCATGTAGTTTTGGTGACAAGTAATATGAACTGCAGTCACTCATCACCTTTATAAGCACCATCAGCCAGAAACCTAGAAAGAGAAGCTGTCAGTCACAGTGCTGAGCTGCCTGGCTCCCCACATGCAGATATGCACGGCCACAGATACAGGATTGCCAAGCAGTCTCCCACTGCCAGCTTCTCCCCACTGGCTGTGATCTCTCTGCATCCTGGACCAAAGGGCTACAGCTCTGTCAGAGCCAGCTCTGGATCTCACCAGGATTCAGCTGTGGGACCTGTGCTGGGTGGATGGAACAGAACCATCTTCCATTTGTTCTCGTGGGTGCAATTCCTGTGTCACACTGGGGAGTGCAGCCAGGGCAGCCCCAGCACAGCACAGTCACGGTCATGCTGCTTTTTTTAGCCATCAAACTGATTCCAGCAATTTTCTTAATAAAACACACAGAATTAGGACAGTTCACCATTAGAAAGCAGCAACTGCTGCTCTTTTCCCAGTCCATAATCAAGTCTGACAGTGGAAATTGCTGTAAGGAAACGAGTCTGCTTGGGCAGAGGACATTGCAAACCCACGGTGGGACATTGGGACAGTTGGTAGCTCTGCATATCTGCATTCAGCTCTTCACACAAATCCTCCAGAAAGGAAGGGACAGACCTGGTGTCACAGAACCATTCTCTGATTTGAAAAACATCATATTAAGATCATATCCACAGCTAATCTTACCCTTCCCTTATTTCAGGCAAACCCATGGCCTATCTGAGCTCATTTTGCTGAGCAATGTGAAGCTGCCACTCTAAAAGGTGACCTGAATACTCAAACAAATGAAACCTTGACAAAAATTCTGTAATTAAGTATCTCACCTTTTATTTTGTTCATTTACACTTCTGGCACTGACAATTCTTTGAAGATATTTATTTTTATGTAAAGACCAAACTTCATTAAAGCAATCATAAGTCAATTAAATAATTTTACATCACTTAAGTTTCAGAAAATGTACAACACTTTCATACATTATAGGCTTGACCGGTTGGAAATGGAAATGGCACATTTTCGACATGGTTAAGAAATGACTTGGACAACCCAGCAAATTGTTTTGCCAAAACCTGTTTTGTACTGAATACCATAACCTGTGCCCAGGGATTACGGTGTGCCTGATGGCACCATGTGCACATTATTCAGCATGGAATTATTACTCTCAGCTTGGTCCCCAGTAATGTCTCAGATATTCTAGATGGCATTTGTCCCACCAAGATCCGGTTAACCATTTTGTAGAGGAGTGAGATTCACAATGGAAAGCAGAGACATGACTCGTGCCACTTCCCAGGGACGTCCCGGACCAGCAGGACACTGAGCACATGGAGAATATCAAGCACATGGATAATCCCATCAGTTTCCCAGGGACTGTTGGAACACTGGCAATCAAACAGATGGCAGGCGTGCTCTAGGCAGGGCCTGCAGTGTAACGAGCATCCCAGCACCATGAAACCGCCTCGTTTCACACCTGCTGAGCATCCACGAAGTTTCTCCCGCAGAAGTCACGATGATGGTCATACATTCAGTCCTCTCCAAAGTCTGTGTAATGTTTAAGGCAGCAAGAGAAATTTGCCTTTATTTTAACACTTCAGAAACAGATGGTTCCTTTAGAAATAGGTGGACAATATTCATAATTCATCAGTATGCTCCTTATTTATATAAATGTCATGAAAGGCCAAAGCAAATTCTGACAACATTTTTCTCAACAAAAACAAGGAGATTAACTGAACTGGATTTGAAGCTTTAAAATTACATGTGCCAGATCATTCACATGTAACATACTGTCTAGGGACAATGTGAAAAAGCAGGGATTTAGATGAAGTCTGTATTGTGAGGCCTGACTCTTGTCAAACTTCCCCTGGCATGAGTGAGCTCTACTGAAGCCAACGAGTGAGCACCTCTGATGAGAGGTGTAAGATTAAAAACATGCCACGGTTCACACTAACAGGTCATTGTGGCTAAAGTATATTCTCATATACAGAACTCTGCAACACTATTAACACCCATTTACAAAACACTACAGTGATGGTTATTGGCACATAAAAAACTCCTTCTCTATATGAAAACATACACAAAATAGATAAGAACTGCCTTTTTTTCAGACTTTTAAAATCTATATATAGTTGCCTTTGAGGAATTTTAACCCCCAGTATCACAAACAACAATATTTCTTTAACAATGTTCACCTAGAATTTTACTGTGCTGACATTTGAAACACTGCCACAATCTAGACCACTGTGGATTATGCTTAACTGTACTGTACACAAGGTGATGAAGATTGATAGAAAACCACTAAGATTTTTGCACAAAAGTATGACTTGTTAAAATCCAGAGAACAATTGAGTCACTTTATAGGCAGCAGCTACATGTAAGCTGTAAATGTTACCCGCAATAAAAACACATTTTGCCATAAAGCACATATTGTGGCATTATCTGCTTCTGGCCTGGTACACAAAGCTTGATTCTCTTCCCAATGCAGAGGAATGGGTTTAGTTAGCTTGATTCTCTCAGAAAAAAGTGCACAGATATCTTACTCTTTAAAGTGCTTTGCAGAACCATCTCTTCTGCCTTGATTTCTACCCCTAGATCATTCTCTGCTGTGAAGATTCTGCCTCTTCTGCAGTAGTGATGTTCAGCCAACAAAGCCAACAATGCAAGTAAAATTTCAAAATGACCATGTTAGAAGAGCATCACCAAGAAGTAGAAAGGTGGGTAAAAAGTGGAGAAGTACAGGGTCTGTCTTTCCCTTGCCCACTGAATGCCTGTGGGACCACATGGCCTAAGGCAAGACCCTTGCTTAGGGCCTGTAGCAGCCCCTGAAGGTCAAAACTTCTCCCCTGTGCTCAGCCCAAGTGACTACAAATGGCAAAAGAGATTTCACCAAGGAAAAAAGTACAACTTTGCCAACTCAACTGCCATGCCCTCACCTCCACACAGGCATGGGAGAGCAACACAAGAGTGCTTCTTCCCCTGACAGCCCCTCCATTCCTATCCACAGGGCCAAGCACAGTCCCCACCCCACAAGGGAGACAAGCAGAGACTGCTCCTGCTGGCTACAACACCCATCTCTACTGCAACTTGACTTTATGGTGCCTTTGGTGCATAATTTCCTTCTTCTCCCCTCCCAACCCTAACTGCTACACAAGTCAAATGTGGCATTATCAACCCATCCCAAAATGAGTTAGTGTTGGAACAATGGTCCTTTGTGATTCACCCTTTCTTGCCCCACCATTTCTGCCAGCATTGTCACTGCACCTCCCAAGGAAACGTCCACAAGAGTGACCAATCCAAGGTGCCCACACAGCAATGGAACTCCAGCCCCCAAATGGCTCCTGGGCCTTGCTTTGACTCTCTCTATTTTCAAAACAGGTTTGCTTCTCTTGTTAAAAGATTATTTTGATCGACAAAGTGACAAGGGGAAGAAAAAAGTGCCAAATTAGATCAAATTACTCAGCATGGTGAACAAGCTACTATATGCAAATTAACATGAATTAAATTTTAATATTTTTAAAAATGCATCAGGATTTGCTTCTTTTATAGTTAGTGTTAGCTCACAACTAACTATAGAGTTAGTGGATAATTCAGAATTATAATAATAATAGTTATAGAGTTGGTGGATAATTCAGAATTAAAATATCTCAAATTGTTGTGTATAATCAATATGCCCAACTCTACCAGCAGTATTACTCTAACACTCCTGATGCACAGATTACCTGAATTAAGTGTGCAGTCCTTGTGAAGAAACAATTTCACATCTTCTGCAAAAAGCTTTCAATGAAAGAATATTGTGCTTAGACATAATATTTATGCTACTTCATAAATGAAATAATTGTAAAAAGAAATTACTCAGTTACACTGTATTTTTAGTCTTTTATCTGCAATGTTACTAAGTCTACCTTTAGCAAAAATCTCTTAAAACTTAAAATTCACATAAAAAATATTTGCAAAATAGAAACATATTTCTAATTTTCTTCACAAACTCTAAATGTTCACAGATTCTAAAAATAAAACCCTACAGCATAAGATTAATTTGAAGTATCTGATCTCATTTTTAATACACACGATGCTTGGTTCAGTGTTTGTAAGGTATGGAATGCTTTCTTGGTGTGAAGAAACCCTAAAAGGAAGACTTAAATCCCGCTCTCCGTAGGCACAGAACAGGGAGGGACCATAAAGAAGCCAAAGTATTTTGTACCCTCATGGCCAGCAGCAGTGAGGAATAAAATGCATGTTTCAATTGCTGTGTCTTGGGAGAAAGGACAGGGGATACAAACCTTCAGAAAAGTGTTTTCAGTAAGTTTAACTGTTTTCTCTTGTGTTGAGAAAATGAGCCCAGCGCTGTACGCAACTGAGCGCCCTTTGGGAAGGTCCATGGAACAAGGCTGGCAGAGAGGGATGGTTCTTCTGCTGCTAAAAAGCCCCAGCACTGCCTGCAAAACAGAAGAGGCTGCTGACCCCGTGACAGTGACCTTTCCAGTGACTTTGCTGCAGTTCTGCCCAATCCCTGCACCTTCCCTCTCCCTGTGGACACAAGAGAGGTCAGCGCTGACACGGGGCCGGCGCTGGGACCTGGCTCCCACTCCAGACACACCAAGCAAGGGAATGTTCACAGGTGTGAAGGTGAATGTGGGCTTGTGCTTTTTGGGGCCATCAGAACCCTAAGTCCCCATCCCCAGAAGCCAGAAAATACCCACTTAAACCACTTAAACTGGGTAAGCACAGATTGGCTGTTACATACCTATTCACACACTGCTCTAGGTAACAAAAGTGCTTCCAATTCGGGTCTTCAAACACCATTTTTTGGTTTCAGAAATAAGTTAATTTCTCCTTGAAATGATTTTGTTCTTCTCTCTGTGCCAAGTATCTAATTTTCTCATTTCAGGTACTGCACCTTCAGTGAAGGCTTCAAAGAGGTGACAGCCAGAGGGAGACATCCCACAGCCAGGGGCATTTGTAGGGAGGTCTGAGGACCTCAGCATTTGCAATAGATAGATCTGGAGATCTCAGCATTTTCTACAGCTGGTGCTTTCAAGCATAAAAATATTGTGCGCTTAAAAGGGAGGCAAGATGGAAGGCATGAGAATCCAGCCCTCTCACCACACAGGAGACGTTCAAGGTCGAGCTGCTCTTTGCAAAGATTCATTTGAAATTCCCTCTGTCTACTATGTTTTTCCCTTTTAGCCCCAGTCAAGTCACAGGAGGATTCTTTAAAATGTTTTCTTTCCAAAAATATTTCTCTGATTAAGAAAAAAGAAAAAACAAACGAAAAAGAAAAACCAACCCAAAAAAGAATAAAACCAAAAAACACCCAATCCCTGAAGGTCAATAACTGGAGAATAAGAACTCCCCCCACAGAAGATTAGGTAACATAATGTCAGACTTCTTTACAACAACAAAACCCCATGTTATCCAATAAAAATAATTTAGTAAAAAATGTCCAGGCTTGGTTTTGATAGCAATCCAACATTAAAAACATCTTTCAACCCAAGAAAAACCCACAAACCAAATCTATAAAAGCTAATGAACCTAATGATTTCTTTAATCTTTACACAATGAAAAAGAAATGTATTTTTTACCAAATAAATGGGTGTCAGTCCACAGGCAGAGGAATTTTCCCACATTCTTTCATGAAGCAAATGTTTCAAAGATAAGAATTTGAATTGTTGATGCTTTCAAACTCGTATCTTTGAAGACTTAAAGCAGTGAGGATAGGACAAAGAAAAAACAAATAATATTTTTATGTAGCTGCATAAAATTCAATTTGCCAAGGCAAGCAATCACAGCAGGTGAATAAAATACCATTCATATTTTCATTACCATGCTAAAGGCAGCCAAGTAAGTTTTGTGCCTGACATTTTCTTGACAAGTTTGCAATGCTTCGGTAAGGCAATTAATACGAGATGCAGGCTTCTGGCCATGGCTAATATTTCTCTTTAGATCCAGCAAAACACCAATTGACTATGGAAATTTGAAGAAAAATGTGCTGGGAGTCATTCACTCGGCACATATGGAGATAAACTGAAGGCAATAATTCTTCACAAGCAAAAGGCGCAGGAGGGATGACCACTGTGCATTGAGCAGCACAAACCCTCTCCCCTCCTTCTCTTTCTTTTAGCTAATGGTATTTTTGTGTTCAAAACTAGGCACAAACCAATATGTTCAAATGCTAAAAAGGAAAGCAAACATTTATTTTTTTTAAACTGAAGCCTCTATGCTGTACCTAGCAATATATACCAGTACATTTGTACGTGTGGCCACGTACTGAGCTCTGTTTTCCTGCTGTCAGTAATCAATTTTGGCAGTTTTTCTCACAAACATCAACTCCCAACTGCAGCATGTACTCAGGAGCAGCACTGGGTGGATAACCTGGTGTAGCACAGGCACACACCACCCTAGTGAACCCCCATCCAGGTGAGGATGGCTCTCTACTTGCTAGCTCAAATAATGGAAATTCTCGCTCTTTGGGTAAATTTGGGAAATGTCCCTCTGATGGATACAGCAGGTATTTGTATTTTCCCAATCAGTTAAACCTTTTAAATGGTTACCATTACAGCAGCTTATGCATTCATCCTTTGTCATACTGCACAGCAGAGCTTCTTCCTTGGCTCCTATGGGATGGGGATCCAACAGCTGTCAGCTGCTTTCTCATCAGCCACTTGATTATTTCAGGTTTTGTCAGTATTGGAGATAAGGACAGCCCCTGACCATCTAGGATAGCCTTCTGTATTCATCTGGTACAGTGCACCCTACTAAACCTCTGGGGGTGGAGCAGTGTCACACACACTTGGTAAAGTCACATAACTGTGGAATTCAATCTCTTTTGGAAGCCATTGCTTTCAGTTATCAAGAAAACGCTAGCATATTGAATTTCCTCCCAAATGGAGCATTTTTGAACATGAAGGCATTTTTAAATACACAGTAGAAAGGAGAACCAGACCAGAAGCAGGGCAGTGAGGTCATCAGAGAGCTGCTTTTCCCCCAGAAGGCTTTTAAATGATTAAATACATCAGCAGCTGAAAATTATTCCACATCAGAAGCATCATTGTCAGAAAGATGGTAATTACTTCCCTTCACCCGAATATACTCGATGTACCTCCCTTCATCAGAATCTGACATACCACATGTACATAGCCTGTTTTCAAACAGAGATTCAATTTCCTCCAGTTTTTTCCCTTTAGTTTCAGGAAGGCAGCCATAGATGAAAACCAGTCCCAAGGCAGCAAAGCCTGCGTAGAGGAAGAAGGCTCCTGCAATGTAAAACCATTGTCACAGTCAGTCACAGAGGTCCCCACCCCTCCTCTGTGCCAGGGCAGGGGAGGGGCAGAAGCAGCAGGCACAGCACATTTTGCTTTCACACAGCACAGTGAGAAAGCAAGGCTGGAGTGGCAGGGTTACAACAATGAGCTGTGATTGTAGGAGAAGGACTCTGCTGCCTCATTCCTCACCAAAGTAAATTGACAAAGGCAATTCCAATTCATGTGAAAGATAAGACACATCCTTTCTGGGCAAGTCACTCTGTTCTTAAAATAAACAGCAATTAGACAATCACATGCCCAAATTAAAAAAAAAAAAAAAAAAGCAGATGTGAAAGGAAAGAGCTTTCTTGGTTTGTCTTGACAGTGAAGGATACATTAAGACAAGTCCTCAAAATGAAAAGCTCTAGCAAAAGAAATGAGTCGGGATTAGAATAATGTTTGTGACTTTTACACCTAATTATTATTTAAAAGTGCATTGTGATGACAATTAATACTAAGAAAGAGCTCGTTCCTGCCCACAATCCACCCTACCTAGAGGGGCAGAGCAGGTAGCAAAGGACCAAAAAACATTTACCTAGAGTTGCTACACTGATGGCTCAAAGGAATAACAAGCAGAGCTGAAAGGCTCTGCACTAGTAAGGATGTGAAGGTCACATCAGCTCCCTGGCAGATTAATGTGATTTAAATGACTTGTACCTGAGTGGCTGAGCAGTAACCTGACAAACACTCCACAGGGTCCCACAGACAGCACTTTATCAACACCTGCATTTCTGCAAGGACCATCTGATACTGGCCTTGGATGTCACCATAAAGTGGAAAACTGCAGATGCTGTCACCTTAAGTGGGAGTCATCATTATTTCACTAAATCAAAAGTGTTTTTTTCCAGCTTCTCTGTTTTAATCAACTGTCTGGGTTCTTAGTTAAGGACAAAAATAAATGCTTCTTATGAAATCCAGACCAAACTCCATGATCCAAGCAGATCTCTAGTCTTATGAAACCACAGTGGGTTGAGAACACTGCTTTGACACTTCATAGCAAAACCAGTGGAGGGACCCAGAATCCAGAGAAAACCTTTGTGCCAATGGCAGTGCTGCACATATGGACAGTACTTACCATATGGACAGTGACTTACCATAGTATGTCAGGTATTCAGCTGTATGCAGAAATGTCAGTGACACGAGCACATTGAAAACCCAGTTGACCCCAGAAGAACACGCGTTTCCTGTGCTTCTGGCCCAAAGTGGATAAATTTCAGAATTGACAGTCCAGGGCATAGGACCCATCCCTAAGAATCAGGAATAAAAAGATCAATCTGACTTTAATGGCTGGACTCAAAAATAAATTTATCATGCAGCTTCACTATTTGACATTTTAAACTTATAAACAAAACCAAGTATTTTCTTACCAGGTGCAAAGAAAACCAAATACAAAATAAGGCCCAGAAGTGCTGTCCAAGAGTACGGAGTGGGGCAGAAATTGTATGCCCAAAATAAATCTTCCTTTTTGAATATGGATTCATTTGAACACCTGAAAATCAACAAAACGCCTTTTTATTAAAGAATTTTCAGGGCACTGGTTGACATTGCAATATAAACATGGCAAGCAATGTACAAGGTCTTTGAGCAAAGTTCAAGAAACGTGATTTTTTTCTCAAGCCTGGTCTTAGGAAGGGTAATCAGCAGAACATCCCTGAGTTGAAACACTTACCTATTTACAGATCTTCTTGAAACAACCAGTCATTACTACAAAAATGGTGATACCAAAGCCATCAAGACCAATTCACAGGAATACCACACAGTGCAAAACCAGCTGCAGCAGCAGGACTTGAGATGAAGATGTTGCACACAAGGATTTAAGGTCAGATGGAAGTTAGTCCTTACATCACTGCTGAACCAACAACATGGGGCACACTTCAGGAGTAATCAGCCATGTCTATGGAGGGTGCCAAGGTCAAGTGAAGTTATAAAGAAAAGAGGTTGTATTTTCCTTCCCACACAGTGAAACAGTTTAGGAGAAGGAAGTGCTGTAATTAGCTACTGAAAGAAAATATGCCTCTACACCAAGGACCACGTGGGAATTCCATATTTCAAGGAAGATCAGGTATTTCCCTGTGACTGCCAACAATATAACATTTTTTAAAGGCACACTCACAACTTTATTTTTTGTTCTAATTTTTTCAAATTAACATTAGTTTAAAGGAACAATTCATAAATGTAACTAGTGAAACTTTTCAGCTGCCACCACTTAAATTGCTAGAGACTAAAAACCCTATCTTTTGGGAGAGAGGACTTAAGCAGACACTACTCTTTCATATGCAGAAAGTGGTATTTACTTGCAAAGAAGAAATCACAGAGAGCTGAACATCTGCCTGGGGAATGATTTCCAGATTAGTTGAGCACTTATGTGAAGGACGTGACCCTCTTGACAGTAGGGAAACCAGAATGAAGATGCCTGCAACAGGCAATAGGTGGGCAACGAGTTGTGGATGGTGGAGTAACAGGCACCCTGCCATGCTTCAGAGTTGAGCAGCAATGTGCCAAGCACTGATGGGCATCCCCCCAGCACTCCTGGGGCAGAAATCTTTCTGTTGTCATCATTGATAAAAGGACAACATTTAAAGCCATTATCATGGTGAAATTGCAGACCCAATTTCAGGACAGCTGGAAATCCAAAGCTCCAAAATATTTAAAAGAGAGAGGTTAACACTACAAATACTGGGAAACTGCACACCTGAAACCTTGGTAAAACCCTAATGTTTCCTTAATGGCAGTAACCTGCAAGATTTACAGTTCCACTTTGCACTGGAGCAGTACCTGATCAAGTGGAGAAATGCTGAGCCCTTAATTTGTGGTTGGCAATGCAGCCAGTGCTGCCAGTGCACCTTTCCACCCTTCCTCAGCTCTGCTTTGCTGAGTTCCCCTGGAAAGGCCATCTTATCCAGGGCATTGATTCATTTTCACTCTTGAAGTGGAAAACACACAGAAAACAGATCAGCTGAACTCCCTCTCAAGACACATTCTCTGTGCCTGGATACAGACTGGCCCACTGCAGACACAGGAGTGCTCAGTTTCACACTGCTTCAACATCATCACTTCTGCTTCTTTTGCTGTTACACAAATTTCATTTGCAGGTGTTTGTAATGAATACAAGTTGATGAGCACTTTTAAGCATCTTGATGCTGAGATGAATTTCTCCATTCTACCCAGCCAGATTGGCAGCTCTGCAGAGAGGTTTCTCTCAAACAAAACTGTAAACACAGATATACTTGGTTTATTATCCTGCATCCATCTCCATGAGCACAAACCAACATGCTGATTCACACAGACACAACTGCAGGCAGGTCAGTGTGTTCCTTCCCCTGCCATCTTTCCCCAGTTGTGTCCTGCTTTTGACAGATTGGAACACAAATGATACAAGGGAAAACCAGATGTCTCCAAAGCCTCCTGTGACTGAGCCACTCATCTATTCTCCACTGTCTGCCCCTAACAGAGAGGAAATTGTGTTGCAAAAAAAGCAGATTCAGTGCAATGAAATGGGAAAAACAGCACTTGAGACTAGATTAAATAGAAACATGGCAGTAATAAACTGTGCTTTGCTTATCCTGCAGTTGTAAACCAGCATGGTACACATAGTAAAGGCAAAATCATCTGCATTTGCTGGCATCTTGCAGTGCTGGGAATGGTAAAAAAATAACACTTCTTCAAGGCTAGAGATTTGTTCAAGTTCCATTACTGTGATAATTCTACTACTGTACCACTGTTTATATAGGACCTATTATTTTGCTGAAGAACATATTTATAATTAGCATAGAGTTTATTACCAGAGAAAATTTTGAATTTTGTCCAACATGAAGGGAGCATATATGATGGAAGCAGAGGAACAACTACCCATCACTTCATAAGCTGAAATGCAGAAGAAAAATCAAAGAATCATAGAATGGTGTGATCTGAAAGGGACCTTAAAGATCATCAAGTTCCAACCTGCACCTTCCATGGGCAGGGACACCTTTCACTAGACCAGGTTACTCAGAGCCCTATCTAAACTGTCCCTGAACACTTCCAGGGATGGGGCATGCACAGTTTCTCTGGGAAGCCTCTTCCACAGCCTGTTAACATCCCTGTTGATGGTGGCCAAGAAGGCCAATGGCATCTTGAATACTAGTGTCAGAATACTGTGGCCAGCAGGAGCAGGGCAGTTATCAGCCCTGTACTGTACTCCACCTTGAATCCCACTGTCCCTGTCATCTACAAAGATCTTAAACAGCACCAGCTCCAGCCTGACCCCTGAGGAGTGCCACTTGTCACTGGAGCCACTTGGTCATGAAACTGCTGACTGCAACACCTTGCAGTCACTTGCACCAGGCAATTCCCTGGAAATGTACAAGTGAAATGATGCAGTCAGGTCCTGGGGCAGAGTTTGTATGTACCAACATGCTGGGTAGCAGTCACATTGGTACAACCAGTGAGGACACACCACATCGCAGCCTCTGAAACTACTGCCAGACCAAAAACATGAAAATGCTACACTGAAAACCTTTACTGATTTTTTTTTTTGCTAAGTGTTTTCTACAGGCTACTTAAGATGTACATCAGTTCTAATTAATGAAAGCCTGACCTACCACCAGTTGATGCAAAAAATTCAACTGACTGAAAATAAATGAGGTCAGTAGCTTTTCAAATTACAAGCATTATATGGGCAGTTTCAAAATCACAGAATCCACTCTCTATCAGATGTGGTCTGAAGCTCAAAAGAACTAAAGCTTTGCTCCCCATCTCCTTAAATTACCTTCATATGGCACATAAAAGAAGGTAAGAAAAGGGCCAGTGTGGGGAGTTTAAAATATTATTGCCAATACCAGGAGGATGAAACATGAAAACCTCTTCCCTTGATGATCAATGTAAATTTTTGTACTTGAGCCATTTTGGCTGTACAATAATTCTGAAGCCCAACACTGAAAGCCCCAGTGTGAGAAATGGCTGGGCAAGACACAGCACAGGCATATGACAGAGACCAATTTGATTTTCTTCTCAAATATCCACTAATTTTTGCTTTGCTGTGCAATGAAGACTGTCTAGCCCTAAAGATACAGCTTTTGCTTGGATTAATTGTTTCATTGTGAACAGTTTATATATTTTTAATATGAAAGCTTCTGGCTTCTGACTTCTCGTTGTCTTTTAAGCCCTTCAGAAGCATCTTAAATGGATTTACATCAAAATTCTTAAAAGGTCAAAATTCAAATGAAGTCAGACAAAGGAAATTATTTTTGAAGAAAAACACTAATGTTATCGTCCATCTCTGTAAAATGCTTGTTAGAACAAGCATATTTCAAAATTACACATTCTGCTCTGAGATAGACTTTGACATCAGGTGCTGATGGCACACAGAGATTTTATAGTTAATTCACAGTTTCACTAATCCCTCATTTCTTTGTTCTAACACAAGTAAAACTACTTAAGGACCGCTCTTACGCCAGCCTTTTGTACCTGGGTTATCAGGATGATGATAATCTACAATTTGCCAATTTAAGTCTCAAGTGTAAAACAAATATATTTGATTTACTAAAAATCTCCTTGAAGAAGATTTTTACAGTCTCCTGTGTAGAGTGCTGACTTTCATATCGTGCCAATCCACTGAACAAATGTGGTGGTTTGACAGGAAATATGTTTTCTGGGATGTTGAGGTTAGGCCAATGGATGCTCAGATGTTAATATTGGCACTGAATGTGGCCATTGGGACACTGGATCCGCCTCTGAGAGCACGGGGTTAAAGCAGGGCTCTGCCCTGGGAGGCTCTCTTGGGTTCCGGTCAGGGAAAGGTTCAGAGCTCCCCTGCCCGGCTGCGGGCTGGGCGGGGCAGGGGCAGCCATGGGGCCGGGTGAGGTAGGCCCAGGGGCAGCCATGGGGCCAGGTGAGGTAGGCCCAGGGGCAGCCATGGGGCTGGGTGAGGTAGGCCCAGGGGCAGCCATGGGGCCAGGTGAGGTAGGCCCAGGGGCAGCCATGGGGCCGGGTGAGGTAGGCCCAGGGGCAGCCATGCGGCTGGGTGAGGTAGGCCGGGGCCTGGACAGAAGGGAGGGGAAGGCCCCTGCAGGATGGAAGGGTGGAGGAGGAGCACTGAGAGGCATCGGGCAGCCACCACCCCCAGGAGAGACAGAGAGAGAGCCTGTGCCTGTGCTTGTGCCACCTTGAAATTTAACAGTGGCCGGCCGGGAAGGAGAAGGGGGGGTCTGAGAAGGTGCCCGGCTGGGCAGCTGTGGGAGTTCTGGACAGACAGAGCCTCCGATTTTTAACCCTTTTCTTGGATGATGGAAACCTTACAAATGATAATCCTCCTGGAGCTGAATGAGAAGAGAGATAGAGATGAGATAAGAGGAAATGGGCCACGAGAGAAATAGAGAAGAATTCAGGTGGAAGAGATGATGGAGTAGCTTATGCTGGACTCTTTTTGTGTAGCCATGGACAGAGCCATGTTTCCTTGTGATACAGGGACTGCATTCTAGGGGGAGGCAATGCCTCAGGACCAAGGGGGTTCGGTGTGGGTACCCCTCGGCCACAGGGGGTGAAAAATATGGGGGGGACAGGTGTCCCAAAGTTGAGACTGTGCCTTTTTGGAGTGGGACAAAGCATCTTTAAAAGTCGACCCTAGAAGCAGCTCTGGTCCGTGTTCAGTGGTGAGAGCGCTGGACATGAAAGGAAGAGGTCACCATTGGCACAAGAAGGACTCCTTCTCCTCTTGGTGAACTGAGGATTGAGTATTCTGAAGGGTGGTGCCGGACCGAGAGTCGATGATTTGGGGGATGGATTGTATTGGGAATTTGGTGGGGAGGAGGAGGAGATGTATCTGTGAAGTTTTCATTTTCCTTGTGGGTTTCTTTTTTTTTTTTCCTTTCCCTTGTAGTTTAGTTAATAATTTTTTTTTTCTTTCCTAAGTGGGAGCCTGCTTTGCTTATTCCTGGTCACATCTCACAGCAGAAACCAGGGAGAGAGTATTCTCATGGAGGCACTGGCATTGTCCCAGTGTCAAAGCATGACAACAATATAAATTTATGCCAAGTTCACTGAGTCATGTTTTCATCTGAAGTCTGTCATGGAAATGACAGAGGACAAAAGAGACATAATTTAGAGTAGTTGCTGTTTGGATGGAGGAAGGTTTTTGTGGATGATGCTCAGGAACAACTAAGATTATTTATCCACAATCAATTACTTATCCTGTAGAAGAATGTGAATCTCAACATTTGGATTAGTTCTCGTAAGTTCAAGCTCCTCCTCTTCTGCTAAATATATTTAATTGTCTGAACAAACCCCCAGCTACCTTAGAGGGCAGAATTTAGCAAGGTACCAGATGAACTGTGTAATGACTTAGTGGTAGTCAGACACATAACTAAGGAGAGCTCTGGAAACCACCTCTACCCTGTCCATCAAGTGCCTCCCAAACCTACCCATGTACATGCAAAACAGTTACATTAGCACAACCCACAGAAACCAGAGGAATAATTTCACTATAAATCAGCATATTCTTTCTGTTTTAAGGAAAAATCCTTGCTCCTTTTTTATACACATGGTAAAACGCTGTCTAAAGCATCAAGTGAACTGCAACTCAACCTGACAGATTACTTTAAACCTGACTAATGTCAGAATCAATAATTTCTAAGCTTTCCCACAGTTCCCTAGCTACTGTGGTTCATGCCTCAGAAGCTCCACACCTCTCTGGAGAAGTTTGCATTTATCACTTTGACTTTATAGTTTACACAGAGAAATAATTAATCTATTAAACCAGATGTTACCTAAAAATTTACAGATGAAGCTTCTTACACCAGATGACAGCAACTGAAAAACAAAAAAAACCCCTAAAAATCCCTAAACCAAAAAAAAAAACCAACCCAGAATCCCAGACAACCAGAAAAGAACAAACAGATACAGCCTTGAAAAACTGTTGCCATAAAACTTCATGGGATTCAGCTACACATTGCTTAATGTTCATTGCATAAAATACAGAGTTTTGGGACACTTATTGAAGCCTTTTGCTATAACTGGCAAAGAGTTTTAAAAATACTAGTATATGTTTCAAAAACTTGGAAAGATAGTTTAGTTCACAGCAGAGAAAGCAAATTGCACCTCAGTAGATGACTGGTGCATCTGTACGTGATGGAAAAAGTGTTTATCACACTGAATCCCCCTGCTACAGGATCTATCCATTACTTGATGATCTTAAGAGCCTTTTCCAATCTAAATGATCCCATGATTCTCAGTCATGTTAGAACACACATGTGCAAGAGACTTAGCACACTGTTCTGATTTACCTGTGTCCTGGCTACCTGATCACAGATGAACATAATTTTAAAATATTATTATTTATTTATGTAAGAATCTTTAAGTTTGAATTCAAACACTTTCACAAGCTGAGAAATTTCAGATTTACAACTGCATCTGAATTTGCCTGATAAATAGATTGCTGGAGCTGTTATTGAGTCTGAATAGACTGAGCAACAACAGCCTGGAAACAGGAGCAATTTTTCCCCATGACAAATAGTTGCTCAAAATTAATCACATCAAAGGGGTTCTGAACTGTTTGCTGATCTGGACATTTCAGTACTTTTGTAACCACCTATCAGTGGATTCTGAAGTGTGGACAACACAGTTGTTGTGTCTGTTGCCAAAGGAAGAAATTCAGCTGTGTGACAGTGCCAGCTGGACACTCCTGAGTGTGGTGTGGTGAGGTCCCTAGGACGAGGTGAGAGATGAGAATTTGACTCCAAGTTCTCAGAAGGCTGATTTATTATTTTATGATATGATATGAAAATGACATACTAAAACTATACTAAACTATAGAGAAAGGATACAGACAGAAGACTAGCAAAGAAATGATAATGAAAGCTTGGGACTGACTCCTCAGATTCTGACACAGCTGGCTGTGATTGGCCATTAACTAAAAACAATTCACATGCTGCATCAACAATTCTCCAAATCACATTCCAAAGCAGCAAAACATGGAGAAGCTGAGGCTTCTCATCTTGCCAGGAGAAGAAATCCTGATGAAGGGATTTTTCATAAAATATCACAATGACACCTGAGCTGTGGGGCTGGGCAAGCACCTTTGGTGGGATTAGACAACTCTAATTTCCCAGTGAAAGTTGCTCAGTTTGGGATTTGCCTCAGACTTCTTTTATCCTATACAGGCACCTTGCAAGGCCCTGTGGCTCCTCCCAAGCTGTCAGCTACAATTCCCCACTCTGCTGTCACACCCCAAGGGTTTCAAGCTTCATTTTTCATCATATCTGCCAGGAGGGGAGAGAGACGAATCTCTGCTACTGCCAGAACTCTGTCCAACAGGCTTCCCCATCATCTTCTGTGTGCTCCTTACCTTGGGAAATGGACTCAAACCAGGAAAATGCAGAATAATGTTTACTCAGTGTTAAAGCCCAACCATTTCAGACCTCACAGCAGCTGACAGTGCACTCAAAAACTGAGAGCAGAAATAAGTACATACCAGATTTCTGTTATAGGAGACGAAATTACCTTCATTGCACTATACAGAGGTTGACTTATTTTTCTTTCCAAGCTTTCTCCTACTCTTCCAAAGTATCAGATGGTCACAAAAAGCGTCAGGAAACATCCGATGTCTCTGTGCTCTACAGTGTCCTTTCCTAGTTCTAATTCTGATTCTGACTGGACACACTTGGTTAACCCCAGCAAAAATTAGAATTAATTAGTAATAATTAAATTGTATGATTTCATAATCATAAATAATTCAAATATTCTATTAATAGCACAAGAACTTGTGAGAGGTCATGCAACTATGAAACATAATCAACTGTTCACTTAACAAACACCTAGTCATAAGTACAGAATTTTAATGGGCAGAACTCAAATTAAAAGCTGATCAAAATGCAAAAACTTAATTAGTTTTGAGCATAAGCATCTTAGCTGAATGCCACTGTCCTTCATGCATTTCTGCCTGTGATCATTTCAACTACTTCAATCACCAGATATCACCAGGTCACAATGTCTTCATGAGATGACACAAGAATATATTTTTTGCCACTAGAAACATAATTCTGTGTATTTACAAGCTAAAAAAGTCAATGAAAAAGCAACAATAAAAGAGTGAACCATTTCAGGTAAGGCTCAGAAGACAACAGCTGGCAATGTAAGATTTCTGCCCTTTTCCCCCTGTCAAGGACACACTCCAATGGCCTACACACTTACATCTGTGTACCTTAAAGATTGAAATCTTCAGTAACTTTTCCTGCTTTTCATATGTAGAATGCACTGATTCAAAAAATTAAAAATAACCACAGAGTGTTTCACTAAACTGTCTGCCAGTTCTTACTGAAATATTCTTAGTATGCAAATAAATCTTATGTTTGTCCCTTCAGCATTTCCTGTTGCTAAGGTTTGTGGCTCTACAAGCAACTGTGCCCAGTGGTCCACTGGGATTTCACTTCTCATCACAAAACTTTTATTGGTTCATGTCCTTGACCAACTTTACTAACCCTAAATCTTTTATTCTCTTTCAAGACAAGTTCTACTTTTTCTTGTAGCTTCCAAACTAATGATGTGCATGAGAACCCCACCCACTTTATAAATGCTTTATAAAAAGTGGGCTCCAGCAGAGTGCCCTCAGTAAGTCATGAAGCCTCCTAGATTTCAGTGTTGTTTTTAAATTAAAAGTCTCAGCCAGCCTTCCAAATAAGAATGATCCAGTATGAGATAAACAAACATTTTAGTTCAGTCCTAATTCTCATACTGAAAGGCTTCAGTTAAATGCTGCAGTTCCCACTATTTCTTTCTTTCAGGTATTATCAACTCTTGAAGAACTTCCCAGAGGTGCAGATCACCAAAGAATGTTTAGAAATTTGAGTAAATATGATGGAAGTGATGCTACCCAACATTTTGAAGCCTTTGCCATGATCAATAGGTATTTTAGTATGACAGTAATACTAAAAAAAAAAAAGAAACCCACTGCATTCTACCAGATGGAGTGGAAAAAACTCCATGATGTGGTAGAGGGAAAGACCCATAATTTGGGTGCTACAACACTTTTATACTCATGTATTCATGTGCAGGGCTGGATGGTGATGTGATGTGTCTTATGGGGCCGTGGCTCAGGGATGTCACTTGCACACAGAGTGGCCAGTGGGACATGAGAATTCCTGCTCCCACCACCTTGCTGGCTGCCACAAAAGCTCCATTTAACCATGTTCACTGCAATCAAGTACAAACTGGAAAGAAAACATCTCATGCCACAGTAAGGGCACAGACACATGGCAAACTCTTGTAAGAAATTACATCTGGGAATATTTAACTGCTTGTGAAGTAGATGCCATTTCACAGATTTAAAATATAAGCACAAAGCTGTCTCTGCATGACAAGCAGCAAAAAGGTATCACAGAGACATTCTGGAAACAGAATGAGCTATTATTTCCCTCTTGGCAGCCATCATGATTGAGAAACACTTGTGGACTCCCTGTGACCCCAGAATGGGTTTTAAAGATTGTTTAGAGGCTTTTCTGTGGTTTGACAGAAATAGTTCCCTTTTGGAACAATCCATTTCAGCAGTGAGCATGCACATCCAGTCTGGCTTCATCCAGTCATTGCCAGCTTCCCCTGCTTCTCTGAAAGGAGGGAGTGCTCATTAATGATTTGGCCATTTCTTCTGAAAGGCCATCCTTTGGGGAATTTCAGAGATGAGCACTAACTGGAAAGTGTCCATCAGCCACCCTGGGGGCTGCTGGAGCTAACTTGTGCTGCCTGAGGCTTTCTAGCAAAATCCAGACAGATTTAGTCACTCTATTCCTGCCTACAGGCAGGCAGGCTTCATTCTGTTGGAGCTCTTTCAGGACAAAATTGCTTATAAATGTAGGAGATTCAAGCACTTTTTGTTAAAAACAGACTGGCATTGAACACCCATGACAGACTGGCTCAGTGAGAATTTCACTTGTGTGCAGACCCCTTGCTGTACCTCAGTGCTCCTGGTCTCCCCCTGAACTGCAGCTGCTCTGCTGCTCCTGAGTTCTTGGTGGAAGCTCTGGGTCATCCCTGCTCTGACATGTTGGAGATCTTATGGATGGAGCACCTGCAATCAAACTACTGACAGAACTGGGGTAATAGAAGAACTTCTAGTTTTTCTTTCCACATTTAAAAGCATTTAGTCTTTCTGATTGCAGCATTGACACTCAATAATAAAATTACTGAAACAAACTGGTCTGAAGATTATGATGTCAAATGCAGCACTTTGGAATTTCATGCAGGCTTACCATAAAACAAATACCCACCTGATGTTTAATCTCATTTGGTTTTTCACCTGAATTTACATTTCATTTTCTTAATAATAATTATAATTTCCAAAGTTATTTTAGTTATAACAGAAGTATCAACCAGCTGCCTAATCACTGCAGAAATATCAGTTCTCCCAGGTGTTGCCTCTTTTGAATGCTGAATAAAGACAGCTCTAATGAATACTGGTGGGAAGGGCTAAGTGTAGGGCTCAATAATAATAATAAGTATCAATATTTTAATGTCAACTGAAGAAATTTTGACAGAACAGCATGCAAGAGCTGCTGGCATGGCATAAGAAAGTCTATTCTCTAAAACACAGGCAGCTGCAAAGGAAAAAAAGGAACATTTTCTACTTCATTAGTCAGGGAACTACGAGACAGCTCAAGCTTCACAATTTTAGACATCTGAAGTTGATTTAAACAAATTCCATCCAGACTTCCTATTCTTACTTAAAATTACAAGTAACTTTTATTGATGCTTGTGCTGTCCACCATGTGGTAGTGTCAAAGGAATGTCATCATGTCAAAATCATCCCCTGAGTTACAATTGTCAAAAGCATTTCCAAGACTGTGGTAATCAAAGACCAAAGCAATCAAGGTGGTTATTGTAACTTTGTACCAAGATAACTCAGAACAATTCACTGGAAATTCACCCTCCTAATGAAATAGGTTCTATATTACAATCTTTTTTTCTTTTCTGAATGCTTCCAAACACTTTAAAAACAATAAAGAGAAAAAAAATGTATTGCTTTAACTACCCCAAAGTTTTAGACATACAGAGGTACCATAAAATCTGTACTTTCATGCTGAAACCTAGTATGTGAAGCTAGCAAGGAATGGCAAGATTTTATAGTTCAATTGAGAAAAACAAAGCAAATCCCACCCAAACCCCAACCTCAAACCACAGGTGGGACACAGTGACACAATTCCAACACAACCTGGGTCTGCTCTGTGTCTGCAGGCACACTGCTGAGGCTTACAGGTAATTTACTGCTTATTCCAGGCAGCAGACCCTGTACCTCCCAGCCAAAGCAGCACTGTGCAGAAAGAATTTCCCATAGTGCTGTTAATACCTTAGAACCTCAGTTAACCTCATATTTCAATGGGAGCTGAAGAGAGAATAAAGTATCAATCCTTTGGCAATTTTTACTGAAACAAAAGGAAAGGAAGGAGGGACTTTCTAAATTTGCTTTTCTTCTTGAATCTGAGACAAAAGACCACATAAGGACAAGGAGTTTAAAATAGAGATCAATATTACATGCATTAGCATGCCTTTTTAGCACTTCCCTGCTCCCTTTAATTTCTAGTTATTGACTTACATATAAAGTTTATATTTCAGTAGTTCTAACAATAACATTTTGACCACCATAACCTTCCATCTAAGTACTGAACTGTGACACTAATTTTCTGTAATAGCAATTTAGACACAAATATTACATTTTCACTACTGTCAGCAACTGTTTGCTATCACAACTGAAATCTAACCAGACAATACTTGAGATCTTGCATTCAATGTTTTAAATAGATGATGGAACAGTATTTTTTAAGCAGAGCTTTTCCCTGATTCCAGTAGGTGGCAATAGCTCTGCCCTAAAAAGCTCAGAGAAACCTTTTTCAGAAGGGGAATGAAGTACTGCATCCCCACCCATCCCTGCTGTACCAGGGAGGCTCTGAATTAAATCACCCAACAGAGCTCTCCAAAGAAGATTCCTCTGCTGTCAGCCCTAAAATTCACTGCAAATCATTAATGTTGTAACAGAAAAAAATGGAGCCCTAAGGCTCTAAGAACACTTAAAACAGGATAATTGTTTCATGCCTGATTTGTGAGAGCGAACACTTAACATAGAGTGCTGCTCTGCCCTGATTTGTGCACACAGGTGCAATATCCATGCCTAATCTAATGAGTTTTATAAAATATATAAGTAGTAAGTGGTTTCACTATCTCTGGTATATGAAATCTATGAACTTTGGGTACCAAAGTCTTCATTATTATATGCAACTCAACAGGCTGGGATGTGAGTGTTGAAGAACTTGGCAGAAATCAAAGTAATCCTCTATCTTTCATGGCCTCTGACATCTAAAAAGAGTTTTACATAAATAAGTGCTTTTTAACAATAGCTATTTTTCCAAGAAAATAGGCTAAATGGGAACACACCCCCACCTGAATCACAGGTCTGAGGAACTCAATAATCATGCAGAACCTCAAACTCATCCCTTACTATTATCCATGCAAAGCTAATTGACAGCTGTGGAAAGCTGCAGGGCAGAAGGAATTCTGTGCATCCTGCAAGGAGGAAGAAATGCCCAAAATGCTGCTATTGAGAAGTATGACCTGCCACCTCACAGACTGCCACCTCCTAGCCTGTACCAACCAAGGGGCTGAGTCAAAGTAAGGTCATGACTTTAAATCAAAGGAATCAATAATTCCAGTTCATCTTGTGCCAGGAGGGATTGATGTTACTGCCTCCATTCTCAAGGAAATGAACCACACGTGCAAACAGCAAATACAGTCATTTCTATGACTTAAACTAATCAAACATATTGAGTTATTCAACAGCCCTACTGCAGAAATGTGATGATTTTCCCTCAAAAGAAAAAAAAAAAACTCTAATAACTTAATTCTTTTAAGAAAGGAAGATACACAAATTTTACTGAATCCCATGTTGTGATTACTGAAGAATTACTTAGCATGGAATAAAGGTATATAAGATGTGGATTAGGGATGCTGTTAAAGGTATAAGCTGCTGTATGGAGGTCTGGGTTTGGCCCTGTTGAATGGTCTTTATCAGTAAAAATCCTCTACTACATGGGTCTTTCCAAAATATTTTCCACCCTCAAACAGAGAAAACTTCATTTTAGTAAATCCATCTCACAGTGTAAAAGCCTAAAGGAATCTGCTGAGGCAGTCTTCACAAATTATTTTTATATAAATTCAAACTTTATAGTCAATAACCAAATAAATGTGAAAAACAGCTACAGGAAATTCTCCCCTCAGA
Organism: Agelaius phoeniceus; assembly: GCF_051311805.1. Taxonomy (NCBI): domain Eukaryota; kingdom Metazoa; phylum Chordata; class Aves; order Passeriformes; family Icteridae; genus Agelaius; species Agelaius phoeniceus. The sequence continues at coordinate 58,719,479 of NC_135269.1, forward strand.
TAAGAAATCCACATGCTCCCAAACATGAGTCAGTTCCCTTTCCTGGGCTCCAAGGCAGGAGGGGAAATCCCCATCTGTGCCAGCAGCAGCAGCTCCCTGTGCCCTGCCCCTCTGGGATGGGCACAGCCCCAGCAGGGACACACGGACACACTGTCTGTCCCTAGGAAGATGAGCAGCTGGAGCAGCAGCTCCTGTGGGCAGGAAAGGACTCTCTAACGTACATTTCATAAGGGAGAGAGAAAAGCTGCAGGAATTATCCTCATACTCCAAGCACACTGATGGGAGACTGACAATTCTCTTGTACACACTGGCATTTTTTTCTCCTTTCCTTTCCCATCTCCTTTGTCAGCTAGGAGCAAACATGCTTTTTTGATCAGGGAACAAGAGTATTTTCCTTTTAGTTCCCCTTCAGCTGGCCAGAGAATGAATGAAAAAAACTTGCTTGCTTCTTGAGCAGATGTATATTTAAATTTTGAACACCATACTATCTTCTTCTTTGGACCACTTTTAAAATGAAAAACACTGACTCAAATATTTTTCCATTTAAATAATACAATTTTTTCCAGCCAGCAGCATTTGATAGATAATGTTTTAGCCCGAGGGCTACTTTTGTTTTTATATTCCAATTATCTCAATGCTTGCATCTGAAGTAGTTGTACCAAGTAACCCAAACAGCAGCTGGCATTCCCTACCAGAATGCCTTTTAACCAGTAACCTGGAGTAAGATCCAGAAGCCTGTTTAGCAGTAAAAAGGAAAGGGTAGAGAAGAAATGCACAGACGATATTTGAAACTAACCAGCTCTGCTTTAAAATCTATTTTGTGCTGGGTGTCTCCAAAAAATAAATTCTGCCTTCAGTATAAAAACTCAACATTTCCAGTCAGAACACATTCACTTCATAATAAGGCTTTTCAAACATCCAGAATTTGCCACTGGTTGAGTAGAAATATCATGCTAGAGCTATTAATAGTAATTCCTAAGCAATTATATGAATTGATTTTTTTATTATTTATTATTTATATATCTTTATTACATATATTTATTATATATATTTATTATTATTTATTTTTATTTATTAATTTATATTGAATTATATAAATTATATGAAAGAAATGTAAACAGTTTCAGTTTAGATTATTGTGTTGCTCTGGTCACTATTTTCGACCTAAAATGCAGCTACAATATACAAAGTACTTTATTTGTACAGGCACTAAATTAAAATATAATTATGTTGTAACAATAACTAAAAAAATGACTTCCCTCTTTAGCAACTTAATCAGTTAAAAAAAAGACAAGATTATCTTCTATTAAAGTTACCATAAAATTCCGCCCTCAATTATGTAATTACACCCTTACAATATTTCAGCACATATATAGATTCCACCATCTTTATATATGCTTAAAAGGAGCTTATTATGGTTTTCAGCTCCCCCATGAAATAATTTCCTTTTAAAATAATTTTAAAGTGTGATGTCTTAAAGATTTGAGCAGGAAGAGTGGCTGAAAGGATCTGAACATTAAAATTCCACTTATTTTAGTACCTACTCCTGCATCACCGATAAGACAGGCTCATCAAGGATTAAGGACACAGTATTCTATATTACTTTATCCTTATATTCTTCCTCTTTGCTCTTACCAGATAGCAGAAATGGCTTAAAAATATGCATATGAGATTTCTTAAGTTCCTCTTCCACATCCCTTTTACAAATCACACTGGTATAGGCAACCATCAGACTGTGATTACATGTCTGATAACCTCCTCCCAGAAAAGACCTCGTGCCTTGGAGTTTGGCTGACAAAGACTGTAATCAGTTTCAGATCTTCTTTTAATTTATGGTTTCACACAACTCACTAATACATATTAGATTATAGTGTGCTGAAGTACATACTCCAAATCCAACAGGACAAACAGGATTGCACCCTGCCACACAGCTGCTCCAGGTTTTCATACCTACTAGCACTGGGGAAGATATTCAGAATACAATCCTGCATATACCTTGATTTTCTTTTCTGAACAATATTGAGGCAGAGAGGAGGTGTTTTATATTCTGGTTCCTACTGAAGTTATGAATATTTCAATTTAGCCAACATTTACCATATCAAGAGATTTCTCTAAGACTACTGGTTATAATCCCAACTCTCCTGAGTGCTGCCAACATACATGCAGATGTGAATATTCTCTTGATCCTGCTACTTTCCTGAATCCTTTACTCCCTCTACTATTGTTTTTTACATGGTAAATATGAGAACCATAATCCTATGTATAATCTTCATCCATTGATCTGACTACTTGGTTACAGAAATACTAGTTTATCTTCTAAATACTGCTGAGTTAAGCATGAATTTTCAATGCAGACCCTTGTAGAAAGGCTTCAAATAATAATTTCAGCAATAAAATCTTCTAGCAATACTTTCTACATGAAAACAAAACAAAGCCATGTCTACCCATGGACAGCAGAGTACTTAATTCCTGAAAGATTGCTCTGGGGCTAATCTTTCAGTGGTACCAGCAAAGGTCTGCAGTGCTGCTTCCCATGACATACTGAAAACAGATTCTCAGTCTTCAAATGTGTAAATTTGCACATACATTCTTTTTAAATTAGCAAAGCAGTCACAGGAACTTTTACAAATGTATCTGATGATGCAAAACAAGTGTAATGAACTTACATGTCTGTCTTTACCTACAAGGGGGAAAAGTAACATGGTATTTTTAGAAAAATCTAATGTTCTTACCAAGAACAACTATTCTAATGATTTTAAGAGTCTCATCTGCTATGCATTAGACAACAGGGAGTGCTGCATGAATGTAAAGATCCCCAGAATACTCTGGAGGCTGTGACAGACATGTCCCAAGGCATGCTCCTTGTTGGACATAACCCAATCTGTTGTCTGAGAACCCAGCTAATGAACTCCCATGAATTTATTTTTTCTAACCAGTGGAATCTAGTTAGCATCCAGGCTTGAATGCCAAGGTCATTAGGCACACTCCTGAAGCTGGGAAAGAGGGTTTGACTGCCTGCCTGACCTGCTTGCTCTCACTGCACAGGCAATTCAAACCCACTTTTCCCCCAAACAGGTTTCCAAGACACATTTAAACCCCTCAGCAAACTGGCAGATATGAGCAACAGGCACACAGTGAAACATAACATCATTACTGAGCATCTGTAAACATGCCATTAATTTTACATGGAAGGAAGATGCTCAGGAGAGCACTGGCTAAAGGAAAACAGAGCTTCCCAAAACCAGAGCTCTTCTGCTCTCTTGCCTTTGCAGTGGCTGCCCTTAGAGAGGGGAGTGCTTCTTTATGTTGAGAAAAGCAGGATTCTCCATGAAGCATTAAACTCCCCTGGCACAGAGATGTTCCTCTAACAAAGTTAATAAAAATGGCTGAAAACAGCAAATCACTCAGCTCCTGTCTCTTTATAGATTTCTGTTCCCAATCATTCTCCTCTGGGGGCTGTGGAGACCTGCCAGCTAATTGTGTGGACAGGATGGCTCTAGGCTTGTCTCTGATCTGAGGATGATGTTATTATTTCTTCATAATTGTTTACTGTATAAAATCAACATCGTTCTCTCCAGAGGAAGATTGCTCAGAGTGCTCATGAGAGCGTTTCAGCTCAGTTGTGGGCCTGCTGTCGTCTTGACAACATACTCATGTCAAGGTTAATGTCACATCAAGGCACTGTAAGTACCTCCTTCCCTTGCAGTTATTCTTTCAACTGTAAGGGTAGTAATGCAATTTAAAGTTTCTTCATTCTTGGCTGACCTTTAGGGGTATTGATTGCAATTACACAAAAGAGAAATTTCAAGAGAGAAATTTCTCGGAGCACTGTGGGAGTAATTGTAGTTGTGGGGAAAACCCCTGGATTTTGGGTTGTGTTCAGAAAGCACAGCCCTGGAAGCAATCACCTCTGCATTTTGTCCTGGCTGAGTGAGGGACTCTGCCCATGACCCCTCTTGTGCCACCTGAGCTTCATATGGGAACCCTCCCATTGCAAACCCATCTGTACAAGTGAGCTAATGCTTTTTATTAAGTTCATGGGGATTTCATAATTCAGTGTTCATGAAGAACAGAACTGCAAGGCTTTCTGAGCTACTGCTACCTGCAGAACTTCCCTAAATCTTGGAAAACAGAGTCCCAATGCAGAACTGTGAGACCACACTGAAAGAAAAGATACAGCTCTTCTTCTTTTACTACAAAGTAAGTAATTTAAGAATATTCTTGCTCACTGTCTTGGAACCATCCTTTATGTGTCCCTGGGCAGAGCCTGAGGCAGGAAGATTTGCATGTCAACAGCTATTTTGTTAACTGGTTCAGAAATACCAAGGGCAGCAAAGCACCTGCCTGTGCTGGTGCCCTGGGCAAGACACTCCTCCCTGTGTTATTCTAATACCAGTCACGCTTATGCAACTGATTAAATAATAAAAATACATCTCTGCTGCTTGAGGTACATGCATGATCTTACAGGCACACCCCCCATGCTGCTTAAGCTGTGACTTGGGCTTGGTCAGATTTATTCCTGCACTCTCTCTGTCCCCCAGGGCCACTGCCAGCCACTGAGCTCCCAACATCCAACAGAACCCAAACGTTATATTCTTCTTGAAAAATATGTGGATGCTTTAATTGTCTCCCTGGGTTTCTATGACAACCACAGCAACATAAACAGCCTTGCTGGCAGCCACAGGAGACTGAAATCTCTGCTCTCTTCCCTCCCCTCCCCAGAACTTCTCAATGTAGAACATATCATAACCAAATAAATGCAATTAACAATGGAGGTGGTGTCCAGTACACCTGGCTGGCACTGGGGAAATGCCTTGGAAATAAAATGCATTACAGAATTTTATAGTTAGAGTCAAAGCATTGCCCACTACATAAGTGCTATTGAAGTACCTTGGGACCAACAGTGAAGAACAGTGCAAAGCTATAAATACATAAACAAAAGTTTTCTATGTCTGTCTGCATGGCTGCAGAGAGCTTTAAAAAATACATGACAAGGTCTTCTCTGTTAGTGCTTCTGAGCACCTCTCACCTTGGTGGTAGGTTACACATCAGGAATAGATAAGCCCCTGAGTAAATGTCAGGAGAGTAGGGGTTCAGATAGCTGCAGCTCCCAGCTTTCCAGCAGGAAAATCATAAACAAGATGTGATCACAGCAGCAGTAAAATGCTCTGCATGGCACTGTCAGCCCGAGTCCAGGAGAAGCTGCTTCTCTAACTCCTTCATCAACATCATGAGAGCTGCTGCTTCTGCTAATGCTCAGACATCTGAGGTCCAACAAGTCCCAAACAAATAGCTCAGAAACAAATTTCTTCTCTCCTGAGCAAAATTAATGGCAAAATAGATTTTCTATGAGCCAAGGGTAACCCTGGAGGTTTTAAGCCATTTAAACTCATTCATCTAACACAGGATTCATGAAGCCATCAGGACACACAGGAGTTACAAAAGAGGCTGCTGATAATTACAGCTATCAGCTGTCCACAGCCCACAAAATCATCTTTCCAATTATTATACTACTTTCTGATCACCATAATGCCATGTATATTTTTTAAGTAATAGCCCCTGTATGTTTAGCTTGTGACAAAGTAACCTTGTGAAAGAAAGGGCTGCAATTTCCTTCCCCAGTGCTGTAGTTTGTCTCAGGCATTGTTCTCCCTATGCTGCCAGGGAGATACAGATGCCTCTGGCTGCTCTGAGACTCAGCTGGGGATGGAACTGTGCTGTTTTCCCTGCAGCAATCTTCCCTTGACAGGGAAACCCCATGGCTTTGTGGGACTGATTTTGCTGTACAGCAGACTCAGGATTTGAGCAAATGGAGCTGGGGGGTGGTATGTGAATGTGAGCCCTTGGAAACAAAACTCTGTGGGGATTCCCCTGGGCCAGTAAGCAGAAATACACCTATCTGTGAAGAAAAGGAGCAGAAGGAGAAGAAAGCAAAATGCTTCCCTCTTCCGCAGGGCTGGGAAGGCACAGGAGGCACCACCTGACACTGCACAGCTTGAAGGATCAGCTTTTTGAAAACTGCCTGATTACATGGATCAGGTAGAGGCAAGAGAAAAATTAATGAAATAAACACTAGAAATGGTGATGAATATTCAGAAAAAGAAATGTGGATATTTTACTGGTTTTCCATCTTCAGGCAGGACTTTCACAGTGGTGACTACCAGTATAACACATATAAAATTGTTTCATTTCCTTTTGAAGGATTTTAAGCGGGGTCCTCATGGTATGGAATTCTTGCACATGGAAAGACTGCATTTTGCAATATGAAAAGGAAATATTTATTCTCCCCTGTCTAATTTGCTCCAACAGGCTGTACAGCAGAGTCTACGTGAGACTGAATCATGAATATGAAATAATTGCTTATGCCCACATTTACTGTGCTAAAAAATAGCACTGGCTAATGAAATAAAGTTTAGTTTTATCTATCAACTATTCATAACAATTTTTTGTTTGCATGTATATCTTTCTGCCTTCTAGTGTGATTCTGTTAATTACAGACAAGCTACCTAAAACTACAGCATATAGGAAATGAATGTTGACTTGGAATATAAAGAGACATCTGTTACCTTACAAATATGAGAATCCACAAGCTGCAGATCACATCAGGGTATCAGGCAATATGCAAGGTATATTCCATAATGTGACATTGAAGTTAGTCACAGAACAAGCAGGTCAGATGAAATTTTGTATTTTTCACAGTTATTTATTAACTGTAATAACCCAAAATTATAACAGTGCTTTTATATTAGGATTACAAAAAAATATAAGCTTCTCTTTTCTGCACTTGGAATTAATTACTAGGCCTAATGGTACTGAAATCAAAACGAGGGCAATTTTAGAGTAATTTTATATTAATGATTCTACAATTAGTAGACTTTTTTTTCATACTTTTTCACCTCTGTCCAATATGACTCAGTGCCTTTGAGACAGTTTGGTTTAAATTCTGAGAAATATGTATGAAAGTTAATAAAAAAGAAGAGGCCCAAATTACCACACAAACCTTTGCCTATTCCCTAAGTATGTTCATAGTGTGTGGGTGGCTGAGATGAATTCTGTCGAGGTGGTTTTCTCAGAAGTAATTACATAATTCCCTTGTGCCTCTGAACCATTCTAAACCCCAATCCAAGCCCTGCTCATTATTTAAGTATTCATAAAGCCTCTACAAGACAATGTTCCACCTCACAAAGCTTTCCTTAGGAATAGTCAGTACTTCAGAAAACTTGGAAGGTTGCTGTGACTTCACAGGAAGTTTTGTGCTGAATAAAAAAGAGGTGTGATGTATTTTGCAGTTGTGCCTATGAATGCTCACATTTTTACACCCAAGTGCAACATATGGCATGACACCCCTTTCAGGCACAGAACCACAGAAATCTGTGGCCAAACCCCATGCTTTTGACAATTTGAACTTTTCAGATTTTGCTAATTTTAGTTTATTCAGCTGAGCTAATTGTTTCTTTGGTAGGCCAATATTAAAAGTGTGGTTTAATTAATGCATTTTAAAAGAAAACTAATTCAGAGGGCTTTAAGTATGTAACTAGGGAATGTGCCACTTCAAATGAATGAAAAACATTAAGGAAAGGTAATTTTCCTCACTTCTAGTGTATTTTTGCCATGCTTCCTAAGTGACAGACTACACCAAAAGGGCTGCACACATCAGGGTCGAGGCTTTAATTTATTGTTAGGAAGTAATCACCCATTTTTGACAATGCCAAGTTATTCTCTTTTTCCTGAACATTTTAAGAATTTAACACTTTCTGTAAAAGCAAAATTGTTCTCAATAGCATAAAATACACTCTCTGTAGAGCACAAGGCTAAAAAATCTTGACAAGTGACATACCTGCCCCAAGCTGCTTTCATTGTAGAGTGTTTATCAACAGGAATGCATGAGGACTCAACAACACTTGATTTATTCAATTTGTAGCAGAGACCACAGTCTGGATCTAACATGCATCCATTGCAATAACTGAAAGAGAAAAACATAAATACTTAAGCAATACTTCATTCATTTGTGGATGTCAAAACCAACAGCACCTCCCAATAAGTCTTGGCATGCACATAGCTAAGTTGTCAGGGTTGGAGACAAGACCAATAAGTTCTCCAAAAAGAATCACATATTGCTTTCAACCTCTTCTGTAACACATTTTGGTAGTCCATCTGCATCTACCCTGTGATACCTGATCAGGTTGTAGGAGAATTCATTCACAGAATAAATTTAAATTGAAAAAAGACAGATTGGAGTTGAAGGAAAAGAATCATCATAGAATCATGGAATGGTTTGAGATGGAAGAGACCTTAAATATCACCAAGTTCCAATGCCCACTGCCATGGGCTGGGACATCTTTTACTAGACCAGGTTTCTCAGAGCCTGATCCAACCTGGCCTTAAATAGTTCTTGGATGAGTCACCCAAAAGTTCTCTGGGCAACTGCTTCAACGACTTACCACCCTCACAATAAAAGGATTTCTTCCTAATGTCTATCTAAACACTCTATTTCACTTTGAAGTCATTCCCCCTTGTCCTGTCAGACATCATACCTAATAACCAAACCAGAATTTGGGCATTCATGGATGTGAGCCAGTCAGAGATCACAACACCACGTGTCTGTCTCTGTGAGCAAACTCAGCCCCTGAATTTCCACAACATTTGATGGAAGGAGTCATTATGTCAGTGGAGGCAATTCATACAGGCACCTAGTGCCCAAAAATATCCCATCTGCCCCTTACCTGTCACTGCAGAGTGGGCAGTGCTCTTGCAGGTTATTCCCATGCATCACACTTGCCAGCTCTGTACAGATGTCTCTGATTTCCTTGGGAGTCTCAATAAGCAGGAGATGCTAACAGTCAGGCAAAGTTTCCTCAATGCCATTCTGTTTGTTGCTCAAGGGACTAGACAGCAAAACTGTTCTTTAGATACCCCTGGCTGCACTGACCACATCCCCACTGACTCTTCTGGCAGCCTTAACACCAAGGGCCCTACAGATACTTCCCAGAGGAGTCAGTCCAAACTCTGTCTCTAAAACCTGACTGATGGGGATGTAGGGATGTGAGCACAATGGCATCCAAAGCTCCCCATGCAGTGCAAGTTACCTGAAAGCTGCTGGCACAAAGCCCTGCCAACTCTCACTCACTGCTCCTGTGATTAAACTACACAGGTATTTAACTTCCATGGAAGCCATTTTAGATTCAGACACACATTTTCACCAGTAAAGCCCCTGAATATCCAAGAGATAACTTTAGCCAGTAAAAATTAGAAAAAATTAGGTACTGTAAAACATAGAGTGAGCCTGGAAATTTGAAAATAAAATTCAACTTTTAAATGCAACATCTGGAACTGTATAATTAAGGCGACCAAAGTAGTTTTAACATATGCTCCTGTAACAACAAAATCAAGGAAATAATATTTTCTGAGTGTGTATCTTTAACACAAGAAGGAATTGGTGAATTAAGGACTATCTTGCTTAAACTACTTAATCATTATGAGAAAAAGTAGAAGTAACTATAACAAAGTCTCAAGAAACTAAAACAGCAAAGCAGATTATATGGATATAAAAAGTCTGAAAGTATATGCTTAAAATCTAGCTAGTCAAACTCTTTGTATTATAATGTTTCTAAAATAATTATAAGGTCAATTCACATGGCAGATGGCAAAAAAAGGGCTGTATTAAGAAATTTTTTTTATTTCTCCCAATTTTCAGAAAAGTGTGCTCTTTGCTATTGTGTTCTTTGTAAATTATGAAATTACTGCAGAATTTCTATGTTGTCTACATTTAGAATATAAATCTATTTTAAACACACCTTCCTCTGCTTAACTGATTGGTCAAATCCCAGACTAAACAGTTTAGGATTTTTTAATTAGGAAAGCTGCATTAAATCTGCTCTTAATTGAGATATAGACTGCAGAAAGTATTTTTCATTTTTCAATTTTTTCAGAAAAAATTTTCATTGGAGATGAAACAAAACTTTCAGATAAAAGTCAATCATTTTATCTAACTGTAGTAAACATTTCTTCTCTTGCAAAGAGAAATGAGAAAATTGTAATTCTGCAATTAGCAATTTTCAAAGGAAAGGCCAATAGCACTATTACAGTAGTGAGACTTAGTTGCATTTTGTTACATTGATATTACTACATCAATGGGCAGTAACCAAAAGAGTTTAGAGGAACAGAAGACTGCAGGTGAATTAAAACATTTTTATAAATCAAAAATGTATTCAAGTATAAAATAATAATACAAAAATTGTATAAAATTAAAATATTTTTCTTATATTGAAAAGAATCTCATATCAAACAGGATTGTGACATATGATTTTCAAACTATAGAACATTTTCCACTGAAATGATGTTATCAAAGTGCCTGTAAGCAACATGAATTTCTAACAAGACACAGTGATTAGTGTCATCTTTATGGTGTTACCAGAAGAGGACAGGGACTGGACACCTGGTTCCCTCAGTGTCTGCACAAGAATCAATGCAGAGATGAACAGCAGAGCTGGATTTGCACTGTCTGCTCCATCCTGCTGGGTAACTCCACACAACCTCACGCAGTGCTGGTATCAGTTAACCAGTCAAGTGGGAAACACAAGATATCTTATTTATTCCTACTCCTATCCAGAAAAAAAAATTGAGAGATTTGAGGACTGATTCCAGTGTCTGTCTACATGGCTGCTGGTTCAGCTGATCCTCTGGCTTTATTGGATATTGTAGAATAATTCAGGTTGAAAAGGACCTTTAACACCATCAAATCCAACTGGTCCTCCTGCTGGCATTCAACATAATAAAGGCTGCTGGATTTCATGTTTTGCCAAATGTCAGAGTTTACACAGAGTTACTCCTAACAATTTAACTAACTTAAAATTATTCTTTTCCATTTTTTTTCTGTAGTTTGTCTTTCAGATTGAACAGTTAAATAACAGCTCTTTATAAACCCTTTATGTTTGGGCTAGGATTTCCTGTCATCCTATATAGTGAGCCACACAATCAGACTCTGACTTCAGATTTCAGAGACAAGATTCATTTATGCCAGAGGAAATACAGAAATCTAACACACAAGACCTAAAGCACTCCAAATCTAACTCCCAGCAGACTAAGAGCAGGCAGTTGCTATTCAGAACATTTAGCATTCTTCTGTGCCCTGTCTTATCACTGATATAAAATTTTATGTTATCTTTGATGAGGTACATGGTCATTGCTTTTTCCAAGATGAAGACCAGTGGTTTTTTCCTCCAAAACCCCAGCATATCTACATTAAAATTGTTTCATAACACAATAAAGAAACCTCTATCAGTTACTAAGTCTAATGATAATAGAAGATGCAACATGAAATAAGTGAGGAAGTTTTTTTTTCAAAGAAGCAGTTAAAAAAGAATCAAAGACAGCATGTGCCTGGGCTGCTAACTCTAGAAATAAAATATATAGTAGTTTCAGGTTTCTTCTTCCCTCTAGCCCCATTATTTTCTGCTAAACTATTTAAACAATTTGAAATTGAGCACATATTCTGATATATGTGCTCAGAGTAATATAAATAATATAGGCTATAGAATATACCAGGAAAAGAAATGCACAGTTTAATACTTACTGACATTAAACAATTTCTACAGAGCTCATTCCTGTCCTCAGAAGTACCTTATCAGTCCTATCAATATATATATATTGAAATTTATGTCAGAGGATGAATCTTTAAAAATATTGGCAATTCTTCAAATCCACACCAGAGATCAGTTATGGCCTTGAAGGCTCTGTATGAGAGTACTCTTGGATGTCTAGGTAGGAAAGGAAATTTGCATCCAATCATAAACAGGACACATGCTTCCCCTAGTTATCCTGAGATATTTATATTTGTGCTAAGTTTATGAGCTAGTGTCTTGAAAACAAGTTTATCTGTGAAAAGCCAGTTCAAAATTCCCAGGTAGGCTGGTGGTCTGTAAGATTGACAATTCAAGGCTGAAATACCTGGGAGAGATTATTTGATTTTGATGAAACCAGGCAGCAGTACAGCAGAAAGGTTTTACAAGGAGCCTGTTTCCCTCCCTGCTTGCCAGCTGGGCTCCTAGGCAACCCAGACAAGCCAAGTGTCTGGAGTTCAGATGCTGCAGCCCATGAGGCAGAATAACAACAACCAGGCTCCAGAAGTCCAAAAATGCCCAGCTTCTCTGCAGATCAGTGCCATGAACTCAACAGAATAAAGGAGCCTGGCCTCTCAGTTCATGGGGAGCTGCAGGAATGGGATTTCTGCTCAAACATCACAGCATGTTTGCTGAGGAGCTGAGGGACTGTCAGCAGAGTAGATACCCCCATGTTACCATGATATTTTCTGAAAAATCCCTTCACCAGGATTTCTTCTCCTGGGAAGATGAGAAGCCTCAGCTTCTCCATGTTTTGCTGCTCTGGAATGTGAACTGGAGATTGTTTATCCAAACATGTGAATTGTTTTTAATTAATGGCCAATCAGCATCAGCTGTGTTGGAATCTCTAAGTCAGTCACGAGCTTTCATCATCATTCTTGTTCTAGCCTTCTGATGTATCCTCTTCTTTCTTTAGTATAGTTTTAGTATAGCATTCTTTTAATATAATATTATAAAATAATAAATCAGCCTTCTGAAAACAAAGTCAAATTCTCATCTCTCACCTCGTCCTGGGGACCCTCACATCCCCGACCCTGTGATTCCTCACTGATTCTGCCAACACACTCAACACATGTCCCCTTCATCCAAGCACACAGCAATAACTGATATCTAGAAAGACTGACAGCACCAATATTGAGGTTCTTTGATAGCAATTTCTTGCCAGCCTGAGCAGCAGCAAATTTCAGAACGCTCTGCTGTGGATCAGCCTGCCCAATTAACTGCTCCTGAGGTTAGAGGTTGATCACAATACCATCCTCTCCACAGAGATCTTACACTATGTGGATGAATTACTAATTGACTAGCTGTGTACAGTTTTCTTGATAGCAAAATTACTGTTTTCTTTCTTCCTAACAGTGTGGTTTACTAGGCTGTAATGCAGCCTCTAAAAATGTTGTATAAAATCTCTGACCTGCCAAAGTGACCCTCCAGATGCTGATGAAAGGTTCCTAACTACTTTTACCCCCCTGCTTAGAATACTCCATACTTATGTTTGTCTCATGATTACATCTTGCACTTTAAAGATGCAAAATGACCTTGTAAGTAATGACTCCTACAATTCTCAAAAGTCCTGTAATTTGAGCTGCAAGTTTTACCTTGCCACTTATTGTTGAGTGATTTAGCACTAAAAGACCTTTGCCCTGTGCCTTTGCTCTGCAAGTACAATTTCGCTTTTTCTCAGACAATTTTGACTTTTTCAAGCTGGACCTCAATTTAAAAAATTTCATCCATTTTCATTTTTTGCCACGTTTTAAAGAAGTTTCAACTTTGCTCTCCATTTTCTGTTATCCAAATACAAAATGTAATTGGATAAAATCAGGATGTTCCTATTGTCCAGCTACAGAAATGCAAACTGAACCTGATAATGCATTCTGGACTGTGTAGCTGTACCAAATGTAGCACCTCATTTCACAATACTCTACTGCATGAGTAGCAGAACAGCCACTCAGAGTATCAAAACATCCCCAAATACAGACTTTTTTTGAGGACAGACTCTTTCCACTTCTTTCAGATCCATCATTCACACTGAGTATATGCTGCAGAATCAGCCTGAGTATGTGAAGAAGACTTTTTAGGGGGAAATCTGATTGATCTGCTACGTGCAAGTTGGACCTGATGATCCTTATGGGTCCCTACCAACCTGAGCTATTACATGCAGGACATTTTGCTCATGTCCTGTCTTCTCCACAAAGTAAATGCCACTGTTGTGCCATTTTTAACCCACTGCTCCTGCTCTGTATGATGCAAATATTCATGTTCCTGAAGATGGTTTTCCTCACAGAACTGCAGGAACAATAAAAACTGACTCAGGCAGGAAAGGCTCAACGTAGGGACAGGAGGGTCTTGCAGCACCCATCCCATTCAGAGAGAATATAAACTGCAAATCATTGCAGGCTGGAAGGAATGTCACTTTGACTGTGCTGCTTTCTCCTATTTCCAGCTTGCTGGTTGGCACCCTGGGAGCATGACCCTAGGCCATGGATCTTCCATCCTGCCCTCAGGTTACCCTGTGCTCCCAAGGCTGCCTATGCACACAGTCTCTGCCTGCCTTAGCATGCACTGCAGCTCCTTTCCATCCCCTTACACAACAACAACAAGCTGGGATCAAGCTTTCCTTGCTGTTCTTGTATTCTATCTACAAGATACAAGATATTCTATCTACAAGATACAAGACAATGTCTCTTCCTCCAGCCTGGACCAAAAGAAAATGGCCAAGGCAGCTGAGCTGAGCATCACTGCTCAGGCCAGGCCTGCCCAGCTGCACTCACCAAGGGACATGGGCAACTGATGAACCCAAACAGCCAAGGCTGTTCAACAAGAAAAAAAAATCCAACCAAGGACTTTTGGACAAATACTGCAGTAGACTTACTAGCTCTGTTGACATGTTAGAATTTTGATACTTTCAGCCAGATATACAGCTAAAGATCTTAGGGAATTTTTGACAAAGGCTTACTTCATTTTTATACACAAACTCATCTCAGTTAGGTACCAGGACCATGTTTAAAACTGCCTGCTGCTTGCACCTGAGGGCTTGTGCTCTTTGCACAGGCTTCACTGCACCTCAGGCATGAAATCAAGCCTTTCTTTATACTTCTGATGGTTCCTTGCTTCCAGAAGGGAAGCACTAAATTCAGGTTACAAATAACTGGACAAGAATATAGGGGATGCTTTAAGCAGGTAAAATGTGTGCTAATTGCAGATACCACTTCCAGCTGTTGTATCTGGGACATAGGAAACCAATTAACAAAGAATGAGAAAAATCCGGTTGGACTTCAAGAGCACTTTCCTGCTATTATAAGAGCCCAAGCAACAGAAGTGTATCTGCTGAGTTCTACCAACACTCTGTGAGATAACACATGTATCTGTCTAGTGGTGTCCATAAGGAAAAGCTATAATTTATAATCACAGTACTTGGATGCTAATTGCAGTTCTGTAGTTTACCACACAGATACTCCAACAGATGTAAGTCACAGTTATGTTCAAGTATGATCAACCATTTCTCATCTTCAAATCAGGCTCCTGCTCCATCTATTCCATTGAGGTGATTCTTTGGTGTCCTCCCTAAAGCTCCAGACCAGCCCTGAATCTTTACCCTTCCTGATATGCCAACCACCTATAAATACATTATCTTTCTTCAAACATTGCTTAAACCTTCTTCACAAAGGTTCCCATTCCTCAACTATGCAACATAATTTCTACAGCCTCACAGAAATTGTTCTCAGCCTCTTGGTGTTTGCTATTTGTGCTTTAGGTGTGGTGAGGATGTGAAGTTCATTTATTCTCCTCACCTATCACGGTCCCATGAGGATAATGACTCTACAAACCCTGCCTAGTGCTTAGGGCTATCCCCCTACTGCTACAAGCTCCTTGGCAGCAGACTGTGCTGAAATGCTCACATCACATGAGAGGTGTCCTGATCTACTTGCTTATAGGGATCAATTGCTTCTTGTCTTTGATGATCTTTTCTTCTGAATTTATAGAGCCTCCAACTACAGAGCTTCTTGATTTATTCTTAGAACTGAGCAACACAGACAATAAAGAACAGAAACAATTGACTTACACATGCCTTTATTTTGGACAGAGTGGCTGTCTCTGTAGAATAATTTGTTTTCAAAACTATTTTTCCAAAGAGACCCTCCAGGTAGATACTATATTTTCAGCTTCCAGGCAGATCAAATAGAAGCCCTGTTCAACCTTGATTAAAATCATTCTTGTGTGACTAAAACCTGCAGACCTTGTAAAGTGTAACACCATCACTTTGGAAGATTTTAAAAAATCATTCCCTAAGCATTGTTTTGGGTTTGTTAAACAGCAAAGTCTTAGAAGTACTAGCAGAGATGTGAAGTGTTAAAAGTGTTAAATGAATAACAACTTGTGTCCTCACTAATGCAGAGTTTGAGTCAAAGCATGTGGAAAACTTACCAATGGTTACAGGAACTGCATTGCACTCAGACATTATAGTTCAGGTATATTCTTATATATATTATATATTCTTATATATTATATTATATATTATTCTTATATATAGTTCAGGTATATAAAATTCTTTTCAGATTTTTGTGTTTAAATTGATGAGAGAAGGTTTTTTTTCACTCACTTTAAAGTTGCCTACTACATAAACTGACATATTCCTTCCTATCCTTTATAATTTAAAATTAAATTACAAGTTTTGATTGATAGGACCAACATGCCAGCACAGGGAAAATCATTACCAAGCAATATATCACTATATTATTTACTTAATAAATTTCAAGACTATGTTGAGGTCATTTCACAGTTCTGCAACATAAACTATTAGAATTTTAACTATACTTCATAAGAGCTGGCAAAGGCATGCTCAGACATGTTTATCTCTTTTTATATTCATAATTTTCTGACCTCAATGGCCAAAACACATTACTGTATTTATTATTGCAATTCTCAGTTATCAGAAAGACCAGTAGCTCAGGCACTTTGACATTAGAAAATGAGAATCATATTTTAACAAATACTGGTTCCATGATACAGTGACATTATGAAAAAGAGCAATGCCTACTTTGTTGATAAATCAGATTGTCAGTGAGTTCTCAATAAAATAAAGTTCAATACCTAAAACACCTACTATATGCATCCTAAGGCTATTAAATACAATAAAACCAGCTTCAATTACTAGGTTAGCTGAATTTTTCAGGACTGATCACAATTACATACTTCTGCTACCTTCATAAAGAAAAGACACATTTAGCTATCTTATTAAATGGCTATGCTGGAGTAAATATTGTTGCCTGCATCTCGGTGGTGTGCATTTGTACAAAGGATCATGAACCACATGAGGGTGACTAATTCAAAACTGAACAACAGAGTCCTTGTGTGCCCAGCACAGCTGGCCCTGCCTGTGTTATTTTAATCAGTCTGAAGACAATCTGTTCAGGAAGGATTCCGAGAAACTTTGTGTGCTCAGGTATCATTTCCCTAAGATATGAAGGCTGACCTAAGCTTAACACAATATTTACCATTTTCATATAGTAACTGACAGGAAAAATATTGCTTAGGCAGAACAGGTTTGCATTATGTCTTCTCCAGCAGACCAAGTTTCAAGAAGTGCAGAGAAAGACATGAATAGAGACAAACCAAGCAAGAATACAGGGCAGCAGGACCACAGTCATTTTACAGAAATGGTTCAATGTCCCAAACAGTCACATCATTGATTCTTTAAAGATTGGGAAAAGGTGGGAGGGTAGCTAATACACATGCCCTAACCTAAGCCTCCTTCCAGAATCAGGCAAGTTCCCAGTAAAAATGGGAATGTTTATAGAGTTTTGGTAGTTGGAATAATCATAGGAATGGATAGTTCATCTTTTTACTTCTAAGGTGACAAATTCTGGAATGGTGTTGTGTTGTATTCTTAAATTTACCTTTCAGATTTCTGTGGCCTTGATGATAAGTACAATCACAGCTGCTGAGGAGATTAAGATCAAATAAAACAGGTGGTCACACTGCAAATATCTACACAACCTTATACAGCTGAGTGTGAAAATGAAATTTGATTAATGGATGGTGCAGAGAGGAGCATTCACCCTGTCTCTCCTCAGTGAGACACACATCCACTTCCAGCTGTAAGGAGGCAAAATAAATCACAGTGTTTGGAGTGCCCTGGTGAATTTGAGGTATTTCCGTGATCAAATTTTTTTTTTCACAGATTAATGAATTATTTTTTGGCTGCTCAACTATCACATTGTACTTCTCCAGACCAAATGAAAATACTTTATTTTATTTATTTTATGCATAGCATATGTTACTGGTTTGTTTTTTGCAACCATGTACAGGTGCCTTGTAATTCCATTTGCATGGCACAGCTCTTTGAGAACACAGTACTCAGCCCTATGTGCTTTTCTTGAATTAGGACAAGGACTGTGCTCTTTATCTGTTAGTCTTTCTATCTTCATTGTTATTCCAGCAGCAGGAATTAGTCTGTGCAGACGAATATGGATCTGAAGGAACAACAAGCAAACAGACTGTTTGTATTTAGGTTCCTATTAAGGGTTCCTTAATGGACACCCACACTTTAACACAATGGATTTGCTAACATAAAAAAAGCATTTTTACTCTGTGCAGTATCAGTGAAGCTTCTACCAGCAAAATAAATTCCACTGATGTTTTCATAACTTATAAATACCTTTTGACACAGACAAACACAAATTATTTTTAGAAAACAGCCCCACACTCTGAAATGCCCAAGCTGCAATCAGGTTTAAACTTTAAGTTTACCTCAGCTCAGAGAAGCACGGTGGCCCCATAAGAGGAAGAGAACTACAAGCTGCAGGCACATACCTCAAGCAGGTACAGGGAGATGGCATTATGTGCTCATCTTCTGAAGTCCTGCTGCCTTTTGCTTCTCCCAATCTTTCTGAGACCTCTTGAAGACTTGTAAGATACAATGCTAAGCAATCTGAGACACCAGCAGTTTTACTAGAATGAGCTAAAATATGGGTTAAGGAGTAAGGGACCACTGCCATAAATTTACTTCCCTTTACTTTGATTGGATATTCTCTTTGTAACTGTCTCTACAGCAACACTTGCTGCCCTACACTGTGGGTATCTGTACAGCAAAGCCATTATTCTTAGAGTAGCAAAGAAAATATGCAAGATTGATGTTATACAGAGTAGACTTTTACTTCCAAAGCCTCAGGTTTGGGAATCTTTTTGATTCAACTTTTTAAGTGCCATGGGGAATACCTCCAAGGCCAAAAAGGAGAGAGAGGTGAATCACAAAGCTCAACCTACGGCTTTTGTCTGGTTTGCAGTCCCCATCTCCTCTTCCTTCCAAGACCATGAATGTCATGCTGAAGTTCTTCTAACCCAAGTGGAATGCCAAAAACACCATCTACTTTCTTGTGACAAAACCAGTATTTTATATTTCATTGAGCTTATTGTCAATGTGCCTAGAAAGCCACAGCTGGATCTTAAACAGCCACTTTTCCAAGTCAAATATATGCTTGTATGTCATATCCTTCAGAAATAATTAATACTAATATTCATGATGCTGAAGGAATTCTTCCTTTGGCTCCATCTGGATCACAGTTTGGTAATGTTTTGATGCATAAAAATTCATACAGTTTTAGGTATACAAATGTGAAAGTTATTATTAGGCATATAAATCTCTACTTTTTTTGTACAAACCTTTTAAATACTGGGTGCTGTAGTCTAATTCTATGCTTTGTGGGCATCCATTTATTATTTTCAGCTCTCCTGGCTTTTGTGTCTCTACTAAGGTATAGCATAAGATTAAAATAGAAGCACCTAAAGCTTTCCCATATGTTGCTCATTATTTCCACCTCCATTCACTTTGATCTTTAAACAAAAAGAGCTCCTTCCATTTCAAAATACTCTCAAATGAAAATATTTAAATTATTTTATTGCTTTTTTCCAGAACCTTTGAATTTTTATCTTATCTGCTTTTCCCCACTTCACATCAGAAACAGAAATCACGACAGATTACAAGTATTCCAATTATTCATGAAGTAACATGCCTTTATGAGAACTATCTGCTTTAATTTTCCATGCTTTTGCCCAGAAGTGCACACCATGATAGCCATGAAAATTTCCTTCTTGACTGGCTGTGGTTAACTCAAACATGAAAATTCTGTTGAATATTTTTCTTTTAAGTAGGACTATCCATATTTCCTGTACATAAATTTTATATGGTTTCAGGTTACATTAACCATCTAGCTAGCTTTATTAAATAACAAATGATGAGTTCTGCAAAGGATGCATCTCCTCTCTCCAGACATCCTTTCCAAACAGTTAACTGAAGTACTAGGCAAATCCTTCTCACATTTTTCTTTTAATGTAATCTGATTGTAAAAAGGAGAGCATCTTCCCCCTTCACCTTTTTTAACCAGACTACTCGCCATTTGTAAACAGGCCCATCTCAAAAATTGCAAATTATAGCTGACTCTGCAGTAGAAAACAAGTAAAAATATACATTTTCAATACAGGAATAATTCTATCTGATAATATCCTGTGTTGTGATTATTTGTAACTATTTACACCCAACTAGGACCTTCCATCCCCTCCCAAGTTTTCTATAAATCTTCAGATCCTCAGAATCTTTCACCTAAGACATTGCTCAGGCATAAGAAAAGCCACAAACTGTATTTCTAGCCAATATTGCTGTATAACCAGAACTCATTTCTTGATATTTATTTCTACTACAAAAAGACAGATTTTGAACATAATTAAGAATTTCTTCAGCCATTGAACTAGTCTTCTCTGAATAGGGAATTTTCTAGTCTGTCAGCTAAATGAACATAAGAGCACTCACATGTGAATACACCCCACAAAATATAGAAAATGATACATTCTTAGACCCCTAGAAGTAATGTTATTTGAAACTATGACTGCATATGGAAAATAGGTCAAAGCCTGCACATTCATTGTAATTGTTTATTGGTATGCAATTATCTGAACATTACTTCTTCCTGCTCAGGAAAACAACAGGCAAGGAACCCATCTTCTTGAAGAGTTTACAGCTGCTATACGTGACAAGCAGATGAATAAGAGCAAGCATTTTTATAAATTCCTTATAAAATATTCCTGAAGTTGTGTACACTGTAACTTGTAGCAGGTGTGATATATTAGAAGAGGCATATGTGGAATTTGCCACTTAACCACCTTAGTCCAAGAAATTCCAAAGGAATACTTAGAGAATTTAATCAAAAAGTCTCATTTTCTCTATAGAGGGGGTTTAGGATTTTAAATTTAGCTGTCTAGTTTGGTTCCTTGTGCTAGGCTTTGTGAATAATTGTCTATTACTCACACTAGGTTGTAAAAATTAATTGGAAATGATCTTCAAGAAGATTGGATGAATGACCATGAAATCTCACCTGTATTTTGTGCAGGTAGAGTTTTGATGTGAAGGATCTGTTGGATTAAGAGTGATTCTTGGCGAGACCTGAGCTGATAGCAAAAATCCCGAAGCTAGGATAATGAGTGCTACAGCAGTACCTAAAAATACAGATAAAGAACAATGTGACACTTTTCTCCAGACACATGAAATAATTCTCTATTGAATGAACTCTGCTTGGGAAAGCAAGGCACCCCATCACTATGCATACAGCATTCCCTAAGGAGTGTGATAAGAACCTAAGAAAAATACCCTTTGCTACATCCACATCCAAAATTAGGTTAGATATTAAAGTCAAATGCACCAGCTTTCATGTCCAGATACTAAATTAGTAGGTTGAGACTCTTTTAATCTGTGGAATTGATGACTGCTTGAATGAACAGGTATTATTATTTTTGATGTTGAAAATAATGTTGCAAAGGTAAAATTTGTTAGTGGTTTTGAAATCACCATATTTTCTCCACTCCCACATCCAGACTTGCAGGCTTTTCTGTAAAACAGAAAGTAGCACCAGCTTTTTCATTGACTCTAGTTCCCTTTGTGAAACTAGAGAAATTTTACTTTTCATAAGAACACCATCAAAAAGTGCAACATAGCTTGTTTCAAAGAGCACACATAACATCTGCTGGGAAAAAGTCCCCTTCCATCTATTTGCTTCCGTTTCCCCCAACAAATACCTTGTGCACAAGCTGGACAAAATGACAAGAGGAAGATGACAAAAAAGGTTCACATTTTGTGCAACAGGCCATTACTGGAACATAACTCATATTATTTGCCACAAACACAATACACTGTATCATTTTAATGAAAATTAATAAACCTCACTACTCATGATACTACTGCAGCTGCCTCAAACTCAGACTTTTAAAACTTCACCTCTTGCTACTCGATGACACATTGAGATCTGTGTTGCATAAAGGTTTCCTAGCTGGCAAACACACCTGAAGTATGTGAAAAAACACACCAAAGTATGTGAAAACCCTTCTCAGAAATAAAAATAATATCTCAACATTTGTAAGATTTACATAATAAGGCTATTCTGTGAATATGCCTGTGCAGCAGCCACAGCCAACAGGCAGGAATGGCTGGACCACACATTGACCTAACTGAGGAAACTAAAAGAGCTTAAACTCAGTCACAAACCAAATCTGCAGAAAGCACCTTCCCACCATTAGATATTCCATTCTTGGCTCTCTTCTAGCTATGGCTGGTAGGTACACTAATAATCCCAGGTTTCAGGGCAGGCTGGGTATTGCACTAGATGTCCTGTACTTTCAAAAGTACATGAACATGTATGTATGTGGCATAAACCAGACAGCAAATATATTTAGAAAGGGTCTATAATCTTACTTATATTTGTTCTAAATATGCTCTGTGTTGTAAGTCAACCAAATACACTAACACGTCCAGTATCTTTGTAAGTATCTTGTTTCTTTGGAAAAGTACTGAATATGTAAACTTGGCAAAGGAAGTTTAATATGTTTTCATTCTGTGGATGTTTTTCTATGATGGACAAAATCAAACAATCACAGAACATTATTAGCTCAGGTGGGAAAAAGGAAATATCCTGAAGATATTTTAGACCCCCTCTGTTACAAAAGGAGATACAAATTGTACAATGCTCAAGTACCTTTCAAATTGACAATTTCTGAAGGGAAGGAAGAAAACACAAATAAAATTAATAATATACTTGTCAGAGTTCCTGCATGTTTTCCAACTAACAGCTTTGAAGAAAGACATTAACTAAAGAAAAAAGCAGAAGAAAAATAAAGAAATTATACAGATAAGATAAAGATATAAAATGGACAGGAAACTGAGACAAATCAGTAATTGTAGTAAAGAGAACTAAAACAGCGGGATTTTTTTTCAGAAATTTAGTATAATTTTTCATAATGTTATCTGGAAGGTTCCATTTTTCTAAAGTTTCTAATATTTTGAGAATGATAAAGACATAATGAAATCTAAAACATCTCTGCCAAATGTTTTCAGAAAACAGGAGAAGTTGCACAAGATTATGAAATTAAATTACAGTATATAGGCTTTTAATCAAAATATTAATGTTACTCTCTGATTATACTTGTAGGTTTTTATCTAATAAACATCTAATCAATTAGGTTTTATTTAAAAAAAAGCCCCACATCCTTGCAGCAGCAAGCAAAAGCAGTAGTTTTGTCTTCATTTTAGGCAGTGGGAGACTGGGGCATACCTGGCTTCCCCAAAGACCAGAGAAGCTGCCAGTAATAACTCAGTGTAAATTGTAATGTCCTTAGAAATGCAAAGCAAAGTAGAGCTGTAAGATATGTTTACCCCATGAGAAAACTCAACATGGAAAACAAATCCATCAGTAGATTTAGTAATTATCATTCTATTACACAGCCCTCTTGCTAAGGAAAACACATCATATCCACCACTACCTAAATCAAATGTTGCATGACAAAATTCTAAGTAGTACAGAGGGATGATGTATGATTTCATGGCTGTCATTATTTGTGTTATCCTTAAGGAGGGACTGTAGGATAAAACCACAGTGAGCATTAGAGCTTGGCTCAAATGATGCTGCAGACAGGCAGCCAGCAACCAGCCACAGAAAAAGACCATTTTTACTAAAAAATTACTTTGTGTCCAAACATCATTAACAAATAACTCTTTAAATGCATTATGCTCCATTGTTAATTCTGTGTCTTATTGCTATATCTTCCTCTGATCCATGACTAACATGCTTTGTAAGAGACATTTATATCTACATTTCAGATATACAACCTTTGAATATGTTAAGCAGAGCCAAAAAGCAAAGAGCTCTGATAATAAGAAAAGTCCATGTTGGTTACCACAGCTATACAGCTGGGTCCAGATGAGCAATAAATTCTTTGAAGGGGCTGGTCAGACTTTTAAAATTATTGGGGTCAAGTAAAAAATCAATCAATCAATCAATCAATCAATCCTCTGTTTCAATAGCCATTAAAGGAGAGGCAGCACCCAAGAATCAGAAGTGTCAATGCAAGGCCTGGAGAGATGCACACCACAGAAAGACAAGACAACAGACTGTCTGGAGGCACAGAAGGACATATAAAGGAGATGCAACTGATGTGGAACAGACTTAAAGTAGCACTTTGAGATTTTTTTTCATATCTTTAAAATGTGAGAAACATGCTTTGAATAACTGTGTACCAAACAACTCATGTCACTGTGTTGTTGCTGCTCTGCCTATATAAACACATTCAAATACTCAAGTGCAGATTAACTCAGCTGAGAGCTGGGAATTGCACATCCAGTGACATGGCAGCTGGTGTCCCTCTCTGCTGTGGTGCTCTAACTAGAAACTTGGATCCTTGACAGCAACAGCAGAGCAAAATATGAAGACATGAAACCTTTACAGCTAAACACTTGTGAACGCTATTTCAAGAGGAGCAGGAACAGTTTCTCTTTACAAAACCCTGCTCTTGGAAACATCTGAACCTTCCAGACATTCAGCCAGAGGCAAGCTTGGTCACAGATCAATTCAGCAAAAACGAGCACAGAAGGCAGGAACAAGCAGGGAATTACCATCCTAACATGACACACTGAACACAGGAAGGCTGCTTGCTCTGCCTTTCTCTGCTTTCAAGAAACGACTAAGTGATGAGTTATCGTGTTCAAGTATTTGGACAAAATGTACAAAATCAAAATCACAATTCTGTCTTTTTGGATCTCATATTGGAGCTGAATTAAAATCACATTAATGCATGTAAGGTATTTACTGCACTGTCTCTGGGGTAACTATGCAGAGAACTGCATTACTCTTTACAAAGTCCTGCAATGGCTATGCAATATGCTTTCTCTGGTACACCTTCATCAGATGGTTCTGAATTCCAGTTAATAAGCCCAAAATTATATATGAGATTTAAAAACTAACCACCTGTGATGTTCCAGGCATTTGATTCCTTAAACTGGAAAAAAAGGCTAAATGAAAACATTGTAAAACATGGCTTCAAGGAAAAGTCACCTGAAAAAATAACTGGCTGTCACTTTTAAATTAGCCTCTAGCTGTGGTATTTCACTAATAGGCTTGAAAACATGTAAGATTTCAGAGAGAAGATGACATCAACATTGTAATTTTAAAGTTGACTAATTTGAAAAATACTGCACTTGAAATTTTATTTTCCTTTAATTATGAGGAAAATATAATACCCTAATGAAACACTCACCTGTTAAGCTACCAAGTGTAAGTTTCCGGCGACCCATTCTCTCAACAAGCCAGACTCCCACAAGAGTAAAAATAAAGTTTATAAATGCTGTGAGTGCAGCCAGCCAGATTGCAAGCCTGTCATCTTCCACTCCTGACATCTGCAAAATGGTAGCACTGTAGTACCTGTGAAGGGAGGGAGAAACAAATAAGAACACTGTTTATTTCAATTTAGCTCATGTTATAGTTTCTGATTCAATTTGAAAAAGAAGATAACAACTATCAAGTGTGACCTCTTGCATAATGCAGTTGAAGACTGACACACAATCACCCTGGGAAATCAGGCATAACCAAGGCATAACTTGCACCTGACTAAAGTTTTGACTGGAGGACATCAAGAGATGAACTGTCATTCTCTTGGTTTATATTTTCAACGGTCAATCACATTCTGCTAGAAATGGGGTTTGCATTTTTAATTTAAATTAATCTGCCTTTCATACTCATCCACTGCTTTTGCTCTTTTTGGGATTTTAGCAGCCTGTATATCGTCTAGGGAAAGACAGCTTGAAATCAAATAGATTTTCAGTCCTCTTAAAGGTCATACAGAACTAATCTACAGCATCCAATGTGTTGCAAGTGACACTTGCATCCTCCTGGTTTTTGGTCTTGCAGTCTTATTTCAGTGCCACTGAGATGCACAAAACCCTCTCCATGGCACTACTTTTGTCTTAACCAAAAAATGATTGCTTTGAAATGCCTTAGCACCACACTGCAGGGATGTGAATCTGCACCCAACAGGAGCATTTGACAGAATGTTCTCCTTTCTAAATGGAATCAATTGTTCCACACAAACAATAACTCATAAAAAATTGAACTGAGCAAAATGAAAAGAGAGGAGAGTGGAAGCCTTCTACCATTTTTCACAGCAATCAAATGAACACAGACTTTGTGCCCCTGTTCTTAGGGAGAGCTAAATAAATGCCCAAAGAAACACGAGTACTTTTGTTGATGCTGTAGAAGCACTTTTCAGCTTCTATTAATTTATGCTGACTGAAATACTGAATACTCAAACCCTCAAACACCTTGCAGTCAACACTCTATCACACAGAAGTAACCATCAAGAATGTCAAAGCTTCTTTTTTTGTCTCTGGTCAATCTGTAGCTTTCTTTATGTCCCCTTGTTGTCTTAACACCCAGATGTGCTAGCCTCAGGAATTCTAGCAGTTCCCATTCCTCTATTCCAAGCACATTCTGCTTCTTACTTCAAATCAACAGCCCATGATGGGGCAATATGCTGAGATGCCATTTAAGACACTGCCACCCATACTGACCATGACTATGCTGGATGTTACCCCCTCACCCACAGGACATTTAGATTCTCCCAGCCCTTTCCTCAGCTCCTCCTCCCCAGTGCAGCCATGGAGGCAATGCCCACACAACCAGCTGGTGGAGCAGCACAACAGGGCCTCCAGAGTGAACCTGCTGGCACTGGGGACCCAGCACCTACAGGTGGTTCTGAGCCAGGCTGGGTCAATGCCCACCCCTTAGAGACTGCAGTGACTCACCCAGGCTCAGCTCCTGTCCCAGATCCCAGCCAGGCTGTGGTTCTTGGGGAGGGAAGATTCATGTAGGAGAGACATCAAAACATTAATGTGTCCTCATGTCCTAAAGGCACCCTAAATTCAATTGCTAACTGCCTGTCAAACCTTACATAGTACTGCACTGTTTCAGCCACCAAAATGACTCAGTCTCACATTTCTTTTTCTGCATAAGGGTAGGGAAATAACAAATGTCAAGGGTTGGCCTGCTGACACCTACTATGAAACTCCTATTTACTTCCAACAGACAAGGTTTCAGGAAGCCAAATTTAACTCCACATATCTAAATCTTCTTAAAATCCAATTCTACTGGGAAGTCAGAAATTGCCAGTTGTCAGCAGCAATGTATAATGTATTGTCTATACAGTCAAAAAAAGCAAAGAATAAGAAATCACATAAAAGCATGTAGATGTCTACTGCCTAATCCCTACAAGAATGCACCTTTTGCCCCCATCATTCCTTCTGGTTGCTTATTGCACTCACAGGTTATATATTTTCAAATAGAAGCCTGCTGTTTATCTGTAAGTAAACAGCATATTTCATTTCTGTGGAAAACAAACCAGGGAACTTCAAAATCTGGAAATCCAAATGCCAATATACCAAAGCCTGGGTGTTGAGCAGTGATGTTCATAGTTATTACAGCATAGCAACTTATTTTCCAAAATTTAAAAGGGAACTTACATTGATTATAACAACTACTAAATATATTTGCTTATGTTCACCTGTTTTAATGTGCTCAATTTTTACACAAGTCTGTGAAGCCCTGCCTTTATATTAATGTAACAAAATGTCAGTCTTTTCAAGCTCTTCCTGACAAGGGAAAAAACCTACATGGTAGGAAAAGGTTAAATTGTGGTATTATACAAACACAGCTAATACTGCAAGTCCTGCAGGGAATACAGTTTCAGTGACAAAGTTGTGCAATCCTAGCTTATTTTCTAAAATGTAAAGAAAATTTAAAACACAGGTGACTCCTTGGAATTTTTAGGCAAATATTGTGTCTTAGAAAGCAAATAAATACATGCAAATACAAAGCCACACAAAATAACTGAGTTGGATATATACAGAAAGATTTTTAATATAGCTGATTTTTGAAGATGTCAAAATTATTATGTCAAAAATAAGAAATTCAACATTATGAATTGTTAAATCAAAAACTGCAGTACACTGAAGAAAAATTAGCCTGAAAACACATCCCCATTCAAGCCTCCTCAGACTAATCCTTTGACTCTATATTGAAAATGCACAGTTGTGAAGGAAATAAGGCATCCAAAAACACTTTCCCTCCCTTTTTTCATTTAATGAATTGGGGTTTTTTAAAAGCAACAATGTCAAATGTTTAAAGAAAAGGATAATTTCCTCCCTTCAAGCAGATCTTACAGCTCTGGATGCATCAGAGTTCCCAGCTTAGCATCTTCAGCAGCAGAGAAGCTGCTCACCATGTCAGGCTTTGCAGCTCCCAGGGAAAATCACTGTTTGCCCATAGGGTGCCATCACTGCTCTGAGTGTCCCCATCTTCCACAAGATGCTGCTCCAGCCCACCTGTCATACTAAATCCACTCCAACAAAGTTTCTGCCTCAGGATTTCAGCCTTTTTGGACAGAATTTATAACTCTCATAAAAGTAATAAATAAAATCTAAGGCTCTCTTTACAGAAACCTGAGGAGCTCTTCAAGGGAAAGGCTGCCACATCATCTCTACGTCTGTAATGGATTTTTCAGAATCAGTACCTGGGAGGCAGCCTGGGGAGCTACCACTATACACTTAAACTAAATTAAACCTTCAAATCCCCTGTTTGGCAGTAACAATGTACTGTGTTATAAATGCCTTCAGCATTGACTGAAATGACACAGTGAATGCCACTTACTACAATCAGTATATTATGGTAACACAAACAGAGAATTTAGTACTGCTTGACAGGTAACTACATACATCCAATAGATTCTCTGATTCAGCATGTGTTATTCATGTACAAAGTACATGAAAATGATTTTAAAATTACCATATAATTATGGTAATTAAGAAAACACAGGATTTTTGGTTTTAGTGTCCAAACAGACTAAACTCTATAGCTATTAAGCAAAATAGGTGTACCAGTGTTTGACCGGGATTAAAGACCTTTAGAGGATTAAGATCACCAAGATACACAAAGAAATTCACTTCCTTAAGTTACCACAGTACTGTCACACACCTATTGGGTCATGTGAAAATACTGTTGCAGTATCTGCCGTGAGATTGAAAAAAAATTCCTTTTTTTTAACTTATTTGCTCTGCACCAGATACCTCTTTGCCAACAGTCAGTGTCCTTTTCACGTTCACTTATTTCACCTACTCATGTGGGTCCTTCACAGGTCTCCCCTGAAACTTTAAGGGACAGAAATTGTTTTGTTCTTCATAACAGAAAAATAGTAAAATACAACAAGCTGGATCTATTTATGAAAAGAAAAAAATATTAGGCAAGAAAATATTACCAAACTATCTATCAGTCTGCAAAATAGTGTTCTGTATTTTTTTCAGACAGTATCTGTAGCTAAAATCCACTGAAGAGGTAGGTTGAATTTACTGAAGAGATAAACTGGAAAGTAATAGGCAGAGCTGAAGATGAAGATGAAATGAAAGCACTGGAAGAAACAAAGTAATTATCATCCTCCTTCTCTTCCTAAAACAAAGATCAGTTTCCAGCACAGAAAAAAACAGGTTGGAGTCCATAGCACTTGTATGTTTTGCACTACAACAAAAAGCAAAGTAATATCAACTTTTCCACCTTGTCTTTAGTGCCTTTACTCAGTATATGAGTGCCCAACTCTTCATCAGAACCTTTATGAAAGAAAATCACCACTGCCATCCCTGTTTTATAAATGGAGACCACTGGGGCTTTTGGGAGAGAGGAGGAAGAAGAATGACTATTTGCAGTTATCCACCAGTACTACCTGCAGCAGAATAATGACACTCCAGAGTCTCAATGCAGATAAGGGCTGTCTGCAAACTACTGAGTATAAAAGCAGGGAAAGAAAATCCCCCAGGTGTTTTACAAAACATACCTTGTTCAATTATTCATTTATTCTGACAATTTCAGTTAAATTTAAATTAGGTTTAATATATTCCAGGGTATTCTAATGCCTGCTGTAAGTTCTCTGAGATCCCAAAAAATGAAATCAGTCCTCATTAAAATCAATAGACCTGCAGAATGTACATAGCACTAAAAAAAAAAATAAAAGAAAGAAAAATCAATTTAAAGCCAAGGCCAGCAGCAAACAATGGGAAGCGTAGACACAGCAGTCTCAAAAGAGCCAGGAGCCAGCATGCTTAGAGCAATGGGATCTTGAAAGGTAGGTTTAGATTAGATATCAGGATCAAATTCCTTCCTGTGAGGGTGGTGTGGCAGTGGAACAGCTGCCCAGAGAAGCTGTGGACACCCCACCCCTGAAAGTGTTCAAGGCCAGGCTGGGTGGGGCTTTGAGCAGCCTGGTCTAGTGGAAGGCATCCCTGCCCATGGCAGAGGGCTGGAACTGGGTGGTCTTTATGGTCCCTCCAAACCCACACCATTCTATGATTCTGTGCTTTTCAATTTTAATTAGAAGACATTGCATTAAAGATGGTTTTCTTGCACAGCGTAACAGGCCAGAGAATGGGCTGCCTTCTGGAAAGGCAAGAGGATGCAAAACAGATAAAAGCAATTTAACCACAAGTAAAGCTCCTGAGATGACAAACTGTCCTTCTGAAAAAAAAAAAAAAAAAAAGGAAAAAAAATAGAACCAATCTCAGACCCTATTGCTAGGGACACTGATTGGAGAAAGGGCAGGAGAGCTGAGAAAGCCAACAGTGAAAGACTCAGTGAGAAAAAAACCCTTCTGCAAGGTGAGGCTGGGCAAGGCCCTGGCACATGGGGCAGGGTGGAAGTGTCCAAAGACAGCAAGGCAGCCACAGCAGCCTCTGGCATTGCTGCACTGCTAGGGAGGAGCACCTAAAGCCCCTGTGATGACCCCAACACGTACACTCCATGCTGGAATAAATGGTGGAAGCCTTCTTTAACAATGTTACATTAAACAAACACTGTCATTTCATGCTTAATTAGCCTGTTACAGCACCAGAAAAACACACACACCCAAAAAATCCCCTTACAAACCTATTGGCACCAATCCCACATTCATTCAGGGAAAGCTGCAGGATGAGCAATGAGGAATAGCAGCATGCATATGTGCACATGAGTACACTGTAGCTGCAGTCACTACTGGGCACAATGCCCTTACTAGTAACAGTTTTAAGCATATGTCCTGTGTAAAAAAAAAATAAAATAAATAATTCTTTGAAATAACTGGCACAAAAGTCATCCCTGGACTTCAATGCACAGATGTACCCATATTACCAAAAGCCATTTGAGGACTGTTTATAAAACAAACCCAGAAGGGTAATTCTGGAGTGACTCCATCTGAGCTCATATTTGTGGTGGCCAATGAGATCCTTTTCAGCAGTACAGGTTTTGGCAAAAAATATCCTATTTTGACAACCACAATTGACCATTCTAAATCTGCATTCAGGAATTCATATTTTTAGATTTTTCTGGAACCAAATTCTAAGAAACAGCAGGTGTTCAGTGTCTTTCAAATCCATGCCACTCACTTGTGGTGCTTTAATTGAAATTTCTAAATCCAGTCTCAGGTTTTAATATTCATATAATCAAATATCACCCTTGTGATAGATTTCAGACATACACTGCACATCATCAAGATCTCAACAGACTTGTATATTCTCCTTGCTTAGAAAACAAAAGTAATTGCACAGCAAACTTAAACATGTGCAGCATGTGAATATTAATTCAGCAGTGTCTGCTTGTATTACACAATTTTTTTTGTTGTCCTTTGTCCCATCTGTTCTAGCAGAGAAAGGAAAAAATCACAGCAGACCCAAAAAATTTCTTATGGCGGAATCACCAATGTAGACAGATTTTTTTTCATTTCATGTTCAGGATGGGTAAAACCATAGGGTTTATGTTAACATGAGATATAAATGACAATCAAAAAACCCAAAGGATTTCTGATGTCTGAAATCTACCCAAATGCAGCATTTAGATGATTTCAGATTGAAATTTGAAATTTCCTCTTCAGTTTCAACAGTAAAACTTGTCAGAATAGCCTCATTCTTTCCCTCTCACTTACTAAAAATGAATCTGCAAGCATCCCAACTATGCATTTCTGCTTTTCTGCCAATAAACAAAACATCAGTCTCAATTTTTGATGCTCTAGCCTCAGAATTCCATCAGACCTCTTCCTACCCATGCTGTTTCACTCTGTGCCCTGACTATGCTTTGTAGAGATGCTCTGCTTACAGCTGAGGGAAGAACTGGAATATAATTCCCAGTCCAAAACCTTTAATAGAAAAATATATCAGCTGTAAAGACCCAGAACAAGCTTTTAGCACCACTAGAGAACCACTTGCAGAAGCTGAGCTTCTTTGAGCAATTTTACCTGAGGAAACTGAATTTACTCACTCCTCCAAGGATTTAGCTTTTAGCTGGCACTTTCCTATTTGTTATGTGAGTGCAAAAAGATTTCCCCAGTGCTGCAAAGTTGGTGACATCCACACCAGTTACTGGTCATAAATGATAAGAACAATTATCATTAAAGCAGCTACAAAACAAACCTCTGGCAGAGGCTACAAGACACTTCTGGTGTGCTGTGAGATATGTTCAGCACAGCCTGCACAATGGCAGCAAAGGGAGGTGCTGTGACTGTGCTGCCTGCTGCAAGGGACAAACACATGGCTCTTCAGTACAAAAGGGAGGGCTTGAGCACCACACCAAAACTGCCACAGCTACAGAAAGCACTGCAAAGACTCGTGCAATACAGAGCTAAAGGCTAATGTAATAGAGCTAGATTCTCTACAGAGCAGAATAGTAACCTTTTCATCTGTGAACCATGTGCTGCACATCAGATTTGTTTGATAAGCCCTGGAGCATATTACATTCTGTATACTTCTACTCAATAGGGAAATTCCATTCTAAATTTATACAGAGCATCTTAGAGTGTTCTTTAAAAGTTATGTATGACTTGACCACATAGGAGAGAACTTGCTCCCACCATTTACTGCTATGTCTTTTGTATAGTATTTACATATACTTTGCATTGAAAATTCAGTGCAGCTGCTAGAAAATACATATAAAACAAAATTTTAGATAAAGTTGAATGAAAATTTCAACACAAAAATGAATAAACAGCTGAAAAGATTCTAGGCCAGATATTTTTTGAGTCCCTTTTAAAAATATATTTTATGTCCTCTCTGAAATAAATCACTGTTACTTGGAAACACCTAATAAAGGATAGATACAGAACAGTCTTTGTGTTTAACAGCTCTGAGCAAATACTTTCCACATCCACAGTCTTGCTTTGTTACCTCCAGGTAAAGATCACTTTCATGTTTATCATTTCCTTGTTGCAACTAATTAAGCTGCCAAGTTTTAAATCCCTGACAGCTTATCCAATTCAGACCAATTATTCTGTGTGCAAGGACAGCTTGACTACATTAAATTTATGTTCTCTGTCCTTCAGAATTCATCATGGGAGCTCAATGCCAAGACAAAAAATCTAAATATTAATCTCAGTTTTTGACTTTGTAACCTTGGAGATGTAATTTAATTTCTTCCCATTTGTTTCTTCTCTGCAAAGTTTTAAATACTTATCCATGCTTCTCATGAGAAGATTTATATGGGGATAATACTTGAAAACAGCCAGAAAAGAAAAGGGAGACAAAGTAGGTGTTGATCAGTTCTCCTCCTGCTCACCTCAAGTACACTCTGGAGGTCTGTGTTACAGTTTAGAGGTAAATTGGACAGGGGGGAATGTCCAAAACGGGGAGATGAAGAGTCAGGTTATTCTTCAGGGCAATGAATGAAAATGAAATCCAGATCTTTCTTTTGAAGCGTTAAGAAGTTAAAATTGTCTTTTGCTGCCTTTCAGACTCTGATTAAGAAGGTGCTGTCAAGGTCATTTTCCTCTCCATCTGAGGAGCCTCTTCTGGAAAGAATGACAGGACAGACCAGCTCTGCTTTGAACATAACGTGCAGCAATTCCCAACACAACCTCAGCATTTATGTGCTCAAGTGACAGGTACTTGAAAAATGCTTCAAAAGGCTGCAGTAATAGCATCAGCCCTAAGCTCTGCACTTGGCAAACACTAATCACAAGAGCAAAGTGAAGAAAAATGAAGGTATTCTCTCTTAATTAAAAAATGGAGACAAAGAATAAGGAAGAATAATTACATTTCTTTAGTTGTGTATTAATGCTACAACATAGTGAAAAATTAATCTAATCATAACCATACTCACACTCTGTTTTGTACCCATTGATGCATTTATTTCCTTACTGGAAATGAATTTAATGTACCAAACAATAACATCCAGGGTGCTGCAATTCTCAGCTAGGTACAGAACAAAGGGCCTCATTGGGAATTAAGCAGAATATGCTGCTGAAATAAAGATTTATTACACACACCTTAGTATGATGAGAAGGCCCTGGGATTTCCCATGTTAATACTACTTCAATATATCAATGTATATATTCAATATATACATTTACAATAAAACCAAGTGCTGAACAGTGTTGAATATAAAAGCTTTAATATACAGGTAGTCTGCTGCATATTATGTTGGAAGTTTCCCTCTTTGAGCTCTAACATCATTTTAAAACATGAAAGATCTGATTTCTGATAGCATCAAACTCGGTGAAAGTATGAACAGGACCACAGTGAAAGGAATAAAGTTAATTAGTCTTTCCAGTAGCTTTTTCTCCCAACCTTCTGAAACAATATTTTTGCTTATACCTTTACTCATCTTATAGTTCTTGAGCAATGCCACCTATCCTTGAACTAAAACTAAACTAAAAAATCCAAACTTTCCAGATAAAAGAAATTTTCAACATTTTCTTGTTCCATCAAAACCAATTACTTGTTCAAAGAATAGGTATCTGGTTGTTCTACAGTTTGACTTTGCTTTATAAAATCAATGCACTGTATGCTATTAATCCCATTTGATTTTATCTAATTTTTCTTCACACTTTAATTAATTTTTCTCTTTTTGCTTGCACTCCTGTATTCAATAATTTCTAACTGTAATCTCTTGAACCAAGAGCTGTTCTGCTTTACATTTCTACATCACTTAGCGCAGCACTATCCTGCTTCTCAAATAAGCCTTTAAAATGCAATAATTATACAAATACATTTTATTAGCCTTGAGGCCAGCTACCACAAAATTGTTCATTTAATGAAACAGCTTTCTGTTTTCCTGTATTCTTATGCCAATAGCAATTATTGCTGTCAATGGATTTAATGGTCTCCCTTTCTGAAACTTCCTATGATTCAGCTATTCCTGGATTGGGGAAGGAAAAAAAGTACACTTTCAAGACTTCTCTAACACACTAGTTATTGTATTTTTCTTTTTCTTTAACAATACCAAATATATAAAATACAACAGAATGTATACAGAAAGCCAGAGAAGTCAAACATTCAAATTAATGGAATCAGAAAAGAGGGAAAAAGTCCTATTGCCACACTGACTGTGCCATTACCTTATCTGTGAGATGAATTGTGTTCTACACAGTAATTGTTTTTATACACATTTTTCAACACTCAACCACTCTCAGCAGGTAAGAACAAATGACAACCTAGGCAAGGTTTGTTTAGAACAATCTTATGGGTCTTATGCTAATAATGTAGTAAGTAGCAAACAGCATAATGTTGCCTGAGGCAAAGGTAATTCAGTCCTAGTGCATTCAAAAGAGTAATTACTGTACCTGGTTTTGAATATAATCTAAAAAAAAAAAAACCAGCAAAAATGCATTACCAAAAATGCAAAAAATAACGTTGATTTTTCCTTCTGGACTTTGTTTCTTTCTTTGATGATGATGATGGTGATGATGTGTTCAGTGCTCATAGGCTGCAATATTTAACTCCATTCAGTTTATATTCACAGTTCATCCAGCAGGCTCTACTGAAATGCTTATCTGGCAAATACCTTTCACTTCTGATTAGACAGGTTACTTGGAAATCAGAATGAAATTTCTATTGAGATAGGTGTATAGAACAGTAAAGAAACTCAAGTGAGAACACAGATGCATTGGTTAAGGTCTCTAGAGGAAGCCAGTCTTCTTGACAGTTTTAACTCAAATCCCACAACTGGGATTTTGCTCTAAAATGTCATATTGAACAAAAATTTACTTTACAGCTGACAGTTTCCATGTCAGGTATCTAGAGAACCTACGGGCATACAAGAATTGTAACTGAAATATTTTAATGAAGTAGCAATTACAGGGCAACAGGCATCTGCTTTCAGACGGACAATTCTTCCCAGAGGTCCTTTTAGAAATAGCAACCTTAGCTAAAAACAGCATCTTGACCTGACAGCTCAGTGACAGAGGACAACTGCCATCATGGCATGCAAGACAGATGATAAACTGCTCCACAAAGTGTTCTGCACCAGGCAGTGGAGCCCTGTGACTGTGGATCCTCACTGCACGGGCTTTGTTGGCCTCCTAAGGAGGACTCCAGAAATAACACTGCAATAAAAGTCCTTTTCTTCTCAAAGTGGCCAAGATAAATTAATCCCAGAAGGGTAGGAACAGTAAAGTCAAGAGGAGAAAACCCATCACATAAATGAAATTTCTATGAGTTTCATTGGCACAAAAGAAAGATCTTCTTGCCTGAGGAAATTGCAATTAGCAGTCCTGAGCAAGATTCCATTTACAAGAGGAGAACCAAAGTGCAAATGGAAGATAGAGATCTACAAAAATATGAAACAGCAGCAGTTCACTGAGCAGACACACTTGGCTTATGAGGCAAGGGAAGAGTGAAAAATCTCCTCAAGCAAAGCTGTCCATGAATAGGCTTTTTCCCTTTTAATGGGAATAGTCCTGACTAAAGGTAATTCACCTAAATGCTGGGAGACTGTTTTGATATTTTGCACTATTTTTTCTGGCCCTACTAACTTCCTCAGATATGACCTAAAATGTTTGGAGCAAATTACGTATGAAACTATTTATTACATATATATATATATATATAAGCATGTATTTATTACTTTATTTATTTAAGAGTTAGCAGACCTATTTCATGGACTAGGATCTAGTAATTTGGCTTCTCATATATTTTTTCCTTTCTGTTTTTATAAGGTCAGACAGAGCTAAATTTGTCAGCAGGTGACTGTGAATGACTAGTAGGGTGACACTGCCTTTGTTCTGCTCATTCCCACTCAGAGTAAAGCATCTCTGCACATAGGAAATCTGGGTCTTTTTGTTATCTCTGTATTCCCAGCCATTAAATCTGAGTGCTGTTGTTTTGCCATAACCTACCTTTTGTTATTTGGAAGGGTTCACAAGATTTAAAAAAGTACAATCATATGGATGGCATTGGATTAGTCACACACAAGGTCAGCCAAACAGTGACCGGCTCACAATAAAAAAGTCAGAGTTTAAAAATGTAGAATACAAAATAATCCCTCAAAAATTCAATGGTGTATTACTATCTGATACAAAGAAACATTTAATAAAATACAAATTTATTTTTCAAATATTTCCTATGCCAAGATAAGAGGATTTAATAGACACACCAGCACACTAAAACCCCACTATTCATCCAACTTCTTGCTTGTGTTTCTGTCTGGTTTTCCTTCCTGACTGCTGCCTTTGTCTTCACTCCTCTTGGCTTCTAATTTGAGCTTAATTCCTTCCCAGGATCTACTTACTGCATCAAGAACAACACCCAGAATCCACCCAAGTAAGCTGTGTCTAAGAGGGAAATGCTGACTTTCTCAAGTTGACATTTGTTCAGGGATCCTTGTCAAGAGAAGAACAATATGTGCATCTGCAGTAGCAAGACTCTCCACACATGCAAATTCACTGTTCCTCCTAACTTGTTTCTAACATCACATACCTGCAACAACATATTTTCTTTCCCTTTCCATATTTTAATGTGCTGAGAAGTTAACGGAGTTCTTGAAACAAAATTTCTGCAAAAGCAGTCTCTTAAAGCTAAGTTACTGTTTTATTTTCTAGTTCTCCAACACACATACTAAATGTGCATTCTTTTCCTTAAGATTTTACCTTTTCCTCTCAGACTGACCTCAAACCTCAGCCTTGGACTCTCCACACCTCCCTAGAGCATGCAAAACTCCATGACCACTGGGGCTCCAGCAGGCCCATGGCTCCTGACCAGGAGAGAGCCTGGCACCCTTTGCAAAAGATAAATATTTCACTGTAAAATACAGCATGCTGCAATATAAAATACAAATATTCTGAGGTTACAAAGTAAAGTTCTAATAAATATTGTACCCTCAAATACCAACACTGACATTGCAAATGACAGACCTTGCACTGGCAAAAAATGGGTGACATCCAGCTATTTCTCACAAAGAATTTAAAATCTGAGCTTCATTTATTAAAAATGCTGTCACATATCATCAGCAAAGCTCCCTTCTCTCATTGCAATAAATACAAAGAATTATCTATGTGGTATTTTTTTCTCCTTTAAATGGAAAGACTACCTTTGTTAGAGAAATGAGACTCTCATGGCCAGTGCAGAAGCTGCTGTCTACGACATTTAGCAGCACTAGAGTACGACCTTCCTTCTGGAAGGAAAGCCTGCATAAGGACAGAGCAAAATTTTCATTGTCGGGCATTATGGGGAAAGAAGAGGGGAGAAATCAGATCATTATATTCTACACTTAGAGAACTGTCTGCAGAATTACACTGTTGGAAGCAGAACATCACATAGTTTCATTGCTAAAGGTTGACTGCATTACTGAAATATCTGTCTCCAGCACCGGGAAGGACTCAGTGTGCTAAGTGCTGTTCAGAAACAGAACAATTAAATCACCTCTCCCAAAAAGCTTGCAATATAAACACAAGGCAAAAAACCCCAAATGGATGCAGACAGATGGGGAGAGATGAGATAATGAGGAAGCACCACTAATTCCTGACTTGAGACCACGTCAGCACACTGACACCATGAGCTGCTCACAAAGATTTTGCTTTGAGAATGGTGCCTTTTTTTAAAGAACCACATTCAGGAAGAGAACTTGCATTGCAAGGAAAAAGGAAATTAAAGGTTGAGAGCTTACAGTAGATAACACAGGTGAGAGGCCTGGATTGGGGAAACACCAGTTGGTGTTGGGAAGACTGTTACTACAGAGAAAGGAAACATCAGTTCCCCTGAGTGGTCAGTTATACAACTGCACAGCATATCTGCCTGTCAGCTCTGTCCTTTACAGAGAACAAGCAAAGTACAAAAAAACCTTAAAGCTTTTAAGCTCTTAACACCTAGGCCCAGTGGCTACAGTAAGCTGTGCTGTCCACTGGACACCTCTGGCAGGCAGAAACCTGCATGTGGAATAAGCCCAAACTCAACATATTGATCTTAATCAAAATACACTGGTGCAGACTAGTTCAGGGTACTGAAAGCTTGGATCATCACAGCATCTTCATGTTGGAAAGAAGCAAGCACCATCTCTCACCTTCTCACAACAACAATTTTTATTAGGAATACTGAGAGAAGCCAAAAGAATATGTGCTTTGTCCTTGAATGCTGGAGATTTGGACAGGCCTTGAAGGTTAAGGCTGCTCTTGCCTTAGATGCTCCTGCTGCCTTAGCAGACACAGTAACATTTTCTTCAGACACAAACCTTATGCCAGCTGCCTTTTCATTCAAGTCCTTATCTCAGACTGGCACTCAGAAATCTGAGTGACGTAACAGTCTGCATTTGATGGAAATAACTGTTGAGCTGGGAGCTGTCAGCATTTATTACAGCATAGAGAGGGCCACATAACAGAGACCAGAGAAAAACAGAACTTACACGGTTTTGTGAAGAGGCAAAAGTGTATGATACAAAGATAGTTTCTGAAGAAGGAATACTGACAGAATGTTAACTTTTGCTAGTCATGTTCTCACATGGGGAGGCATGGAAAAAAAACCAGAAATAACATATACGAAAAACACATTGAAAAAAATCTTAAATAATACTTATCTGGCAGACCTGTCTATGTGAGCTGCAAAATTCAAAAATTTCACATTTAAAATGTATCAAGTAATAGTATGCACGTAGCAAATAACTGTGCCTTGTAGCCAGTTCATTGTTCTTCACAGATACCTGCAGACATGTCATGGAAGAAATCTTCCTCAACAGCTGTGTCACAGGAACACCAAATGAATTACTGCATAATTCACAAAAAAATTAGCTGACTATGTTGGGCAAGCAGCCTTTATGGCTACTATTATTTGACACATTGCCCTTTGGTGGCTGATAGCTTACCAGAAGATTAGAAACCAGAAGAAGCCTTTCATAACACTGCTGGGGAAATCTGATCCCACAGGGAAGGTGGCATCTCCTGAAGCAATGGTCACGCTCTCCCTGCCAAGTCAGACTTCAAGCATGATGGACAAAACACATGGGTTTAGAAAACTGCAGGGTCAATACCTGATGGACAGATAAATATTTGCTCTATGCCTTCTCATGACCAGGTCACACACTGTTCAATCTTCTCCAAAAGTTAGTAAACCTATGTCCTTGATATGGGTCATCACTGTGATCACCCTGATTTCCTCAATGAAGACAGTGCCATACTACCATCAGTGGGTCCCATTTGACTCAGAGACACAGTGGTCTCCAAGTTGATAATCCTCATGATGTCCAGCCTGAACCTCTTCAGAGCCTTCCTGCCCACCAGCAGATAATATCCCCACCCCACTGGATGTTGTCTGTGAATTTACTGAGGGTACATTCAAGCCCCTCATCCACAACAGTTACCAGTTATTAGATTAACAACACATATAAACAATAATTACTTATGCACACAATATAATTAGGTATTTTTATCCTGAAAGTAATTACAAAGCATCTTTTCTTCAAAAGCTGGAAACACAGTATAAGTACCTAAGCAGAGGTGGATAACCTGTTCTGAGGGGAAACCACAGGGCCACAAGGAAGCAGCAGCAGATTCAGTGCTATGTGTTGTTCTGCTTTACTGAGGAAAGCAACTCCATTTTAGCATTACATTCTGCTCCCATTCCCCTGCTTTTGCTCCTCTCTCCTCAAAATACCTCTAATTTCACAGAGGTAAAGATCTCCCTTACAGAGAGGTTTCTGCCTGAACATTTCCTTCTACAAATACAGGTTTTGCTGGTTTAGATACCTCTGTGCAGCTCAAGCAAGATTATACCAGACAGCAGTGCACTTCTGCCTTTAGTGAGAAAGCTGCTTATTTAAAATCTTGCACAAAACCAAATATTCAGAAAATAGCTGATACTGTGAATTCTTGAGAAAGCTGACTGACATGACAAAACAGCCAAGCCATGTCATATTGCTGCACTTAATCATTAATTAGTCTAATGAACACTGAAATCCCACCAGATAGGATGAAGCTGTGACTCAAAGCAGCAGATGTGATTCTGGTCTGAAACCTCTGGGGAGTATCTATGACAGTGACTGCAGCAGTCAGCCTGAAGAGCAGTGCCACAGAGGAAGAAATTTCTGCCATGGAGGAAGAGATTAGTCCTTGAATGGCAGTTAATTTGTTCCAGACAGAGAATTTTGCTGTCAGGAAAGGAAAATGTCTTTTATGAAACCAGAATAAATCCCCAAATGGGTTCTCTACAGAGAACATCTAGTTTAGGGAGGTGTCATAAATACTGGTTGCTTAGAAGTTCTTCATAACTTTATTTAGAGAGAACAAGAAGCAATAGGCCGATGCACAGAACCTAAGACACACAAAAATAAAAATTTTAGAAGGTCTATGGCAAATATACTTCAATGCTCCTGTACATGATGGTTTACAGTGCAGCAAGCATGGAATCACTGCAAGATTATGTTGTTAGAAAAACCCAAAAGTTGATTTATTGAAAAGATCAGCTTTATACTGGAAGAGAAGATGAAAGACAGAATGTGGAGCTGCCCAGGCCAGTGACAGTCATACAACTCCAGCCACCCTGCATGACCCTGCACATACCACTCAGAACACTAAGAGACTCCCTTGACTCATCATCAAGAGCTGTACAGAAGCTGAACTACAATTTCTTTCCAAGGTAATAGTCCAGATGAGTCTCTTGTCTGAGTTAGAAAAACTCAGAAGTATGAAATCGTGTCTCTGTGTGAACACTATTGTAATATACACACTACAGGAAGCTAAAATGTGTCACTTAAGGGCAGTAAGTTGCAAGTCTGAATTAGAAAATGTGCTTAAAGTTTCTTGCAAGCATACAGTGCAGGGTTTTAAAGTCATTGTAAGAAGGACTGGAGGCAAGATAACATGTTCTTTGCAGGAATCTACTGGTTTCATTTGTCCCTCAGCTGAGTAAGTCTCAGGAGTAACATTCCCTCAGAAAAACAACAAAATATTTTTTTTTTTTACAGAAAACAGAACAAGTACAGCTTTTAGAGCAACCTGCAAAAGAAAAAAAAAGTTATACAATTTAATATTTTTTCTTTATGAAACCATTTGCTTCAGCATATCTTAACAAAACACAGCAGAAATGAGGGCTCAAGTGTTGTCACAGCTGACCAAGAGCTGCTTGTTCAGTTTTCAAAAGGCAAAACCTAGACAGGGACCTTAGATTTTGCTGAGAGGATGGGCAATTCAGCCAAGCTTCTAACCACAGGATTAATTTCTTTTTCCAATAGTGGCTTTATAGGACATTTTAAAGCACTGTCCATCCCAGCTGATGTGTTTTTCTTCTTTCTGTTATTCTTTATTTTAATTTCCCAATCTAGCATTGGCTAGTCTTCCTCCAGCACCAGCTGTCTGCAGTAGCATATTACACTATTAAGGGAATTAAGATTTCCAAAACTGGACAGAAGTCCACAGTCTCAAACTGCTTACCCATATTTATTGCCTGGTTAATGTGCATTTCTGCACCGAAGAGTTTGCAGAGATGGTGGCATCTCTTACTTTGATGCAAGGAAAAGCCACTGGAGCTGCTCAAGCATAACTGAAAACATGGCAGGGCAGCAGAATCCTCTTCAGAGATGCTTAAAGAGGAGGTGACCATCCCAGAGTTTGCAGGAAAGAAGGGATCTGGCAATATGGGCATGTGTTTATATGATTTTCTAGCTGGTTAAAGCTAACAAATATGATAAATCAATATAGTGAGATATAAATACCTGTAGAGACTTGACCAGTGTCTTGCAGAGCTCATGTTCCAGGTCAGTTGTGATATCCATACATATATACACACATATACATATACACACACATATATATATATGGGGGGGGGGGGGGGGGGGAAGGGGGTTGGTTTGTTGTTGTTTTTTTTATACATCCTGATTCTGTCTCTGTTCAGAATTATGGCAGTGCCTGAGTTAGTTTACCACAATGTGACAAGATTCATAAAAAACTGGGGTTTGCAGTAAGATAAAAGCATTTAAGATAGAACTATATGCCCTGAAAAATACAATGAGCTAACCCACATTAATTTTACTTATTCAGAACTCTAATAAGGCATATAAGATAGAGAGGATTACTGTAATAGATGTAATATGTTTGTAATATATTTGATAATATTCAAACCATAAATGTGTTAACACACATAATTACTATTATATGAAATAGTAAAGAAAGAAAGATTACTTGGAATTGGTACATTTTTCCCTTGAGAGCTGTTCCATTTCACTAATAAGTCATTCTCCATTTCTACATGAACCAGAAAAAATATGAACTGCATCCCGTCTTTTATTTCCACTGTAAATTAGTGACATTACAGGCATGTGTCACAATCTGAAACAAAATTTGGTTCTCAAATACTAAGATGATTGAAAAATCTAAAACTCCTGGAATGTGCCATCACTAACAAGCATAATTTACATTTCTCATTCTGATAAACTCCCCTTTCTTCCCTCATTCCTGTGCAAATGGGACAGAGCTGCAGCTTAGGGCAGTGCTAGGATTTCTTTTAGTTTGTATCTCACCTGTAACAATTTCATCTGCCATATGTATTAAATTGTGGTTACACAGTTTCAGTTCTCACACTTCCTTAAGGGCTCATATGGAAGGACACAGTAGGTTTTAAAAGGTAACATTCAAAACTTCCTTTAAAAATAGCCAAATTGGTCCAAGTTTAAGTGAGATCTTACCTGATTCCTTACATGCCAGCATGGTCCTTACAGCACCAACAAGTCCTTCAAAAGCACCAAAAAGTACCTTCAGTCCTTTTTTCAGGACTTTCACCTGCTTCCCTCTCTCACCAACATGCAGGGGCAATAGGTATTCCTTTGGCAACAAAAGCTAAAGAAGACTTTAGCTTTTGTCAACTCCTGTTTTCAAGA
Source organism: Agelaius phoeniceus (assembly GCF_051311805.1). NCBI lineage: Eukaryota > Metazoa > Chordata > Aves > Passeriformes > Icteridae > Agelaius > Agelaius phoeniceus. Next base: position 58,763,538 of record NC_135269.1, read on the forward strand.
ACTAATTTCAGTTCTTTCATTTAAATATATTATTTAAAGACCTGAAATTGATAGCAAAATTTTAGCTGCTCACTTTCTCTTCTCCTTCCCCAGTCTATAAACATACAATAGAAATTCTATAACCAAGGAAGTAAGAAGAGGGAGTAGAGTAAGAAAGCCCAAATTGTTTTACCTGTTTGTTTTTGTTGTGCTTTTGTTTTCTCCCCTGGTTTCTAACAGGGCTCTCCATCTTTCTTCTGAAAAAAAAAAACCTCTTGCACTCATAACTGACCAAAAGATTCAAGTTTACATGAGGAAAGGGCCTCTAGCAAGCAGAAGTTTTAATCAGCAGTCCAGTACATCCCTGTTCCAATTTCCCCTTGGGAAACATGAAATGTTGCTGATAATAATCTGGTCTCACATTCTTTTCCTATTTTCAAGATGTCCATAAAACATGCTTTGGGCAAGTGCAGTATACAAGTGACTATTAAAAAGAAAGAAAATATCACAAAAGGATTTTATTCTTTCATGAAAATGTTTTAAAATCATTCTCTGAATCATTCTCCCAGACTTGTCAGAACTCTGTAGAAAACATTCCCCAAGATTTTAAGCAGTCATAGGTGAGACCCCTCTCACCTGCACAGGCTTAGACTCAACTTGCACCTGATTGCTGGAAACCCTCCAGGAAAGAACCAGCCCCCCCAAAAGATGAGAACCCCAGTGTTGTTAAGTTCCCCCTCCTGATATCCCCTCCCTCCCTGCACTCTCCTCCTTGCTGGCCTTACAGACATTATTCTTTCTCACCACACTGAGCAATTAAAAGTCTCATCAGTGATTTCTTATTTTCCTTTGATCTGGTGCCTGTGCTCCATCTCACACCTTCTGTATGGCCCATTTTCACCACAGCCATCTCTCTGCTTACTGCAGACTGCTGCCAATAGCAAGGTCTGGATTAACTTTTAGATACCGCCATGTTTTATTCACGGTTCATTTCTGGACTATTTTCATTTATAGCAAATCTTTGCAATCCACATAACCTTTCAACCTTTTTTCTTTTTTGGGTCTCCAATCTGTGGCACAAGGCATATTGACTAGCCTGTGGCAGCTTAACTCTTATTGACAGACTCCAAAGAATCCAATTTACAGAACTGGTTCCTCTGCCCTTAAAGTAAAGGTGAATAAACAGATCTAAAGGGCATCATATCTCTTACTCTATGATTGAATAGCATCAGTAATATATTTCACTGAGGTTGTTCATGTTGTTGTATCAGGCAGCACCTAACCAGGTGACCTTTTACACTTTAATTTTGTGTCTTTTCAAGATTGATTACATTGTGAACTTGGAATTGTTTCACATTTCTGTATTCCCTGTCTTTCACCTAAGAGGAAGACACTTTCTTATTGCTACAAATACAGTCCAATATTTGAATAATATGTGCCCTCTAGGTTTTGCCAAGGGAGCAAACCTACAGCAAAAACCAATCCCTCCTCTTACTATTCTATTGTGCTTTATAGAAAAAAAAATAAATTGGTCATTGGTTGGTATGTGATTTCCTGATAGGTCTCAAAATAAATGCTAGAGACAACAAAAATGCACAGTTCAACAGAATGATGCATATTAAACATTAACAGTTGGATTAAAATGGAATTTTTACAAGATGATTAGAAATGTTCAACAGAAGAAAAACTGTTGAGACCTGTTGTACTCCAAGAGCTGTCTGGGCAAATAATACATTAAAACAAACAAACCAGCAGTGCTATTTAAGGAACTTCCTCCAGCAATCATTCATGAATGATTTAAAAACAGCATCACTGCCCTGATTTCATTTCATTACTTGGCTTTACATATGAACAAATTGAATGAGATGCATTTATCTGACTTAACAGCTACCCTGCATATGTACCACATGCAAGGCAAAGGCATTTTCACACAATTTCTCCTGCATGGCCCTGCAGTGAAATTAACACTGGATTGGTGACCTGAAAGTTATTACTAAGGCAACAGATAGAAATCAAACAGTGCTATGAACTCATTACAGACAAAAGGGAGAGCAGAAATCAAAAGCAGAAAAATGTGGAAAAATTTCTCCAAAGTGACAGTCTTTCTTTCACAGCCTGAAGAACTATAGGAACAGACACTGTCACTTACCATTAAGAAAACCACAGTAAGGTAAAACAAAGAGTACAATCAGCAGGACTGAGTTGATTTAAAATGCTTTAATGTAAATGTCCAACCTTCTGACTGGTTTTTCACAGATTTCATTAATGAAAAACTGGGGGTAAAATTGTGCACTTGTGCACTTAGTCTCTTGTTGATCAGGCAACATTAAAAATAAAACACATGCCAAATGAGAAGACAGATATAGCAGGATTTCTTTTACAGTAGCTTGGTATGTTAACTCCTATACAGTTCTTTGAATGTGTATTTTTGAACATGTCATAAAAATAAACCTTGATTTCCAAATGAAGCTATTACAAGCCTTTATATTAGTAACAGTCAACACAAAATTTTCAAAGAATTTACTTCTGTGAAAGCATTACACTGAAAAATACCAATTTATTAAAGGCATTTAACTTAGGATTTTGTTGAAGATTTTAATTTTTTTGAAATTGAAGTATCAGTTAATACTCAGATCCTTTTTAATACACCTACAAATAATTTTAAAAATGATTAACCAAACCATCGGTAGATGGATCCAGACTGTGGCAAATCATTTGCAGCTGTTACACCATGAGGTTTACTTTTATTTACTTTACTTTCATGCTATTCCATTCTTTAGTATATATTCTTCTAACCAATAACCCAGGAAAGAACTCAAAAAGGACAGTAAATAAGGAAAATATTTCATATGGTCATTCTTCAACTCATGGATTTAAAGGTCCAAATTTGGGGTGAAAAAACCCAAACAACACAAAACTCCTACAACTAAGCAGATGTTCAGCACCAGACAAATAAGGAAAATCAGTAATACTTACAAGATTTATTAAATGAAAAGAAAAATCCAGTGCTTCAAAACAGAAGGAGAGCCTATGGTTAAGAGCCCCTTACAATGCCTCACATCAGCACCCTGAACCTGCCTCCTGTGCAAATTCAGAAGGTTTTTCATTGTTTATTTTTTAACCTGACAAAAATGATAATGCAAATAAATCCACCTCAATATCATTTAATGTTTTCGGCAGTCTAGGATTTTTTAAGTTTAGGTTTTAGGTGGGGGCTGTGTTTGGTTTTCTACTTTTTTTAACAATATATGGTTAGATTATGAGAACTATCAGAAGATGTGGGCTATAAAAGTTTTATATAAAGGAAATTAGTCTTTACATATAAACTTATGTTAATCTGCTTTGTATGTCTACTAATCTCAACACCAACCCCCCCAAGTATGTTATTTCCAATATTTCTCTACTGTTGTAACAGTTTAAGCAATTAGAAACTACAATTGTTTCCTACTTCCCTCGAGACACTCAATATAGTACTTCTAAGCACTGAACTGTGTTCCAATAATCATTCTACATTTTCCTTCATTTCATCCCATTAGTCCCATTATATAGCAGCTTGAAATACTTCCTTGATCTTCCAATAAACCTTCAAAACTTTTTTATCTGAATTACCCATCCTTTGATCTCCAGCAGTTAGAATGAGGAGATAGCTGTAAAAGCCATCTTCCAAAAACTCTGGTTAGTTTGATCAACAAGGCCAGCAGCTTAAGCAGGATATGTATTTTATAGCTTTAATCCAGTTAACTACTCCATCATGATTCAGTGCCTTGTTTTGCATCTTTCTTTTTTAGTTTTAAATGACATAAAGCTTTGATTTTCCCTTTTCTATTCAAAAGGAATAAGAACACAAAATGCACAGAGAAATGTCATTCCTATGAAGGAATCTTGAAGATTGATGTATGGCATTGGCCAAATCAAATTTCAACTTTTAACTTCTTTGCTTTATGGCAAGTTACAAATCTATACTCTTGAACTAACTTTTAAGCTACAGAAGAAAATGGCTATGGCATCATTTTTTATTTTAGTGGAAATTCGGCAAAGTGTGGATTTATTGCTAGCAATGCTGACACACAGGTGACTTGTTTTTAATACAGATGCAGTTCCTTACTTGTATCCAAACTACCCTCTCACAATTATTTCAACTGATAAAGTACATTGGACCTAAATCATTAAACCCATAAGTTTTTCAGGGTTTGCAAGCCACCCTATAAGCACACACAAGAATATTTGAGAAAAACACTTCAATTTTTAAACAAAAATTTTAAAACATAGGAGTTCTTTTTAAAACACAGTAAATGATACAGAAACTTCAGCAATATGACTGCCTAAAAAATGTTCAAGCTTACTGAACTGCCTTCTGCAGCCTGCCTCCACCCAGGTCACTCAGTTGTGCAGCTTGTGGCTAAGTACAAAACCAGAACACAGGCTAAGACCTAAACACTGCTCAGAGCTCTTGCACAGCTGTAGAGCCATAGTGGATGCCCAGCAGCCTGACCCAGCTGCTTCTCTTCCCATCCCTCTCTGTGACTCTCAATACCAAGTCACCACTACCTGCCCTGCATCCTGCCTGTGGAACAAAAGAGTTATTCCTTTTCTCTCAGGCCTGCTGCAGCATTCCTTCACCAGCTGATCTTGTGTTGGCTGGTTTGGTTTTCATTAATGGATGAAGCCACTGGCATCCTGCCATCAACAGATTTATGTTTCAGCCACTTCTTAGCAGATTTACTAAGGTACACCCCCTTACTAGGTGGTATTCCCTTCCCACATCAGCATTTACTGATGATTGAGAAGAAGGGAGAACATCACAGCAAGGTCCAGAGAAACTGTGTTTGGGCTCCTCCCTGGCCTGCAGTGATGGAGAGGTGCAGGCAAACAAAGAGGGGATGGAAGGGATTGGCTCTGCCAAGTCACAGCTGCTGTAAATACTGCCCAGGCTTCTTGCTGAGAGCAAGTGATGAAAGGGAATTTCACATTTCTTGTTACCCACACAACCAGTATCTCAGCTGCTGACAAGAACTGATTCTGCCCAGCCTAAGGCTCTGTACTTCCACCTCCAAATCTGAGTTTGTCCTTGGCCACAGTTCCAAAGTCACTGCTATAGGTTGTGTGATAATTTTTCACACTTAATGGACAGATTTTCACAAACAAACTAATTGTTCAGTTCAGATCTGCCATTTAACTGGGGGAAAAGTAATTAAAATTTTATAATAATTCTAATAATGATCATCATCATCATCTCCATCACCTATGTTACAGGGCTTGGAAAAATACTGTATAAGCCTGTTTATACACAAACTTGTGTCCAATGTGTACAACTTGGTGACCATCAGATGTTTGAAGTTGGGGATTTTTTTAATATATTTTATTTTCAATGCACTCTTTTCTTTAAAAGAAACAAGCTCAGCTGTGATACCAGTACACTGCCTATGGAAAAGTGGTTGCTGAAAATGCAGAACTTGCAAAAAGCCCGAGTCAGAATTTCATTTTCCTTCTCAAGTACTGTGAGACTGATATAAGCAGTTTTCATAAACTCTCATTTAGAATGTTTTACAGTGAGTAATATAAAATTATTTTGCTGATCAACTACAATTTATTCCTCTCAAGAGTTGTTATAAGTTAATCCCATTATTCCTCTATAGCACATACAACAGAGACAGCTGGTGCAATGGGACACTCACCTCACCTAGTGTGTTTGACTAGACTAGACTTTGGTTTAGTTGTTCTTCCAAAAATACCTGCAGTCTATATTAAAAGTATCTGTATGCCACTGAAGTATTTTACATTATGAGTTTGTACACAGCAGTATCTAAAACATCTTGCAATATGAACCAAGGCTAAAATGGTAAAATGAAGGGTCACTTCTCAAAAAAGTTATTGGAAGAATTTAGGAAAACCTACAAAAAAAAAATCTCTTATTAATTATTATCTCAAAAGCAAGTGGATGTTCAACATAGAATTTCTTTCTGGTTTATTAAACATCTCCTAAAGCCTAAGAGGAAAATGCAAAAACTAAAAGAAAGATATAAACTGGACAGTTTACCAGCAATGAAATACTGTAGGATGAAAACCTAACCAGGCAGCAGCCTTAATGTCATGGAGTCATCAGAGAAAATTACACTTGTCAATTACCAAATCTTCTCAATTATCCTGATAATTCTACAAAGTTTGTATCTGGAAAGAACATTAGTGCAATAGTGCCTCCTTTAGTCAGACTTAAAGCCCAGTTGGGTCTGAGAATACTCCAGAATAACTGAGGTGACAAGTTACTGGCTATCCAAAAATAAATGCCACATGGAAATCTGCTTGGGAGTTACTGTGGCCAATTTAAATTTAAGTCAAGAGGACAATAAAAAGTACCCTCCTTCAGTAACTGCTGTGCAACTTGGATGACATTTAGCATTGTGCCACATTGGGGTTTTGTTTTGTCTGTTGGGCTGTTCTTAATGATACTTTCTGTATTTTGTTTTAAAATGCACAGCCAGAGAACACAACAGAAACCTATACAACCTTGAAAGTCAATGCCTGAATACAAATCACAAGAAAAATGTGAATCACCATTACTTTTTGCCAGTAGAACTTCTGTTCATAGATCTCAGTAACTTTTTTCCAATATTCAAAACAACAACCAATGCTCTAGGAAAACCTCATGGCAATGACCAGCTTATTCGTTATAAATAAGTCATAGCCTGTAAATATATTCAATCATTAATTATAAATCTCTATATTGCTGCTGATGCTGAAAGAGTGAAGAAGGTTGCTACTACTTGTGCAGTAATTCACAAAATAAGGTATTTATTCAATGATCTTTAAAAAATGAAAAGCTTCTCTGCAGTCAGATATGTCAGATATTGTCCAACGTTCCCTTTTCAGTATTTCATTTTGAAGAAGTTAAAAAACTGGAATTTAAAGATGAGTTTCTCAGTCCTGACTTGTCCCACCCTCTGGGGATTGAGCTGCACACTCCTGTTAAGCTGAAGTACCAGGGTGGTTCTGAGGCTGCAGCTCGCAGGTGTCAGCTCTGAAGCTGCTGCACAACAGACCTGGCAATTAAACCTGCCAGGAAATGGCCTTCCCATTAAACTCTTCTCTGGTCTCTATTCAACTCCAGAAGTATCCTGACTTCTTTCCCAGTCCCACTCCTATTTTCTTGCAGTCTCTTGCAGTCTCATTCACATTCAGTACAATATTTTTTCACTTTTTGTATTAATTGTTCTAATAGTCTTATCTTCAAACCCTAAATTTCCACTTGTTACATAACCTCCTCTTGTCTTCTTTTGTATTTTTCTTCTATTATCCAGCTTCTTTTTCCACTCATTATTCTGAGCTTTTTTCCTTCTCCATATAGTATTTTATTCCCCTTCCTATTTCTTGCCAGCTGAAAAAAGATGATTCTTTTTATCATCCATTTTCTGGTTCTCTCATTTGCTTGCATAAATTAAAAAAGCGACACTGTTAGAGCTCAAAAGCATCTGAGGACCAAATCCAAGCAGCAATACATTTTATATGTGGATTCACTTAACTTCTAGGAGGTGCAAAGATATCTCAGAAATAAAAAAAATATTTCATTGAATAGGAATAACAGATCATATACACCTGCAAAATAGCTTAGCAGAAATGCTGAAGGCCATATGCTTTCCCTGTTGACACATTATACCACTTTCCTGCTGCAGAAAGCTTTGCTAACACAATGTGAAAAGATAATGGCAAATTACAAAATTAGCACCACATCAAACTTAGTGTTTCAACTGCAGAACAAAGTATTTTGTCTGGCTTTCATCACATCCACTTAAAGTATTGTGAGAGTAAGAATAATCAAGATGATGCAGCTGTCTCTTCAATCTTATCTCAGATTTATAGTCTTGAGGGCACAGGCAGTCTTTGGGAACAGACAAAAAGCCTCTCAAAGAGGAGCAGAGTCTCCACTGTAGGTCATACCACCTGCAAGCAATTCTATCAAGACAATACTGAACTCCCTCCAATTATGGCTAAATTACTGCCTACTGTTCAAGAGAACTTGGGATTTTCTTCCAAAATCTTTCTTCCCCACGGTTTGGAAGTATTTTAACTGCCACAAGGCTGCATGTTACCAGAAATGTTTTCAGAAGTCCTGGTTCTGCAGGAACACGAGCACAGAGATAAAACATCCATTGATGGTTTTCATGACACAATGTGGAACAGTTCAAATCCTTTAAGTCCCCTCTTCCTCCTACCCTCCAAAAATGGAACTTCTTCAATTTTTAAATTTTTTCTTTTTTTTACCTCAAAATGGTCCTCTTCCCCTAGGTTTTAACTATGGGCAACTTTGGGCTTGAAAATGCCTTAACTTCACAGATTTAACCAAATTCTGAGATATATTACTATTAAAAAATTGATTTGTAATAACTACTCCCCTGGAATATGAGTTCCTTCACAAGGCCTTTCTCAGTCTCCTGCCAACCAGACTTGGGCTCCAGGCTTGAAACAATGAGCTTCTGTTTTCAAGATGAGAAAACACTAGAATGATAAGAAACTGAGAAGTTAAACCATTTCAGACCTGCTCACACCAGTGTGAGAGATGCTTGTCTAAAATGGTATGACTTTAACGGGTCAGTTAAGCTGGTGAAAGCCATGACAAAAAGGAAACATTTGTTCTGCGTCAGGCACTGCATCAGACAGCAATGATACCCTTGTTCTTAGGGGTATGAAAAAAAGGAATCAAAGCAATAGGTCACTGAGCTTTCGTCTTTTGCTGACTAAATTTATCATGCTAGATTTTTTCCTGTGACAGTCACAACCTCCTTAGCCTATTTTTACATTTTGCTTCTCTTTTAGATCTACCTCCTCAATGCAGAGGTTGCTCCACATACTGTTCTCACCAATTCTGTAACATCCTGTTCCTGATGAGTTTCTGGTTCCTCTTGGCTGGATTTTATAAACATTCATGTGTATAACAAATGTGATGGAAATATGATATGAAACTATTTCTGTGCAAAAACTAGATCAGTTTATTACACAATAAAAAAGGCTGAGCACAGCCTTCAACAATTCTTACAGCAATTCTTCTGGTTTTCCTCTCCCCATCCTCAAGACAACTCCAATTACACATGGACTTTATTGCTCTCACTGGCTCCACTACTGATACTCAGTTTTTAATAAGAGAATTTATACCAGATTACTGAATTATTAAGCATGGAAGCTCTAGATTTTTATTGTTATCTCCCTGTGTTTCTTGCAGGTAATTTTTGCTTTTTAGCATCTCTCCTTCTATGGGTACACTCAATGACTACTTTTAGACCTCTGCAAACTTCCTCTAACACCTCTAATTTTCAACTCAAGCTTTTCTTTTCTAAAATTGATGAATTACTCAGTAAAGCATATATTGGGCAAGTACCAAATAATTCTAAAATTGTGTTATTTTTTCATGTCCGTTTGTGATTATGGGAGTTTAAATGAGCTTTTCAGACACACACAAATTCATCCTGATGGCCTCACTTTTCTTACAGTAAAATACAAGATGAAACAAATTATTTTATAGCAGAAAGAGCAGAAACTCTCAAGCCAGAAGATTAGAACAAGTCAGGGCCTGTCATGGATGCTGCCCTGTTAAGTTAACTGGTCAGAGGGCAACCAGAGGCCAAGTTCTCTGCCACAGAAAGCCAGGCAATGTGGTATTCACATATCTTCTGAACAGAGAGAGACATAGCTGTCCCAGGAAAATGCTGGGAAGCTGTGAGGAGCTGTAGGAAACTAAGAGAGAAGAATTCAAACAATTATTATCTCTCTTTCTGTAACTTTGTTTGTAGATATGATTCTCCAGAGTGTGCTATTCATAGTTCACCAATAGTCTGAGAGAAGAGTCCTAAAAGCCAAACAGGTCTTAAGTCCACCATTGTTTCTATTAAGAACTGTAGATTTCTAATAATAAAGTGTTTTTTCATGCCTTCTGATGATGGAGTCTCTATATCACCTTTGTCTGTCCCTGATACCCCTTCAGTGATAAAGCAACTGCAAGTTGGGGTCATCAGCCTCTTCTTCTATGGCCTAAAAAGGGCCAACAAACCAACAAACAAGGATTTACAGTAGCACCAAAGGTACAGTGAACATCCACTGTCAAAATACCTGTCATGTCTGCTTTTGAGAAACCACTGAAGGAAAATCCACACAATACTAGACCCTCCAACCATAACCAATGCCTGCTTTCATCCTGCAGGAGAACAGCAATCCCAGAATGACACAACTAAACATTATGAAGAGAAAACTAGTGCTTAGAGAGTTAATACAATCTGACAGTTCCTTAAGGTACCATCTAATTACAACATTAAAAGGCATTTACCAATTTTTATGTAACCAAGTCATCAACAGACAGCTGCTTACTTGTATTTGAAAAATGTCCTTTCACAGGAGAATGTTTGTCTTGCATACCTGATAACTAAAAATTTAGTTATAATGGAATATTAAAAGAGACTGGATATTGCAAATGGCTGACAATCCAGTCCTTTAACAACAGTGCCTTCATGTGTTTATTATAGGCATTTTATTATTTTAAAGCTAAGATTCAACCACGTTTTATAGTTGTAATTCTGTCCTCCTACACATCCACAAGTAAATTAGGTCAATTCCAAACTATTTGTAAAACCTCCTACACAGAAAGCAGTTTGAGATTTTAAAACATAGTAAGTTTAAAATAAACAAAGTCAACCTACCAGTGTCATAAGCCTAGTGAACTGTCAATTTTTTGTTCTAGCCTAATAGGGTATCCCAAAGTATTATGAACCAAACTGTGAGAATGACTGTCCTTGGCCAGAGATTGCATGCATACCACATTTCATAACATTTTAATAATGTTTATTATGTAAGTTTCCCTAATTAACTTCTAAATGTATTTCTACATTTGGCATCTGTAACATCCTGTGGCAATGAGTTCCAATATGTAATTATGTGTTGCATGAAAAATTGCTTATTTTAAACCTACTGCTGGATAAGAGCTAGGAGTCACCAAAAATGTGTTAGAAGAAATGATGAATAATCATGCTCTCCCCATCCTCTCCATAACATTAGTAGCTTTATATACCTCTTGTATTTCTTCTGACCTCATTTCTTTTCCAAGCTGCAGAGTTCTAATAATCCTGTTCAAACACAGGTATCTCTTTCCCCACACATAACCTGGTTTGCTCTTATTAAAAGACAGGACATCTGCAACTGTTTGTAATATTCCAGATGGGCCATGGATGTCATCATGATGTTTGTATAGAACAGCAATGCAATTGCAAGCCCTCTTTTTTGAGTAGTAACAATTTAGACTGCCATGCATGTTAGTTACCCAGTTCCCTCCTTCAGGCATTATTGAATAACATTGTATAGTTAATGCATTTGCCATTCCACTAATTTGTCACCTTGCATTATCTTCCCACAACTGTTCATGCTTACAGATTTGGGGGATCTTTATATTGTGAATGCTGTATGAATATAAGCTGCTACTTTGTTGTTCAGCTGCTTTCACAGATTTATTAAAGCAGCAAAGATCTTCATATAGATCATTGTAGGAGTCTATTCTTGGTTTGTGATAACTGATCTTCTATTCTCATCCTTTTTTCTCCTATCTTAAATAGTTATTTACGTGACAGGACTTCTCACTTTCATGGCTATATGATTTCTTCAAGAAACTTTGGCTGCAGCTGTCATGGTTGTTTAAGACTGTTAATTCATGTGAGATTTACAGTTCTAACACAACCATGGACTCACATCCAAGCCAGCTATAATCTTTCTACAACAATCATGTTGACTCTTCTTTGCAGTTTTATGTTGTATGTGCACAAGTTCATTTTTCATATTTATTAGCACACATTTTATTTGATTCTATAAAGTTTTAATTAAATTTTTATAGAGACCAAAATAAAACTTTTTGGGCTGTAGCTTCTCATAAATTATGCTACATTTCCAAATTCAGTGATTATGGATGCAAATTACTTGAGACCTGTTGAGTGTACCCTGATTAATTTGTTATTTTTTATCAGCTTGCTCTAGATGTTTTCCTCTAGTACTTGAGTGTCAAGCAGACCACCTGAGACATCTTAAGTAGGCACTAGTGCAAAAAGCTTCCTGTACCCTCTATAATTAACACAAATGCAAAAAGCGTCTTTGTGAGATTTGGTGCTCAACACTTCTGTTAGTGTACTCCCAATATCTTGATCCTTTCTGGGCCTGGAGACTCTTAGGTTTCTTGCTTCTGATGTGTCTGAAAAATTTATCAAAGTTCTTTCTGTGCCTTTCTTCTGGCTTTCACACAACTTACCAGTTTTGTGTCCAAGTGTTTCCCACACTGGCTTACAATTCCTACTTTATGAAGTCTTTCTTTACCTGTTACAGATTTCCCTCCTGTGCAGTTTAATAATACTGAGTCTGGGGCATTTTTTCTTCCAGTATGACAGATGGCAGTGTTTACTCTAACATTTAATATGGTAACTCTTGATACCACTAAAAGCCTTATCCTTTAAGCTGTTTCTTTTAACAATTTCCTAACATGCATGCTCCCTTAGGCATAGTTTTCTCTTTAAAATGTTATGGCAATGTATTTTGTACTTGCTCTTAAAACAATATGGCAACCATATTCATTATGATTAGTCATGTAGGGCAGCCCAACAATAATTTCATCTTAAACAAGGTCTTGTACATTGCACATTTGTCAAGAGCTTCTCCTGTTATGAGCTGACAGCTTGTCAGAAAACCCAATACATCATTCTTCACTTCCACATTTACTGAGACTTCATACACATAACAAAACCATGTAAAAGCAGGAAATGTTTCTTCCCTCAGCATCCTTTAGCACTTCACAGTAATGTTCCACCTCATTAACATGGTTAATCTAACTCTCACCTTACTGTGATCTATTTGCACACACATTCAAACCATAAATGTGCTTTCTTGTCCAGACATACATAGCCTTGACCATAAATCCTAACACAAAAATGCATCTGTCAGAATACAGTTTGTATTCTCATGTCTATAAAAATGGTAAGTTTACCCCTATACCAACATCCTCTTGTACCAATTTACTGTGTTGCCAAGTATGCCAACATCTGGATTTCAAACCAGCATTCCAGCTCACACTCAATTTTTCACCTTTCAGACTTTGTCCAGAAGACCATCTATAACTGCTAATGGTCTAATTGATTTTTTTTTCTAACTTTTTATAAAAAGAAGCAATTGGGAAATACATACATGACGGTGTTAATCCCTGACAGTTGTTGAAACATCTGCAGACCACAACCCACAATTAAGGCTCTTCGAGTTGGAGGGTATGTTAGCATTCTGCAGATCACAGGTCCAGCTTAAAAAAAAAACAAGACAACAACAAAAGAATACGTAATAGTTCTTAAGTGATTGCTATCAAGACAATGTTGCCAGGCATAGCAGATTTGCACCTTAGTTTCAAGCAAACTTGTATTATTTCAATTATTTTTGAACAATATGATCATTTCAGTTCTGTTTTTCTGCACTGTACTACAAAGAGGATTATCAGGAAGCCCAAGCAAAAAACAACACCACTTTTGAACAGTGTCTGCTACTGGTGTGAAATGTACAGCTCTCCTTCTATCATACTGACAGATTGCACATTGGCTGCACCTGAACGTACTCCAAAGTTACCACAAAGTATCACTCTTGTTTCCTTTCTAAAAGCTTCTATTTTTATTGAGAGTTTATTTCAGAAATGCCATTACTCAGGTCTGGATATTGGAGATAAAGTGTTCTCCTTAGTCCCCAAAAGACCCAATTTCCACAGAGCAGTTGCAGGTGTGGGTACTTTAGAGGTACTGGACAGATTTATTCTGCACAGCTCGAAGGCCAGCGGAGGGAGCAGAAATTAACTGCATTTATTCTATACCTTTGGTAGCAATGGCATGAGGCTGAATTTAAGATTCAATGAAGAAAAAACCCACAAAAATTTCTGGCTAACAGAGAAAGCTCTACAACTTTAAAAGTATCATATTAAAAAAAAAATACAGAAAGCTATGGGATAATAGGCAAAAATTTTAAATTCCTGACCACAGTATTTACTTGAACTTCTCCCTGCCCAGAGTAGTGCTTTTAGTGCTTTCCCACTATTAAAGTCTGGTGAAAAATTGTGTGCTTTATACATCTTCTCACAACTAGTATACTTACTCAGAACATCTAGTCACAATATGAATAAGTCAAAATATTTGCCATCAAAGAAAAATAAAGAGAGAGGTGAAGGGGATCTACATGTTTATATTTTCAGTGTTTTCTGAGCATACAGAAAATATCAGAAGTATTGATTTAGTAAAAAACTCTTTATGAGTCTGTTAGTGAAGAATAATTTACATGCAGAATTTCAGCTTCAGAAAGCTGGCAAGCTATGAATAGTTTCAAGAGCTGGACTCAAGAAGAGGGTTTAGATAACATTTTCTTCATTGAAAGATAATCAGACCTGCCTAAGAAAAACTTATTTTCATTTAAAATTATGGTATTTCTAATTCATATCTCAATTGTATCATCATTTAACTTTGCTGCTTTAACAGCAAAATACAGCCTGAAAAATTTTCTAAGCTGGTTTCCAAGTAACACTAACATTCAGGCAGCACACAGTCCCACATGTCCTGCCATTTAGCCACATCATCACCTCAGAAAGTCTCCAAGTAAAACCAAGTGACAGATACAGTCAATCCATCGATCTCATAAGACATTCTCAGGCAAGAACCATGACATCACTGGGCTGACAAGGATTCCATCCTCAAAGTGGCATTTCCTCAGTGGAAAAGCACCAAAGCCAGCTGCTAGCAAGGAATAGTCCACAGCTCAAATTTCAGAAAGAAAAAATATTTACTAATACATGTACCCATGAAGTTTAACTCAAACAACAGTCTTAAGTCTCTCAGACCCTGTGTCACACGTGAGCATGGAGTCTTGGAACTTAAAAATCTTATCTGGCAACTGATTCTGCAGCATCTCTTGGAAATCCAGGCTGCTGAATGCCTAGGGGAGATCTTTCATTCTTCATAAACTCTGTATAAGGTCCCTAACTGAGTTCAAAATCTATCTTTATTTTCAAGGGACATTTTGGACAACCTACATCTTCAAGGCCACCATCAATGATCCTGCTCATTGAATAAGCTGGAACTCTACAGCAGGGACTGTTAGGAAAGGAGGCAGAAATGAGGAACTGATGCAAGGTTTTTAATAATTCCTGAATCACTCAGCTATTTGATAGACATTTATAAAACTTCGTTCACAATACAGCATTGTGCAAAACAATTGGGAAGAAGGCACTAAAATGAATAGTGAGAAATTAAAGCAGCTGCTCTCAGACAATGGTTTGCAACTCAGAGGGAGTCGTGGACTCTCAACAAAGCTCCACCACACAAATCAGTTTGTGCATCTGAAGTGCAGCCCTGCAGAAATGCTGAGACCATATTGTGAAATTTAGACCTTTATGTCAGAACTTTACATCTAAGACCTTTAGAACATCCAGTCAAGCTAAATTCAGTAAGTACTTGAAATTTTTCAGACTTCTGAATAATTTTATCAGAAAAATGATGCTAAAAATTATCATACTCCACTGTTGAAAAAGTTTTGCTCCAAACATGTACCATGGCAACCACCACATACCAATAGGCATACACAAAATTAAAGGATTTTCTTTCATAAAATTCACAGCCTTCAGGTTTACAAACCAATAAATGGAATGAAAGAAATAAGAAACTGCTAATCTCTGTATTAAAGGAGTTTTACAACTCAACTAAAAAGCCCAAAGGACTTTGACTGTGAGGTAACTGATCTTATAACAGCAAATGAGTGTGAAACTTTTTATTAAAACCATCTAGCTCTGAAACCAATTATACTATATTTGCATTTTCTTACCAGCACTCCTTCCATCCACATTGTTGAGTTCGTATGTTACCATGTTCTTAAAAATAAACAACCCCAGGCATAATATGGATTTTAAGAACAGAAAATGGGTTTACCAAAAATATGTTCAGAATTAAATACATTTTTCTTCTCAAAATAAGTCTTCTGAAAACTTAAATGGCACTTCAGTAGTTTCTGATAACCCTTAAATATGTTGTCAGTTATGAAAGCAGATTAAAATAGCACTAAACAATAAAACCATTACACCTTTAAAAAATGGAACAACCTAACTGCCCATAGAACTCAAAGGAAACAGATGATTTAAACATATGGCAGAGAAAAAAATATTTGGCAATTTTTACTAAGGACAAAATAGGTATTTGTCCCCAAAAAGTCAATGTTTTTGTTAGTGATATTTCTGCCTTAATTGTTGTTGTTTTCATCTGAGATATTTAGACATATTCCTGCATCAGAATCACTTCATTTGAACTTGAGAAAACACCAAGATGCTTGTTTTCCTTCTTCTAATCTGCGAATAAAAATGAAGTCAGAATGATGAGACCTCCTAATGCCTCGATGAATTTAATGAGAATAGATTTGGCTGGACTTTTTGTGCTGTTGTTTCTGATAATTACTTTAACTGAAGTAGAATTCTTTAACACATAATATTTACAAGGTTCAAAACATGCTACAGTAAAGGGCAGCTGGAGCTTCCTCTGTGCAAAACAACAACATGAGATAAAGAGCAATGGAAAAACAAGGATACTGCTGAAGGTGACATTACTTCAAGTGGTGATACACAAAGTGGATTGCTGGGATCCAAGCAGATATTTCATAGCATAATCTGTCCACCAAAATAGAATTCATCCTTATAAGCAAAAAGCAAAAATAGAATTGGGAACTTTAGCCTCACATCCCAAAAAAAACCTTATTAGCTTACACAGAGCCAAATGGGGAAGGAGAAGCTGTTCTTGTCAAAACATTACTTCTGAAAGTGAGTGATACTCCAAACACTGTATTTTATGACTGGTTATCTGAAACTTTTAATGGCAGCTTCCTATATTTTAGCAGTTATCTTTGTTACTAGGCATAACCCACAAGTTAGGCTTGGAAATTATGAATCACCTGGTAAGGCATTTTGATTTTCATCTGTATGAGCAAAATGGATTGTATGGCAATCATAGGAGCTTGGGTATGATCCACAGCCAACTAAAAAACGAGATGATTTTCAAAAGCAACACAACAAAAACCCTAGTTCTAAAATAAGCTTATGTAATGAAAGCTAAAAAGTAGAAAAATTCGTATTAATGAAGTCTTAATATCTGCTTCTGAAAAAAAACTGCATTCACTTCCAGGAAAAAAGAAATTATAGTATAGAGATAAAGCCTAAAAATCCCACAGCAAAGGCAGGCAGACATCTGGTGCCTGGAAACCTTATGATTCCCCATCCCTCAAATTATTAGCAGAATAACTGGACAGATTTCACAGCTAGGAATCTATGGTTAGAGACTGGGCCCTGCCAAAGTCATTTGCAGGTTCAAACATTCTTCTGCCAGCTCATCTAGGTAACAGCTTGTAGCAACAGCTTAAAACCTTATAGGGCTCCTGCCAGCATTTTGTACTCTTTGCATTTCCAAAAAAGGCAGGTTTAGCCATGCAACAACACAGCCACTCATCAGTTTAGCATCAATTAAGCTAAAGATTCAGATTAGTTTTCTGGATCTTTCTTGTTCAAATGCCCTCTCTTCCACTCAGATAAATCTTCAAGGAACTGGTCTACAGCAGAGACCAAAACAAAGAAAGTTTGGGTCTGTGATCTCAATAACAGAAGACAAACATGAGAATTATTTCTGGATTTCTCTTCCTTATAAAATAACAGCTTCCAGTCCAGCCTTCTCCACATCATCTGCAGAACCCTCCTGCAGAATCTCCCTTCACCTATGACTCCTACTCTGAAGCACTTACAGCTAGGTATTATTCCCTGTGTATGAATAATACACTAAAACAAGCACCCTTTTCCTCTCCTTGCCTATTATATGATTATTTGCTAGAAGTACCACCTTCATTAATTTTTCCTTCCTGTAAAATTTAACAAATCAAAAGAAAACAGAATTAGCGTTAAGATCAAAACTGCATTAATTATCCTGTGAAGATACAAACCAATTTTACTTAAGTACCATGCCCTTCCTCAGTATCTTAGACTGTTTCCAGTAACATTGGAAGAACCACTCCCAGCACTACAAGAAAATTCCTACCTCATACAGCTTGTTAACCTTTTGAGAAAGCTTGAGACTCTTTTCCTTTTTTTTTTTTTTTACAGACAGATCCCCATCAGCCAAGAAGGATAAAGACTGTCAGCTTGCCCAACAGCTGAGTCTTAGCATTTTCCAGCTTTCCACAACTAACCATCCAATGGTGTGCATACAGACTGAAGGAAGTACTCACTGGGAACAGCCCTGCCAAGAAGAACTCAGGGGTTCTCCTGGATGAAAAGCTGAGAAGTGACCTGGTAATATGTGCACACAGACCAGAGAGCCAGAGGTGTCCTGGGCTGCATCCAGAGCAGCATGGGCAGCAGGGTGAGGGAGGGGATTCTGCCCTTCTACTCTACCCTCATGAGACCCCCACCTGCAGTGCTGTGTACACAAGACAAACACTGAAACACAGCAGGTCCAAAGCAGCATGAGGAGGGCACAAAGATGACCAGAGAGCTGGAGCACCTCTCCTACAAGGATACACTAGGAGAGATAGGGTTGTTCAGCCTAGAGAAGAACAGCTCTGGGGAGATGTTATTGCAACATCTAAAAGCTTATAAAAAAGAGGGAGAGGGATTCTTTGTATGAACAGATAGTGACAGGACTAAGAGGAAAGGTTTTAAACTAAAAGGGGAGAGATTTAGATGAGATATTAGGAAGAAATATTTTACTGTGCGGGTGGTGAGACACTGGAATGGGGTTGGCCAGAGAAGCTGTAGATGCCCCATTCCTGCAAATGTGCAAGGCCAGGTTGGATGGGGCTTTGAGCAAACTGGTCTGATGGAAGATTCCCTGCCCATGGCAGAGGGGTTGGGACTAAATGATATTTAAAGATCCTTCCAATTCAAATCATTCTGTAGTTCTATTCTACCCAGACAGCCTAGTCAAAAAGCAAACAAAAGCTAATGAGACATAACCACCCAGATTCTAGAGAATTAGGCCATGCAAGGAAGTTTTCTGTTATCAAGTATTGCAAAGCTCCCACACCTTCTCAGTGATTTCTCATGGGCATCTCCTCACAGCACTGACTCCTTCTTCACAGCACAACCAGCAAACTCCAACTCTCTCCTCACCCAGCTACCCCACTCTTTTGTAGCACTCATCTTCTTATTGGACACAGCTGTAGCCTATTAAGGGCAGGCCTGTTCCTAATCTTTAGTGATTAGTACAGCTGCAACTTCTCAGGTGTGAGACTACCTTCTGCACTATTTTCTTACATTCTATCCCTCCACAGTTTTCCATGCCTAGATGAACTGGAAGGGCTTTTTTTGTTTGCTCAGGAAACCTGTATTTCAAATAAATGGTCTCTCCAAATGATCTTTTTAATCCACACATTGTGAAAAGAACCCCAAATATAGATTTTTGTTTTGACAGCAAGTTGAGTTGGTCTTTGGGAGTTCTGAAAATAAAGACATTTTCTTTTATCTGTAAAAGGAAAAATCTTTTCTTTGATACCACATTCTTTGATATAAAGCTTTGGTGATGGAAAATCTATATGACTGAGTACTTGCACAAAGGCAGCAGCAATTAATAACACCTCTGAATAGAACAAGAAGCAGTGGCAAGTAGGGAAGCAAAAAAAATGACTGCATTTTGGCTCTGTATGACTTGTTCTCTATAGAAAACAGAATCTGCTGTAATGAAGTCCTTTAAAGCTAGAGAAACCACAACAAAACAGACAACAAAGAGTGGTATTTACGTGATGCCAGAGAGAGTTGAGAGAAGTGGCCACAATAACAAACAATAATCTGCAATGGGGAAAAGAGACCCCACTGTGATACTGTCAGACCTGGAGAGTGGGAGAATGAGCAACAGGGAGGTTTTCTTGTTTCATTGACATGAAAACTGGCTGGGAGCAGAGAAAAGCAAGGATCACATTGTGATTTATTTCTGGCTGTGGAAAATACCTTAGAAATAAGGCAACAGATACTAAGAATTGTGCATACCTACAGCCTGCAAATCAGCATTTCTTTTTTAGGGTCTGCTCCAGAAGTCCTGCCTTACATAGGGAACAGTTATGTGACCCTCACTTAGAGCTGCAGAAAGCAGAGGAGGAAAGACAAGATGATGTAGGAGCATTACGCAGGCAGCAACCAAAATAAGCCAAGTGTTGTAACAGCCTGCAGAGCTTCCCACCCCCCTCTCCCATCAAGTAGTGAAGTGCAGGGCAGAGCATTTAGCAATCTGGAATTAGAAGCTTTTTTACTTTCATTTTAATTGAGGAAAGAGACTTAACAAAGAACTGCAGTCAGGGGTGTGTGTTGCTGTTCTTTTTCAATTAAAAGAGCACTAAAAAAGCTGATGACTCAAGAGTTCCCTCCTAGCCAGCAGTCTATTCTCAAGCTGATCTTCCCAGCTGCTACTGTATTAACACCTATATAGATATTGTATTTCATTGTCTGGACAACACACTTCAAACCTTACATTTTTTGCAATTTGTTTCTGCCAAAAATCTTGGCTTAGTGATATTATTTTGCCCCCTCTATCCCTTGTTTCTAAATGAAATATCTTTATTTCTGCCCGAAGCCAGTGGTTTAACAGTAAAAGCATATTTATACTTCTTGCCCTCCAAAAGAATGAGACTCAGGAACCCATTCTCAGGAGGGAATGGGGAAAAAGCAAAGTTTAATAGAACTGAAAAAGGAGCCTGGAGGTCAACGAAAGTCTCCATGGGAATTTATGAATATAACCAGTTATCTGCTCCAGTATTTTGCTTTATTAATAGCATATTTAGTGTAGACCATCTCCTTAAAAATGTTTAAAAACCCAATTTATCTAGGGGCCTAAAAAATTCCTCTCACTTTTTAATAATCAGATGCTGTTAGCACAAGAGCTTCATTAAAAATAAAAGGAAAAAAGTTAAAATAGTGATGAGATCCACATTTAAACAGATTATAAAAACCTGCTTTGAAATCAATACAATTTTAGCACAGCTGAGCTAAATTCCAAAACCTAGTGAGAAGAAAAAAATCAAGATTGCTGTAGGTTAAAGCTAAAGTGCTATAACTTTGGCTTCCTAAGAACAGGACATCACCATCAGTGGATATGGAGTTGACAGACAGCACAGCAAAACAGTGTGTAGCTGAAAATAGTATGTCTTAAGAAACTGCTTCAACTTTTTTATTTTAAGGAAAGCATTTGAACTTGAGCACAAAGCTGAGTTTCACTGAAGACAGAATGACAGATAAACACCTAAATATTTCACCAAACTGCAGCCTAAGATCACACCTTACCTCAAGGTACTAGTTAATTGATTACATTTTAGTATTAACCATTATCTATCAGAAACACCAAGGGCTCTAAGGCAACCATTACCACTCAAGAACACCATGTTTTTCATCACAGATAGCCAATCACATCCTGGGAGGAGAAGCAGGAGCATTGTCAGCATGTCAAGGAAACATTTTTTTCCTCTCTACCCTGCAGCTGCAAGCTCTGCAGCAGGAGCAGCATATCTGTCCTAGGTTACAATATAAAGCTGTATTCTATTCCCATCCTCAAGAGCTGCTGAAACCAGGAGGAGCATTGTTTTTTCCTTAATCTCCTATTAATGGGCCCATCAATGCCTTTTTCACATGACTCAGGGATAACTCCCTTCAGGAGTCATTTCTGTTTAATGGGTAATCAAGGACCCACCACATGACTCAGAATTCTATCAGCCAGAGATGCTCCACCCAGGGGGGAGGAGCTAAGCATCCCCACCTAGATATAATCCGGGATTTGGGACACAACAAGCAGCCTTTCCACTGGATTCCCAGAGGAATGGCTCTGCTTACCCACTGGTTTCCAGAGGACAAGAGCAACCAGATGGTTTCTACAGGATCACCACTTCAACAAGAGCATTTCACCTGGACTGCTGCCACCACCCTAACTAGCAGGGTGTCAGGCTGTATTCTGACTCTGCCAGTGGTTTGTCTTTTGTATTATTGCATGTATTTGGTTTTCTTCTCTTTTCCTAATAAACTGTATTTCTGACTTGGAGTCTCTCACTGGTTTTGCTTTCAAACCAGAACACCATCCCAGCGCTGCCTGAGCCTGGAGCAGAACCACCAAGGTGGGTGGGCTGGAGCACAGGACGTACAAGCAGATGCTGAATCAGTTGGGGTTGTTCCATTTTGAAAGAGAAAGTAAAGGGAAAAGGTTCTGCTGTCTACAGATACCTAGCAGAGGGGTAAGGAGAACACAGTCCCAGGCTCCTCAGAGGTGTGCAAGGGTAAGACAAAAAGTAGCAGGTAAATTGGGATGCAGAAAATTTGGACCGGATGTGAAGTCTGTTTATTTTCTAACATGGAAATGAAAAAACACAGAAAGCGAGATGCAAACAGGTCATGGTCAAAAAATTAACTGATAAAGTTCCTGCACAACCTGCTCTAATTGATTCTGTTTTGATTAGGGATTGGATTAGAGAACCTCCGAGGTCATCCACAAGATTTTCACATGAAACATATAGCATTCCTAAGATCTGTGATGGCACTAGTTATTACAACCAGTACTAATGAAAAAGCAAGTTTGGCACTTTTCATGGTTATCTTAAACAACAGTGATTGAAAAGCATCATTACATACAAATCCTGTAAAACTCAGTCATCCATATACTGCCAACAGCAGATGTTTTGCAATTTCAGTACTAGGCTTCATTAATCAAGAGCCTGTCAGTCACACTTGACTGACAGCTTTTTTTCTGAATTTATAACCACTGCAGAAGATACAGATCAATATTGAAAACAGCAGGTATAGAATACTAAACCAACAGGTTCCATAACTGGTATGAAATACAACAAAGAAATAAAGGAGAGCTTATTTCATCTTTTCAATATATAAAAGGGGCTTATGAGATAGATGGGGAGAGACACTGTATCAGGATCTGCAGTGAAAGGACAAGAGGTGATGGTTTTAAACTACAAGAGAGTAAATTCTATTGGATATAAGAAATAAATTGTTTACTCTTAGGGTGGAGGCAGTGGAACAGGTTGCCCAGAAAAGCTGTGGATAAACCATCCCTCGAAGTGTTTAAGGGCAGGTTGGTTGTAGGGTTGAACAACCTGGTCTAGTGGAAGGTGTCTTTGCCTATAGCAGAGGTTTGGAACTCAACCATCTCTAAAGGCCCCTTCTAACACAAACCATTCTGTGATTGTTAAGTGCTGCACTGAGAGAGTTCTGGTCCCCTTTGATTTCTCACCCTCAACTCAAAATGAGGAATGTGGTAGAAATAGAGAAAGATCATTACTAAATACTCATAAAGGACAGTTCAAGGTCTCTCACATACAATGGAATAAATCTGCAACCAATCTTCATGTGAGGCAAATAGTCTTATATGAAGCAGAAAGCTTTCTTACCATTTTCAGCATGATGAAGACAGAATGGCATTGTGTAAATGCCATCTTTATTAGCAGTTTCCTTACAAGTTTAAAATACTTTAAAAGGGAATTCTTTAGAAAGCTGCTGGAAGTCCAGCAGAGTGTAAGATAATCCTCAATCTATTTCCCCAGTTGAGTACACACTACAAGGTAGACACAGGCAGGGCAAAGGCCTTTTCAAGGCTTCTCTGCAACCTCACAGATCTAGCAGATAGAAAGTAGGATCAGAAAGGTTGATTTAAATTATTTAGAGACCTGAAACCCATTTTTCAAGAAGATACAGGAATTCTGAGATATTTCCTCGTCATTTCAGTGAAGTAGATTTTTATGCTGCTTTTAAACAAAGTTAACCATTCTCTAAAAGAAATGACACTACCTGAAGCCTAACATGGTGCAGACAAATTTCAAACACTCTTGAACATTCAAGTGGAAGTATGTGGTCAGCAACTAGTGGTTACCAAATAGCATTTCAGTGTCCCAAGAAGCACATGGTTTGTCTAAATTTGAAGGAAAAAATACCTCTAGTATAGCTGAAATTTCAGATAACCTTTCTTGTTTCAGGACAAATTGTAGATGTCCCACCCATGATCAGCCATAAAGATTACCTGTGGCACAGGGAAGGGACAGAATTTTACCCAGATATGCATATCCTTTACAATGTACAGGAGCTACTTTTTCAGGATGTTTAACTACTTTCCGGAGGGAAAACAACTTGTTATGAAAAACAGGTATTTGAAGGATAACCAGTAAAATAAATGGGAAATAAATCAAGTCCTAGATCCTGCGTAACTAAAAAAAATGGAGGGAACAATCACTTAACTTAGATTTTGTTAGGCTGCAGAGACTGATGAACATAAAAAGCAAAACTGCTTCATATCACCAGTGAGTTACAACAGTCTGGTTGGCGTTGGATTGGGTCAGGAAACAATGAAAGTTAATTTTCAGTGTCAGATATAAGAAGCATCTGCATCTTTCTATGGATGCAGAAAATATTTTCATGTTTCTCAGCAAAAGCATCATTGCCTAACTGTGCCTTCTGCCAGCTGCCACCAACCTTTTGAGCAGGCAGAAAGGAAAAATTCTTGTAACTTGTAAACAAAAACAAAGGAGAGCAAAGCTGGAAAAAAGCTGTGGAATTCAGGCCACTGATGTTGTAGAGTGGATTTCCAAACATCCCCATTCCCTGACCTTGTATTTGCTGGCTTTCTCTGAGCTGTCACTTAGTCACTGAGAGAAATCACCACTGCTGATCATACAGATTCTGCTGCTAATCTGAGAAGCTAATGCACTAATTGTCATTCTCCACCTATACACACCTTTATGTACTTTGTTCCTACACAGCCAGGTTAAAGACACCAGCAGACAAGCATTGAAGAAGGAAAAAGCAAAATATGTCTGCAGTCATAAATGCATTTCTGCAAGTGTTTTGCCCGAGATAACTACCAGCCAACAAATGCATGCAGTAATCACTGTTCAAGTACCTTAACAATCACCTAAAGGGAATAGTGGATATTTAAAATCAAATATAGTAAAACTTGCAGAGTAATACTAAGACACAATTTGATCCCTGCATCTGACACACTAAACTACAAGCAAGTACAAGAAAAGTTTGGTCATTGCATGGTAACTTGGAGATGAATTCCACCACAAAGGAAAGTAATTCCCTCAGGGACAGAAAATATTATTAAATCCTCCCATCTTTGGAGATGTGGGGTAAGAGGAGGATACACATAACCTCTGCACTCAATTATCTTGCAGGTAACAACATGCCTGTACACTACAAAACACAATATATTTTAACAGAGAAGGTCACTCATTTGTAAAGAGAATGAATTCCTCTGGGCATTGCGCAGTGTGGAAGCAGTATGACCATGTGCAACACAGCAAGTAAGGCAGTGCACTAGCAGGGATCACCAGGTCAAAGCTGCTTGAAGCTGAGGTCCAGAGACATCCATGACATGTCATTTTTGGGTTTTATGCCTGACTAGATTTAGGCCAGTCCCCTAAGCAGAACATTGCCATGCATGGACTGTTAGAAGCTGCCCTGAGACTCTCTCACTGATTTGAACCTGCACATCTCCAAAAGAATGCAAGTACATGGAATGAATCCTTGGAGCAAACCTGTGGTTTAACCTCCCCTGGGAGAAGTTACTCCATGGGAACTGACACCACTTTTTGATTTGATCAAAAAGTTTGTGGGGGTGGCAATGGGAGATGATAAGAGACTCACTGCAGAGCTACACTGCTGCTCAGAGCCAAAATGCTAATGCAGAGGCAGTCAATGCATCTTCTACTGATAGCAGCTGGAATGATTCTGTACAAACCACACCAGGAAAAAAGCAATTATGAGCTGCTCATATGAAGTATTACATTTTAATTAAAATTAATTTAGAAGAAATATAGGACAAAATTAATTCAGTATTTTGTAACATTAGCACAATGTATTCAATCGTGCAGCAGCTCCCTGGAGGTCTGAGTTTTGGGAGTTTTTTCCTGTATTTTTTTAGTTTCCTCCTCATTACTAGTTTTGCATGTTCAGGATAAAACCTGAGAGCAACGTCATGTCCTTCATCATTACTGTTGATAGCTTTTGACAAGAAAGAGAAGAATACTTTTTTTCTGCAGAACATTTTTTTTTATTTTGCAGAAGAATTGTAAGGTCCTATTCCCCTTACTAGGACTGTACATCTTTTTAAACAAGCCCAGTAAATAGTGATAGAAAACACTGGGGTTGGGGGAGCAACAGCAGAAAAATAAAGACAAGTTCTACGAGCTGGTTATGTTCTATGCCCTCTTCTTTCATCCTTGATTTTCAGGGACAACCAAAATCCAATTAGGAGGAAAAAATGTATAATTTTAGTATAGGTTCCTCAGAAGAGGTCTGGCAAGGTTCAATAAATTGGCTTTTACTTTTTAAAATCGGTTTAAAGAAGTGTTTACCATGTTGCTACTGAAAGCTTTTGGAAACCAAAAGTATGCTTTTGATAGAAAGAAAAAAATCTTTTCCAATGGAAACACATTTAGGTACACACTATTGTTACAAAGCCAACAGCAATGTGAACACTGAAGAGATTAGCATATCAATGTTACTGCAGTGTGTCTCGATAGTCCCAGCTCCAGGGAAGACGGCTATTTTAGTACATTTCAAATGTGACAGTTTCAGATACAAGCCTTCACATCAAATACAAATTATTCTACTTTCTCCTTCTCAGTGGCAACACCAGATTTTCTTCTGTCAGACCTGCATACACTTGCTGGCTATTTAAATGCAAGACTCAAGGCAGGCATCCCACCCTCAGTGTCTCCTGCAGCACCCCAGCTCCACTGCAGCTCACCTGCCCCTTCCCAGCTGCACCCTGCAGAGCACTGCCCATTTCACAGCAGCCCTGGAGGCCTCAGCTCCTGGGCATCCAATGCTTCCTCCCCAGTCAGGGCTTGGAAACACCACAGGAAAGGGGACTCTATTGGCTTTAGATAATGATGACTTCAATTAACAACAACTGAATATGACAAGTTTTCAGTTTTTCCATATTGTAAACCATCCTTTGCAGTATTAAGAAAATACCTCAAAACTTCCGAAGAAGCTGAGCAAGAGCCAGCACCAAACTGGAACAAAACAAAGCAGAAACTTGTGCTTTCAAGTGATAGTTTTGAAGAAAAATATTTGCTGCTGTTACATGACAGGGATTACGAGAAAGTGTTTACTTGTGCCCGAAAAATACAGCTGATTCCCCCACACTGACTCAAAGCATATCAGGGCATTTACAGATGTTGCTTCCAGGTGCACTGCAGACCTTTGAAGGTGACAGGCTGGCTCTCTCACTTCTAGACCAGATGTGGCAGCATCCAACAGCAGCTGGGGTCACTCTGTGTATTGGGGAAGCAGCTGCCAGACAAGGTGATACAGGTGACACTGAAACCCCTGTGACTGAATGGAGCATTTTGCAGAAACACTACATTCTACATGTTTAAAATAACATGTGAAAAAGGAAGTGGCCCAATATAATTTATTATTTAAAAAATGCACACAAGTTTCCCATGAAAAGTACTGAGGCTAGACCATAAGTCACCCCCCACGATAGACACTGGAAAGATGTGACATCCAGCAACATTTCCATCAGCAAACAACACCTTAAATTAATAAAAACAACAAATCCTCTTAAAAAAGAACCCAGATCCTCTACAAAAGGGCATGGGGAAGCAGCAGCTTGTGGGAGAGGAATGATCCAGAGGCACAATCCCACACACATACCAACAAAGGACATCAACACATGCTGCCCTTACTGGAAAAGGACACAGGAGGGGAGATCTGGCTCCAGCACCCGGAAGCTTTGCAGCTGAGTCAGGCAACTGCTCTTTCCTCTGTGCTTTCTACAGATGCCATCCTATGCCACTGCCAACTGTTTACCCCAAAACCACCCAACAACCCTCTGCCACATGCCTCACTCATGTGTGCTCATTGTGCTCAAACCTTCCACTAGTATCCATCACATAAAACACAGTATTTTATGGATGAAGGGCAAGCCTCCAAAGATGTGATAAGTCATGCTATTTATTAGAAGAGTCTGCGTATTTTTTACTCTGAGTATTTTTTACACTGATTCTTCCAGATAATTCACTCTGTAAACTAACCTGTTAGCACAGCTAGAAGAAATTGAAGTAATGTCATCCCCCAGTGTAAAAGAATTCAGATTTTAAACATGTGACCTTCCTCAGTGAAGGACAGGAACTCAATTCTGTGATTGAAAGAGCAGCATTTCACTTCACCATTCACATCTGATAGATGTAATGGCAATGACATTGATTTAAAATGAGAGGCTCTTCTATTCTCAGTGGACAAAGACAATCATCACAAATGTCACCTACGTGACACGCTTCTTCCCAAGCCTCAGGTAGAGAGCAACTCTCAAAAGCAGCCAATATGACATAACAATAGCAAAAAACATACAGTTGTGTCTAGAAAAGAGATATCAACACATGAGTGACCACGTCAGACTGCCACTGTGCCCTTGCATTTGTGCAAGGTGACACTGAACCACCCTGACTCTTCAGCCAAGGAAGCTCTCCTAACACATACTGCTGTAGGAGAACAACCCTGACTCAGCATTTGTCACCCAATTTCAACATGTAAACCAGGACTCTTAACCCTTCTTAACACTACACTCTATTTACACTAAATAAATAAATAAATAAATCCAGGTATTTGCTTTATAATCTCAAAGTTCATCAATGACACTAACTCCCTGTGACATGACCCTACAAGGGCCAACTGCAAAGATTGTATAGATTACAAATTTTCTACAAATGCATTGTCACAGACATCTTTTCACTAAAAATCTTTTCTTTAACATTTTTCTTTCTGAGAAGCTGAGAGGCCTCAGAGACAGAATGTAAACAATGGTTATCTGCTGCTGTGGAATGCAACAGGTCCACCTGTGATTGGCCCATCTTGGATGTGTATAATTAATGGCCAATCAAGGACCGAGCTATCTCAGACAGAGTCCAAGAGAGCTGCCTTTGTTATCATTCTTTTCTTTTCTATTCTTAGCTTAGCTAGCTTCTGAGAAAACCCTGTCCTTCTTTTTCTTTTTAGTATAGTTATAATGTAATATATATATATCATAAAATAATAAATCAAGCCTTCTGATCATGGAGTCAACATTCTCGTCTCTTCCCTCATCCAAGAACCCCTGTGAACAGTCACAATGCACTGTAGAACTTTAAACAAGAAAAGTCTTTACACTAAAAACAAAATAAGTTATTCCAGTCTCCAGCACTGTGATACAGATCTAACATCTGCGTCTCCAACATCTTCCCTTATTTTACAAGGATGGAAATAAATATCTAAGAAGGTAATACAGACATTAATCTGTCACTGAAAAAGTGAGTTTTGACTGTTCACATTTGGTACATGCTGGAAGGCAAGTCTCAAAGACATGCAGATACTAAAGAGCTGAAAACCAAAACAAATTTCATCATGATAATAACTTGTCATTTAATAAGAGGAGCACAAATGGTTGTGGGTTTCTTTTGCCTGCTCTTGCTTTCTCAAAGAGCAACACTGTGATACCAGTGGTTTGGCATCAAAGAAAAAAAGTAAACTGAATAAATGCAAGACTTTTCAAATAATTCAGTTGCTTCTTGAAGTGCACTTCATATTTTATATATAAAAGAAGAAAAAATCCATATACTGCATTTTAAAAGTATTTTCCTTGCATTCAGTGCACATATTAAATGTCAAGAATTGAAAAAAAAGTAAATTTTACCTTAAATGTATAAAAATATGTACTCAGAATGAACATTTCACCCATCCCTCCTAGGTATACCAAAGAAGAGCATCTGAGGGTCTTGGTTGCCCTAGAAGTTAAAAATCTTTCTGGACGTGGACAGCCCAAAAGAGGTTTGAAGAGAAAGATTCAGTAAATAACTTTGGGAGGGGAAAAGAAGTACATGCCATTAAAACTATACTTTTAACATGTGAAAAAGCACTTCCCTTCTGCTCTTTCAGAGTCTGGTTGTTTGTACTCAGTGACTACTGATACTCTCAGAGTTATTGGGGAAACTTCAGCTGTGGCTTCTACAAGTCCAATTTTTTTCTTCCATTATGGCAATAGTGTTATAGCATGTGCAAAGTGCCCAGACTGATCCTTTGCACATTAACTTGGGGTAAGATATTGTTGAGATGCACCACCACATCACTCATGCACAAATGGTGCACTCCACTAAATGGGAACTATTTCACCAAAAATGTTCCCTGATGGCACAATGGTATCACAGAAAGCATCAGACAACCAGCCTAAACACAGAGCTGATCACCACCTCCTGCTAACACGGGGGCAAAGTTCAGGAGGTTGCTCTCAATGACTAACGCACAAGACTCTGTGCCCTTCTAGATTTGACCTCTAGTAAACAAGCTATAAAAGAAAAGAAATTCACTTAAGGTAGGCTGACACGACAGATACAGACCAAAAGTAAGCGTGGGCAAAATTCAGAGTTCTGATTTCCCAAAGGTACAGCCAAACTTGCAAACCTGCAATTGTGAGTAGCAAGTCTCAGCTCAATTTTTCCTAGTCGTGCCTTGCAGATATCAATTTATTAGTCATTGTTTCTGAAGCAATGGAAGAAACAAGCAATACCCATCCTGACAAAGTAGCACAAGAATTAAAGAAATGAAAAGCCAATGGCAAATCTCAAGAAGTAATAAAAACAGGTTAAAGAAATGAAGGAAATATGAACCAACTAAAAGTGACAGGGCAATGAGCATTCCCTAGAACTCATCATTCTGGAGGTCTGTATTTCAAACATGCATCAGGGATTAATTTGTGACTCCTGTTTTGACTAAGAAAGCCTTTTATACAAATTACATTTCACCTCTGAACCAGTCAAGATGTAATGCAAGTGATTGTCTGCATCTGTCTTTGGGGATGCATTGACCTAGTTAGCCATCTAATGCAATTTTTGGCAATTGCTTTTCAAGTTTTTTGCTTTGTGTTGTTTAGTATTAATTTTTAAAGAGACTGTAAGATTGTTACTGTGTCTTTGCATGGCAGCTCAGCTGACACACAGAGAGCACAGGACCTGTGGGAACCCAGGAAATTCCTCTGGCTGCCTTGGAGGACCCGAGCCCCTGCCCAGGGGGCTCAGAGACCTTGGCACAGAGCCCAAGACCCCTGTGCCTTTGATTTAGCCCTTGGAAAAAACAATTACCAACCTTGTAATTGTACAAACCTTGTATGAAGGATTACAAGCCACAAAGTTTAAGTAGAATGATAGTGAATTTATCATGGGGTGTAAAATAGATTTTTGGGGTTTTTAGAATGGGGGTTCAGGGGGCAAGATGGAGGAATCTGGGCGTGTCCTGCCTTTCTCCTTCTTGGCCTCCATCTTCTGCTGTGATGTTGGCACTTTTAGGTTGGTTTAGAGTAGAAGCTCACTGTCTAACATAGGTGATAGGGATTGGAAAGTCACTGTAAATATTGTACATGTAATTTTTAGTATAAAAAGATAACACCACCCCAGAGGCAGGCAGAGTGCCTCTGACTGTCCTGCTGAGCGGACCTCGGCAGGACAGGAGAAAGAATTTTATAGATAAGGAACAATAAACAACCTTGAGACTGAGAAATGAAGAGCTCTGACTCCTTCTTCAACCACCGGGCT
The DNA here is from genome assembly GCF_051311805.1 of Agelaius phoeniceus. Classification (NCBI taxonomy): domain Eukaryota; kingdom Metazoa; phylum Chordata; class Aves; order Passeriformes; family Icteridae; genus Agelaius; species Agelaius phoeniceus. Next base: position 58,795,125 of record NC_135269.1, read on the forward strand.
GGGAAAAGAAAAAAAAATTTCTAACTTATCTTGGGGTCACTCTGACCAGCTAGAGACCCCAAGAAGGACCAGGCTCCACTGATGGTGCTGGGCTTCTAAAACACTGGGGAACAGCATTACAGCACCCTAAGCTTGTGAAAGAACACATGTCAAAGCACCAGCTTCAAATGCAACAGCAAAGCCAGCTGAGGCAGATATCTGAGACAGCCAGATATCTGCCACCCCATCTGGTTGTTTCAGACTTGTGTGAGACATACAGACCACAGAGAAATCCCCCACAGCATCTAGGATCCGACCACAACACAGAGACAATTTGTTGTAGTGTCACCTGCGCAGAGATTACCCAAACTTGCCTCCAAACAAGGATGTACAAGAGAATGTCACCCTGAATGGAGTGGGATTCTGTTCAAGAACCATGGAATAACAGCCTGAACATTACTTAGTTTAGCAGCACCCACGTGGGCACATTTGACAGAAGTGTTGGTATGAAGCCAGCTTTGTCAACATCCATGCTTGGAGCTCCTGAAGAGCCTCCACCCACGGCTGGCACACACCCACTGCCCTCCCCTCAGTGCACACAGCATGCTCCTGTGCTTCAGCTTCAAAGTTTGAGGATGGTCTAGTATTGCCAGGGGTATTTGTGGGAATCCCATCACAAGATTCAGGCAACCCTTAGAAAGATCCTTTGGTGCCAGGCCCTTGTCTGCTCATTCTCTGTGAAGTGGGATTAGTACAACTTCACTGCATGAAGGATTTTGAGAATACAGTTGTTCAGAAATCAAGAGATGCATAATTTTTATATAGAGGCATTTCCTAATCATATTGTAAAATAAATACTTTTTCTGAAACAGGCTGAAGAGCTCTGTTAACAGAAGAAAAATATACAAAAAAATCTGTTCAAAAACCCCAAATTAGTTGCTGTAAACTTTTGGACACCTTAGTTATTACTCTAAAAAAACCCAACCAGACTAAATAATTAAAAACATCTGAAAATATGGAAAAAATCCTCGGATTAGAAAAAAGTAGTTCTAGAATTAAACACTAACTTTCCATACTGGAGTTAATCAACAGCTAGCATTTAAAAAGGTGTAATGTACTAAAAGTTTACATGTGACCAGAGAGTTTCATGGATAATAAATCCAAAATCACCAGAAATTCTTGTGCATGTATATATATATATATGATATTTACTTAGGTAAAATACCATACACACTCAAGTTCTATTCTTTCCTAGACGCTTGCTATTGACTCCTGCTGAACCAAGACACAGCTACTGGGACTACAGAAGCAAACACATGAGCAGAATTAGAGACAATTGAATGCTTTCATTTCCATAAAAATGTGAACACTTCACTTCTGCACGTCCTTCCAACATTACTGCTGAATGCTCTTTTGATGCTACCAACATATGCACTTTGTTAATTAAGAAAACCCAAATGTGCAACTATTTGCCTGCAATCACTTGAGTCCCTTCATCATCTGTAGTAAATGAGACAAGAACAGTCATCTAGCAGCACATTTATTGCCACTAGAAGATGCCATGTAACAGTAATAGTAAATGGTGTAGGCACATTCCATAGGTGACACCTACAGTATGTGAACTATATTGTGTCTCAGAAATGTGCCCAAGTCAGAAGACTTGACACATTGAGTCTATTCTCAATTCTACCAGAAATGAAATCACACTGCCCCAACTATTTATCCTGTAAAATAGCAAGCTGATCTTCATCTGTCATGAATGAAACTGAGTAAAAACCACCACCTATAGGTTATCCAGTACCCAGGGGAAGAGCTAAAAGAGGAATTGAAGCCTTTATTTCCAGCCCATCTTATACACTCCCTGTCCAAAACACTCCAAATGGAAGAAAATAGGAGAAAATGGTTTGCTTGAGATATTAAGGAGTTTGGTTCCATGCTGTGCTTCCCAACATTAGAATTCAACAAGAAATGCTTTTTCTGAGAAGAGAAGAAAGGGCAAAATCCTCTGGTTTTAAGGCTCACCAGTAGGTCACAATTACAGGCTACTTTACCGAACACAAAAACTTTGCCGACGTATTATCACAGTAGTGGTGCAGTTGCTGTAGTAACAAATGTTCTTACACACAGTTACTAAGAAATATAATATAGGAAAATATACAGAGCCCTTACAGGCTACACCAAAAATTCTCTGCTCTCACTACACAGTAAAATGAATCACTGAAAAAAACCCACACAGACACTCCCTAAAGAAAAACACGAGTCTGTACTCCATGTAATTAAATACATTAAGTAAGCCACCAGCAATTTTTTTTCTCCCAACTGAACAAATAAATTTAAAACCTTCCTGAATGAATTTAAATGTCAAATCCAAGTTTATTCTACAGCTAAAGTTTAGCTGTAATGCACTAGTACAATTCAGGCCCTAGAGGCACCTTCTATTATAAAAGAATATATATGTCATTCAAGGCCTATATTCTCAATGGAACTCAAGTTGCAGATAACACTTTTCCCCTTTGCAGCTACTTCAACTATTATAAGCTGCTAGAAAAAAAAAAAAAATTAAAAAAACTACTGTTCTTATCATCATGGCAACAAAATATTACACTTTTTCATATGATACCATACATACAGATTGACACAAAAGTGATGAGTAGTTATCCATTGTTATGTCTTACAATTAGAACTCACAAATTTTGTCTAATATCTCAATATCATTAATCACTAATGTGTCAACATAATTATTACAAAATATAAGCAAAAATTGGTTCTACAACTGATTTCAGCATAAAACAATATTCAAATTTGCAAAAATATTTATAAGTTAGAGGGAAAGCTTTACCACCAAATAAAATTAATACATTTAGGAAGAACCAGAGGAGGAAAAGAAGACTTTGAAATTATCCAAGTCATGATAAAAAAAATCTGCTTTGAAACTGCTGCTAAAATGGAACACTACTCTTCAGATTCATTAGGTTCCAAAATACATGTAGGAAAAAGGTATATATAGGTTTTGCAAGGTCATTTTTCTTACTGAAGTTAGGGAAGAAAAGAACATAAGTTTATCATCAGGGCAGAAGAGTGCAAGCTTATTAAATCTACATTAAAAAAAATCCTCTCAGTTGAATTGGAAAACCAGTTCCAGCTGATAAGAAAAAAAAAATCATAAAATCAAAGCATATTAGAAGACCTTATTTTAAAATATTTTTGTGATGCAACATCTCTTAACATATCCATTATAAATTGCAGTCTAGTAAAATGCATCCAAATCCGTGAAAGACCCATGAAGGTTTTTCAGAATTCATGTTTTTATCTGCCTGCATCTGAACAGAGAATATCTTGGCCTCCATCAGCCACATTTGGGAGGAGTTGTCAAAGACAGAACTATACAGCCCAGATAATATTTTGTGTTTTGAGCCAGGCTCTCACAACACAGCAGACCTGGCTGCAGACTGCAGGGAATGTTTCCTGGATCAGAACACTAAGCTGTGTGATAACATCTCAAATCTGTAAAATACAAACAATTTGCCTTATAATAATTAAATGACCAAAAATATAAATTCTATCTCCTCTGTAATGCTGCTGGGTCACACTACAGTTGCATTCACATATAGAATAAATGAAGCTACATTTAAAAATGTGTCTTTCTGTTTATTCCCAGGATTTACATCAAATACTGCATGTCAACATATTATCATGATGCAGCCTTGGAGTACATACATTATTTCTAGGCATACAGAATCATTCATCAACCATAATTTGGTGCATTTATTCACAGATTTATATAATATAAAACTGGCTGTTTTTCTGTGATAAAGCATTCAAAACCAACAGCTTCTTTGGCTCCCAGCAGCTCAGATATCCAGATATCCTTTGCTTAGGTCTTGATTGTTTCTGCTAGATAGGAACTGGAGCACAAATCCACTATCCCATACCACAGGCAGCAATCAGGTGGCACAAACCCTATCTCAAGATATTTCATCTATTGTATTTGAGTAGTTAACACCAATTATTTGAATTGTCAAGGACAGCCACATGAGCACCCACTGTGAAGAGGCAATCACTGTGTACCTCGTAGATAATACCAGAATCTCTGCAATTTTAAGTTGAAATTCTCCCACAAAATATTCCCAGGCTATAACTTTAAGAAGATCTTGACTGTTGTTGCAAAAGAAGACGAAATCTGACATTATATCAGCTGAAAGATCCAGTTTCAACCTTGGACTAGTACATGTTCCCATCCTGCTAAATGAATTTGAACTGTTGTAAAGCTCTGTCAGTTCTCTCTCACAAAAAATCAAAATGTATGAGTGACCAAAAAGATATCACTTGCTTTTTATGTATGCACACTATGTTTTAATAACAAGAAATTTTGGCTGCAAAATAGAATCTTTAATATATGAATTAGGCTGCCCATACTCTCTTCTTAAAAACACAAAATTCCACAGATACTGAATCTTGTACTCTCTGAAGTCTAGCCTATGGATCTGGGGAAGATTTGGAGCACAAAAAAAGCAAGCAGCTTGAATGATATACATATGACAGATAGGACAGGATGATTAATTTGAGGCGACTCACTCATGAATAGGTGGTATTTGGGTATTCTATAATAGATTGTTCTAATAATGTGCTTCAGTGGATGTGAAGCCCTGAACAATCTAGTCTGCAATGAAATGGTGTCTCCATTCTTATCCTGAACTCCAATCAGAGTAGGATTATCATTTCTCATTTTATTCTATTTATCTGCAACCTGCTATCCCCTACCCACCCCACCAATCTCATGTTCTTTGGTAAATACTGCTTTAAATTATCTTCTGATAAAAAATCTCATGCCTCTTGTCTCTTGAGTACTACTAAAAACAATCATCACTTCAAAAGCACTAAAAATTTAAAGTCTCAACAAATTATGAAAGATGCAAAGGTAATAAGTATCACCATTTAAAGATACTTAATAAAATCTACTTGATAAAAGATGTGCATATATGCAGATTTTATATATACCTTTGCTATTACGCACAGTAATAGCAAAGGAAAAATTAAAGGAGGGAAAAGTATACATATCAGAAGGAGCTTACAATCCAAAACATTTTAAAAATTAAGTAAGGGGCAATATAGATGTATTTTTCTTTAATAAAAATCTTGGAATTTTTTTGGCTATGAAATGTACTATTCTGCAACTGCCACCTTTATTTTAGACCAGCAACAGTCAGAACCACCTACATTTTAAATTTGCTTTTATTGCCATAGAAACGTAAATTTGCTTTAACTAAAAAGGAAGTCTTCTGGCTCAATCGTCTACTTTCTATATCATACACTACAGAAGACATAATTTATTCATTTACACATCCATACTTGCATACTTTTAACATAAGCTGCATCCACCTCAGCTACTATGAAAAATCACATGTGGTTTGTGTTAGATAAGATAGTTATAGAACATTTATATTTAAATGAATTATTTCAATCGACTTTATATAAACTCAAAGGGACAGAATTATTTTTAAATTATTAATGTTCTTAAATCAATCCAATTTTAAGTATACTTTTGCTGACTTTTACTTCTATAGTAATGTTCAAAGCAATCATGCACTATTTCACTAAATAATTGTAATTAAACCTTTCTGTGTTCAGTAAGAGATGGGAAACAAGTCAAAACACATAGAAGAGAATGGTATTTTTGTTCTCTTTAAAGCCACTGACACCAAGGAGAATGCGCACCAAAAAATTAAAGAATGAAAGACATCCAGTGCTAATAAAAACCCAAATATATTCATGCAGTTTTAGTACCAAAAGAAAGATCTAAACTATTTCTGTAAAATACTAAAGTGCTGTTCTACAAGGCAAAGAAGTTCCTGAAGTCCTCCCAGGCCCAGCTCACACAGCTTGGGGCTCACAGACACCCCAGCACCAGCACTGGGTTCCCACCGGCCCCTGCCCAGCTCTGCAAAGCCACCAACAGAGCAAGGCTGATGTGTGTCACAGCAAAGATGCTTGGTTTGTGACCCAAAACCAATAAAATCTACAATAAAATGGGAAATGGGAGAAGCAGCCATTTCACCAGGAAAGGCAGAGTAAACATGCAGCATGTTCAACTGGACATACTTAAACATGCAATACAGCAACTTGAGCTCTCAGCAATTCTTAGCAATTCTACTATCTCCTTGCAACAAAGGTGGGGAAAAATAACAGCATGTAAGGTTTAACCATGCTAAATTTTGGCCTGAAGTCCACTGTTTAAGGGAGGAATTGAATACTCACTATTGTGTGGCTGGGAAAAGGAAAAATATTTTCAAGTTCTCCCAACATAAAATTACAGAACAATTCTAAATATAATTTACAATACTGGAGAAAAAAAAATTAATAAATCACCATGGCTGCAGGATAACTTACTTTGACTAGATAACAACATTTTCCATATGACTTTTGGAAAATATTTGAATATCCATAGATATTAAATTATACTGGCTTAGGAAACATTATTTCTTCTTAAACAGAAATACTCAACAACAAAAATTTTCGAAAGCCCCATTATCCATAAATGCAGTATTTACCTCTGGCTACTTTAACTGTTCAAAGGAAAAAAACCATACACAAACTGACCACTCTAGGAACAGTGATCCTCTCCTCATAGGAAAAAGACATTTAACAGAATAGTGGTTTCCTGAGGGGGGGGAAAAAAAAGTGCTAAAAAACGACCAATGGTTTTTGGTGAAGGAATTGTTGATGGAAGGGGTTGGATTTTTGTTGCAGAGAAGCTGGTTTGGTTTTTTTCAGGAAAAGGAAAAGCTGAAAATAGGGGTGGAGAGGGACCAGTCATACTGATTTTTATTTTTTTATTTTCTGTATTTGCTTTCTGAATTGTTAGCTGAGCTAATCAGAGCTTTGTTTGTGCAGGTATTTCTAGAACATGATTGAAATACAGTTAAATATTTGTGAGAGCCATGATTTCCAAAGAATTCAGAGTAAAAACGGCAAGAAGAAAGTCTAAATTAATTTGAAAAAATATTCATTGTGAATTATTCAAGCAGCATTAGTTATCTTGTGCACACACACACACATACTTCAACCATATAAACCCTCTAAAATCTAGATGGACATTTTCCAGGAAACTTGTAGTATTTCAGAATAGAAAATAGTGTAAAAAATTGCTAGAAAATACTTCACTTATAGAAACATCCCCAAAAAAGAGTAAGCCCCCAGACACATTCATTCAGATGATAAAAGGAAGAGGTTGTGCTCACCCTTCCTGTTCTGGAGTGAAATAACACAAAGTGAAAGCTCTTTCCTAGGAATTTGGCTCAAGAGCAAGGCTACCATACTACAGTTGTTGAGCATCACAATGGCCATGGGAATACTTCTAAAAAAACTCAAACAAACAGCACATGACTGAAAAGAAAAGCAGAATTCTAACATTGTATTGTCCAAAAAGTTATGAATAAAACAAAATTCTGAACTGGTTTCACCATTTCTAAACACTACAGTCAAACAGAATGAATGTAAAGAAAGAATCTGTTTCTCCTCTCCTAGATGAAAGCACTAGGCCTAAATACATCTTCTAGTCAAATAGCCAACATGGAAGTACCATACAATTTTTCAATTCTTTTCCAAAGGAATAATCCCAACAACTTGCTTTCTTAGCCTAGGGAAAGCTTGAAAATATTTGTGTAAAGGAGCACAGGTAGTTTGGAAATCATAGCAGCAACATACACAGCAACAAACTACCTAAAAGCTTTTGTTTGTTTTTTTTTCCAAATCCATCTTCTGTCAAACAAAACACAATCCACATCTGGCAGCATGTCACTTATGGTAGATGTCACACTGGTTGACAAGACCTACCAAAGTGCTCAGTGCATGAATACTTTAGATTAACTGTCAGGCAGTGTGCAAGCACAGCTGCTTATTCTCAACCAAACTCTTCAGGTTCACTAGAAGAACAAAGTGTCTGGAAAGCAGGAGAAAGAGAAAAAGAAAACTACCCAATGCTATTATTTTAAAAGAAAAGGGAAAAGATGAGGATGGACAAAAATCAGGCAGACAATACCTTGGTGAAGGTCTCCAGGAAGAACAAAACTTTATTGTACTGTAGGAGCAGAACATGGCCTTATGTAAAAGAAGTAGGCACAAACACTGTTTATAACCCTTTTTTGCTCTCTAATGGTTTCTTTCTATTAAAAAAATACTTCAATTTAAACAGGTTGTATAAACACTGTGTTCACCTGACTATTGAACCAAAGAAAAACTACTGCTGCTGCAGAATCATTAACATCTGCTGGGTGGACCAAGCCCCAACCTTGTGCAAAGCCTGTCACATAAAAATGCTGCAGAGGAAGAGTCATAAAACACTGCAAAACAACATGAATAAAAAAAAAAAATTAACTTTCATGATTATACTGAAAAAGCTAAAGTGGGACCAAGAGATAAAGTCTGCCCAACTACCTGTCTGGAGCATTTACACATAAATATTGTTATTAAAATCCTTAAATCTATTTTTGAGTTTCTTCACAAAGTCTGAGAGCAAAGAAGCAGCAAGATTATCTCCAGCTTTTGCTATGGAACCTGCTCTAAGAGCTAGCTCAAAGAACCACAGTACTAAGTTTAGCAAAGTGTTAAAAATATTCCTCAGCAGTCTATAAAAAAAATTCCTCCTATACCCATTAACATTTTCACACAACACTATATTTTGTCTGAATCCCTGTTGCATGTAAACAGGAGGCTCAGGCAGGAGCATTTGACTTAGAATTGTGTATTCAGTGCAGATGCTAGATTCAGCAGAGAAATGATGAAGAACCAGGCCTTTTTTTCCCCCCTTTTCTAATTAGCTGCTTTTGAATACCATTAGCAGCTCTAGAGGCACCATAATTTTATTACTCCTTAAGAAAGACATACATAAATAGGAAAAGCAGATCCACAATTTCAGATGAGGAACAAGTACATCAGTGTAACCACGCCAGAAATAACACAAGTCCCAAAACACAAATGTACTGTGAAGGCAGTGTGTGCCCACCTCTCCCACAAGAATATTCAGGAAATTCAAACCCCAAATGGTTTCCCATTTCTAGCACAACCAAGCTACCACACTGCTGGCACCCCAGTTCACACCCAAGCTGCCCTCCAGCACACTGGCAGACTCTTCTTAATTTTTTTTCTGTTTCTTTTACTATTACTCATATAGTGTGGATGTTATACACATCCACTTTTCTTTTTGTTGATCAAGAATATTCTACTCCCCAAGCCCTTCAAGTTAAATTTTGCAGGAATTTTTTGTCCAGCTTTCCCAAAATTTCATCATACACCACACTATTTTGGGGGTCTTCCCCTGACTGAGAAGGCACTACTGTAATTGTAAGAAATATTGTTTGAAGTTTATGCTATTATATGAAGACTTTTGATAACAGCCCAAGTTATACAACTAAGCCCTACTTCTAGAACATCCAAGAAATGTGTCTAGCTTACCCCTTTCCAGCACTGAACTGAGCTCTGAGAAGACATGGAAATTGGGGCCAGAAGCCATTAGCTTCTAGCAACTGATCTAGGTCAAGTCAGTTGGACAGCTAGTTTAAGTCCAAAAACAAGTAGCTTTTGTATTAAAAGAAATAGATACTTTTCTATAAATATAAATTTCTGTCCCTATCCCAAACATGAAATAGAGATAATTTTAACACTTGAGAGCCAGCCAAAAATGTCTAATTTTGGCTGCTCATATTAGGAAAGGAAAACAAACTATTCAATTTTAAATTGTCCAAGGGGCAGGGGGAAGAAGCATAGGACTTGTTTGTTTTTGTAGCACAAGTTACAAATTCCTATTCCCTTGGACTTGACTGAAACACACTATCCTTATTCACTGCCTCTTCTTTAGACAGTTTTTGATTTAGAAGAACCACCTTCTCTGATAAAAGGACGTTAATCAGTAGTCTTATTCTTCCAATATTTTTTCATTCTGAAACTTATTTTTTCCCAAAACAGATACCTGTTCCTAAACAAAGCATGGGGTGCAGCAGGATGTTCAGTGATGCATTCCAATACTGCTTCCAGACAAGCAGTCCCACAATCAAGCTTAGAAGAGCAGCAGTTCTGAACTATACAAATATCAGCAAATTCAGGTTCAATCTGTGAATGTCATTTGGCTTAAAGCAAATTCATTATGCTCAAATCTATTGTTGAACTGATAAGGGATGAAGTATTTTAAATTTTATTTTCCAGACTTGTAGCTTGAATTTTCTGTAAGCTTCAGAAGATGGAACCTAATAAAAAGCTTATTAACACTGTCAAGAAAAAGCTAAGTGTATTTCCAGAAATTTCATAGCGGATCTAACAAAACTAAACTAAACAAAACTAAACCTGAAAGTGTCCTGCCTTTCAGTGCTTCCCTATACCTAGAGGAAGTTTTACTTTTCCTGCCCTTTAGGACTACCATACATGAAATCTGTCTGGAATTCAGGCAAAGCAGAACTTGTTCCAAAACACACAACTGATCTGTGATTTTCAGACCTGTGCTTTTCAATGGCCATTAAGCACCATTTCCAGCTAAATGTTCACTTTATGCCAGTACATCGAAAACCGAGGTGAGAGATTAAGGGATTGGTTTTGGCTATAAGCCACTGAAGCAAGGCCAACCTGAAACACTCTGCCAGGTAAACAAACTCACAGCAGGATTCTTAAAGTATAAGCAGAGCTCTAAGATACCAGAAACAACCTACTATTTTTAAAATACAGCAGTCACATTTTTGTTCAAGGCAAAAAACAATTATGTTTTTTTTTAAATTACATGTCTCAAAGGTCATATATGCAAGAATAAGTTAGTTGTTTAAAAGACTTTAAGGATGAAAGGGAACCAAAAGTCTTCTCTGTCTCTATTAATTGTTACAGACAATAATTCATACTTTCAATATTCTCTGCCAAGTTGTGTAGAAAGTTTTTTTCTGTTTATCTGATTGTACACTAAATATAGTTAGTATACTTTCTCAAGATCAAATGTATCCATGTTTTGTTTGCCTGCATTGTATGAATTTTAATTATCCAGGAGTGCTTTTTTAATGGGTTCAACTCCAAACAAACTCCAATGGAGAGACATACACAGAAAGAATTTTTGTTCTTGAGGGAACAAGTAATACTTCTATATATAAAATGGTTAAAGTACAAAAATGAAACCAAGACATTCCATTCTTGCATCAGACAAGTGTCCCACAAACCTACAAGCAAAACCCACTTGGAACTGATGCTGGTGTTTGGTTTGCCAGAAGCAAGAATTTCAGGCTGACATGGCTACCACTCATTTTGTATCCAGGGACTTCTTCAACAAATCCTTAACCCAAATCCTTTGTTTCCTCTTGCCCCAGAGTCTTCCATCTAATTTCATGGTTACAGGTAACAAAAGCCACTGATTGTCAGAAAAGAAGAATTAACTTCAAATAAGGATTTTAGTGCCTGGAAGTGGAATTATTCAGCGATCTGCACAGTCCTACCAGAGCATCACAGAATTACCACATTTTATTAAATAGGATTCCAGCTGATGTCCAATAATAATAAGCATGACTATCTCTTTTTGAACATCGAGCATGTCGGGCAATGGCCTTGGGATAAAAAGGACTCCCAGAAGCAAGAGGAGAATTATGAATAAGAATGAAAACATTGCAAGCTTCTAAGTATCTCCCCAGAAAGATGCATATCAAATGGTTCCAGCCAAAGCCACAGCCAGGAATATTAACAAGTTAAAATATTACTTAAGAAGAAAAGGTGCAAGAAATAGAAATACTGGAACCAGGAAAGACTGAGAGTCCAGATCTCCTGCCTCCTAACATCATATTTTAACTTTCAGTAAAATTACTAGCTGAAACCTAAAAGCAATGAGGTGGTTTTACCTTTCTGTCATAACACATATATCTCCAACAGGGAAATACAAAATGTTAAAAAGGAGACTGACTCACTGCTGAAATAGGAAATACAGCAAAAAAAGTTAAGTGAGTCAAGCCTACAAGACTGAAAGAGTGGCATCTTTCTTTGTGCCACACAAAAAGCTCAGCTATTACAAAAGTGCATTAAAATAATGAAAACACAGGAAAACGTCTAATCTAGAAGCAGTGCCCATTACATAACATTCTGGTACAGACACAGAATGGAAGGTTAAACAATATTACATTGTAATGATCAATTTTATAAATGTCTCACTGAATTTCACAGAAGCAGCATGGTTCCATGCACCACTGAGCCCCAGTAGTTTTACATGGCAAAATCAGCAAGCAGAACATGTGCAAAGAAGACATCTTCATGATCAGAAGCTGACACATATACATGCATAACAACAGATAACAAAAGGCAAAGGTCCACATGCAGAGCAGATAAAGTCAAGAATCTCAACCCTAATTCACAGATTAGAGAAATGTGGGAAAAATAAGGCTGGGGGGATTACACTGCTCTCCTAATTACAATTCACAGTTACACATCCTTCACCTACACAAAAATAAATGTCTAGTCTTAATGCAAATGACATTCATTTCATCAAGATGCTAAGTTAGTACCAAACACATCACTTCTGATTTTGTGTGAAATACCATCCATGCATCCTGGCACATCACAGCTGAGTACAGCTACATGCAGGGGTGGGAGGAAAACCCATGCAGTTTGCAGACCCTTCTCACCCAGAGAGACAGTACAAATGGATACTTTTCTCCAATTTGCATTGAACACTGTAGTACTGTCCAGCATATGGAAAATTAACAATCTATTTAAAACGTCTCAACTGGATGCTATAATGATTTCTTTCCAGTCACAAGTGACTACTAGACTGACAGCCAGTAAAACTATTACAAAAGGTCTGCTAGACAGCTTTATTTTCATGCACAAATCACCACATTAAGTTCACTCCCAAGTGCTTGCTCTAGAACTAACATTACAAATCCCACACTTTAATTTGCTTAAGAGCACAAGCTACTTCATCTATACCCACATCCTGACAAATTTGGTGGACTTCTAGGATGGGGTTACAGCAGTGGTGGATAAGGGAAGGGCAAAAAATATCATCCACCTTGTGTAAAGTATTTGATGTGGTCCTGCATCACACCTTTGCCCAAACATGGGGAGACATGGATTTGATGGATGGATCACTCAGTGGACAAAAATTGGCTGGATGGTCACACTCAAAGACTTGCAGTCAACAGCTCAGCATCCAAGTGGAGAGAAGTGATGAGTGACAATCCTTAGGAGTCAGTATGGTGACAGCTTTGACAGCTACATGGACAGTGGGATCAAGTGCACCCTCAGCAAGTCTGCTGCCAACCCCAGGCTATGTGGTGCAGCTGACACTCTGGAAGAAGGGGAGATCATCCAGAGGGATCCTGATAGCCTTTACAGGTGGGCATGTGAGAACCTCATGAAGTTCAACAAGGCCAAGTGCAAGGTGCTGCAGCAGGGTCACAGCAATCTCAAGCACAAAGACAGGGTGAAGAATGAACTGAAAGCAGCCCTGGGGAGAAGGGCTTGAGAATGCTGGTGGACAAAAAGCTGGACATGAATCAACAGTGTGTGCCAGCAGCCCAGAAAGCCAACCACATCTTGGGCTGCATCAAAGAGCTGTGACCAGCAGGTCAAGGGAGGTGATTCTTCCCCTCTACTCTGCTCTCACGAGACCCTACCTGGAGTGCTGCAGCCAGCTCTGGGGCTCCCAGCACAAGACAGATGTGGATCTGGAATGAATCCAGAGAATTAGCTGAGTGCACAGAGGTGCACCTCTCCTACAAACACAGACTGAAAGAACTGGGGCTGTTCAGCCTGAAGAAGAGAAGGCTATGGAGAGCTCTTAGAGCAGCCTTCCAGTATGTAAGGGGGTCTTACATGAAGGCTGGAGGAGGACTTTTTAAAAGGGAATTGGATGGGGGGAATGGCCTTAAGATGAAGGAGTGCACAGTTAGATTAGATATTAGGAGGAAATTCTTTACTGTGGGGGTGTTCAGGCACTGGATCAGGCTGCCCAGAGAGGTTTTGCATTTCCCATCCCAGAAGGTGTTCAAGACCAGGCTGGATGAGGATGCAAACAGTTTCCTGCCCTTGGCAGGGGGATTGAAATTAGATGATCTTTAAGGTCCTTTCCAGCCCTAACTATTCCATGATCTTTGAATCTGCAATTAAGCCCCCGTGCCAGGGCTTACATGCATTGCTATGATTTGATTGCCTATTTTTAACTAAGGTGCACTACAGAACCTCTGCCTTAACTGTACTAAAAACTACAACTCAAAGCAGTGTGAGTCAGACTTGTTTTGCTAGGAAGAGTTGTGCCAGAATGCTCTCCCAGCAATGTCTTTGATCTTTCTCTCAACTGCAAACCCCTTCTGACCATTCTCTCCCTTTTCTCTCCATGAGGCTTCAGAACCTAAGCCAAGCACTGGGGAATCTGTGAGTCCAAAGCACATTTGAGGGGGAAGGTCACTCTGCATCTCAACTCCTGGGGAACACTTTTTCTAGAATCTTCTTCATTCCAATTTTCCTATCAACAGCCTGTTTTTGCAGTACAGCATCTGAGAGCTGATGTTAACAGATGATGATTAGATGATGACCAAGATTTGACCTGTCTTGCAATGTTACTGCAGAATGCAATGCCCTCCCCTACACTTTTCAAAATGCAAGTGTACAGCACCAGAAGTCACACTGCAAGTACACAACAGAGCATGCAAAAGCAGTATCCACAGCTGCCAGAAAAAATGTCATTTGCATAACCAGTCATGAGGAAAGTATTTGTCAAAAAGATACATTATTTTCCTGATGCCAATCTCAAAATGCTAAACTGTAAGCTGCTTATCAGTATCAGCAGCACTGATTTGATTGAATGTATTGGAAAGGATACAGAAATGTGCATCATTCACTGAACAGGTATCCCATAACTGTATAAAAGACTTCTGAAGCAGAAGTTTGTTGCTGAAGGTATTTTTGTCATTTTGAAGACAGACACTGCTTGATGACCATGTGGAAAATGCAATAAAGTTCTCTAGTTTTATGAAACACATTTAAACCAAACTTTAAAGTAGCTGCAACAATACAGATGAAGTTTCCATATGATTCCCTCCTCTATGACGAGAGCAGTTGATGAAACAGTTCCAAAAGGCATTGGAGTTCTTCAGTGTGGGAGTGGAGAATGTGGTATGGCTACATTGTGTTACTGCCTTGCAGAGAAGGAGTCAGACACAGCCTTAGCTTCACTTAGAAAGTGATGCCCAAAGGAACTGGCAAAGATGCTTCTGCATCAGTCAATGAAAAAGACCATCTGTCCTTTCTCAAGAAAGAAAAAGACAGCAAAGGAAAAGGCACTTTTACCTAAAAGTAAGCCAGATGATTTTCAATCTGCAAAGTCATCTTTCCTTAAATGTCATGTACACACACTGTCAGTTCAGGTTTATTAAAGTTTTTTGTGAAACTGGAAAGAGGTTCAAAATGTCTGATAGGAATTAGTTATCTGTCATTGCTAATAACTAGCATTGTAAAACATTGTCTGCCACAAATAGGAGAAAGTAATAAAAAAAAGGTTCACATTCATATAGATAACCACCCCTCCCAAAAAAACAAAAAAAATATCCCCACCCAAACTAATATACCCATAGCAAAATAAAATGCAAATTCTTTGCAGATGCACATGTTTAAGTTGTCAGTATCTGAAAACCTATCAATGAAACCATGAACAGAAAGTTGCTATTGCACTACACAAGCAAAATTCAATACTGGGGATCCAAACAACTCCTCACAGAAATGAAAGCAATTACAATTTTACACCACCTGTAAGTCACAGAAAGGTAACAAAAGCAATGTCTTGATGCTGACATACAAAGTACCTCTTTATAACAATGAAGTTCTTGAGTTAAATGAGATTAAGTACAATTATAATCAGAATCAAAATGACTATAGCTGTCCAATGCCTGACTGCCAAGCATTTATAACAAATGGGACAGCATATACTTGTAACTCATTTTTATATTGCCCTTGGGTAACAACTCTGAAGCTGTAGATTACTTGGGAGCAAAACACTGATTGTCTGTAGCCAAGCTTTCTCCTAGGAAATATGATTGATTTAACTAAACTCCAGGAACACATTAAGTTTTTGGGGAAGTGTGTGGGGGAAACCAAGAGACCTGCATATCCCTGACAACAATCTCATTGATTGATGACACAATTAGTGTCCCAGTCCAAGCTACAAATATATAAAGGATTTACTTAACAATGGAGTCAATCCTACTGCACCTACCACACCACATTTGATTCACAATTGTCAAAAAGCATCATGACAAAAGATTTAAGTGTGACAAACAATGTCATATCCTATAGCCCAGAGTGGGCTTTTCCTTAATGGAAAACAAGGGACTGAGTAGACCAAATGTCTGTTCCTTTTATTTCTACAAAGTGTTAAACTTGAGTACTAGACATTAAGTGGTTTTCCACAGAAGTGAATACCCCAATCCCTAATTAGAATGAAGAACCTAAGCACAGGACTCTTAAGTCCAAGCTGTTCTATGAATATCCACTTCATCTTTTTAACAAATTAGCTTTAATGAACCTCATTTCCCAGCCCCAAAGAACTGGGAAAAAAAGGTATCCAAAGGCTCAAAAATATGTGTGAGGGAAAAAAACCCAGCCCTGCTTCACACTAGTGATGAATATTTTAAAAATCCTTCAACTATATGTCAAATATCTTTTTCTGGACTCAAAATTATTTATTGTAAGATTCAAAGACAAACTCAATAAGGCAGTGAGAATAGGTATTATGAGATGCTGAATCTCAGTTTACACAGACATAAAGTAACATCCATTTTTCTTTCCACCAGCTCTGAGAAGTTACATTATTCTCCTATCAAGGATAACTTAATTGAGAGCCTTAGTTGACATTCTCAGGTCAACACTTCCAGCAGAAAGAAAGAAAAAATATGCAGAGTACAGAAAGTCAATCAAATGGTAATCTTGTTTTACAAGTACACACATGAACACAAAATTTTGAGCAAATATGACAAAAAGATTCAAAAGATTGAAAAAAAGGATTTGGTTTAGGTGCATTATTCTCTTGAGGACAGATCAAAAGGACTTTCAGAAGCTGCTTTTACAGAAAAAGAATCTGTGTATTACAGGCCTTGTTTTGTACATCTTTTCAAAGGCTTCTTGTCTAGAATGCAGTTTGCTGGATAATTGAGCCATGTACAATGCCTTCTGACCTCTCTCGTATCTGTTTGGCCTTTTCCACTGATGAAAGAAACCAAACTTTATTTTATTTATTTCCACACTTGGAGATGTGCATTCTTCAACTGATCCATTTTCTGAAATCAATTCTCACATAAGCGTAGGTGGTATAAACTTAGAATCCTACACAACTTTACTCTTCCCTCACTTAAGAAATCAGAACCTAATTTGAAAGTGCAGGATCCTAGAAATATCTTCCATTTTGAAGCTACCAGTACATTAAATACTGATAAAGAGCAAAACTGATACAGGTAAATAAAAGCATCAAGCTCCCACAGGCTACAACTTCAACATTCCTTCTGATTTTTATCTCCTCATTGATAGACAGAGTGGCCAACAAGTATTCAGCATACCTGCTCCAACCTCTTTTTCTTCTTCTTCAATGTTGTTTTTGATGCTGTCATACTCTTCATCAATTGCCTGGTTGCCACGCATTTGAGACAGAATCCTCCGTGCCCTCTGGGTCTGGCCTTTCTGAATGAGCCAGCGGGGACTTTCAGGAAGAAACAGGAAGCCAAGAAACTGTATAACTGCTGGTACAGCTGACAGGCCCAGCATGTACCTGCAAATCAATCAGAAAATAGATAAATATCTACTATTTGCCTACAAAAACACACTATGAGAAAATTCAGTTACAGCTAGTCCAACTGTGTTTACAGATCAAATCTCTCACTCCTCGTATTCTTTCTCGCTGTGAGTTAAGGGAGGAAGAATCATATTCTGCAGGTATTTTAGACAACATGATCATTCCTTTCCTGAGATTTCCAGGAAATCTCAGGGACATGGTGACTATTCTGCCACCATTGACTCTAGCCACTGCTTCTGAGGACACTAAGTTAGACTAAGCAAAAAACCTGAAATATTACACTAGTTTGGAAACTGATAAATCCTTCAGTGACAATAATCAACAGAAAGAGAAAGCAAATGCATGGAGAAAACCAAGTACTGTTGATTTCAGAGATGAGATTGAAATCCTGCTAATTGTTTCACCAACATATTAAAAACAAACAAACAAAAAAACAGCCAGAGAACAATGTATAATTTGGTCAGTAGTACATACACACAGACACATTTGCCAGTTTTAATTTTGAAAATTTCTGACTATAAGCAGAAACACTGAAAAAAGTTCATTTCAGCAGCACAGCAATTTACACAAGATCTTTCAGAGAGTCTGCTTTTAAATCTTCACTCAGATGCAGCATGAGGTTTTAAATCAAAACTGCATTTTAGATGTCCAAGGGTTACTATTTACAGCATCAAGACTATTTCTCTACTCAACAGAAAATTACCACTGGTAAAAGCATAGTTATGCTTCCAAGGATCAGCACTGACACCTGTGGCAACACCCAAGCAGGGTTATTTGCTCCATCTAAAGTGGGGGAAAAGCTGTGGAAGACAAGCACACCACCAATTTGCATGGGTGGCTCTGGTCTATACATATCACATTTTTATATTTCTTCAGTAAAACAATAAAAGGATAAAAAGAATTGCAGAATAATGTATCATTATGTTCTGCTTTTAAAATCTGACCTTTTCCCATTTACGCTTCACCCAGATTCTTTTCGCTTTCATTAAAGACTTTAAACAGTGCTGGTGTCACCTGTACATCACTGCAGTTATCACAAGTGCACATCAGTGGATATAATAATTAAAACACCTCCAGAAATCAGTCCCTCTGAATATTGAGGTAACCTGTACTCATAAACAAATTCACACCTTGACATCAGTCAGGAGATTAAGGAGATTGGCTAATCTCTCCTCTAGCTCCTCTCTCCATTCCCCAGGATGCATGCTTTCACAGTGACTCTGCAGCCTCTTACCTGGACCTTTTTATAAAGCATGCCTGAGATTGCTAATTGAGTAGGAAGGAGAGAAGAACTATTGTTGAAAACCTTATGTTAGGGGCAATGAACCAAATGCATTTTGAGTAAAAATGGAAAAATACTTTCTTAGAGGCATTTGTGATTTAATGAAGAAAAACATGGGCAGTACAACAGGCAGAAAACTGGAGAATGGTAAAAAGAATGCCCAAAAGGCAACACAAAGAGGATGGCCATCCCAGGACAATGTGCATGCAGACCAGTCTTCCCACTCCCAGCTGAGCCCTCAAGTTCTTCTTAAAACCAGTCAAAATTTCCAAAGGTCAAACAAGCAAAACTTGCTCTAGAAAGAGCTCAGTTAGCAGCTCTCTTTTTTTTTTGTAACACTTTAAAAATTATATAGCTCACTATTAGTTAAAAAAGAAAAGCATAAGAAAGAAAATAAATTCAAACCATAAAGTCAGTGAAAGGCTTATTAGCTGAGTAGTCTTCAGTCAATGTATCTAACAGTGTCACTAATCCACTCATGTTCTCATTCCTCATTCATTAATGCTCTCATTCATTAATGGCCTCATTTATTCCTACACTTTTCCTTCTCCACAAACATTTTGGTAGCAGTGTACAAAATACATAGACCATTGAAGCTCACCAAACTGTAAATTCAGTATCTTTACTGGAGTGATATTTAGAAAGCCTTTTCTATTTCAAATGAAGAGTAAAATAAACTCTCAGAGATTAACACCAACTGCTGTATCCTGTCAAAGTGCATGCTGAAGTATGTTTTCATGCATCTAAGCATGCAGATTTAGTCCTTCAGGCTCATTTTGCTTAAATTTCTGCTCCTCCAAAGCCCTTCAGTCACTTAAATGCAGCAGAGCCTCCAGAACTAAGCAGTTGGGTACCTCCAATCATCTTAGGAGGCAAAATCAATCAAGGCTCCTGAAAGCTTGATTCATACCAGTTGGATTCTATTGGATTGTTTATCACAGACAAGACAAGAAAGAAATGTACAGATAGGGCTCCCTCACTGAAGTTAGTTTCCAATCTGCAAAATTCTGATCAAAGTTGAATAAAAGGAGCAGGCCAAAAGGAAAACATTTAGTTGAGAGGGAGCATCCATTGCAAGTTCTAGAGTTGGTGTAATTTTCAGAGCAAGCCATATTGATATAATCAATTTAGAGTAAAAGCAGGCAATTTTAGACATTTCATGCAGTGAGCCAGCTTTCAGAAATCTAATATAGTTCTTTCCTATACAGATTACAAGACTTTGTGTTTGAAGCCAGATGTCTAGCAGACCTGAAAAAATCCAGCATGAAATTTAATAAGTCTGCTGTAACATTTCTCCTTCTCTGACATACTGCTGCAATACCATTAAGATGGCATTAGCAGGGTTTATAAAGATAACCTAAGGGTCATGTTAAATATTTGTTTTGTTTATTTTAATTTAATATCCAGCATTTCCAAGAATAAGCAGAGCCAAGAAAAATTAAAGTTCCTTATTGTTTGTTGCAGCACTCCAGTGCTTGTCCATTCAGTCAGGAAGAGATACAATAATTGCTGAGATGTTCCTTCTTGTATGTAATGACTCAGGGGAAGCCATTTGTGATTTCTCTCCGTGTGTTTGCTGGCCACTCCTTTCAGGTGACAGACCATCTGTACTCTTCCCTGCTCAGCCTCAGGTTGCAATAAACTAGCAGAGGACATCATACCATCCTCAATTAACAGCTCCAGCATTGCAGCTGGAACACTTGGATACCTCATCACTGAGGTGGTAGCCTATTTCTTCACTCAATCCAGCAGAGCAGTATTTGGCACATACAGAAAACAGCATTACTGCAAAAGTCACCCAGCATGTGCCAGCAGGCTGCAGAAACTATTGCTCTTCACTACTCCACACACCGTGCTGCACTAGGACTACAAATACAAGAGAAAGCCACAAACCAGGAACAACAATGGATCACTAAGACAAGTGGCACAACTGGAGCATGTGACATAGAAGAGGCTGAGAGAACGGGGTTTGTGCAGTCCAGAAAATAGATTTTTATTATTTAATAACATAAGCTTTTAACTATAAATTTATGCTACAATATCCTTCAATTCTGATAGATTACCACTGCTCAGATTAAGAATATTCAAACTTCAAGTCTATCTTGCACATACAGCATATTACTTATTGGAAATTTGCCTTTTGAAAAATCAGCATGCAATTATTGTAAATGCAAAAGGCAAGCTACCTTCATAAACATCTGAACAATCACTCATGCTTGTAATGTATATTTATTACTCTCCCACTTTAAAGTTTAACAAAGTCAAAAACCTGTGCATGTTGTGAATATTAAGCTTAAGCGAAAGCAGTAGGGATCTATTTTGGCAAGATATTGAAGTTCCATTTTAGTAAACAGTTTTACCACTTTCTATGCAAATTCTGTTTTACCAACAAGAATTATAATCAGCAAATCAGAACTAGAGCAGCTTGCTTTTAGCAAGGAAGGCTCACAAACCTCCAACCATCCTTGGCGAGGTAGCTGAAGATTCCATCGACAACGCTGGCGAAGAACTGCCCTCCAGTGATGAAGAGAGTGTTAATGGTGACTAATCTGCCTCGTAAGTGTGGCGGAGCCACTTCTGCGATGTACACCGGTACAGTCATAGATGCTACACCTACAAGAATAAATTCAGTTACAGTTATAAAATTGAAAGAGATACTACATTGCTTTTTCATCATAAAATACTATTTTGGGTTTGGCTGAGACAGTTTGTTTTCTTCATAGTAGCTAGTATAGGGCTATGTTTTATATTTGTACTGGAAACAGTGTTAACTATTCAGGGATGTTGTCTTTATTCCTTACACAGAGTCAAGGCCTGTTCTGCCTCTCACCCCACCCCAGCAGCAAGGCTGAGGGCACACAAGTAGTTGTGAGGGGACCCAGCCAGGACAGCTGACCCCAACCAATCCCAGGGATATTCCAGACTACGTGGCATTGTGTGCAACATACAGAGCCAGGGGAAAAGGAGGGAAGGGGGGACATTCAGAGTTGTGGAGTCCATCTTCCCCAACAGCTGTAACACATGATGGAGCCCTACTCTCCTGCAAATGGCTCAACACCTTCTTGCCCATGGGAAGTGGTGAATGAATTCCTTGCTTTGCTCATGTGTGTGGCTTTTGCTATACCTACTAAACTGTCTTTATTCCAACCCATGAGTTTTCTCACTTTTACTCTTCCAATTCTCTCCCTCACCCTTCCAGCAGGGAGTGAGCGAGCAGCTACACAGGGCGGAGTTGCTGACCAAGCCTGGCATGACAAGCAGGGACCCAGACTGAGCTGGCTGTGGTGCCCTGTAACTCCACAGAAAACACCTCCTCTCCTGCCATGAATGACCACCCCAACAGATGGAGCCCAAAGTCATGGACTTAAGGAACTCAATGGACACTTTACAGATATTCTACAGGGGTGGTCCATAGACCATGGGAATGATATCTGTGTATTATATCAAAGAATGGGCAGGGAGTTCATGGGTAATAAGAGTGCACTGTATCTGTGGGGGGATAGAACATAGGAAAATAAAGATAGTGCAGAAGGTAATCTCACCCCTGAGGAGTTGCAGCTGTACTAATTACCAGAGATTAGAACAGGCTGCCCTTAACAGGCCACAGCTGTGTCCAATGAAGATGAGTGCTATAGAAGAGTGGGTTAGGTCAGTGAGGAGAGAGTTGGAGTTTGTTGGCTGTGCTGAGAAGAAGGAGTCAGTGCCCATGAGCAATCACCAAGAAGGTATGCGAGCTTTTGCAATAAGATGACAACAGCATCTAGATGGAATAAGGGGTGGAGAATGTGCTCTTTTCAGCTGGGGTAGAGTTACTATTCTTTATAGCAGCCAGGGCTGTATTTTGGATTTAAACTTAGGACTTTGTGCTTACAAAATTAACTCTATTCAAGGTGAAATCAGCACGCATTTAAATAGAATAAGCTGGACAAATTTGATTTCTGACTTTCAAAGGATGAAAACAATGAAAATGTAAGTAATGAACTCTAGAAGCATTCACAAAGCAAATGCTTGCTAGCAGCTGTATTGGAATTTCAAGGTTTGATGTAATGAGACAAAGAATAAATTTCTTCAATTCACTTTGCATGTACACTGAAATTAAATAAAAGGATAGATATAACTATAGTTTCCAAAGAAAGAGATGCTATAATCCAAGAAAGCACACATAAGTCAAAGTGACTAACTGAAGACATCAGGCGTTCACAAACTCTGTTTAAAAAGAACTTTAGCATGGTTTCTACAGCCAGAAACAAAAACAAGGCCAAGCATTATTGTTATTATTATGTAATTTCATTACTGTTATAAAGCAAATTGTTTCTTGACTTAGTTTAAAAAATATTTCATGTGCTATTTCAAGTATAGGTTGGCCGGGCCCTGAGCAGCCTGATCTAGAGAGTGGGCTCCCTGCCCATGCAGAGAGATTGAAACTGGATGATCATTAAGGTTCCTTCCAACCCAAGCCATTCTATGATTCAATGCAAAAAAGTCTATCACCATAAGGAAACAAGGACTAACACGAAACCACAGCTGCTTTTTATTCTGTCTTAACACCGGCAGTATTTCCTACTAACTAGGCAATGAGTCATTTGTGCAAAAGACAGAAATGTCCACGAGAAACACACACAAACTGTAAAAACAGAGCTCAACAGTGCATGAAGAGCACACCTGGGTGCAGCACATGCTTTGGTGGTCGAAATCCCTATTTCCTTACAAGAACCAACACTGACAAGCAGCAGTGATTTCTTTTGTAGTTAAAACTAGAAGTACATTGGCAGCAGCTAGCCAAAACCATATTTTGACTGAAGTCAGCTGAGATACAACTTGAGCACAGCCAAGCACCATCAGACACAACACATCTTCCAGCCTGGGGCAGCTCCACCAGCTCTATACAGACAGCCCCACACCAGCACAGGTCAGTGCCACAGCCCCAGCAGGAAATGGGGTCACCTAAAAGCAAGCACATGGCTCTTGAAGCACAGCTATGGCTCCTGGCTTGTATCACAGCAGAAGGGACTCATCATGGGATGGCAGAGGCTTTGGCTAGCCTGGCTGACTTGCCAAACTAAGAGCACAAAATCATCTTTAGCAACAAGGTTAGCCTGACAGGACTGTTGGGAGCCTCCAAAAGCTCGAGCAAGGAATACAGATCGTTCAATAATGAAATGGCATGAGAAGATCCTTTGTTGTGATAGGTAAACACTCACAGTAGCATCTCAGCATGATAACCCAGTTCCCAGCAGGGCCTCCCAGGACATGCCAGTGCTTCCTTCTCTTATCAACTGAGCAACCGGCACAGAATAAAAAGCCCAAATAAAAATGTCAGGGGAAAAAAAAAAAGAGCATTAAAAATTTATTCAACTAATTTTCAAAGCCAACCAGAATGCATCATGGAAAGAAGCATTCAAAGAGTCCTTTGTGTATTTGAGAGAGAAGTGAATTTTCAGCCCAGCCCACCATTAGGGGTGTTTCTCTTCCATATTTCATGTCAGCATTTGAAATAATGATGATTAAAGTGATGGAGACTGCACACATATAACAGCAAATCCTTTTTGGGAAAGCACAGATGTGTGTCCACTTGCTCCAAACAAAAGCCACGGAGGACCCATGTGAGGCAGCAGCTACCACTGGAGCAGAGGGGCAGGGCCCTACAGCTGTGGCAGCCCTGGCCTGGTGAGGCTGGGCCTTCATGCTCCCCCAGCCACCCCCTTGCCTTGGGCATCTCACCCCAATGCCCAGGCTTGTTCCCCCACTGTGGTGTGGCCATCTTCCCATAGGATCCTTGGGATTGTATGTTTGTTGTCATTTTATTGCAAAGCTCCCATACCTTCTTGGCGATTTCTCATGTGCAGCTCCTCAGAGCACTGACTCTGTCTTCACAGCACAATCACCAGGCTCCAGCCCTCTCCTCACCCAGCTACCCCACTCACCCAGCTACCCCACTCTTTACCCACCCAGCACTCATCCTTATTGGACACAGCTGTAGCCTATTAAGGGCAGGCCTGTTCCTAATCTTTGCTGATTAGTACAGCTGCAACTCCTCAGGGGTGAGACTGCCTTCTGCACTATTTTTATTTTCTTACATTCTATCCCCCCACATAAGTTAGTTAACATGTATCTTTGACACACATAATCATGTAGTGAAGCTAATTTGAGAAGTAAAGATGGCAACATCTACATGAGGTTATTACTAGAAAGCAGTTAGAAAGATGTGCACAACCAAAACCAATACATGCTTTGTAAAAAAGCTACCTTTTATTCCCCTTTCAACTCTTGATGAAGACAATTCTACCAGGACCTGCAGAGGAATCTTGTTCAAAGCATGCCAGCCAAAATGCTTCTGAGGCATCCACAGAGCAGAGCCAAACCAGCAGCTCCAGACCAGCAGCTCTCACTGATGTTCAGAGCACATCACCAGCCCTGAGACACTGCTAGAACCCTGGTAGCCACAGCTACAACACTTGCCCCTCTTACAGGTCAAACTAAAACCTGTTGCATAACACAGGGGTGGTATGAAAGTTAACATGTATTTGTAAAAAGTCTTGAACAAGAGGCATCATGACAACAGGTTTATTGTTTCTGCTGCATTCTTCTCACAAGTTGATGACTACAGGAATAAACAGAGAAATGGGAGCTTGCACACCCCTGTGACACAAGTCCTGTCACAAGCTAGCCAGTGATATGAGCTATTCAGCTGGCACTAATACAATAGCTGAAATTATTTATTATCAAACCTGCAATAAATAGCACAAGATCTAAGGATATTAGCTCAAAATCACACAGAATTGCTTAGATTGCTAGAAACATTTGAAGATCACCTAGTCTAACTGCTGTTCAAGCAGGGGCAGCTAGAGCAGGCAGCCCACAACCATGCTCAGTAGGCCTTGACCATCTCAACATGTGGATCTCCAACCAAAATGACTCTGTAATTCTGCAGCTTCCATGCCAGCTTTCTTGCCCTGAGAAATGTGTTCACAACATTGCTGTCTAAAACAGCCTTTGTGGATTTCTATTTAGATCCTACTTCCTCTACCGTGTGTCCCAAGACCTACAAGTTCAAAACATTCAAGCAAAAATCTCAATTCAAAAGACACATTTGTTACATATTTTCAATTATCATTTCAATATCAAAACATATGCTTTGCTACTCTGAGTCTGAAAGAGTACAGCAGGAGGTTTCAGGGAACAGGAGGAGGCAATTAGGAAAGCCTTCCCAGTTTATCTGTCATGCAGCAAGCACTCATACACAAAAGCAAAGTTCTTCTTGAAAAAACACCAGGAGTGAAAAAATGGCTATTCTAAAACTGATGAAAATAAGAGAAAAAAATCATATGACTTTAAAGAAATAATATTTTAGATTCTCGAGTGTTATTTGCATTACTCATTTGCTTTTAGTTGCCTTAGAATGCATCTATGTTCTCCAGATTTTCCTCCTCTGATTTCAATTTAAGACACACTAGAACACAGGAGGATAAGTTCTTCTAAAAAGGCATAGTCAGAAGCAGTGCATTAAGTATTAGTCAAGTATAAAAATCTCTAAAATACATAACCAGTATTTGTTATGTAATTATTTTAATAGCCAGATATTAAAGAAATTTAAAAACAAAGAACAGCTTTCCTAGCAAAACAAATATAGCTGCAATGGAATCTTTCCTTAATCCTTCATATGAGAATGCTTTCATTGACACCTAGATGACATTTTCTAATATGCCCTCACTGTTAAATTGCTCACACCAAATAAAAGATTCTTGCTGCAGGCAAGTATATTACTACCTAACTAGTAGAGCTGATAAGTGACAAGACATGAGAAATAGAAAATGAAAATAATTAGCTGGAAATCTGTCAGAGAAGCCTGAAGCTCTACATTGTGCACCACAGCTACGAAATATGAAAAAAGAGAGCAGAGAAGTCCAGCCTTTATCCACTTGAGTAACCAAGGCATGAACTTTCTGACCTCATTAAAGGATAAAGCTTAGAAAAAACATAACAGAAGGTTCCTTAAATTTTGACCAGAAGATGCATCTAATTATTCTACGGGAAACATCAGATGACACAATGGGCTGAAATAATCATGTTAAATGTTTTTCCACTCCTAAAATCACTTAGGAGACTAATTACTAGGGCTCCTACTATAATCTGCAGACTTACCAGCAGAAAGCAGAGACAAGTCTGTACACAGCTCAATTTTAAGACAATCAATAGACCAGAGGTGTGAAAAGACATCTTAGAGTTACCTTATCATCCAGAAAGGTATTCCCAGTATGAACATGTAAGCATCATAAAGAACTCATTTAAAAATTCAGAAACTAAGTCAACAAATCTACTGACAAGAGAAATAAAAAGGTCAATGAAGGAGAGTTCTGTGATAATTAGAATTATATTTTAAGAAATGAGATTACAGTAGAAAACACAAGGACTAAAAATGGAATCTAAGTTATTGTTTGTAAAATGTATTTGAGCATTAATGCTAAGGAAATGGAATCCTTTTAAAGACTTCCTTGTGCCAGATCAGACAGATATAAATGTACCCTGTCCAGATCAGGACTTCCACCACAGCTCCTGTCATGTCTCCTGCTGACAGGAGGGAAGAAGGTGCGTCATAAGAACAGATGAGCAACAAAAGCTGGAGACAGGATATTGAATGAGATGCACTTTTACTGCTAGCACAATAAAAGAGCTCTAAGGTAGCAGAAATGTGTCAGTCTTTTCACTGGCATCAGCCAATAACCAGTGTCAGGAGCAGCAAAAACACAGGGAAAGCTTCCTGACAAACTTTTGTTGTTACTGCAACTCAATTAGTCTTTCATGCTTAGGAATAAAGAGGACTGATGGTTAACTAGAAGTGCTAAGGAGGCACATCCAGGAGCTGATGTCTCTTTGTAGCATGGTTCTGTCCCTCCTGTCCAGCTTGTGCTGACCCTCTGCAAGAAAACCAAGCCAACCAGGGAATACAACCAGCTGGAAGGATATCCACCTACTTCTTAAGGGGTCTGTACCACTTATCTCCTTTAAACAGTTCACAATGACATCAGATGACTGTACTGGCCCCCAGGCAGGACTAGTTATGACAATGGAGTAACCTGAACCACCATGGGACTCCAGACTGTCCAGGTGGAAACTAGAGTTAAAATAACGTGCAAAGAAATAAAAAATAAATAAATAAAAAAAGTGCAAAGAAATCTCTGATCCTATTTCAAAGTACAGCAACTCAGCAATTAATGTCTATTAAAAACAAAGAACATACACAGCTTATTACAAAAATTTGTGTTAGGAGCTCCAAATGAACAGGCATAAAGTAAAATGTTTCCTTTCAAAACATCCTTCACTAACATAGAAAGCTGTACTGAGGTACTTAACCAAGGTAAAATATTTCACATACCTTGCAAGAGCAAATTTTCATTCAAATGTTCAACTTTAATGCTGCCAACTTTAAAATTCACTTAATTAAGAAGCATCCCATAATGGTTTGTGTTAATGGTAAGGATTTCAAGCAGCAAGTGATTCCACAGACAGGGGATTTATGGGGGCAACCTGATGAAGAAGCAAATTTATGGCAAAGAGAATTAGGAATTAAATATTAGCAGAGGTTGCTACGCTACAAGAAAATTTGAATACAAATTCAAGGTGAGCTTTTAGTGGGGGTGCAATGGGAGTATAAATAACAGCAAACTCCTAAGGTGACAAGGGGAAACTTGCCAGCCTACAGCTGAATTAATGTTTTCTCACTGCAACTTTGCAGGAAATCTGGTAAATGTCCTACATCTTGGATACTGGACATGCAATCTGAATTTAGTGCCTTGGAAATATGATTGACCCCAGAAGTATGTCATGTTATATAGACAAAAAGACTTTCATAAAGTATTTTCTTTCAGTTGTATTCCCACAAAATTATACTTTAAGGTTTTTGCTTTACTCTGACAAAACCAGCGTTCTTGCCAATTCATAATTTTAGAACATTGCTCATATCTGAGTAGCAGAACTCAGGAGGACAGGGGCAATATGCTGGTTAACTTCCTGAAAGAATTGAAAAGTTCTACAATAACTGTATAATCTTTACCATCAAAGAAGAATCTATTTAAATAGTTTGTGGGGGAAATAAATCCATTGCTGATGTAAGGGATACATTTTAAGTGCAAAGGATACTTCAGTTTTCACCAACACGCATACAGGAGCTGTCAACAATCAGCCACCTCCTATTCTACAGGCAGCTCCACAACATATTACAATTATATTGCTCAACCTAATCAGAAATTAAGCCTTTTTATAGTCTCAGAGTCCTTTTGTGCTGTTACAGTTAACACTTCAGCTTTCAGTAATGACAGTCAACCTAAGGGGATAACAGAGTGCCCTATTAAACATGCTAATAGGAAATACTTGAGAAAGCAGTGCATTTGAATGCTGTTCTAGTACATCAACCATCTCCCTAGCAGATAAGTTAAAATATTCATTGCACAGCTTGTACTTGAGTGTGAATATCAGTGAAAGCTCAAGTCCTCTCCACTATCTTGGCTTCCCACCCACTGCACATATCCAGTAAAGGCATTATCAGCAGTTTATAACTGGTTACTGAAAGTTATTTCAAGGATGACTGGAAGCACACTTCTCCATTTAGTATCTCCCCTATGTCAGATTAGTAGAAGTCAATTTTTCAGCTGTGGCACAACTGTACTTGGCTACAGGAGAGCACTGAAATGCACAAGGGCAGTGGGAGAAACAGCAGCACCAAAATCACATGAGAACATAGATCACAGTAATAGACAGACTGAGGTGCATCCCTTCTAGAACAGGGGATCAACATCAGCAACCTTCATTCAAGTCTGGTATTTTAACAGTAATTTACTGAATTGTAGAGAGCTGGCTCATCATAACTAAAAAACCTCTACTGTTGAATACCTAACAAAGTAATTCCAGACCTTTACATCCCTAACTAGCCACCAGCCCAAATCCGTGTGAGCAACATTGTAATTATAACCAAAACCCTAGGATAATATATGGCATTCAAAACCCTATGTTCCTATGTGGCATCCAACTGTGAAGGAGTCAAGGACCAGAGCAATCTGAAGAAATGCAAATGAAGCTCCTCACTAGCTGATATTGTCTCAGATTTACAGAACAATCATATTTTAATGAGCCTGAATAAATAATTCTTTCTGATGACCCCAAGAAGGCTTTTTTACTTTTATGTGCTATGAGCATGGGTGAAAACCACAAAATCCTTCTTCACTTCAGAAAACCTCAAATTGTGTCCAGTAGAAACAACCACAACTGTCATAGATGAAATGCAATGCCCCAAGATGACAGCATTAACTTTCCACAAGAGTAATTTCAAGTTTCAAGCTCTCCCTTGTTCAAAAGATACAGAAGTAAATCCAGCTCATAACAAAATTAACATGCCAATACAGAATACAATTCCTCCATAACTGAAGTGTTAAGGCCTTTTTCTGGTATCTCCAGGACAGCATCTCAGAAGAACAGCCTAGGGTGATCATATATAGTAAAGAGACATGAATATTCAACAAAGCATAATCAAGGAGCGACTATTTATCACAGTTCTGATTTTTCTACATTGAAATTCTTTAAGGCAAGGAATATTTTTAATATTTTAATAATTTTCTGGTTATGCAATGGAAACAAGTGAGCCTTGACACTTGAGGGAAGACAGACAAAAACCACCTACAGGCTACAGTGTGAAAGTTTATTAAAATACAGCTTAGTTTACTCAGTTTATTAAAAGAAAACAGTTTAGGAGTTACAGAAAGAATGTAGTGATCTTTAATAACAAACAGGTAGTAATTTAAAAATACTGAGGATATTCTATGATTCTAAGTGTTAAAACCACTTAATCTGTGGGGTCCTATTCAACTCAACATTAGCACTATCTGTGGAACAGCTCATTTTGGGAAGAAACTATTCCTAAACAAATAACTTTGTCTATTCAAAATTATGTTGAGATTATTCAAGGTTATAATAGTTAAATAAAAAAAAGTTAAGAGGAAATTTATCTTGAGTGACAAAATCAGAGTTGGATTTAATTAACCAAATTAACTTTAATTATTTAAGAGGCAAAATAATCAAGATAATTATCCAGAAAATGTGAAGCAAAGTTCTTTGCAACTGTCCAAGCCTATGACCACATGACCACACCTAGCACTACAGATGTCAGTTTACACTTCTCAGCAACCTGGAATTAGTTACCTGTGTTCAGTCATTCTTTATGGCTACCATCTGTTCCTATTAATCCAGGCTGGGAAAATCCCAGCCAGAACCCACCCAGCTGCCTGAGTTCCTGAGTATCCCACTGAGAATGCCATACTGGGGAATCTGTGCCTGTAGCTCATATCTGTGAGATCCCATTTCAGAAAGATAAAAGAAATGAAGAAATGCATTTTTGGATCATTATAGCAATACTAGAATAACAATCAACCCTAGAAGAGAGTAAAAGCTACCAAAAGCAACTAGGAAAAAGTTCTAATTTGTTCTGTTTCTGAATTAATTTTGATCAAGACTATTTGCAAAAATCTGTAACTACATTGTAAGATGCAGACCTTTCATTGTGAAAGAGTAAAGCAGCCTAGATGTTTATACCACTCAACACTTATTTTTATCACATGGCAAAAACTTCTCACTTGAGAAAATAAGAGCATTTTTTTTATTTTCACTTGAAAATTATGAATACAACATAGTAGTTTTCTTTATGACAGCTTGTATAAACACCTAAGTCAAGCACTACTTGATCTACTTCAAGAGTGGTTTCAGTTTAAATAAATACTAATTGAGATAAGCAGTGCTTTTCTGTAGACCTTCCCTAGCCCCAGCAGACTGCACTGTAGGTGCTGCTCACACCTGGGAAGAACCAGCAGTTGAAGGTGCTCAGGTCCTGAGGCAGCCCCAGGCACAGACAAGGAATTGTTTCCCCACCCAGGGGCTGCTCCCCATCCAGCAAGGCCGGGGATCTGGATGAGCATCCCCATCCCAGCCACCCCACTGGCCCCTGGAGGCTTTGCATCTGGTGGCTGGCACAGAATTGTGCTAAGGCACAGATCACCATAAGCACTAACTGAGAGGCTGGGGGTGCCAATCTGTCTCCTTCTGCTGACTCAGCCACACAAACTGCAATTTCCAGCAGGGAAATGTGGTTTTATAGTGACCCAGAAAGATTCATCAGGGCTCATCTGCATTGCCCATACATGCCAGAAAGTCAGAATTATAAACACAATCTTTACATGGTTGGAAAAAACCAATCCCACATCAAAAACCTCAGAAAAATGGTTGAATGCTTCAAGGATCAGCACGTATTTTCTGTGTAGAGAAATTTTATTTTCAGAGGACAAGGATAATGGTTTGAAAGCTATACAGAAAACAAATGTTTCCTTGTAACTTTACACTTTTGCTTATAAACCATTTTTTCCCTAATTCTACTACAGTGATGTTTTACCCAACTTACAAGAATTCTAAGGCAAGTGACATCTATATAAACATGAACAAGC
Source organism: Agelaius phoeniceus (assembly GCF_051311805.1). Taxonomy (NCBI): domain Eukaryota; kingdom Metazoa; phylum Chordata; class Aves; order Passeriformes; family Icteridae; genus Agelaius; species Agelaius phoeniceus. The sequence goes on from NC_135269.1 coordinate 58,827,655, forward strand.
TTTGGAAGCTGAACTCAGCCAAAAGCATGCCTTCAGGTTATACCTGAAAGCTAAAGTTATACTCTTCAACTAAGACTTAAATTGTTTTTAACAGTGCCTCTTTCTACAAGTGAAACTGGTTAACTTCTCTGTAACTTGCTTTAGGTTACACTGGGTTTCAAGTCTAGCAACTGTCTCTAAACATGAAGCTTCAGATGAAGATTAGCAGAAGAACCCATTTTCTTACCCATAATTTGCAATTAATTAAAAGAAAAATAAAAATTAGAAAGACTAATCTCATTGCAAATTTAGTGTTTTAGAGAAACAAAAGAACATTTTAGAGAAAAAATAACATTGAATGATTTCATTCCCTATTCAGGAAAGCCATTCAAAAAATAATGTTTATCTAATGTATATTCCTAGTAATTTTGTGCTTGCCATGGGTAAATACATTGCAAACATTCAACACACAGAACTATATTTTTATAGGAATTGCTACATTTATCCACTTGTGCAGAAAACAGCATGACTGGTAGGAAGACAGGTACCAGTTATATGGTTTTGTACCTATTACTCTAAAAAATAAACAAAAGCCTTGTAAGCCTTTTACAGCCTAAGGCTTGATTTTATAATCTAGGTTTCAATGATGTCTTTATAATGCAAGTAGCACTCACGACAGTAATGTAAGTATAACTACAGTTATAATGAAAATATAGGAATCACAGCAATTGCTCAGTTTCCTTCTACACTAGCAGATTCATATACAATCAAGCTTGTGTCTACAAAAACAAGTGATCCATGTAAAGATAATAAAACTCCTTTCTTTATGACCATATGGGAAAATATTTGCAGTATTGGAGGGTGGGGGGTGGTAGAAATCAGTGCAGTACTTCTTCCTCAAGGTACCCTCTGTAGCACCCACATTTTGCATGCCAGGGAGAGCAAGGCCTTTCCCAGTGCCCATGGGTTAAGTCAACCAGTGCTGCACACTTCTTTGCTTTAAGAGAAGCAGCTAAGCTTAAAAATCTAGTTGCCACTAGATATTTAAAATATAGATATTTAAGTGCGATATTTAAGGTATCACATATAGATACTATATGTGATATTTAAGTGCAATATTAAGGGTCCTTCTCCGCATGATCTGGAGTTTCCCTGCTACCAATTCCATAACAGCTGCTCAGTGCCAGTGCATGCAACTGTAATAGAAGAGCATCCTATGGAGGAATCCCAAGTAAAGATCTCTCAAGAGAAGTGGTAGTCTCAGAGAGGGTTTTAACTATAAGCACAAGGATCTTGCATTAGAGTGCTCTTAGCAGAGGGATAAGCCAATTTCTTCATGTCACACAGGATTGCACATGGAAATGACTTGTGACTGCTCTCCTAGACTATCACAACTGCAGCACTCATGGTGTAATATTCAAGTTGTCAAGGGATACAAGGTGGCTTTAAACACTTCTGATGTGTATTTACTTCCACCAGTGGCTTATAGTGACAAAAAACAAGCAGCTACAAGTGAAGAATGAGGCTGCTGCACTTGAGGGGGACAAAAGCAAGACAGTAAGTGTCAAGTGCTAAAAGGAAAAAAGGAACAGATCAACTACTCCATTACCAACATCTAAGGGACAAAAAACTGAGGAAGCCTTAGCCAACCAGGAGTGGATGGATGCTGCAGGTGGAAAGAAATTACTGCTAAATTTTGTCAGGGAAATGGACTGCCAAAGAGCTTTCTGGGAAATGTTGCTCTCATGACTTTCAATTTTTGACAACTTGCAGTTCTCTAGATGCATTGTGATTGACAGTCATTTTCCAAACAGCAGATGTAATTCTGGTAACAGCTGCTTTACTTCAGTGTTTACTTTGCACTTTGTTAGGTCTTCACTCAGCGCCAAGCACAACTCCTGAGTCCCCCTGCAGAGCAGCTCTTTCCTGCCCCATTTTCACTCTCCAGGCACATTAGCAGGGGAGGATTCAGGCAGAGCTCCAGGTCAGCCTACAGAGAAAGCTGGGCAAACGCTGCATTGCTCTTGTTAAATCTCATTAAGTGATACAAGACTTTGATAACTTTAGATAACCTCAAGATTAAGAGGAAATAAAGATGGGTATCTGAAGTGCCATTCTGCAACTCAGGGCACTGCACTGATTCTCCTGTCAGTCTGCTGCGTTGCCCCTATACAGTAAAAGAATAGTGGAAATGAGAAATTTTAAGAAAAATTAGGTGCTGCAATTTTAAAAAGTATATCTGCCAGTCCCATTCCAATTAACACAGATACAGCAAGTATCTCTAAGATAGAATCTGCTTTTCCTGGGACGTGCACTAGACAAGTTGCAATAAATCAGTGTAAGCTGTCAGATAACAAGCTGGGCAATGAAATACTCCACTGCTTCAATTTCTGTCTGCCAGCCTCCAAGTGACCCAGCTTTTTTGTACTTGAGCCACAGCTACTGGAGGGTAGTAAATTTTAACTCCTTCATACCTGCTCCCACTTTGAGGTGGATTCCATCCTTAAAACTGAAAAGTTTTTAGTTAAAAATGAAGCCACATTCTTCTTCAAAGTGACAAGACAATCTCATTTAAAGTTCAAGCTTTAAGGGAAAAGATTAATGCACAAGCTACCACTGAGAAAAATAACTAAATCCAGGATCTCTCTAAAAAATAAACTTTGCAAGCCCTGTGATTACAGCATTACTCCACTTTCACTGAGAAAAATTTAAGAAATTTCCATACTTGAGGATAACTGAAAAGTCTTAGACCAGAGCAGGGAAGGATGTCTGAATCCTCACAGGACTCATTCCAAAGAAACTCTATCGAGTAATTACTATCTCCCATCTTGACTTTCCCTATATCACATTTCACCTGATTTTTTAATTAAAGTATTTAATTAAATCTTCATATAGCAAGAATTAATTGAAACATCAATTATGGTAAAACCTGGCTACAGATAATTGAATTTCCACTCAAAAGTAAAAATCACTTTTTTACATTTTAAAATATTTTTGGCCTACTTCCTCTTTCTTATTTCCCAAAACAAAAGGTAGGGACTGCTGACAATACTGCAAGAGAGCAACATCAGAAAGCAGAATTAATTAATACTGGGAAGAATCATTAAACTGAGCACTAATAAAGTAACTGTGAGTAGGAATGGAACCAGTTGTGATAGCTTCTAATGAAGCACTAGGAACCTACAATGAAGCACAAAACAGGCTCATAGGTGACCAGATCTCCAAATTTGTCACTATGCTCTCCTACCTGCCAACTTAGTATTATTTATACTTGCATACAGTAAGAAAATAATAAAACCACGGTATTTTCCCCATAGAATTTTACTATCCATTGCAAAGCACACATGTTGATGACAGGCTGTTGTCAAGAGGTTGGGAATAAACTGCTCTAGCAGAATGCTACTCTTCCTGTCACCAAAGATAACCTCCTTAATAACAGAATCCTCCTCCCTAAGACTTGTAACCTACTGCAATAATATAACAGCTAGAAAAGCTCCTCATGGACTATGCTTGCAATGCAGTGTGTGCTTTCAGCACTTTAAATCTCTCCTGCTTGTCATCTTGAGATCTACCTTTCATGCATCCCTAAAGCAATAATAGGTTGAGAAGTATTTGCTTTACTCTGTCTCCTTTTCACAGTTGTTCTGAGTGTTCTTTGGTTTGTATTTCTATTTGTCAGCAGTATCAGCCACTAAAAGCAGAAAGAATGGTCCCATATCCCAAAGCCATTCTTCATATTTTCTCCTGTCCTCCACAGCACAGCTGTGGAATCTGTTTCAAACACATTAATCCTGAAAATCTGTACACTTGGTTTACAGTATGCTCTTGCATAACCATCTTCAATCTCCTTTTTCCTCACCACAAAAATACAATCAACTCCTAATTAAAATATTCAGCAATAGAATTTTATTTCATTACTCAATTCTTTCTGTGCATACCCACACATGTGGAACTCTCCAGATGTCTGCTTTCCTTCCCACTTCCCACTGTGGCTGTCTAGAAGGCCAGGATCAGACATTGTTTCTCACCAACATGGGCTAGGAAAGACAAGTATGGCAAATGAATTACTGAGGTTCAAACAGTGCTGCTTCAGCACTCACACTTCCAGTTCCACGTTCTATGCACCAGTGCAAGGACTGATTTCCCTACATCCCAGCCCAAATGAAACCCCCTGGAGAAACTTGAGGGTAAGAAGCCATTGCAGCCAGCAAAACTGAAGAACTGACTAGTTTGACTGCAGCAAAGTAGTTCACAAGAAGTCCCCATCACACTTAACACACAAGCACAGTTCCATCCCATGTATCCCACAAAGAGTCTCCAGAAAGAAAAGCAGAATGAATACCAAAGCCTGAGAGAGCAGGCTAACAGGCAGCCAAGGCTCACCCTCATCCAGCCAGAACACTGCCAAGGAGACTAATGCCCCAGCAACTCATCTGAAACAAATCCATACTCAGGGATCAAAGTGAGCATACAAGCAGAGGCTCTATTAAGTCAGCTAGAAACATGTTAATATTCTAACAAAAAATACCAGAAAACATGCACACAGTCCCTTAGAACTTTCACCACGACAAGGTGAATTACTGAGAATTAGCTTCTGAATAGATTAAGCACAACTGTTTCAAACAGGTGGCTTGGATCCTGCTAGAGATCCAACTGGTGTTACAGAGGAGACAGGACTGCTGGTCTTGAGCTATGAGGAGAAGCTTCTCTGCACTCTGCATAACAAGCTTGGAGTACTGTTTCCTCCTGTGCAAGGAACCACACCACATCTAAGAGGATAATGGTTAATAGCCCAGATATTACATGGGTGTCAGGAAAGCAATTAACTTTGAATCAGGGAGAGGCCTGCAGACTGATACAACAGACCTCTTTGAAATGAAGGGAAGGAGTAGGTGGGGACAGAGTAGGCAGAATCAAAGCCAAAACACAAACAGCATCTCTTCTTATTCTAAAGTCACCATCAGAGACACAACAGAAGGTGAAACAACAAAGCATGACCTAAAAAATATACCATGAAACTCCAGCTTTTTCAGAAGCACACAGGCTGTTGAACATGATAATATTTTGTGTACCCCAGCTGGAAAACCTGCTCCAGGGCTCAGGAGCAGAGTGAAGCCCTAAACCTGCAGGATGGCAAGATGCACAGAGGAAATCACACAGACCACACAGGTGCAAACAAATATTGTGCCCTACATAATGCTAGATTTTATGATAAATAGTATAGTCTCATCCAAATTGTCAAAGAACTTAATAAAGTACATTCCCACTCACTAAAAGAGAAGTTAACTAACATTATTTGTGTAATGCTCTACTCAATGTGTGCCCACGTTTCTGCTCAGTGATTTTTTCCAAGAACACACCAGTCAATCATTACAAGAGGAAGGATCTGTGCTTTATTTCTTCTCCTAACCAAGAACAACACACAGGACAAAACCAGACACAAGTACGAGCTCAAAATATTCTCACAGTGATTGAATTTTAGGGGTAAAACATCATGAATGCCTATGTGCAACATTTTAGCCTTTCCACCTGTATTTTCAGGATCCTGAAATTGCCCAGGTGGCTTTAGATTTCATTTGTACCAAGCTGTTCCAATCTGAATTGGACTGGTGAGGTCAGCAGCACCTATGATTAATGCAGGAGCAGGGAGTCTACCAGGCAAAAGACTTAGCTGAACTCCATAGTGAATAAAACCAGTCTTACCTTTTCCCCTCAGGCAGATTCCCCATTCCTGTGCTGACATAGCTACTACTGACCTCAACAGTCCAATAATCAAGGACCTGTGAACAAACAGAAAAGGTCACTTGTATGCAAACATCTGCTGAAGTGCATGCTTAAAGTACACACAGCTTTGGACCTATCCACCACTTCCTCCATGCTCAGCCTGCTGCAGTTCACCCATTACCACACTGCCTTCCTCAGATTTCTCCTCACACTCTCCACATTCTCCACCACAGCTCCAACCAACAATCCTAAAAAAATTAACTAACCAAATCAGAGAGCAAGTACTTAGGGGTGGTCCCTATGATTTTTATCTCCTTAACTTCATAAACAAAACTTCCTAGGTAGGCAGCTACAAGCAGCAAAGTTCAAAATAACAGGCAGAGTGGGTCTTCATACAACTAGGAACAGCAAATAAAGCACACTGACCTGAACCTTAAACATACAAAAAAATGCCATAAGAATGGGTATTTCTTTCCTACTATCACCTATTGGAAAAAAGGAGCACTAAATCTGACTTGAGCCCTCTGACTCTGGGATTCTGCTATACCATCCTCCACCAGCTATAAAAGAATTTAGGCTCCCAGCTGTCCCTGTTCCCAATTGCACTCCAGTGACATGTTCAAAGAGGCAGTAAAAATATTCCCTGCCTCCAATATCTCATGTAGGCTCTGTGCTTGTTATATTTCTAGATTGCTGAAGTTGCTACAGCCTTCTTGTCATGGCTTTCATCATAATTTATTTAGTCAGCTACCACTCTCCCTATAAAAATCTCATAAGTACTTTATTAAGTATATTTATTAGTTTCAATAAAGAGGTTTTGCTTCTGAATTTCTTCAGGCACTTTTAAGATAGTAGCTTTTTTTTTTCTTTCCTAACTCCTGATAATTTTTACAATTGGAATGTTGACAATTTTTACAGGTGAAATGTGAAACCTATGCTACAAAAGCATGAGAAAAAAATTGCAACATGCTTAGAAGTTAGTTGTCTTTAGCATCAGGATCATCTAACTCTTCCATAAAGAAATTATTGAATCCTGACTGCCTATTCATTTTTGTAAGCTAATGATAGAGTAAAACAATAACTCTATTTTTTCCAGGTTAAGTACTGCAAGCTCCTCCACGACTAGTGCTGCAAAACCTAAAGGGTCATGGTGTTTGAATTTTCATAATATTAGATAAAAACTCCAAAGAATCACAGATTCCAAGTATTGTAGTACCATTATAGGCTTTGAACAAGAATCAATGGTAATTTAAGGGAGGAAATCAGAGGGATGCAAACAGGAGCTGGTCTGGTCTTGTTTCTGAGGCTAAACTGCACCACAAGGCATGAGAACAGGATGGCACCAGTGCTCCTGCTCCTCTGGGCACAGCAGTTCTGCTCTGGTACTGCACTAGGCAAAAGGAGGAGTACTTCCAGATCTGCTCATCTCTTGCCCTTGGAAATGAGAGAGATGCAAAAGCAAGAGCTGATGAACTGTAGAAGACAGCTCAGGGAAAGACATGAATCAAGGCAATTGCTATAGTATTCAAACAGTACCAATATTTAACTTTACTATTAGAATAAAGTAATCAATGGCTTATGAACAATGGCACTGCTCACAGCAACATATCAGTCCTAACAACATGAAGTTATTTAATGACACTAAGGTCACTTTTGTGCTTTTATGACCCTCAATTTGAAGAAAAGAAGACAGTCAGAAAAGAACAACCCAATGCAAAACTTTGATATCCACCCATTTATTAGAAGGGTGGTCAGTTCAAGATGGATTTGAAGTTCAAATTATTGGCACCTTCAAGTAGGACTAAGTTTAAAGTTCTTATCTGGTGAACCAAGAGCAGGAGTGCTAAAACTATGAAAACATACCTAAAGAATTATCCAGTGTTACTAAGAAAGGGAGATTGGTCAGTCTTTGTAGGGTTCTTGCACAGAAAAAGTATTTAGGAGAAGGAACAGGAGAGAATTTCTTATGAGCAAGCAGAAATTAAAAAGATTCTTCCACTGGCACATGCCAGCAATCCATTCAGCAGATGTTTCTCAGAGCAGCACTCACCAGAACACATTCCCTGTTTACATGGCCACAGCAATGGCAACACAACCTGTGTAACCCCAGGCATGTTCTTCTGCTCTTTCCAACTTAGAATGCATGCCCCTGTATTCCCAGAGAAAGGCAGCAAAGCAGAAGAGCTGTGGCTAAACACAAACACATACCTAATACTTCCAGCTGCTGGGAAACAATCTTTTTCCAAAGTGATTATATGCATAGACACATTAAAACCACAATCACTGGTTTTGCTTCTCTTGTACATGAGGCTCCCAAACAAATGAAAAGGGAAACAAAAGGGCTGTTACTTCTTGTTTCTGCAGGTTAGCCTGCAGAAACTCCCACTTCTGGGAAAAGGCTTGAAAACTCTTGCCATAGGGCTCCCACTTATGGTACCAAGTTTCTAGAACTATTTAATTTTGTCTAGACTATGAAAATATGGGTGATGTCAAGGTGACTTTAATTTTAGCCACACATTTTTGTTTACACAGCAGGTTCTCCACCATTTCTGGCATCTCCTGGTTCTGCGTCTGTCATCTGGAGACTGACAGCCACTTCACTCCTGCCTCAGAGACAACTGAGCATGCAGCTGCATGTGCTTGGCTGGCTGTTCCTTAGATTAGGGAGCTCCTCAAAGCCACCACTTGAGATGAGACTTGTGGAAATTAGACCTTCCCAAATAAAGTGTTGAAAAGACACCAGAAAGTTCTAGAACTGACACCTGAAGCAATTGCCAGGCCTTCAGAGAGAAGAAAGGGAATCCTTACTTGCCCCTGAAGACTGTTCAGCCTTGCAGTGTCTGACAGCCCCTGTGCTAAAAGCATCAGGTATTCCTGCCTGGAAATTTTTTTTGGCTGGAAGTTGTCTTGTCACTCAGGAGTAGAATATGCTTGTTGCTGTAGAACACTCACAAAGGATGAGCCCCAAGGTCAGTGCCAGGTGGTCCTGGAAAACATCAGCTCTAATGAGAACCAAGAAGCCATTCAGATTAGTCACAGAGGACAAACCTCCTCCAGAGAGCTGCTCCCTTGCTGAATTACACTGGAAAAATCAAGGAGGAGGGTGGAAGAAAAGTTCAGGCAGAGAAGCTGGGTTGATGACTCCTGAATACACACAACTAAAAAACCCAGCTACAGAGGAGGGGGGAAAACCCCTGAGTGACAACTAAAGGACCAGCCCAAGGTAAAGGCAAAAAGTTGCATTCATCAATAAACATAGACTTCTATTTTTTTTTATTAAATTTACACAACTGCTTCAGTGTCTGAGCTCACCAGCACACAGCCTCATGAAATGATGGCAGAACTCCAAAGAAAGTCAACCCAGGTGCAATCCCTAGGGCACTCATGGGGACTCCAAACAAGAATCTGTGGTTTGAAAGGGAGGAACACAAAAGGAAGACTGTCCACAACTCCAGATGAGGCAGACACCCTTACTGTTCAGCTGAGCAAGAGACCAAACCTGGGGGGAAGTGGGAACACACTGGCCAGCCCCATGGCTGAAAGCATGTTGTGGCCCATCCACAGCCAGCTGGAGGGGGAGAGGGGCTCTGGGGTCACTGTGTGGCATTTCATCTGTGCCAGCACCATGGCTAGAAGGGATTGTGAAGGAAGGAGAGACAGACTGTCTGAGCTAAGAAACCTAAATTCAGTTACTGGGTATATAAAAAGCCAAAATAAGAAACCACCTATGAAAAAATCCCCTTCAGAACATGCATTTACTTTGAATAAATCCTTTACAAAACCAGTCTAAATCTGACAACAAATCAGAGGAAGATCAGAAATGGAAAGAAGAGGAATGTGTGCTTTTAAATCTTCATTTCTACAACTATCATGTGCAAAATACATTTTAGAAGAGTTACACCCAAGTTGCATCAAAATACTTACAGGGAGTTTAGCAAAAGTAATCAGATGGCTCCAGACTCATCCAGAGCTGTGTTACACAAGATCTCTACAACAGAATTAACAACTGCTTCTTATGATACTTGTTCAGAGGCATAATCATTGCAAAGAGAAGCCCAAAGGTGGAACTCTGCTCTCCTGATGTGCATCAGTCACTGGGTTCAGGCTTCCAGCAGCTCAATGCAGACCCATGCTCTTCACAAGCTGCACACCAGAAACACTGATTGCACAGGTCAGATGTGAAAGCCCACTGATGAAGACCCAAAAAGCAATTTTGCAAACAAAGCTATCCATCAGGCCCATTATACCTCTGTGGGGCCAGCATGCCACACAGCCACAGTTTCTCACTTTGAGTCCAACCATCTTAAGTAGGAATCACCAATTTTCAGAACTTCTGTAGGACTTGCAACCCAAAAGCTTACCATATTTGAATGTAATAATCCCTAAGATTCTTAAAATACTATTTTTAAAAGAAGTCAGTTTATTTTAAAATAAGATATATTCTATAAAATTCCCCTTAAGAGCATACATCTGCTGTAAGTAATCTTGAAGTCTACTGATAATGAGATAAGGAAAAACATAATTTAAAAGACCTCCTCTTTTCAGCACCTCCTTTCAGGGATTCTTTTTCTTTTTTCATTGCTTCTCAGATTACAATTGGCAAAGTACAAATTAGTATGCTCAGAAAAAAAATTAGGTGCAAGTTCTGGCAGTGCAGAGCACGAGACAGCAGCCAGCAGCTCAAATCTGCTGCTTGGACTGTCCCCAGATACCCTGACTTGTGCCTCTGCTGACAGGACTGGTGCAAACTTCAGCCAAACAAGTCACTCAGACCCAAGAGCTCCAGCTGAACAATTTGCTGTCTCTAACATCACAGTAAATGGATGCTACTACTGTTTCCTGTAGCAAACAAAGCATTCTGAAAATAAGCCCACCTACAGTGCCCACATGAATTTTTCAAGGTAAGGAAACACTTGTGTTTAACACTACAAGCTTCCTTCAAGTTGCCTTTTTATCAGGAGTAAGAAGACCATAATTTCAATTTTATGTCACCTATGAAATGGATGCTTTCTATATTTTTCCAAAATAAACAAAGATAATCCAACAGGGATTATATTTTAACAGAACAGTTTGACCAAGTACAGGGAAAATTATTTTAGAAAAATTCCCATATTTTAAAGACAGAAAATAAATTCAAGGTTTCTGAACTATGGGAATTAATTTCTTTTGTAAGTCAAATAAAAACAATAGCAAAAAGGCCAAAACACCTCCCTTATGACTTTAAAGCGTGTCCAGAGGAATCAAAAATCCCAAAATTTTCTTGGATATAACTCTGTGTACTTAGTATTTTATTCTGAAATGGTCACTAAATATAAGGTAGCAACATTCCTGCGCAAATTGCTGATTTTTGTACGAAACCATCAGACAAAACATTAATGGAGTCAGTGATTACTGATGTGCCAGTGAACTGAGCATAGTACTGTGTATCCTGTCCAAGGCACACAAAATTAGAGGACTTCAAAATATACAGTTTTTAATCTTAAATTAATCCTGGTACCCTGAAAGATTTCAGCTCCAATCAGAAGCTAATGTATCCTTCCAGATGCTTTTGCCCAAGAATAGATTAATCTCCTAAAATACAGAGATTCAATCCTGAGCACACACAGTAATGTCAGTACCTTTAGGTCCTGGAAGCTTGGGTGACCATCTGTGGGCAGTGACAGCACAAGAATCAATTGCAACAACCCAGAAACTTCTCTCCATCCCCCTCCATCTCTACTGCCAGTTTATACTAAGAAACCACTGTCTCCAGAGGTAAAAATAGCTATGAACCTCTGGACTGAAAATTACAAGCATCTGTCAGAAGCAGCACAGCATATTTGGGGGTTGAGGGTGACTCCAAAATGTACCAAGGTATAAACTCCTTTAAAAAAACCTGGTGGACACTCAGTTATAAAAACAGACTGAAGCTTCAGAGCTTCCCATATCAGGTTGCTGAGGGAGGATGAGAAGATTAATCTGGTTTTCCAAGATAAAAATACACTGAAAAAAATACCTGAAAAAGCTCAGTCATATTCAAAAAAAAAAAAAAAAAAGAAGGTAATAAAAACCAGCACACATATCCTAACCTTTCATAGGCAACATGTCATACCAGGTATTTTCTAGTATTCCACAGCATATCTAGTAGTCCAGATTATATGGCAGACCTGTTTTAACCACTTCAAATATACAGAGTTTGCACTACACGATGCAAGTCCTTTGGATAAATTTGGTTATTTTTGTCCTTTGGCATTGAACCTTATTGTCAATAGAAGCCAACCCCACCAGGGGAGCCACAACCATATGCCAGAACTTTTCACTCCTGCCTAATTCTGTGTACAGTCTTGTTTCCTCTGCTCAGAAAATGACCTACATATGTAGTCAAAAGATGCTACCAGATGCACTACATATGTCAGATTCAAATATAGCCTTTCAAAAAAATACTAGAGACATTTTGAGCACACCGAGCAGTCGCTTACATTGTGAAGAAACCTCATGTATGAAAGACAGGAGTAAAGGAGAAGATAAGGCATCTAACCAGGCAGGTCCCCATTGCACTGCCGACTCAGTAACATACACATTCTGTAATCCTAAGTAACTCTGCTTTCATGAGAGCTTGGGTAATGTGTGCATTAAGTAATGCCTAAGCATTCAGCAAGAAAACAAAACCTGAAAAGCTGATCACTATTTGAGCACCATTTATTCTGCATGCCAAACAAGACAGGAGTATCTAATTATCCAGCTAATGATTGTACATCAAGACAGAGATCAGCTATGAAGGAGCAAGCTCAATGCTGTCACTTCCTGAGCTCTGCTCCAACTGCTTTCCTTCCACAGGTGGTATGCAATGTTCTTGAAAAAGTAACCTGAACAGCTCACTCCCTGAAGCACCATGCCAACACCCACCTACACCAGCTGTAAGCTTAAAACCTTCAGCATCCCCAGATGACAGAAGGATGAACAACACCCATTGCAGACAGATGAGCTGTTGGCAAACCATGGCCAAAGGGTTCAGCAAATTGGGACATTGGACCGATCACAGCCTAAGAAAGAAGTGATTTTGCAAACATGGCTGTTTATTATTATCCTTTCTAGTGTCTGGTTTAGCCCCAGTGAGCACCCTTCTCACTCTTTGCCTTCCTGCTCAAGACAGCAAGTGTTCAGGAAAAATAACTCTCATCTCCAGTCATGCCTGGTTCCTGCTTTTATTGTTTCAGTTCTGGCCTGATCTCAGGCTTTGGGACAGAGCAAATATGAGCCAAGTGAAGAGCCCAGCCTTCCTCTAAGGCACAGTAACCAAACTACAGCAGCCAGCACAAGAGCAGAAGGCCTTCACCATTATCAGATGCCAAAGGTCCAAACACAATTTGAACCAATAACTTCTTTACCTAGCTAAGCTCATACTAAGTGTTACCAAGCTCATGCAATCCAATTTGCTAAATGTTTGGATTTTGCCCCCATTTGCTGTAAGGAATATCTGTCCAAGTGTTGCACTGCTGACATCTGGCTCAGACAAATTCCTAAAGAGTCCAGGGCACCAGAACTGCTTGGAAATGGGCAGATGGGAGGGAATAACAGCCATAACCTTCTTCTTAAGCCATTTAGCCTGCAACTGTCATGAACTATGTATTTAGAAATTTAGATCTGAAAAGATCTAAGGATATTCTAAGCTCATGCTGAACATGTTTTCCCTTTTTATGCATTCTCTATATTTTGTATTAATACTGAGGGAAAGAGGGACAGAAAAGGGAATATAACAGTTTCCACCATAAAAATCTATTCAACATTTATAATAAAAGAGGATTTAGGCTTGTCCTTGAGAGAAAGTCTTTATTTCCAGAAACATCTCATCCTGTAATGGCTGTAGGAAAAGGACAGTTTTTCCATTTCAAAACAGCTCTAAGGAAAATGGTAAAAAATGGACAGGACAGACAAATGAGAGATGTTCCTCATTTCAGCATATATCCTCTGGTTTTCAGCCTTGAAAGTTTAACTTTATTCCTTTATAAATCACAGTCACAAGAAAAAGAGCCATTTTCTCACACAGACAAAATTAACACCAATCTACCCTGCCACCAGCAAGGGCAGAAGGAACATCACCACATCTGCTTTTACAGCACCACAGGACTGATCATAACACAGTAATTCACTTAGTAAATGCAAAAAAACCCCACATGTATCTGGAGTAGACCTTTTGATGGGCAATTTGCAGAGAGCTACAGGAAAGAAACCTAAGAAATGTATAAAATTATACACAGTTAAGAAGTTTTTACTGGTTTTCAGGTAGGAAAGCATTTGTAATACTACACCCCTGCACCCTCACATTTTAGCATTTTGTATTTTTGCTGAAGTGTCACATTACTGTACAGACTTCTCACACCAACACTAGGAAGCTCTGGCTCACTTTGGGCAGTAAAATGATAGTCAGAAGTCTCCAAGAGATGAAAGGGAAGAAAAAACTTCCACCAATTTCTAATGCCTTCATTAAATTATCCAGGCTCCCTCTGGTGGGGGATTTAATGTAGAGACTGTTCTTGTTTGCTATATGAGAACAGCTTTGAACCACAACAGGTTTTTTTCTTTTGTAAAACAAACCATGTTACAACTGGACTCTGCAGTTCCTGGAGTCTCTTGTCATGCTTAACCACAGCAACCTGAGGTAAAGCTTTGTTTCTGGCTCTGAGCTACATCACATAAAGAAGAGCAGTCAGCTAAAACATCACATTTTTAAAACACAAATTATTGTCTTTGTGCTCCAAAATCCCCAGAATATTTCTCCTTTCTTACTTCAGCTCTCCAGAGTCCCAGCAGAACCACCACCTCTGCCCCTGATGTGGACAGAGGCCAAAGAAAGATTGCTCTCCCCGGGGCACACAAGAGATCTAGGGCTCCTAGTTTTCATTTCTGGTTATATATTGATTATATTAAGTCCCGGGTCTCATATCTCTCCAATAATTTGAATATTATTTATTTGCACAATGGTCAGACAATTCCAACATGCCTATGTATCTCTCTACAAAACACACACACAGGAGTCAAGCAAACCATCCATCCATTTCGTTTCTCTACAGCCCCTAAAGTTGTCATTGTAACCAATTACAGTAAAGGAACACGACAAGCTTTACAAACACAGAAAGACATCACATTTAGTATTTTTAGTATCTACCACTATATATATGTACTACATATTGCCATCAAAACTCCTGTTATCCATACAATCTCATAGTCAAATTTAGTTTTGCCTCCTGAACTTCATTACCAATATTATCAACATTCTGCAGTCTAAAGTCTTGAAATAAACAGCAAACATGCAGAGAGATAGCATTCCAAAGAAAAAAATTAAAAAAAGAACCATCCAACTTGAGGTAGGAAAACTGCAACCCGATGTTGCTGTACGGGAAAACCAGCATGAGCCTTTTCATGGATGGAGACAATTTTGTTTCTGACAGCCCTTATTATGACTCACTAACTTTTCTTCCTTAATAAGGCCACAATTTGCATCAGAGAAAGTGTGTCTATAACAAGCCTGAGGACTCAGAAAATTATCCAATGGCTAAGAAACATAACTTTGCTACACAGACAAAAACAATCTTAGTTCTCAATTTGTCCTTGTGCTTTCAGATAGAAAGGGATGCAAGACTAAGCCTACTATAGTCCAGGAATTGTGATTAACCTCATACAGCCTATCTTAGATGATGAGTATAATTCAATTACTGCCAGATAGGATGGCAGCTGAAGCTGAAGAGCAACTCAAACTTGAGGGCTATTTAGGATATAGTCGGCACAGAAACCAGTCTCACAGGTCAGAGAAAACAGTTCTCATCACTGCAAGTTCCTTGGGACAACTACAAAGTTTTACGAGAACCCACTGCTTGCAACCCATACAGGAAGGCAAATAAAAAGCAGCAATTCACGTTGAGTATATCATTAATGAAATCCAAAGCCTTCCAAAGCAATCGTTAACTTATTCAGACCAGGGAGATTAAGACCTCATTTTGCCCCAGAGGCATTCCTTTAGTGCCCAAGTAAAGCTATGCGGGGAACCAGCAGAGAGGTACAGTTCAGAAAGACCGACGCGATCTCCTCGCCCCTGACTTCCCAGAACCCCCCCAAGTGCAAAGCCTGCGGCGTGCGGTGTCGACACTGACAGACCACCCTAAACATGAAACCGCAGGAAGGATGCGAGACCATTCTCCTCGTACAGAAAGCGGACAACTCTCCCAGCAACGGGGCAGGACTACACCTGTAGTAAAATCGAGGAGGGCAAGCACACACCCCGTCCCCTTGCACACCACCCGGACCTCGCTCAGCCACGCGTTCCCTCGCCAGCTCCCCAGCCTTGGGCACTCCGGGACTACTCCGCCTTCTGCTTCACCGCAAGGGGTTTGCGGGAGTGCAGGGACGGGCCATTCCCGGCTCGGTTAAACCGGCCCCGGGGGAGCGCTGCCCCCGCCGGGCTGGAGCCGGGTCCCCGCGGGGGAGGGAGCCGGGCGGGGCGGTGCGGCACTCACCGATGCCCAGCCCCACCACCACGCGTCCCGCCAGCAGCGTCTCCTTGTCGCGGGCGGCGGCCAGCACGCCGGACCCTGCCGTGAAGAGGCCGCTGGCCAGCAGGATGCAGGGCCGCCGGCCGCACAGCCCGTTCAGGACGCCGCCGGCCAGGGCGGACAGGGCGGCGGCGCCCACTGTGCTGGAGACGAGCAGCTCCTGCCAGAGCGCGTCCAGGTTGAGCTCCCTCTTGAGGAGGAGCAGCGCCCCCGACACCACGCCGGTGTCGTAGCCGAAGAGGAAGCCCCCCAGGGCGGAGAAGACCGACACCACGTAGACGAAGCCGGGGGTCTCGTCCTGCTGGAACTGGCGCCGCGCCGCCCGCTCCAGCTCTCCGCCCGACGCCGTGCTGTTGAGGCTGGAGCAGGACTCGGCGGCGATGAGGCTCCGCTCGCCCGCCGCCGCGCCCGAGCCGGCGGACCCGTCCGCCTGCCGCCGCCTCTTCTCGCCCATCAGGTTGCTCAGGCTTCTCAGCGTGTACTCCACATTATCGCTAGCCTTGCGGGACATGGGACGGCCGCGGCGGCTCCCGCCCCGACCGGGGGAGGGCAGGGGGCTGAGGCGGGCGGCTGCCGGGCTACTCAGACTAGGGCGGCGGGGCTGCCGCTGCTGCCGACGCTGCCCGTCCTCAGCGCGCCCGCCCCTCTCGGGCCGCGCTCAGCTGGGTCGCATCGTCCCCCCGCCGCCGGGCGGACTTGAGGGGAAGTTGCCGCCGCTCCCAGCGCCCGGGCGGAGCTGGAGGCGGAGGCAGGCGGGGACAGCGCCGAGCGCGGCCCGGCGGGCGCAGGGGCGGGCTCGGCCGCCCCCCCGCCGCTCGCGGCCCGGAGCAGGCGCGGCCCGGAGCGCCTGCGCACGGAGCGCCCCCGCCGCGCTCGCTCGCGGGCGGCGGGGCTGGCGGTGGCGCTGGGGCCAGGAAGGAAGTCGGGAGGGAAGCCGGGAAGGAAGCCCTGGGCGGGTGGGCGCCACGCAAGCCCGGGGGCCGGTCCCCGAGCCCGCGGAACTGTTCCCGCTGGCAGCCCCCGTCTGCACGAGGAGCAGGGGCCGCCGGCCGGGGCTGCCCCCCGCGCGGTTTCCGCACTGCCTGGGGAGGGCTGTCCGGGTGCCGGGCGCGTAAGGATCGCGGTTTGCTTAATAACTGGGTCGTTTGAACGGAGACAGCGTTCTGCGTCCGTTCGTTTGTCATTTTCTGAAGCACGGGGTGACACTGGCTGTGCTGCTGAGCGCGGAAGTAGCGGCTTTTCACTGCTGGGATCTCCCCGCTCTCTTCGTCCAAGCTCACTTGCGGAAACCATTTCAGATCGTTAGTGTCGATTTACTGTCCCACCTCCCCTGTTCTCCCTGTTCTCAGGGTGTTGAACGGGAAGGGCCCTGGGGCTGCGCAGCTCCAAGAACCCCCTCGGCGCTGCTGCCCTGGCTGTCGCTGCCGGGGCTCCGAGCGAGCCTGCCCGCCCCGTCCGTGCCCGCTGCACGGGAGCTGGAGCCGGCGCTGCTGCCTCAGAGCGCTGGAACGAGCTGACCAGGGACGTCTGGCTCCCTGGAGACACTGACACCCACCTGGACGGAACCTGTGTAACCTGCTCTAGCTAACCCTGTCTTAGCGGGGGCGTTGAATGATCTCCAGTCCTTTCCAGCCCTAACAATTCTGTGATTCTGTTCCAAAAAAAGGGGAAATTGCCAGCAGTTGTTCAGAGGGGAACAGGTTTCTTACCATGTAGGAGCAGAGTTTAGAGCTTGTTCTCGTGTTTGTGCTTGAAGTAGAGCATCGTGTTTTGCTAATTCCACTTTTAAACAGTCTTTTTGGGGATTTTTCACCGGGATGCAGAGTCTGGCAGATCCTGTCAGCAGGGAGAGATGCCCGGCTCCGTGAGGATCCAGGCAAGCTTTGCTGCTAATGAGCATGGAAGGGCCTTCCAGATGCAATGCATTTTTGGAGAAAAGTATATGTCATAATATCACAATATTATAATTTGTACTTCTTCTATGTTGGCATGTACATGGATAAGACAAAATTTTCCTTCTGACTTAACTGTCTTCTGTAGAGATTCTTATAATGAGGCCAGCCAGTACCCAGAGAATTTTGGTAATTAACTGGATCAGTTACCAGCCCACACCTTGTAAGCAGTACTAGTCATAGCCATGTGAATTTAAAAATTAGAAGAGGGAGCAAAGTCCAACATGGCCAGCTGCACACAGCATCTTTGGTGGTTTGCCTCTGCCTCAAAGCAAGCTGTGACATACTGATACTGGTCCAGATAATATCAACTAAATAAAATAGTGAGCTGTAGTTACTAAAATTAATTATAATATCAGTGTAATAATGTCTATATAGGTAATCCAGTTAGAGAGAGATGTGGCAGTAGATTTCTAAATACAATAGATCAGCTTGCATGTTTGAGCATGGGAGAAGCCTGAACTAGATAATAATTAAATGCATGTTAACATTCCGTTATTTTTAGTCAATATTTGGGTAACAGGGTATGATTGGCACAGGGCATTCCTTATTTTAGTAAAGACCAATAGGGGCCAACCCAGTACTAAAGCAAGAAACAGTTCCAGGTTCTAGCATCGAGAATGAAGTGATCACAGAATATGCTGAGTTGGGAGGGACCCACCAGGATCATGAAGCCCAACTCCCAGCCCTGCACAACACCATTCCCAAGAGTCACCCCATGTGCCTGAGAGTACTGTCCAAACACTTCTTGAGCTCTGTCAGGCTGGTGCTGTGACCAATGCTCTGGGGAGCCTGTTCAGAGCCCAACCAACCACCCTATGAGGGAAGAACCTTTTTCCAATATCCAACATCAACCTCCCCTGACACAACTTCAGGCCACTCCCTCAGGTCCTGTCACTGGTCACTACAGAGCAGAGATCAGGGTCTGTCCCTCCTCTTCCCCTCATGAGGAAGCTGTAACTGCAGTGAGGTCTCCCCTCAGTCTCCTCCTGGCTGAACAGACCCAGTGACCTCAGCCACTCCTCACACAGCTTCTCCTCAAGGTCCTTCACCACCTTTGGGCACTCTCTAATAGTTTCATGTCTTTTCTATATTGTGGGGCCCAAAACGGCCCCCAGCACTCGAGATGAGGCCACCCCAGTGCAGAGCAGAGCAGGACAATCCCCTCCCTTGCCCAGCTGGTGCTGCTGTGCCTGATGGCCCCTGGACACAGGTGGCCCTCCAGGCTGCCAGGGCACTGCTGACTCATATTTACCTTTCCATTGACCAGGACCCCCAGGTCCTTTTCTATGGCACTGCTCTCCAGCCTCTCATTCTCCAGTCTGTCCATATATCCAGGGTTGCCCCATCCGAGGTGCAGAATCTGGCACTTTCCCTGGTTGAACTGCTGAATGCTGGACATTCTGTCCAGAAGGGTATTATGAGAGACAGTATCAAAAGCTTTACTGAAATCCAAAAAGATTACATCAACCATCTTCCCTTGATCAAATAGGTGGGCTACCAGGAACTGTCCCCTCAGGTCCAGCAGCTCTCCATGAGCAGACTGGCTTACATTTCTACAGCACAAGCAGGAGAGAAGCTGTAATCTTCCAGAAGTCTCCAGACTTGCCTAACAAGCATAACACTCATTAGTTTTTTTTATATGTAAGCTCCAAATAAAAATGTGGGACACAGTGCATGAAACAGAAAACATTCACACCAAATCCCTAGCCAGCTAGAAGGAATGCTTTTACAGAATACTGTCACAACAGCTGGCTGTCACAAAAACAACCTATCTTTTTAATAGGCACCACAGATGCTGGAGGCATTCTGTACATTGCAGTTAATAGAGACTCAAGAGAGCTAACAAAAAGCTTTTATTTTTTTCAATTGATGTCCCAACACAAGCACAAACAGACATAATTTCTCATCAGATCATGCTGTCAAGCTTCTCTCTTAAAAGGATTCCCTGAAGAAAGACAACAAAAAGTTCAGCTGTGAGAGTTCATGCATTACACTGAAGACTGACTTCATGAGAAAGATGGAACATTTGTTTTGTTTGTAGATTTTCACTATTGTGATCACCTATAGTACTGCATTTCATGATAAAAGCTGACTTATAGATGATTTCACATTAACTCAAAATGCAGTAGGTATAATCAGTAATCTAAGACAGGGCATCAGATTCAAAGAAGGATTTGAGTGGATTTTAGCTATGATGTTATGCTTTCAAGAGATTGAGTATTTAATTGAAACACTGTTAAGATTCACAGCACTTTCTCATTCTCTCCTTTAAGGTGTGTTTGCACAAATGTTTGCCAGGATGTTGTGAAGTAGATCAAAGAACTTGTCCAGCTTTCAAAAACTCAAAATTTTGTGTTTCAATAGAGAGCAGGAATAATCACAAGATTTTACTGCTTTTATTTTGTTGATACATGGCATAAATCAGAAAATGTCTTCCAGAAAATTACTGAGGACTTTGTAATGTGCCCAGAACTCTGCCAGACCAGAACAGAGGAGTAAGCTCCTGTCTTTGCAGACCCTCAGAAGGGGGTGGATGAGTGCTGAAATCTCCAGCCAAGATTCACAGAGAGATGCTCTAGGTCTGTGGTGTGATACTCTGGTGGTCAGTAGCCTCACCCAGGAAGTGGGAGGCCAGATTCATGGATTTGCTTCAGCCCAGGACTCAGGAAATCTCTTGTGCACCTCTCAAGAAGATTATAGGTTTAATAGGGAAAAGATGGATTCTTAAAGGAAATTGGGTTGATGTGCAGACAAGAACACAAGAGCTAGACAGACAGTGAGGCAGAAAAGGATGGGATTCTGTGGCAAAAGAAGATCAGCTTTATCAGTGATGGGTATATGATTTACATAAAACTAGTTTCACAAAAAAAAAAAGGAGTAATACAAGGAGCAAATCCTCAAACCAAGAATTCTTCCCATCTCAGTTGGTGCTGTGGGGGTGGGCATGTGGGCATGAGGTCTTTAGCCTCATGTGGTTTCAGCAATACAGTGTCCAACCCCTTTAGTTTTTAGACTTGTAAACTAATTTCTTGTTTGTTATTGTAATGATGCCTTAAACTCTGATGCTGCTTTGATAATCAATTATTTTGCCACACAGAGTTGCTATAAGAGTGGAGAAATACTACTGTGCTGGGCTGAGGGAAATCACCTAACTGAATATGCAAAAAAAGATCAGCAAATACAGTTTATAATAGCAGCTTATATAATGTCTGAAAACTTGGAAAAGCAATGACAGAACCTTTTCTTACAAGTTAAGTTTTCTTGCAATCTCAAGGTTCAGAAACCTTTACTGAACCTTGGTGGGGTACAACTTTTTACAAAAAGTATTTCTTCCTACTGAGAAGATACAAAACCTGACTCATGATCACACCAGTTTGTTGAGTTTGCACGTATGTGTGGGTAATATAACATTGAGACTGTAAGGAATTCTCTACTAGAGAAAAACAGGATCTGAAAAAAGGAGTTTAGAAACTATTTTAAATAAGAAATGTATCGCTATAAGACTTCCTTTTGTTCCAAACTTCATCCTACTACAATGTTGTTTGGTCTCTTTGGAAAGAAGCCACTTTCCGATATATTCTATAGTTTGCTGGTCCCCACATGACATTCCTTCTCCAGCCATTTTCTTTATCTTGACAGAGTCATTCATTTATCTGAATGTGCCTATCTCTGAGCTCTCAGTGCAGTTTAGTTGTTTGTAATCCTTCCAGTGTTTGATTTGGGTTCTCATTTTTATGTACAGATCCCAATTAGATCCTTCTCCAATATCTCAGCAGAAGTCACCTCTCATACACACAACCTCTCCTTGACTGGATGCTGCTATAAAGTACTCTTATTCCTGAGTGTCCTGCTCTGCAGTGAAGCTTTTAGCCTGTTGTTTACCTTCTACTGCATTTATCTGAAACTATAAACTGGGACATCACTATTGACCTCCTCTGTAAAATCCTTTCCAAATGAAAGTAGCATCAGAATTTATTAATAAGGAATGCACTGGTGCCATGTGTTTAATCCCACTGGTCAAGTGTTAAGAGATAAATCACTTAAAATGTAGGAATAGTTACAGTCTTAGCACAGGAGGAGGGTATGGATGAGGGTTGATGACAGAAAGAAGCTGACAAACTACAAGATGAAGCATTCTTTGCCTGACAGACTGGCAGCAGTACAGCTAAAGTTGCTAAGATATCACATCACAGGTAACTTTACCAAAGGAACCATCTGAGCTCACATTTTGCATAATTTCACTCTCTTTCTATAAATATGAATTCCAGCAAACCCACATCAGTCCTATTGAAAATGCAATTGTAAGAAGCACATTTCTCAAAGTTAAATTTTCTCTCTCTTTTTAAAATCTATAACTTTTTTATGCTTTAGAGCAGGAACTCAGTTTTTGGCAGGAGAACAGTTCCTTTCTGCCTTTCCTTCGGCTGTTAGAAGGAAGATCTAACAAGATTTGACTGCAGCAGTCTCTGGCACAGGCAGCAGCAGCACGTGTGAAAATGTGCTGCTAATCCAGCGTGCCCCAATAGTTGCATCTGCAGCCATGAGATAGAGAGCTGTGCACTGACATCTGTGCAGATGTCCAGGGGTGAGGGTCAGGCTGTGCATTTAAATGCATTGCTCTAAAATTCAGTGCCCAGCACACACTAAAAGCCAGTGCAAAATGGAGAGTGGGGGTGGAAGGGGATGCAGACTTTTATCATGGCACAATTTGGATTTTTTACATTTGCGTACTTGCACAAACGTAAAAAATGGCAAAGATGTAAACTGGCAAAGATGCTTTGCCAGTTTACAATCCTTATGAAGTCATTATTACCCTGTAAAAGTCATAATTACTTAGTTACAACACCTGGCAACATCAAAATCAAGGACTTGGCACAACACTACCCAGGAGATTCCAGGGATACCAGGAATGCTCTTCATACACTGTATCTTCAAACAGATGTATGCCAACACAGCTGTTTGTCTGCCAAACAAAAACCTCCTCAAGTGCTGCAGGGAAGCCCAGAATGACAACAGGCCATCTCTCAGTCAGTTCAGGTTTTTGGAATCAGAGTAATACTCTCTCTATTCCAGCACACACCTTGCATCTGGTGTACGTAGAAGACATACAAGAGGAAGATAACTACATGCAGACCCATTAATTTTGGTCCAAACCTCCTTCATTCTATTGTTCACTGTGATCATTACATTGCAAGGGTTCCATATTGCTATAGTTTTGTACCTGCTTGATGTTTCTTGTAGGCATCTCCTCTAGGCACTGACTCTTCCTTGTCCTCACAGTCACCAACTGACTCCAGTTCCCCTCAACCAACCAATCCACTCTTTTATAACACTCTTCTTATTGGCTACAGCTGTGGCTTGTTAAAATCAGGCCTGCTCCTAATCTTTAATAATTGGTTCAGCTGCAACTCTTTAGGGGGTAAGATTACATTCTATACTACCTTTATTTACTTATGTTCTATCCCCCTACAGTTCACTAAACAAATTTTATTATGAGAGCCCATTTCCATAAAAGGCGGACAGTGCTTCTAACCAAATCCTTCTACAGATTATGTAAGACCAGAATATCAGTTGTCTATCATTTAATGAAAAATAAATCAGAAAGGCTTTCAGGCTTATTTATGACTAAATGCTATTCTCCATCCCTGGAAAAGTAGCAACTGACCTGGTATGAATTCACTACTTTATAAACTCTCACCTCATCAATGCAAAGTATTTCCATCAAATTAAAGTTCCAGGAAGTGGAAGCCATATTCTGGAAGCTGCAGGTTAAAAGCTGGCTTTGCTGTCAGCCCTGACACTGCATTACCTCAGAGCAGAGCACTGTACAGAAGTGCTTTCTCTGAGTTTGCAAATGAAACTGGAATCAGACCAGGAAGAATCCAGGCACTGACTCATTAGGTTGGTTGACCCTTTGGATATGACAGATTATGAATTCCCTCAAAATTTGTTCAGTGGGATTTTTTCTGAGAGGACTGTACTGTGAGGGATAGGCAACTTTGAGAAGGAAATTGTACCATGTGAATTCCCTGTATGTAGGGGGATAGAATATAAGTAAATAAAGGTAGTATAGAATGTAATCTTACCCCCTAAAGTGTTGCAGCTGGGTTAATTATTAATGATTAGGAGCAGGCCTGACTTTAACAGGCCACAGCTGTAGCCTGAAGAAGAATGTTATAAAAGAGTAGATTGGTTGGTTGAGGGAAACTGGAGTCAGTTGGCTACTGAGAGAAGATGAAAGTCAATGCTTGGAGGAGCTCCCTACAAGAATCAGCAAGGAGGTACAAAACTCTAGCAATATGGAACCCTTGCAATATAATGACAATAGACCTCTTGCGATGTAATGGCAACACCTGTACAAAGGCAAAATACATTCAGAGTGCCTAAAGCTGACTGATACATGCCAGACATCATACTGGGATGTGCAAGTTGAAAACCAGTACTTTCTGTTGCTGAGAAAAATGATGTAGCTGCAGTGCACTGTCATTTGTAATTGCTTCCTTGCTTATTTCTTTCTCTATCTGTATTTCAAAAGTCCTATTTCCACCAATGTAGCTGGATGGGGTTTTTTTAATCTATTTTGTTCTGCTGTAAGTATTAAAATCTGCTGCACTTTGGAATAGGTCCTCTGTGAAATGTTTTCTGTAACTTCCTCCAGAAATTTTAACAATTCTCTGACAAGCAGCATAGGGGCCAAGGTGATAATATTAAATTTAACATTAAAGACTCTTGAAAATTGCATTAATAGTGATTTTTTGACCCCTTCAAAGCATTTGATATGTGGATGTGCTAATCCCCTGGGAAGTTTGGATTTTTAGTAGGAAGTGTTGAACAGTCACTAATTCCCATCACAAAGCAATGCCACTGACTTTTAAAAAGTATCTGTAAGTTCAGTGAGGACTCTGCTTTCAATATGGCACTAACAACACATGGCCCTGGATATATGTAGGAGGCACTTCTGATGGTGCTCTGTGTGAAAGAATGGGAGTTAACCACACAGGTCCTCTTTCTAGCAGCTTTCCAAGGTACCAGGCTGTTTTTACTAATGATGCAAAATTTCTGCACCTGCTTCTCTCTGCAGCTACAAATTATATGCCTAAATGAGGCAGATTTGAGCCCATCTGATTTTTGCTTGCATCTAAAGGCAGGCACTCAGAGGCTGCCCTCGGTGGTGCCCGGTGCCTGGCAGTCAGGAGGAGCAGCTGCACTGCCAGGCACAGTTTCAGGGGCTGCTGTCAGGGACACAGAGATTTTATGGTGTGCTGCACACAGCTGGAATGTGGCCGTGGATAGATACACAGGATTTAGGAAGGACAGGTGGAGAAGAGCCTGGGGTGTTATGCTTTACATTAAGGAGCTCCTTGACAAATGCATTGCCCCGGTATCAAACTGGAGACAGACCTGCTGAGAGTTTCTGGGTCAGGATCACAGCAAGGAACAACCTGGGGGATGTTGTGGTAGATGAGGACTACAGACTGCAGACTAGGAGGAGGCAGGGACTGAAGGCTCCAGCTTGGTCCCTGTCCCCACCTTGTCCCCTCAGGTGGGGATTTCAGCTACCTGGTTGTCTGCCGGAGGGGCAGCCCTGGGCAGGCAACCTGGGATGTTCTTAGAGTGCAATTGTAGCATTTTCCTGGCACAAGAGCAGGGCAGTCATCACTGACTTGTTCATGCTGGCTTGGCTTTCTGCTGAGGAGCAGGGAAGAAGTGGGGCTGAGAGGGTCACAGAGCACTGCTCAGGCTGTAGGTGGTTTGTCACAGGCTGCAGCAGTCGTGAGGTGACAGATGTAGCAGAGCCAGGAAGGTGAGCCACAAGACCCTGAGTGAGGAGATTGAGTTATTCAGGAAATAGCCTGTGGGAAGCAGCTGTGAAGGGGAAGAGTGCCCAGAAGAGCTAATTGGTTTTTAGAGAGAACTTAATGAGAGCTCATGCATCCTGCACCATTGTGCAGGAGCACAGGAAGCTCCAGCTGACAGCCCATGGGCTAGGCAAGGACCATCCAGGTGAACTACAATACAGACAGGGAATATGCAGGAAGCAAAACCAAAAAGCACTGCTTAGGCACTGAGGAATAAATCAGGGAAGCTAAAGCCCAGCTGGAACTAAAATTAATGAGGGACATAAAGGGTAGTAAGGTAAAAAAAGATAACATGGGTATAAGATGGGTCCACAGATGGATGGGACAGACAGCATTGTGAAGGGTGAAGTAATCAGCAGCTTTTTTGCACTAGTTGGCACATGTGAATCATGCTGTCTGGCCTTTGCACATATCAGCATGGGGGGAACAGAAGGGCAGTGAGAAAACAGCAGTTAGGGAGCACTGAGACATCTCATGGGCATTCAAACCCATGGAATCAGGTGGTGGTCACTCAAGAGCATTGGCATTGCTGGCCAGCAAGGTCACTGTCCATCATCTACAGAAAATCATGGCAAGTGGAAGAGGACCTGGTGACTGCAAGATGGTTAATGTTACATTTATTTTTAAAGGCAAGACAAGATACAGGGAACTGTAGGTCAGCCTGGACAGGTCGTTCTGTGCTTCTCCTGGGACATTTACCTGAGGGAGCACAGGGGTATGCTGGATAAGAAGACAGCTTTGCCCTCTGTACAAAAAGTGTTTGTACATCACCAAGAGCACATGTGGCATGAGTAGTGCTGGGACTACACTGGATGACTGCATGAGACAGAAAACCACAACTGGTGCAGCCATGTTCATACTGCCTGCTGGGAATGATCCCAGGAGCAATGTATGCCCAGCCACTCTTAGGATTTGTTTCAGGTCCTGTTGGTTGTTCCAAAACAGAGACTGAAGTGATCTACTATTGTAAATCAAAGGCGACTCCAGCATTGGTGAGGGAGAGAGAATGATGCATCTGACTCCATCATCAGAAGGCTAATGAATTACTTTATTATATTTTACTATATACATTTCATCTAAATTGAATCTGCCATGCACTCACTCTTGCTCACAACTGCACAGAACTGCACTCATCTCTGATATTCCTTGTGACTGTCCTGTGACAGTCTGACACACACACACTTGTTGGCCCTGATAGGCCAAGGGAACAAAAACATCCTCGCCTTGGGTAAACAATCTCCATATTGCATTCTACTTTAGCACAACACAGCAAGCGAGATAAGAATTGTGTTTTCCTTCTTCTCAGCTTGTCTCACAGCTTCTCTCTGTTCAGACGGCATGTGAATACCACATTCTACAATTTTGCACTGACACCTTTTATGGATCAGCACTCGACTTCTCTCACTAGTGCTCCCTTATTTAGCAGAGCAGAAGAGCCCCTCTGCTGACCATGTAGTAGGCAGTTGTAGCTCCTGCCTCAACACTTCTTACATGCTTAAAGAAGATGGTGTGAATACCACCTTGACATAGGAACTGGGCATGCTGCCTGTACCAAAGCATTCACTACAGAAAATGATGTCCCTGAGGGGCACACTCCCACGTGTAATGCCAACATAAATGTGAGGTCTTGAATTACAGAATGCAACATATGGTATTGTCAATAGAAACTAAGGCACTTTTTGTAGAAAGTGTTAATATGAAATAGATGACGTAAAAAAGGATGGTGTAGCATTCAGTCTCCTATAAGACATTAACAGTGCAGTTTGGGATGCGTGGAGCTTCTAGCTCTGACAGTAACACGCATAGGTGACATTACGTGACATTGAGTGGCTAGCACAGAAAGGGCAGGTACCCACTGTTAATTGATAGTAGAGGTATCCTCAATATGTCCTAGGGGAGCACAGCCAAACAGCCCACAGGGAGGCATGTAAGTGTACAGGTTTGGGGAGGTAATAGAGTACATAAAGGACTGCATCTTGAGTTGAGCCATGACACTGGTATTCTTCACAAAACCACGACAATGTAAACACATTAAGAAAGTGTGAAAGGTTTGGCTAGACTAAACGTGTGTGCTTACTCTCAACACTGAAGACTGTTAAAGTTACCTTTTTGTTGCAAATCTGCATCTGTACACTAATCTTTGTGATAATTTGATTTCAGAGGGAAATACCTAATAAGTGGGAAATTAAGTGGTCTATATTTTTCTAATGGTAAAGAAGTGGACCTTCTCTAAATGAACAAGAGCTATTCAAGAATACAATTTGGTGAATATATTTACCACTTATCAAAGACACAGTTCTGTGAATGAGGTGGTGATTTCTTAGGAGCAATGGCAAGTGGGAAAGAATCATCACTGTATCATCATTTGTCTTACATTCATCTCTCCAAAACTGGCTATTAGAGAAGTTTGCCTTGATAGTACTATTGTAGATAACATAAGAGCGGGAGAGAAAAAAATAAAAAGATGCAGAAGAGGTTAAAAATGGCAGAGAAAGAAAAAAAATCTTGAAGTACAGTAGGAAGAAGTCAGAATCAAAAACAAAAAAATAGGTCTGTTGGTTTCTGGAAACTTTAAAGCAGTGAAGACGGAAAAAAAGAGAGACAGGAGAAAAAAGACATGGTGAGTAAAACAGGTGGAAATCTAAGTTTTAAACACTGATTCAAGCTGAGTTGGCTTAGGTCAAGAGAGTCAATCAACAAGCAGCTGCTATTGAGGCAAAAAACTCTGAACATCAATGATTTTGAAGAAAAAGAAGTGGAGTAAACAAGCAATTGTTTGTGACACAATCCCTCCCTCTACTTCCTCTTGCTGTTGGGATTGACATTGCTTTAAAAGCCCAACACCATGTGTTTGTCATCTGATGGTGAAGCTGTGTATCAAAGACTTCCAGGCTGGTATTGGTTAAGAAAATCTTGTGCTGAAGCACAGGACAAACCTTTTCTAGGTTTCTTTGCAGGGACACACAGTCCAGATGGGTGGTCTTTAGATCTACCTCCAGGTGTCAACCCCACCTCCAGACCTACAGGGGATTTTCCAGTAGGATCTCTCCTAAGTCTTTACATGAGTTGGGCCCTTGGCAAGGCACAACACAGCTGCTTTTTGCTCTCTAGAGATGTGCTCCAGCCCCATCTTTCTATGGGGCAGGGACAAGGGAATGGAACCTTCTACTTGGAACCTTCTTTCTCTGATCATCACCAGCCTTCACCAACTCAGATAGTAGCTTGCATCAGGAGCAGCATTTATTAGTACCCTCCCAGCTTGAGAGTTCAACCTGTGCCTGAAGGATGAAATTGCTGGAGGATACAGGCTGGCCCAGCCCCCACATCTTCTTTTTTGGAGCCAATGCAGAGCACATGGGAGCAGATCAACTGTCCTAGTGGCCATTTGTAGGTAGAGACTTAGATGCTCTCGCACCACCCCTTAATGTGGGTGCAAAGTTCAGAGCCCACTGGAAAGAGACAGCAAATCCCTCCATCCTGGGCCTCCTACCTGCCCTTTTCAGCCCTTCCTTGCTGATGGAAGAGAGTAGGGGACCACCAAACTAGGCTTGGGTTTCTGCAACAATTGTCATGGGACACAGAGATGAAGACAGCTGTGAGCTGGGCTCTGACTCCTCTACAGGGATCAGCCTCCTCATGAGAAATAGCTTTCCTCAGCTGCAGCTTCCTTCCAGGCAGATGCACCTTGGTCCCTGCAGACTTCTCTGTCTGCAGCTCTCGACACAGAAACGACCTCTCTGACAATGCCATTCCTCCTGTTCCTCTGAGCAGCACATTTTACACAAACCAGTGTGCTGACAAATTCTGTTTGAACAGGAAATATGACTTCAGCATCACAATCATCTTTCCATTTTCCTTAATAAGCTTTCTGTGTGTATTGTGTTTTGGGGCCAGCAGAGCCTCAAAATACTGTTAGGTTTTTGAGCAAATAGCAATATTGGAAAACAGATCCTGGTCTGAAACTGTATAATTTAAGCAAAAACAGAGATAGGGAAAATGAAGTTTGCAGTTATGTTAGCTAAACTGTCCTCCTTGTTCCCCACCAGGGAAATAGAAGGGAAAGTAGCTAAGCTGTGAGATGGATTATTTTTTACAGGCATGCTGATTCCTCAAATTCATTCATGAAAAATGATCAGGGAAGAGAGGCACCACATTGAAGCACTGCAAATTACACTGGAACTTTCTGTAGTACTGATGCATCAGTGCCTGTCACTTGAAATTTCTGCATCAGTTATTTGGGAGTTACATGAATGGACAAAAAAAGTCATGTTTAGTCATCAAATACTCATAACTGATTTGGGTAATAGGGTTCATCAACAGACATAAAAGAAAATACCCGAGACCTAGGATAAGAGAGGAGATGAGAGGATCCCCATGGGTGTGGGAAAAGGAAAAGAATTACTAATGAAAGAAAATACAGGTTTTAAGTAGACCACTGATTTGTTGTATGGGGGAGGACTTCAAAAGAGCAATGTTCTTCCCTCACAGGTATTAAATTGTCTGTGGCCATCAAAACTGCTACTGTCAGTCTGTTTCTGACAATGACACTTGGAACACAACTCATTGGACTCAGAGGAAAGATGTTCAGGACTGGTACCCTGGGATGGGACCTGACTCTATTCCTTATTACATTGGGTGGGCAGCTGGAGCTCTTCTGGGGGATGATTCTGGGTGCTGAGATGCCTGTGTAGGCACACTGCTCTCTTGGAACCTCTGTTCCCCCTCCCTTTCTCATGCAACATTAAGAATCAATGCCCTGTTCTAGCTTTATTTTCTAATTGGTCACCTTGGTGTGTTGGACCATTGATTTAAGGTCTCTTCATTGATGGAAGGGATGAACTCTCCCTTCTAGGGAGACTTTGACCCACCCCTTGAGAAGACAAATGAATTTATGAAAAGCACCAAAACAGACCTGTTGCCCAGGAGCAATACAAATGGCTGCTTGAGGCCACACTTTCTGGACTAAGGCATACTCACATCAGGTAAATCTTATGAGCAGCTGAGAATCTCTCAACAGTCTCTGTTAAAATCTTTTTTCTCAACCATATTTCCCTCCTGAAAATTTTTGCCTCTTTTTAAAAAAACTTAAACTGGTGTGTTTTATGCCTCCCTTGTCATATATTCTCAAATACAACTGAAAAAAGAGCTGCTCAAACATCCTTCAGATGGGACTCAAAGCACCATGACTGAGAGAGAAGGAAGTAACAAGTGGAGGCAGTTTCTTGTAATTCAGGTGCATGTTCCTGTAGCTGTAGCATGTGGTAGGAACCTTTGTCTTTCCCTAGCAAAGTCAGCTGATAAAGATATCAGATTCTCCAGGGTGACCTAAATGCATTCTTGCTGTTATGGTCTGGTGTCTGAACCTCTGTGTTGCACAAAAATCTATTGCTGAGGTTCATGTGACAAGTGGTATTAAATTTACCAGTAGTTTTGATAAAAAAGAAGGCTATGTCTCATTGAAAGTCAATCTCTTTTGGGCCTGGCTTTACCTGAACAAAATGATACAGTCCAAATATAAACTTAACTATCCTTCAGCATCCTAGGCTAGTAAAACAAACAAAAAATGTGCCAGCAATTTTATTAGCTAAGTTCTAGAAACGGTTTTATAAGAGGTTTTGAATATGTAAACTGCTCTAGATCTTGTGTGCTACCATCTATTACTTTCAAGGCTTGAAAAACATCAACACCAATTTGAAGAAAAATGGTTAGGAAGGTTTGACTGTAAGAGGTAACATTCTTTCTGACTAATTATGTTGACACTTAGGTATTACTAATTTTTAACAGCATTTTCCTTCTTGATTCAATATAAGAATATGGTATTACAGCTGCTATTTTGATATCAACCTCTGCCATATGGAGATTCTGACTTTAAAAAGAAAACCAACCTGGTGTATGCCAGATACTGGGATGTTGCAGACATCTTTTTATGAAAATCCTTTCTTAGGATTTTTTTCTCCTGAGAAGCTGAGAGGACTCAGGAACAAAATGTAACCAATGGTTATCTGCTGCTGTGGAATGCAACAGGTGGATCTGTGATTGGCCCATCTTGGATGTTTATAATTAATGGCCAATCACAGCCCAGCTGGCTCGGCCAGAGAGTCTGGGACAGCTGCCTTTGTTATCATTCCTTTCTATTCTTAGCTTAGCTAGCCTTCTGAGGAAACTTTTTCTTCTATTCTTTTAGTATAGTTTTAATGTAATATATATCATAAAATAATAAATCAAGCCTTCAGAAATATGGAGTCAGACCTCCGTCTCTTCCTTCGACATAAGACGCCTGTGAACACCATCACACTGGGATGAATGAAAAAGCATTAAAAACTGATTTAAAATTGCAGTATATTAAGAAAAAGTGTCAGGTGATGTAATTAGCTAAAAAAATGCCAGGAAATTCTGATATTCTGTTTCCACATAATGAATTTGTAATGAAAAGCCCCATGACTTTCAAGTCAAGTTCAACTTCTCGAAGCCATGTGCAGGTGTGGTGCATTTTTAGTTAAAGAAGACACAGACAAATGCCAGAGGGGGCAATTCTGCTCTTTTAGACTTCCTTGCACTGAGCAGTCAAAAGAATTTTAAAATTGATAGAGTACAATAATTTTTTAGAAAGCTGTCTAATCTCATTGGAAGTCCCTAGAGAGTGCACACATGTCAGAAAATTTACCTCATGTGTGGAAATCTTCATTTCCTAGATTACAGCTTCCAGCTGGAAACTTCACCTGCAAGCTATTGTGCTTTTTTTCTAAAACACTGAAAAGTTTATAATTTCTCATTCCCACATGTAAGCATTTATATGACATTGTCAACTACCTTCAAAGCTGAAGAAATCACTTTTCTTACATTTCATATTGACAGATTTATTTTAAAATTCTTCTTTTTTCTGGCTTTAATTATTTCTGGCAATGACACAATTTTCAGTGTATAGACATGGATGTATTTCTTAAGTATAAATATTTTTCCCCTACTTACATTTCTGTCTGAAGATGGCACTGAAAACATGTTGGGAGGCAGCATATAGCCAAGGAATTGTGAATAGGTGTGTACCTTTAGCAGCATTTTACAATAATATTTAGCTGTGAAGTAGTGAAAACATGAGGATCAAGCAGTCCTAAACAGACATTCTTGAGCATCTATCCAGCAGTTTGAATGTCCTTTTGAAAAAACAGAGCATGCTTATTACACTGAATATGTCACTGTCATGCCCAGTAAGAGGCACCTGACACCTTTCTCCTGTGTGCTTCACTTCACCATTTAAAAGAATTGTCTTGAATGAAAGGCTAAAGAAGATAACAACTGAGTTCAAGGCAACATTTTTGTTACCAGGAATCAGCACGAAGATTTGAAGCCTTGAACCTCTACCTTCACAACTGCCAGCCTTCAAAACAAGCTGTGCTGGCTGGTTGTTAACACAGGGACTGTATGGAGCCCTGGCTACTCCCAGGGGCTGGACTGAAACTCAAGGTAGTGCCCAAGTGCAGTCAGATAACAGGCTTAGGGTCTACCTCTAAGTTTGGCTTGGCTTTGGGACCAAGAAGGAGGTGCTACATCTATGATCTGTACCCTTTTCCTTAAAGAGGACCCCTACCACACTGTATAATCTTCCTTCACCTCATTCAGTACAGCTGTTGTGGCTGGCAGGCTCAGAACCAGGGATGCTGAGCTCTTGTGTGAAATACAGCATTCCTATGCAGTTGCTAAAATTATCATAAGGAATAAAAGGAAGAGAGTGGAAATAGCAATTAACAGCTTACAGTTCCCAAAATGCTGATCAGAATTCCGTGCAATGCAGAAGAGACATTCCTGTGCATTTCCCCTGCTGAACATCAAAACCCTGTGACAAACTGAAGAATTATGAGGTTTCTGAAAGAAAAGGAACAACAGCCCTTAGAACTTAGATCTATTGCTGGTACTGATCTTCCCATCTTCACTTTTCTTCCTCCACCTTCCTTAATAAAGGCTTTAAGCATTCAGTGTTGAACATACATAGGATTACATTTACACTGATGTTGCTAGGATTATCTTCTTTACAGCCAGAACAGCAGCAAAAGCTCCCTGGAAGCAAGCTTTGAGACACCAGAGAACATTACCCACAGGATCAAAAGCACCTTCATGGCACATAAATCCTCCTCCCAAATGCCTAAAGGAGACTTCACAGTGTGTTCATAAGGCAGAGATCTGCTCTTGCAGACAATCTGAGGGTCTATTTCAAATCCTAGGACTTTTGTAAGGCAACCTGCTGTTTCAATCTCTTTTATAGCAGGTAATTTCTAACTCACTACTTTGAAGAATGGCTTATCAAACAACTCAAACAAGGTGGTATCACAGAGGAACACCCTCTGTCTGGTTTGCATTCTCTCCAGCTATTCAGAGGTAGCACTTTGCTGAGTTTACAGTTTACATGCTTTGTAACTTTGCTCAGCTTCTTTCAGGCAGCTATTAGTGACAATTAGTCCTTGTCAGCCTCAGGCATAAACCCAACACCTGCCACGCATCCAGATGCTTCCTTGTGCCTTCGCAGGCATTTCTACCTCCTGCATGGCTCTGACAAACACAAATGCTGTTCACATCACATAGCTACAAAAATACCACAGGAAATAAAATAGACTCTCAAGTAACATGTTTGCAGTTTGCGAATAGTAAACTACACAAAGAGAAAAACCAAGTGTAAAAGAAAAGCCATGTTTCTTCTCCCATTTTCAAGTTAGTATTTTTCTTCAAGGGAGAAAGGCATTGAAAGGAAAACTTCACGAACATTCTTGCTCTTAAGTGTGCCCACCAAGATGGGAATTGTCTATTTCACCCCAAAATCATACATTGCCTTTTAAGTGCCTCATGTGAGCATTGAGAGCACAGAGAAATAGAAGCAATAAGGTGCAAGTGCTTATGGAAACCCAGGAAAGCTGCTGCTGAGAGGAGGGGATGGCCTGAAGGTGTTATGGGAGCAGTAGCTGATCCCCTATGGGCAAGTGTCCTGTGGAGGCCTTACTGGTGACACATGGAGTACATCAGCCAGGTATCTTCATCCCAGGGCTCCTGGGCCTGGGTCTCCCACTGGATCCTCTTACATGCTTTTCCTTTGTATTACACCTTCCAAGACCCAATACTGCCTGGTCTTTCGCCATTTGCTGTGTTAATTGGACCATTTCTGTAGAAGGGACCCTATGAAAGCAAAGACTGGTTTGATGTTGTAGTATATGATAGAGATAATTCATGCTATTAATGTATAAAATATTCTAAGATCCAAACTATGTCTTTTGACCACCCCAGCCGGGAGCAGCATCTTTTTCATATTCATATAGTTCCCGAATGACTTAAGATAACATCGGGCTCTTTAAGGTAAGAATGGAACCTTCCTGGGTGATAATCACCGGCTTCCCTGGGTTGCCAGGACCGCCCAAGAGTGATTTTCACCTCGACGATTGTACCTACCACGATGACTAACGGTGCCACCCTGTTACATGTGAATACTGACTTCTCCGAAGTTCTCTGACAACACCTAGACACCTGGACTGGACTTTTGTCTAACTCTGCACATGTAAAGCCCCAGTTCTGCATGCAAAGGGACACAAAAGAACATTCGTGCAGCGAGTTCTTATACAGTTTATTCTGCCTGAGGCAGAGATGACCGAAGCAGCATTTTTGAACAGGGGGAGACTGACATTCGGGGGTCAGATCAGTGTGTTCACCCAGTACCGAACCTGGACTCGACGCTGCCCTTGGCTGTGGTGGTTTTTGACGATCAAAATTCAGTCTCGCTGACAAATTAATAAATTGTTGCTAAATTTTCTTATAAGTTTGGCTCTCGATCATTTATAACAATGTGGGGTTGGAAATGTCTGTGCAAAGAAGCACATATTCTAGCTTTGCAGTAATATAGCTCTAGGAATAAGATGTTTTTCAGAGTGAAATATCCATAATTATTTGTGGATAAATGTTAATGAAAATCTTGCAGCAGTCACCAAGTACCTTTAGGTTTCAGTTTCTAGTCATGTAAACTATTTCAGCCTCACTGATTGCTTCTTAAAATATGGAAGTTCCAAAAGCAATTGATATTAAAGTGGATTTCTAATTTAGAAAACAGACTATGATGCAAAGGAATTAAGCATTTCATGAAAGAAAAAATGGAAAGCAAAATGGTAGATTTGACGTACAGTCAAATACTCATTGCCAGAAATAAGAAATTCCCTCCCTACCCAGCAGTGTGAACAACCACCAGGCAAGAGCCACCCCAGGATTCTGGGGAGTCTTTCCTTGCATCCCTGCAACTGCCCATGGATTATGTTGGCACAATCATTTTGATCACCAAGTCCTTCTTGAGAAAGGGTGGTTACCTCTGGTTGCCAGGAGTAAATCCTATTTGCAACTTTCCAAAAGGAGCATTCATTCCTATGCTGGAGTCAAGAAATCCCAGGAGTCTTTGCTTATTTCACTTCTGGGGAGCACCACAAAGACATGGCCTCAAGATCATGAAGAAGCAAAAGGAAAATGGCTGGGACAGGGGTTTGCACATTGCAGCACTAACAGCTGATGATGCAGTTTGTCTTCTGAACCCAGAAGGGCAGTAGAGCAAAACAGAGGGCACTGTTCTGCCTCCATGCAAAACCTTGCTGAGCTCTCATCTCAAGCACAATTTGCAGCCCCACTCTTCACACATCAGGAAGGAAATGTCAGAGAGAGGGAAGAAGCACAGAAGGGCAACTTAAATAATGGCAGGAAGAGATCAGCTGCTTTGCAAGGAGAACTCAAAATGCTGAGAGGGCATACAAGTAAAGATTACAAAATCACAAAGCAGAGGAAAAGCTACATGCACAAGGTTTCCACCAAATCCTTCAAGTATCAGAACTTCAGATCACTCACTGAAAATAGAAGGGGATCAATTTAAAATGTATAAACTGGTTTTTTTCCCCATGGGCTGTAGCAAATTTGTGGAATCTGTTGCCATAGAAAGCTGTAGAGGCCAAAGGTTCAAGTAGGCGTTGTACCAGATGCTGAAGGAACAGACCAGGACTTTCCCCTCCAGCATACCTCACACAATGAAGGTGGATAGTATAGGAGTGCAAGTGGAATGGATGGCAGAAAGCAGCTAGACTTGTGCTTTCTCCCTAAACAGCATTTTAAATTTTCACCATCAGAGATGGGTCTCACACCATAGGACATTTTTTGAACTCTGGGAAACCCAAAGAAATTTGCAACAGGCTTCAACTGATTCTCACACAGCACCCAAAACCAGCACTTGTTCAACAAAACATTACTTTTTGTTTTTTTAGTATCTGAGAAAACTCTACTGGGGCAGAGAGCAAGTCCTCAAATAGCTGTTTGTGGCTTTCTTAAACTCAACAGTATTTGGAGTTATTATACCAAGAAAGTTCATCTGTAAAACAAGAAAAACAGACTTGGATGACATTCAGAGTTGCCTACTCTACTCAAGACAAATCAATGGTGAAATGTATGTTAATCCCATTCTGAAATACATAGTAGCAACATCACCCCAAGTATACCATCTAGCATTGCCCTCTCCTCATCTCAGTTTGCTGCATCAGCTTCTCTTTCACCTCTTTTGTTTAAAAAGTAGCTGACATAATCTTTCAACCAAGTCTACTCCTGTAGAGCTGTAAGTAAAGACTTAGACACAATGTGAACCTTGTGTTCTCAGTCCTATGCCCTGCAATTGCTCTTCTGTGAGTTCTTTCATCATTGGGTAGGGTTTAGTTTGGATTTAATTTTTTGTTATTTTAAAATTCTTTCTCTTACTCTGCTTTCTAGTAGTTGTTTCTCCTTTTCCAGCCTTGGTAGACAGAGGTCCCATGTTGTCATATATTACAAGAGTTCTATTATCATTACATTGCAAGGGTTCCATATTGCTAGAGTTTTGTACCTGCTTGATGTTTCTTGTAGGCAGCTCCTCTAGGCACTGACTCTTCCTTGTCCTCACAGTAGCCAACTAACTCCAGTTCCCCTCAGCTAATCAATCCACCCTTTTATTACACTCTTCTTATTGGCTACAGGTGTGGCCTGTTAAAATCAGGCCTGCTCCTAATCTTTAATAATTGGCTCAGCTGCAACTCTTTAGGGGATAAGATTACATTCTATACTACCTTTATTTACTTATTTTCTATCCTCCTACAGTTCCAGGCTTGTCAATCCAAAATAACTAGATTAACTGTACCACTACAGAAACTCCTTCACTTTTTCCTTTCCATCTGGTCCTGCCCTGATGCTTTTTCCTAGCTCTCTCCCAGCTACATGCCTCCCTGGATGAACCACAGGCTGCAGCCAGAAGCTTCTATTAGTATTCCAGGTCTGGTGCTCATTTGCCTCAGCAGTGATTAGCTTAGCCTAATTCAACCATATTTGCAAGTTTATAAGGACAGCTCACTCTCTGATGCCTCTCCTTTGTGCCCAGAGACCTGCCTGGCTTTTTGACTGGATGTAGAGTCAGTGAAATATGTTTATAAACAATGTAGCATATTATAAATATATTCTATATTGAACTGAAATTATATTTTACTCACTTTCTGTGATGTTTATCTAACACTATCTTTTAAAAATATCCTAAAATACACATGACATAAAAGGTAATAGAAAGAGGGATAAGGGAAAACTAATGTCTCAAAATTTAAAGACACAGAATGCAGATTTTTAATTCTATCTTATTATTTATTTCAAACTGCCCACAAGGTCCACCCAGCTTGCCTGTATTATTATTCATCACTGAAAAAGTTGTTTTCTATTGGTACTATGGTGGCCCCATCTGCAAACCTAGCTTTGGAGTGAACATTAGTAATCGTTATGAAAGCAAGTGATCTTAGTCATTCTCAGAGTTACTTGGAACTGTGGAGATTAAACATGGTATTTACTAAAGAAATATTTCTTTCTTTCCTTTAAGCTGGATGTCAGAAGGAAAGTTTAATTCTCCACTTGACTAGCCTAATTAGAACATTATTAAAATTTCATAGTACATGAACCAAGAGATGGACCCAGCTCCTGACAGAGCAGTGCTTGGTGTTATGAGCAGTCTGGTTCTCAATATTTGGAGCCCCATGTGCTTTCCATACGATGAAACCAACCCAGTAAGTGATACAACTTCTGCAAGGCTTTTTTGGTAATAACATTCTCTTAATTCAATCATTTTATATTTACACAGTTCAGTGCTATTTGTCAATACTATTTGTCAGATATTAGGAACCGACTATGAGAAAGCATTTATTTTAGGTTTTATTTTAATCACATGACATTTAAGAATAACAGACATGAACAAGTAACTCAAAGCAGGAGAAATTGCCATGCAGGTGAGCAAACCCTTTTTAAAAAGCTAGTTGCCTGGTGGGATGGTGATCAGCTTTTCAGAAGTTTAAGTTAAAATGACAAACTTAAGAAACCCAAAAACTAGAATCTCTCATTACCTACTTCAATGTACAGTCATAGCCTGAGCTAGTTTAAGTGCTCAGGAATTCTGCCTCCATCTCATTCCGGATCAATAAATGGAGGAAAAAAGAATTTCTAATCAAGACTGCAAGATTATTCAAAATCAGGTTTCTGGTATACCAACTGATATGGGTAACATTTAGCCTAAGATAGCTCTTAGATTTTCACTTGCTACTGTTTAATGGTTTTCTTCTGCCACTGACAGATATTTTCGATTACTTTAATTTTAAGCCTTTGAAGTATGCTATTAAGAAATAAGCCTGACAGCAGCAGCAGCAAAGAAAAGATATGACAAAGTTATGCTACACATTAATGGAAATAGGTCTAAGGTCACACCTTATCTTTGTGCTCTTGTGCTTCTTAATCCAATGCTTTAGGAGCACTGAAAGTAGCAAAACTGAAAGGAAAGAAAAGAATAGGGAATGTAAAATGCACATCATGGCAGGATAATTCATCTGGGGTTTTTTCTCACCTTCATAACTACTCCAGCCTTTTTTCTGCCAGCTCTCTGTCTATTACAGAACAGATACAATTCACCAAGAGAAAAAGGGCTGCATGCTGCCTGTTAGGATGGAAGAAAAGCGTTCAGAAGCCATGTTTGCATGGCTGTGAATCACAGGGCTTTGATAGGAACTGTACAAGTCCTATCAAAACCTATGCTAGAAATCAACAGCATAGGAAAGGATACAGGAGGAAGAAATGAAGGAAAAAACTAGAACCTAAATTTCAGGGATCTCAATTGTATTTTTGTTTAAATATTTTCTCTTATGTTCAGTCAAACATATTTTGTAATACAAGCACAGAATTCTAAAAATGGGTGGTTTTCTGTCTAGAATAAGTGGGTGACAATATGAATACTGAATATCCAATTGGATTGTTCCAGGTAACCTGTGAATCAGCAAAAGTAATTTTGTGTGATTAATCTGAGGAATAACAGCAGCTGCACTCCATGTTCTAGCAATACAATTTATTTAGCAGATTTACAATCTATTGATAACACCTGAACCTAACAGCAACAACCAAAAATCAATGTGACTATTAATGATTTGAATTTGACCTGGCAAGGATAGTATTTACATGGCCTGCAGGAGACTATTAGTTAAATCATGCAATCAAAATATTACCTGACAGAAATTGTGTATTTTAGGATATATTGTGCTAACATATGGTAAACATCTTGCTGTGTGAAACAAGTCCTGTGCAAGAGTACAGGTTTCAATATCTGAAGTCCTTTATCGTATGCAACTAGAGCTCCATTAGTTTTTGTACTTTGAATACCCTTGAACTAGGCCTTAAATTGAGCAAAACACCTCAAATGAAAAAGTGTAGCTTTTCTTTTAGTACTTAATCCATCATTCTTGGCATGACAAACATAACATGTTCACAAGTACCAGAGTCTTCCACAGTAAAAGGTTGATCCTTCACTTTATTTCCATTCACTTAGTCAAAAGTCACACATGAGAACAGATTCACCAGAAACATTTCAAGTGGTAACAGGAGCCAGAAAAAGTCCTGAAGAAATGCAAATAGAGGTAAGCATAGTGAAGCAGATACCCAAATTTAGGAAATTTGTCATTACATCTACTTGGAAGTGGTTGCTTTTATAATGTCAGCAGTTAACCACAATTCAAACAGAAAGACTAAAAAGATATTTAGAGTGGTGACAGCTTCAGATTCAACAGATAAAGGAATTCAATGTCTGCTTGAGATATATGGTTCCATTTTCAGCTGTGATTGTTGATGCAGATAAGACTATTGCAAGACAAATTACATCTTAAAAAAATTATGTCCAAGCAGGTTCAGAAATATTTCAGTTCACTCACCCAAACTGAACAATATCCTCTATGCAAACAGTGCAATTAATAATGATGATGCTTTCATCAGCTTATTGCTAAGTATACTTCTGTGCTCTACATCAATCTGTCTTTTAACTCAACATTACAAAGAATCTCAAGTTTTTTTCACTGTCCTTGGGAAGTCATATTAACAAACAAAACCACTTGCCTTTTAGACAGTCGACTCTTCTATCCATGATAAATATGTTGTTCCATTACAGATTATTTTGGCAAGTGAAGGAATCCTCCTTAGACATACATGGCCCTAAACATTAATGTACCACCTTGAAAAGTAGATGCTTCTTCTTCTCACTGAGTTTCCAGGATTGGGTAATTCTGCTTGATTTTGGGCTCCTTTCAAAGACTAGGAGGGACTCAATGCCTCAAAAGGTAGAAAAAGACATATCATTCAAAGGCAAAAGCTTAAATTCCCATTCTTTATCTCCCTAGATAAGCAATGTTTTATCATAGCTACCTAGCAATGCTGCCTTCTAGGTAGGCATAATGCTTCTTCAGCAGCAAGGAGAATCACAGCCTCTGAAAACAGGTTGCCTGCTTTAGTGCCACAAGCACAGTCCTTGCACTGCACAAACTGTCCAAGTGGTCTGTGAGACCAGCTTAATTGTCAGCTGAAACATGATCAAAGTCAATCTTCATCCAGTGCATACTTGCAGCTTCCACAGTCTGCATCACTTCAGAGCTGGTACCCCACTCATTAGTGTGATCTGCTATTGTCCTAATGAGTCCACTGGCTTGTCAAGAGCCCTGTTATCTCAAACATAAAATAATTGTGTGCTTTTTAAAACTGCTCTCTCAAGAGTACAGGAAAATAGAAAAGCATGGTTCAAAATGATTAATTCACAGTGAAAATCTTTGAGCAGTACATTTAATTACCTAGACATTCTCAATTTATACCTACAAGGAGATAAAACCGTAGTCAACGCTTCCAGAAAGCAAAAAAATTTTCCAGACCTTTGGGGTTTTTTAATCTCCTTTTAGTGGATTTCAATTGCCAAAATATCCCAGTTTCCCAAAGCTGGACATTCCTGTTACACTGGCTGCCAAAGTTCCCAATGCAATGCCAGTTTTTTTGATCAAGCTCACTAATAGTTCAGCTAAAACATATCAATAGTTTCACCAGCTTTAAGCCCACAATGTTACTCCACTAAAAGAGGATTCTGCATCAGTCTTAAAGCAATTGCTACTGCCTTTTGGCAACAGTGTGATTTTAACATGAGCAAAGTCAATAACTACCTGTTCTCTAGCTTGACACAGAACATGTGGAAATTCCCAAACTAAATTTGCCATTATACTTCAACTATGTAATAGAAATTGTAGTATATTTCATAGAATCAAAGAATGGCTTGGATTGGAAATTCCCTAAAGATCATCTAGTTCCAACCCCTCTGCTGTGGACAGGGACACTTTTCCATCACACCAGGTTGCTCAGAGCTCCATTGGGCCTTGAATAGTTCCAGGGACAAGATATCCACAACTCCTCTGGGCAACATGCTCCAGTGCCTCACCACCCTCACCATAAAAAATTTTGTCCTAATATCTAATCTAAACCTACTCTGAGTTTGAACCGTTCCCCCTTGTCCTGTCACTACAAGCCCTTGTAAAAAGTCCTTCTCCATCTTTCTTGTATGCTCCCTTCAGGTACTGGAAGGCCACAATAAAGTCATCCCTAAACCTTCTTTTCCCTTTTCCAGGCTGAACAAACCCTTATATTTATAAAGATTATGGT
The DNA here is from genome assembly GCF_051311805.1 of Agelaius phoeniceus. Classification (NCBI taxonomy): domain Eukaryota; kingdom Metazoa; phylum Chordata; class Aves; order Passeriformes; family Icteridae; genus Agelaius; species Agelaius phoeniceus. The sequence goes on from NC_135269.1 coordinate 58,870,705, forward strand.
AAATATTAATGCTATTCTATTACAAAAGTACTACTTAGCATTTATATGTCTTTGCTATAGTAAAATTTTTCTTTACAAAGGAATTCAGAGTTCAGGAAGAATAATATAAAATAAAATAGGCAAGAAGAATTCCCTGCCACTTTGATTTATTGTTATACAAAACTTAGGCTCTACCCACAATTAGCTAGCTAATATCCTTTAGAGTGTACATTTGTTTTGAAAATATAAGATAAACAGAAAATAATTACACATGCTGATGGGTAATTTCAAACAGTCTCATCATGACGATGTACAGGTTTATCCAGTTCTCCTAGTTGTCTTGTCTGGCTCTAATAAACCAAAGATTTAACTATTTTCCCCAGCAGCAGTACCACAAAAAACTACTCCAAAATCTGTTTACATAAGACAGAGAGATAAAAAGAAAAAGGGAATAGTTCTTAAGGGAAAGCTTTCCAATAATTTTCCAAATAAAATCCTAGCCTCAAAACAGTTCAGAACTTAGATAATGAGAACACTAATGCAAGCTGTTAATTACTTTTTATTTCTGTGAAAATTGCAAGATATTTTGAGTGTAATTGGTACAGCTTCTCTACAATATTACTCCAAAGGCACTAGGAGGAGCTCTAATTGCTCCCCAAAAGACACTAATTTCCACCTAATAGCTATTAAAGCAGGCCCAGTTTATTGGGTTTGTTGATGCAGATTTTGTGTAACAAGTTCGAAATACACCCATAGCACAAAAATGGAACTTTATTACTAGAGCTAAAAAAGACCTCCTTCAGAACAAATGTTCCTTGTTAGTGTGGTCTTTCTCTGTACATATTTATCTTTATGTCTGTTAACACAGTTCATCCTGTACACATACTTTATATCTTCCCTTCAGAAGTTGGATGGTGATGGCTACAGGTGACTTGCCCTACCAGGCTAGTAACACTGCCTGAGTGGATACACAATAATGTACATATATTATATAAAAACTTTTTCTGGTTTGGAAGAACACTATGATGACCAGAGATAAAAGGCAACTCTCTGTAGAAACCTGGTTTTAAATAGACATTTAAATAATGTCTTTAACTCATTAGACATGCACATTTAAGCTAGATGTGGTTAGGTACTAAGAACTGCATTACAGTTACCTTAGATTACATCTACATGACCACAAACATCTCCCCAGGCAGCAATTTCCTCTTTGCAGCCCAAAGAGCACCATGCAGACCAAATCTCCTCTGTCATGTTCACTCTGTACTTGTAGTGCTCAGTGTCTATTCCATGCTCATAGGTGTCTTCTGACCTGCACACTTCTTCAACACAGCACGCGCACTGTGTGCGTTTGCCTGCCCAGGGCACAGAAACAGACACCCAAAGGATGGCTCCTACCTCTGTGCAGCAGTCTGTACAGTGACATCTGCTTTCACTGATCTTACTGCTACATCAGCTGCATTTGCTCCTTGTACTTCTTCCAGAGGGTCTCTGATGTCTTCTCTTTCTAATTTGTGGATCTGGCTTTTTCCAGCATATGGGATCAAGAGAATTGCTCCACACATCATAGGTTTTACTCCAGGTCAAGGGCCTGAGCTGCCCTTCAGATATTTGGTACTGCTGTGGTAGGCCAGCTCACCTGAGCCACCACCATTCTGTTTCTGATAGGAATGACTAATGTATACACAGAGGATAAACAACAGTGGGACCACAATTTTCTGGATGTCAAGGAGCCTAACATTTGCTATTTAGCACTAACACCCCATTTCCCAGGACACTATACTGCCCTCCAGAGCTATGCCATCATAATAAAAGCAAGAGAAACCCATGTATGTCCACAATGAACAAGCTTGGTGAGGAAGACTGAATAATTTGAATGTTGGTTTCCCAAATATATATAACATAAGGTTGGTCAGGCTCTACCACCTGCAGGGGCCCCTCAGCTGCATTGGAAACACCAACAAAAACCAAATCCTATTTGTTATCTTCCACGAGGTTCCTACCAAGAAATAAATGTCAAAGGCTCCATCAACCTTGGAGAAAGATGAATACAACAGCTGCACTTGAGACACCAAGGTCAGAAAGGTAAAGCCAAGATCCTTTTCCCAGGCACAGACACACCAGCCTACCCAAGGTTCAAATACCACCCTAAGGCTTGGCAGACACTGTGTGTCTCCTCCTCATAAAAACACACAAGTACTCACTGATGCACTCCCACTAGCTTGACCACCTCAGTACCTTGACCAGTGCATTTGTCAACTGACTACATGATGGCAAACCTTAAGGGGCTGGATGAATACGAATAGGCCCAATCCCAGGAGTGGGATCTGCTTCCCCAAACATGCAAAAGCTCTGCAGCAGTCCCTGGGATAGTTTCCCAAAGGAAATTACTATGATTTCAAATTGAAAGGTCAGTGCCATGGAGAGAAGAGCCATTTGCACACAGCTCTAATGCTGAAAGAAACAGTTGTCACAAGGAGAGAAAAACAGTTTCAGATGCTCAGCTCCAGATATAATTTGTACTTTTAAGATTAAAAGCTGCAGCTGGCATTAGTAACAGTCTGGCAGCCATGGAAGCTGTAGAGAATCCTGGCAGTCCTGAGGAGATGATATTTCTGCCTACATTCAGAGGCAGAAGATATTGCTATACAGACCTGTGGTTAAGAAAACTGAATTTTAAAAAACTGCCTAGGCAAGCTGAGAGATCAGTGAGGCCAGTATCGGCCCATGCAGTTTGAACAGGTCATCCTAAACAACAGCTGTAATTCTGAAAAATAATCTCCTCTCCAGTTGTTGTAGCATCCATTATTGGAATTTACAGCACAGATTCCAATCACCTCTACCTCAAAAGATGGGCTTTAAGACATTCCATCCTGCATTGAAGAGAAGCGTACAGGTCCAATAAAAGGCCAGCATCAGTGCCACCATGGCACTGTTATCCTCAGTGTATTCATTCAAAAGCCCAAGACATAAACATTTTCTTTCTTGGGTCCAGCTGCTTTTCACTAAATGCTACTCACATAAAAGTGGAGCTTTTCTGCATTCTACCTTCATCTTGGTATCAGGTAACTCATCTCTGCATCTACCTTCAGTATCCAGAAGGAATCTTCTCATGCATGAGTGACTTGGATATTTTGTCCAATTCTATGTTATCTCTGTTTTTTTCTAATCTGCTTCTACTTTGGCTAGATAAGGCTGCAGGGAGACCACAGCTTCTGCTTCCACTAGCTTGAGCATCTTAGTCAAGCTCAACATTCCAAAAAAAAAGCTGCTAACATGCCACCTTGTCATGCATCAAGGCAGCATTCTCTTCCTCCTTTGCTACAAGTCCTTAAAGTAGTTAATCTGGTCAATATCTACAAACTCAAGCTTAATTGTATTCAGTAGACACTCTCCCAAGCTACACTCTTCCAATAATCCTGAAAATATATGCACAGGAGAAGTTAGTCCTTTAGGCAAGTAAGCCTTTACTTACATACCTTGGAAGAAGTCAGTGGACACACTCCAGTTCTTGCAGCCTACTGCTTTCTCACTTGTAGATCTGTTTTGCAGCATCTGGAAGAACACGGCCATTACCAGAAGTCAGGAGTTAGCAGAGTGAGTGGGTGATGCAAATTTTTATTTTGTCAGCTGAACTGTCATCTGTGGGAGCACAAGGTAAAGCTGAGAAAGCAGAGAAGCAGTACCTCTCTTAAGAAATATTGCAGATGTATTGGATTCTTGTGACACTGAGCAAAAGCTGGAGGAAAGGAATTAGAATAACTTTGTGGTGTCAGAGCTGTCACACAAAACTGAATTTCAGGTAGGGGAATTTAGGAAGGGAAAAGATAAAGTGAGCTGTTTGTGAGCAGGTCAAACTGAGTAACAGTCAGAATATCAACAGTATGAAACTGTATAAAATGACAGCCTTCGCATCCATCTGTCCAAACAGATCACTCTGTTGAGTTTGGTTTTGGCAGGGAATAAAGATTAAAGAGCTTAGACAGGGACTCTAATATGAAAACCTTTCCTCTTAAGACTGGAGCCACACTTGAAGTTTGTTGATGAGCAGAAGAGGGTAGCTGTTCCCTCCAGAGTGTCATTGTGCTGTTCCTCAAAGCCCAAACTTGCTGCAGCTGGCAGTAACACAACTCATACAATACAAATCAAGTTAAATAGGCCAGTTTAATGAGTTTTCTATATTGACTACCCATATCTTCAGGAATATCCAGGGACTCTACCTGCTGAACCTACCTACTCTACCTGATAGTTTGATGCTATTTATTAACTTTAGAAGTGGTTTTAGCATAAGCATCGCACTTACCAATTGCAGGTTGAACTCGTTTGTTATGTTTCAGCAGTTTTCAACCACTAGCAATAATCTCCCACTTAGACTTGCTTCAGTGTTGCTTGTTTCCTGCTTCAACTTACAAGACAGAGCTGCTTCTAGACTTCCCTTTTAGATATAGGATGGCCCAAACATCATGGAGTTCTTCCTGGGGATGAATGATGAACCTGAGGGAACTGGCTGATGCCATTGTAATGCTACTGTATAATCCTTGACTCACCACAAAAATTGGGAGGAATGCTTGAAAACTAGAAGGCAGCAAGTGTCATCCTATCTTCAAGAAGGGGGACCCAGCGGACTACAGGCCAGTCAGACTCAGCTTGATCCCTTGGAAGGTGATGGAGTAGCTAATCCTGGAAACCATTTCTAAGCACATGAAAGACAAGAATCATAAGGAAGAGTCAGCATGGATTCACCAAGTGCAGGTAATGCTTGACAAACTTGACAACCTTCTATGATGAAATTACTATCCTGGTAGAAAAGGGTGGAGCAGTGAATATTTAATAAGTCTTTAGTAAGGCTTTCCAACACTGTACCACAAGATTCTCACAGGGAAGCTGCTGAAGTACAGGCTGGATGAGCAGACAGGGAGGTGGAACAAAAACTGACTGATTGGCCAGGCCCAGGGCGTGGTGATCAGTGGCATGAAGGCGAGCTGGAAGGCAGTAACTGGCAATGTACCCCAGGGGTCAGTACTAGGTTTGATCCTGTTTACCACTTTCATTAGGTGGTGATGTAAAGTGTACACTCAGCCAGTTTGCAAATAACACAAAATTGAGAGCAAGGGCCAAAGAGCCATGCTTCCATCCCAAGGGAGCTTAACAGGCTGGAGAAACAGGCCAACAGGAACCCCAGGAAGTTGAATAAGAAGTACTAAGTCCTGCAGCTGGAGAAGAACAACCTCATGCACCAGGACATCAGGGGAGACATGACTAAGAAAACAGCTTTCAGAAAATAACCTGAAAGGAGTGTGAAAAGGGGACAAAATCAAACTCTTTCAAGATGTGCCCATTGACACAACCAGAGGCAAGGGTCACAAACTGAAACACAAGTGACATTGCTTGAACATCAGGAAACATTTTTGCACCATGAAGATGACTGAGCACTGGTACAGGTTGCCTGGAGAAGTGCTAGAATCTCCCTCCTTGGATACAGGGTCATAGTGTTGGGCAACCAGCTCTAAGTGGCCCTGCTTGAATAGGGTGGATGGACCAGAAGACATCCAGATGTTCACCCCAATCTCAACCATTTTGTGATATTTATTGCTTCCCTCTCAACTTCACTGAGCCACTGGGACTTTTTCTCGTTGTGATGATACCTTTCATTTCTTCAGCTACACTGACATTTTGGGACAAATTTCTCCCCAGTATTTGCAGAGTAGAGCCCTGGGTGTCAGATTAAAGCACCACACAAATGAGTAAGAACAGACCTGCCAGATGGTAAGGTTTGATCTGAGCAGTGCAAGTTTCAGCACTGCTTCCAGGGATCATCATCTCAGGGATTTCTGAGTCAAAAGTGAATTTTTGTACTTAATAGTAATTGAGATATTTTTCTTCTATGAATTAATCCAATCAATTTTGGAACACATCTTTAGCTTCCACAATGTCCTGTGATGACCACAGTTCCACAGCTGAATAGGATGTTATGATGAATCATATTTTGCACCCTACCATGGGCTAGGTGGCTTTGACACCCACTAACTCTTGCACAGAATGAGAGTGGAAGAAGTTCCCTATGTAGTTTGTGCCATTCACAGCTTTACACATGCATAAACCAGTTCTCTCTTTGAGATCAAAGAGCCTGGATGAGGATTCAGCAAACTGTCCCCCATACAGGAATCATTTGATTCCTTGATCACAAAATCAGACACATATTCAATAGAATGCTTCCAGTTTTACTATATTCTTGAGATAACAAGAAAAATTATAAAGTGTTCAAGATGTCAGTACACCACAGATTTATACAGCAATATATCCATTTAGTGATGAACAGCTCAAGACAGAAAAAAAACATGAGCAGAGGATGTTGCTGAGAGAGGATGATGTTAATTGCATCTAAGCTTCCCAATGGAGCATGATGGCTTTAAAGCTGTGAATAAGCCTGGGAAATGCAGCATTTCTACACAAGGCAGTGAAAAGGACTCTAAGGACAGAAGCAGCAGCTGCAAAGAGAGGAACAAGTAGCATCTACAGACTTTAACTATTCATGAGATAAGTCATAGCCACAGTATTGATGTTCAAGACCATAGAAACAAAAGTTATAGCTGAAATATGCAATGACTTTTCGACTGTGTGTATAGTAAAATAAGAAAATACAAAGACCAAGTGAATTTTTGTGTAGAAAAAAAAACACCTATTACTGTCCTTTTTCATCACCAAATATATCAAACAAGAGACCAATTACTTACTTTTATAAACAAGAAGGCAGAAAAGCTTCAGATTTTTGTGAAGACATTAATAAAACCTCCCTGACTCTACCACAGCACTCAGGCATGTCCCATTCACAAAACTGCTGGCTACTTTGGTCTGTAGCAGTATTAGGTTTGTTTAAAATTTGGCAACCACTCAAATTTTGCTTATTCTGTCTCCAGGAGAACAGCTCTTCTCAGAAAATTTACACATTTCTTTTATTTTCAGACTGCTACCTTCATCAGTTTTATGCTTCCACTGTTTGCCAGAGCAATTGAAGCCTGTAAAGTATCATGTTAGCATGGAATGGCAGCAGTCACTAGATTTTCATAACTATCTCCAAAACATGTTCATACTTTTCAAAGATGTATTCATCAGCAGGAAATGCAGACCTGTCAGCAAATATACAGTGCTTGGAAGCTCTTGCAAATAAACAATGATTTTAATTTGCTAGAGATAGTTCAACATATTTATGTAGCAATCTCACAAAGCAATACTCTGATTATTTCAGCAGCTCCTGCAAGCAATGCGCACAGTGAGCATTTTTGTCCTAATAAACACTTCCAGGTCTAAGACAAGAAGTAGAATAGAAAATTAAGATCTCAAAACAGAACCATGCTTAAAATAATACTTCAGGTTTACCTCTGATGTTTAAAGAGGAACAAAAAAAAAATGCAAGATTGAACAATAAATATAAAGCTAAATACAGGGATTATTGCACAAGTGTAGTGAGACTGATGAATGAGGATGAATTGCATGAATTTTTTGTTAACCCTCTCTGCACTAAGAGGATAATATAGATATGATAATATGGCACATTTAACAGACTTTATTTTTTTGAATTCCTAAAGAAAAGCAATCTGGCAGAGACAATGCTAATGTCAAATCACTGTCATCATAGATATTCTATTAAACACTTCTTGCAGTTCTAACCTTGAAAAACCTTATCCTTGAATATTGACTGTGTTACTTTTTTTTTTGGTGATAATGACTAGATTTAGTATAACAATCATATGCTTGTTATAGAGATTTGGACAATCTAGACTGTTAGTCCATAGCCCACCAGTCATAGATACAACTGGTGCCCTGCTAAGTTTCATTTGTAGCAAAGAGATCTGTTGTATATTGATTTAATCCTAGCAAGTTAGAGCATATTTGTTTTCTATGATTTCTGACTTCATAAAAGGCAAATAGTGCCTAACTAACCTAGTGGCCTTCTATAATCAAATTACTGGATCAGTGGACAAGGGAAAAGCAACTTATGTATCTACCTTGACTTCTGAAAGGCCTTTGACACAGGAAATTGATCAATATTTACATGTGCCACAATCCAGATTTGGATATTTCTGTAATTTATGTTCCACTACAAATATTTTGTCTTATATACTTAACTTTCAAAAAATTCCACTTATGGGGGAATGATGAAAAAGATCGTTAATTACAGTTTCTTAAATTAAACTAGCTCTGCAACAGATATTTTGGAGGAGTTGACTGTGATACAAAGTGCTTCACAGTCTCTATGACTCTGTCCCAAGTCAAAATCTGATTAATTGTACAGTAAAAACCTTGAATGATCTCCAGACAGGCAGAAAATAGGATGTGCCAAAAATAGTTAAATCCAAAATCTTCCATTGCACATACTTCAAAAGAGCTCAAAGCCCAATTTTTTACCAATAAAAAGACTAAGTCGAAGCATAATTGATCAAATAGGAATAAGACATTTACAGCCATTTGTAACCAATGTGATCAAAGGCAGAAAAGTAAACCTATAGTAGCAGTACAAGGAATTTTAACATTATTTCAGTAGTGCAGCAAGCAATACAGACACATGAAGAAATATGTTTATAATAAGAGTGAAATAATTTCAGCTTGTGAACTCTCAGCCTCAAAGACTTCTTAATGATTGCAGATCCATCTACATAGTACATTCTCTCCACTGTTTTGTGGGAAAAGGTTAGCAAAATACAACTGCAAGGAGATCACAAAGCAAGGATTTAATTAAATACATGACAAAAAATGAGGAAAACAGTCTTCCAACTAAAAATGAGTAACTTCCAACTAAAAATGAGTAATTTATTGCACTGAGTACAATATATTTGGAAACCTCTGACTGACTGAAAAGTAATGCCAATCAGCAAGACTGGGCCAGGATTTTGGATATTGTTGCCTGGCTGCTGACCCTGCAATTTGGGCGACTGGCACAAAACCACACAGAATTAAGAAGCAATACTTAATCTTTGAATGTAACATATGTGGAGATAAGGACTTACTGAAATTTCTCAGCCACTAATACACACAAAGCATAAAAGAGGAATTTTTTCCAGTCCAGTGATTTTCATAAATGTTTTAATAGCTTATAAAATTTGAACTGTTTTTGCTTCACTGATATTTTAAAAATAGTCCTAACAATAATAATTCATACTAATCATCTAGCCTCAAAATTTTGCTCATGTCCATTTTGTTCCAGTTTTTCATGAAACAAGACTGTTTTGTACATGGACTGGATATGAGCCCTACTGTGCATGAATCCTGAGAGATCAGAAATGAAATGCAAATAATTAATGAAAGACCAAGAATTGTTAATCTACAACTAATGGATGAGATTATCCAGCTGGAGGTTGGGACTGACCTTTTTTAATAGAATGGATATATTTGAGATTTGGGCTTTGCAAATGAGCCATAACTGAGGAGAGAGAATTTTTGCAGTGAGAGAAGAGAATTATGGTGAGGTGGATGCTGTCAATGAGACTCTCTCCAGAACTGGACAAATTTTGTTGGGAACAAATTATTCTGTGCAGAAAAAATGAGTTATTATCTGAGAGTATTTTTGAAGATTTATCTTATGGAAAGTAAAACTAGTGGCCAACATATTGACAGCCCAGGTATTCACTCCTGTCACTATACTCCAAAGTCATGCATCCAAATATGGCCTAGTCTGGCTTTGCAGTAGACTTGTTGATACAGTATTCATCAAAAGCTTGAGGCCATACATCAACAGGAAGTCCCACTTCACTGATTACAAAAAGTTATAAAGAAATTGAAAGTCTTATTGCAGAGTATATTTGCAGAACCAAATCTCACTTTTTAGCATAGAAGGAGGAGGATGCCAGACCTCCTGAAACTGTTAAACACAAAGATCAAATACCCATCCAGAAACTCTTCAAGGAAATCACCATGCTTTGAATAGTAACAGAAGTCTGTGAGTCTTTAGTATTAGACTCTTGCACACAGCAGACAAAATCAGCTCAAATAATACTGTTAAACAGTACTTGTGACTGAGAAATTCACTGTGGTTTGTGTTGTGTGGTACTATTGGCTGACTATCCAAGAGAAAGCAATGCTGCATTTGTCTATACCAACACACACCTTCTAAAACCAGCAGTGTTTAAAGACACTGACTACATCAAAACTGTGCCTGGTTCTTCAAACAAGTTAAAAGAAATTTGCCAAGCAGTCTGCAGATGGATTTCATGACCTAGTTTTGTGCATTAGGGAAAGAAAGAAAAAAAAAATGGAAATAGATCAAATACAGACTTGCTCTTTTGGGGGATAAGGGGAGCAGAAAGGAATAGCTCTGCTTTCCTCCTAGTCCTTAGAGGAAGAAAAGAAAAATAACTGCAAGGTACTTTGTCACTCACAACCTCATTCACCTTGAATAAGACACATGAGATTCTCACATGAACAGCTGCAAACTTTCAGAACCAGCAGCAGCTGAGTGTCACTTTGCATACAATTGTAAGACTCATATGAACTCCCAACTGATTAAACCATTCTCCCATAGGTAACAGTAAAAAGTCCTTACAAGCTGTGTTCACATTACAAAATAATCCTAAGGAGCAAGCCTGGGAGTGGCCAGACATCTCATCTACATATTAAATACCCCAGAAATTCAAATGGCTCAGTCTAGAATGAAACCCCAGAGTGATTGGGGTAAGATACTAGCAGGGATTGCTTTTCAGAGGTTGCATGGACAAGATCTTGCTTATATTACATCACCATGTCTGTGCCAACAGATTTGTGGCTTCTGAAACTCTGACAAACATCTCAACACCATATTCTAGGGCATCCTATATTCCTTTTTTCCTTCTTGCCACAGAGTCACCAACTTAGCAAACTGCAAGTTGCTAAGTTGGTGACTCTGTGGCAAGACCCATTACTTACCCATTACTTTGGGGCAGAGCCTGTCTCTGCAATCATAGCAGGGGAACACCAGAGCCCAATGCTGCAGCCTAAACCAGCATCACACAGAAAAAAAATGAGCACTGAGTTACTAACACACCAGAAAGGATGGTCAGCTGCCCTTCCCTGCTATGATGAGCTGTTTGACTGCAAGCAGATGCAGCAGCATTTGATTGTGCACGGCCACTGCTCTAAGGCCTTCTGCTGCTACTGAGGCTCAGGACTGAAAGGGTGATGTGGCTTCTATGTCAGGCCCTCAACCTGACCATGCTCTGAAAGGAATGACATTCTCTCAGTCAAGCCTGCCTTCTTCTCCTCAATGCAAAGCCTCTGAGTTTCCATGGTGCCAAACTCCTTTGGTCCTCACACCTCTTTGTCAGCCACCCACACACATCTTGTGGGCCAGGGCTTAAGCAGTGGCCTGGGAACAATTGTTCCTGTGGCACCACTGCTTAGGTGGACAGGGCAATGACCAACACACGTGAAGACCTCGTTTTCCTTTCTATTTAAGAACTCATCTGGAACAAAGCTTATTAAAATTAATATTTTTCCGTAGTGAACATCTGGCTAATTTTTTTCAACATGACTGAAACAGGACCACTCATTTATTCCAAATACATGTTTTGTTCCCTCTGATAGTACAGAGCCTATTGCATAGTTCCCTTTCTAGCAAGTCTTACTGGAAGCTGGTGGACAGACCACTACTGCTGTAGGTAACCAGTCCCTGAGAGCTGTTCAGTGGCTGAAGTGAATGCCAAATCCATTCTGAGAGAGGCTTAATTACACTGCAATACTGACTAAAATAATAAGGACTTTGTACTCAGTACTCTTGTTAACAGACTGCAAGGGAAAGAAATGAAATTGTGCCCTTTCATTTCCAGAGTTGGAACATCACCCATGGATGTGGTAGGAAGCCTGCCAGGAAGCCAGCCACAGCCAATATTGATAACACCAGATAAATGCACATTACAGCAAGCAGCTGTGCCACTGGGTGTTGCACCCTTGGTGCCACAGGCTCAGTTGCCTTTCTCATGAGCACTTTGATACACATACCTTCTTTGGAAAGAGGCAAAAGCATGGAGGACTTGGCACACTTGCAATGAACATTAACTCAGATATTTGACTGACTTTGTTGTGGCTCGTGGTTTTTATCATACTGCTGAGATAAGAACAGCCAGTGTAAGCAGACTTTGTAGTCTATCACCACAAGTACAGGAACTATCTAAGTGTGCTCTGTTTACATGCTCAGTGTCAGTGACAGCATGCTGAGTATCACAATATACTGTTCACACAGCAATGCATTTACTGAAGTGATTGAGCCAACTGCAATGCAATTTCAATACTGCAATCATTTACACACAGTAGATGGAATTGTACCATTAGGAAGTTTATACACCTTAATGCTTTTCAAATCAGTTTAATAACGCTATATCACAGTATTTGACAGTGCCACAATATTTTTTGTATCAGCATTGTGTAAGATCCAAGATAATCACTATCAGGAGTAGAAACAGGGATGGCAAGCACTGTGCCAAGCAGGAAAAGGGAGGGGACTGATGCTGCAGCCAGATGTGGCAGTAGGGCTTGACCTTCTTGCCACATGGATGCCTGGCATGAGTCCTGGCACTGGGGCAGGCACCACTTGTGCCTGCAGCAGTCTGGTGAAGGATCACAGGAAACAAACATGCCAAAGTCAAGAAATGTCTTAGGGAATAAGAAAAGTCCTCTGAGGGACAAGAATAGGAGTAGAGAACAAAGATGGGAGAATCTGCCAGAAGTTGGACTGAGAATATGCCAGGAGTTGGACTGAGAGTATTTCTTTGAAGACAAGAGGGATGCTAACATATCCTTGTAAAAATATGAACGAGGGTTAAACCAGAGGACTGTTCCCTTCCAGTCCTGTTATTTGCTTCACTCTTGATTTGCTACTGGTGATAGACATTAAGAATTACTGTGAAATTAGAATAATGATGTTGCTTAATCTGAGCAGCATGCTGGTACACAAAACCTTGCAAAAATAATTATTGTATTTGATACAGTAGATAATTTGTCAAAAGATTCATGCAGTTAAACTTATTTGTACTAAAGCTGTTCCAATTATGAAGAGGGAAAATATTGATTAGAAGTCTCTTGCAGTGACAAGCAACAAGTTTGAAGCACTTAAATTCTCAGTTTCTCAAGAAAATTAATGAAGTCAACACTACTCCTGCTACTTGAACTGAGGAAATAATGAGGGCAGGCCTTACCACTGTCATTGTTGACAATTTTAATATTTTAAGAAAACTACTTGCCTAATTAAGAGCATTATCAGTACTCCTTTATGTTACTTTGAGAATGTTAGTAGATTGGAATTTTTTCCTAGTTTGAAAAAGGCAATAAATAGATAAACAACTGATTCAGAAAAATGTCTGCTTGGTAAAGCAAATGGGAAGTTTTATGCTCTTTCAGTGGTAAACTAGGACCTGCTATAGGATAGCTGAGCTATCATGTATCAGTTACTTGATACAGCACCAGAAGGCTTGGACAGACATAGGAACACTGATTGTCTGATTGCCTTATTGTCAATCATTTTATCTACTTGCAAATCCAGTGAGTGCTACTTAGAATAATTTTTACATTTAAGCCAATGAAATAATAGAATCAGAGAATGTCTTGGGTTGGAAAGGGACCTTAAAGACCATATAATTTCAACCTCCCTGCTGTGGGACACCTTTCACTAGATCAGGTTGCTCAGAGCCCCATCCAACCCAGCCTTGAACATTTCCAGGGATGGGGCAGCCGAAGCTTCTCTGGGTAACCTGTTTCTGTGCCTCACCACACTCACAGTAAAAAATTTCCTCCTAATATCTCATTTAAATGTATGCACTCTTTCAGTTTTCAGCCATTCCCCCCTGCCCTGTCACCACATACTCTTTTAAAAATCTCTCTCCCACTTTTTTGTAGGCTCCCCTCAAGTACTGGAAGGCTACAATTAGGTCACCCTGAAGCCTTCATTCTTATAAAGAAAATTATTTTGTTTTATAACCAGAGCAAAAACATGTACTGGACAACAATGCATTCTCTGGAAGAACTAAAAACATCTAACAACATAAAAAGCTTTGTAGGAATTAAAAAGTTTATATTTTATCACTGCAAACCCAATAAGAATTTGTTTCTATAAATTGCCAAAGTAAATAATTAACCATATGAATAACTGTCCATATAAGAGCCAAGAACCTTCTTCCTTACTAAAAGCAGTGTGATCAATCCACTAATAACTGAACAGACAGAGAGGGGAAAAAATATAAAGCTGGGTTATGATTTACCTTGGCGCCACATTCTTCAATTCTGCTTCAGTGGTTTACACTCGTTTGCATCCCCATCTTTATTTGTACTCTTTAAAAAAGCTGATGAAAAATAGACATTATGGTACAATGAAAGAGACCCATAAAAATTAAATTAGAAAAGATATACAAAACCCTAGACATAAGCAAAATGCCTCATATACGGCCCTGTAAACCCACTGGTGCTGTATAGTAATAGCTACAGTTATTAAGAAAATACTTCAAAATGAAATAAGAAGTAAAATAATCCCAAGATGAGCAGTGCTGCCCAGGTCAGACGCAGTGCTGGCCTCTATCTGGTGAGCAAATTCACTTCTGTAGACATTGTAGTGTCTATGCTATAAAGAAGTAGCATGAGTAGAGGCAGAACTTTCTAGTAGACCTAGCCTTATGAAGTTCACCACATTGCATAAACCAGTGGTTTTATATATCCTGTTGTATCCAAGGTCCATATATCTCAGCCACTCTGAAAGTGATGATTGTTCCATACTCTTTTTTTCAAGCAGTCAATGTTGTTTTATGCTCAGCTGTGGGAACTTCCTTTGTAAACCTACATCACTTTGCTAGTTACCATGGCCAAGTGCAAATACTCTCAACCAGGTGGCCCCTAACCCTCCTCCTCACAGCTCTCTTTAACATAACCTTGAAGCCAGTGATCCATAAATTTAGGCTTTCTATTACCTCCTTAGAGACCAGCCACAAGTCCGCTTTATAATTTTTCAGTTGAGGAGTTTTTTTCCCCTTAAAGGCCTGATCAGGAAAGTAAACAGCTCCTCAAGGAACTCATCAGTATAATCCCCTGGGAATCTTTCTTCAGGGTCAAGGGAACAGAACAGAGCTGGCAAATTTTTGAAGACATCTTCATGGAGCACACAAATTAGTCACCCCCAGGCACAAGAAATTTTGCAAGGAAGGCAGGAGATGGGAATCACTAAGTCTGCACCTGCTGGTGAAGCTAAAGGGCAAAAAATATGTGCACAGGCAAAGGAGACAAGAGCAGGTAACCTGGGAAGAGTATAGGGATACAGTCCAGCTGTACAGGGATGGGGGGGAGGAGGCCAAGGTGAAATTGGAGCTGAACTTGGCAAGGAATGCAAAGAATAACTGGAAGGGGTTCTACAGGTGTGTGGGGGCTTTTTACAAGAGCATGTAGTGACAAAACAAGGGGGAATGGCTTCCAACTGACAGAGGGCAGGTTTAGATTAGACATTAGGAAGAAATTATTTTCTATGAGGGTGGTGAGGCACTGGAGCAGGGTGCCCAGAGAAGCTGTGGATGCCACATCCCTGAAAGTGTACAAGTTGAATAGGGCCCTGAGCAACCTGGTCTAGTGGAAGGTGTCCCTGCCCATGGCTGGGAGGTCAGAACTTGATGGTGTTTAAGGTTCCTTCCAACCCAAACCATTCCATGATTCTATGAAATGAAAGCTTTGTCCCTTTAACAGAAGCTGTTTAATCAGCTGGATACTGGCAGCAAACATCCTGAACATCTCCTTCAGTTTCTAATTTAGAATCACAAAGTGCATCATCAGCTATTCAGCAGGAAACAGCAGGAAAGCTTACTTGGGCTTTGAAGTACTCATCTGCTCTGTTAACATGCAGACCATACAGAGTATATAGCAATGCAGTGTACCCCAAAGGATGATGAGAAGGAAAAGCAGGCAGAGGGAAGATGATTTTCAGAAAGATAAAGGTCAGGAACTCCAGGGACAGCCATTCTTTTGAGGAAATCCAGGTTTTCTCTAGCCTCCTCTAAGAACAGCATAGTTTCAAGCTGCCTTTGTTTAACTTAAAATACCCACAGAATCAAAGGAACCATAGGCCATGTACTACTGTATTAGACGTATTCCCACCACTAGGTGTCAGCCCAATTTAACATATGCACAAATTTTTCTAAATAAACTTTTATTTTGTTGTACTTAAATACTTAATAATGAAAATATTTTTTAAAGGCAAGTAGAGCACCTGCTTTCAGAAAGGTACATTTCATAGAATCATTTAGAGTGGAAAAGTCTTTTAAACCTATCCAGTTCAATCATTAACCCAGCCCTGCCAAGTCCACCATTAACCACGACCCTAAGGGCCATATCAACGTGTCTTTAAATATCTCCAGGGATGGTGAATTAACCACTTCCCTGGACTGCCCATTCCAGGGCTTGGACAACCCTTTCAGGGAAGAAATTTTTTTCAATTTCCCATCTAAACCTCCCCTCACACAATTTGAGGACATTTCCTCTTGTTCTATCACTTGCTACTTGGGAGAAGACATTGACCCCCACCTGGCCACAGCCTTCTTTCAGGCAGTTGTAGAGAACAAGGTCTCCCCTGAGCTCCCTTTTTGCCAGGCTGAACACCCCCAGCTCCCTCAGATGCTCCTCATAAGACTTGTGCTCCAGACCCTCCACCAGCTTCATCACCCTTCTCTGGACTTGCTCCAACACCTCAGTGTCTTTCTTGCAGTGAGAGGCCCAAAACTGAGCACAGGATTTGATGTGCAGCCTCACCAGGGCTGAGTACAGGGCAATCCCTGCCCTGGCCCTGCTGGTCACAATATTTCTGATCCTGACCAGGATGCCATCGGCTTTTTTTGGCCACTTGGGCACACACAGGCTCATGTTCAGCTGCTGTTGACGAGCACCCCCAGGTCCTCTTCCACTGAGTAGGTCTCCAAACACTCTGCTCCAGCCTTCAGCACTCCATTGTTGAGGGGTTGTTGAGACCAAGGCGCAAGACTCAGCACTTGACTTTGTGGAACCTCACACAATTGTTCTTGGCACATCAATCCTGTCCAGGCTGTCCAGTGTCCTCTGCAGAGCCTTCCCACCCTCCAGCAGATCAACACTTCCACTTTGGTGCCAACATGTCGCAAACTGACAGGAGGCACTTGATCCCCTTGTGCAGATCATGGATAAAGGAATTAGACAGAGCTGATCCAAATACTGACCCCTGGGGAGCATCACTTGTGCCCAGCCACCAGCTGGATGTGTCACCATGCACCACCACTCTCTGGGCACAGCCATCAGCCAGTTCCCTACCCAGCAAAGAAAGTGCCTTCATCCATTTGGGAGCTGGGGAGATGGTGCACCTTCACTTACAGAGAGCAGTGGATAAGTATGGGCCTATTCAC
This sequence comes from Agelaius phoeniceus, assembly GCF_051311805.1. Classification (NCBI taxonomy): domain Eukaryota; kingdom Metazoa; phylum Chordata; class Aves; order Passeriformes; family Icteridae; genus Agelaius; species Agelaius phoeniceus. The sequence goes on from NC_135269.1 coordinate 58,888,047, forward strand.
AGTACTTAATCTTTTTAAAATTTAAATCCCTGATAGCTAAAATGAGAGCTGAAAAGGTTGAGGTAGAATACCTGCTCTGCCACTGTTTTCTGAAGCAATGAATTCATTAACACCACAGAGCCCCTGCTGGTTACGACATAAAAGCAGAGGGACCATTTATCAGCATTTTGTCCAGGGGTGAATCAAATAACTGTCATATCACTTCTGAAAAGGCTCTGTCTGAGCACTTTCTGTCATTCAAATTAATACCACCCCCTCTCCAGCTGCAGGGTTAAAACACACAGAGTGGGGATGCAACAATGGAAAGAATATTTATTCAGAGTATTATGCCTTCAGTGATAAATATGCATGGGCTCTTCAAAGCAGATTTCAAAACCAAAAAAAGGTGGTTATAAAGTCTCATGTAATTAAATTTTCATTCTCCTCTCTGGGGGAAGCATGATGAGACAAAACTGAATGTGAAAAAATGGACTTGAGTGACATTGCTCTCTGTGAGAAATAGCTTGCAAAGGAGAGTCCCCAGGCAATACCTAATACAGCTTCTGCAGGCTCACCAGGTGGTGTAAAGCACTGCAAAGAAAATAATGGGAGAGCAGGAAGCAGAAACAACAAAAGACAAACAACAACAAAAAAACCTCAGGGAAAAAACCAAACAAAAAAACATTCAGAACCTCCCCCACAAAAACCCAAACTCACTCTCTCATACATTCCCTCCCACAAAACCAAACAGAAAGAAAATCCAAAGAGAGTTCAGCCCCCCAAAAAGCCCAACTGAACTAGCAAGGATCCAGGGAAAAGAACTGTTCCAGAAAAACACTTTCCTTCCCAGCAACGCAGAAACAACAGCCTACAGTCTTTCCTTGCACACAGCCTCCCTCTCCTGTCAAAAACATGAAGTTTCAGTTCTGAAAAATACTTGTATCACAGTGCAACATACAGTCCTTTCACAGCTGACCCAGAATCCCTCTCTGCATCCTGATATCTGACCCTATAAGCACCATAGAGCATTTAAATCAGTGTTAACACCAAAGCTAGGAAGGGTGAAGAAATGAGGGACCTGCTACACAGCTGATAGCAAAAGCCAGTCAGAGATGGCTAATATCAAGGACAGAGTGAATTAAAACACGTAGCAGAAAATTTTATTCCAAACATGAAAATGTGTGTAGCCAAGAGAGGGAAATGGGCCCAAGACAAGAAAATTATTTTCAGAAGAGACATTAGAGATGAGTGAGAACAGAAGACAAAAATGGCCCCTTAACAACCCAAATCAACCTGGAGCTCCAACCTGGATTTCATTTCTAAAACAAATCCTAGGAATGGGATGAGACTTAGGCCCAGACAGGGGCCATATCTCAGACAAAAAAAGTTCTTGAGGGTCTTCTAGTGCATTCTCTAGCAGCTTGCCCTTTCCTTTGGAGTCCCCTTTGCAGCCTTATTCCAACAGAAGCTCCTATCCCAATCAACTTCTGCATGGAGCTAAAACAAAATACAGTTTTGTTACAGCCAAATCTAACATTGTGGTCACTTAGAAAGTTTCTCTAAGGATCAATGCATCCTCTATTCATATATTACACTGATTTCAAGAAAATATAACAATATGCATTATACATTGGATGATGAGGCCACGGAAATTGCTAAATCAAACCAGAAGACTGTATGATGTGGAATTTCAGCCTGCGGCTAAAAAGAAATTGAGTCCCTGTCCTTGGAGGTGCTTAAAATAAAAATGCTTAATGTGACACTTAGTGCCATGGTCTAGTTGAAAAGGTGATGTTAGTCATAGGTTGGACTCAATGATCTCAAAGGTCTTCTCTAACCCAGGTGATTTTGTGACTCTGTACAGTCTTTTCAAACTGTGTGCATAAAACAACACAACACACTAGAGCTGATAGAGAACAGAAGACATGGAATGAACACACTGAGACCCAACAGAAAAAGAACAAATTGTTTAAATTAGTTAGAGATCTGGGGCCCTTTGTTGTGGTCTTCATGTAAGCCATCCACACTCACTGAAGGAACATTAGAAAGACGTCAGAAATATATGAAACTTCCAGAGCAGAAAAAACATTTAAGAGGTGCTCCAGAGGTAAAGTCCTTTGCCCTTTTCTCATGCAAAGAATGACATTCAGACAACTACACTTTACTTACAGACCTCAATTTTCCTGCCAGACATCAACACAAGACAGCTTAGTCACAATCTCTAATCACTTCTACAGATCATACAATGGTTTGGGTTGGAAGGGGACTTTGAAAACTATCTCATTCCAACCTTCCTTCTGTGGGCTGGGATACTCTCCACTAGACCAGGTTGCTCAGAGCCCCATCCAACCTGGCTTTGAGCATCCCCAGGGATGGGACATCCATAAGTTCCCCGGGCAGCCTGTCAGGAGTGCCTCACCACCCCCACAATAATGACTTTTTCCTAGTATTCAACCTAAACTTTCTGGTTTTGAATTTGAACCCATTCTCCCCATTCATTCTGGTGAAGATACATTAATATCTTCATTGGATTTTCCTAGAAAAATCCAGGAAAACTACAATATAGATGCTTACCAAGATTACCTCATTCTTTCCATTCTCCTCTTATCTAAGTAATTAATGCACTTCAGGAGACTTTTGCCAAACTCTACCAGACTTCCAGAGACTTAGCAGAAGCTGCCATCGTCTCCAACTAGCACTTCAGGGAACTGCTACCTGCAGAGGAATGAACCTTGGGAGACATGTTGGAAGATCAGTGTTTGAGATACCTGATCTCTAGAAGTTAGTACCTGTATTTCTTCAGGAACCTCAGAAACACTAGCACAGTTTTCTATTCTTTGCCAATGTAAGTGGAAAGAAGAGGAAACATTAACTCAGGCTCAAGCTATCTAGCTCAAGAATCTACAGTAATTGCAACAAATTATTTACTGAAGGAACTAAGAGCGATCCAGGACTTCGAGCCAGCTGTGAGCTGGAACAAGCAGAGAGATTTCAACTATACAATATTTACTGTCAAGGTGCACAGAAAATACACACTGAAAATTTCAGACATCTGGTTTCAGGCAAGAGTAATGTGGTGGGGGCCAAAAAGGACTGTGGTGGGTTGACCCCACTGGAAACAGCTTCTCAGCAAAGCCACTCTCTAACTCACGTTCTTATCTAGAGGAGGGAGGGAAAACATTGTAAAAGGCTCTGGGTCAAGATAAGGACAGGAAGAGATCACTCACCAATCACCATTACAGGCAAAACAGACTCAACTGGGGGAAATTAGTTTATTGCCAAACAAATTAGAGTAGGGCAATTAGAGATGGAAATAAAGTATTAAAACACCTTCACCTCACCCCTCCCTTCTTCCCAGGCTCAACTCCACACCCTTCCACAGGGTGCAGCCTTTCAGGAACAGACTACCTCAGTGTAGGTATCGCACAGGGCCACACACCCTCGCCCCTCAGAACTCACCCAATCCAGAAACCAAACCCACCCAATGCCACAGCGCCCCTTGGCCGGTGTTTACAGCGAGGCCCTGCTGGGCGGACCTGGTCCGTCTCGGTAGCTCCATTGGGCAGCTCTTTCGTCAATCACTGTGAGGGGCAGCTGCCCGCGGGTCTGTTCTGAGGCCGAGCGCTTGCGCGGGGCCCTCGGGCGTTTCCCAGGGGTTACCGGGGGCCGCCTGCCCGCCCGCCCGCCTGCGGGGCCGGTCCTTGGCCGTGTCCATGGAGCGGCGCCGTGGGAGGGGCCGGAGGCCGCGGTAGGGGCGGCTCGGCAGGGCCGGGTGACGGCGGCCGGGCGGCGGCACTGCGGGGCTGCAGCAGCGGGACGGGCCCGCACCGCCCAGCCCAGCCCAGCCCTGCGCTCGTCCCGCCGACCGGCGGATGGGCACAGCGAGGCCAGCGGCTCGGCCATGGCCAGCGGCGGCCCCGAGGAGGGGGAGGCGGTGGCGGGGGAGGAACAAGCCCTCAGGAAACTGGTCGTCCGGCTCCAGAACGTCCAGGAGAGGAAGCGGCTGGAGACGCTGGTGCAGACCCTGAGCGACCTGCTGGAGCTGGCGGCCCGGCAGAGCGGTGAGCGCCCTGCCCTGCCCTGCCTTGCCCTGTCCCGCCCGCCGCCGGTCGCTAACACGGTCTCTCTGTCGCTCTCTGTCCCCCCACAGCTCCCCGGCTCTTCAGCGGCAAAAACGTCCACGTGCCCCTGCTGCTGGTGGTGGATCTGTACCCGGGAGCGGCGGGCGTGCAGCAGGTCAGGGGCCGGGCGGGAGCGGGGCCAGGGCCGCTGCCCAGCTCCGGCTGCGCTCCGCGGGATGAGCGAGCGCCGGGCCCTTCCCGGGATAAAAGTTCTTGTTCCGCTTGTTGATTTCTCCTTAACTTGCCGTGTGTCTCCTGGGCCGCTTCGTGAAGTGCTCTGAGCTGTAGAAGGGCGCTGTCACCGCTGGCATTTAAAGGGACCAAGCGTTCCAACTTATTGCAGACGCCACTGGCTGCGTCTCTGTTTTTACTGGCAGAAGGAGGCAAAATAGGAAATAAGAATTAAGCCATGTGAATACTTTGTAACGTAGGGTTCTAAATTACCAGTGTTATCTAATACAGTTTTGACGTGTGCATATTGAATTTTGCCATGGTTAGACAAACTTCTGAAAAGTATGATTTTATACTATGAATTCGTATATGTGTAGCTGTATCCTTGAGACTTGTGCTAGCACACGTTTTTAAAGATGGGAGGAATATTTTAGCTAAGAGTAAGTCCTGCAATTTAAGGTTCTGCCTACCTGCTCCTGTAATTTAACATTGGCCCATTTGGACTAGGTGTGGCACTTGGACAATTCGATGTTATACTTATGGTACAGCTGCCAGACTTGTCATACAAAGCAGCTCCTTCCTGGCAGGCACATATTAAATATCTGACTATGCTATGCATAGAGGATATTTATAAGCTCCAGATTTCTGTGCAACTCGTTTGATGCTTTTTTTTTAAATTATTAAGCACTATGAATATGAAGCAGCAGTTTTTTTTTCAAGATAAAGCTCATTAGTTTATAAAACCTCTGCCCAGAAGTCTAAACTTGGAAGTAAAACATCAATCATAACAAGAAGTAGGTGTGAAATGATAGCACAAGACTCTCAGAATTGCATAAAGAAGACAGTGATTAACTTTCATTTTAACTCTCTTAAAATACTTCATTCAAATGCAGAATTTTAAAATTAATTTTAATCTTCTACCTGCCTACATTTGCAGTCATACAGTGTTTCAGGTCAGACATTCTGGACCTCCTTTGCATTACTATGTTGTGTTGCAGTGGGAAATTCATAGCCAGTGCAAAGCTCAAATCCCATTCCTCATAAAATGTCTTGGGCAGCTCTTCTTTCACATTCAGTTCTGATATTTACAAACATTCACACTGTGTAAGTAGATCTCTGTCTTCTTGCTTCATTCACTGCTATTTCTTTGTAATCTTTGTGAATAAATTCTCACTTTATAGTGGTGGTGAAGTAATGAGGTCCAGATTTCAGTGCAGTCTCTTTGCACTTCTGATGATTTTTTTATTGAATGAATAATTAATTATCCTCCTTTTACTTTTGGTATTTTAAAAAAATTGACTCACATAAGAGAAGAAACACAGTCAGAGACATACCTGAAGTGAGAATTTTCTTCACTCCCCTCCTTAACTGGTTACAAAGCATTGTGGGTTGATGTTGGAACCCTAGATGCTGTTCCACTAACTTGTACAGGCTTAATTTAGTAGATCAATATTGCAAGTCTGGCCCAAGTCAGACTGCATCCATAAACCCTGCAAGCTCCTTCACCAACAGGAAGGTACTGGTGTGGAAAGCCAGTAGTTCCTGTAAGTAAAATATGTCTTTAAGTAGATAGGGTAGTTTTCTGCAGTTTCTCTGGCAATGATTGGAGCAGCTTAGAAACTAGAGCAAAATATGAGTGCACTTGAGTAAAGAGCAATCAGCAGAGCTTTATTGTCTTATGTAGATGGTGGGAGCCAATGTAATATAAATGAATTGCATGCTAGCAACAAAAAGGATCAGATTTAAAAATAATGAGTTTCATTGCTGCTACCAACTGTTTCTGAATACGGGGACCTGTTTAAATCTTTATAAGGACATCTTCTTTTGCTTTATTTCCCTTCCTTGTAACCTTTAGGATTTCTGTTTTTTAAAAGACCCTTGCTTTCTTACTTAATCTTCAAACAGCTAAAAAGCTCTGTTACCTCAGGTTGTGATTTTAATGTTGTAATATAGTCCACATATCAGCAGGTCAGATGTTTCCATTAGTCTTCTCTGGATCCACAGTTCTGATAAATATTTGTCAATACTTGGAGTCCTAACAATCCAAATAAAAATGTTCAATGGGAATATAAAATTCATCAGAAACAGTTAATACAGAAAGGAATTTTCTAAAGTAATTAAGTAAGTAATTTGCATCAGATTTTCAATTTTATAAGAACAGTTAGGATGCTCTTATAAAGTGTGACTTCTAAAATAAAATGTTTTCTAAGGAATAAGCAGTTTATCAATTGATAGTCACCTCTACAATGTTTTTGAAATTTGTACCTGATTGACTGTCACCAATAAACTCTATTTTGCTTGGAAAATGGAAAATTAAGAATTATATATCTTCATCTTGGACTGATGCTTACTAAGACTATTCATTGTACCTGCATTTAGTTAGGACTCAGTCACACAGACCAACCTGAATGTCCATGGTAAGTGATTTGTAGTCTCATGCAGCTTGCTGTCCAAGGAAAAGTGTATGGAAACTGGCTAATAGTCAAGCTCAGGCTGCAGACATTGAGGTTATAATTGGCTTAAAATGTTTGTTTCTGCAAATCTAAACTGAAACAGAAACAAAAGTACTGCAGATCTGGGCTGTGCTCACACTGCAACCAAGTATGTGAAAGAAGTGGAATTCCAGTCCCCAGGGAGCTGCATCACCTTTTGCACACTCTACAAAGCTGTCAGGAAAGCTGTCTAAATTCAAGCTCATGCTGTTCCTGTGGGTGACTCTACACTACCAGGCTTGTAATTCCATGTCTCTAGTCTTACTGATTGCAGGGTTAGGGATCGTGCACTTTATATGAACTTTGCTGTTAAACTCTTTGGAGGTAGCCATTTACATTCCTGTTGGCTGTCCCATCTTGACCTCTTTGCTTTACATAACTCTTCTGTGAAAAAATGATCCAGTTATGTATAGAGTCTTTGTGACATATTATCTTCTGCCTTGACTCTATTCTTAAAGCACAGAGGCCTGCTTCCGCCTTTTTATTTACTTATAGGTTCAAGAAAACTCACATGCCTTGTTATAATTCCTTTCTGTAAAATCTGCTTCATCTTGACTTTTGACATTTCACAGTCACTACTTTTCTTTCAATACAGAGGGATTTTCTTTCATCAGTTGTTTCTTTGTACAGATTTTGCTTACTGCTTCCTCAATGCAGCCTGTGCAGTCATATCAGCCTGTAAAAATTCATAGGAGAGCACATTTCTCCAATACAGAAGATCAAAGAGGAGCATTTTTAGCTTTTGCTATTATTTACAGATGTTTGAAAGTCAAAGATTTTGCATTGGATGAAATAGGTAGTTATTAAGAATAAATAGATTTGGTTTGGTTGTCTTTCACCCCTTATGATCTCAAAACATCTACTGCCTTCATTACATTATGAAAGCACACGCTACTGAGAGTTGATGGCAAGAATATGAAATGTGTAGTAATTGTTTATGTATCTCATCCCCATTTAAAACATTGAAGGCCTTTAAAAACCTATACTTTATCCTTACAATTTGCAATTAAATAGCAAGTTCTTATGAAAATACACATTTTTCATTAAAATGCACCTGCAATAGTGCAGCGGTTTTTCCTGGCCAATGATAACATACTGTGGAGCACATCTTTCTCTCTGTCAGTAACTCATTTAACTGTGTGCCCTTTATCCTCAAGCAGTGCTGAAGCAAATTGAGAGTGATGTGTTTCTGCAAGCAATGCAATCAGAAACATTAGCATATGTTTTACTTCCCTCTTTTAACTTTCCATGCCATTTGTCTTGTGTTAATTAATTTTCCCCTACTGATTTAGCTAGGTAACAGAACAGCTGTCTTGCAAAAGCTGAGGATATTAGAAGCAATGTAGAAGTTCCAAGCAGAATATCTATTCTAAAATAGCTGCATTTTTGTTTTACAGATGGGCTGGTCACTTCTTTGTAAATTAATAGAAATTTGTCCAAGTACTCTACAAAACATAGCTCCTAAGGATGTTGGGAAGGACTGGGAAGTACTGGGTGTTCACCAGTAAGTATTTTGTATACAAAGAGTCTGCCAGAATACTTGGTCATTTTGGCAGCTTATATATGCAATGAAATATATAAAGTTATTACATCAGCTTTTTTTGTGCATTTCTTCAGCCTTCAGAATGGGGCACAAAGAGGGATCTTATCTGTGTATTTCAATACCCGGTGCAGAAAGTAAAGGAGATTGAGCCAGGCCTTTTTTAGTGACACTCAGTGACAGAATGAGAAGCAAAGGGCCTGAATTGAAATATAGACAATTCCACTTACACATTAAAAAAAATCCTAAGTAACCTTTTTGGCAGATGCACTATTACCTGGATGTTTGTGTATGTTTTTTTCAAATGTAAGGAATTATATCCACATGCCTAGTGTAAATCAAGAAGAGGAGGTTTTGTCACACCTGTTATTATTGTCTATCACTGATCACCTCAACTACCTGTGAATTCAGTGGATACAATTACTTTCAGAAGGGATGGTTTGTTCTGTCTTTTTAGTAAATTGGGCAAATTGTGGTTTGGACTTGCTCAGCTCTCATCCATCAGCTTTCAAAGGAAGCCTAAGCAAGTTTTTTCTGGATGTCTGTGGTTAGATGGGATGAACACACACATAGGTTGGCTCAATTGTTGCCCAGTAGGACAAATGCTAATTGTAGATGTAGGCATGATGCACATGGGGGTTGGTTTGGGGGCTTGGTTAGGTGTTCTCACTCTTGAGCAGATTGCTGCCTTCAGGCCTGATAATGACAGCAGCCTTATAACCCTGTGAATCTGCCTCCATAGTCCTTACCACACTCTTCCTTGGAAAGGTTGCTGTTGAAAAATAGCATTAAGATGCATTTTGATTTTGTGGGGGTTTGTTTGTTTGTTTGTTTTATAGTGGGTAGAATATGTGGTCAGTAGGGGAATGAACTCCCCTGAAAGATGTGTTGGCAGTTTTTGTTGGAAAGCAAAAGTGATTTGGGTTGCTTTTCATGAGCAAGAAATAACTGAGCTGAAGCTGTGCATACTACAATTTCTTTGGCTGCTTAAAACCTTGTTAATTGACTGAAAGTTATCCTGAGAGCTGGAGATACTGCTGCTCATTCTCAGGTCCCAGAAAAATGACTTTCTGGGACTGATCTTTCCTACAGCCTCCTCAGCACCCACGCAGTGTGTGCAGTTAACAAAGCATCCTTTTCAAACTCAAACTTCACAGAAGATCTGGTGATAGCACTGCTGTAGGCCATTCCTTCTCAGTGCCATCATTTTAGCCAACTGTGTATCCCTGTCTGACACATTGACAGTTTTCCTTGCTGTGGAGACACTTAGTGGGGGAGTGGACCCAGGCATTTCTGTCAGTGCCAAGAGCAGAACAAGCCAGCTAAATTATGTCTCATATTCCTTGAGCATGGATTGTACTGTGTGAATCAACACCATAATGAATTCATGCTGTTTACAGCAAGGCAGGAAACAGTTACAATAGAGAAGAAAAGGTCATTTTTTCCCAGGAGATTTTCCCTTTTGTGTGTGTAAGTATTTTGGGAGAATAGAAATATTAAAGTAGAAAAAGCATTTCTTTCTTTTGTCTTTCAGCTATGATCCAACTTGACTTCACTACAGTTATGTTTACAAATGGTAGTTTGCTATTGATTTAGGTGTGTTTGACAGACAGTGTAATGAATAATTAAATAGTTGCTATCGCTGTGAAGAGAATTTCCTTCAGTTATTTGCATTCTTTCCACAAGCTTAAATAGCCTTCATGAGATGTTTTGTAATCTCTTACGTTAAACTTTCCTACAGCAGCAGAACTTTAGAAAGGTTTTCATCCTTCTTGGTTATACTTGAAATGGAAGGATAAATGGGAGGGAATTCTCTGAAAGTAAATTTGGAAAGTGGATGTTATGCCTATAACTGATGTTATACCTCTCATCAGATTTTGCTTCTTGTGTCTATTTTGGTCATCATAGCTACAACAGTAGTGCTACAACAGAGGAGAGAGAAACTAGCAGCATCATAGTATGAAGGGAAAACAGTGATTCATTCCAGCTTATAAATTTAGACTTCAGCAAGGCAAACAACATCACTGCCAGAGCTGGGGTATGATATTTGGATGAAACTTCAAGTGCTGCTTATGTTTTTCAAGACAGGTCAAGAATATCAACTAAAGTATTACAAACTACTGCACAGTCTATTTTTATTAGTTATTATATACGCAAAGATTCACATTTGAATATTATTAAAATTGCTGAATCATAAGGAAAAGTAAAAAAAATAAAGTTTCTTTAGTTTTTTGTGTGTAAGTCTATGCATTTTAATTTAGTTTTTAATTACAGTTCCCCCCCTCCATTTTGATATAGGATTCATTCAGTGTGATATCAATGCTTTTAATTTTTTTTTTAAGAGGAGTTACAGATTTTTAGTCACTATTTTACAGATGGTAATTTGAGTAAAGTATATTGAAAATATCCACTGATTTTTCTGTGCCCAGTTCCATACATGACCTGAATTTTGCCATACTTGGCATTGTTTGGCTCTCTGTTTAACAAGTGAGAACAGACTTACAGAAAGAACAGAGTGTGCAACTGGCAGCCTAGGAAATGTTTCTTTTTAGTGGTTTGTCCAGCATCATGTAACTGTTGTAGGGCTGAAACATACAGTAGAGTTCATCAAGATGCTGTTCAAATTCTTCAGCTGGGAAGCTGCTGCTTCTATTCCAGCAGACCCTTGGTTGTTCAGTGTAACTGAGCTCTTGCTGCAGGCAGAGCATTGCTGTGCTGTCCTCACTCTGTGGTGAATATTAGAGAGCACTCCAATAATCTGCACTCACACCAGTGCTCTGCAGGGTAACCACCTCCTCAATGACCCTGCAGAATTAATTCATATAACTGACTAAAAAGTAAAGTAAATTGGATCAGTTATACATCAGTATTTTAATGAACTATGATCATAGTTGAAATTCTAATATTACTTCTTGGTAACTTGAAAAAATATAAACTGAAATAAAAGGTTTTTTTCAAGTTATTTGAGAGCTTTTTAAGGTTTTGCTAATTTCTATAACTACTTCTGTTTTCAAAGTAAATGTTTGATAAAAATTTGCGTGCATCAATATTTCTTTAGCTATAACTCTTTTTTCCTTTTTTTTGTCTTTAATTTTTAGGCAGATTCTTAAAATGCTTACTGTCCACAAAGGAAATATAAATCTTTCAGTAATAGGACTAAAAGCATTAAATCTACTCCTCATGTCAGGTATTGTGTGCTTTACTTTCCTATTTCATCTAAGACTTTAAAACACAGAGCTGATACCAAGTGTGTGATTGTACATGGCAGACTGGATTTTTCTCTCTGTTTTACTCCATGAAGTCACTTGTCATTTTTACTTGTATACAAAATAATAAGAGTGCTATTTTGAACCTTTTTTTAACTAGGTAGGTATGAACTGTCTTTTGGATGGTAAAGTTTTAGAACATCAGTACTATTGTAAAATGCTACCTTAAGAGATAACGTTGTCATGGGTTATACAAAGCTGGATTTGAACTGTCAGAGTAAACTTTAAGGAAAATATCAAAGAATTTTGGATTTTATGGTGTTTCAATGAAAATATTGAGAAATAATCAGTGCAACATGTAATCTCTTCTGCTGTTCAGACATAATTGCTTTCCTGCTCTTGGAAGAAGAGGTGGATGTGTTTTCCTTGGTATTTAATGCCATGCACACCTTCCCTAAAAATGAAGAGATCCAGCAGCATGGATGTAAAGCGTTACACAAACTTTTTGAGAAAGGTAATTTATCTTGTAGTTTATGACATTAGAAAAATTTATAGATTGGGAGGGATGACAGATTTAATTTAAAGGCAATTAATGAATTTTTGCATTCCAGATTGGTTTGTGGATTATGTCTGTTCTTAAAAAAGCTAGCACAAAGCAGACTTTCCAATAAATATCACAAATTCTATAAATTAGAGCAATGAATATGACATCTTTAAAAAAATCAAAATGTCCCTTCATTTCTAAGTCCAAAGTTAACTGAAAAAATGGGATTTAATTTTGGTCAGTAACAGGAATAAAGAACAGTGACATTTGATTTTAATTCTCAAAAACAGGATTGTGTATTTAAGACTGGTAAATTTTAGTAACGTGAACAGTTCTAAAATCAAACAAAATGTTTGTACTTTAGAAAAATACTTTTTTCTGCTTTTACCCTGACAATGCTAAAAGGTGATCATGTGTCCATACAGTATTCCCATTTATTCTGAAAAATGAAGTCACCATGTATTGAATTTTTGCAGAAACCTCAGGAATTGTGCATGTTACAGCCAGAAGTACCCTTGTTGTAGTCCCCTTGCTTTGAATTGAGTTTCTTGATTCAAAATAAATATTGAGAAATGCTATCACTCTGCTGTATACTTCTTTGCTTCAAAGATAATCTTCAGTTCTTCAGATTGGTCCTTTTTGGCACCATTCTATATCGCTTTTTTAAGTCTTTCTCCCATATATGTGCTTGGAACTATCTTCTCTGTTCTTTTTCCTTTTCCTGTCCCTGAGTACTTTTGCCTTGCTGTATTTTCTCTTCAGTCTCCACAACAATCTGAAATTCTTATGTTTTCTGTGCATGTTTTTTGTAAGTGCCAGATTTTCACAGATCTGGCTGCAGGTACAGACCTGCATACCTTCTTCTTGATGGCAGCACCAATGTTACAAGTTCCTAGGATACTCCTGCCTTGTTTTCTCTACCTCTGAGCCACCTTGTCAGTTTTTGTTATGTGGATCTTTGCATAACCTTATCTTTAACCAGATTCAGAAAACAATTATGCTTGTGAAATTTAAGAGGTGCTCTTTCTCATCCTGGGTCAGTTCCCTTATCTGTGTCATTGCACAGCCACACAGTTATGTTAGTATGAATAACAGGGGCCAGGAAAGGAAAAACCTTAAGCCATTAAGATAAGATATTATTAAAGTATGGCTTTATGGAAAAAATTCCATTATTAAAAAATATATATATAAAATGTGAGTATGCAAAATGGCATTCCCTAATTTTACTTTTTTCCACTGTATGCTTAGCTTTTCCCTCATTTATATACTGTTTTGGTTTGGACTAGCATTCTGTGAAAAAGGCTAAAAGACTTCTAAAATACAGATTCACAAGGTAGCATTTAAAAGTCAGAACTCATTTACATAAAGTGTAAGCTAGAAAAAGGTGTTTATAAAGTAGCTTAGTTTTTAGTTAAAAAGGTCATAATCATGGAAGATTATGTGTATGGAGAGTACTTTACTTTCTGTGAAACACAGAAAATAAATACAAGGAAACTTGATAAAAACAGTTGTCTTTTCTCATGATGCACCAGGGTAAGAATTATTTCCTCAAAACATACTGTATGTCTTGCCTTTCAATTTAGTTCCAGAAGAGCAGCTGACTGAATTTGTTGAAAGCAAAGATCATATGATCATACTGAAAGTATTTAAAGAGTTTCCAGAGAAAGAAGAGGTGATTCTTCCTGCACTTAAATCATTACATTCCTTAGCTGGTCCACGTAAGTATTAGAAGTTATTTTCAATTCCTTTTCTCCCACACTGTGCATCAGCTCTTGCTTTCTGTAATTATAGAAAGTAATCTTTGTGTGATTGCAGAAAATCATTGAGAACTGGTTGGGAGTTGCCAGACAAATCACCTTCCTGTTTTCTTTGGGAAATACCCTTTTTTTAAAAATGGGCTATTTTTGATATTTAACCATTAGAGCATAAATCTTTCCTAAATAACAGAAAGATACTTTCTTTCACCTGGAGTAAGTGGTAGCAAAGATGCTTATCATGGTTGTAGAGATTGAAGTTTCAAGACCCTGTCCTGTCATCTTTTATTACTTGAAAAATAAGATATATTTATTGACTAAATAAATCTTTAGTGAGTTTGGGTCACAGGTAAAGAATATTCTTGGCAAAGTCTGTCCCACAAAGGAAAATTGCCCATACAAATTCAGTGGCCAGGCCTGGGAAAAAATATCTGAGTTCAAACAGCTGCTGTGGTCATTCAGTGGTGGCTGCAGTGGTGAGCACTGGTAGCACAGTGCATGTGGTACTCTTACAGTGTCCTCAGGAGTTATGCAGTAAGACTGGAAGAAAATGTCTTTGTTAGCTCTTGTCTTCCAGTAGCAGCAGTCCCTGTTCTGTGCAAAATCAGATCCTGAGAAATGTGTTTGATGATTTGGGTCAATTTGTTGACAGCAATCTGATCTTGTTGACACAGAGGCAGGTTTTGTCAGCTTCCTGCTGACAAATTTGGGGAAGCACAGGGCAGGGTTCTGCTCTCCGTGTCTTTCATGAGGTGCATAATGTTGTACCTCCTGCAGATGTGTTTACTTACAAAACTTTGCTTGTACATCCTGTCTGGCTCTATAGGAACTGTGCTGGCCCCATCAGTGCCCACTGAACATGAACTAGACTGAAGTGTCCTGCATTTCATCAGACTCCAAGCTATCTAGTTCCTGGTTTTTAAAATTCTTGCTGTTCCAGTTAGTATTTAAAAAGTTTAGTATCCCTTGAGTCAGAAATAATTTTGCTCTAGCCCAAAAGTTACTGCTGTTTTCTAGGGAGGAGGATGCCAGATTTTAAGTCCTTTTCAAAACAGGAAATAGTTATACAAAGTGTAACAAGAGAAGGCATGAAAAAGACCTGCTCTAAAGCAGGTATTTAATACTCTCCTTTCTAATATAAAAGATTGAAAACAGCCAGAGGAACAGAAGACTACTTGCACATGAGTGTGCAAAGCTGGTATTCCTACTCTTGGTTGGTGACATCCCTCAAGAGCTCATCAAAATATATTCCTTTAAGGCCACCATGGAGAAGATAATTCAGTGTTAAGTACACACTGTAATTTATCCAGTAGCAAATGTCTCCCCATACACTGAAGTTCAAGTCTCTATTCTGAATGAGTACCTCACTATGCCTTCTTTCATTAATACATACTTACACTTGGGTTATAAGAAATTGTAGGATAAGGGTGTACAAGAACTCTTTAATCTCAGTAGTATTTGTGGCATGAGAAAAATGCTTTGCTGCTGACTGTCCTCCAAAGTGGAGTGGTGGATCACAGAATGTTACCCATCTAAATGGCAGGCACAGGGAGCCAGCCAGGCCTGAACTCTGTTTAATAGGGAGGAACAGTCAGAGGAAATTTACCTAACCCTAAACCAGCTGGGATGAGTCTCCATACAGAGTGCTCAGATCTCCTCATCCATTGTTGAGAGAACCTGGATAACCAAGTTTTGGTTGTTAAGATTAAATGAGATCTGTTCCACCTCTTTTTCTCTACCTTGTTCTGGGATATGGTGACTCGCTGCAGCTGTGCCATTGCTTGGATCTTGCAGATTTTAACATGCAGTTCTTTATGCCATCTCTGTAGTGATCAATTTTGGAATCATCCAACTATTTTACTATATTCATAAGTATCACTTTTGAAATCATAACTTACTGTGGAGTGATGCAATACTGTTTTGTGGAATGTGTGTTTTCAGTTGAGAATGACATGATAAATGGCTGTCCTATTAAAGCATTGTGAAAGGTACCTTCCTTCACTATCAAATAGAGTGCTTCAGAAATGCTTCCCACTTAGAGCTTGCTTTTTCATCTGGTAGGTTGTCATGATTTAGTATTTAGAGATGTATTATTTTAAAGGTTTGATGATCTTTTGAAGAAGGTGATTATTTTTAATACTACAGTTGTGAATATTTCTCTTATGTTGTAATCAGGGAAGCCAAGCTGTTGAAAGAGCAATTAAGAAAATTTATAGACCTCAGCAGAGTAATGCTAACTCCCTTGGAGCTGGTGACAGGACACCCTTTCATTTATTTGGGCCAGGATTTTGGCCAAGATTTCTTGGGTTCATAATCTGTCTCATACCCTGGATAGAAATACTACAAGGATGTTTATCATACACTGTGTTTTAACTACCATGATGCTGTTTTGCCTGAAATCACTATATGTAAGATCACTCTGTCCTCAGTTGGAATGGATACATTCTGTCTTTGTATGGGCTCACATGATTGTCCTGTTGGTTTCTGTATCTGGCCTGAGTAATAAAAAGTAAACAAGATGAGAGTGACCAAGCTCTGGCACAGTTTTCTTGGAGGGGCTGTGAAGTTTCTATCCTTGGAAATACTCAGAAGCCATCTGGACAACCCACTGTAGGCAGTCCTGCTTGAACACGTGGGTTGGACACAGTGACCTTTTAGCTGTTCCTTCCAATGTCAATCTTCTGTGATTCTGTGAAATAGAATGTGTGCAATGGCTTTCAAAATATTGCAGGAACATTAGATGAAAATTTCAGTACCTTCAGGTACTGAACAACAGGTGTACAGTAGAACTCATTTGTATAAGAATAATAACTTCCTAACTTGCCCCCCTTAAAAAAGAAGGAAAAGTCAGAAATGCATTATTAAATCAAATAAATTACTACAGAATAAATTTTATGGGGAAAAAAAATCTAAATCTTTTTTCTTAATTTTATGCCCCTGGGAATATTACTGAAATATTGTAAAATGTGTGCTTGTTTACAATCATGTTAGAAACACCATTTATAAGATTGATATAGTATTTATAAAACAGCTTGTTCACATTTAAGAAAAAAGCTACCTAAGATTAGTTTGTGAGGAGGTTTCTGTTACATGGCCTGATACAGAATGGGAAAAAACCAGAAATGTTAATCTGAATTTTGACTGCACATTGAAAACCATTGGCTGGATAGGAAGAAAAATCCTAGCAGTCAATTACCATTCTCTAGGTGAGAAAGCATTGTTTTAATGATAGTTTACAAATGTTCATCATTTTATAACCATATCAAGAAATAAAGCCACCTTTCTTTGAAGATGCAAGGTAAAAATTGCAGTATAGTCACAGTTCCCTAAATAAATCTATTTAGCTAAAGTCTGAATTAGAATTCAGTCAGCTTTTTTTCCCCTCTGTTTTAAGAAGCAGTTTTTGTTTCTGTTTCTTTCTTCAGCCAGCAATGTTGAAGTGCTCATGTCGGGAAATGTTCGCTGCTACAATGTTATAGTGGAAATGATGAAAAGTTTCCCCAGTAGTGAAACAGTTCAGGAAGTGAGTTGCTGTTTGTTGCACAAGCTTACATTGGGTAAGTTCACAAAGTTGTTTATGTAAAGTCAGCTTATTCTGACTATGTAAGAGTTGGAGTTAACTGGGAGTATTTACAGACAGCAACTGCTATTCCAGTAAATCCTCAGGGTGGTGCAGAGATCCTTGTGTCTAATGATGACCCTGACCACAGTCAATATGGTGTCCTTATGTGGTAAATATAACAATGAGCAGCTGCCATAAAAGACTCAAGTTAGGGGGGAGTAATGAGACAAAAAGGGGAAGAAGCACAATAGGAGAATGGGAAATCAGTAGGTCTGATTCTGTATAAAGTTACTATAGAAAAGAAGAAAATTACTAAGGGATTTCATTTTATAAGTGCCAGTGGTGAATGTGTGAGAAACAATGGGTGCTACAGAATTAGTTGAAAAGATTCTGTAAAACTCTAGCTTTCCTCCTTGCAGTGCATTTATCTTCAGAGACCTGTGCTGCATTCCTGACAGTGATGATGCCTGTCTTGGGGCCTCCCTGTGTTGCAGCAGTGAATGAATCACTGGATTCTGGATTTGCCTTGACTTGAGCAAAAGTACTTCAGTTGTCTGGGCTAAAATGGGCTGGTGTCACATTATGAGAAATTATGTCAGTGGCAAAAAGTTGTGCCTCTTAGCAGCTCTGGTCTCACACTTGTGACTAATAAATCCATTTGAGCACTTGCCAAGAACCACGTAATAGGAAGTTCAAATGAAAATAAATATGTTTTTCCCCCTGCTGCATGCAAGCCCACTATGAGCAGCTGCCTGAGCAGCCCTCACTCCATGGCTGGTTCTTCTTCATCAAGAGTTAGGCTTCCCAATTTTTGCAGGTGGTGGTCTGAAGCTACTGCAGATGCTGGTACCAGTGCATGACTCCCCATAATAAAGTTGGTCCCATCCTTTCACCATCTGTTTCCACTTCTTCATGCAGATATGGCAAAAAATACAGATCAGACCTGAGTGCAACCTGGAGCAATTTCCCATTCCCTTTCAGAAAGCTAGATAAGATTTTTAAGGAAATGTGGTGGCTGCTGAGGTGGTAGTTTGCAGTGTGTTTTTGGCAAGAGGTGATGATGACCTTGAACAATCTGCTGTGCAAGGATAACTGAAGATACACAGGGAAACCAAGCACTTGTGGGGACACAGCAGCTTGGTTGAGAGGCCTTGATCTTGCTGTGAGTGCAACCAGCCTGGTTTCAATCAGATGTTTGCCATGAGTTTGTGCTGACCAACAAAAAAGAGGGGCAGAAAAGCAGCCACAAGATCAATTTCTTCTTTGAGCCCTTCATCTTAATAAAGAGCTGCCTTAGTAGAGTTATGGAACAGGTGTTCACAGCACCATGCAATTATGGGAACAGATATAAAATTGCTAGGTGCTCCTGGAATAGTCTGAAAGTGTTGTTTCCCAGATTATTCTGATGGACATTGTCTTCCTAAACCCATGTTAACTGGCAGTGAAATGGTAAAGTTAGCATGTACTAGCTTCCAAAATCAGCATCATGCATTCTTGCTAATATGGTAATGGCTATCCTAGATTTGACTGTCTTTGGAATTTTAACTGGCTGATACCTGTTTGGCCAGCCCAAGTCCAACAGAACTACTCGTCACATAGCCTAGGTTTATTAATTTCTTTAGATAAGTAATGCATTTACCCAAACATACCTTTTCCATTAAAATATGTTAAGAAACAGTGATGCTGATATAACATGACCACACAACTGATCTTTCACATTACTACTCTAATTCTCATTTTTGCTTATCAAGATTTAAATGAAGTTGAATATCAAAATAGAAGCCATAGCTATCAAACCATATTTGACAAAGTGAGTGTTGGTCTATTATTTTCTACATAATACTTCCAAACAAGGAAGTTATTTGAATTTGCTTGCTTTTTAGAGAGTGCCTTATATTCAGCCTGTAATACAAAATACTGTACCACTTACAATAATTGTTATGCTTTAAATATATTTATTATCCAAAGGCTTTCTTCTGTTCCAGAAGGATTCTATTCTATATTTGTAATGCTGACCTTGATTTATTTAATGAGGAGGGAAAAACCAGAGAGTAAACTAGGGTTAAATTACTTATGTCAGAGGATAAATAAAATCATTGCAGGAATTCAGCCAGGACTGTGTTTGCTTCCTGGCAGGAAGTCTGCAAGTGATACACCAATTGTATCTTTCTTATTTTGATGACAGTGTGTGTTTCATTTTGCATTAAACTTCTGCCTCTTGTAAAAAAATTCAAAAAGGCCCACAAAGAATGTAGATCCCAAATTTTTTTATCCTTAACCTCTTCTTTCCACAAATAAAATTTTGATATCAAGCCCTTTAGTAAGAAAAGCAGCATTTGTTACAAAGTTTTTGCATGATGTGCTGAGAAATTTATGTTAAATGCATGTAAAGCTCTAGATATGTGCTTGTATTAATTTGATATCTTATCTGGTTTCAGGAAATTTTTTCAATATCCTTGTATTACATAAGGTTCCAGAAGTCATTGTGAAGGCTGTTACAACATATCCTGAAAATGCAAAGTTACAAGCTGCAGCTCTCAGTTGTTTAGCTCTTCTAAGTGAGTAAATGTTTGTCTACTTGTTAATTTTTTCACTCTAGCAATTTCCTGTAATAATTTCAAACTCCATTTCTTTAACACAAAAGCCTCAGGCAGGACAGCTTCAACAAAGCTGGATTTCCTACATGATTACAGTTTGCTGTTTCACTATGATAAGTCTGAGTTCATATCATATGCCCAACATCTGCACTGTGTTCAGAGCTGGTAAGTTATGTTGACAAATCTGAACAGAGCAAACAGAGCAAACTGTTTATTCATAGACAAATTTTGGATAATCTCTTCTTAACATTAAGTCTCCAGTGATAACAGCACTGATTTGGCATTGTGTTTGCCAGGTATGACAGTACTCGTACTGTGGCAGTTGATAGCAGCAAATCAATGCTTGTGCTTGAGTTCTGAAATCAATTAAAAGATGTAAACTTTTCCTTGAGTACAGTTCAGACAGAAATTAGTTAGCTAGTGGGAAAAAGTTAAGGACCTGATCCTTTTTGTCCTTTAGTAATTGTTCCATATAAAAGTCAGTAGAAATGCTGTTTATTTAAGAGGCCCCAAAATAGCAAAGATTAGATATCAGTAGACATTCCATTATGCCTCAGATATTATGCTCAGTGTTGGTATCTCTTTCTTTCCCTTAATTGCTGAAAATCACAGGTAGAAAATTACATATTTCAAATTCTGTTGCACTTTCTGAGCTATTTCTCTCTTAGCAACTGCAATTTGCATTTGTTTTAAACAGCATTGCTTCAGAGTGTAGATGGCTCTGTAACAAGTGGTTCCATGCAAATGATTCACAGTTACATTTTATGTCTGTGGTATTCTGTACATAAATATGCAACAAGAAGAGGTACATGCAGGTCTTTTCAGAGCCAAAGCCTAGACTGATCTGTAACTCTGTGACATTTACTATGCTACACTTTAGTTTTTCACCCCCTTTATAACCTTGAAGACATTTTTTAAGTCTGCATGTCTGTCTCAAAGTTTATAGCAAAAGATTTCTCCCTTCCCAGAAAAGGCTTATCTTCCCACTGATTTTCACACATTGCCAATGTGAGTGCCTGCATGACTACAGAAAGGTTAAGACAGAGGTGTTTTGTTTTCACAATAAGAATTTATTGTAAATATTTTATATTTCCAGCTGAAACAATATTCTTAAACCGGGACTTAGAGGAAAGAAAAGAAGAGGAGGAGGAAGAAAAGTTATGCTGGTTGGAAGCGTGTTACAGAGCATTAGAACTGCACCGAAAAAATACAGATGTGCTGGTGAGAAATTATGGGTGATGGGAATATGGAAAGACTGTATTATGTATTAAATAAAGTGTTTTGAAACATGCTTTTCTCATCTCTATCCTCAGGCAAA
This sequence comes from Agelaius phoeniceus, assembly GCF_051311805.1. Classification (NCBI taxonomy): domain Eukaryota; kingdom Metazoa; phylum Chordata; class Aves; order Passeriformes; family Icteridae; genus Agelaius; species Agelaius phoeniceus. Next base: position 58,909,331 of record NC_135269.1, read on the forward strand.
AAAAAGGCTGTAATGTCTGGGTTAGATTTAGAATAAATCTTACCTTTCTTGCCTTTCTTTGTTCGTCTTAAGAGGTTTTACTTCTTCAAATCAAATGTAGGTAGTTAAGATGACGCTTATACCTGAAACTTTGGCCATGCAAAGATTGTTTACATACCTCTTTTGTATCAAACAACCAAACACAGGCCCATCAGCAGAAGAATTAATCTTGTCCTAAAATAGATATCAAAATGAAAATCGAATAATGAGACTGTCACACGTTTGTAACTCAGGCCTATCTAAGCTATAAAGAATATTACAGTGTACATTTTGTTCTATTTCTACATAAAGTGCCTTGTACCTCTTTTGTGAACTGAAAAGCAGTCAAACTATTTAAGTTTTTTCATATATTGTTAATCTTCTAGAGGTATATTTTCTTAATCTTTTTGTTTTGGTTTCTATTTAGGAGGCTGCATGCTGGGCTTTGAAAAATCTGTTTCTGTATCAACACAACCTTCACGAGAAGATTGGAGATGGAGATAATCAGTCAGTGTTGTCTTAAACTGGATTTTTGGAAATGAAAAAAGAGTGCCTGTTGTTAAGCCATTTGATGTTTCACTTTTCAATTATGTTTAATTTTATAGTAGATGAAATGCATGATGATCAACCACACCTGGGAAATTTTCTTCCAAAGTGTGCTAACCTTGACTCAGGAAAATCTGCTAGTGTTTTCCTAAAGGGTCAGAACACAGCCTGTTAGAGCTAATTTTTACAGTTCATGAGGAATTTTGTCTTCTGTTGCAATACAGATAAAGAATGTAAAAATTGGGTAAACAGACAAGATTAAGATACCTAGCATGTAAGGAGTGTAGAAAAGCAGTGCTCATTTTCCCACAAAACAGATGAAAAGGCATTGATAGAGGGAATGCTGCCTAATTAGGGAGAATCTACTGGGCATGGATAAGACACAAATTTCCATTTTACTTAAACTATTTCTCAGAGTTCCTTAAAATTGTAGTCGCTCAATTTGTGTAAGCCTGTTCATACCCTTTCTGGACCTCAGGTCCCTTGGAAAGCATGGTTCCAAGGAATTCAGTGAGACTCAGTCTAGACAAAGTTGCATAGGTTAGAAAGAGTTTTCTGTCAGCTGTTGCTCTGGAAACATATTAGAGGCCAAGAGCAATCACCTGAAATTTTCATTATGTTACATAATACCTCTTTAAGAAGCTGAACTGCAGTTATGAAGTAACTGCTGTAATACAGTCAACGTGCAGTGATTTGTTTCTCTCTGAAAGGTTCCCAATAGACAGAGCAGTGATGCTCACCATGCTGATGCACTCCTCTTCAAAAGAAGTGTTTCAGGCAGCTGCTAGTACCTTGGCAATTTTGTCACAACAAAATGGTAAGAGACTTTAATCATCTTTTCTTTCTCATTCAGCAGAAAGTTTTTGCAAAAATATTAAAGAGAATTTAGTGTACTGTTGAGTGAATTCAGTATTCCCTGTGATTAGAATATTATGTTTTTGTGATAAGTAGGAAGTTTATTCCTTGCTTTGAAAAAGTTACTGTTGGCTAGTATCAAAAAATACGAGGAAATGAAGAGCTCTCTGCCACATTATGTGTTGCAATTGCTACTTTTTGGAGCAGGAGATATGAAAAAAACTGTGCTCTCTTTGTATGCTTGTTTAAATATTTATCACACGTTTGGATTTCGTCAGGAGCAGCATTTGTTGAAAAATCACATGAATAAGGACCACAGCCCAACAAATACCACCTTCTTGCTTAACACAGTCCTGTTGATTTCAGTGGATCAAATTGTGTAGAAAGTTAAGCATGTGCATGACAGTTTTCAAGATTGATTTACTCCTGATTGTGTCCCTAACATGGTTTCCTAACTTTTTTCAATTTGCAGACCCCCTCAAAAATTTTCAGTGGAGATGTGGACCCCTGAGTAGAGTATTTAAGCCTACTGACAGTTGGCCTGCTTTTATTAGATAATTTTCACAGAATCCTTTGAAATGGTTATGGACCTCAAGTGGTTTGCAGACTGCACATTGAAAACCACTGGCTAGATAGGAAGAAAAATCCTAGCAGTTAATTACCATTCTCTAGGTGAGAAAGCATTGTTTTATCACCAGTTTCTTGAGCCATCCAAGTACATAAAACCTAACACAGAAAATGTTTTATAATTATTTATGAGATCAGTATGTATCTATACTGAGAAATAGATCTCATAAATGTATGCATACTATTGTCATATACCAGGTACTTTCATAACATGTTACTGACAAGTGGGCCTCTGGTTCCTTTTGGAAGTCTAAAGCAAGTTTTTCTTTTTTTTTTTTAATTATTATTATTTTTGTTTTCCCCCTGAATGGATGTGCTTACAGCAGAAATGATAGACATAAAGGAGCTTAGTAAAACCTTCTGGCATAATGCAGTATTGCTTGAACTAACCATCTGAAATGGATGTACTGAGCTGGGAATAACAAGATTTGGTGGTAGTTACTATGATAATTTTAATAATGTTCTGATTTTTATTAATTACAGTTATAGCTACAACGCGTGCTTGGATATTTGAATTTGCAAAAATTGAATTAACAAAATAAAGAGAATTAATAAATATAAGTTCATTTTTTAAGTTTCATTTTGGAAGTTAGAAGGTTTTTTTTAAGTTTTAAGCTCTAGCTTTCCTACATGATCACAGAATTCAAATACAAGGAAAAAGTTCAAGAATAAACTTTTCTGAAAATATAAGTGAGGCTATACATTCTTCTTCCCATATGTTAACTTTACCTAAGTAAAAATAGCAGATGTATAGAAACTTATGAGACAGTCAGAAATTATAAGGTGTTTTATTAAGCTATGCAAACATAAGTCAGCTTCAGCTCAAATTGTTTCCCATTTTAATTTATACTATAATGTCTGTTTGAAGAGGTGAAAACATTGGGAAAAAAAAGGAGGAAAACCAGTTGTGCTTGAGAATTACACAGAAAGAAAGATTTACTTATGGGATGCTTTCTATTTTGTGTCTTAGTAAATATTAGGAAGACACTACTGGCAAAAGGCATACATATGAATGTTTTGGATATAATGAGGAAACATCCACATTCTCCTGAAATGGTTGAAAGTGCCTGCAGGATTCTGAATCATGTTTTTGAAGGAAGGTAATAAAATTAGAAATGCATGTCCACTTTCATGGTGAAGGGTTTTGAGATTCTGTGCCAAGAGTGATTACATTTAAGTTGTTGACTGGTAATGAAATGGACCACAGACTGACAGCCCTGTTTAAGACATGGAATTTGGTAAGCCCTGTAGTCAAGTGCCCAAGTGGGTGTGTGTAGGGAGCTGCATATTCTTTCCTTCATGGTTCTTGAGCAGTGAGATTCAAATGGACAATCTCTGGGTGGTCTCCCCTTCTGTTAGCCACACTGGATTGCATTGAGAGATAAGAAATTTCCCACAAAATTACCTCTGATTATTAAAATAGCATTTTGTTAATATTAATTTCTTGTTGGCTAGGATGCAGTTACTTACGTAGACTTAATTAATGGAATGGCATGAAAATAGTTTGCTATGATGAAAAAAAGTACCACAGTTTAATTTATATTTCAGATTTACAGTGTTCCAAAGGGCTATCAAACAGTGTTAATTAAGGATAAATACATGTAAAATTTGGAAATGCATTATTTTTATTTCTTTTATGAACAATATTTTCAGTTTCCCTCATCTGGATGTAATGACAGTAGCAGTATCAGAAGTTGTAAAAGCCATGAGGAAACATGAAAAATCACTCTCTGTACAACTGGAAGCACTTCGAGTCCTTTTACACTTCATGATGCCCAGTAAGTCATCCAAAGGCATACCCTAAATCAGAGAATAGAATCAGATAGCTGGGCTTTAGTCTTTCTTCTAATAAGACAGCCTTTAATGGGACTTCAAAAAATAATTGCAGTTCTGTATATATCAGAGAACAGCTGTAAGTCTTTAGGAACATACAAGATGGAAGAAAATATTTGAGGTATTGAAGGTAACAGACGAAACTGATCACTGCTGATTTCCCCTTGATGTCATCATTGAAGAGTTAGCTCCATTCCTTCTAAGGAATTCAGGGAATGAGTGTGCAGTTGTCAGTGTCATTGTGGTTTGCATCATCAATGTCCTTTAAGTGAGAGCAAGCCATGACAGTGACATGAAAATTGTTGTACCACAAAATGCAATTGTTTTGATAGTGTCTCTTGGAAGAAACATAAAAACTGGACAGTGATCTATATATTTAAAGATATAAAATATATTTAAAGATATAAAATATACAGTTATATACTACTTTCTATCAACAAGGAGAAATTAAACTGAGTAGTTTAGTTAGAAATTCCTTTCCAAAAAAACCTCTTTATCAGCGGTCCAGAGGGTGGAAAAATGTTCTTTACTAATTTTATGGCTTTAATAGAATTTTGGAAAAATTTTAATTCTTTTTGTCAATGTACTGCTAGAAATCTTGCTTTTTTTCCTCTGATATTGAGTGTAGGAGTACAGTCATGGGTACTAATTTTTTTTCAGAGCAACTTTTTGCAGGTATCTCTCAGCAGTTTGAGCTGAACATTTACAAAACTAATAACTCTGAAAATAGTAACCTGATCAATATGCAGACTGATTGCAGGTTTTCAGTTCCCTCCTATTATCTGAGTTCTAATCCTAATACTTTCCTCTTTTTTCAATGAAGAGCAAGATTTAGATTTGATATATGTGTTCTAACATGGAGGCAAGGCACTTTGCTTGCCAGTACCCTGGAAGTGAGGCCCTTCTAAAGTGTAATCAAACACAGAGAGCACCAACTGGGTGTTGGAACTTGCAGGTTAATTAGGGAATAAAAAAGTAATTCATGGGAAAAATAATAATCACAATAAATACGAATGCTGAAGTGCCTATGAAAGGATCTCTGGTTACTTTCTGTAGTGTCACTTGACTGCAAGTGCCAAAAGCTACAGTGGTTAATTTAAAAGACTGGTTTTCTCTGTTTTTTTTTGTATATGCTCACATTCCACTTAATGTCATCTGTGTGTAAATTTGTCCTGCGGTGTGCTGCCAAGTGAGCAAGAACAAATAGTTTATAGCTTCTCTATAGTGTCTCCTTACCAGATGGAAGAGGCATTCTGAAGTAGGTATCAGGGAACTCCATAGCTCAAAAAGTAATAGATTGCAATGTACCTTAGAACAGATTCTTTGGCATGGTTTTGTATTTTCATAGTAAGCAGTGAGCAAATATGTGGTGAAATTTTCCTTTTAAGCACAATGTACTCATATTACAATGTAAATCTGGAAGGATTCCAGTCTCTGCAATACAGTGTTCTGAAAGTACCATGAGATCTGAAATATGCTCTCTGAGTCACCTCAGTTGTTAGATTGTATCATTGGGTTAACAGTGGGGAGAATATGAAATCTGCTGTTCTGAGGAAGGTTGTTTTCCATTGTTGCAGGTACAAAGAATGAACACCAGAATGGCTCTTCCAGAGATGTGGGAGATGCTGCTTTTGCACTTACAGGAAAAGTCATTAAAAGCCAGTGTCTGTTGGAGGGAACTCACTCATTGGTGCTTAATGCTTTAAACAGGGTATAGTTAAAGCTTTATTCTAATGGATTTTGACATTATTTTACACTTGAAGCAGTGAATCATTTGTAAGTTTTAGTTCTGCATTCTGATTTTGTAGCATTAATCTTAACTCCCAAGTTTCATGAATCTTTTAGAGTTTCTTCTTACTTTATTTTCTGGAGTGTATTAGATGATTCTTTATGCAGTAATTCCAAAGGATATTTATTTTTAAAAAAAAAAAAGCTTGGGTTTTTTTCAAGGATACAATTTATTTGGTATTTCTATTTTCTTAAAACAGACTAGTGTAAATATGAAAAGTGTCCTCATGCCTACACCTCAGCTACACATAGAACTGAGTGGACAGCTCAGTTGTTTGCATTATTTTCACTGTTCAACTTTTTCCAGCCCCTGTAAAATAGAATGATAACAGTACCTTGAAGGAGAAGCTGAAAATGAAAGGCTGAAGCAGGCTCAGTCTATGCAAAGGAAACTCTGGGAACTTTGCACAGCAAATTAGCCTCAAATCCTAGTGATTGGAAATCTTCATGGCCTTCAGAAGAATCCAGTCTCTACAAGATTTTCAAGGTTCACATGATCACAATCAAAATGTAGCAATTCCTAGTTTTTTAGAAGTCCCTCTCAGGAATTTTAAGGTTGCCAAACAGATTAAGTCAAGGAAATTTATGTCTCTTACTATAGAAGTCAGAGCAAGTAATGTATCAGTGAAATAGTTCTAGAGTGTCTAAAGGACATCTTGACCTGAAGGTATCAGATAGAGAAGTTAACAAAGGAGGTAAGATAATTTTTGCTCCAGAAGGTTGTCAATATTTTGTGATCATCCTGATTGCATTTTCCAATGCAGCTGGTTTGTGATTCGGGGTATTACAATATCAGGCAGAAGGGCTAGAAATTGACACATTTAATTAAAAACTAGTGAGAGAATAAGGAGGAAGAGATGGACATGACTCCATTGAAGTAATTTTGCAGATTTGTGATGGCTGTGACAGAGATCTAGGCCCTCATCTAGGTTTCCTCCATCTAAAGGTGGGGGATGGTAATAGGTATGTTACTTCATATCTTTTTCTTTTAATATTTTTTCAGTTGCCAGCATGGTTATCACTTTTTCCAGTTATCAAAAAAAAAACCAAAAAACAAACCCTGTATTATTTCCTTTTTAACCACAAAGGAAATAATGCTCCCTCTGCTTGCCCTAGAAAAATGATGTAAACTTATCAATGAGAATTTGAGGAGGAAAAATCAGATTTTTCATCAGAAAAGTAGCTAGAGAATATTTTCAGAATCAAAGATTAAAATCTGGGGATGTTATGAGCAGCTGAAACTGGTGGTTGATAGGAAAATCTTTTTGGAATTGTGATTGTTGTTATTTACTGTCACATCAGCTGTAACTTCACTTAAGAACAGCATTCACTTGTTATTACAGAGTGCCCTTAAGAACAAGCTACTCCTCTGTTGCCATTGCAAGCAGAACAATCTTGATCTGATTTTATCTTCCTTTCTCCATTAGTTTATTGGAAATCCTAGCATTCAGAAGTGTGGATTAAAACTGCTTGGTTCTGTAGCTGAGTGCACTGGTGCACTGGAAATTTTAACCCAGCAAGGAGCTACTGACACTGTGCTTCACACCCTACAGATGTATCCAGATGAACAAGGTAGGGAAGGTGTTTTGTCACAGAATGAGAATGGCATGGTAGGAGGTTTGTACCAGATCTGTTGCTCTCTTTAGTGCTGGATGTGATTTAGGCAACAGGAGGCTGCAGTGTTGCACAGTCCCCAGATTCACCCACACTGTAGTTATGCCTGGCCCTATAACAGCTTGTGCAAGTAACTTTCTGGAATGTTACTGAAAGACTACTTCAGTTTAAGGGTTTATTCCATCAGAATGTCTGAATTATCAGTGTCTGAACAATATTTCTTTTTCTTCTAGACATACAGTGTTTGGGTTTGAGTCTTCTACGCTCTTTGATTACAAGGAAGAGTTTGTGTATTGCAACCATGCACGTCCTGTCAGCAGTTCTGGTTTCTACCCTGCGACGATTTAAAGAAGTCACTGAAATCCAGATGCATGTATGTGTCATTTCTGTCTATGAACATGGAAGCAAAACTCAAAACCATAGAAAATTATTTTAATATAGTTATATTTAAGTATATTCCTTATTTATTTACTTGATTTTGATTTTATTGAAATTACTAGATTAGTATAAACCTTTGTAATTAAACTGAGATGTTTGTTGTAGAGATGGTTTTCTTGGAGGCACATATTCAATCCAGAATGTGTAAGCATAGGTTAAGTGTTTATCTAAAACTTCTGAGATCTGTAAGCTAGAACAAATTTCTCAGTCATGATCCCTCATTCTGTCAATCTGTAACCATTTCATGAAGTAATCATCATTAGAGTACTGATTGCCCTTCTTTGAGAAGTCATAGAAGATAACTTAGTTCCCAGCCTTGTCACCAGGAATAAACTTAGTGTAGGAATGCTGTATTTAAGAAAATATATTACTGGAATACTATTAGACTTTGGAGCCACATCTGTATATGGAAGGAGAGTTCTTTGTCTGTAAACACACATTTAATCCTTGTGTAAAATTCTGTTTCCTCTGCTTCAGAAGTTTTCCCTGTTTGTTACCAGTTTCATTTTTCTAGTGGGATAGAATGTGCATGTGACATCAGCTTTCTGTCAGAGTTTCTATATTTCTCTTTCATATAAATATGAAAATATTGCAAATACAGCCTCCCTTCTTTGCTTCTGTTTTTTGCCCAGCCTTTCTACATTTAGCAACCAAAACAGAGAGAAATAAAAACAGTATGCTGTAATAAGGAAGTTACTTCAAGTGATTTCGTTTCAATTGGGTTTGGACAGAGTCCATAATTTACCCAGTTCATCCTTCTGGGTGAACTTTACTTGCAGAATCATGGGATAATTTTGTATTTCTTCTTAGTTATTAGATGCACCTGTTGATTTTTTTCATTTAGTCTAATAGTTCTTTTAAAATTCAGGGATTACAGAGCAGCACAGTAGAACAGGGGATGTATCTTCATTGCATATCGTTAGAAGGAGATTGTTTCCTCTTTACATTTTCAGGAAATCACAAGTACATTTGTCACTGCCAGGCAGGATGTTCCCAGATATAATGTTGCATATTTGACTTTTCGAAGTGTCAGTTAATATCTGTTTAAGTGAGTCAGCTAAACAAGCATGTAACTACACCTATATAAACAGAGACACCTGCTATTTCTGCCTTCTCTCCCAAACTTTTCCTATTTGTTAACTATTAAAGCATGAATTTTTTGGTTGAAATTTCATTTTGTTGCATGACCTGTTTTAAAGTGACACTTTAACACTGTACTTCTTTCAATGTTCTCATTGTATTCCTAGGGATTTCATGCAATCTTGGCAATTCTTGGTTTGTCACCTTGTTTTGCAAAGCTGCTGATAAATGAATCATTTGACACAGTCATTTTCTACCAGATGTCTATGTGTTTCACTGATCAGCGAGATCAACAGGTATCTTTTTTTCTTTGACAGTTCCACAGCCTAAAAATGTTGGTGCTTTTTTGTCCTAACTTTTATTTTTTGTCTTTCCATTCAGTTTCAAAGCCTGTGTTGTAGATGTTTTGCTAAAATAGCTGAAAATGATGAGTTAAAAAATACAATGCTGGAAAAAGCATGTATGGAGTACAATAGTATTATGGCTGAATGTTTACTTTTACTGGGAGCTGATGTTAATAAGAAGACAAAGACAAACTCTTTGATCTATCAGGTAATATATGGAAATATTTATACAATTTTATTGCTTACAAGTTTGTGCTTTTGGGTTCCTTTCTGTTGTCATGTAAATATTTATTTGGCTGAACACAGAGAACAGAGACACTGCTCCCACATGTCTACAAGTGCTTCTTGCTAACTGTGACCACCTTTAAATTTAATTTTTTTAAGTGATTTGCATAAGCACTTCTTTATTTTGGTTCGGTGTCAGTTTTAAATAGTCTGAGAGAACCCCACCAATACTGTCTGAAGGGAATTAGGAAGTGTTCACTTCTGCTGGTAGAACTTTGTGGGTGATGAAGCACAGCTGGTTTTGGAACTGGCCATCCATTCACAGAGTGTGATGTAGTCAAATCAATGTAGGAAACCACAGTGGACTTATTAAAGTAACTGAAAATATTTCTAGAAAATGTTTTTAATATTCACAATCAACACTGGTCTATGTAGCAATGCAGACTTGGAGATTGGGAGGAGCTGACTGAACCATAGAAACATAAAGGTTGCAAAAGACTTTCATGATAGTGAAGTCCAAATTTTGGCTGAAACCACCTTGTCAACTAAGCCAGAGCATTAAATGCCACATCCACTTGTTTCTTAGACACTTTCAGGGATGGGGACTCCACCACTTAGGGTTTCAATGCTTAACCACCCTGTCAGTGAAGATATTTTTTCTGATGTCCAGCATGAGCAGCCCTGGAGCAGCTTGAGGCCATGTCCTCTTGTCCTGGCACTGGCTGCCGGGGGGAAGTGGCTGATCTCTACCTGGCTGCACCCTCCTTTCAAGTAGTTAAAGCCAGCAGAGCTGAGCTCACTATCATTAGGCAAGGCTTGATGAGACTGACTATTGTTGCCTGTTCATTAAATATCCAGATGATAACCCCTAAGTGTCTATTTTCCACTAAACAGATAAATAAGTGGAGTTGCCATAGCCACATTAAATAACCAAAGTAGATAAATTACCATTCATTTCTGCCTGAAAATTGTGTGCACTCATGACAAAAATTACAATTGCAGATCTTAAGCATTTGGTACATTTGGACAAAGCCTTGATGAAAGTTAAAATTGGTACTCTGTGACCTTAGGCAGGCATATGTTCCAAGGAATAAGGAATTGCATAATTGAGAAAGAGACACAATCCTTAAAATAAAGTCACTCTGAGACAAGCATATTTGAGACAAGCATCTTAATGCAGTCTGAGCTTTTACTTGAATGCTTCATATTCTTGGTTTGTTTTAACTGTTTTTTTAATTGCTTTTCTCTGTTAGGTTTGTGAGAAAGGAAGTAATCCTAAATTGGTGGAATTGTTATTAGCCAGTGGTGCTCGAGAGCAGGATGTTCGGAGTGCTTTGACCATCAGTATAAAGAGAGGAGACAGCCAAATCATCAGCTTGCTCTTAAAGAAACTTAGCCTTGATGTCACCAACAGCAGTATTTGTCTTGGAGGATTTGGTTTTGGCAGATTAGAGCCTTCCTGGCTCATTCCTTTGTTCCCAGATAAACTGACTCAAACCAGAAAACAGAGTGAGTATATATAGAAATTGCTGTACAAAATGTGTACAGAATGTGTCAATTCTTCTGATGATACTATGAATGTGTTTTAGGTGAAGACTTTCAGCTGAAAATCTCTTCAGAGCATTCAGCTTGCTATAGAAAGTTTGGCAAAACTTGAAAATAAATCAAGTTATTTCTGTAATTTTTTGAAGCTACTTAGATTTCTTGGAGATTATTTTCTTTTCCATTTCTTGTACATATAGATGCAGGTTCTGCACTGGCAAGGATGGTGCTCAAATTCCAGATGAAGAACATTTCAGAGGACAGATCAAGAGCCTCCTCTGATCCAAACTTGTCTGAAGATGGAGTGGACAGAAACTATGACTGGAATTTCATACCTGACCCATTAGTGGACAGTATTTTTCCTTTGAGTGATGATATTGATAGTGAAGGTAATTGTTTTTCTTTTCTTTTTTGCTTTTAATAATCCAAATCTAACGTACTAGGGTAGACTGTAGCCATAAATGAAATAAAGTTGTTTATTTGTATTTGAGATTTAACACCTCCCATGAAGAAAAAACTTCTATCTAAAATTTTATTTGGGATAACATTGGAAAATAGTTTGTGGTGAGTATGTGCGTCATCTACAAAACTAAGACCTTGAAGAATTTTACCCAGTTATACATTTAGAATTAGTTTGTCATGTGTTCAGTGGTTTTTAGAGAGAAAGAGTAAGATTCTTGCAACTGAATTTCAATTTGACTTTTTCTGTCTTTTTCTGAGCTGCCTTTATAGCCTATGACAAAAAGCAAGAGCTTCAAGAGCCCAATTTGTCTCATCATGAAGTCAGGTGTATTGTGATCTAGAAACTCATCTGTTCCCTGGGTAATCTGTAAATAAAGTTCATACAACCAGATCTGCTATAGAGGACTATGTTATTAACAAATAAAGTAGGTGAAACAAGCCCTATCCCAAAGATAACTAATTGATCTGAAAGTGTAAATGACAGGTTTATGTTCAGGCAAACAACATTCTTTGTAACCAGGACATTTGAATGCCTTTAACTTACAGAAAGACAGCATTTGTGTCTGTAATACCAGCAACTTAATAATTAAAGTAACCTTAATTATTAATTTTTTTTTTCTTGTTGTTCAAATGTTGCTCTTGTTTTAGAGCAGCTGGTTACTTAAAATAAACACAGATGAAGAATTTGAATTTTGGAATCAGAGAATCCTAAGGAACTTTTTTATTCTGCTTTGGTTTTTTCCGTATATCATTCAGCACCACTTTTAATTTCTGTAGGCCTGTTTGTTGCCCCATGTAGAAAAGTTGTTATCCTAAAAAAATGCAAGAGTGATTTTGGGGTTTTAAAAGTAGCTTTGAGAAGAGGGACATCAAATGTCTCCAGATAATGACATCAAATGTCTCCTAAATCACTAAATCCAGAGTGACATTTGATGTTTCATTCTCAATAAATGTGGGAGTGCCAATTTATCTATTTAAATACAACTCTTTTCTATTTTAAAAAATTATTTACACTGAAGTAGCAGAAACATGTGCTATGAAACATGCATAATAATCCCAAGCCAATGGAAATTTTGTATCATAAATCCTCAGTGCAGGTCCTGCAATCACCTCCAGGTCCTACTTGAAGAATGTCAAGTGAGTTTGGCCCTTCTGCTCTAAAACACGCTGACAACATTCTTGGCCTATTGCACACAGAATTGACCAGTGAGATCCTGCCAGTACTGAAATGCTTTTGAAATGCATCTCTTCTTTGTACATCAGCATCTATAGTACAGTTGAATGATGAGCCTCATCTTTAAACACATTTTCTCACCTATTTCTCTTCCTGTGTTCAAGGAAATGAAGGCTCACTTTTTACAAAAAAGAAGTCCAATTCCATTGCAGTTGCTGATTTATATTGTAGGGAAATGGCATGTCAGAGAGGTTCTCCTACTTTGCTGCGACATTCCTACTCTGTGGTAAGTCAGATCCATGCTCATTCCAGGTTTTTAAGTCCATCTACATAGCCTACTCCAAAATTGTTAATAATCAAGTGATAGGAAAGGTCATGTAACCAATATGGGCTTTGTCTCATTGTTGCCATTCAGTGTTTCCTTCTGCTGTGGTGCACTGTGTGGATGAGTTTATGTCAGAAAAAAATTATGATCGCTAAAGAGTAGACACCCTTTTGAAGTGTTCAAATTTCCAGTCTGGTGTTCAAATGGAAATACAGGGATCATGAGCCCAGTCACAATAAATAACTTCCCCTTAGTGAAGCTGATCTTCAGTAATGATCCATGGAGAGAGACTGATTCCCTAAGGAGACATAAGAGGACAAATTGGTGGAATAGAAGTCAGGTTCCTTTGGAAGGAGCTTGTCTCTTTCCATTAACTGTAAAGGTAAACTGGAGAGACTGGCTTTCCTAGAGAGGGTTATGTTTTGTAATACTCTGCTTCATTCTATTACTGCACTCTGGTGAAAGTCATTCTGGGTTGCCAGAAATGCACTACTTCCATTGCACTTTAAATCTACCATTCTTTCATATTTCATGGATCAATATGTTTTATAAGGTGTGACCTATTGTTGTTTTGAGTTCAAGTGTAGTTTTTTGTGTTCTTCCTATAAGCTCTGATAAAAAGAAATCACAATAAGAAGAGTTTTACTGAATTTGGATGATTTCAGAACATGCATGTGTTCCTAAATACTTTTTCTCTTGGATTTTGCAGGGACCTGGCTCAGATTATGAACCATTAATGAAACAAAGACGAAAACTCTTGCTCTCAGATGAATCCCCCAGTAAGTAAACTGTACAATTCAAGGTATATAACAGATTTTGCAGCCTTAAGACTTTCATAAGCATAGCATGCAAAGATTTGAGACACATTATGTATTTGTTTAAGAGGAGGATACATTTTGGAAATACTGGAGTAAAGTACAAATAATGCATATATAGAGATTTTTATTTCTTGGACTCCACAAATAATTTATGTAGGCAATGAAGTTTCATGAGTGCCCTTATTAGCTTTCAAAAATTCCTTCTGTTGTGCAGTGCATAAACATTCACCTCTTCCCTTTCCCTACTGTCTTATAAATTTCTGTGTCTTAATAGAATTCTTCATGGATTTGGATCTTAACCAATATCCAAACATTCACTCTCTTCTGCATCTTTAGATCCCAAGCTAAATGATTGTAATTTTACCTAAGTGATAGTGATAAATTAAATAATGGTATTTTCACATTTTTGTTTTACTAGAAGGCATCTCAAAATTGTCATCACATATGAGATCATCAGACAGTCTTTCTTCATTGATCTCAGAGAAAGAATATATTAAATCACTAGATCTTTCATCAAACGAGCTGGAGAACATCGATGCCATCAGCCAGAACAGCTGCTTAACTAGTCATCTGGAACACCTTGAGAAACTGGAGCTCCACCAAAATGCTCTTACAAACATTCCAGAACAACTGTGTGAAGTAATTCTGCATAGTTTTATGTAACACAAGTTGAAATTAGTTAAAATAAAGTGTTGATTTCTAATAATGTAATCCATATATATTTTAATAATGTATCCATAGCAATATTACTCAAGAATATGGGTGTATATTTTGGCATGCCTGATACATTTACTCAACTTTCATTCAGTGGATTCATGTTCATTAGAAATAGAAAAGTATTTTCATGGGATTGTTTTAAGTAATTTACTGCAGAGAACTGGTTTAAGATGTGTGATATTAAGTAGCATAATAATGGCAATGGAACTGCAGGCAATTAATATCTTAAATTTTATTAAATGGAGCTAATTGTTTTTGAATAATGCCCTCTACTTTATTTTTTTTGTAGAAATATTATAGGTTACATTGGTGTGATTGCTATTTTCTGCTACTTTTCTATAGTGAGATAAATATAAATAAATTAATAATTTGTATAAAAATATAACTCAGTTGCAAGCATATAAATTAATCTTTTCTTTTAGCTTTTTACAAACAAATTACCATTTCTTTCAGAACTTGAAATGCCTGACTTACCTGGATTTGCACAGTAACCGATTTAGCGCTTTCCCGCCGTACTTACTGCGGATGAACTGCATCACAAACCTCGACATCTCACGGAATGACATCGGCCCTTCCTTTGCTTTCGATCCCAGCCTCAGATGTCCAACTCTAAAGCAGCTCAACCTTTCATACAATCAGCTGGTGTGCACTCCTGAATTTCTTACAAGTGTAGCTGAAAATCTGGAGCAGCTCTCGCTGGAAGGGTGAGTAGCATGAGTAAATGGACTGTAGCATAACAAACATAATAGGAAATAATAGATTTGCCATGCAAAATTATGACTCTTTACAACATGTAAAGGATTGTTTAGTCACTGGTAAAATACTGACATTGTCTTCCAAATGTGTAAATTGCTACATTTTTGTAGTTGGATTACAACATACAAGATATGAGAATGACTTTGGACCTTGATAGACTCTGATAGCATTGCTGTTCCATTAACATACTAAATAAGTTGTAATTCAATTTCTTTCTGCTGTTGTACTATTAATCCACTGGGCTGTGTAGTCTGACATATTCAGCTAGGTTTTCTGTATACACAGTACAGTTTCCACTGTATTTCATATGCATAAAGCTTTTCTGGAAGTAATAGTAATGTAATTATAGGTATTGGTATGGATATGTTTTAAGCCACAGAAGGAGGTTAAAACATGTAGCTTTTTGTTTGCCAGCACTTATTGTCATATTTCTTAGTGAGGTAATTCATACCCATGTGATATTCTTAACAATGAGATTGGTGATAGCTCTGTAAACTGCAGATACTGTCTCATTCATTTCCTACAGTTCATGCTAAATGAGATGGTGAACTTTGTTAGTAATGCTACCCTGGCATAACAGTGGATGGATCTTTTATCTCTGTGTTTTGGGGATCTTTCTCCTCCTTTCATTAGTGTTCTTCTCCCCAGAATACGTTGTGTAGAATTATATACTCATCCGGAATTGCATTCCATACAGGAATTATTTTTTAAAAAAATTTGTAGGTTGTTAGTAATTCTGTAATATTGCAAACACATACTTTTAGTACACAGAACCTCTCACAAATGCAGCAATCCTCTTTGCATGGGACTGAGCTCCGGTATGTAATCTGAAAATTAAAACTTGCAATATATTTTGACCCTTGCTCTCCAAATTAATTAAACTGATTTTAATATCAGTCATTTATTCCATGTTGCCACATGTACTAGTGGTTTTGCTGACTAGTCAGTTTTTTTGTAGATAAAGTTTTATTTTTGCTTTACTGGTGTAAGGATGACTTTGTCAGATCAACACTACTTTCACCTTTTACCTAATAGTTTCTAAATAAAACATGGATTGTGTTTTTTCTTGTTGTTATCATAGAAACAAGATTTCAGGCTTATGTTCGCCCCTATGCTTGAAAGACCTGAAAATTTTAAACATTAGTAAGAACAATATTTCATCCCTTGCTGAGAATGTCTTCATGGGCTGTACAAAACTGGAGCAGTTCAATGCCAGGATGAATGTTCTTGGTGAGTATCTGTTAAAATAGGATTCACCTTCTAGAAATTATTCCAAGTCACAAAATTCCTCTGCCCACCAACATTTGGAGTCTTGGGAGAACAGGAAAGAGTAATACAAGTACTAGTCCTTGTTTATACAGTTTCCTAAGCATCAGCTTTTGATCACTAAGCATAGAGCATGCTTCCAGTCATTTGATCTGACTCACCCAACTCCTCTTGTTCCTGCATTTGGAGTGGATGCTGTAAAAATGACTGAGTGCACTTGAGACTGTACACACTGCTGAGGAAGGTTCAAAGAAGAGAAAATCACTAAGATTTAGCATGCAAATCTAGTACTAATTCAGGTTTAATACTGTACTGTAATACATAGATGCATCCTGGCTTGTGCCAGGAACAGTGTGGCCAGCAGGAGCAGGGCAGGGATTGTCCCCCTGTGCTCAGCACTGGTGAAGTCACACCTCAATCCTCTGTTCAGTTTTGGGCCTCTCACTTCAAGAAAGACATTGAGGCGCTGGAGTGAATCCAAAGGACAGAGGAGCTGGTGAAGGGTCTAGAGCACAAGTCTGATGGGGAGCCTTGGGGGCAACCTTGGCACTCTCTACAACTGCCTGAAAAGGAGGCTGCAGCCAGTGGGGTTGGTGTCTTCTCCCAAGGAACAGGCAATAGGACAAGAGAAAATGGCCCCAAGTTGTGCCTGGGGAGGTTAGGTTGGGTATTAGGGAAAATTTCTTCACTGAAAGAAGCACTGCAATAGGGCTGCACAGAGAAGTGGTTGAGTCACCATCTCTGGAGGTATTTGAAAGACATGTGAATGTGGCCTTTAGGTCTTTAGTGGTGGACTTGGCAGTGTAGTGTTAATGGCTGAGCAATAATCTTAGAGGTCTTTTCCAACCTCAATGATGCTGTGATTAAATATTTACCACACTATATCCACCATTATCGTCAGAGCAAGAGAGATTTGGTTCAGTTCCCTGCATGCAGGTGTCATTTGGGACACCCTGAATCATCCCCCTGGGCTTTCAGCTTCTGGTCCAGAAAAAGCAGATCTTCCATAGCTCCTGTGTTTTATCTTCAAACCTTGTGCACACAGCTCAGGTAGCACAGGGCAGATCCCCTTCACTAGAGACCAGTGTTAAGGAACTGAACTTTCCTTAACACAAACTTGACTTTAGTCCATCCAGAGTGTGGGTCAGTGGCTTAGCATATTTATTGTAAAATAAAAAAAATAGCATATTTTTTGTAAAATAAAAAAATAAAAATTATACAAATTGGATTTTCAATGATACCATGAGAGTTCATAAATTTCTGTTAGAATTTATTCTTTCAAGACATAAAATCTTCCATTTAGAAATTACTGTCACATTATTTCAGAAGGTGAATCTTTGAATTGCATTAAACACAGCTGAACAATTAGACTCATTTTTATAAGAATGAATCAGTGAAAAAGACCCAACAAATCCTAGGTCACATGGGAATCTTTTGTATACTTGCAGTACAGTAAAGTGTAAGTAAGATTATTTTGGTGTTTAATGCCACCAGGAGATGAAGGATAACAATGTATAATTTGTTAAAAGATGATATATTAATTAATTTTGGGACTTTAGTTTTTAATAAGCTTTAAGAAAAAGGATTTGAACTCTGCCTTTGGTAGGTGATACCTTTGTATGAAAATGATAGACTGACCTTCTAGTCTGTCTAAACTCCAGTCTTTAAAATAATTTAAACTGTTCTTAAAATCATAGGATTAACCTCTTTTTCTGCTCTAGAAAAGATACCTGACTTGTCATCCAGCATAACAAGTTTAAAATTATCTCAGAATTGTTTTATTAATGTTCCAGAAGCAATTCTTCTTCTACCACAGTAAGTTACTCTTTTATTCATTAATGTTAATGTCAAGTTCTTGATAAAGAAAATCTGATGACAGAATTGTTGTTCTGCAGAAAATTCTGCATGGTTTACTGATTTTCAGGGAATCCTCACTGGTTAAATCCAGAACTTGGTAGCTTTTAAACTGAAGACAAATTAGTCACATTTTCTTCATGATACTGAAAAATTCTGTTCCTCAGATTCAAATTGCTGTTGTTGAAAATATATTCCTTGACAGCTGAAGCTGTCAATTCTTTAACTGAGAATACTAGAATTCTCATATTTCCTTGGAACCAACAATAAAAATATATCAGCAATTTTTTTAGTTCTGCAGACTTTTGCACAAGACTACTGAGATTAGTTTTTCACTTCCTAAATAACATGAGATACTTATTCTCAAAGAAAAACACTTCCTCCAGAAGGAGTTGTGGTAAAGAAGCATGTGACATTTATTTTGGTATACATTCAAAGCATTGCTTGTGTGAAAATTGGACTTTTGCTTTTTTTATAAAAGTTGCTGACCTTAACAGATCACTAGAATGAGATTGTGGAGGGGGTGCCTGGAAGGGGTGATCCAATAGGTGTGGGGAGGTGTGAGTGCTGATGGCACCAGAGAGAGGGCAGATCCACAGATTTGGAAATTTATATTACTGAGATGAACATGACATTGCACAATTCCAGCATGCTAACATTCACAACTGCAGATTTAATGGATGTGCTGAAAAAATGCAGTTTTCAGGCTCTACATCTCACAGCTCAAACAAATCAGGAAGGTGTTGCATGCAATTTTGTGTGCTTCATGTTTCATTGTAATACAGACTCGTCCAATAGGTCTAGGTGAGCTGTGTAATTTCTGCACATACATATATTTGCATACAATTATATCTACTTGTATTTGGATTTCAGTCAGAAAACCATCTCTTCTGATAGGTAATCCACTTGTTTATTAAAAATTAATACAGCTTTGGTTTCAGCTAATTTGGGTTTTATTTTTTCATTTGCTAACTTCTCTCTTTTTTATTTTCATATTTTTAGTTTGAGATCAGTAGATTTAAGCCAAAACAAGATCACAAGCTTGCCTGGACCGATGCACTGGAAATCACTAAATTTGAGGGAGCTGTTATTTAATCATAATCAAATAGATGTCTTGGACTTGAGTGAAAAGGCATGTGCATGGTCTAGGCTAGAAAAGCTACACCTCTCCCACAACAAGTTAAAGGAGGTAAAGTGTAAGATTCTACCTAGAGAAAATGTAATTGCTTTTCATTTGAATGCAGGTTTTCAATGTTCATTTGATTTTTGTGTCACCTCTCATACAATTGCATTGTGTTAGTGAAATGTTATGTAAGTGCAAATATTTCCTTCCTCTGTGAAGGAAAATTGCTATATGCTATTCAGCTTTTCTGCCTGGAATGTGTCATATACTCAGTTTGTATACTGAATTACTTATAAGGTCTTTTCTCTCTTACTGTGGGATATTTAGGTCTGTTTATTACAAAAAAATGAACTGCAACAGTAAAAATAATACCTAGTTCTGTTAAATAATTAATGTATTCATGTTCCTCCTTTTTTTAACATTTAATTGCCCATTAAATGTTCTTTTATTTAGATTCCTTCTCAGATTGGCTTCCTAGAGAACTTGACTTCTCTGGATGTAAGTCATAATCCTGATTTGAGATTCTTTCCCGATGAAATGGGAAGACTGTCCAAAGTCTGGGATCTTCCTTTGGAAGGACTCCATCTTAATTTAGACTTCAAGCATGTGGGATGCAAAGCCAGAGACATCATCAGGTCTGTTGCCCTATTGTTCTTGAATATTCCTGGTTTGCTTTCTTGGGATTTGCAGTAAAAAAAAGAATTATTGAGAAGATAACATGCTGTTTTGAAAAGACATGCTGGTTTGTCAGATGAAATCCAGCATGCTGTTCTGTGGGAGATTATGATAACAACACACACAGATAAAATAGAGTGGTTTAGACCATACTATTATCACCTCTTGAATTTGATGCTTCCACAAACTGTGCAATAAGTGATGCTTACCAATTATTTGTAATATGTTTATTGTGTTCCCCAGTTCCTCTGTGCACTGCACAGAGCACAATTTTGGGATAATTACAAAGCAAAAAAAGACATATTCTGAATTAAACTTTAGCTTTCAAATCAGAAATTAGAGTAGACAGTTAAAAGAACAGTAATATCAAACTGTAATATCAAATATCAAGATATTGAAAATTTGAAGAAAATTGCATGGTTCTAGATTTTTCTTTGTTCTTGAGTTCTGTTCATCTTTTTCTTTGTTTTACACTTCTGTGAGTTTTGCAAACTTTTTCTACCAGGTTTCTTCAGCAGCGACTGAAGAAGGCTGTGCCTTATAACAGAATGAAGCTGATGATTGTTGGAAACACTGGCAGTGGGAAAACCACCCTGCTGCAACAGCTCATGAAAAGCAAACGAACAGAATTAGGCTCTCCAAAAGCTACAGTAGGCATTGATGTGAAAGACTGGATCATTCAAGGGAAGGGCAAGATGAAGAAGGAGCTTATATTAAATGTGTGGGACTTTGGAGGTATTTCCTGAGTTGATTTTCCTTTATTATTGTCTTTTCTAACATTTTAATGCATTACTTATTCTTAGAGTCAGCCTGTGGTAATTCAAACTGGGGACAGTAGAATCACAAATGTACACCCAAAGTCCAATAACTACTTATAAATTAGTGGATTCCACTATGAATTTGTGGATTCTGTAAATTCGCAGCTAATCCCTCAAAGCCTCAGGAATTTCTTACCACCAAATGTCATTTGACCACTCATTTCAACTATAATATTTAGAATAATCATTTCAGAATAGTAAGAAATTGCTTGTAATCACCAGAAGAATCTTTCATTAAACTCTGTTTCTCCATTTTGTAGTCCAGGTCTCTCTAGGCTCTGCAATATCACAGGTTTGTAAGGTCACAGACAACAAAGCACTTAGGATGAGTCTTTGAACCTTGTATTTCTGGAAATCTTTCTAAGTTTGGGGGAGTACAGAAGCACTTCTAAAATCCAGGGCTAATTGAGGCTGTAGAAAAGTTATTTTTAAACAGAGGTCTGTCATCATTTAAATACAGTCTATCACAATGCATAAGCTCAGACCAGTGCCATTCAAGCTGGATGTTCAGCTTTAGTTGTAATTTTAAGTGCTTAATTATGTGAATTTATTATGTGAAGTTGCTGAAAGTAGAGGACAAAGGAAAAGAAGAAAGTAAAGGGAAAGGAAAGAATAAGAGAGAAATTCAGTATTTAAAAGAATCACAACCTTTTAAGTTGTCTATGCAGCAACCGTGTTTATCCAGTTAAATCTTACATTGGTATAAAACCAGTGTATGTGTTTAAACATTACACTTCAATCAGTGAGCTACCACAGAGTGCCTTCCTAAAATTCGTAGTTTTTATGGTTTCCTGTCAATTTATATGAATTTCTACAAACATTAATTTCACTTCTGAACTCGTGGTCTGGGGACATGTGTTCCTCTGCCTTTTTGTGATCTGAAGATGTTCAGTCAAGGAAGTACTAAACAATGGAAAATTTTGGTCATTAGGACAAGAAGAGTTCTACAGTACCCATCCTCATTTCATGACCCAGAGGGCTTTATATCTTGCTGTTTATGATCTCAGCAAAGGACAGGCAGAGGTGGATGCTATGAAGCCGTGGCTTTTTAACATCAAGGTAAGACTTACAGAATGGAATTCTCCTTTCCAGGGAGCTGTAGGTGAACAGCAAATTAACCATAAATATATATAGTGGAAGAAGAAAGAAAATTGTTCAAAAAGTAAGAAAGAACAATAATATTAAACAAGAGCTGAAATACATCATGAATTGGATATGACAGTAATTCTAGACATAAAAAGACATGATCAGCACCATTTTGGACTTGAAATTGTACAAAGTGATGTGCAAAAGAATAGTTTGCATATTCTGGCAATATTTTGAATTTACTGATAAAAATAAGAAAGGAATAGGATTAAATAAATAATGAGTTAAACTTGCATTTTTTTTTACACCAGTATAAGTTTTGGGGAAATCTGAATTAGACTAATTTAAAACTGACTAGATACAGGCTTGAAACCATGCTATTAAATGTATGCTTAGTATCCTATTATTAATAGGAATTATTCCAGAACTGTGATAGGGAATGGATCCGAGAACCTCCCTATGTATTTGTCATTTTGTCTAAGTGTTTATCTCCATTTATGGAGCCATTCCATGGTGAGTGAGCATTACTTGTCTTTTCTTTTTGTAGGATGCTTAGCCATGAATGGGCAATACACTCACATAAAGAGTTTGTTTACTGTTCCTGTTAATGAACTTGTCTTTTCCACTCTTTTCACCTTGGGCAGTGATACAGGACACAGCAATCAGTTTAGTGTTGATGAAAATCACTTCTGATGTGCTCTCCTTTGCTGTGCAGTACCTGCTGATGTTTCCTGCTGCCCTGTTCCAATGACAGCTAGCAAAGTACCATTTCTTTTGGCTATTCCATTTTGTTGGATGTTCTTAATGAATAATGTCCCTCTATTTTAGTGCCAACAGTGTTAATCTGCAAAGAATGAAATACAGATGTACACTCCTTCCTTTTAGAAAAAGCTGATTTTTAAATATTTCTCTTTTGCAATAGACAGCTCTCTGAATGTTTGACTAAATCGCTCACATTTTATGTGAATATAAAACTCTAAAATCAACATTTGCTATTGAGTTAATCAACAGTATGGATCTCACTATCAGGCTCGAGCATCAACATCCCCTGTGATTCTTGTTGGCACTCATCTGGATGTTTCTGATGAAATGCAGCGTAAGGCCTGCGTGAGTAAAATCACCAGAGAGCTGCTGAACAAGCGAGGCTTCCCAGCAATCCAGGATTACCACTTTGTCAATGCCACAGAAGAGTCTGATTCCATCATCAGACTTCGGAAAATCATCATAAAGGAGAGTCTTCACTTCAAGGTGAGATACATACTGGTTTTAATGTTGAAAACATCCTTGTTTGACTTAAGTGAATGCATTTTGAACATTATTGCATAATTAAATAAATTCCCATGTGATAGCAAAGTCATCTTGCCTTCTATAAAGTGTTACAGCAAAATAGTGAATGAAAATCACCAGGTTTGTTTTAATTTGATTTTCTTCCCAGAAAATTAACTTAAAATCCCAGCAAAGTTCTGTTTTCAAGCACTAGGGCCATAAATCAAGTATTCAATGAAAAACAAGCCTTCTTTGTCTTACAAAGAAATTTCATTAAAACCTTGGTTTCTTGGGCGGTACCATGTAATTACAGTAAGTATTGCAAGATTTCAGGGGACAGGAAATAGGATGTTGTGGTTTGTGAAAACCAACTGATTTCCCATTTACTGTTTTCAGTTTACATAGCATGAAACTATTTCTATAAAGAGGAAAGTGAATTAAAAAGCAGGAAAGGAAGATCCTGTGGTCTGAGTGATCCTCCTAGATTGGAATATCTGCACTTGTAATTCTGTCTCCAAAGTCATCCCAACTCATTCCCTGCTCTATCCTTAGCCACAACATGAAGCCCTGAGTGTGAATGAAGAGATCTGCCCAGGCATGGAGCTTGTAGAAAGACAGGATCTTATCTGTAACAAAAAGAATATACTTTTTTTTTTAATTTATGCAACAACACATTTTTCATTTTTCATTTATGTCATAGCACATTAAAGAGAAAAGGTGATGTCCTGTGCTACTTAAATCAATGGCAGAGCTTCGTGAATCATACCAGAACCCAAATTTCTTCCAAATGACTGTTTGGAAGATTTTATAGAGCAAATGATGTATTTATGACTAGCCTCACTCAAGTGGTGCTACAAATGAGTTAAAGTGTACACACATCTCTTGTTTCTCTCAGGAATTAGCAGCTTAGCTATATCCAAATTGTCTCTAACTTCATTCCAGTGCAAGGAACAGCTAACCAGTCCTAAATGGTGAGGAGGTGCCCTCTCAAGTGAAATGGGTTAATTCCTCCTCTCATACATCCTGTAGGCATGAACTGAGATGGTGTTGTTATGTGGCTCTGTGTCTCACCATACTTATTGAACACCCCAGAGAAGTTCTGCTTGTTGAAAAATGTTGTTCCTTTAATGTCTACATCTCTTGAGACTATGACTTACACAGATGTAAGGTGGCCTGAAAGAAATGAGATAATTACCATAAATTATGTAGGTAATTTGTGAAAGGAATGTTACAAGGCTGCAATCTCTAATCTGCTTAGAGATTAGACCACATTAGTTAAGTATTCAGCATTGTCATCAAGTACTCCGGAGTCTTTGAAATTACACAAGGTACTAATTTCATCTGCACAAGGTACCAATTATATTTTTGACACATTAAAAACATCACAGTACATTGGTGAGAGAAAAATTACAGTTATGAGGCCAGTTTGTAAATATTGGGAAAGTTGTTTCCCATTTCCTCAGAAAAGTTGATCAGTCAGCACGCATGGAGGAAGGAAAACCTGACTGGGTACTAGTGATTACCAAATACCAAAGGGTGTCTGCAGGAAGGAAAAGAGGCTCAGAGCACCCATTTGTGTCACTCATGTGGCTAAATTTATTTCATTCTATTCTCTTGTCCACTGACTGCCAACAGTGGAGACTTTTAATCAAGCTACTACCCTCTTCCCCCCCATTTACCTAAAGACATGGCTAGAGATATTACATACTACAAGAAGTAAAGGTTTTTATTATTAATTTGTCTATTGCTCTGTATTAACTGAAGATGTATGATACAATCTGCTCATACAGTGAATATTTTCCTTTTACTTTGAACAAAAGTTTCTCTTTGAAATAACATCTTCTGAGAGACCTCATTTATTATTTTTTATGTACAAGTAATATGGAAATATTCTCTGAGTAGTTATTTATAGGAAGACATTATCATTTTAAAAGAATAATTACTTACATCTACCTTTCAGAAGCCATGTTAGTCAATAAATGAGTGTTCTTGGTCCTTTCTGCTTCTATTGAGTGGACATACACTTTATATCTTAGTTTTATTTTCATCATTTCACATGAATAAATTAATACATATATTAAATAATAATAAATGTATTTATTATTTACATACTTTATTATACACATAATAAATAATAAATTTAAGATTATTATTCATAATTTTACAGATCAGAGATCAGCCAGTGGTGGGTCAGCTAATTCCTGACAGTTACCTGGAGCTGGAAAAGAGAATTTTGCTGGAACGTAAAAACGTCCCAGTGGAATTTCCTGTAATTGATCAGAAACGCTTGCTGGAACTGGTACAAGAAGGCCAGTTACAGCTGGATGAAAATGAACTCCCTCATGCAATTCACTTTCTGAATGAATCAGGTAAAATATTCTCTTCCATATGTGTTTGTTAACACTTTGTTGTAAATCTGCAGCTGACAGATCTGTACATGATTTTATGTCTTTCACAAGGTAGCCTCAAAATGGTAAGCTGAGGTGT
Source organism: Agelaius phoeniceus (assembly GCF_051311805.1). Classification (NCBI taxonomy): domain Eukaryota; kingdom Metazoa; phylum Chordata; class Aves; order Passeriformes; family Icteridae; genus Agelaius; species Agelaius phoeniceus. The sequence goes on from NC_135269.1 coordinate 58,935,068, forward strand.
CTAAGCTTGGGTAACATCAGTTTGTTAAACCACATTATTGGGAAGGGAATGCCATGATGTGAAGGATCAGTACTGTAACAATTTATATCTCTTGCTCTCTTTTACCCCTCCTTGGAAACATTCTACTGCTGGTTAGGCAGTACAGTTGCTGAAGAAAGATGCAATTGCTCCAATCACTCAGATAGAATTGTGGTTAGAGGAATACATGTAACAGCTTATCTCAGTGCAGTACTGACTTCTAAAATTAAATAATAAACCACACAGATCTTAGCAAAAATGCAAGTCAGATTAAAAATCTAATGAAAATTCTGAAAATGAAGGTAAAGCTGAGCATGCTGTGCTTGCACTCTACTATTCTGAGATACTGACATCAGTATAGCTGTATTTAGTATTCAAATTGTTTATGTCAAATCATATAATAAAACCAGCCCAGAGCAGAGTGCTTACTTTGCTTAATATGGATCTTGAGCAATGCATTGCTAATTAAGTATTCTTTGTGCAGGTGTTCTCCTTCATTTCCAGGACCCAGCACTACAGCTGCGAGATCTGTATTTTGTAGATCCAAAGTGGCTCTGTAAAATCATGGCACAGGTCAGACTGAACACTTTTTGTGTATGCAATTATGGTACATTTCCCCTGTCTAAAGCCACTGTAACTCATCAGTGTTCCTTCTTCACCATTTCTTTATTGTTTCATGATCTAGAATTTTCTCAAGGACCACATTTTTTTACTTTTTTCTTTTCTGTTTCTGTTGCTTTCTGGACAACTGTGTTATTGCTTGTCTGTTCTTACATTGTAATGCCCTATATAATTTAAACTGCAACACACACAACAATACATGTAAAATTGAAAAACCCCATGGATGCAAGGTAATCCTGCAATATGTTGCCACAGGTTAGAATGAAAGCTGGAACTTTGGGCTAAAGGCTGTAAGAATGAGGGAAAATTGTAATTGTATGCCAGGTACAGATGGCAGAGACAAGTGAGTGGAAGTGAAGTTGGAATGGGAGAGCAGCAGATAGACTGCTTGAGTGACACCATGAAATGGTGATCTAGAAACACTCTCAAAATTTATTATATATATTCAGATTTTCTAACCTCTGAAACTTTTATCTAATGATGAATGTACACCTGAAATTGTTTCACTTTTTTTAAAAGATTCTGATGGTGAAAGTAGAAGGCTCTTCTAAATACCCTAAGGGAATTGTGAAGCGTTCAGATGTGGAAAAATTCCTTTTGAAGAAGAGCAAGTTCCCTAAAATCTATATGTCACAATACTTTAAGCTTCTGGAAAAGTTTCAGATTGCTTTGCCATTAGGAGAGGACCAACTACTAATCCCAAGCAGGTAAGCAAGGAGCTAAACCCACAAATGACAGCCATAGAGATTGATCAAAATTGAAACCTCCCATCAGGCTAACTAGTTTCACTGATCATCAGAGCAATTTGGTACATGAAAGCATGACAGACTCTTTGTATATTACATTTTAGTAAATGCTTTCAGAAGAGATATGTTAAACTGATCTTGTAGCAGATAAAGCTTATGTATCAACATGCTGGGTAAGTGGAAACTATAAATTATAGAATACTTTATGAGTATAGTACTTCTTTCACAGTTACCATGCTTCAAGACTGCAGCAAGGAGGTTATAATTTAGCTTCACAGCACTGTGCCAGCATTACAGATATTTATTGAAATTTAAAAGATAACAAAACATTTCCATAACTTATTTGCATGAAGTGAGAACCACTGACAAGTTACTCAGAGTCACTATCTCCTTCAAAAGTGTACATACTAAATGTGGTGACAAAAAAGTGCTATGACTTTGAATGTGGTATTTTGGTTTTATCTGAGGCAAATAACTCAGTTTCTCTGCCTCAGTTACAGATTTCCCTAATGTGTTTAGTAATGTTTATGTTGCCTAGTGGAGAGAGTGTTTCATGGCTGCACTGATTCAGATTTTTATGTCCTTCAAAGCCCTGACATAGGAAGATTTTATCTGAATATCTTACCTGCCTTATGTGTGTCTTAACTTTTTCTCATATTTGCATTAAATATCTAATGATCCATTAGTGAGCTACTGTTGGGTTTAAATTACAGTCAGAACTTCACTTTGACACAAGCAAGCATAATAAACAAACACACTATCTGTTAGCTCCCTTACCATCTGGATCATGCATTCATTAATAAATCATGCATTTTACATTATAAATAATATATATGTCATAAGCTCAGATATATTACGTCATCAAATATTTTTCTTCTTTCAGCTTGTCTGATCACAGACCTGTTATAGAGCTTCCCCACTGTGAAAATTCTGAAATTATCATCAGGCTGTATGAGATGCCATACTTTCCTATGGGATTTTGGTCCAGGCTCATCAACAGGTTGCTTGAGATATCTCCTTACATGCTATCAGGAAGAGGTACAAATCTTTATCTTCAAAAGGAATAGCGTGCAAGTTTGCCTTGAATGCCAACCCTGCATGTTAAAGCTTTAGTCCCCAACACTGTTTTGCTTTAGCTAAATTCTGAACACTTCAAAACTGTAAGAAAAAGACAGTGGTTGTTTTTGTAATTTAGACGTATCCAGGAACAGATAGTGCCTGATCTTGCAGTTGTGTGTAAAAGAAAGTTAAGGTTGTGAGTGGTCCATTTCTCCCCTTCACATACTAGAGATAGGGGAAATCCATATGTTTACTGCTATTTGCTTCCACAAAGAATACAGGAAGGGATATGTCTTCCACACAGAAAAACAAACTGCTTTTCTTCAGGTTCATTAATTCTCCCTTTATTTAAGTCTCAAAGCTATGCTTTTATCAGAAAGAGGGGATATGTTTTTACTTTTTTTCCAAGAATTCCATGCTTTCACATGGTAATACTCTACAAATATCATCTGTAAATGCCTGATGTCCTGGCATTTGAGTTTCTTCTGAGCATCAAATTCCAGTTGGATCCTGCTATTTCATGAGTATGTAACAGGAAAAATTTAAATCACAGCTTTTTTTCATATTTTGCCTGAGATATTCTGTGCTTGAACCTGAACGTACCTAAGCATTTCTGTAATGCCTACCTGCTGCATGACTTGCCACCTGGTTAAATACAATTTGTGAGTATGCCTTCTAGAACTGAACACAAGTTGACATATATTTCAGTTTTGTGGGGCTGTGCTGCCTGCAAGGTTGTAGCCTTTATTTTGTTTGTTATTTGGGTAAGTATAACCCTACAATCATAGTTATACATTCAAAGTACCATGAGTTATTCTGAATATTTTAAAATTGACATTCATATTGGAGATCAGACTTGTCATCTAATTTTGTGTTTTCTAGAGCGAGCTCTTCGTCCTAACAGAATGTACTGGAGACAAGGCATCTACTTGAACTGGTCTCCTGAGGCTTATTGTCTAGTGGAATCAGCAGAATTTGACCACAACCCTGACAGTTTTTTGAAAATCACAGCACCTTCTTGCAGAAAAGGTTAATTATTCCTGAGCCTGAATTTTGCTCCAGTTTGATTGCAGCTTGGCATTTTGGTTTGTTGTGCTTCTGCCTTTGGAATATAGAATTTGTCTTTGCAATTAAAAGTATGGCAGACTGGGTCTGTAATTCCCCTCTTTTTGTTTCTCAAAGGGTGCATCCTTTTGGGGCAAGTTGTGGATCACATAGATTCTCTTATGGAAGAATGGTTTCCAGGTTTGTTGGAAATAGATGTTTGTGGTGAAGGGGAAACACTGTTGAAGAAATGGGCGCTGTACAGCTTTCAAGATGGTGAAGAACACCAAAAAATACTACTTGATGACTTGCTTAGGAAGGCTGAAGAAGGTATATATTTATGCCATTTGAGGTTTATAGAGGTGCACTTGTATCTACACAAATACTATGCAACATCCCCTTTATAACATTTGTGTATTTCATGTTATTTAAAAATGTTTCATTTCCATAAGAAAAAATTAGTTTAAGTCAAAAGCAGTTTGGGGTTTTTTATGTCAGAGCTGTCTAGTATATATAAGAATAGAATATGAGACATTGCATCTACTCTGTGTAGTTATATAAAAATAGCCATAATGGAAAGAATCATTTTGTCATAATACTGATAATGCAGCTTCAATCTTGGAACTGAATCCAGCAGATAGCAAAACTAATATTTGATCTCTTGGTTGGATCACATAGCACAGTAATTTAAAAGACAATATTCAGTATGGCATTCTACATACTGACAGCATTCTTTCTTTTTACAGACACAAAAATTATGTCTTGGTTAGTGTTACATTGCAGCCATTTTTTTCACATTTAATAGGTACATATATAGAACCTTGAAAATACTTAAACATGGAGGAACCAAGAATTTGAATGGCAAACTTAATTAGTATCTATGTCTGTGTGCATGCATATGCATACATATATATATATATAAGCACATATATTAATCTTATTTTAGGTACATTGATCTTATGCATTCTCAGAGGTCCTCATGCCTTTCAGTGCTTTTTCACTGATACCTTTCTTTTTTTTTTTTTTTCATTTTCATTTTCTCTTTTGTTTTTCTTAGGTGACCTTTTGGTAAATCCAGATCAACCAAGACAGACCATTCCAATTGCTCAGATTGCTCCTGATCTGATACTTGCTGATTTGCCTAGAAATATTATGTTGAACAATGATGACCTGGAATTTGATGAAGCTCCTGAATTTCTCTTGGGTAAGCATTATTTTGTAGGGTGTGGGTTTTTTATGGAGATTATGTAAACAAATCTATTGAAGTCAGTTCTGCAACATATGAAAAGCATTTTGGAGATTTATTTTCTGAAGAAATGTATTATTTTAAAGTATTCTGAATTCCAGGTTATTGAGTTTTGAATTTTCCATTAATTTGTGCACTAGGACACTGCTTTTTATGTGTTTAGTTTACTGATCATGAATCTTAACACAGTAGATGATCCACATATTTTAAAACTGAACCCTTTCAGCTTCTTTTTGAGACATGGTTGTTATCCCTTTTTTAATAATACTCTTCAATGTTATTGTTGAAAAGGTGATGGTGGCTTTGGATCTGTGTACCGTGCATCCTATGGGGGTGAAGAGGTTGCTGTAAAGATTTTCAATAAACATACTTCCCTCAGGCTCCTAAGACAAGTAAGAAATCCTGCCTTTTTTCTGTAATGCTGCTTTTGGAATACCAGCCCTAGCAAAGAGTTTTAAAAGTTTAAGTAAATTACAAGTCCTCACTCTAAAACATTCCTCAGTTTACTTCAGATGTAGAGATTATGCTTTTTGCACTATTTCATCTGATTTTACAATTTGCAGGAGCTTGCAGTGCTTTGTCACCTCCACCACCCCAGTCTGGTGTCTTTGCTGGCTGCTGCAATCCGTCCCCGGATGCTGGTGATGGAATTGGCCCTCAAGGGATCTCTTGATCGTTTGCTTCAACAGGAAAATGCAAGTTTAACTAGAACACTTCAGCACAGGATAGCTCTGCATGTAGCAGATGGCTTAAGGTAAATGTGACTTCTGCATTGCTGTAAAAACAGGATATAGCCTCAAAGATGCTATACTGCAGATGAAAAGCTTCTGTTCTCTCATATCTCAAGCAGAATATTTCCTGGCTCTGACAAATTCTTGTCTTTTTATGGTTGATTGGCTGATATGTAATATGTACTTTCATTATCTGTTTTTTTCCTGCTAACAAGTGATGTTCATATAAGTAGAGAAATTGCAAGACTCCAGCTGCAATTTCCATGTGGCTGTTGATTTCTTACTGAAATGTCATAGAAATTAATTTAGTGCATTTTTCAAGTTCTGAAAGTCCATTAATCACCTCACCTCATTGCAGTGTGACTTGAAAATGATAAAACCTGCAAGAGGGTTAAGCTTAAGGTACTAAGATGCATTTTTCAAACTATCAGTGACTCTTCAGATAAAACTTGGTACTAAAAGACTGCAATGTAAATAGTAAAGTAGTAAACAGTAAAATGTATTTCAGAACAATTATAAAGTCATTATCCAGAAAGGCTGTGTCTTGTTGGTGATGTTTGACATTTGTAACACAATATTTCACGTTTGAAAGCACAATTTACTGTTACAAGAATAATGCACTCAGTGTGTGTATACAGATGCATCCCTAACTTGTGAATGCTTTCAGTAAATATTTTTTGATTACTAGGTACCTGCATTCAGCAATGATCATCTACCGTGATTTAAAGCCTCACAATGTGTTGCTCTTTACCTTATATCCCAATTCAGCTGTTATTGCAAAAATAGCTGACTATGGCATTGCCCAGTATTGTTGCCGAATGGGAATAAAAACCTCAGAAGGCACACCAGGTATGGAAATAGGATTTGATTTAAAGTCCATTATGTCCAAAAATAGCTAATATATTTTTAATGTAGTCTGTAAGAAGTAACTCAAATCTATATTCTAGTTGAAAGTCACAAAAGGGAGTCCTAAACATATTACAAGTTGTGATGCCAGATTTAGACCTCTTGGCCATTCCTCCTGTTCATGTTTTAACACCTTTTAGAAGAACCAAGATGTATATTAAAGGTTTAAAAAGAAGAAATTAAATTGCATGCATTCATAATATTTTTTTGTCTGATTTTGATATGGTTATTGTGATATTTTAATTATACTGCTAACATTTTTTGCTTTAATTTCCAGTAAAGTGTATGTAAGTCTTAATTTTTTTAAGGCAATAAATATCTTCACTGTTCCCCAACTTTAGAGAGAACCTATTAGCACCCATTCTAAAGCCCTGAACAACTCAATCACTTAGAAAAGTTCCTTTAGGTCCTTTAAATTGTGTTTGGGAGCATCACTTCAAGTGTTAAATGTTAGTCCATCAATAAAGACTGCAGACTTGCCCTTGATTTTCAGCATTCATTGATAAAGTAATTATTTTACATTAAAAGGGGCAGGAGCTCTGTAACTGATGTAATGTCCCCTTCTTTTATACTTACTGCTGATATTTTTGGACATCTGCCAAATACAAGCTGTTGCCAGGCCAGAAATACTTTGTTTTTCCTTGCACTTCCTGTGCCATATTTATCAATCATTGTTTACTTTTTAAAGTACAAAGATGGCTTCATCTTGACATGAAGCATACTTATTAATGAATGATTTATTTGCAGGATTTCGAGCGCCAGAGGTTGCCAGAGGAAATGTTATTTACAATCAGCAAGCTGATGTTTATTCATTTGGCTTGCTGCTTTATGATATTTTAACAGGAGGAGGTAGAATAATGGAAGGCTTGAAGTTTCCAAATGAATTTGATGAATTAGCAATACAAGGAAAATTACCAGGTATGCCTTGTTTCTAAAAGTTTTAGCTTTTGTCCTGCCTCCTCCAGAAATAACATGTCTTATGAGTTATGTTGTATCTAACAGTGATCATAGAAGGAGACTTAGAAAAATATAACATTCTTCATATTCCTTCTGCATTACAATATGGAATTATTGGCTGCTGGAAGGAAGATTAAACAGGCCATCAGGCTGGAGATGATGTAATCATCTGGACAATATAACTCAGGACAACATAACTTGGGCAATTTCTGCCAGTGTTGAGAGCTGTTGAATTTTTATAGCACTACAAGCTGAATGTCTGGTGTTCTTATTTATTGCCCAGCAATAGTGGGTATACCCATGAAACATTCTTTAAGGAATCTTTTGCTCCATTTAGGAAAGAACAGCATCACTCAGTCTGGCATAGCTTCTCCATTATGAGAGGCAGAGTGTTCATACGTTTTCTGCTCCTTAAGGAGAACAGTCCAGTTCTAAGCTCAGACAGTTTCCGCCCCCTTTCTGAAGAGGATGTCCCAGGAACTGATGACTAAGTATCTCCTAAATGCAGCTGTATTGACTGTATTGTAAGCCCTGTGCAATAATTGAAGTATTAGTTTCTGGAGTTCCTTCAACCTGTGCTCATAATTTTTATACTTCCACCAAAAGAGGGGCTGGCTGATCTCACAAGCAAACAGTGCCTGTCTCTTGCTGCACTGAATATGTTCCTTTGCAGGTATTCATCACTAATGTTACCTTTCTGAGGTAGGACTGGAATATTTGCTGTGGATTATGATAAACTAAAAGGAAAAGCAATACAGGCACCATCATGAATGATTTGTTCTCAGGGAGTTCAGCAGCTATAGTCATAAGATACATATTCCAAGCACTACGTGGGAATTTAAATTGCCATATCATGTAAATGCTATATGGAGTTGTTTATCTATTTGCTGTACCTTTTATTGGAAGTTCATGTGTATTCCATATAACTCAGAAGAATAAATGTGGAAAACAGTGTTTACAGGAATTTGAAAGACTGTTGACTGAGGTACCATAGCCTTGAATGGCCAGCATTAATGGAAACACAGCCCAGGATTCAGTCCCAGGCACAGGGACATTAAAGAAAAAGAAAAAGCAAAATCTGTTTCCTTTAACTGCTGTTAATTAAAAGGGCTCTAGTTCTAGCATTTTATGCTCTAGCCTATAATGGCAGATGAGCAATTCCAAGCTGTTCATGCTGACATTTTACCTAAGAATGTGATATTTCTTAGAGCAGCTCAGTAAGAAGTTAGATGAATTCTAAAAATAAGAAGGTTAATTAGAACTATGGTAAATGCTGGTTAATAAGTTATGTAATTTTACATTCTAGATCCTGTCAAAGAATATGGGTGTTCCCCCTGGCCTGAAGTTGAAAACTTAATTAAAAAGTGTTTGAAGGAAAACCCTCAGGAACGACCAACATCTTGCCAGGTATTACTTAGGTTATTTGCTTTTTTATGATAGATGGCAGTACAAAGTTGCGGTTTCTGAAAAGGAATCAGACATTAAGTTAATGAGAAGCACAGGTTTCTTTCTGTTGTTCTTTTCTGGAATGGAAACTGCCATGAAATATTGCCTGCTCTCACCTTCCAGAATAAACTGTTCCTTTGAAATCTACCAACCACATGTTCTAGCTTGCTATTTTCCCCTGTGTTGCTGTGTAGCAATTGGAGTGAAACACAATTCAGATTACTTTTTGGTCTTTACTGGAGCTATGCAAAAAGCCTTTGCTAAGTAGTATCCAGTGCAGTTACACTCTGTTCTGTGGCAGAACAAATGACCAGGGCTGCTGAGATACTGTGTCCAAATCTAAAAAATGCTGTTATCTGTTGCTTGTTATTTATTGCTGTACAAGCCATTGTTATCACCATGGGCATGCTGTGGCTTTCTTTATAGGTTTATGAGATCCTGAATTCTGCAGAGCTTATCTGTTTGATGAGATATGTCTCCATACCTAGCACATCTACAGCAGAGTGCATGGTGGCTGCCAATCAAAGCTGCAAGAAGGCAGGAGTCTGGATAGGCAATGGGAACACAGAAAAGGCACAACTTTCATTTGTTAACCTAAACACAGATGGACATACTTGTGAGGTATGTGGGAAAGTTGACATTTATTTTATTTTTTCTGGCAGACAGATATATTTCAGAAAAATTAATTGCATTTTTACAGCAGGATATTACTTCTGGAAAGCTAAGCTTTGAGGAAACATAGATTGCTCATAAGTGAGTCATCTTTGTATCCATGAAATGAAGTAGAAAAGCAGTTGCTTTTTATTCTCTTCCTGCTATCCAGCCTGAACTTTCTCATAATACTGTCTTTCTACTACTGGATTGCTTTCTTCTACTGAGATGAAAACTATTTCTAGCATGGAGACTACAGAAAGGAGTTAACAATTAGGCAGATCTTCATATCTCTACCTCCTTTTTACAATCCAGGTTGTCTCTTAACAACTTCTCACTTTCCACAAAGGCCATCTTGTGCCACTTTGGTGATGCCCTCCAGTTCTTTTCATTTGATTTTGTACATCTCAGTCCTATCCCATCAGCAAAGAGGAAAGTTTTTACCCAGGACTGATGTGCTGTGATGAACATGTGTGCCAGAACTGAGCATGATTCATCATCAAAGTTGTTTCAGTTCTATTTCCATCTGCCATCTGTTGACCATGATACATTTGAAGTGGTAGCTTTGGTATAACTTATAAGGGTTGTTTTTCTAAAAATAAAATGAGAAAAAGAAATATTAGGTCAGTATTTTCATTGTCAGCAATTAGTATTGCAAAAGTTCCATTTTTTCAATTCTCTGATGGCTTCAAGATCTTGATTAGAATAAAAAGAGTATCTTTTTTTGTCAGCATTCAGCTGAGAGATTTTCCTGTGTACTGTTTGAGGAGTCCTTCCCAGCACTTGTAAGATAGGTGGCCCAGTTGATGATGTATTCTGCTAATAGGGAATTAGATTTCTTAAAGGGGAATTTAGGCCATGGGTCTGTCCAGAGTCCAAGAAGATTGTGCTATATTTTTATCATCAGTAATTTCTAGCATTTGCCATTACTGAAATAATGACCAAGTTGTTTTTATTCTTCTTTTCTGACTCAGGATATTGCAGACAGTAAAATTATAAGTTTGGCCTTAGTGACTCTTCCTACTGAGAAAGAAAACTGGATTGTAGCAGGAACCCAGTCTGGTTCTCTGTGGGCAGTTAACACAGAAGATGAAACAAGAAGGCATCGTCTGCAGAAAATGTCAGATTCTGTCACTTGTTTATACTGTAATTCTCTTTCAAAGCAAAGGTATAAATGAATTATAAATGTTTTGGGTTACATTTTGAAAATTCTGCTAAACTGAGGTGTTCAGAAAACGACATCCGTACACATTGCACTTTTCTTCTGACAACTGCTTATTTTACCTGTGTTTCCACTTAATTTTGCACCCAGTGCAACTCAGGACTACATTCATGATCATAGGGGTTGTGTTTGCTTTTAGTGTTTAATTGAATACTTGAAATTCTAGAGACTTCTCATTTTAATTTTTCTTACCTGATTAAGGCACTTCTAGAATTAATTATTTTATTTTATTTCAGCAAACAGAAGAATTTCTTCCTGGTAGGCACAGCTGATGGCAAACTGGCAGTTTTTGAAGACAGAGCAGTAAAGGTAGACAACTTTGCTGTCTGTTCTACAGAGTGTTATCAGTAATATCTAAAGCAAGAGTAGCTTTATTTCATGCCATTTATTTTTAATTGCTTCTCTAAAACTAAAATTAACTTTCTATTGCAGTCTGAGAGGAACTGCACACTTTACAATAACTGCTATAAACAAAAGAGTTAAGAGGTGGAAAATTCCTTTGAAAGGCCTGGCAAACTGTCTAGAGACTGACATTACTGGTTGTTGTTAAGAATATTCTAACAGTTTTGACCTCCTTTATTTATTGCTGTAATAGCTCCTTTTCCCTCTCATTTAGTAAATTTTTGTATAACAGCTATGTTCAAAAATAAAATATGGTTTAGGTTTTCTGTAGATCAGAGTTCTGCTCACAGAACAGATGAAGAAATGCTGGGGGCTGTTTATATCATCTGGCACCTGAAGGTTTAGTTCCTGACCATATGCATTTAGAGCAGTTATGGAGTTGCAGTGCATTTCAGAATTAGAATATGGTCCAGTGTAGGATGTCTTCAAAGACACAGAAGTGTCTTTCCAGCCAGTCTTTGAATTGTGCCAGGGGTTGCAGAAAGTGTCAGTCCCTGCTCTGGCCTGTTTCTGCTCTCAGGCTGTCTCCTATGGGACATCCATGATGGGAATATGGTGCTTTTCTGGAAATGTTCTGGGCCATCAGAAAATCTGGATGAGTAAATTTCATTAGCAGGCTGTGTGGCCTTGTTTTAACAGCATTCTGAGTGTCTGCATCCTCCTTGCTTCTAATGCAGAATATATTTTTTCTTGCAGTGTAAGGGTGCTACACCTTTGAAGATACTGACTATAGGAAATGTTAGCACACCCCTGATGTGCTTAAATGAATCCTCATGCTTCTCTGAAAAAAATGTAATCTGGGGAGGCTGTGGAACAAAAATCATTGCCTTAACCAGTGACTTCTCTGTTCAAAAGCTCATTGAAACAAAGACAAGTCAACTGTAAGTTTTTGATTTTTATAAGTGATGTTATTTGGCTCATTTGTTTTCATCAAAGGTTTCTGACAGTACTTTGATGTAATCTTTTGTTCTAGAGCTCATTCTTTGAGTTTGGTTGTTTTTCTTCTTTTCTTTCCATAATGCAGATGGAGTACCAGAAAGTAATGTTGAAAGTATTTGTTACTGCTTTTAAGCAAGTAAATACATTTTACTCCATAAAGTATTGATGAAGTCAATATCTATACAACTGATCAGTTCTCTTCTCCATTTGGTCTAGTCCAGGCCCTGTTTACTTTACTTAGAATTACACATACATATTTATCATAGTATTTGTCCTTCCATGTTTGTCAGTATGATATGTGTGCATATCCTTGCCCTATATATATTTAATCATGTCTGATTGCTGAATTCTCACTATTTAGAAATTATTGACTGAGGATTTGGGAGTGTTTGAGGTAATTCTCACATGGACAAATTCTACTCTGAAATTAAGGGGAGTTTTTCCTGAGCAGGGAAAAACAGTGTTTGATGAGAAAGATTTATTAATTGACTTTGAGCATTAATGTGCCACCAAGGATGTCAGCAGCCTAACTCTGTTACTATGAGAATTTATGTTGAACTGTAGGAAGATTAAAGCAAAGCCTTTCAGTTGTATCTTAGCCTAATTTGATTTTAAGGCTGAATGATTCTGCAAGAGTCAGAGAGAAACTAATCCCACTTGAAGTAGTGAAGTTTTTCTACTAGGTATTTTCTATGTATCTGACTGGAGTTCTTCTCTCTTCTAGGTTCTGTCATAATGCTTACAGTGATGCAAACATTATTTCAATAGCAATAGACAAATCCATCTACTTGGCCAAGAAAAACAGCCATTTTGTGGAAATCTGGGACAAGAAGACAGAAAAACTTTCTGAATTAATTGACTGTGCACATTTTCTTAAGTAAGTGGTTTATTTCAGATTTTTGGCCTGGTCGATAGGAAGGGGAATATCAGATTGCCTTCTCTAGCTTGGTACCCTAACCTGCCAGAAGTCAGGCATTTATCCAGTTTGTTGGATTTCCTATCCTGTCTTTTGGCCCAGAACCTCAGAATATTCCATGCAGAATCCCACTTTTTAAAGACCCTTACTGTATTTCCCCAATTTCTCTATGATGTCAAGAAGGTTCGTTTAGCTCAAGAAAGAAGAAAGTCTTTTGCTGTCCTTCAGGTCCTAAGGCTAATCCATTTACTTCCTGCATCCCCTGAACAAGAATGTTTTTACAGTGCACAAATGCAGTAAGAAATCAGATTTTTATTAACTGTGGCAACTTTTTCATTTGCATTTAAATTGTTCCTCTGCCTTAGCATGCCGTATCCATTTATTTTTATGGTGAGGTTAGGAGCAGGTGTAGGTGTGCTTTGCTGTGCCATTAACCTCCTGCAGACGGGGGGAGAACTGAGAAGTGTTCCTGCCTTCTATTTAAAGGTTTTCTGAAGCAGACCAGATGGCTCTTTGGAGTCCAGTAGTTTTCATTCCAGTTTGTTTGCATGAGAATTTTGTGTTTGGCTTGGTGAATGATTGCTTAAAAGTCTGGTATCAGAGTGTCATTTTAGTAGGTGCAGAATAGGTGCCACCAAATTCCAATGCAAATTCTTTCCATACTTATAGGAACAAAGTAGAAAAATTAAATAAGGAATCAAAACACAAACTGGCTTATTCTGGAAGAGTGAAGACCATTTGCCTGCAGAAGAATACTGCACTGTGGATAGGGACAGGAGGAGGACATATCTTGCTGCTTGATTTGTCAACACGTCGTCCCGTCCGAGTTATAGACAAGTTCTGTGATTCTGTTCGAGTCATGATAACAGCTCAGCTGGGTAAGTAAAACCTTCAGGTGGTGAGTACTTTGGAATCACTGCTAAGTTTAGGCTTGCTCTGTACTGCTTGTTGTGGTGTTCCAGGAGCAGATTAGCATTATCCAGGATTTGTTCATTCATTCTACTCCACGGCTGTCCTCTTCCATCAGTGTCAGACTCTGGGGTGTAAACTGAACACCAGTAGGCTGAATACCTGTGCCCACATAAATCAGCAGCTCTTCCCTGGCTTATCACTGGTCTGCAGGTGAACTCCCCACCTTACCTGCATCCCTGTGCTGTGCTTCAGCAGAGCTCTCACCATCCTCTGTCTCGTGTCACTTTGTCTTCTCTTACATGTGTCTGCCTTTGTTCTTTCTCCATCTCAAGTGTTACACTTACAGCTTCTCTCTCTGTAGACTGTATTGGATTTTAATCATTTTTCTTTGGTTATTGGCTTATTTTCATTGCTTATTGGCTAGTTTTCTTCTCCCAGCCTCATTCAGGAATAGTTCTTTTAGATTTGGGTCACGGGCAGATCACAGCAGAGCTGGTAAAGTGCTACACACCTGGACTTGGGGTGTGGACTTGTACAGATGTGCTGCTGCTGTCATCAGGGACAGTTGTTTTGAGCTGCTGTAGGCAGACAGGAGTTGTGAGGTTTCAGTGGTGACCACCAACAGCCACAGGAATGCAGCTGAGGAAGGGAGGAAGGGACACTCCTTGGCTGTTGAAACTTCCTTCACCTGTGCACTGTCCTGCACCTTTCCCAAAAGTAATGAAAGCCGTACAAACTCAAGTTTGTGGTACTGCTGTGATGAATACAGTCAAAATACACGTAGTTCAAAAAGTACTTTGTGGCACAATATGTGGATTCCCATCACTTTCCACTGTCTTTTGGAAAAAACTCTGGAGTTTCCCTGTCAGTGTTACTTAAAGTGTGTTTGCTGTCCAAAAAAACCCAAACAAGCTAACACTGAAGCTGTTGTGAATTCAGCAGCACGCTGTAATTCTGCTAGCAGATATCACAGTTGCAGGCTGTGGATGTTTTCTCCTTACCATCAGGAACTTATTATGTGAGCTGTTTCTTCCTTTCTGGCACCAGAAGAATCCATAGACTACAGTCAGGTCATAGTGCTGGCAACGTTGTATAAGTCAAATGTACCTCACCTTCCTCTGACTTTCCTTTGCCTGGAACAGCAAGTGTTACAGTCTGGTCAGAGCCCAGCTGGTAATGGTGCCAGCTATAGCAGGCATTATCATTCCATCTGATGGCTACAATGTTAGTATCTTAAAAGGACATTTTATTTTCAGCATTTTATAAAAAATAGTTGCCATGAAAACATAATAATTTTTGCCTTGCTGCTGTCATTGATTGGGAAAATACATTGTATAGAATAGTGTGATTTTAAAAGCCTTGAGGCTCAGTCACATCAACATTTCTAATCAGAATTTTATTTATAGAAAAATTAATATTGAGGAGTTTAGCTGCATTTGCACAAATCTCAAGAACAGCAAATAAGATTGATATATGCAGTTTGATGTGTAGTTTTTTCTTTTGATCATTTTTTGCAGCAATTATTTATAAGGGCTAGGTTTTTTTTCCTAAATTCAAGGTCTTGGTTTCTACTGGAATCCCTGAAAATGGCACTGAGGCTGCTGAGCAGTTTTTCAACAGTACCACATTGCTTATATGAAATAAGAGAAGATAGAGGGAAATAGTTTTTATAATATTTGTGTGAAATAGTTTCATTTAAGGTTAAAACATGTAATGTCAAGCAGAGGTAAATATTTCAGGAAAAAGAGATTGCCAGACTTTGAGACATTAATTTTATCTAGATGAATATGGAAATACAATGTTGTTTTCCAACTCTGTCACATAACACATTTGTGTTCAATAGGCATGAGACTTACCATAGAGAATAATTTAGATGTAAATCTGTAGTTTATTTTGCAAGTGCAAATTTAGATTTCTATTTAGTAAGACAGGACCTAGGTCTAAATAAGAAACATTATACTTAAGTTCCAATTACTTTTGTAAGGAATATGGATAGGACTGGCTATAGAAAAAAATAAAATTTATGAAAAATCTGAGCACGGAGCATGAGTATGGTTCCCACCATCCCTCATCAACTATAACCAGATTTACATCACTCTCAGAGGAGAATATAGTGCTGACCTCAGGCAGGAAAAACCTCTCTCTACCTTGCAGAGGTCCCAGGCATGTTAAAAAACTTCCCAACTGCAGCTTTCACAGCTAAGCCATATTCCAGTCTATTTATGCCCCAGGAGCTGCTCCCCTGCTCATGTTTGCCCTGGGAGCGTCTGGCTCCGTGCTTGAAGCTGCAGTGGGGTGGCTGCATGGGGAGGCTGCTCCTTCCCTGGCCTGCTCCTCTCCAGGCACCCAGGCTGGGCCCTGGATTCCTCTGCTGGCTGAAAGACAAGGGCTCTCCTCCCTCATGTGCTGCCAGTAGGAACAGGGAGCTGCTGTGGCAGGAGAACACGTGACAGCTTCTGTCTATCTTTGCAAGACATTTATAGACATGTCTTGTTGGAAATAAGCAGGAAGTTGA
This sequence comes from Agelaius phoeniceus, assembly GCF_051311805.1. Classification (NCBI taxonomy): domain Eukaryota; kingdom Metazoa; phylum Chordata; class Aves; order Passeriformes; family Icteridae; genus Agelaius; species Agelaius phoeniceus. The sequence continues at coordinate 58,951,399 of NC_135269.1, forward strand.
TACTGAAACACTGGCACATTCTGTTTATCCTTTTGTGATCCAACCACTCCTGTCTTACAGGGGTTTTTTGTGTTATTCAGTAGGCACCTTCTTATGATCTATCCCCTATTTCCACTTCCTATCCATATGCCATCATAAGTTTAAAACTTTTAGTTCATAATTTTTACTCAGTTTTTTGTCATATTTGGTTGGTTTGGTTTTTTTCATAACTGAACTGGTATGTTTTGCTGTGCACTGGGACTTCACTTGCAGCCTGTCCTTTTGCTGTGACATCTGTTTCCTGTGACTGTACCACCTCTGCCTGTGCTGTATAATAGGGTGCTTTGTTCTTGGGCTTGTTCAGCAGGCTGGTTGGCTGATCCTGTGCTTATGCCTTGGAACCCTGATAAACCCTGACATTAAATGGAGATGGGAACTGTATTGTCTTTGTGTCTGGGTTTTCATGGTTAATGATTTTGAATAAAGGGTCTGATTGATTGAACTCTGCTTTCTGTCCTCTTATGCTCTTATGCCTTGATGCCATTTACTCTTTCTGTCCTTATATTACAAAATTCACATTGAAATTAAGATTTGACATTTTATTTCTTTGAAAAAGGGAGTCTCAAGAATGTGGTCCTTGTTTTGGGATATTGCTATAAAAGTGACACTGAAGACAACAAATATCACAAAGGTATCTGAATTGTGTTTTACTAACTTGTATTATTAGTGGAGGAGACACTATTGTGCTTGACTACTCACTGAGAGTGAAGAGTTGATCATCATTTGACAAAATTTTATTGAAACACTACTATTAAATAGTTTTTGTTTTCTTTTGCTTATCTGGGCTCATACAAACTGAAAGTAACTTCCAAAAATGTATCTGAGGAATCCACTATTTGAAGAATATAATACAATTTGTTGCAAAACTGTATTTGGAGAGTAAATGTCATTGTCTAATTGGAGAATGGATTATCAAATGGATTTCCAGAGGTGTTTGTGCTAGGTCAGGAATCCCCAGTGTTTTCATGAGTGATATGAATGAAAGAATAATGAATGTACTTGTTAGTTTTGCAGACAACTCACAGCTAAGACAAGCTCCCCAGAGGGCAGGATTAGAACTCAAAGTGACCCTGACAAATAGAACTAATGGTCTGGAAGGAAATAGGATACAATTCTGTAAGGACAAATGCAAGACCTTTTATTTAATTAGGAATTATCTGCTGCACCAGCATGAGGAAATGATCAGCTTAAACAGCAGTGCTGCAGAAAATGGGTCAGAATTGATCAGAGGCTGGTCATGAATCAGCTCTGTCACGTGGGTGCAGATGAGGCAAACACCACTCTCACACCATGAAAGTGGTGTCTATAAGACATGAGCTAATTCTTACACTCTGCTGAGTGCTAATATGGCCTCTGCTGGAGGAGCCTAACCATTCATTGCTGAATGATCTGGACTATCAGGAATAGTCCAGAGGAGACAAATGCAACCTGTGAGAAAATGTCGCAGGGAGTTAAATTGGCTAATATAAATAAAGCTTAGAGAGGACATGATAATAGGCTTCAAATATGTAAATGAAGAGCAAGAGAATAAAGACTTCTACATATTCCCTGTGGGTAGGATAAGCACTTAACAGGTTTCTGTTACAGCAAGGGAGATTTCGGTCAGACATCAGTAAAAGCTTCCTGACAATTAGCAAAGTGCTGGAAGATAGAAGATCTGCATCTTTAGATTTTTCTAAGAACAGTTAAAGTTGATGCTCTGATCAATGTCCTTCTTCATCTTTATCTCATCCCAGTTTCAGTGACCCCTAAAAATGTGGCAATGACAGTAAAAAGTTAAGGAGGGCAAGTGTAGATGAGCTGACTGAAATGAGTCAAGCTTTAGAGCATTGGGTTTACATTGTGGTATTCCCCAATTCCTGTAACCATAAGAACATTTATTGGCTTGTTAGCATTTTTATTTTATTTAAGAGTGACATTAGTTACAGAGAAGAATCAGAGACTCCAGAATCCTTGGGGCCTTAGTTTGTAAGCCTCAGCTCATGTAAGTGTTCTCAGTTGTCGCTATTCCACTAAAAACAGTGTGAATTCTTCATGAACAAAGAGTTGTTTGCATGAATGCAGACTGAAGAAGTGACCTTTTTCCAGTATATTCACTAGCTTATGAAATCAGTTTTTATTTTACAGTGAATGGGGTTTGAGTCTCAAAGGCATTTAGGGTATATCTGGTTGGAAAGACAGAGATGAAATTTTAGCAGCACCTCAGTATTGGCATTAGCTGTAGCTCAGGTCAGTTCCTTAAGGCCCACGGGCACCAGAAATGTTTTTTTCAAGTACTTTTAAATGGGATACTCTTAATTTAGGAACTAGAATGCAAATCACTGTGCAAGTACAAACAACTTGTAACACAGAACTGCATCACTTCACACACAAAGTGTCATGGAATTTGTCTTCTGGGTCCTAAAGATAAATTTACCCAATGCTTCGTTGGGTGAATTTATGAGTAATTGAGAACAAGCAGATAAGCAAAATAATTTCTATTTGTGCAATAACTCATCTCTGTTGCAGTTTTCAAATTTTCTTTTTTTTTCTCCAGAGTTACAATCCTGTGTGTCAGTGTGGGACATTAACCTGCCCCATGAAGTGCAAAACCTGAAAAAACACATAGAAATGAGACAGGAATTAGCAGAAAAAATGAAGAGCTTTCCTTTGGACTGAAAAGTCACCCTGCAAGTGCCCTTTTTTTTCTAGTCTTCTATCCTAACATACTGTGCAATATTTACAGCTTCTTCCTGTTGTTTTTTACCTAAAGCAGGAAGAAAATTACCATGAGAGTATTCATAGGATGACAAGAAGAAAGAAGTTACTTTTAATATTTGAAAGGACAGAAAACTGTTGGGAATTTCTGATTCTAAAATGCTATCATGGATCTGTTGTTTACCTGTGAAGTTCTGCTCTCTGCAACTATGGCTCAACTTAAGTATGACATTGTTCATCCACTTTTTGATCCCAGTTAAACTGGGAATAAGCCAGGAGACTATAAATGGCTCTAATTTGCTTAATTATCTCTATGAGTTGACACTTTAATAAGAAGCAAAATTTAAGCCTCTGTGTGTTTACTGCAGTTTGCATGTATGAATTTGCTCCTATGATTCATGGTTTAGTAATGTCAGAGCTTGTGATCCTATGAAAAAACATCAGCTTTTATCTAACAGCAGCGTTTAAAGGAATATGTAATTACTACATTACTCTTTAGAAACAACAGGCAGAATTGTCTGTGGTTCTTTCATGAATAATTGACTTTTTTTTTTCATTATGACCAGAAAAACCCTATTGTGCTCCTCTAATAGAATAGCTCTGGAGGAAGCACACGGTGAGGCTTGGGCAGGTGGGTGTCCTCGTGCAGCGCTGCAGTCGGCCTGCTCCGGGGAGATGCAGTCACACCACTGGGCTGGGAGCACTGCCAGGCACAAAGCTCCCTTGTGCAGCTCTGGGAAGAGAGAAGAGCAAGCACGGGGTCAATGCTCTGATCGAAATGCTGCTATGACTTGTTCTTAGTCCAACTCGCTTGTTTGCTTACCTCAGTCTAAAAACAGGGAAACTTTTGCTTTGGTTTTCCTAACATGCAAAGTTTCCACTTCTTCATTCTTGTTGGAATTTATGTTGTTTTGGGGGATAATCAGGGGAACCTTGAGGAGTGTAAGAACTGGCTGCCTCTTCCAAATTTGTTTCCACACATCATCATTCAAGAGTCACTTTTTGCTGCTTTCTGGCTGTAAGTCCAAGCTGCTGCTTACAGCCCACACTGACCTGCTCTAAGGAAGTGCCTTATTTCTGTCCTCCTAAAGACAGACACTGTTTTCTTTTTTGATACCAGAAGAATCCACAGGGTGCTCCCAAAAACCTCAGGGAGTGGAGCATCCAGAGCCATTCCTGAGTCTACGGAGCTGAACAAGGTTGAGCAACCAAAAAGTTCTCAGTTTTTTGTTTTTTTTGTTTTTTTTTGTTTTTTTTGTTTTTCTGGGGTTTTTTTGTGGTTTTTTTGGGGGTTTTTTTTGTTTGTGGGTTTTTTGGGTTTTTTTTTAATTACATACTGGGACAACAGCATTACTTGTGTCCAACTCTAGCATTGTTCTATTTTCTGCCAGTTGTGGAATGCATACTCAGGATTCTTATCAGATATGCATCCCTGTTTCTATGAATTCTTGTAATCTGTGTACTGAGAAAACTTTGCTATTTATATGGGATTTTATAACTCAGAAAATATATATTATGTTAGAATGAATATGGTTTTTTTTTAAAAGAAAAGAATATATGCATTGTGATTAAGTTTATTTGTAAGTCATTTTGAAATGCAAGCCTAAACATTTCTATTAAAACTGTGCTTTGTTAATAATGTCAGTCTACTTTCTCATGATTGAATTTTTAAGGAGGAGCTTTTCTGTGCAGCTTTTGTGGCATTTATTTCCTTCAGGATGATGCAAAATCCTGCCTCTGTAGGTATTATTGACAGAGCTTCATTCCTGCTGCACACTGCTCTGTTGCAGTGCATGTCTTGAGCCCTTTCCCCTTCTCCAGAGATGGGAGGTGACCTGTAAGGAGAATTGGCCCTGTAGTCATTCCTGACCTCTCCAAGGCTCTGGATAACATTGATCCATAGATGAATTGGGTCATGCATTCAGTATTACAGGGAGGGCAGAGAACAAAAGAAACAGCAGCCAGAAGAGAGTCAGGAGCTCATTGCAAACCTGACTCAACTGGCCACTGCTGATTTATCTGGGGCTGGAGAGAAAAATTCTGTCATGGTGGTAACCCACTGGGACTGTGAGCACAGTGATCCCACTGCATCCTCACCAAATACTAAAAATAGTACTGCAAGAAAGTATTTAGAGAACATCTTGTGTTGGTGCTTCTTGTTAGAAGTGCTCAGGGCCTGGCATCCCCTCCCCAGCTGGCACCTGCCACCAAGGGCAGGAACAGCACCATTGAAACCTGCACTATAAGGAAACCTGTTCCCAGGAACATCTCTACTGACAAAGTATAAGGGAAGAGGGAAAAAAAATATCCATAACTTTGTGTTCACTCTGGTTTCAGTGGAACTGTTTGAGAACAGTGCAAGCTGATCACATAAGAGGACAAGTTCTGTCAGATACAGTTGCTTGCATGCTTAGGATAACATCCAGCATGTGAAAACAGATAACCCTTGCTTCAGAAAAGAGCCTGTTTGCTCATGGGAAACAAGCATGTGGTGTGGTGTGACTGAACACCTGAGCTGGGACAGGTGAGTAACCCCATGTCCCTCACTACCCTAAAGGGTACTGGGGTTTAAACCTAAAGGCAAGGAGATTAAACATGCACAGTGAGCTGAATGCTTGATTGGATACTCTTGGGGGTTTTTAAAAGTATCCTTCCCCTCCTCTGCTACTGACTTTATTTAAAGTAATTCTTTTTTATTGGTTGCTTGCTCTGATAAATTACATATGCAGATTCACCTGGTCATTAATTTTAACCTCATTTCTTTTACAAGCAGTTCCTGTCAACTCCACTGTAAACAAGCTGCACAGCCTGATTTAATGCACTTTTGGTATTATGTTCTGGCATTCCTCTGAACTCTCACATGCCTCTAGTGTCCCATATTATTACTCTATTACTTCTTCATCCACCACTTGGGGCAAAACTGGGACACATAAGGGGGGAGAGAGAATGAGGCCTCTCAGGTGTGGTTTAACCCCCAAATGTGGGCATTTGCAAGGCAAAAAATCCATTTTACAATGAACACTTTAGATACCAGAGACATGAGAAAGTAGTCAGGGAAAACAATGAGTGTCAGTGAATGAGGAAAAGACAGTGACAGTCATATTTTTCTTTCTTTCAAGTAGAAAAGCATATGAACAATTTTTCTTACTTATTTTCTGGCTTTTGTCATTAATTTAAAAAAAATCTGGAAAGAGCTGCCCTTACCTGCCTTAAGAGAACCAAATTTCCTGATCAAAACTAGCAAGTATTCTGTTATTTCTGTCTCAATTAGTTCTTCATCCATATTATGAACTCATCCCAGGACTGTACTGACCTGCACACTCTCTTACATAAAGCCTTCTTCATGGCCTTTGAACAGGTAAAACTCACTGGCTACCACCATACTATTTGGTAACTTTTCCTTTTTTTTTTTTTTTTTTTGTTAATTAGGCACGTGTCTTTGCAACAATTAGTTTATAAATACAGAGTTGCATAATCACATGAACATGGAGAATCATACTTATTGCATATCTGTATTTTAAAATTCATTATTTTAAGAGAAAGAAACCACAACATGTATTAGTTAGTGTTGTATTAGCAAAGGGAAACCTCATTTACCAAAAATTTAGAAGTGAACCCAGGTTCTAACAGACAGTTTCAGGAATGTTCTTTGCTGCACCTGTGAGTTGTGTAGGCACTGTGAGGACAGCTGTGCCTTGAGCTTTAGGCACCTCAGCAAGACTCCTCAATACTTACACTGGTCCTTGTTTGATTAAGCAGCAGAATTACAAGAATTACCAAATGGTGATACAACTTTTTCCCTGCAGTGACCTCGTTGCTGACTGGTACCTACCTTTTTACGTCAGGTTGTTTGGACTGAGCAGTAAACTGGAATAATTTTTTAAGATTAATCAAATTTATGATACACCAATAGATCTATTCAAAAAACAGTGATATTTTTTTAACTATACCAATATGATTCTAGTAAAAACATGATGAAAGTCAAAAAGCAAGCAAAGGTCTTTTCTTTTTTCCCTTTCTACTGTGTTGCTTTGCCTTTCTGCTGCCAGAGGTTTAAGTGCTGCTGTCAGTCCCTACAAAGGCCGCCTCTAATTAGTGAGGAGAGACTTAACAATCAGTGCGCTGTCTTTGGCGTACGTGATTATTTACTTCACTTTACCACAGCCCATTAGTGTTGCTGACCCGAAAAGTTAAAGCAGACAGAAGAAAGGAAAGAAATTGAAATCTCCTAGGGCCATTTTAGTGTTTTGCCTATTCTAATCTATTTTTTTCCCGTGTTCCCGGGCCCTGGCTCCTGACGGCACAGCTGTGCCCGGGAGAGGGGCAGTCTCTGCTGAGGGGACACCGCTGGCACCCAGCCGAGAAGCACCGAAACCATTCTGCAGGAAAGCGGGATGGGAGAGAAAGCAAGGGGGGAAAGAGAGATATATAGAGAAATAAATAACCAGCAGAAGCTGGCAGTGTCAGTGCTCAGCAGCCGAGCCGGCAGCGCTGCTGGGCCCGGCTTTGGTGCTGCCCAGTGCCGCCCCACGGATCCCCTCAGGGCCGTCCCCAGCGGCGAGGTCGGGCAGAAAACGCGTCCAAACGCTGCCCGGTGCTCAAGGATGCCTGGCAGGAGCGAGCAGGCTGGAATCCCCTCCAGGGCCATGGGGCTGCATCCCACCGGGAGCTCCAGCTCCTCCTGTGCCAGCACCTCCCGTGCCGGAGCAGCCCGGCCTGCCCCGGCCGCGGCTCCCTCCGTCTCTGGGGCACCCCGGGCCGCGCTGGCCCTGCGCCACCTCAGCTCTGCAGAGCTGTTTAACCGGGCTGCAAAGGGGACACAGCCCTGCACGGCAAGCTGCCTTTCTAAGCGAAGGATGAGCCACAAGCAGTCACAGCAGGGAGGGAGAGGCCCCGCTCAGTGCCCGGGGAGCGGCGCCTCAGCTCACGGCGTCACACGGCTGCAGCATCGCCGCCTCCTCCCCTGCTCGGGGGCCGCACAGCGCCATCGGCCCTGAGGACACAGCGAGCTGCGATAGGCCATGGACAGTGACCCATGGAGTGGTGACGGAAACAGCTGGCACTTTTCACTATAAATACACCAGCGTAAGGTCGGAGAGTCTCATTTCTGCTTTTTCTTGCCACAACACTTCTGCAGTTACCTTGAACACATCTGTTTTCTGTGAAGTTACAAGAAACATCCACCCCCGCCATCATCTGGTAGGCTCCTGGGCTCTGCAATTTGGACTTAAAAGCAACTGAACCAAGGCTGAAGCCCAGAAATGACAACTTCATACCAGTATCCTCAGAGATCACAAGAAATAAATATTTTATAAAAGCTGCAGGATGCTCTCAAAGCTGTGAGCCCTTGGATGAGCAGTAGCAGAAGCTGCAGTTTGCCACGCAGAGGGTGAGTTCAGGTGCTGCTGGTGGAGGACTGAAAGCCAGTCCATTCCCCCTCAGGTGATGTTGGCCATGTAAAAGGTATTCTCTCTCTCCACAAGCCTCCAGGAGTGCTACAGTGACCACTCCTTTGCATTAGTCAAGCACCATCAGGTTCAAGTGAAACTCAGAGGATGCTGTTAAAGCACATATGCATAAGTAAAGGTTTAATGAGCTTCCTATTATGCCAATGAAATTCGAAATTTGCAAAGTGAATTTCTAAACTTAACGAAGTTGCCCACTAAAGCCCGCACTACTGGCTGAAGCACAGCAACAGCAGCACCTGATGCATGCAGAGCCAAAGGTGGAGGCACCCTGCCCTGCTCAGTTTAAACGCCACTGTTGTTCACAGTCACGTTTAATAACCAACCACCAGCCAGGAAATTAAGCTTTGGTAAACAGTAATTTTCAAATGTTAGCCATGAGTCAAAACTCAGCTCCCCCTGCTTTTTTTTCTTTTCCAAAATAGCAGCAGCTGCAGTGCTGAGCACTCTACAAATAGACAATCTTGTGGCGAAATACACTCTCACCTTGTAATTACAGGAAAATTTTCAAGGGTAAAACCCAACCCCAAAACCTTTCAGTTCCATTTTTATGGCTTTTACAGCTAAACCCAGCAAGAGACACAAACACCTGGGCTCTGCAGGGACTCAGAAGCACTGCTGCAGAGCAACTGGTTCTGCTGAAAGAGTCTGAAATCTGCTTTGCTGGCCAGCCTGGCCAGCAGCTGTTTGCCATGGCCTCCTGTCCCCAGACCACACCAGGGTCCTCCTGCCCCCAAACCAGCCTGGCTTTGTGTTTCATTCTTTCACAAATAAAACTACTGGTCCTGCAACTCTGAATATTTCTATGTATATACACTAAGCAAAACAAAAACAAAAAAACCCCCAAAAAAAACCAACAACAAAAAAAACCAACAAAAAAACCCCCAAAAAACCAAAAACCCAGGGGAGGCTGCACTACCCAGCCTTAAAGGTTCATGTTTTGATTAATTCATGTACCAGCTCTCACAAAACTCCTCTGGAAGGCAGGGAAAGGTGACACTGCCTTTCTCCTGGGCCAGCAGCAACCAGAAATGCTTTGGAAATTATGCTAAGCTATGGCTGAAAACATGAAGTATTTCACATGCTTTTATCTAAATCAGCTCAAATGTATGCCAGTGCTCTAGCAAGCACTGTGTGGAAGGCAGATGGTGGACAGACCTGCACCATCAAACCCTTGCCAGTGCACAAAAGGCAATAGGCAAAGTTTCTTGAGGCTCCTTGAAGCATTAATTGCTAAACATTAACTTTATATTGCAAGCATGGACATTTTCTCTAACCAGCAGGTCCACTGCCAAGGCCAAATGTCAGACACAATTTGCATTCACTGAGCATTGTCAGAAAAAGAAGTCTTTACAAGAAGTATCTTTGCACCAATCTGAGTAAGGAAGGTGCAAATAAACCCCAGCTTCAGGGATGCCTTTTAAAAACAGAGGTCTTAGCAAGTATCCCCAAACAAGCTGTTCTCCTTTCCCATCTTCCCAGAAGACAGCTGCAGCACTTGGCTGCCTCTGAAGAAATAGGGAGCCATGAGTTTTAGTATCATCAGTGCCACCAGAGCTGTGACAAGGTGATCACATCCTCCTGCTTCAGGGTCACTGCATCATTACACAACACATCCTTAGCAACAGATCCTCTCACAGAGAACTCAACAGCAAAAGGACAAGGCAACAGCTGCCTCCCTGACCTTGGTTTTGGCTGTTCAGTTAATCACAGCTGCATTTATACACCAAATATAATCTGCCTGTGACCCTTCCTAAGTAACTACACCTTCTACTTAGGACTTGGTTTGTCAAATCAGTCCCTGAAAAGCTTAAAAAATCCTGCAGAGGGCAGGAAGGTCCTTGCTCAGTTCCATGCAGAACTGATTCCAGCAGCACATGTCCCTGTACTGCCATGGAGCACCCCAAACAAACCACCCCTTTCTGGGTGGCTGCAGAGAAAGGCTGCAGTACAGGTCCTCACCACAGAGCTTTTGAGAAAAGGTGAATTTTCTTTCAAATTACTTACCTGTTTCTAGGATGAGAATTTCAGGGGAAAGCAGCTTGGGTTTCGTTCTTTAATAAATGCCTGCTACATCTCTTTACCTAATCCCTTTCCAGCTACAGACAGACATTCATTTCCTCCCCATGTCTCTAATAGCAAGAGTTTCACAACATCTGCTAGAAAAGTCAGGGAAAAGAATGGAAAGAACCTGATGTAGAGAAATTTCCATTCCTATACCCACTTCAGTCTCTTCTTGTGGTGTGTCCTGCAGTAGGAACCAATGCACAAAACAGAGGTGGTAAGAAAGACAGCAGCCATAAAGCACATTGGCATCCATGCCAGCCTGACTCCCACAGCCTCCCCATCCCACTGCCCACCCACACCCAGCACAGCCCCTCACACACAACTCAAGAGCACAGCCCACTCACCTAGAAGCACTATTATTATTGTAAGTTACATTAATTTACCCCTTCTCTCAGCTCACAATCGATTTTCCCCGATGTTCTCTCTCACAGCTGCAGGTTTTGCTCACAGGCTGTCTCTGCCCTGCCAGTTTGCTTTTGCTGCCTTGTCCACAGAGCAGGTACCTGCCCCAACAGCCTCCCTGCACACTGAAATCTCATCCCACCTTCTGCTGTACCATAAAGCAGCAACCCCTTCCTGAGGGACTCCTGCAGTGTGCCAGGGATGGCCAGTCTTGCCTTTCCTTTCTATTTTGTGAAACGCACCCAGGAAGTATCATCATAACTCAGATTTTATAGTAACTTGTCAATGTTATGTGGTGCTGGCTTGCAGGTGACATGGCCAAAGATGGTCTGTTCTGTTAAAAACCCAGATTGGTGCTTGCCCTTGAGCCATAAAATCATCACTGGAGCATATCTGTTCCCATCCCTCCTCCCCACCCTTGGGTCTGGGACCAGCTTCCCACAACACTGGGGTGCACTCAAGGGCCCCAGGAGACACCCCCACACAGGCACAGCACTCCAGGTCTGAGGCAGGCACAGTGACAGGGCTCTGCTAACACAACCTCTGCCTGGGGGAGCAGGGAAGCAGCAGGACACAGCCCAGACCACGCTGCCTGGGAATGGGGAATGGTTGTTGGCCAGACAGACACTGGTGTGCAAATGGTGTGCTGGGAACGCACCTGATAAAGGTTAAAATTGTCTCCCCTGGGCTCTCTCTCCTCATGGTGTAAGAGCAAAGGATAAAAATACGTAATTTTGACCATCTTTCCTAACCCCAAAAAAAGCATTTTCATCTATTATCCCCCTTTCAGAAAATACACATCACATTAACTTCTGGGCTTCTGTTTCCCTTGGGATACCCATTCCTCCCATTTTTTCATCCTACACTCACTTTTGCATAATGCAAATAAATGTTACCCAAAAGAAAGTCCCTGCAATAAACTATAATTTTCTCTAGGAATTCCTTGCACATGATGGTTAAGGTGCTGGCAACACATGGTACCAAGGTCAGCAGTACTGCTCCAACTACCAAACTCACTGTGGAGAGAAAGCAAACAGCACAGGTCAAACTGATCTCATCACCTCACATCTCACCATAAATTTTCTTCCATTAGCAACCAGCCCTCACACAAGCTTTTTTTAGATAAAACAACATGAATATGCCACACAAGGATTTAAGACACATAAAGCTGCTTGGCTCTTTTATGTGAGAATAGAAAACATTTAAAGTTCTGCTACAGAAAGTCAACTGAGATCAGTCTCTCCCACCAGTACAGTCTGTTCCAGGCAGATAAGAAACAAGTGTTAGGAAAAGCCCAAAGCAGAACCATCTCAGCAGAAGGAGGAAAGGAACCTCAGAAGGAAATCCCAAAGAGAAATGGGAACCAAAGAGTTTCTCCAGCTGCTGGAGTTTGAGTAATCAATATTAAAAAACCAAAGCACAAAAGAGAAAACCTCAAACCTGGCTGTCATCCCCATGGACCCAGCTTCCTTGAACTTTTTTTCTCAATAACCAAGTTCAATAAGTTTTTCCTTCTTTCCCCACATTTTATTTACTATTTCATTTCTTTTTAAAAAGCCCTTCACTTTGCATAGCAAATCAGCTATGTTATTAACATTATGCTCATCAACAAAGTCCAAGTGTCCTAGAAAGTACATTAATGAAAGTCAGCCAAATCTGACAATTCCACAGAGATTTTTATTTTTCTGTAATTAGTCCTCTTAATTAAAATATTAATTCCATGGTGAGTAAGGCCAGGATCAGCATCATCTTCTAACATATTATTAAATCAGTTTTACTGAGAAGGAATCATATTAATAATTTTTTACATTGGTGGAGTAACTGTTCAACCACAGGCGTACACCAGTAGTTCAGCAGTAACATGATGTTCCATTTCTCAAAGCACCATTTGCATTAATAACATTCTTTCTCAGTAGCCTATTTACAATACAATATTGCTCTCTTCATTTAATTTACAAAAACCTTAATGAACAGCAAGGATTATTTCTGCAGATCCTGTCTCATCACCTGTCTGCAGCAATATGATTCAGATTCCCTGAAGTCACCTACTACCAGCTCCACACCCCGTGCCCAGCCTAGCAGACCTCCCAGCCAGCCTGAACTGGCAGCTCCTTGCCCCCTTCTCCCTTCCCCTCTCCATTTCCAGGATGTGGATGCTCCCATAGTTCCCACATGAGCAGCACAGCTACAACAAGGATTCCATCAGAGCAATTTCTTTACCAAGAAAGAGGCATACAAAGATTTCCTGACTTTTTTACTAGGGAGTCTTGCCTTCCATCAAGACCACAGTCAAATGCCTTACACTTAAAGGGCTTCTTATTCCCAGTCCAAAAGCTGTCCAGGCTGGAGCACATTCTTGGAGTCCTTGGGTGCTTCTGCACCAATGCCAGAAGTGAAACTCTCACTGCTGGCACAGTGGCCATGTGGAAGCACAGAGAACTCCCCTGCTCCACATCTCTTCCACTAAGGAATGGTGGGGCTCTACAAGGGCAGTGGTTGTGACCAACATCACAGCCTGGGCTCCACCTTACTTACTCTCTTGTTCCCATCTTCTTCAGGATTTTCTAGGATCGCTCCCCAGCTGTATGAAAGACATCTTAGCCCTCAGCCCCAGCATTATAAAAAAACAAGAAAAGCCAATCCCCCATTTGCACAGTTAAGAGAAACTCCAGCTCTGTTACTGTCCCTCTGTGGCTGCTGCCAGCCCTTCCCACTTGTACTCTTTTCCTTGGGGCCTGCAGCCTTTCCAGGCATCACTAAGATGCTTCAGTGGTCAAGGGCAGCCACCACAAAGACATTTAGCTTGACCACGAATACTGTATCAGCAGCAACACTCCTTCACTCTCCAGAAGATCATCCACCTCACTGGTCTCACAGTTTCCTATGTCTCCACGTGCACTCAAAGACAAAAAATAAACAAATTGTTTTGTTGGAGGTTTTTTTTTTTGTAAAGGCTCCAATTTTTGCTGCCCATCAGCACTGTCTCAGGATATTGCACAATGTTTTCTTTATTATAAAAAAGTCTGTATCAGGCAGGAAGAAAAAAATTCTCAGGAGGCTAATGTGTATTATTGTCTGTAATTAGAGGTAAGTGGTTGCTTGTGTGGCCATCAGGAAGGGGAACCTGGTGGAAGAAAAACAAGGTGTTATTAATGGCTTGACCAGAAACAGAAACTCCACCCTCCCTCCTCAAAAGCATGCATTTCTTTATCCTTGCACATTTCCTGGATGCCTTTTACCCAGCCTCTCACAGAAATATTATGAAAATTTGGTTGCCTTCTTTCCTCCCCACTCACATAACCTTCCCAGCTGGCAAACTTCAACCAAATTTGAGAGAAAGGCAGAGGTCTCAAAGGTATCTACAGGCATAAATGGGAAAAATAAAAGTAATGTAAAATCAAGTAGTTGCTAGAGAAGCAAGTCTCTTTATTGCCTAAAGAAGGGAAAGGTGAAGGCTCAGCTCTTTCACACTGCTTGGCAGTAGCCTGCAGAGCAATAATGAACAGCACTGAACTCCTCCAGCACACAGTGCCTCTTCTTCAGTGTGCAGACCAAACAAAAGGAGATGTGAAACCAAAACCAGGACAGGGAAACTGACCAGACCTGGGACACATGTAATTTTTGGAGCAATATGAAAATAAAAATAATATAGTAAGGACAATGAAGGGAATGTAAGACATCTAAGAGACTCAGCTGCATTAATTCAGTTTGTTAGAGAACTCTACTTCCTTATGTTTAAAGTTTTCTAGGTATTTTTAAAAGCTGTTGAATCTCTGCTAATATGAATGTCAAGGGGAGGGTCTATTGCAAATATCTTAAATTCTACTGGGGCCAAGGCCCAGAGCTGTCCTTATCATCCATCCTCAGCTGTATCACTTATAGAAATACTTAGAGGAAGTTCTCCTTACTGATGTGGATCTGTAAGAGCCCAGTCTGAAACGGCAAAAAATAATTTCTGCTACAAATCTTCCAAAGCCATGTAAAATTCCTGCAACATCAAACAAGATTTAAACAAATAAGTAGTAAAGATGTATTATTTATGGAAGCATTGCAACAAAGCTATGTACCATACTTAGACAGGACACAGAGCAGTAAACCCGTACATAAAACACTGAGAAATTAACATGAAGAACGGATATATCAAGGCAGGGAAGAATTCAAACATTCTGAAACGTATCGAGAAAGCAAAGCTATCAAGTAAATGTAATTCCCTCTGCCAGCTTTCATGGGTGAAATACATTGTGTGGGACAGAAATATCTACTTTGAAAAGCAGCTTTTAGTTTGAAGCTTCTTTACTGCGCTCTCTTCCAATGAGAGCCAAGGAAAGAAATAACTCATAATCCAGACTCCCTATTATGTCTTGACTCCCTTATTATGTCAGTGCCTTTCCAACTTAGTTTTCTTTCTTTGATGAAGCAAATCCAGCTGTGCACTGACAAGGAAAATCTTCCCAATTACTTTAGATGGAAATTTTATCTCAATGTTTGTCACTGGTTTAATTACTAGATCCCAACAATAGGAAATACACAGAATAACTCTGTGTGTGTATACACATATAGATATCTATCTATATATCTATAGACGGATATAGCCTTGCTCTTCCAGAAGTAAATTAACTTTGCCATAGTTACCAAAAAGAAAACAACAGGCCCTCAGAACACCAGAAATGCCATATTGAGACACCAAAACTGAGTAGCATTCATGGCACATTTCAGTGCACACAAATGAGCACTTTGTCTTAAACCTATTAATAGGACTCCCTGTAATGTAACTCATTCATAGCAATCACCATGATAAAAAAACCCCAAAACTATAGAACTTAAGAAGGAAGGCACTGATAATCACCTGTAGTTGAAAAAATTCCACCAATAATGCCACAGAGCCTCACTAAGAACTGCCAAAAAGGCATGTGTTCTTCTGTCACTGTCACCATAAGTGAACTGATGTCGTATTTCATGAATATTCCTGACACCCCATGGCTGCCAGCTGCATGGTTAATTACTCTTTCCTGAAAGAAAAGACAGAAACACATGTTAGTCACACTTGTTATTAGTCACAAGAAAATCAGTGTTACAAGATCGGATGACAGTGAGTTATTTAATCAGAGTTAGGAATAAACAGAAGATTGGGGAGTATCAAGGCCACTTTGATCAGTACCTTCTAAAAATCAAACACCATGAACTGAAAATTTACTTATATTGGTCCCTGGTCTGCTGTGCTTCATATCAATATTCACTATTGTGCTTTGGTACTATTCTCTCAAGACTTGCTCATGTGGTCCTTTAAACAGAATTTTTATAAGTGGATTGGTGTTGGTACCTATGAGGATAATGGCACAGTCTTGGCCTAGCCTGTGAACTCAGGGGAGTGCACTGGTGTAACACTTGCCACAGCTCTTCCTACTTAATCAGCCACTATGAATCACTTAACTCAGTGTGAGACCTTAATGAGATTTACTTTGTTCAACAGCCTTAGCAATGGCAGAGTCCCCAGAGGATTTACATAAATCATAGAATACCAGGTTGGAAGGCACCTTGAGGAACACCTGATCCAACCTTACTTGGCAAAAGCCTCCTTTCAAACATTTTGTCAGTTACATCATATCAGACAACAGTCACACAGCAAGAAATACACCTCAATAAATAAACACCACAAACTCACTATGACTACCTTGCACCTTAGTCCTAATCTGAGAAATTTCTAGTTTCTTTTCATTTGCCAAATTCTCCAACCAAAAGACACCAAGGAGGAGAGTGTGGCTGCTTTTTTAAAAAGGTTTCAGGACAGAACACACATCAACACAAGCTTCTTTCAAAAGTCTGCTGTCATTTTGTTGTTAGTGAAAGGTGCTGATAAATGCACTGCCAGGTAAGTCTGGCTGAAAATACATAAGGACAGCAGAAAAGAATATAAACAGACTGAAGACAAACTCAGCCATGCCTAAGCAAGTAAGAACCAAAAAGACAAGATAAACAGGACTGAACAGAAAAGCAATATATCACAGCTCCATTTCTCTATATTTAACAGTTTGTGTTCAAAAAACACACAGAATATGGTACAAAATAAAAAGCAGAATACCGCTTTGGAAAATGCAGGTTAAGCAACTTCTTCAGTTAGCTAACACTGTCAAAAACCATACTGCTTTTTATGCTACCACACCAAAATTAAAAGGATGCCAAAATAATGTATCAGTAATGATAACAGGTCCCAAAAACTTTGCAATGTTTAAATAAAACAAACCAGTAGGAAATGCTTTCCATGTTTCAAAGCAAGACAACTGTCAGCTTTTGGAGATGGATGATCAGTCATACTAAAAAGGAAGAAAAGACTAAATGTAGGTAAACAGAACCTTGCCACTGGCAAAGTACAAAATTGTACTTTTGTTTGTTTTTCCTCTGTTATTTCCCTAAGCCTTATTGGTCTTTTGAGGTCAAATGGTGGAAAAAGAATACGAAGTTAAATAGAACACACAAAACTCCACCCTTAAAAGAAACAGAATTCTTTTTCTGCAAACCATTTTGATCTGCTTCCAGCTTCTACTGCTGCAGAAGATTTAACTTCTAAAAGTCTTGCTAAAATCTGCTAAAAATTACTAACCTTGCATCAGATAGCTCAGTGAAGCCTTGCTAGAATTAAATCTTTTTAACATAAATAACTACAGTATCTCAACCATCAAGAACAGTAGAGAAGATTGAGCCCACACCTCTCAAACTCTGCTTCCCCATGTGCCCAACACTGGCAATTAAACCTCACTGCATTTCAGTTTGAGCCATGGCTGTCTGACAACCTTTTTCCATGTCTGCTTATGTGCCTACTCTTTCAAAATAAGTGCACTAAGGTGTTCAGTGAATTGTAACCTTTCTTAGTAACCTTTCTTCTTAGCAACCTTTCTCAGCTCATTTAATAAAAGAATCTGGTTCCCTAAGAGTAAACACAAATAAGCTTTGGAAGCAACAGGGTTGCCTACTGAGGCAGCAAGAGCAAACAAGTACATAATGGACACTTTATCTCCATTATTTACAGGATCTTCTCCAAAATAATGTGTGGTTGTAGCACTTTTTATAAAATACATCCCCACTAAAAACTGAAGAGCTAACTTAGACTGGACAGTTAATTGAAAGAACCACTGTTACACAGGAAGAGAAAAAATCTGAATACAAGATGAAAAAAAAGGAACAATAAGACAAGCTGTTGACTGGCTTACAGAAGTCTAAGGGATGCCTTAGTTGTTGCAGATTGTGCAGAGAAAACACAAAGCAGATTGCTAAACCAGCAGGAGGTGGGAGTATACTGCTTGATGAAATTCCTCCTCATTCTCTCCTTAGCCCAGCTTTCATGAGTTCTGGAGCAAACCCTTCCCTTCAGTGGCCTGCATGTCTGAAGTTGAACATCAAGACATTGCCTCTATCCTTCTTCCTCTACCTCAGTATTTTTCAGAAGCACAACGTGGAATTTTGAGGAAATAAAAAATTATTCTCCCTTGGAGAACATCACAGGCTGTATGTGATACAGTGAATTTCCATCCTGCTAATACCAACATTTTCTTACAACCCAAGGCTCTCTTCTCACCTCTCACTTTATCTGTCATTTTTAATTAAACTTTTCACAAAGATTTTTTTCTTTGGCTTTTGAATAAAAGATGAAACAGAGTTCATTATCTGAACTCAATGTGAACATCTGAACATAGTCTATCTAGCCACTACACACAAGGCTTTTTTCCTATTCACAGCAGTCTTTAAATTAGTACTTTATGATATATATCATGCTGCATTAACTACCCTTGTTATGGATTCAGAATTAAAAGCCTCTCAAAACCCAGAAGTGGAAGCTCTCCAGTCCTGAGAGTAATTAAATTTGGTGGTTCAACAAAAGTTAAACAGGACAGCTGAGACACTTACTGTGTGATCAGTTTTTCATACAAACTACCTGTTTCTGTTTCTTATGCTCCACAACCAAGTTCAGGATATTCAAGTAGGCTGCATGTTTGTTGGCTTCTCACACAGATAAAAAGCTAAAAGTAAATTAAATATTTGTAAAGCTACACACTAGGTTACAGACCTAAAATTTGGAGGATTTCACCACCACCACTATTCCAGTGAAGTGAAATTACTATCTATCATTAATTCTACTATCAGACTCCAGATCTATAGATGCAGAACATTAATAGAAGTAGTTTGCATGTGTCACCAAGCATATATATATTTTTTTTTACCATCACTGCTGCATGATTTACAGATAAATCTAGTGTATTAGAATGTTCTACAGTCTCTTCATGCTAGAGTACTTTTCAAAACCATGGTACTATTTTCACATTTGAACTTTCGTTATGAACAATCACTTTTAGATATTTTTATCTCTGTTTTTTTTCCCTTTCTTCTACTTACCCTTTCTGTCACTGAAAATTGATGAGTTTCTGCTGAAATTTTGTATGTATGGAGTTTGGTTGGCACAACTGTGATAAAATATTGGAACATCTGATTGTCTAGAAGAAAAAAAAATCTTAGACTGTTGAATCAGGAACAGAGTCAAAGGCCATCTGAGATATTCACAAATAAATCAAAGAAATAATAAATCAGCTAAGCCATTTGCACTAGGGACATTCTTCAAGGAATGCCAGCACTACCAAAACTGCTTCAGCACCATCTGCACGAAGTTAGTTTCCATGGAAAAGACATATCCCATTTATACTCAAGAAATTTACATTTTTTCCATGTAATGAAAAGACTCACTAAGGTCAGGCTCAAATGAACTCAAAGCTTCAAATGAAGCACACAGGTAGTGTTTTCCAGGGCTCTAGAACAAGTTTCACACTGTCACATGTTTCGTGATGTATACAAATCTCAAAGTGGTCTGAATAGATTCTGGCCATTGAATTGCATCTACAGTGCTGGAAGCCCTTCTAATCTGGTTACACATTTTCTCTCCATTACACTTACAGAGAATTCTTCTAGAGCCATCAGCATGCTCGTGCATTTGGTCTTTCTGCAATTCCCTAAGGGAACTAACACCAATAGACTGAAGCAATTTATTTCAACTCCACTGAACCATTCTGGCTGTAAGAGCCAAGGAACCAACTGGCTTTGAGACAACAGTGGCTGTAGAAGGTTCTGGGCTTCACCCTCACAGGGAATGCCAGTGCTGGGATGAGGCAGGTTACTTCTCTTCTTCATTTATACATGAGGAAACAAAGGGTTTGCTACACAAACCCATCCTGTTTCATCACAAAATACGCTTTGGAAGGGACAAACCAAATAGTGGAATGGAATCCAAGAGTCTGGTGCTATTTTTTTAAACCAAATCAGGCTTATTTTCTCCCCATCATGACAATAATCAGATCTGTGATTCTCCACTGTAACATACTGCTGCAATATGGCCAGACATAGTGTAACTTCAACATAACAAACCTGGAAAAACCACAAATCACCTCCAAGGAAACAGCACAGAACAGCAGCTCAGGTATTAGAAAGTAATGACATTTAAGATGTCATGTAGGTAACTGAACAGCTCACTACCAAATTTAGCCTGACACACTGCTTGGCAATCACAACAGTTATGAGAAATGATAATACTTTAAATGTAACTGTTGGGAAATTCAACAAAACAAGATGCTTTTGAACACACAACACTTACGATCTGATGCAATTTTTTCTGTTCCATCCAAGGGATTAATAATTCCTGGAATAAGCTCTCCAAATGACAAATGATCTATTCTATGAGAGAAGTTATAGGCTGAAAGACAATATAGAGAAATGAAGCATTTTTAAACTATGAGATTCTGTACTCAGAGAAAAAGATGCACCCATTTCCAACACTGAAATATTCTAATTAATGCATTTACTAAAAACTACTGTACACATCATTGGATCTACCCAGACTTCAAAGAAAACTCAAATCCAAAATATTTTAATTAAAAAGTTAATTTTTTCTAGAAAATAGCTTCTAAACCAAATTGTAACTATATTTGAATCAATGGTGGAGCTGAACAGAATTATAATTTTATAACAGAGAATTTGTAGTTGTCCAAATACTTCTATTATTCTACAGTTCATATTCTTGTAAGCAATTGCATTTAAAAAGATGAAAGTTTAGCAAATCAAATGTACAGAGGAAGTACAAGGCAGCTGCCAAGTCACTACACTGCCTATATGGCAGGTACTTAAGATATATAAAATTATTAAAGTTGTGTTAACATAAATTCATGGGCAGACATTTGGAGGCTTAACCAACTGTAACTGGTTTAATCAAGTTAACTTTTCACAGTAAGTCACCTTTGCTTCACATTAGGTAAGGCAGCAAAACACATTTAATATGTAGACTCATAATCCAAAAATTAAGTTTCTAAGGAAAAAGGTTAGAAATTTTTAACCTTTTAAGAAAGTCTTTGAGGAAAGAGGTAGTTTGGACTGAAATACAGGAATTTCATATGGTATCTATGTTACACCAAATTATATCTGAGATTCCAGTGTTATCATTACTATAGAAGCAACCTAAAGATAATCTTAATAATGTTAAATGAATGGAAGAGAATTGTTATGGAGTCAGATCATTGCAAAGCATATTCTTACTTTGTTTTTGCAATGCAATTGCACAGCTAGAACATCTTTAAATCAGCAACCTAACATGAACTAAGAGACAGCACTCTGACTGAAATGAATCATGTTGGTATGGAGATGACAGAAGGAACTTACACTCATGGCTTACAAGGGCTGCCAAGTGTGCATGGCCTCGGGGGTGTGGAATTGCCCTGAAGAAAGCAACAAATGTTTTATGAATCCACAGAGGACTATGTAGAAAAATTACCTTTCCTCCTCTATTTCAATAAATACTTTATAAAATATGTACATATCCTCATATGTCTAATGTAACATATACATGCTTAAATATATGTAACATACACATATACATATATGTATGTTTTAAAGACTGATATCTATTGTGTATATATAAAACAACCTAAATATGACATTTTTATTACTGTCAATTACAGACAGACTGAACAATAAGGTCAGGAATCTTGGACTCTCAAAAACCCTCTTACACAAAACTAGTGTCTTGCATTTTTAGAAATATCAAGAACTCATCAAGTCACTAAACTTCTGGAGAGTCACCAAGTCCTATGATATGAAAAGCTGCAGAACTGCTCCAGTGACTAAGAAAAGTTGGACCATATTTGTTCTCTAGTAAGCAAGTTAACTGCACTCTGTATTTGCTCTCTGACAAAGCATTTCAAGAGTTTCCATCTTATAAAACACTGAAATTCATAATGACTACATTACATGCAACAGTGCACTGTACTGCACGGTTTTGGTAATTTATGAAGAAAATTAACAGTACAAGAATAGGTATTACACAGAAAAAAATACCAAGCATGAGTCCAGAAAGGTCAATGAAACCCAGTCATTAACTGAAGCATAAAAGCACACACACATATACAGACATGCACTATATAGAATGTAGAAGGGATTTTTTTAATTTCAGGAATTGGAGAGAACATACTTGCCCACAGTTATGTGAAAGTTCCCTGCCACTTTATTGACATAGAGATGACCATGAATTCTGCATGCATCTGGAGACTGTAATGAATTATCTTCCCTGTTTAAATAAAAACAACATTGAAAGTACTTGAGAATATCCAGTGTCTTGCAGAAATAACAGCAGTACAGTTAGATCTCTT
Source organism: Agelaius phoeniceus (assembly GCF_051311805.1). Classification (NCBI taxonomy): domain Eukaryota; kingdom Metazoa; phylum Chordata; class Aves; order Passeriformes; family Icteridae; genus Agelaius; species Agelaius phoeniceus. The sequence continues at coordinate 58,973,744 of NC_135269.1, forward strand.
TTTCCTAGGATAAAGACACAGCATCATCATCTACCTGTCCTTACTGCATTCTCCTGGAATTATAGCAGAGATGGTGGAAGGGAGGGAAACTAGTAAAGGTCAGTTTGATGAAACCAATGAGCTTTCATTCATACTTGTACTTGGAGATCTGGCCTACAAGGCTGGCTTATGATATCTGAACATGCAAACAGAACATTAGACCAATCCAGGGATTTATATTTTCCCCCTTCCTTCTACCAAAAATGGCTCCTCGAGAAAATTTTAATGGTACAATGAACAGAACTAAATACATTTTGGTCACATGAACAGCACTGTAGCAAGAGGAGCTTTCAACTTTATTCTTTACAAAAGCTTCCACTCCTTACTCATGTTGTGATGTCCACAACACAAAATCTATCTCCAAATCTGCTCTTTAGAGGGAGATGAAAACCAACTTTTTTTAAACATATCTCAAGCATAAATATAATTTCAAATACTGCTCTAACAAGCAACACAGGGGCAGAGAATGATTTCATTAATCTGAGGACATCAAGCAAATTATAAAAAAAAGATTTTTTGAGCCATCCTCAGGCTTGCCTTTGGAAGGAGGAATACATTTGATCCTCAGAAGGGAGATTACAACACAGGAAGTGTGTATGGCAGTTTTGGTGTTTGCTTTGTTTTATTCAGTATCTTTTGGTTTAGTGCTGTTTCTAAGCAGAGAATTTCAGCTTTCATGTAGAAAGTGTTTTTCCCTTGGGGGGAAAAATAAAATCACATAGCACCTAGATTCAGCAGACCAAACATTCTGTGCACTAATCTCTTAACATTTCCAAGTAGCTAGAATTAAGTGTAAACAGCAAGCTTTTTCCACACAATCTTAGAAGTCTTATCTTAGATACAGGAATTAACTAACAAAATACATGTGTATTCAAAGGCTGATTCTTTTAAAATTATGAAGCATTATGACACAGGTAATAGCAGCATACTTTTAAAAGCTGTGGACAGAAAGGTAGTTTTTAAAAAAGACTCTTGTTTAGTATTGCTGTGGCATTACTAATTCCCATTAAGAAGGAGGCATCAAACCACATGGAATAAAAAGGTGTGTGCACATATTTAGTCATGTCTATATCTGTATATGTAAGCACACACACAAAACCTGGAAACCTTTTCCAGTTTGGAAACCCCAGAGGTTTTCATAAAACAACAGCTCTCCAAAGCAAGTATCAAGTACACTATTTAAAAATTTATTAAAAAGCAGCGAGATCTTTTCTTACAACCTTGTCTTCTGGGGGTAGGGTGGAATCATAACCACAATAAAATGTTAACTCCAATTCACAGGGTTGGAGGAAAGGGCAGTAATTTCACAAAACCCCAGTTTTTCTTACCGTGGTGGCAGTGCCGTAGAAGCACTTTTAAATGCACTTTTGAATATCACATCTTGAAGAGAGTGTTCTTCCTGCAGCCTACTCTGAATTAGTTGCAGCATCCTAAAGATTAGACAAGTGTAAAAGCATGCAACAATAAAACAACATCTAGCTTCACAATTCATCATTGGTTTCAACTGCAGCTTGCAAGTCAGGAACTCAGCAAAGTTGACTACAGTAATAAAGCATTACATTAAACTTTGGGAATAGTATTTTATACAGAATTTAAAGCTCAGGTGTTCACAGCAGTGTGTTACCAAAATAGTAAAACTAGCCAGACCCCCAAACAAGCTTCAGTACTATTACAAGATTACCACCATAGTGGGCACACACAACACCAAGATATTAAAGTGATAAACACTTTGTCAATTAATTATGGGAAATAATTAACTTGTTTTCACAAGAATGTGCCAATTTGTTACAACGGTTCAGCTTTGACATTTAGATACATTTTACATATTTGATTCTGTGATTTTAACTTGTGCTATCAAGCATTCATTTGGAAACAGAAGCTGAGCGAGTCCATTCACTTGGCTTGCAACTACATGACCCCATTGAACAGTTAAGTCCTAAGGCAATTTTCTTTTTCCATAACAGAGATCTTAAATGATGAGCAAAGCAAAGTAACTTAGTATCTTTCTGCAGGTTTGCATTCTTAAATTACAAGCAGGAGGTATTAGACTCAGGACACAGTTGTGTCATGTACCTCTGGTGTACTTCAAAGTCACTTCCAGTACAAATAATACAAACCATAAACATGCCTCTCAGTGCTTTACCTTTGCAATTCTTTTTGTTGTGGGGTGAGCTCAAATGGTACCTGAAACAAAAATAACACATCCAATAAAACACACAGAATGCATCCCTTCCATGATCCCAGAAGAGAATTAGGGTGTGGGTATAGAGCTATAATCAATTTCACACTTGGTACTATAGAATAGTTTATGAAAGGACTTTACAGTTTAAAATAATACATTTTGTGCTCAAGTATAAAAGGTTCTGTCCCTTCCGACCAAGAACTGCAAAGGAGAAATGTTTGAAAGACAGGGGTTGAGGTGCAGATTGCATATTTCTAGGCTCGTGCCACATGAAGCATTAGAGACAAGCCACCAGACCTGCTATATTTCCTCAGCATTACAGTAACACTAGTAACATCTGTTCACCAAAATCAAACCCAAATATTGGTTAACACAAATGTACTCAGTAAATTCAATTGCAATGAATGCTCAAATGTACCCAGAAGCTATGGCAAACAGAGATCAACTACAGAATGTTCCTCTAAGAGGTTGGTGGAGAAAAAAAACCACAAGCAAGCAAACCAGCCCAGTAGTGCTTTGCACCAAGAGGAATTCAATTTTTAAATAAAAAGGTCAGAATCAACTTACTGGTTCATAGATTAACCCATCTGCAGAGGCAACCATTGTTTCTGCTAAATCCAAAACATCGGCCCCCACATCTATTTTAAACAGGGAGAAATATTAAGTCACATAGACAATCAAGGACAAAGAAAACAAATTCAAGTTGAAATGAAGTTTCACAGTGATAAACTTCAGCATATGTTATTGCTCCTTCAACCTATTTAACATTCAGCATCAGCTGATGGACATTGACCAAAAACTCTTCAGATCTGCAGTATTTTCTCACTGATTTAACACCTACAGAGAAATTGTATGAACCACACATACAAGCTTTCTAGGATCTGCTATGCATAAATATTCTCCTGTTTTACAAGCACTGAACAGAAAACAAGACTAGTCAAATCAGAGGATAAGAGTTTATTTGTAAAAAATAACAAAAAACCACTGACATACAATTAATGCAAGGTTTAAGATAGGCAACAAAAGTGCGTCCTGAAAATTTGCTTGCATTCCTGGTAGAATTAGTATTCTCTCTTCTCTCAGTCCAGGACAAGCAAGACTGAACACAATTACAGTTCATTACCTAAATGATGTCAAAATAATACTGGCTATTATTAATAAGGAAGGCATCCCTCTTATGTTCACAAGCAGGATGAAATTACGTGATGGTTTCAGTGCTGTTAAACAGCAGACCAGCTTAATATATCCCAAGTTCATAAATAAATAGAAATTGTTATAAATTCCTCCTGCTGATTTGTGTCTCACAATGAGCTTTTAGAATATTTCAGCTAATGAGAGATTGAACAACAGATCCTGTTCCTGCTAACGAAGTTCTGCAAGATAAGAATGAGATGGCACAGATATTCTTCTTCACATTTCTTACTAATTCCTTCAATGAGTCATACGCCATCAAGATCACTACATGCCATTAAGATCAGAAGAAATGACACTGGTAAAATATTCTGAACAATATCCAACTATATTGTGAGCAAGTGTCCTCTCTGAAGAGGCTTTAAAGTGTTTAAAAACTTTCATTGATGGAATACTTACATTGACACCTCATGGCAACTGTAATATCAATATTGATCCTTAATTTACTGGAAAGAAAAAAAGGCAAAAATCTATTAAGTAACACTGAGTACGAGTATCAAGAAAAAATCTCAGACTACTTGCAGAAATACAGTAAAGTACCAAAATTTATACTAATAAATATAAAGCTGTTTAAAATTTGGGGGAAGTAACATGGATTTTTAGAGCACATTAAAGCACTTGTAACTTAAGAGATAACCTCCATCACATCAAAAGTCTGAGTGTGTGTCATTCTGCAATATTCTGGGCATTTCCTATTAGTTTTCATGTTAGTTTCACAAAAGTAATTTAAACTATAAGGAATAAACTCCCTCACTATAGTCACAGGGTTCTGTTTTCAGGGAGCTTCCTCCAAGACTTAGCTGACCTCAAGCAAATCACATAAGCAAGGGATTCAACACTGGCTCAACTTGGGTCAGACAGGGTCAGTAGAGAGGAGAAAAGCAGTTAAAATTATACCAGTCTCCATTGGTTCAAACTGTGAAGCACCACAGGCTGAGTGATTAGCCCACAATCAAACTGGGGAATCTGCAGCAGGACATACCCCAAATCCTGTAACAGTCTCTTAACTGACAGACTACCCTTCCTGTGTGATGGCTTCACTTGGGATATAGCCTACTTTAGCAAAGACCTAAATGTGAAATCCCAGCTGTCTGAAAGCATTTACTATCATTTGAGTTTTTGATGCAGCTCCTTCAAAATTTTCCTTTTTTGTTTTTCATTACTTATTTCTGATGTGCAAGACATCCAATTAATAGATGTATCTTTAGCCTGTTACCACAGCAACTACCCAAATGGCTCTTAAAGTTATTTCAGTTCAGTTTCAGTCAGTTCAGTTTGTGGGTGCCAGTGTCAAACCATGACACAGACACGTAACATTTAAAGGTGTTCAGGGCACAAAATCTGCATTAACTTCACAGGGACTCCTGGGTGCCTGACCAGCTCTGAAAGAAAGGCAAACAAGTCCTGACAGGCACATGAAACCAAGAGCAAACACATCTTCAGAGGAGCTGTATCTGGAGACAAAATTAGTAGCAACCTCTAGATAACACCCGTCAAAGTTCTGAGTGCTTCAGGCTCACCTCCAGCAGCACGAAGTACAATGGCAACCAAGGTACTAACCACGAACTGGAGAAAGCCTCCAGCCACAGGGGGCAGGTTGGTTACCAAGTCATTCCCAAGGGAGCTCCTTCAATAACAAACCTATACTATTTTGACTTCTTCATTGCAAAAATCTCAATTTATCTTATTCATAGATTACATAGAAGAAAAAGCCCCAAAACAATCAACACATGAAAAATCAAATCCCTGCAGTATTTAATTTGCAATTTCAATTATGAATTGCTTTCAAGTCACATTAACATTTTAAATCTATTCTTTCCTGAAATGCAGGCAACTAACATTTTAAAAAGAATTATAACAAATAATGTTACCTAGTAAAATCCTTGTCTACTTCATATTCATATTTCATCCATGTGTCCCGGTACACCATGAACTCCATGATAGTCAGGAAAGCTATTGTTGTAAATGCTATCAGAGAAACTGGTCAGAGGAAAATAAAAGTAGAAATTCAGACTGTGAGAAATATTATTCAGAAACATAAGCAGAACAAAATTTTAACAATTCCAGAAGTTGAGCATTACCAGTACAACACTGGTACCTTTGATTTAAAAACCCAAAACCTGCTCTTAGAAAGTTGTTTTCAGACAGGAGTGGAAAAGAGTAAGTCCTACCTTTGCATCAAAAAAGAACTTTTTATTCAATTTTTTATTTGAACTTCAGTCAAATGCTGGAATGATTAGGAGGCTGTGAAATCCGTGTATGGAAAATCTAAGAAGAGGCTAGATCGTCCCCCATATATAAAGCACACACAAATCACTGTCAGGAATGGTCTAGGAAAACTCAATCCTAACTTCCAACATGAAAGAAGAAGGTAGTGCATCTTGAAATTCCTTCAAGCCTCCACTTGTCGACAAGTTGAGTTTTTATAACAATTTTTTTATATCAGGTTTTAGACTCAATAAGCTAGCAGACACCAGAAATAAGACACATTATATTACTTGTGTATAGCTGCCCACCCCAACATTTCAAACAAGTCTCTCTCTGGCAACAAGCAACAGGCAGATATCCATTCCACCAATAAGTGAAGAACTTGGAATTATTTTTAGGATAAAACTAATTGGTGTATTTTAGTGGTACATGTGCTTCACTTATCTCCAAGGCAGCCTACTCATCACATTTGCAAAGTTGTACAGAGCAAGGGAAAGATCACCCTGCTGCACAGTTGGAAACACAGTAATAGATGCACAGAAACACCTGCTGTGCCCCTTTTATTAAATTATGGCTTTTATAAGCTTGAAAACACTTCAGTTATGGAGCATAGTAGCAATCTGTACAGCTTATTGGCACTGTAGGTTTCTTCATTTACGTTCTGTGGAATATCTCTCTGGAATCCATGAAGGGTAACTTGAGAAAAAACAAGCTCATTGTTGACAGGCTTCAACTCCCTACACGGTGGTCCCCAAGGCAGAGGTGGGAGCAGAGAACAAAGGCACTGTCCTTGGGGATCAGGACAGAAGCTGTTGCATTGATCAGCAATGTTTCCAGCTCTAGCTTTCAGCTGGCACTATGGAACACTCACACATATGAAACCCTTCATGTCCACTGCACTAATCAGTTAATTATTCTGGCTCAATTTCTTTCTGGACCCAGTAGGCCAGGCTGACCCTGGCTGTGCAACAATAGGAGAGCTGGAGCCATATCAGCTATCCAGAGCCACACAAACACAGTGAGAGGCACAGCTGCTTTCTGGATAATTCTGAGCAAACGTATGTGTGGATCTGAACAGGAAAAGAAAGACTCATAGAATTTTCTTTTCTGAAGGGACTCCCAGCCCCAGAGCTGGAGTCTCAGCCTGCAGTACTTCTTCTGCAATGGGTTTGAAGGCCACGAAAGTCTGAGATGAGTCTTGGTATGTTTTAGATCCCTACCACATCAGAAAGTAAGCCTGACACTTTAATCCTGAATGAAACAGGAATACTATATTCAGATTTCACAATGGCACAGAAAAAGACAATCTATATTGTCATTTATAAGGTAACTGGGATAAAACCAAAGAATGTTAAAGTAACTTCTGGTGTTAAGAAATCCTTAAGGCACCATTCACCAAAGCAAAGGTCTCATGAAGGATGATGCTATACTACAAAAAAGGATTCTTGAAGCATTTGGTGGTTTTATGCAAATTAGAACATAGAAACAATACACTTGTTTCCTCAGGAAGTAGAACGAACATTAACAAAGAATTATTTAAATACTTCTTAGAGATTATTTAATATACAATAATCCTTTAATTATTAACAGTGCACTTGAGGAAACAGCAAAATAATATAGAACCTTCTGATATTTCCTTCTACACTATAAGAGGCATAACAACTTCAAAGGCTTATCTGTAGGTTGCAATTGCTTCCTCAACTTTTTATTCAACTGAGTTTCAGGCATGATCACACACAAGAGAGATTTTTGTCCTCCACTTCTAAGTGCTAGCAGTTCCCTGCCTGCAAATAATTCCAATAGTCCAAGAGATGAAGTCACTATTTTCGAATCAGGCTACCTCTAACTCAGCTCAACTTAAAGACACAATTTTATGATCAGATACATAAAGAAAGGTCTTTTTTACAGCTCCAGCTTTTTCAGAGAAGTTCAAGTGACTAATAGGGAAAATAAAAGCACATGTCCTGGATTCAAGTGTTTAGCTCTTCAAAGGGCTTTCCTTACTCTCAAAATCTAGTACACCTACAAGAGAAAAGCTTTAGAAAAGTTGAGCATCAGGATGAAGAGCAGTTATCTGTCTCTGGAGAGTATTTTTCTACTTTTGCAAAAGCATAGTATTGAATCCCACCATCATTTCAGGTCATGCTCACTCAGTCTCACCCAGAAACCTGACACCAAGAAAAGAGCTTGGTGAGACAACAAATGAGAAAGTTTTATTACAGCCTTGGCACAGTACACGTCCAGTTGCAACTGGTTAGAAGTTTTTATTTCTAACTTTTACATTGGGTTCAGTCTCACCAGCTTTATACAAAAATCTCCCTTCAGAGAGACTGGATGAACAGATGGATGCATCAGCTTGCATAAGATATATGTCTTTACTTGAAGGGATGAGCTCAGTCAGTCCACCAAAGCATTCAAGAAACCAATTCTGGCTAGTTTCAAGTGAACAGAGATGCCTGTCTTCCTCATGCTGAAGTTTCTATCAATATCAGGATCCCAACAAGGCCTACCTGTGCCTCCACTGGCTGAAGTCTCCACATAGCTTTCAGGAACCTTTGGAAAGGCATCCAATTCTTTCATCAAATTCAAGGTCTTCTTCCGATTCAGTCGCCTCATCTTCAGCACACTCCTCCACCTCCTCCTTCATATATTCCCTCTAATGTGAGAATAAATTGTGATTAAAAGACTCAAGCAAGATTGCTCAAACTGACTGGCTTTAACATGAAGCAATAATAAGGCCATTCAAACCCCAGAAATATGTTTTCAAGAAATACATGCTAGACAACTAGATGGTCAGTCTTACTTCAAGAAAACTGTTAAGATTGGCCTGGACACTGCTGCTTACAGTCCAGCCACATCCAGCACACCCACCACTTAATTACTACTAATTTCTTTCTCAATTAAATTCTTATTGGTAGTGAATATATCACATTTTAAATAAAAAAAAAAAATCAAACTCAGTCCTGAAGTAAATTTGCTACACAGACCTCACAGTGCTCAGAAGTCACTGACTTAGGAGGAAACATCTAATAGGCTGCATAAACTTCAGAGGATGGCAGACAGCTCTGGGCTCCTACATTCAATGTGGGCACAAATTATATCTTAAAGGGGAAAAAAAGGTGCATTTCACATTTTTACAGGTGTAGAATATTATGATCATAAAATGAGCCTTTTTCTCCTCTATAAAAATACTTCCCAAAGGAAGTCATGGATCAAATCCTAACTCCATCCTTCAGAATAATGTCTGTAAATGATATGATCTCTGCTTGGAGTCATGTTAAGCAGGAAGATGCTGAGAAAAGCAGCTTGCCCTGGAAATACTGTCTAAAACCATTTCCAAATCATGCAGATATGCTCACAGCCTGGTCCTTGCCAATACACTGCAAGTTTTAACAAGTTGATACTGTTGTTTTTCTTCTGGGGAACTGGTGAACTTCACCCTGAATTTCTGAAGCTATGAAAACCATCTGAAAATTTCTGAAGCCATGAAAACCATGCATTTACTGCATTCTGAGAATATGCCATCTTATTGTTCCTTATTTAAACACTCTAAGGTGGGCAAGCTAACCTACACTGCCAACACATGAGACAGCTCTCATCATCATTTTGTAGAAAAATCTCTGAACTCATCTACCCTGTTTCAAGAGAACATCAAGTCTCTGGCACGTCCTGGTGAAATTACTCAAGATCTGTTCTCTGCTCTGCCCCTTCCTGGTGCTGAGTAGGCTTTGTACCATGTAATAACAAAGCAATAGGCTCTGCTGGAAATGAAAGTTCACACTAGAAAAATCATGCCTGCAACTTTCTCATTACATAAACTGACTTCAGACACAGACTCTGCACTTGGTCAGGCTGCAGAGATCAACAAAATGGTACCGTGCATGTTGCACAGGACTCAAAGAAACCGCAGCTGGAGTGGGCAGAGAAGATAAGTGCTGGAACAGGCTTTTAGTTATACAGCATTAAAAGAATAATCAGGCAGCACAGATAAGGCAAAGCAGCTGCTTGGACACAAATGAAGTCATAACATTAGTTAGCACAGAGGAAACACCAGTGGGGCTAGCCTGTTATCCTACACATATAGCAAGGAAGCCAACATAGCACCCTTTCATCTTCTGCATATCTCCCCTGCTATCACATGCGTATGAGCACACCGTAAAGAGGCATAAGATAAACACAGGGAATTTGAGAGCACTTTACTAAAAAACTTTCTAAATCACACTGCATCAGTAAGTATATGGATGTTTGTAATCCAGCTAGAAATATACAATCTGTTCACTGGTTTCTTTAACTCCACACAGACTCACTTTCAGCTACAAACCCAGATGGACAGCTGACGCCTTCCCCCTGCCCATCTACCTCCACACTTGTACTACAGACACACCAAAAATACGAAGTCCATTGCTATGAAAGTAAGGCATTATGAATCCAAGAGCCAATTGCGTTAAGAAACACTACTAGCATTATTATTCACGATAAATTAGGGACAAAGCACAGCACAAATGGCACTCAAGACCAGAGGCCCGCCCGAAGGCACGGCAACTCCGTCTCAGCCGAGGGGCTCGGGCAGTTTTCTCTTCCCCGGACAACTTGGCAGCGAAGCCGCTACCGGCGCGTCCCGACAGCCGCGGAGCGGACCCACGACTGAACCCCTGCCGGGGGCTCAGGCCCGGCCCCCCGCGCCGAGGGACGCCCCGGCCGCCAGCTCGGAGCCCACACACCTGTGCGGGCCGCGGGCGCTCCCCGCCGCCGCCACGCACCGGGCAGCCGCGGGACGGGACAGGCCGCGCCCCCGCCCTGCCCTACCTCTCGCTTCTGCCGCCGCTGCCCAGCGCCGCGGGCGAGGCCAGACGGGGAAGACGAGCCGCAACGCGCTGCCCGGCGCCCGCCCCGCTGAGCATGGCACCGCCGGCCGGGGCGGGCTCGCTCCGCCGCCGACGCCCGGCGGGAGCCGCGGGCCGACGGGAGCGGCGGAGCGCCCCGCCCACCCCTGCGCGCATGCTCACGGCCCCCGGGCATGCGCCGGCCGCCGAGGCCCGGGGCGGGCTGGGACGGGCGGGAGCAGCCGCGCGTGGACACGGCGGGGGCCGGGCCCTGCCGGGGAGCGGAGCCGGCAGCAGCCGCGGCTGAGCCTCCGGAGCCGCAGGGAGTGCGGCCCCACGCCGCTCGCAGGGTTCCCCGCACAGCCTCGCAGCCGGTCCCGCAGGCGCGTGGGCTCCCGGGCACGGCAGTGCCGCCCCAAAGCGCTGCTCCGGAGAATCTGTCACTGTGCGAGGAACTCGGTGATCTTTTAAAGCGATGGATGACAAGTGCCTTCCAAAGCAAACTGATTAAGGGCTGTCACGCTGCTTGCAGTGTTAATACTGGTTTGGCCACCATGGATATAGAAGCAGGCAGCGTTTGAAAAGAGGCAGCATCTTGGATTAAGAAGGAAAAGGCTTTAAGACAGTGGCCTATAACAGTGAGGAAGGAAAGATTTTAAGCCCACAAGCCAGTCTTCAGACTTGAAGTGAAAAAATTAAGAGGGCTCACATATACCCAAAATCTCAGTCCTTTTCCCTGTGCTAGTGGATTTAACTAACAGGCACTGCCTCTCCACAAGCTTTATGCCGTAGTCTGCAGCATTAGTTTATCTCCAGATTTTTCCTTACAATCCTAGCAAGTCACATCATGCTACTGCCACCCTGCCCACAAGTAGCTGACCCAACCTAGACACAGCCAAAAAGGGAGCTCTCCCAATATCTTCCAGGGAGTAATAAGATCTTAGATGATATCAAAATGATTTTTTAAAATCGCTCAATATAAAGTTTTAAAGAAAAATAATTTATACCAGACATTTATCTTCATATATCTGAAAACAAAAAAGAGACTGAAAACTCTAGTGTTTTTGATGATGAGGCAAGCAAATAAAACCCATACCCTAGAAACACAACTAGTGGTGAATTCTGCAGCAGTAATTCAGATTAGCTCTTTTTAATGATTTAGAGGAAAATGTAGATCAATGACAAAGGAGTTTCAATAGCATGCCAAAGTATACACAATTTGAATTAAACAACTCTTTGGGTACCTACAGAATTTGAAACTAAAAGGAGCCTGAAATAAGAAAGGAGTATGAACAGATTCAGAGTATTTTTTGCTTTTTAGGGATAGGCAGGAAGAAAGGAAACAAAATGCAGCAGCATGTCAGTGTTCTTACTGAATTGTGATCAGTCTATTTCCATCATTTTAGGAACTATAATAACAACTGGATCAGACAGTCAAAAAGAAAAAAAGGAGGGGGGAAGTATGATATTACAAGAGATAAATAACCAGGCTAAAAATGTGTTTATTGTACATTTGTTCCCTCATCTCAGAAAGAGCAAGCAGCTTTAGGCACATAAAGCTCTTACTCTGACATGCCTAGGTCCTAGGGTATCAGTCAGCAGCCAGGGATTTTTCTGGCTAATCCCTTGAAATGCTCTCAACACTGAGGCTTGGAAGGAGAAACTGATAGATCTGGTTATTAGCTGTGCAGCAGAGATGCTCAACAGATGTTTTCACAGGCAAACAATCTCTTCTGCTCACAGAGAAACATGGGCTCAGCCTTAGTGCTCAACATCCCTCTGAGATGCCTCTTACAGAGAAGTGGCATGGGACAAAACTGCTTGCAACTTTGCTCCACTATAGTCTTATTCATAACTACAGATGTCTCCATGAGGTTTTATGAAGGAAAACACAGGAGGAAAAAAATCATAATTTAGAAAAATCAGAAAATTAATATAGTGATAACACTGTCCATTACACTAACACTATGTATTTGACTGCAGTGTGCTAAAGAGACACAACAGTAATTGCACTGTACCCATCAAGTACCACACTACTCCAGTTCAAACTTTCCTTACATTCATGTGTTTTCTGCTCTCCTGATCACATCTAAGTCGTAGCAGCCCATAAGTGTCTGCCCAATAACCTCAGGGAGCCTGACAAGGAGGAAGAAATTCAGCTGCCAAGAGCAAACCATGCAGGTAAGCCAGCAGGCTGCCCCTCAGCTGCTGCTTTACACCTTTGATTCAGTTCACTATTTAACAAGATCCCAAAGCACCCCCAGATTTAAATGCAACCACCTATGCAAAAATACGACTGTCTTCCAAAAAACCTCAGCACTTCTTAACACTGGTGATTTATGAAGTCCCTTGATGTGTGCAAAGAGAGGAAGCCACATCTCATGCCCATATGGTTTAGCAAACCACAAATTACCTAGGACAAACAAAACTTCGCAGGAGTATGGGCTACAAATAACATTGATATCAAAGACAATAACAAAGAGGAAGGTAGTAGACCAAACAAGAGAAACAAATGTAAATATCGCCCACCTGCGCTTCAACACACTTCAGCATTAGTTGAAAAGCTGGAAACCATGTGCGGGATATACAAACTAAAAACAAAACCTGAGTAAAGTATGTCGAGACTACACACAAGCCCCCATCGTTTACTGCTGCTACAGTTGCCTGCACAGGTGGTTCACGATAGCTGAAAAAGCATTTTGTTAGCGCGAAAGGGCGAGGGAAAGGCTGGATAGCACGAGTGGGATCGGCCAGGAGCGCCTGCAGGGGGAGAGGCGAGGCAGGGATTCAGAGAGAGAGCAGCCGCTTTACCGGAACGTGGAGGCATCGAGGTGGCATTTAGCAAGGAGAAGGAGGGGCAGAGGAAACAGGTGCAAAAGAGCGAATATGGAGATAAACGGTAGGAGTGGCTGGAAAGGGGGTGGAGGAGAAGAAAGTCCTGGAGGTTGAGGTGAGGGCTGGGAAGATTGGAAAGGATATGGCATGAGGGAGGGGCAGCGAAGGGACGACGAGGGTGGACAGTGGTGGCTGCAGTGTTTGTGAGGGCGGCGCGGAGGGGCGGCCGTGAGGGGGGCAGGCCCCGGCGCCTCGGAGCGGAGTGGGGCGGGAGCGCCCTCGGCCAATGAGGAGGATCCACGCTCCAGGAACCGGGAGGAGGCGAAGGGAGCCCCGGCCGCCCGCGGCCCCGCCCGGGGCACACCCGCTCCCCGCGGCCGAGGCGCTGTGTGCCCGCCCGGAGCCGGAGGGAGCGGGGGACGCAGTGCGGTACCGCGGGCGGTCACTGCCGCGGGGTTTACTCACGGGCTGCCATTTGCTTCGTCTGTTTAGCTACTGTCAATAAAAATAAGCTGTTGATGGAAGTCTTAGTCTCTCTAATCTTTAATATCAGTTTTCCAACTCAACCCGACTTCTGGTCTTCTGAGAGATCCTTTTTTAAATTATCCTAGTGAAGATTTCTTGTCATAGGGTCTCAGAAGAACAGTCCTGCTCACTGAAAGGAGGACGATGTTAAAACTACTGAGGCAACCTGAAGCAATCCCATTCCCCATTGTGTAAACAGAATGGCTTTGTTCTACATAGTGGCCACTGTTTTCATACATAAATACTTACCACTACAATGTTTTTAAAGATAAATAATCCGAATTCTTATATTGAATATTTCTGTTACTTAGCTAACGTTTAAGATGCAATTGTATATTGTGTATATACAGCATGTAAATATATGTTGCATATATATATATATCTATTGCAGCAAATACAGCTGTTTCACAAAGCTCATGGGGAGCTCATAAGTCAGCTGAGGTAAGAACTGTGTTGTGTTGCGGAGAAGTACTGTGAAAGCTGTGGTTGAAAAATGTTACAGTGTAATCATCCTGTGTTTTTTGTCCTTTTCCTAAGAGTTTAGATTGTTTGGTGCAGACAGATAGCCCACTCGAAGTTGTGTCTTTCATTCAGCAGAGATTTGCTGTATGCTGTTGATAGATTGTATGGTATCTGTGGGGAGGAAAAGAGCATTGCTCACTGAATTGAATTCCTGCCCAGATTACAAATGTCAGGTTGTAATAAAGCCTGATCTTTCATTACTTGGCTATTTTTAGTAATTAGATCATGATTACAAAACAGAAATATTTTGATAATTCATTAAGTCACATAAAAACACTAATCCTCCCACATAATGTTCTTGAATTATCTAAATATAGCACAAGGCCACGAGGAGACAAAGATACACTAGCATATGTTGTGACCTTCAGTATTTCTTTTATTTTAATGTTCTATTTTCTGTTCTTTGGAACACAGTTTTCCTGAAAAAAAACACACTACCATTAATAAACAGGTTTCTGAAAATTTCTTTGAAGCTGTATTCATAAATATACTATATTTTACTCCTTTGCTACAAGCTTGCTCTGTCCCAGCATAAACTTATTATTGAAAAATACTACTAGTCTTAAAAACACATATGGTAGGAGGTATTTGGCCTTCTGCAGGGTTAACTGGTTGAGAATGGTGTTAGCTGGCATAGTGGAGGGACAAGAACCATTTGCCTTGGTAGAGGAAAGACATTGCTATTTGTTAATTGCATTAAAGACACTAAAGTCTTTCACAGGGCTTGGGAGAAGTCTGGATAAGCTGTATGTGAGGTGATAGTGATACTGGGATATTCATAAGTAGCATGACATGGTCTCACTAGTATTTTTTCCATAAAATTCACCTTCTTATGACACTTGTAGTGTTAGAATTATATACTAGTAGTGTGCCTATAAGGTGATGCTTGGTCAGCAGAAATCAGCATATTTCCCCCAAGTTATTGTAAACGCTGTGTAGTTTGTGCATTTATTTGTTTGGGCTCTGTAAGTGTCATAGACAGGTAGGATTATAAAAGAAAGGCCTTATGAAATCAGGCCTCACTCTGCTAAATTGCCAAAGCTGGCCTGTCATTTCTTCTAAGTGCAGCTAACAAGCAATTTGCAAGTTCCCATACAAGGCTATGTTGAGAATGAGAAGTTTGTTTAACACAACAATCTATTTTGAGGATGAAAAACAAATGCATTTGTGTGAACAATAAGATTTGTCCCATGAGAACCCACAAAGGAAAAAGTAAACATATCTAGAGAGAGAAAATTTGATAGACATATACAATAGCCCTTAGTGACCAATGAACTGCGTTTCACTGTATTGCTGACCAATTAGGTTGAACACAGTGCCTTCTGATATTTCCTATCACTATGAGCTTTGTGAATAAAGAATTGGCTTTCTGCATGAAGAAAATGGAGTCTTGGCTGATTTATTCAAACATAAGGTGACCCTGAAGATGTGATCAACGCAAGACAAACAACCTGTCATGAAAGAAAATGAAATGAGCCAAGCTGACCACAGGACTGGGTGGTGAAACGGGACTTAGAGACAGAATATACAAAGTTATCAAAGGAAGAGTGCAACTGCCTGTGGGTATGGCCAAGGCAGTAGCAAACAGCAGCCTGCAGCAAGATGAGTTCAGCACATGAAAACAACCATTGGCAGCATCGCTGGCCACAGGATCAGCAGGAAAAGAAATTCAAGCAGCAAATGTACAAAGTAGCAAAAGGCTAAGGCTACCTTCAGCTTCAGGATCAGCACAGAACAAGCAAAGACAAGAGACAGCTGGTGAAGAGGAACCTGGGCAGCAAGCGCACAGGCCACTGATGGTGTGGAGGGTATATATTGTCATCTTATTGCAAAAGTTCCATACCTTCTTGGTGATTTCTTATGGGTATCTCCTCACAGCACTGACTCCTTCTTCTTCACAGCACAACCAACAAACTCCAACTCTCTCCTCATTCAGCTAACCCCCTCTTTTGTAGCACTATTCTACTTATTGGACAGCTGTGGCCTATTAAGGGTAGGCCTGTTCCTAATCTTTGGTGATTAGTACAGCTGCAACTCCTCAGGTGTGAGATTACCTTCTGCACTGTCTTTATTTTCTTACATTCTATCCCCCCACAGGCATAGAAATGAACACAACTTTCAGGAGAAAGTGTGCACCCGGTAAGAGCAAAATTGCAAGTCACAGAAGGCAACTGTGGTCCCCAGCCACGGAGGATATGTGGCCAAAAGAGAGTCAGGGAAGGTGAGGCAGCCTAAGAGTTAATGGTTGTCCTGGTTTGAAAGACAGGTGTCTGCTAGAGAGGGCAGGAGCCTCCCTTGGAATGGAAAACGTAAACCCCTGCCCTCCAAATTATTAAATTTTGAAATTAAGGGGCTCTCAGGCAAAGATATGGGAATAGGAATAATAATTCTTTACTAGTGTTGGAACCCTGGTTGCTGAGAATTTTAGACTTTCTGTGCTGACAAACAAACACCCAAGCGAACACTACATTTAACCTGAGGCCATGGAGAAGGCTTCCAAAATTCATGATAGAACTGGGATTATCAGTGTGTAGTTTGAATAGAGGTGTGTAATATCACATGGTGGAAAACTTAGAGTTTAAGGTTATAGAATATAGTAATATATATAAAGCAAGATGGAGGTTTTAGGGCAGAGGCAGAGGCTGGTCCCCCTTCTTTACCTTCTTCTTCATGGGTTTGGGTGGTATTGTGTAATTGGATAAAAAAGTCCGCATTGCAGGGCACAGGTGGTTGGTTATTGGGTTAAAAGTAAAAATAATTTAGGTGTCACTTCTTAATTGGTCAGTTTCTCCTTAAAAGACCTTGTAAACAGAGAAATACATCTCCATTTTTACCTTGTTAGAGTTAAGTGCTGTAGAACTCCCAGCTTGTGAGACAATGATATAGATAAGAATTTATAATTGAAATTAACAGGGCAGGAGACTTTTTCTCCTCTTAATGCTTTTATTAGAAGCGATCAACTCAAGATTGGGAAGCCTGAACCCGTAGTCTCTCTCAGGGTGACTTGCAGGAGGAGGATATGCACAGCTTTGTCTACTAGGGGCAGAGCTGGGGGCCCAGTACGCATAAGAGCTTCAAAAGCGTGACCTAAGTGTTAATTGCTGCTGCCTCCCTCTCTTCAGGTCCTGGGCCAAGAGGATTTTGCTCAGGGTGAGGGACAACCAAGGTTTTCAGCATCTCTGCAGGCTCAGCACTCTGTTCCTCACATCCAGACATCACTCCAATTTCCCAACTCTATATTGGCTCGTTGTTTTGGGGGTCTTTTCAGTAAGTTTGGAGTAGTAGCTTCTCATGGCATGATGGTCCTGAGGTTATTTTGCATGCCTCCCCTCCCAAGTCTTGTCTTTTCTCCTCACTGTCTGGGCATGTCCCCTCCCTTCACTGTCTCCGAGAAGAGCCATTAACTTAGGCCTAGCCATGGCCTTTACTGATACAAAAAAGAAACATTAAGGACAACAACTTGTAATTATCATAACAAACAGGTAGTGCTTTAGCAGCAACAGTGGTCTGACTAGTTTTTCTAACCTTTTTCTCACAAAAAAAATTGGCAGATTTTTTGTTTATAACAATAAATATCTGAGTCCAAACAAGAAATACCATCTAACAATTTAATCCCGACCTTGGCAGAAAAAAAGAAGCACAACAATCCACATTTAGTGGTGATCCTGTGTGAGGAGGGCACCTATCAGGATTGGGACCTCCCTGAAGAAGCAGAGATAATGAGCAGCTGGAAGGAAACTGGAAAAATTGCCAGGGGAAAAAAAAAAGGAAGAAAAGGAACTAATAAATCCCTAGAGGCTGTTGAAATGGTGGAACCAGGCCTCATGACTGCTGGACAATCACCGAATGGGGGAACCAAGGAGGAGAAACTGACGGCAGAAGTCAGGTACACTTTATGCTTCAGGATTATTGAGATATAATGGGAAATGTAATGTCCAGATCGCAAAGAGACACAGGTTGAGATGTGCCAGAAAAAAAGGGATGCTTATACTAAAGACTCAGATAACATTAAATTCTTGATTCAAAGATTTACTACTTTGAGTAATTAAGAACTTCTCTGAAATCTGGGACTCTGTTGATATTCAGCTTTTTTATCTTCTTCCTAAGAGAGATGAGGTTGCAGCTGTTTTCCTTCGAACATGCCGTGTAATTAATGACGTTGTGTTAAAACGCAAAGCTAGTAATCTTATCTCTGGAATTTTTCCTGGTTAACAGCAGGTGCCATCTTTGACTCCCATTGCTCATGCCACCTGCGGCCGCTTGTAATATTGCACGGAGGGAGAGGGAAAAGCCCTGCCTGGGGGTCGGGAGGCTAGTTCCATAGTACTCGTACCACTGATATGGAGCCCAGGGGTAACTCCCTCGACCCCATGTGCGAACCTGATGGTGTCGGGAGTGGCGGTCCTGGGGAGGGCAGCAGCCCCCTTGAAGTTTGAGTAAAAACTCGTGCGTCCAGGTCTTAAACCCAGAAGGCCATACCAAAAGCTCTTACATCCTTACTGAGCATGCTCTCTTTGGACAAAATGGCGGCGCCCTACAGGAAGTTGCTGTACAACAAGATGGCGGCCCCAAGTGCAGAGCATGCGTAGGGTGGCAGATGGCATTTTGTAACCATTGAGACTGCCGACCTCCCCCTTCAGTGACCTCTGGTCACTTCTATTATTGCAAGTAAAAAAGAATTCAGAGTTTTATGCAGAAACACAAAAAAATGGGTGCCTTGAATCAGAAGGGAAACCTAAGAGAAATATGAAACTAAATCAAATATCATACTTGTTCCTTATTGCTTTGTTGTTGGCCTTAAGTAACGCGTACATGACCATGAGTCAACCGAAAACCAATGTTTGGGTGACCTTGGACAATGCATCAGGCTTGGATACCATTTATTTGTCTTATTCAATTCCAGAAAAGCCATTTTCAACCTGCTTGGTCAGCTTGCTGGTAGACAATTGACCAAGACCAGAAAATGTCTCTCCAGATTTTTCACAATTCATTATCAATCCCACTGAGGGATGGGGTGTCCCTGAGGCACCATATGAACCTCAAGAATTGGAACTCTTTGGCTCAGAGAAAATGGATTTTTTGCATAATATTTTACTTTCCTGGGTCAAAACAAAGTAAAGACAAAATTACAAATGTCACTCCAAATCACGCCTTGTACAAAAATGTGACATCTTGCTATAATTTCACCTCAGTGTTGCACACAGCACCCAACCATATCCCTTTGCAGTTGCCACAAGGGATCCTTCTCATTCGTGGAAATAAAGTTTGGCCTGCCATTCCATCAAATGTCAAAGGTGGTCCATTGTAGCATTGGGAGATTTACTTTACTGACACCTAACATAAAAATGATAAGAGAGCACAAATGTAGGGAGAAGAGGTTCACTGATCAATCTAATACTGACTGTGATGATAACTTTAGGACTTGGGATTTTGGAAAGAGGTTTACAGCAGCTTTCTTTCTGCCTCAAGCTGCTTCAGGGGCAGCCTTGAAACAAATGAATTAACTATGTTGTTGGCTAAGTGTGACCATGTTCACAGGGGTCTTAGGATGAGGGAAGAGACGAGGATCTGACTCCATGTTTCAGAAGGCTTGATATATTATTTTATAATATATGTTACATTAATACTATACTAAAAGAGTAGAAGAAAGGATTTCATCAGAAGGCTAGCTAAGAATAGAAAAAGAAAGAATGATAACGAAGGCTTGTGGCTCGGACTCTCTGTCCGAGCCAGCTCACTGTGATTGGCCATTAGTTAGAAACAACTCT
The DNA here is from genome assembly GCF_051311805.1 of Agelaius phoeniceus. Classification (NCBI taxonomy): domain Eukaryota; kingdom Metazoa; phylum Chordata; class Aves; order Passeriformes; family Icteridae; genus Agelaius; species Agelaius phoeniceus. Next base: position 58,993,837 of record NC_135269.1, read on the forward strand.
GTGAGACCAATCACAGATCTACCTGTTGCATTCCACAGCAGCAGATAATCATTGTTTACATTTTGTTCCTGAGGCCTCTCAGCTTCTCAGGAGGAAAAATCCTAAGGAAAGGATTTTTCATAAAAGATGTCTGTGACATGACTCTTTTTATTTTAATTAAATTAAAAAGAAAAATGTTTGTAATTTTGTCTGTTGTGCCCATGCAGAGGAAAGAACAAACACTTGACAGATCATCTGTTGCCAATCAAAACCTCATCAAATGCTGATGTGGAATGAACAGGGAAATTCTTCACCTGTAGAACATAAAATTCTATCATATCACTAAAACAATCTTACAATATAAGAAAATGCAAAAAACCATGCAAAGAAACTTCATTGCTTCAAGTCCAAACAGCTGAGTTTCAGGAGAAAGTCCATGGACTGAAGATGTTCCTCTTTGATATTTCTGAAAGTCCCTTTTGGTCCTGAAACAGGCTTGCAACAAAGAACTGCTAAAGAAAATCATCAACAGTTATCAAAAATCCATTGATAGTCATCAAACAATTTTGAGAAAACTTCTGGAATGTCTTGGCCACAGCCCTTTATTGAACCACTTGGGCTGAGGCTAATTTTTGGCTCTTCAATGCTTTTGAGCTGCTAGCTCTTTCAACCCTTTTTATGTTTTTTTGGTTGGTTTTTTTTGTTTGTTTTGTTTGTTTGTTTTTGTTTTTGTGGTGCCGATGCCATCTTTTATTTTCAAAACAATGGGGACAGCTGGGGACAAGGATGGAGGACAGTGCCATCAAACTGTCTCCAAAACCTGGACCACAGCCCCAGGTGACAGAAGGGGTGATGTCCCCTGATCCCAGTGTCACACCAGCCCTCTGTGGGGTGACAGAGGGCAGTGCAGGGGGATGATGGAGAAGTGACACTGAAGGGACAGTGGTGACATCTAAAACTTGAACTCCTTGTACTTCTTGGCCCCCCCATGGGCATCCTGGGCCTGTGCCTTGCATTTCTTCTGCTTCTGCTTGGCGGTGTGCTCGGCCCCCATGTCACTGAAGTCCTCTTTCTCCACCTGCACCTGCCGCTCCCGCACGTGCTCCTCATACTTCTGAGTCATGGCTGTGGGGTGCAGCTCCAGCTCCTCAGGGGCCAGTGCCACCTCCACGCCCTGTGCCTCTGTCACTGGCCCCTTGTGTCCCACCACTGCGGACATGTCATAAATGTGGGTGGAGCCCATCATGGCCATTCCCATGGTTGCCGTGCGTTTTTCAGGGACCACTGTGAACAGCTGGGAGGTCTCACTCCCGTCCATGGCCTCCATTTTCTTCTTGCGGAGCTCGATCACCTCTGGTGTCTCCATCCCGGCTGGCACTGAGGAGAAGCCCCCTGGGGTAATAAACCCACTGTCAGTGGGGGTGATGAACCCTGTCTGGTTGGGTTTCTCTTCGTTGCTCTCCTCCTCTTCCTCCTCCTCCTCCTCAGATTCCTCATCTGATGGCTCCAGCTCTCCCCAGGGTGTGTGGTCGATCTCCTCCTCCTCCTTCATTTGGAACTTGGTGGCGTTGGTGCCGAACATGTCTCCATAGAGCGGCTTCCCCATCTCGTCCACAGGGGGCTTCCCCCACCCCCCAGCATGGTACCCAAAAGAGCAGCCCTCAGGGATGGGGGCGTTGAGCCCCAGGATTTTGAGGTTGGGGTACGAAGGGGGTGGTCCATAGCGCTGCATGGTGATCAGCCATGGGGGGGGCACCTTGTGGGCGTTCGGCCCCATGGGCATGCCCAGAGCGATCCACAGCTCGTCCGAGAGGACACCCGGCTTCTTCTCCTTGAGCCGTGTCTCAAACTCCTTCCCTGCATAGTAGAGGTCCCCGTGTAGGGTCAGTTTGGGCTTGGTCTGCCACTTGAAGAAGGCATCATGAAGTTTCTGGTAGTCAATGTCAATCTTGCCCATCTTGGGTTGCACCTTGGTCTTCATCGTTTTCTGCTCCTCTTTCTCCTGCAGGGCCTCGCGCATTTCCTGGATGCCCGTGCGCTTGATGAACTCAGGCAGCTCAAAGGGTGGTTTCTCAATGCCCCTCTTGCCTTGCAGGTATTTCCTCTTGAAGCACCAGTGCCGCGGCACCAGTACTGAGTTCCGTGTGGCCTTCAGGTGCACCAGGAGCTTGGGGTCCTGCGCGGTGACATCGTGCATCTCCACCACATCAGGGCGAGCCACCAGCTGTTTCAGCTCGGCCACTGTGAACCTGTTCATGCGCCGCAGTCTCTTCTTAGACAACTGGGGTGCCTCCTGCTTCTTCTGCTCATCCTCAGAGCTGATCCCATCAGTGCCCCTGATGCCATCCTTGGGTCCCTTTTTACAGGATACCCCAGCGCTCTCTGCCTGCTCTGCCCACTCTGGCTCTTTCTCCTTGTCCTTCCTCACCCTGTCTGTCAGCCTGAAAGCCTCGAAAATCCTCCTGAAGAACACGAAGTTGGGGTCATCAATCTCAGGCTCCTCGGTCACGTACTCAATCTCCACCCTGGGGGCATCCCCAGGGGTGGGCTCAGGGTCCCCCCAGGGGCAGATCAGGGTTGGAGACCCTTGCCAGGGCCCTCCCTTCCCCTGCTTCTTCCTCTTGCGGTTGCGGCGCTTCCGGTTCCTCACCTTTTTGGATGTCCCTGTGTCCTCCTCAGTCTCGGAGGCCAATGCTGATGCCTGGAGCTCTGTCTCCATTTCATCCTCAGCTGAGACCCCCAGGACCATCACCAGCTCCTCCTGGCGGCTCTGCTTGAGCTGCAGGATCTTCTCCAGCACCTGTGGGATCTTGGGGCCCACCCCGGAGTCCTGGGCCTCTCTGCTGTCATCGCTGGGGAGCGGGGGAGACTCGCGGGGCTGGGGGGCTCCTATGAGCAGGGGGGCTCCCATAGGGCTGCCTTGGGGGGCCAGGGGGGTCCTGGCACCATTGGGAGCCCCCTCAGGGGGAGCGTGTGGGGCTGGGGTAGTCAGCATGCCCATTGCTGCCATCTTGTCCATCCCTGCCCCTGCGCCCAGCCCACAGCTCTCCTTTTCCTCCAAGAATATTTTCAGCAATTTTAAGTTCTTAACTAAGTCATAAACCTTGAATGTGATCTGCAGCAGTTCTCTAAAGTTTAGAAATAATTAGCTCTTTAAAAAATATTTTACTGCTCAAGCAGACAAAGTCAGAATACAACCTGACACTCAGTTGGTCAGGGTGTTGGTAGCAGTCCAAATAAATGGTAGCTGCAGTCCTCCTGGAGAGACGGATGAGGTTCTGTTGAAGCAGTGATCCTGTCAAAGGGTGTAGTTTACCTTTGAAGGTCCAGTGGTGTTGTAGAAGGGTCTGGTTTTCCTCTGGGAATCCAGTGGAAAAAGGCTGCCTGTGGTGTTTGAAATCTCAGATTATATGGAGGTAGGAATGCTTAGCTCCTCCCCCTGGGTGGATCATATCACAATGGGATGAGGTAATTTTATCACTCATGCAGTGAGATTCAATGGGCCATTAACAGAAGATAACTCCTGAAGGGAGGATGCCTTGTGGAAGAGATAAAGAACACTGCCCTACCTGGTTTTAACAGATGGTGATACAAGACACACTTCTGGTTACATCTTGCATTGCAATCTAAGACAGCTAAATATTACTTTTCTATATTTTAAGATATATAGTTGTTTTCTTTTGAGAGATAGGACAACTCCAACTAAAAAAGCTGTGATGAAACACTGATAAACACCTCTTTGTGGATAAAGACAGTATAGTGTGTTCACCCTTGATTTTGTCAAAGATTCTATTGCTTGCTACAATCTCTGCTGTTTTATGTTCCATAGATAACACAGAAGGGTCAGTGATGATTCTACATTATGGCTGGTATTGATTGTAAGCTGTTTTAGTGTTTTCATTTGTTTCATTTTACTGTCATAGGTACATGAATGTTTAGAAAGGTGTTATCTCAACTTCCTAAGGCAGTTACCACTGATACATTGATTACATGATGTGAATTTACTGATTTTATAATAGGCATTATCATAAGATGTTATTACTGTATTTATAGCCAGCTTCTTTTATGCTTTAACATCTTTTTGTGTAATTATCTAGAAGATATCTGTCATTTCAGGATCCTTCTTTTTTGTTCTCTAGCTGCTTATGCATCTCTTAGACCAGGTTAGCTCTCTGGCTAGTCCCTGCACTGGCTCTATGGTTTGACCCAATGCTGTCTCATAATTTTAAATATTTTTCAGAGTTCCAAGAAAATATCTAAGCTTCATTGAAAGCCTCCTCCGAACTGCTAGCCATGTGGTTTTTTTTCCAGTTATTATTACAGAAGCAGTCCAGCAGTTTGCTGTGTTTGAAATATCTCTGCCCTGAAGGAAACTTTGGGGGTGTCATGGTTTGACACTGGCGCAATGCCAGTGCCCCCATGAAAATATATGCTCCCTGGTGTCTGCTGTGAGATGTGACCAGGAATAAGCAAAGCAGGCCCCCACTTAGAAATAAAGAAAAGAAAACTTTATTAACTAAACTACAACTCTCAGTAACAAGAAACACACAGGGGAAAATGAAAACTTTCCAAAAACATTTCCTCCTCCCCCCACCAAATTTCCAATACATCTATCTACCAAAATCACCAACTCTTGGTCCATCACCACCCTTTAGGTAATCAATTCTCAGTTCATCAAGAGGAGAGGAGTCCTTCTTGTGCCATAGGTTTCCCCTGGAATCACCATTGAAACCTCGTGTGTTTCCTGTCACACGTGGCACTGCCTGGAGAACATCTGCCATCGTGACCTCTTCCTTCCATGTCCAGTGCTCTCACCACTGCACATGGACCAGAGCTGCTTCTAGGGTTGTCCTTTTAAGGATGCTTTGTTCCGTGCCAAAAAGAGCACAGTCTCACCTTGGGGACAGCTGTGTCCCCCAAATTTCACCCCCTGGGGCCAAGGGGTCTCAACACTGAACCCTCTTGGCTCTGAGCCATTGCCTCCCCCTGGATGCAGTCTCTGTGTCTCAAGGAACGTGGTTCTGTCCATGGCTATAACAAGAAGAGTCCAGCTAAGGCCACTCCATCATCTCTTCCCACCTAAGATTCTTCTCTACTCTCCCGACATCTTTCACTTGCCCAGACCTTCCCACTTGCACATTTCCTTCTTCTATTTCATCTCTATCTCTCTTCTAGGAAAAATTAACGTTCTGCAAAGTTTTCATTGTCCGAAAAAGGGTTAAAATGCTCCCACAAGCAGCCAGACACCTTCTCACTGCACCCCCCCCCTTCTCTGCTGGCTGGGCTGTGCTGCCAGCACATGATATCAAATTTCAAGGCGGCACAGGCTCTCTCTCTGTCTCCTGGGGGTGGGGGCTGCCCAATGCCTCTCGGTGCTCTTCCACTCTTCCACCCTTCCATCCTTGGGCCAGGCCCACCTCACCCGGCCGCATGGCTTCCTCTCCCCCTCCCAGCCAGCAGCTGGGCCGGGGGAGGCCTGACCTGCTTCCCTTGTCAGAACCCAAGAGAGCTTACCCCGGGCGTGGTGCTCTGCATTTTAACCCCTGTGTTCTCAGAAGCGTATCCAATGTCCCCAGTGGCCACATCAGGTGCCAATATTAAAATCTGAACATCTATTGGTGACCACAGCATATCCCAGAAAACTTGCTTCCTCTCAAACCACGGCAGGGGGGATCCACCTACTAGATAGCTTGATTAGTCTTTAACCCCAAGGCCTTTACTCGTAACTGCTGTTCTTAAGAGCCTTGTTTTAAAATGTGTTTAGGGAATCCCCTCCCAGTTGGAGCTTGGGCAGTGGCCAGGCCTTGGCTTTACCTGGGTGGAGAATTTGCCTATTAACCCAGATACAGATGTTTTCTGCATCAAAACTAGATTCAAGTCACTTTGACTTGGCAAGTTGACCCTTTATATATGACAACTGAGCCTGTTTTTAGGGTGAGCTTGGGAATTATTAACTGGAAATAATTATCCAAGCCATCACTAAACTGAGGTTTGTCAGCTGTTCACAAACTCTGGGATGATGGTACAGTGTTTTAGAGATTCCTAATTACCTAATTTCACATGTATTAATAATTATGTGTATTATCTGAAATATTCTTAATTGTTGCACCTGATTTATTCCTGATTACTGTCAGTTTCTTGTTCACTACATGTATTGTTTTGCCTTGATGTTTCTTCATGCTTATAACCAAAGACACGCATCTCATTAAAAAAAAAAGAAAGAAAATAAGGGGACTTTAGTGCCTTAAGAACATCCAAATAATGTAATATGTACATTAGAAATTTAGACAACAAATAATTTTGAATAATGCAATATTTACATTAGAAATTTGGTAAAAAGATCATCAAATCTAAATCCCAATTGAGTGTGCAACAGCAAAGCCTAATTAATTCATTAACGTGAAGAGAGGGTGTGCTTGTTTTTTATCATCAGCAGGTTTGACACAGTCACCTGTTAGTTTGATCAGACACCAATCGCCTCTGAGATAATGAGGCCCAGTGGGAAGAGAAATAACCTAATCACCATGCAGCCTTCGTGGCCAGAACAGGAACAGAAGTAGGACTGCCAAGACATATCTGTGTCTGCAAACTACAGAGACAATTTGCCAACAAAAGCCTTATGTCATCATCATGGTATAGTGTTCCTACCAACATTCTTCAGTTATTCCCTGTTCCAGGATCCAGGAGGACATTCAGGGATGTCAAAGATCAACATTTCCAGCTAATGAACTTTCTCCTCAGTCTCAACTATCTGGACTTTCAAACAATGGTCATTTATTTCCATTTCCCTAAGAGACATTGAACATTATTCTCGTTTCCTCATACTGTGAAACCCAGTGTTAATGACATGCTTAAATTTGATAAGTTTTGTTTATTGTAATCAGTCTTTTATGTATCTTATCCCATATCTAACAAATAACCAGTGGTAACTTTAATGAGATAATAGCTCAAAGGAGCAAGTCGTTTTAATATCAGAACATATGAGCCTTTTTTAAATTAACGAAAAGGGTGAGATGTCATAGACATGTAGAGGAATTATAAAAGAAAGGCCTTATGAAATCAGGACTCACTGCTAAAAATTGCCAAAGCTGGCTGGCCTGTCATTTCATCTAAGTTCAGTTAACAAGTAATTTGCAAGTTTCCATGTGAAGCTATGTTGAGAATGAGAACTTCATTTAACAAAACAATCTATTCTGAGGGTGAAAACCAAATGCACCTGTGTAAAACAGTAAGATTTGTCCCATGAGAACCCACAAAGGAAAAATATAATAATATATAAACATATCTAGAGAGAGAAAATTTGATAGACATATACAATAACCCCTAGTGACCAATTAACTGAGTTCCACTGTATTGCTGACCAATTAGGTTGAACACAGCGCCTTCTGATATTTCCTATAACTATTAGCTTTGTGAATAAAGAATTGGCTTTCTGCATGAAGAATCTCGGCTGATTTATTCCAACATATTAGAACTTAGACTTTTGAGTTTTCTTGTAAGTTTTTCCCCATGATATTCCAGCAGGCCACACGGATTACAAGGAACTCTTGACAAATTGGTACGAAGGTTTTGCTTTATAAGAATATTATTTTGATTTTTATAATAAAGAACATGAACTCCATATATTGCTGAGGGATTTTAAAATTTATTTTATCATGCTTGTTGCTTTCTGTAACAATTTGAATATGATTGGTTAGAGCTGAACCTTGCAAAAACAAGAACAAGCTTTATCTAGCCAAAGCATAATCTGGCAATCACCAAGGTTTCAATTAATTTTCAGGACACTTCTGCAAGGCAATCTGAAGGGGTCAGGACACTCTTAAGTGAGCACTTCATCATGGACCTCAGTAGGTCCAATGCGTTCTAACTCTTCAAACAGCCACTGTGCTTCTGATTTGCCTGCTCTGGGAATGGAGACCCTGTAGCCATGTGGGTGGATTGCCCTGGTGCATTTTTAGCATCTGTTCCTGTATGGCAATACACTTTCATGAGCAGTTAGCACATGGCACTTTCATGCCCATCTGTCTAAACCGGAACTTTGAATATATGCTCTGTAATCTCCTGCCCATCTTTCTTCACATCTTCCTTGCCCAGTTTATGTCTCTATGATTACCTGTGAACCTTTTCAAAACATTAAATCTTTTTGCTGCCAGGATACCTGAATCAGCTGCTTGTATTCCCTCTCCCCAACTTCAAATTGATCCTCAGTTCCCCAAAGCTCTGGTCCTTTTCTGTTTTCTGTTTCAGGTTACTTACCCTGTGAGATATATCAGAGACTCTGAGGTGCCATCTGGCTCAGGGTTCACAGACACATACTCCCTTGACCCTGCTGCCAGGACCTTGGGGTAATGGTCACAAACTACCTGGTGAGAAAGGACAGGGAGTGTGAGCAAACCAATTGTTGTTGAAATGTCCTCCTCATAGGTGATCAGCAGGGGAAACATTGCTTCCTGCCTTCTACTGATGAAAGGGAACTGCCTCAATAATGGCTTTTGAAAGCAAGAGGTATTTCCTGCTCCAGCTTTGCTGCTGGCATTTTCTGTGCTTGGCTGGGTTTCCATCATACTCAGCTGCTCCTTCCTGGTTGTGACAACACTTTCCTTCCATTTGACAAGAGAAGATCAGAAAAATGAAGTAAGACAGATTTTTTCCACTTTCTTCCATCTGGTATAATTAAATACTTGAGAGAAAGGGCTTATATATTCTTGATCCTGGGGAAGATATATGAATCTTTCCACCAGTTCCCAATTTACTAGCATGCAATGTTCTGGCTGTGCTACTGTTATGTTGGTTATATGGTTAGGGTCCATGACAAAGTCTAATTATTGTTCTCACTTATGTGTGACTTCCATGTGATGCTTCCTGTGTTTGAACAGATTCCAGATGTTACAGGATAGACACAGTTAAAACTAAACAGGTGATAGCCAGCTATCATTCTGTCATGCTTTTAGGTAATTAGCATGCATATGTTGGGAGATTTCACAGAATCTCAGAATAGTCTGTGTTGGAAGGGATCTAGAAGGATCATCAAGTCCAGCTTTTAAGTGGATGGCCCATAAGGAGATTGAACCCACAACCTTGGCATTGAGAGGAATGACAGATTTGTCTTTACAAACAAGCTGTGAGTCTGCCGGTAGATAAAATTAGTACTGAGATAAAAGAAACAATGGGAAGGATTCCACTGATTGATGAATGGAAAAAGATACTTGACTTTACAAACAATCTGTTGGTTGGCTGATAAATGAAACTGGATATTGAAAGATGAAAGAAACAATGGGAAAAAACCCTAAATTTCATAAGAATTAAAAATTAAAAAGGAGGCTTAATCATTAAAGGGGAATCTTTGGCATCTGGTGTTCCAGGAAGTCTGTGCCTCTCAAGTACCTCAGCCAATGGGGAAAGAGAGAAGGGAAATGCAGCTGGAAAATTAGGATAAAAAGGAGGCTGCGTCCTCCAAAACTTTGAGAAGCCCTGGGGGAATGCCCCATGGCCTCTCCTTCTATTCAAATAAACTAAAAGGACTCCTCTGTCTCCTTTTTGGACATAAACCTCTGATATTTGTGGATTATTTTTTCTGACAGCATTATCAGCACCATGTTCCCACCAACTGATACCTCTGGAAACCTTTGTATCAAAGTTCATTTGGGACTGAAAATGAAGAATCTCCAAAATGTCAGCTTAGCCCTTTATATTGCCAAGAGCTCAGGATCATCTAACTCCTATCTGCTCTGTTCTCATTCTTCTACAACCAACCTAGGTGACTGTAGGAGAGGGGCTGTGTAAGAATGTTGTAGTGGTGCTCAGACACCATGCCTGTCGCAGGTGTTGGTAACATCACATTTACCAGTTATTTCTCCATGAAGACAGATCTTTCTGAAGCTACTGCATCTGTCTGAAGATTTATTCATTTCAGCCTAAATGTGCTTTTTCTGTCTTCTAGTGATATGTGCTACTTTTATTTTTCTAATTATATGAGAAATAAACCATTTCTTCCAGCCAATGAAGTAAGGAAAAAGAAAAGTGATTTCAGTCCATCTCACTTTTACTAACAAAAATGAATGTAAGTGAACCAAAATTGGTTTATTCCATGTCAATCTGAAACATAATATTTAATTTTGAAGTCCTTATAAAAAAATAAAGAGAAACTGTGAGGGCAGATTTGTTTCATTGCAGAGATCAGTAGTTCAGGTGCTTCCCAGGAGGGTGTAAAAGATGATTTCACTTTGTCCTTCTGACTGAAGGACTAGGTCCAGTGGCTCCCATAGAAACTCTAACCACTGAGCCCTGGTAGCTCTGCAGTGAATGCTTTTGCTGCTGCTGTCACTGCTGTTGTCCTGTAGTGGACACGATTTCTTTGCTGTTTGCACTTTTCAAACTGAAGCTGTCATCCTTCTGTCTCCCAAGTTCTCCACCTGATGATCTCCTAGGGTTTTTTGGGTGAGCTTGTGGAATTTACTGTTTTTCCTTTGATTCATTTTTAAATTGTGGTCTTTTGGCTTCTGATTTTTGTTTATTCACTCCCCCCCCCCAACCCCTGCCAATAAAACCCCACAAACATACATCTGACCTCCCAAACAGACCATTGTATGAAAGTTTTCTGCATTAGTAAGAAAATATTTCTATGCCAGTGACCCAGGGGTTCCTCAGGGGCCAGAGAGATTTTCTGAGCCCAAGATAATTTCTAAACAACATCAATTCAACATTTGCAAAAGAATTTGCTTTTACCTAGAGAAAAATACCTAGAGAAAAATAGGACAATTCAGGCTGACATGCATGAAAAATCTAATAATACGGACATAAAACAGGACATGGCCACAAATTTGGACAAATAAAAATAGGACAATCTTTTCTTAGCATTTTCAGCAGTACAAAGACCATTAGCAGAATAAGAGCACTGTTATGCCCTATTAACAGATACTGTGGTGCAACAAGCTTTCCAGTGAGAAGCTTCATGTTTAAGGTTGTAGTAACATATTCCTTTTCAGTTTCTTTCTAGCTCTCTCTTCTATGCTTTTGTGTGCAATGTTATAAACAAAATATCTGCCAATTTTTTGGGGGGAAAAAAAAAAAGTTGCAGAACCAGTTGGACCAGTTGTTGCCAAGGTGGAGTTCTACCTGTTATTGTAATCACCAGTCGTTTCAGCTAATTGCTCCTTTGTATCGGTATAGCACTGCCTGGGGCTAAGCTGTCCTTCTTCCCAGACAGTGAGGGGAGGGGGCATGGTTCGTTCCTCACGTCCAGACATCACTCTGATCTCTTAATTCTGTGTTGACTCATTGTTTTTGGGGTCTTTTGGTAAGTTTGGTGGGGGTCCTCTCTCGTTGCATGCTGGGTTTGAGGTTATCTGCCTGTACTCCCATGTGTCTTCCTGTCACTGTCCAAGAAGAGCCATCAACCTGGCTTTAGGCAGGGCGGTACTCATACAAAAAGGGGAATTCTCAGCAATAGAGGGTTAACGACAGACACTTAACAGGTGGTTACAACACACAGGTAAGAAAGAACTCTCCTCGGCCAGCAATCAGCTCCCAACTCAACTTGTAACTCTGCAACCCTTTTTTTTAAAATAATGAGTAACTCTTTTTCTACTCATAACATATAGCTTGACTAGCACTTTTAAAATCACACTGGTATTTTAGAATAAATACACTGTCTTTTTCTTTGTTGTGCTTCAGGAATGTTATTCTCCAGTTTAGTACTCCTGCTGAAACCACACTGCTGCTTCCCCCTCACACCCCTCTGATTGGAAGCACAAAAGGCAAGGCTCACAGGTTGAGGTAAGAGCAATTTACTGGAAACAGCAATGAGATAAGAAAGCCAACAGTAAGAGCAACAATAATAGCAACAGAGGTATACAAAGGAGGGAGTGATTCACTGGCAAAAATGCTCACCATGGACTCCTTGACAAATAAACAATGCTGGAGGGATTCCGACTGCCATGTTGATTCCACTGAAAGAAGGAGAGTCCTCACCTCCTGCCCCCAGCAACCACCTGAGCTGGTAATGAATAGTGTCAGGATCCTGGCCATGTCCCCTCCCAGCTACTGCAAAAAATTAACCTGTCCTGGCTGAAACCAGGACAGTCTTTATTGTTGATTACTACTATGAATGCTGTGCCTGCCAGGGAGATAATATGCAAGTTGAAGCTACATTTCTTGTTTGTGGTGGAAAAATCAAAGACTTCAAACTTGCACACTAAAGGTGAAGGGCACTGTGGGGTGCCGTGACTGTAAGAAAAAGAGGAAACTTCTCATAAATTACAGATAGACTTGACATCCTTTTGAATTGTGAAAAGCTCTTTAAAAATATTTATTAAATACAAGTTTTAAAGTAGCTGTTTCCTTCAGGGTGCACACTATGGAGGAGCAGCCTGCCAGTGGGATGTGGAGGTGAGGAGGCTGAGGGGTAGGGTAGCCTTTCTCTCCTGTCGCATCTGAGTTCTGTAGCCAATCCCTCTGCTGTCCTTAGCTCTCTCCTGATCAGTTTTATCAGAAAAAACCCTTATCTTACCTGGTTGTAAACTTACAATTCATTCTGGTTTTATTATTCAGTGCTACATTCTCCTAATATGTAAACCCACAAAAAGCTTAGTCTTTGCCTTTGAGAAATTTTATTTTAGGCATAAGATATAGCCTTGAAGAAATGAGGGCAGAAACAAAAGAGGTGAGAGAGAATGTAGGAAGATAATTTTGATTTTCAGACCATTAGATTTTGTTCAAGATTTTGGCCATGGATGGGATTCATCTCAGTACATTTTACATTTCATCTTAGTACAGTTGCTTAAAATACAAGCATCTGTCCTAAACAAAGGAGCTGGGTTGCTCATGACCAAAGGAAAGCAGCAGATACCTCCAAAAGGGGATTTATTCCTTTAAGGGGAATTATCCCTCCCTCAAGAAGGTGGTGGGATGAACTCTGTGGGGTTCCCTGTCTTTCTCCATTGATATGAAGGAAGCCCAAGTGATTTGTTTAGATTAAAAACTTAGTTTTCATACAGCAAGAATAGTCCTAGGCTCAAATAATTTCATTTCTTGAAAAATGTATTGAAATTTTAAAGCAGTGGCTCTACTCCTGCCCCTTCCCTCACTGCTGGTTGGTGTCTGTGAAGGGAATACATGCTGCAGTGCTGACAGTTCCCATCCTTTGTGTGTACTGAGGATATGCCTTGGGCCTGAGCAATGACAGCCCTCAGACATGTGATGACTTGAAAAATCACACACCAGTGCTGTCTACCCTCCAGCCAGCATGGGACGAGTGATGCATTATAAATCCAGGTCCTTTACCAGTGCAGAGATTAAAGAAGCAAGAAAGAAGTTTCTTAATCCCTGCCTCAAGCAGTTTAAAACCTCCTTCTTGCTTGGGGTCCTACATAAATCAGAACAGAGGACTGGCTATATTCTGCAAATAAATCTTCCTTGATATTTACTTCTCACATAACTTCTCTGTAACAAATTCTGAATTCCCCATGAAATACGTTAATAAAATGTCAACCAGTTTATAATTTAGTAGCATCATAGTAATAATACTTTCTTTAGTTATATGTGTCTCTTTCAGGCAACATTTGACATATTGCTTGCACATAAAAAGTGAAATTAATATCTTAATATATCATTTAGTCTTTTTCCTAATACCAAAACCCACTAAGTATAAACCATCTGTACAATAATTAATCATGCATAAGTGCAAACCAAATGCAGATTAAATCAGCCTGAAAAAAGTCTCTCGCAAGTAATTTCCACATGCATTTGAGGAAAATAATTTCAAAAAAATTAAGTATAAGAATTATTTCTGCTAGAGTTAATAATTATAATAATGGCAGAGGACACTTAGTACTGAGCATTGCAATAGGATTAAAGAACACACCTTTATTTTTTTCCAAAAGAATAGGAACAACCAAAAGAAAAGTCAGTGATTAATTTATAAGACATATTTTGCTCCTATAGAAAACCTTCTGTTTAAGGATGTGTGATGATGCTTGACAGACTATCATGAATTAAGCCTTACAAACAGTCAGAGGAAAACTGATAACAAATATGTCACCTCTAAAATTGTGTATCAAGGCAACCTGCCATTCTGAAAACTGGAATCACAGTGCCACATGTTTCAACAGACACCAGAAAACAGAGGCCAGTTCTGCACATGAGCTGTTGAACACTATTTCAGAGCTGCTCCATCACCGTGTTGCCTGTGACTGTGCTGTACCCCACACATCAGTGCAGTCCTGTGCTTGCTGCTGGGGACAGTTACAGGCAAAACTTGTGCTGAAATGCAAAGCCATGACTCAAGGTGCTGTGTTGTCTTCAGCTTTAAATTGAGAAAAACATAGTGCTCACACTGAAGATCCAGAGTTTGAACTATTTCACATTTGGCTCAATATGTCCCTGCAAGTGTAATCACAGCTGTCTGGCAGGCATGTTTGCAGTCACCTCAGAACCCCAAACAGCCCTTCAGACCATTCACACTCCTGCTGTGTGAATCCTTGTTAGCCCATGGTCAGATAATCCAGGGCCACTAGACTTCTGATGCTAACTAGTTATAAAGACTTTGATATTTGATTTCAAACCAGACTAACTGAACAGATGTTTAATTAAACAACAGACAAGGTGTTGTTTTTCAGCACTTTAAGAATCCCAGCCTTCTGTTTTCACTTGCATGAACTTTTTCTGCCATGAACTTAACCTGTCACAATTGTCTTTCAGTGAATATATTTGCTGATGCCAGAAGCAGAAGGAGTTCACAAATCAAGCTTTTGACAAGTTGCAGGCTGGGTCTTATTCTCACCTACACCTTGGTGCCTCAGGGGATGTGCTGTCTTCTCCAGCTGAAGTGCACAGGTATGCCTTTGCTTGCTTCCCTCACTCAGCTCTGTTCATTCCCAGCTGAGACACTTGGCTGCCTGGAACCCAGGTAAGAACTCTTCAGTATTTAATTTTCCTGTTAAGCATGGAACCAAAATTTGTTGGGGTTTTTCTAGTCCTTGTTTGTCCATAAAAGGGAGTGATGTTTAGAGAGTATCACTTGTGTTACATGTCACAGTGTTAGGGTAGGGATTGGATATGTAACTGCCAAGATTGCTCACCATAGGCACCTGTATTTCACTGCAGTGCTGTGGCAGTGGTTGCAGCTTAAATCATCTCTGAGTCTACCCATTATTCTGACAGAGTATAAAATTTGAAGTCCAACACAGGAGGAAAATATTTGCTCAGTTTTGCCTCGGACAGTGGATCTGTGGCCAGTTCTCTCTGTAGCCAGGCACAGCTTCATGGATGCTCACCAGTGTCATCTCCCTGTCACATGCCAGGCTCTCTGTGGTTGTGGCAAGTGAGAGCAGCTGCAGCAGCATGAAAGCCTGGTGACCCTTGCTAGCTTTCCCTGCCTCTGGTTGCTGAAGTACTCATCTAGGTACAGCTCTTGTGTCATGTGCTGAATAGAGCTGGGTGCACCAAGCCCACATGGAGCCTGTAACACCTGAGGTGCTTTTCTTTATGTTCCCACTACTCTGGGGGTGTATTTCATTTAAGCTCACTCAGTACAGTGATGGCTGTGAGGAACAAGAACACAGCTGGGAAGTGGTGCTTGGGCCATGCTCATTCATACAGGGATGCCCCAGCAGCTGGAACTGTTTCAGGGTGTACCAGCCTCACTGCTTCCTCCAGGTGGAGAAAGAGGTGGAAGATGCAAAGATGGGGGCAGGTTTGGATTGGGAGTTCTACTTGGTGGCAGGATACTGGATTATCTTTTATACCCATGGCTGCCTTTTTGTTTTTCCAACAGTTTTGTGTTGGCAAGTCTCACTTTCTTCCAGTAAATAGGAAGAGGAAGGATGCCATAATGCCACAATCAACCTTTTTTGGACTCATGCTGATTTTCCCCTGTACAAGTTTTTTGCACTAATGCTGACATTACCTGGTTTTCTTCACTAAACATTAAGATGCACTTACATCAGATTTCCGACAAAATTCATAGTACCTGACATCAGGCATTTCTCAGTGGCATCTTCATTAGGACCTCTGACTATCTTTTAAATTAATGAAAATAAACTAGAACCTCCAGAGAAAGAGCTAGATCTCTGCAAACATGCAAACAGCCCTCCTGCTGAATCCACTTGGATTTATTTTTTTTTTTTTTAGTTTGAATACTGTAGTATTTTAGCTGACAGCATTCTGGTTGTATTTTATACTAAGTGTGAATATGTTTTCAAGGTCTTCTCTGGAAGCCTTTGTGAAGTGCTTCTCTACTTTCATCCTAGTTTCAGTGCTGAAGTTTCCATCATGAGATTTTTTTTTTCTACAACTAAATCAAAGCCAGGGTTTCCTTTTAGTCTTTATATCTTTATTACATCTCTGTCACTTCACTGAAGGCTGAAATTAATTCAGTCAATTCTGAGTACACCTGTGTGCCCTGGTGAGCAAGAGCACCAAGTGATGGACCAGTTTTTCTCTTGCAGCAGTACCAGTCAGAGTTTGATGGAGAGGCATGAGGCTGGGGCTGGCCATCCTGATACACCTCAGTAAGTACAGATGCTACTGTACTCAGGGCAATTTTGAAATATTATCATATGATTTACACACCTTTCCAAGAGTTTGTTAAAGCACTTCTTTTAAGAAAATGCTGTTGAGAAACACGTGACAGTGAATCCTTATTCCCCACTCTCCTGCCAGTGAGGGACCTATGACTTATGATATCTTCAAGTACAAAGAAAACATACATGTTGTAATTGAGTCTGATTCAGGTCCTGAAAGGGGCAATCAACATCTGCTAATGAATAATCAGCATGGATTTGTATAAGTAAAAAGAGCAGGCTAACTAAACATAGGCACTGCTTTACATCTGAACAGTCATGTCACTCATCATTTGAATTATAGCCTGAGCCCTAGACTGAAATTTTGTCATAAAATGCTGTATTTTTTACTGTGGTAGTTGTATTTCTGGTGTTTTGTGGGATCTTCAAGTATCAGTTGTAGGGTTTTTTTAACTGCACCTTTTCTAACAAGTTGAGCCAAGTAAAGCTGAATGGATATAGCCTCCAAGGTACCCATTCCTTTGCAGAGTTTCAGGACAGAACTTGTTTAAAAGAAAAGCCCTGTAAGGGAAGATACTGAAAGTTATTTCAGGCTAAGCAAAGAAGTTCTGCAGTTATTCAGAGAATTCAGAATTACTCTTTTAATTTATTAATTACCACTTCATGGGGTCTGACAGGATTCTGACACTGGACTAGGGATTCACTGCAAATTAAAAAAAATCTGGGGGATCCCTGATATCAATCCTGGTCTCATTTCCACCATTATAACTTGGAACACTTATTTCAACAGAAATAAGTGGAATTAATTCAAATCTGTCTCTATTCACGGAGTCAATTGAAATGCTCTTTTGTAGGATTGCTGGCAATGGGTATGTCAGGGTGGGAAGCATAATAAATTATTGCTCATGGCACATTTCTTTTCAGTAAAAATGCCAATGTGCTGAAAATTTTAGTTTTAGCATAGATTTGCAATATGCTAGCTATATTTTTTATTATTATTTTGCAGCTGGTGTGTGCATTACTCAAGTTCTTTAAAAAATGTATAACTAAGGACAAAAGGGGTACAGGCAAAGGATAATTGAGCTTTCTGCTTTTGTTGGGAGTTAAATGATTTTGTCTGGAGAATACTGCTGGCTACACAAAACAATTTAATCTTTCTTTGATCTTCTGTTATGCTCAGTGCTGATAAGGCCCCAGCATGCACAGCATGACTGTGGGGCTGGCTCCTGCCACCCAGCCCTTGGGGACCTCCTCCAGGGCCGCAGCAAGCAACTGACAGCCTCGTCAACCTGTGGCATGAGCAGCCCTCAGAAGTACTGCATTCTAGGCTACCTGGAGGTTGGTTTGCTCTTCTTTTTTAATAAACTGAACTCCTCTTACTAACCATGTCCTCACTCTTCCTACTAATCTTATTCTCATCTGTATGGGGAATTTGCCCAGACTGGGAAGTTCCTGTGGGAGTTATCTGAATAATTATCAGACAGTGTGACACCAAGTCTGGTGGAAGGCTGTGCCTCACTGCAGCACATATGGAGGGTTTGGCAGCAAACAGCCTGCATAGTGATGTATGTGTATCTTCTCAAGGGGGAGAAACTTCCCTGAGATGCACAGGGATTGAGCACAGGGATTTTTGAAGGAGCTTTGCTCTGCAAGTCCTCTTCCCACTCAGATCCCAGAGGTGAAGCCCATGGTCTGTGTGTGAGTGCAGGGGTCCCACAGGCTGCAGGACCTTCTCCAGAGGACATGTCCATATGGTGTTGAGACCTGAGGAGCCTGTTAAGAGATTCACACCATACACTGTCCTCACTTTTGATCTGAAATGAGGCCAGTGTTGCTGAGAGCAGAAAGCTGCCTCTGAAAAGGGAAGACCTAATGCTGTGGTCCAGGCTTTGGTCATGTGGGTTGGTCAGCAGATCCAAAATGTGGCTGACCTGAGGGATGCCTCTCACTCCCTGGCTGCAGTGAGGAGGGGGAACCACTGCTATATGGAAGGTGTGCAGAAATGAGGATTCCCCTGTTGTACATCCTGGAGGACTTGGCCCCACTGAGTTAATGAATTGTCACAAATAGAAATATCGTCACTAAATAACAGGCTAGGCTGAAGAGGAAGTTAAAATACAGCTTAATTTATAAGCAATTGAAAATAATTACAGTTTATGACCTTCTAGCTTAATGTTGTGACACATTTGCAGAGTAAAGTATGGACATGGAACCAAGCACTGCTCCAGGTTGCATATTGTATCCACAGTTTTCTGCAAAATGTAAATATCTCTTTGCTAAAATAGCCTGAATCCTCTTTCTGGTCCTAAAGCTGGATGATTGCCTTTTATTCTTGCTTTTTAGGAGGAGATCAAAAAGCAATAAAAAAAAATAGTATTTTCACTTGCCTGTACTTATCCTTTGAATTATGTAAATTCAGACTCATGAAAAGGAGCAGCTGTTCTGCAATAATCCCTGTGATTTAATGCTGCTTCAACATATCTTGACCCCTGGTGGCTCTTTCCTGAAGAGGATGAAAACCACAAACTGCTGCTTTGCAGAGCTTGAGAGAGAGAGATCCTTTGTCAATGTGTTCTGTTCCATCAGATTGCCTTAAATGTGTTGTGCACCTACAGTGCATCAGAATGCCACTTCACTTTTAATTTGCTTTCTCACCAGCACATTTGAATTCTTTGCTGGAGACATACCAGGAAGTTTTGCATCTTACATCTTGTAAACCAAAGCTCTTCCTCTCCTCTTCTGATGACCTGTGTCAGATTTCTTAAGAGCAAACCTTACTCATGAAAGTGGGTATTAGTCAATGTGGCAAGCTACCAAGAGCCAGGATTTAGCTGGGATTCAGATGGGGAAAAAATAAAATTCAACTGCTTTGTGTTTGGAAAGAAGCACTACAAGTAATTTTTAGTCTTTGATATGTCTTACTCTTTTTAAAATTTAGGTTAAGTGGGTTTTAGCTCAATGATTGGATTTACTACTTACGTATGTTTTGAAAAGAAAAGACAGTGCACTCAGTGTTGAGGAGAATATAAAGCTGCACAATTCAGAGGCAAGTGGGATCTGCCAGACATGGACATGCACATGCTTGTCCTTTGGAGCAGATTTTATGGAGCAACCTTAAACATAAGTTGCCCTAGTGTCATATTGTATGTCTATAAAAACCAGAGTATGAGTGTGCATGGTCCTTCCAACTGCTTGAACAACCTCAGCTCTCTTTACCAGAGCTTTGTGAAATGAGATGACATAGTATTTTTTTTTTCATTTCTTGCTCATCTTCTAAAACGTGCATTCATACATTTGTCAAGTGTAGTATAGAATGACTGAATATAATACATAGTTACCATGGTTAAAATACATTAATTATACCTGTAAATCTATATATCTTCACTTATTTAAATGCAAATAATTCCCAGGTGATTTCATAATGCAAAGACGTTAAAACCATTCTCAATTCCTTGTGGATCCTGAGTGTGCCACCCATCTCCTTCTGGGTCATTCCAGTCTCCCAGCCATGGGCACTGAACTCATTCCTCCTCCTTCAGTTCCCTCTGGGGTGCTGTGTCATCCCCTGTTCCTCCTGCCACTGTCCCCACCAGCCAGGCACACAGCTTGGGCCTCACCTTCTGCTATGGCTTATTCCTGCATCCTCACACTATACTCTGCCCAAGTCTCTTGCAATGTCTGTGCAGTGCATCCACCCCTGCCCACCCTGCTGAACACTTCCCTGAGACCCTGCTGGCTGTCATGGCTGCTCAGGCTCTCCTCGTGGCCCAGCACAGGCTATCTCCCAGCCCAGTATATTAACCTTATCACCTCTTCTTGCTCTCAGTTGATATCAGTTAATCATTACTACCTTCATCTTCTGCTTGTAACACCTTCAAATATTACCCTTGTATCGTATTGATACCCTGATTTTCCTTTTTTGCATTGGTTTAAACTTTCCCAGTTCTGCTATGCTTCAAAAGATGCTGACAGCAGTCAGGAGGGTGGTGTCATCCCAAACCAACTACTTACCTGGTACCTGGTCTTACTGAGATCCCTTCTCCACAACTGAAAAGTGCAATTTTTATAAAGTACCTGGGGAAGACCAAGACCAACCCTTACTTTGTGCATGCTTCCTGCATATGATGGTTCTCTTGGGCTTGTATATGAAAAGCCTGAGTGACTAAAAGCACAGGCATCCAGAGCAACAAGACAGGTTCTAGCCTTGCAATGGCATAAATATATGTACATCCATCTAATTTTTAGTGAAGAATCCAAATTAAGCTTTTATTCTGCTCATTTTGTTTTCTAGGCTGAAGAGAAATGCTTTCTCTGTGATTCCAGATACCCATATAATCCCTATACCCAGCACAACAGTCACATGGTAGAAAATGTTATCACAACGTTTGAGCCTGAAAGGAAAAAGAAGTGGTGGCAGTCAGAAAATGGTAAGTTCCTTAGAGAAAATATTACTGCAAATGTTACTGTGGGATTTCTTTACATAATGGGCTTTCACAAAGTTGCCTTCATGAAGAGATGAACAAAGACCTGCATCTGTTCTTTGATTAGGTACTACTGAGTGATTTAGACCCATTTGTGTGTAGCAAGACAAGAATTCAGGAAGTCTGTGTTTCTATGGACAAGTTTTAAACTCAGCATCCCCAAGAGCTGACCAGAGGATGTGTGGTAATGCTGGATTATACATGAAAGCCATATATTTTCCACAGGGTGTCTGCCCTGACAGAGAATTTTCATTTGGGGCAAAATACACATTTGCCTACAGATGTAATATAATGACAGTGTGTCTTTACAAATACCTGTTTAAAAAAATATTTTAAAAGAACCAATATTTTAGGAAAAAAATTAAATAAAGCCTGGCTATCAGCTCCCTTATTCTGATATTCCAAAGTTCCTTTTCTGCAGGGCTGTTCTTGATCCATTCATCCCCAAGCTTGTATTGATTCTGGGGGTTGTCCTAACCCAGGTGTAGCACCTTGCACTTGGCTTTGACAAATCTCATCAGATTCCCATGGGCCATTCTCGAGCTTTTTCAGGTCCCTCTGGATGGTCACTGATCCTTCACAGGTGTCAGCAGCACCACTAAGCTTGGTGTCCTCTGCAACTTGCTGAGGATGTGTGCAATCCCAGAATTGATGAAGATAGCTGTAAGTATCCTTACAGCTTCTCTGGGAAGACATGCCAGGAGGAATAACATTTACTCTGTCTTATTTGACATACAGTGATTATGTGAAAAGCATTTGACTGGTTGGAAATTAAGGCATAGAAAAATAAGATAATATGTTACCTCTATTTTGAGTATCCAACTGAAAATCCATAAGCCTTGTTTTTTCATGGAGTTTAGCAAGGATCTGTCACTGGCTCTGGACACCACTGCCAATAAAGCTGTGGGCCAGCTGTGAGAGGAGCTTTCCTTGTTCTCTCTATCTTTCTTCTGGAATGGGGTCTCATGCACAGCCTGGTCAGGAGGACTCCTGAGATGGTGCATGTAGATGTGAACAATGGGGATATCAGCTGAGCTCCTGGCACTCTCTACAGGGAGTGTGTGACCTCTGGAGGTTTTTTTCCATATTCGTTGCAGTTTTGGAAGATGTCTGGTGCAGTAGTTCTGCTCATGACAAATTTCACATCTGAAAGTATAGAAGGGTTTAAAAGCTCTGTTTAGCATGAAGAAAACACCTCATTTTATTAGTTCTCTTTTTCTTTCTTAGCAATAAGTGAATTATTTGAATGGATTTTAAGAAATAAACCTAACTGGATATAGAAACACACAAACCCAGCACCCTATCATGACCATCATTTACAGTCTGAATTATGTGAGCAGGACCTTCAGCCATCTCCTGCAGTCTCAGTGACATGCAGCATTGCTGGTGACAGTGGCAGGAAGGCAGCACATTGTATTGCCCCAGAGAGAGAGGTCCATCGGCACAGGTTTGTGCACAGGGGATGCCCTAAAGGGTCTAGCTGCTCTGCTGGAAAAGGCATCTTTAAATCCTCCATGGGAAAACTGTCTCAGCAACCCCTTCAATGTACACATTGTGCACTTCATTTTCATTCTCTTTTCAGGCATTGACCATGTCAGCATTAGATTGGACCTAGAAACTTTATTCCAATTCAGCCATCTTATCCTGACCTTTAAGGTACATCTTTTACCAGAGCTTTTATGTAATATTATACACTAATTAACCACAGGATTAAACTGCTTAGAGAGCATTGAAAGCTCCATCTTTAGAGGTTTGTAAGGACAGGTTAGATAAACATCTGTCAAGTATTGTTAAATTATAGTTGATCCTGCCTTGGGGGAGGAGGATAGACTGAACAGCTTCCTATTTGTGTGCCTTCTGAACCTGTTTTCTATAAAGCCAAGAATTAAAACTGAAAAAATGCTTTGCAAAATTACACTCAAAAAATGTGGGACATATCTGAACTGCAGTTGCTCTTTCAATTTAGTTCAGTTTTTGTGTATCAATTATGATCCAGATGATTGCAATTTTTTTTTGTACTAAATTCCTAATTGTTATGGTAAACTTCCTTACTTAGAAAGTAATCACTTATCTATATGAAAAGTTACCTTTCCCTTTTGCTAGAGAGAGGTTCTAATGAGCTTTTTCAGAGACCCCTGTAACTATCACAGTACCTGTAATGAGCCTATAAACTCTCAAATTCAAAATTTTAACATCCTCCAAAGAGGAATATCAATACAACAACCCCTGAGGTGTCTTATTAATGCCGACTTAGGTAATTCTTGAAATGTTTCTTGCAGACTTTTCGGCCTGCAGCAATGCTGGTTGAGCGCTCTACCGATTTTGGTCAGACCTGGAAAGTGTTTAGATATTTTGCACATGATTGTGCAGCTTCTTTCCCCAACATCTCTTCTGGTCCAGCAAAAAGTGTTGGAGATGTTGTTTGTGATTCAAGATATTCAGACATTGAGCCCTCCACTGAAGGCGAGGTATGGTCAAGTGTCTGTTTGTATGAGTTCAAATCATTTGTGGAACTGAAGGTCTCTTGTCTGTGTCTGCTAAAAGCAGAGGCCTGCCCTTTGATCCCTTTGGTGGCTGCTCATCTCATCTTTAGAGCTTTATTGATTTGTTTTGCAGGTTGTTTTAAAAGCCTTGGATCCCAGCTTTGAAATAGAAAATCCATATGTGCCATATATCCAAGGTATGGACATTACGTGTTTTGTCCAGAGACACTTTGCTGGTAATTTTTTGTTTTGTACGCTGAAAAGGGTCAACAGCTCAGTTGGTGTAAGTCAATGAAAATTAGGTACCTAATGTTGAAAATTAGGTACCTAATGATCTTAGGGACACATTGTATTAATAAATGAAATGGGCCAGTCTTGTTCTCTAGCCCTGGGGGCAAACAGCAAAGCTCTGCAGAGCACATCTGTGAAGCTAAACTGTCTTTCCCTTTGGATTCAGGCCCAATCCATACTGCTTTTTGAGAGCAGTCCCAGAGGTACACATGGACCCATGAAGACAATGGCTGGGAAAATGCAGAGCCATACCAAGTAGGATGCTAACACTGTAGGATGCCTATAGTGGCAGCTGTGTGCCAGGAGTGGGTCCCTGCACTACCACTGTAGGCATTACTGATCTTGGCCAATAGTGGATCATTTTCATTATTTCTTCACTATAGGAAAATTCTTGGATGACTGATTCAAGCTGAAGATTTCATACTGTTCATTTTAGCCTGAACTTGGGCTCCTGATCTCTCTTCTTTCCTTCCAGATCTCATTACATTGACAAACCTAAGGATCAATTTTACTAAACTCCACACCCTTGGAGATGCTCTGCTTGGGAGGAGGCACAGTGATCCCCTTGAGAAGTACTACTATGCCATCTATGAGATGGTTGTGAGGGGCAGCTGCTTTTGCAATGGCCATGCCAGCCAGTGTGATTCCATGCAGAACCTCCGGGGAGATGTTTTCCATCAGTCCGGGATGGTGTGTCCTTAACTCTGTCTCCAAAAGGGGGAGTCTTGATTGGTGTTTTGTGAGAAGGAAGAGATGGAGGGAGGGAGGGAGCTGAAGGAAGATCTCTGATAATCTTTGGATTGGCCATTTGCAACTGCTAGTTGTTAAATGTTTCAGTGCAGACTCTTCCTTTAAAACCTGGGGTTGGAATGCACAGAAGCTGTCTTTGTTGGCACTACTGTGGTGTTTCAAAAGCAACTGGGACAAGACATGTTGATAATAGCAGCAGAATTCCAGAGCTGTAATGGTGCAAATGTAATGGAGTAAGAAGCCTATGGCATGTGCAGACTTGAATGGCCACTTGTTGGGTGCATTCCACACTCCAGCTGGGCTCAGAGGCTCTGCAGCGGGAGAGGAGGCATTGGCACAAAGAATAGTTGATAATGCAAAGCTAACCCATGAAAAATGGATTATTAAAAATTCTAGTAATGTGATTGCCAGTTTTTTCCCTCTGGGAACAAGTGTTCTTTCTCCTGTTAAATACGTATCACAATCTGAAGACATATAGGGAGAGAGAGAAATAATCTAAAATGTTGATGTCTCCTTTGAAATCTCTCTAAGTAATTTTTTTCTAAATGTTGCTCAGTGGCTTTAAAACTATTTGGTTAATGTCTGGAGGCATTCTCTAGATCCTTTACTCAAATAATTGAAAATTATGTCAGCTGAGGGAGCCAAAGAGCTTCAAATTTTCCTGATCTTGCTGACATACATTAAGCAAATATCTCTCCTCTCCTCTCCTCTCCTCTCCTCTCCTCTCCTCTCCTCTCCTCTCCTCTCCTCTCCTCTCCTCTCCTCTCCTCTCCTCTCCTCTCCTCTCCTCTCCTCTCCTCTCCTCTCCTCTCCTCTCCTCTCCTCTCCTCTCCTCTCCTCTCCTCTCCTCTCCTCTCCTCTCCTCTCCTCTCCTCTCCTCTCCTCTCCTCTCCTCTCCTCTCCTCTCCTCTCCTCTCTTTTTGTCACCTTACCTGCTCTCTGTTCTCACCACATTACAGGTCCATGGGAGATGTATTTGCCACCATAACACTGAAGGTTTCTCTTGTGAAAGATGTAAAGATTTCTACAATGATGCTCCCTGGAGGCCAGCTGAAGGGACACAAGATAATGCTTGCAAACGTAACTCAAACATGATATTTTCCTTTTTAATAGCCAGGAGTGGGTGTAGCACAATCCTAGTCCAATCCATAAGGGGATGGCCAAGTTTCTGGAAGGGAGTCTTTTTCATGCCTCATCCAGAAAAACAGATTCCCGCATTCACAGGTGCGGTGTTATCCTACAAGAGGAAGAGCTGTTTCATGTTCTTATTCTTCATACAGGAAAAAAAACAAAAAAAACAAAAAAACAAAAAAAAACCAAAAAAACAAAAACAATAAAGAGGAGAAAAAGCAGCTAATCCAAAAAAGATCATTCATTGGTTTGCACAGTGTTTTCCATGTGAGTGAAAGAATTTAGATAAGGCTAAATTATTCATTTCCACAGTAATGAATGATGCAGTATACACAAGAATAGTATATTAGGATCTGTAAAAAATATTTAGCTAGAGATTTCTTCAGCAAAGCAGTGTTCCCCACTGCATATCAAACACACTTACCTGCATTTCCAAGTTTAGGATACAGTTCTGTCTGAAAACTCCAATTTTTTTTCCCCCAGCTGTAACACACAAGGCCTGGGAATAATCTTGCTGGGCACTGAAACCATACAAGTAGCCAGTAACGCTGTGTTAAGTGTGGACAGCAATGTCGCCAGAGCACAGCATTTCCATGGTGTGAAACACCCCCTGTGTTGCTTTGGCTTCAGGTTGTAACTGCAACAGCCACTCCAGCAGGTGCCACTTTGACATGGCCGTGTACCAGGCCAGCGGCGGGGTCAGCGGTGGCGTTTGTGAGGACTGCCAGGACAACACCACCGGCCAGCACTGCGACACCTGCAAACCTTCCTTCTACCAGGATCCACTCAAAGCCATCTCAGATCCTCAGCCCTGCCTCCGTAAGCTTCCCGTTTAACTGCTGTATGAGTGACTCAAAGCAGGGCTGTTCTGTTAGTGCTCAGGAACACATAATCATGCAATGATTGTATGCAGGTGCTTTTATTGAAGAGCTCTGGTGTCGGGGTACAGACCCAAATCTGACCTGACATGGGTTCGGGATGGACGTGTTTTCATTCCCTTATCATTATATAACTACATATTAATTATTAAATTTATATTGTTCTATTGTATACATTGATTTAATCCAAGCATGGATTCTTGTAATTTCCATCAAACCCCCCAAACATAATTTCTCATGATTCTTGTTACAATGAAACAATAATTATATCCATTATCCAAACAATCATTAAACAATCATATGATTTATCATATGACAATCATGTAATTTATCATAGTCATTAAATGATTATACAGGTGCAGTTTTGCATGATCCAGTAAAGCCTTACATTTTCCCAGGGCCTACCAGGCCCAATCTTTCTTTCCAACTCCCCTGAATATCCCATGATTTTAGAAACATTTTATCCCTGTACTATCAGTTCTGGTTCCCTTTGCTCTGAGCCCTATGGCCGTCCCCATGCTTAAATGTCCATATGGATGTAAAAATGTTACCAAACCTATAACATCCAAACTGCCCTGCTAAGTAGCTGCATGACAGTATCCTCCAAACAGCATTGTGAAAAGAGCTGCATATTCCAGCTCCTTGCTAAACAGAGCTTAGAAATCCAGCAAAGCTATAATTTCTCTTGAACAAGGTCAATATAAATATAAATAGCAGTAGTGATGTTGCTTCTGTGACCTTCAGCGATTACAGAAGAGGCTCCAAAATGATGGGAGGAGTAAATAACTTTTGCTAGATACCTGCCATATGCAAGAAAAATAATCTTTCAGACATGAAAACTCTTCTTCTGAAAGATAACCTAAATTCATTATTAACATAGGATGGAGAAAACACTCTGAGTATTATTTAATTGTAGCAATGGATTGGCATGAAAAGTCCTTAAGGAGGCAAGGGCAGATCGCCAGTAGCTCTGTAACTGCATTTTCATGCTTACCTGTGCCTGTGCTTGTTTTGTGTGTCTCCCTGGCCCTGCCTGCAGCATGCAACTGTGACCCCGCGGGGACCTTGCCCGAGGGCGTGTGCGAGAGCCGCACGGACCCCGCGCTGGGCACGGTGGCGGGGCGCTGCCCCTGCAAGGACAACGTGGAGGGCGCTCGCTGCGACAGGTGCAAGGCAAACTACCACGGGCTGAGCAGCAGCGACCCCCTGGGCTGCCAGCGTATGTAAAACACCTCTGCTAGTCTCCTTTCCAAAGCATTTTTGAGGCAGGGAGGTAGTTGAATGCACAGATCCACACGCTAATGCTCTACTTGAGTCACAAATACCCAGTTGTCTACTGTAATTTAACGCCAACAAAATTCAAGGTTTCTGGTGCAGCATCCAAGGCTGAAACAATGCAAAGTCACTTTCAGAATAGTATAATATTAGCATAGAATAATAATAATAATAATAATAATAATAATCATCATCATCATCATCATCATCATTATCATCATCGTATAATATAACAGATCAGGCTGTTGTTAATAGAAAAGTTATTAAATATGCAACTTAATTGAAAAGGGATATTGAGATGACAGGAGCTGCTGCCTTGCCAAAAGAACTTCCAGCCAACCATTCCTCTGAGAAAGGCCTGGTGAAAGCACATCCCACCCCTGCCCAGGTGCTCTGTGGGTTTGTGAGCACGTTATGCCCACGCCAGGTGCTCAGCCACACACAAGGACTGCAGTGCAGATCAGCACACAGCCCTTGGCAAACCACTGCTGAGGCCTTCTGCCAGTGCCTCTGCTCTCCCCAGAGAGGCACCCACTGAGGAAATTGTCCATTTCCAAGGGTAGTCTGGAGGGTGCAGGGGCACATTCAGAGTGTCTGTGTGGAGGATGGACACTGCCTGTCATGCTGATGCCACATCTAATGTAAATGCCAGTCCTGGGGTGTCTCTGGGCCCTGCAGAGGTAACTGCACTTTTCTGTCCCTGCAGCCTGCAACTGCGATCCCTCAGGCACTTTGCCCTTCTCCGTCTGTGATCCTGCCACGGGACAGTGCCTCTGCCAGAGGTTCACCACAGGGCAGCGCTGTGAAAGATGCCTTGTATGTACTCAGTTTTTGGTTTTGCTTCTGCATGTGGTTGTGGAAGTCTCCTCATCCATCTCACACCTTTTCACTGCCAGAAAAGTAAACAATTAGTCAAAATTCAAAATCATTTTATAGCTGTATGCTCCCAATTTGCATTGACATGCCTGCTTTTCTTTCACTGCTCCCAAATATTTGCGCAATCAAATTGCAGGGGGAGGAGCACTCCCAGAAAGGAAATGTAAAATTATGTCCTTGTTCCATCTTAGCTGTTTACAGAGCAATTTGCTAGTACAAGTGGGTAAATATCTGGCTCTTGCAGTGGCTGAGCATGCCTGCAATCTGGTAAGAGGGGCAATCTCCCATGGCCAAGCACAGTAGTGCTCCATTGTTCATCCAGCAGAACAAGTTTTGTTTTGCTTTGCATACTTAAACTTTTGCCATAAAAGAACCTTTCTTTTTATACCAGGCAGGATATTGGGGTCTTGGCAACAGCTTGTATGGCTGTTCTCCATGTGACTGTGATATTGGTGGATCCCAGAATAACTTGTAAGTTAAAGTTCTTCAAGTTCTTTCTTGGGTTTAATTTTTATAAACTCTTAGGCTAGACTTTCTGGTTAGGTTAATACAGTCACAGTACAGATAGGAAAATAGAATGTAGATGAAATTTCATAATATACAAACAGTGTAAATTTGGGTGGAGATCTTGGAAATTTATTTGTGGTAAGGGGATTTACCTATTTCCTTTGAAGCCAACCTTAAATCTGGTTGAGCCTAGATGTGTTTAATATGAAATATAAAACATGCCTTGAGAGAACCAGAGGCCCTAATATTATTAGAAATTAGAAGTTAGAGGTGAGATTTTTAACTTAGCTTCCTACCTTAAATGCTAGATTTTTTTTTCTCCATCCTATTAAAATGTATAATTTTAGAAGAAAGGCTGGTTTCATTTGGGCTTCTCCAAAAATCTGTTGGGCAGGGGTTTTCACGACTGCTGTTAGGCTTCAGACAGAGGAGCACACAGTCCTATGCTGTAGAGCATATCCTTGTGAGCAGGTAAATCACCTGGTGTGTTAAATATACGTGTAAGCATATGAAAACATTCAATATCACATCAAAGGTCCTTCTGATCTCATGTCCTGCCTCCATAATTGTGGGTGACAGATTATTAAGAATCATGATATAGTGATTCTTATAGAAAAATATACAAGAAATTATACAGGAATAGACACTAACATATGCTCAGGAAACAAAAGGATCAGTGCTTCAGGTATGGAACAGACAAAGACAAAGGAGGTTGTGAACTCTGAAGTCATGGAAAAGTAGCATTGCATCAGAAACAGAGGAGGTGGGTGATAGGAAGAAGTTTAGTAATGGAGGTAATCCAGCAATGGGAGAAATTAAGCAAAGGTGGAATGAGGGTGGGTGTGAGCTGCCCTCGTGCTGTGAGGACCCAGCTGTGCCACCCTGATGTCCTCCCTTTTCCAACTGCTCCCTAGGTGCTCGCCGAAGGACGGCCAGTGCGAGTGTCTGCCCAACATCGTGAGCCGCCAGTGCAACGAGCCAGCTCCAGGATTCTTCTTTCTGCCCCTGGACTATTACATTTATGAAGCTGAGCATGCAAGGCCCCTTTCTGGCTCTGCACCCTTGGTAGGTACTTGGCTTTTTGGGTGTTCTACTGAGAGGGGATCATTGCAGCGGTGACACGGGGGCTGAGGCTGAGGAGGAGGGCTCTTGCTTGGGCAGCAGCTCTTTAGCAGGAAAATGCAGAACAAATCCCTTGGCCATTGTCAGTTTGTCTTTGTTTTTCATGGACATGACTATTCCATAACTGTGGCTGTTAAAAAGGGACAGTCACTACAGCGCGGTATGACCTGCAAAGCTGCCCTTGTTGCTTCTTAAGTGCAGGCTGGTCTAGCATGAATTAGAGAAATAAATTCAATTATTTAAATTAGAGTAAAGTGTTTGAGTTGCCAATAGCTCTCATGAAATGTTTTATTTCTGAGAATCTCCAACAAGGGAAGAATCAAATTACTCTTTGCTCCATTGGACTAATTCCTGCTGCCTTATATAATGGCATTGATTGTAGCCTAATTTCCTCAAGAATTTGGCATCCATCTGTAATGTTTTTAGAAAAATTAATTCTTTTCCCCCCCTTCAACATGGGGGTAGTTGTCCCCCATGCTGAGTGCAAGCCTGGAATGTATCCCTTCCTCTGTCTATGCTGTTGCTAACATTTTTTCTCTGACATGTATAGAAACGATAGATAAGGAATAATAAAAAAATGTTTATTTGCATGTTGCATCCACAAATACTTAGCTATAATCACAATCAGCAATTATCCTACAGTCCAAAAATTAAATGGAAAACAGATGTCTGGGACATAGCTTATGAGGGAAAAGTGCAAGTTAATTTTAAAGGAGTGAGGGAAAAAGGTTTCCAGCAGCTGCTGAGCCACAGTTTAGAGTTTCTCCCAGCGAGAATAGATCTTGTTTTAAGAATGTGGGTTTTCATTTACTTGCTTACCACCCTTCAACATTGTTGAGACAGTGCTGCTCCTCTTTTATTACTTCATAGGTTCAGCCAAGCACTCTTCCAAGGTGTGACATTTACTTCCAGAAGAAAGGCTATGAGTTCATGATTGAAAATGGAAAGATTGTGTTAAACAGGAACAAGAAACGAACTGTAAGGAAATCTGGACTGGAACAGGTAAATTAGTACTTGAGTAGTTACTTAAGTTTACACCAAATAATAAAATTTTCTTTTGTAACAAAGGGCAAGGAAATGTCTGAGCACATGGGATTTGCAGTCTTAGACATTTCAATCCTGACAGAAATAAATTTTTTGGTACACAGTTGGGTTGGAAATTTTATTATGCACACTGACAGGCTTGCTCTGCTATGTCCGGTGCCTTTGTAGACTCATTTCCATTAATTTTTGGAAGAGAAAAGGCCTTATGAAAGGTAAACTTTTTTTTGGTTGCAAGACATTTTCAACAAGTTTACCAAGACATTAGCATGGTACCTCCTGCACTTAAGTGCAGCCATTGTAAGTACTGATATTTATGTATCTAGCTTATAATGGAATGGTCCAGCCATGCATGAAATCAGGCTTCCTCTGTTTAAGGTTTGCAATGTGAATGTTTGGAGATGCCAAATATTCAGAGGCGAGTGGATTATTCTAGTCCCTCTTATTGCTGTTGCTGCAAAGTTATAAGAAGCTTTCCTTTACATGTGCCCCCAAATATCCTACCTTTGGGAGAGCTCTTAGATTGTCAATCTCGAGCTTGTTCAGAAAATGAGACTGATGGCTGAAACAAGTAAACAAAATGGCAAAAATATTTCCTTTCTTTTTTCCGAGTTTGTTTTTGTTATAATTTGAGTCTGTGTGTTGTTGAAGATGCCAGTGTGTGTCTGCAGGGTGCGATGCAGTTTGGACAGGGCTCGGATGTGGCGCTGGTGTTCCGGCCGCCCAGCGCTGGCCGGGCTGTCACCTGGACAGGACACGGCTTCGCCCGCGTTCCCAGCGGAGCTGGGCTCAGATTTGCCATCAGCAATGTTCCCTTTGCTATGGACTTTGATATCACAGTTCGCTACGAGCCTGAGGTACTTGTGATGTCTTGTGTGTCTTGTGGTGCTGTGATAGGTGCAGGGTCTATTTTGTGAACAATAGGATGAGCAACTTGCCCTATTCTTTATATCAAAAATTAAAATTGCTTGGTTTTTTACCCAGTAACAAATTGCCTTACCAACCAAGGAATATGTTATCCACTGACCCCCTTAACCCTTTCCGCTCAAATATGAAAAATCTGCACTAGAAGTGTTTTCTAAGCATTGGCTAAAATTACATCTTCTGAATGTTTCTCTTTTGGCAGCTTTACTTGGACTGGACTTTTACTCAAAAATCAAACACATGGAAAATGCAGTTCCTTTCAGACATGCATCATGTAGTCCTAGCTGGGTTTTTTGGGCAGTAAAGTGTGTACAGGCAGGAGTCATTTGCATAGATATTTATCCAGGCCTTTTGCAGGCATCCTGCTTCCCAGTTGTTCCATCTGCACCCTGAGATGTGTGAAAATTGTAGGAAAATAACCAAATTACTATTTTTTGCCTGGAGAAGATTTCTTAATGATGATGACATGTCTAGGGAAATCTGTTAATCCAAATCTGGTTAAACTCGGGTCTTACCCATGTCTTCAAAAACACACGCAAGTGTTTTATTGGTACCAGCTTTTTTATACTCCTTACTCTTTTGCAATTCTCTGGGACAGTCCCACACCTCAAGATTTTCCTGCTGTCTATTGTGTTCTGTTCTCTGACTAGCACTCAGGCAAAACAATCTCCCAGTGTTTTAAAACATTGGAACAATTTTTCAGTGGGTTAGTTTGAGGTGCCTTTTTCTGTCTAAGGATTGAAGAGTTGGGTTTTAAATACATTTGATACAAAGTCTTTTATGTTTACTATTTCTTATTAGATGTGTGAAAAGGCAGCTAAAGGATATCTCCAGAAAAACACTGTGCTAAGAAAAGAAACAACTCCAATGACTCTAACAGAGCTGTTTCCATTTGAACCAGATGAGGTCCCATTTCCGTCTCTGCTTTTCATTATCTATTGCAAATACAATGAATTTTTCACAATAACATTGTTTTTCAGTGCTGTAAAGAATAAAGAGAAAGTCTGTCTTGTCACTGCAGTGTGCAGTGATTCAGATGGCTTTCATTAACACTTGCAAAGAGAAAGCAGGTTTTTCAGATACAAAATATAGCCAGATTTTTTGTCTTTTGTTTATAGTTCTTGGAAGACTGGCTTGCAAGTGTTGCCATCCAGCCTGCTGGTATCTTGTCGGGTCAACACTGCAAAAACAAGGTCCTTTCACAGGAGCCACATGAGTTGCATCTCCCAGCTTCAAAGAGGTCTGACTGTTGCTGTCTTTTTGCCTGTAGATCTTCTGTGTACAAATCATTTACTGAAGCACTGCAGAGCAACACATGTGTGGGATAGTGGGAATATCAGAAACACATGTGTGGCCTTTTCTGTTGCTGGCACACCACAGTACTACACAGGGTCTAAGGAAGAGTCTGATGCCCCAGTCTGGGAAACATTTGCCAAACCCAGGAGAGCAGCCTGAGATCCAGCTAGGGTTGGTTGCTCTGGTGAAGATCAGAATGGAAAGGAAATATTGACTTAAACTCACTGTCCTAGTCTACTTTCAAAACCAGCTTTTCAGCTTGGACCTGTGTAAAGAATAGAGAGAAGCTGAGAGGATGTGACCAATGTCTTGATCAAATAGGGACAGGAAAGGATGAATATGAACAGTGAGTTGCAAACCCCCTTGCTAGAAGCAGTAAAACCTGCCATTTTCAGTTTAATCTCCTCAGTTTAAATTGCACTTAGAGAATCGTCTGGCAGAAGTCCTGCAGCTTTCCCAGAGCCTGCAAGCATGGGGCTGGGTGTGCTCCTCACAGCAGCAGGGCTTGCTCCAGGCTGCAGGCATCAGTTTGCAGGCACAAAGGGAAGGGAGAGCTCACAACATTCAGTAAACTTGCCTTGTCCTGACTCCTGGCTATAACTGTGCTTCATTTCTGCTAAACAGGATTGCAATTCTGCAAACTCCAGTCTGCCTAGAGCCGGGAACAGAATATTTTGTGGATGTGTATTTTTCCCAGCTCTCTGCCTCTGACAAAAAGGCAAAATCATTCATCTTGATTGACTCAGTGAGTAGTTCTGTCACAAGTCCCTTGAGGTTGTATTTCTACACAGTGCTATTTTTTTTACAGACTTATTAGAAGTATTTTTAAATAAGGTATAGTGTGTTCTAATAGAAATTCAGCTTCTGTTTTTCTGCATTGGTATTGTTTGCATATTTTTGTATGGAAAGGCAGAATTGTATCTGGTTAAATTTTCATGGAGCAGTACAAGTCACACTTGTTGCATATGTTGCATGTATCTCTATCTGTTGCTCATTGATTATGATCACAGTCCATATGTATGTGCTGATAAGATGCTGTGGCTATGGATATAAATTTGTACAGCTCCTCATCACTTAGGTTTTTTTAAATATCTCTAATTTGTTTGAGTCATGGATATTTTTAAGGATTATTTTGGAAAAGTAAAATTAGTCTTGTACTTCCTGGGAATCAGTTCCAGATATTTTGCAAGTTTCCATCAAGTCAGGAGCAGGGTGTTAGTTTTGGGTCCTTCTCTTGAAAAATATTTTTAGGTCTATTTCTCTTATTATTCCTGTAGAACTGGACCTGGCAAGGGCTGGCTATACTTGGACATAGAACCTTCAGCTGATTTTTCCCTATCACAGTAATACAAGTAAAAGTTTTGGCCAGACACTGCTTTTGGAGTCACAAACACAGCATGGCAAGACCAGTTCTTAGCATATATCAGAAGTCTTATTATAATTTTATTTTTTTAAACACAGTCTCTCTTATTTAAAGAACTCAGGGAATGTTTAGACCTTGAGAATAAATGTGAATTTAGATGACAGAATGCATAACTGCAGATTTGGAAACCCAATGCTCCAGGCCTCTGTCATTGCAACAGAAAGCACATTAAGAGAATGTGGGAAATTCTGGCTTTCAACATATCTAAGCAAAAATATTTTATTTTCTCTCTTAACGACAAAGCTTGGACTTATTCCCAGAATCGGATCTGTGGAGAACTTATGCAGTGCAAAGGATTTAGATGAGTACCAGAAGTATCACTGCATTGAAATTGCATCTGAAGTCGGGCCTCACGTCCTGCCCGAGGCGTGCGCGCGGCTCATAGCGAGCCTGTCAGCCCGAATCCACAACGGCGCCGTGGGTAAGGACCAGCCCGCACAGGCAGCTCTTTTGGGCAGTTGCTGGCTTTCCCTTGGGTTTGTAGGGTATGTTGACTGTAGAGATCTGAGCCTGCAGTGATGTAGAAGTGAAGCTGGCCAGCATGTGGTACCTGTGGATGTGCAGGGTATATCGCGGTGAACCCTGTGTGTGCTGCAAACACCTCTTGGTGGCATGAATCTCAGGGTTCATCACTCCTGATGGGCTTCATGAGCAACGTGAGAGGCACCATGGCAGTGTTTTTGTGTCTTCTGAAAAACATTTGAATCAGATGCCTTTACCATATGGCCAAGGCAGTAATGTTCCTTCTTTTCTGGCTGCTGTTAAATGACAGCGAAGTTTCTAAGCCCTCTCTCTAGATGCTGTAGGCTAGCTGAATGCCTTGGTAAGATTCCAGACATAATGGTACATAAGTTGGTGTACTGGAAGAGATTCACCAGGTAAACCTTGAAGATATTCCAGCAAGAAGGCAGCAGCAGGTAGGGTTTGAAATTCCTAGGCAGCTTCCTGGACCCACCATTAGCTGGGCTCAGTAGCTCAGGGAATTTCCCAAGTATTTGGCCCAGAGAAATGGAACTTCTCTGCACTTCCAGTAGCAGGAGGGGCCTTTCTGGGCAACTTTGGTGGCCAGCTTCTTTCAGGGCAGCAATCTCTGCAGCTTCTTTAGCAGCAATCCCTCCAAAGTGGTAGCATCTGCTTGGATTGGACAAATTTTAGCACTGATGCCTCACTCTAATATCAGGCAATGAGGTCACAGCTGTGCAACCAGTGAACCCCTCATTTAGGCTTGGGCTGTGATAACTTCCTATTGGCCTGATTCCTAAAGTGACAAGATTCTCCCAATGAAATGTGGCACTTTGGTTTTCTAGTGCTTTCCAGAGCATCCTAGGCAAACCTCTGTGGGTTAGCAGAGCATCTTCGCTCCACAAGTTAGTCCAAGGTGTCCAGAAGGAAACAAACAGTACACAGATGCAGACTAAATACAGCTTGCAGGTAATGTCCAGTGCTTCAGCTAGATGCGGATTTATAGCAAATCTTTTTAAACTTCACAATGTCTCTATTTGGATCCGTGCTTTGCTACCCCCTTTCTGTCCTACCCCAAATGTGTGCCTTGAATGTGGCAACTACAACACCAAGACTTGTGCTGGTGCCTGATACACCATCACCATTGGTGCTACACCATCAAATGATCTAAACTATGGCATCATCAGTTTAGTGAACCCTGAGAAGCATAATCAAACTCTTTCCTACCTATTTTAAAGTGTGAAACCTGCAAGCTGATGAGAGCAGTAGAACTCCTTGACAACCAAACACGTTTTGATTTTCTTTCCCCTTGCCAGCATGCAAGTGCAATCCCCAAGGGTCGCTGAATGCCAGCTGTAGTAAGCTGGGGGGCCAGTGTCAGTGCAAGGCCAACGTCGTGGGGCGCTGCTGTGACACCTGCTCTGCAGGCAGCTACGGCTTCGGCTTCCACGGCTGCTACGGTGAGTGCCTTGCAGCCAGCACCACTACCAGGACCACTAGCACACCCCAATGTCTCCAAATCCCAGATCATATGGGAAGCAAGATTAAAAATGTCCCCACTAATAACAAATTTTCCATCCCTGCTGCCTTTGAGCAGCAATGAGATGTGTTGGCAGTGAGAGGAATAGCAGGTTTGTCTTTACAAACAAGCTGTGGGTCTGCTGGTAGATAAAACTAGCACTGGGAGATAAAAGAAACAGTGGGAAGGATTCTACTGATTGATGAATGGAAAAAGATATTTGCTTTTACAAAGAAACTTTAGGTTTGCTGATAAATGAAATTAGGCATTGAGAGATGAAAGAAACAATGGGGAAGAAAAACTCCTAAATTCTGTAAGAATTAAAAATTAAAAGGGAGGGTTATACATTAGAGGGAAATCTTTGGTATCAGGCGTATGGGGGAGTCTGTACCTCTCAAGTACCAGCTAATGGAGAAAGAGAGAAGGGAAATGCGGCCGGGAAACTAAGATAAAAAGGAGGCTGCGTCTTCTAAAAATTTGAGAGATCTCAGGGGAATGCCCCATGGCCTCTTCCTTCATTCGAATAAAGCCTGAAAGGACTCCTATGTCTCCTTGTTGGACACAAACTTCTAGCGTTTGTAAATTCATTTTCTTAGCAGCAGGAACGCTTTAAGGACGCAGCTTTGCTTTCGGTGTTTTCCAGCGTGCGAGTGCCACCCGCAAGGCTCGCTGAGCGCGCTGTGTGACCAGGTGACAGGGCAGTGCTCCTGCCGCCGGGAGGTGGGTGGCCAGCGCTGCAGCCGCTGCCTGCCCGGATACTTCGGCTTTCCCCACTGCCGTCCCTGCCCCTGTCATGGCCACGCGGAGCTGTGCGACCCTCGGACCGGAGAGTGCCTCGACTGCCGCGGCTTCACCGCTGGAAGCCACTGCGAGAGGTCAGCTCATGAGCGCTGCTGCAAAGCCCCAGCACACACTGCTGGTCTCCAAAGTGCCTGGGTAGCTGGGGGCCTCCAAATGCATCAATGACCGTAACGGGTCATTGAGCCATTACCCCAGGTTTGCAGAACACTGAGCAGGTCATTGACATGTTAACATGAAACTGCTGAATGTCAGGTACCTATTTTATTACTATTACCTATTGCATGTGGGAACGTGCAATCCCTGTGGGTGGACTGCAGGCAGGGCATGCACCCAGCATTGCAGTGGGCTACCTGCAAGAAAGCATTTGAGACTTAAACTGACTCCAGCCAGGTTCCAAATTGCCAGCTTTCAAATTTAAAATTCAGCACGAGGCTAGCCAAGAGGCTGAATGTTGTGCTGAATACTCATTTTAATACCTGCAATTACCTTCAAGGAGTTTAAGTAAACGTGCCCTCTTTGCTGGTCATATTAGTTCCGTGTCACCAGGAAATTACTTTTCCCACATGTTCCAGCTTCATTCAGAGCACTGCTCCTCTTTTTTTGTTTTGTACACTGGCAGCAGTATCACAATTCAACATGGACATGGAAATTAGGTTTGTTTAGTTTGGTTTGGCTGGACTATGTCTTGTCATTAATTTTTAAGAGGTTTTCCTCATGAAACCTGTTGAGATTTTCCTGTTTTAGACAATACAGTCTTTGGCTA
This sequence comes from Agelaius phoeniceus, assembly GCF_051311805.1. Lineage (NCBI taxonomy): Eukaryota > Metazoa > Chordata > Aves > Passeriformes > Icteridae > Agelaius > Agelaius phoeniceus. The sequence continues at coordinate 59,032,359 of NC_135269.1, forward strand.
TTCTACTTGTAGATGGCAAACAGATTAAAAATGGGAGACTGAAACACTTTTTGCCCTGTGGCTTTGCAGGACCTCCTTGGCTATATGATTATCCTCCCAGGGGAGGATAATAATGTTCCCATTTGCCATAGTAAAACAGATCAAAGACTGAGGATGCTTCAGAAGCCTCTGTGTTGTTTTTGCTGCAGCTGCAGGACTGCAGGGGCTTGGGATGTGGAGGCAGCAGTGGTGGGCAGGGTGGCTGAGCCCCCAGGGAGCCCCAAAAGCCCCCACCAGTTTGGGTAACAGCACAGCCACCAGCACCTTGAAAGAGCTGTTACCCCAGGTTTGCAGAACATGTCAGACAGAGCATGGCTCAATACATATGTTACATGTGAAATATGCAGTATTCTCTGAGTACTCTTGAGGAATCATTGCTTTTTTGCCTGTGCCAGCACTTTTTACTGTCATGCCAGCCACTCTGTGTGTGTGTCTGGATGGAAATAGATGAATATATGTGCTGATAGGTAAATATACAGAATTTTTATATGGCAGCTTTTAGCTGCCTATGCAGAGCATGTGTGATATGCCATGTCATTATCTGCAGAGGAACAGGAACGGGACATCACGCCATGATCAATGTGATCAAGTTAAGCCAATTTATTGCAAAAACAAGCTATGTTTGTACTGTGTTCTACTGTTCATGCCTCAAGCTAATACATGATTGGTTAAATCCTTCTGTGCACGTGTTTTAATCTTTCAGTTAATTTCAGTTTTTCTTCTTCACGCGTCTCGCTGTGGTTTTCTTGTCTGCCTTTACATCCTGAACCGTCTGTTGCTGAGCATGTTCTTCTTCTTTCATGTCCTTCAAGGGCATTGTGACCTTACTCAGTTTCTGTGAAGACTGTGCATATATATATATCCATTGTCTTGCAAAAAACCCTCAACAATAATCATTCAGTTTAAAATTGTTCCAGAGTAGGTGAAAGTCTTCACAAACATTTCTTGAAAGGAAAACATGTGTCTTTTTCTTTTTGCTTCAGATTTTGAGAATGCAGCTCTGATTTTCCATTTTAGAACACCTTTGAATCTTGATATATCTCTACTAATTGATGGAGACAGCATTACAGTAATCTGGATTACCAATTTCAAAATATACATGTAAATTGATTCACCTGCATGAAGCACTTGACAATTTGTCCTGCTTTGTGTTGACTGCTTTGGCAGGTGCATGGATGGCTATTATGGAAACCCTCTGGATGGAGAACCCTGCCACCCATGCATGTGCCCAGGAGCACCTACAAGCAATAGGTATTTTGCACATTCCTGTTACCAGGACTCCCAGTCTGCACAGCTTGTCTGTAATTGTCTCGAGGGATATTCAGGTATGAAGCAAAGTAAGGACTGGTTTTGATACTAGTTAAATTGATGTAAGAAAAAAAATTATCATCCTTCACCTGTCACATGTTCAGAAATGACAATGAGGTAATGCTAATAAAACAGCTAAGAAGAGTTAGCACTCAAGTTTACTGAAATTATGTGGCTACGTTCTGACTAGGAAGAATGGGAATTGTGCAGTTAGTGTTTTCAAAAGGGATTCACCTATGTGGATACTGTGAAGTCATTTATTGTTCTGATGTCACTCTCTGGAAATCTCCTCCTTTCCAGAGGCATTACACTAATCTGGTGGGGAGAGGGGGGGAAAACTGCAATTGCTTGTTACCTTTGAAAAAGAAGAATTGCAAGCTCAAATGGGAATGATTAGGGCATCAAAAAGAGCTGATAAGACTTTGTAATCAGAGAAACTCTTTGACATTATGCCTTAAAGTGACTGCTTCATGGTTCAAATAGTCATTTTAGAAATGAGGTTTCTGTTCTCAGCTGTCTAAAATGCAGATGTTTTTGCAGCAAACTGATTCCTCATTTCCTAAGATCATGTTGACTTAAGTTGAATTTCTGAAGGGAAAGCTGAAGATATTTCCCTTCCCTTGGGCATTAGAAAGATCTTGTTTGGTGGAAGCAAAGCTTAATGGGAATCACTGCTGAAAATTAAACCAATGTTGTCATCTTTACTTAGGCAAGGTTTCTTTATAAGTCAAGAGTGTTTTTGCTTGAGTAATTGCTGTAGGGTCAAAATTATTCATGTTGGTGTTCACCCAAGGGACTTCTGTCCTCACAAATCACAAACTGCACTTCTCAGTTTTGAACTTTACTGCTCCTGCTCCTTTCCAGCAGGACTCTTGGTCACCTTTGTAGCAGCAGTCTCACTTTCTCAGAGATTGAGAAAGGCTCTGGGTCCTGAGTTGCACAGTGAAGGAAGAGTGTCCTTGGCTGAAGACGAACCAGTGGATGTGGTTCCATAAACACCAGTCTGCCCAGAATGGTTTCTGAGATGCAGAGGTAGCACCCAGATCAGGGCAGGCATTGAGACAAAATGCAGTACTAGTGGTAATGCCAGCAAGGACAGAGCATCAGAGTTCATCTGAACTCCTGAGTACACCCCACCCTCCAATGCTGCTGTGGGAGTGAAGGGCCAAGGAAAATCCTGCAAGTATGGCTAACCCTGACTACTGCCATTGAACGGACTTTGATGGAAAAAGATGTTTGGAGGTGTTGTATGATGGGGCACCTAATTGTTCTTACTGAAAGGCTTCCTTGGTATAAACAACTTGGGATGAGAAAGGTGTCTTACCATCAGATTTCAGTGGGGAAGATATAATCTAAACTGTTCAGAGAATTAAAGGGCAATGATCTCAAACAGGTGGATATTTTCCACTGAAAATGTGCATTTGAACAGACAGTCTGAACATTTTAATAGTATTACTGGAAATTACATGTTTCACTTGAATTCCATCAGCCAGCAATATGTTTACCTTTCTCTGACAGGCAATCAGTGTGACAAGTGTCCTAGTGGGTTCTACAAAAACTCCAGCAGCCCTGGGCTTGACTGTGCACCATGTCCCTGCAATAACAACATTGATTTGACAGACCCAGAGTCCTGTAACAGGGTCACTGGGGAATGCACCAAGTGTTTACACAACACCCATGGAGCAAACTGCCAGCTCTGCAAACCAGGTTATTTTGGCTCAGCCCTCAATCAAAGCTGTCAAAGTAAGTAACAGCACTGCAACTGTGTTTTACTACCAAGAAAATGTGTTTAAAAAATAGGCTATAGGGAAAGGCTAGACCTTGGAGGGAGGACAAAACTAAAGATAAATAGAGCAAAATATAAGATTCACAAATATATTTCTCTATCTACTAAATATAAATAACATCAATGATACAAATAACTTAACATGGCATCTATTAAATTCTTTGTCATCCAAGTCTCGCTAACTCTCATACTGAATATCGCTCCTTGGAAATACTCATTTGTGAAATGAAAGCAGTACTCTCTGTTAGAAAAATAAATGTGCACTCAGCTTATTCAGGAAGGAATCAAAAGTAAAGGAATCAGTGATAACTGTTTATCCATGTTGCTGGCTGATGCCAGCTAAGCTCAGTTAGAGCTCAGTTAACCAGATGATCCCTTGCTGGACTTCCTGCCTTACCAGTTGTTTTCATTAAGTGGCTAGAGAGAGAGCATTCAGGCAATTGAATAGATTCCATGAGGACACATCAGTAACTCAGCACTTTGAACAGAAGAATAGGAGTGTAAGGAAAAGCAAGGCACAAGCTTCTTCCCAGTTTTTCTCTAAACTCATTTTCACAGATGTGCCTGAGGATTTAATTTTTATGGCCAAGATAACTATAAGTATAGTCAAGAAACAATTTTTCTGGGAATCTCTAAAATACAGTCCAAGCCCATCCCTTGTTCATTCTTGGAAGATGTCTGTTAGAAATTGTTAAGTAAGAACTTTTGGCTCCTCACTAGGAGGGCTTCTTATCTTACTTGGCTTACTGGGGATTCCCACGCTGGATAATGCCTACTGTAAATCAATTTATCCTTACCCAACATATTTAACATTGCATTCTAATAAGATTCAAAATACACTGAGCCTTTGTTTTCTGTGCCTGTATTAAAAGGGTTGAACATTCACAGTAAGTTTTCTCAAAGCCATATATAAGTTATTACAGAAAGGCAGGTAATATGTATGAGATTAAACATGTTCAAGGTATCACTGAAAGTAAAGCTTTATATCCAGCTCTGGCTGTCCATCAGCTGTCTGTATTTCTGTCTGCTGTAGTAATTGTCCCTCTTTTTCCAGGCTGCACGTGCAATCTGGCAGGTGTTCAGCCTGCCATGTGCCCAGGGGGGGATGCAGCCTGCCTGTGTGACCCAACCACGGGAGCTTGTCCCTGCCTGCCCAATGTGCTGGGTGCCACGTGTGACCAGTGTGCCTCTGGCTACTGGGACCTGGCTAGTGGAAAAGGATGTCAGACCTGTGACTGTGATCCAAAAAACTCCCAAAGCAACCAGTGCAACCAGGCAAGGAAATTACTCTGCTTTCCAGGAACCAGGGTGCTGGTGTTTTGACATGGCAAAGTGGGGACCCTCTTATAAATGAAGATCGCTTTTTTGTCATATTCCCTGAAAACAAAAAATTCTTTGGAAGTTTGTAGTTGGTACAATCACACTGTGAGTCATTAAATCAAAAGTGTTGTTCTGATAACGAGGCTTTGCAATTTCTCTCTGCATGTTTTTTTGTCAAGTGGACCTTAGAAATACATTGTAAAAAGATGTCACAGAAAAAAGCTACCTCTTAACTATGCATATAGGGAAAAAGGAAATCCAAGCTTGGGCCTAAGAGTCAAATGAGTATTTTTTAAGTGTTTATTTTCATAAAGTAAAATATCAGCTGTGGTCATTGCATTAATCAAGCCTCATCTATCGTACTACTAGAGTACCTTTTCTCATTTTTAAGTCCTGTGCACATTTCAGGGCTAGAATGTAGAAAAAATTAAACAGCATTTCAGAACAGAAAGGTGAAATTGTGGTCCCATGGAGTCAACAGCAATTTTGCCATTGACTTCAGAGCAGCAGGAGCATATCCTCAAATCTTGCTGATGTGTTTGCACATTTTTCTTTCAATAGGCTCTCTGTTTGTTCCAGTTCATTCAGTAGATTTATTATTTTTATAGCAAATATAGTTCTTGACTTCAAAGAACTACTAGCAGTTATCAAAGTCGTAATTCCCTGGAGTCTAATTTAATAGCTGAATTTCAAAATATTTTTTCTAGGGCAACGTGCATAATATATCCTCAAGGTTTTCAGTTAAAATTGATGTATTGTGTAGTTTAAGTTGAAATGTTGAGTTCTTAGATCTAGCAAAAATAAAAAATACTTATTTTGCAAAGGAAAAGAATCCTCTCAGATCATTGTCAGAGGATGAGTTCTCAAACAGCGTTAGTAGATTGGATCATACAAAATCTCTAACATTAGTAAAGCAAAGCCATTCTCAGAGTGCATTTTGTTTCCAGGACCTTCAAAGACTGTGAGCAAGCAGTGTTGCTGCAGCTCTTGTACAGCTGAAATAATGTATATCCAGCCCTATGGCTCTGCTGGAAGTTATTCCACCCTATCTGTTTTTACAGCTTACAGGCCAGTGTCCATGTAAGCCAGGTTACAGTGGAAGATGCTGTAATGAATGTGAGGAAAACTACTTTGGCAATCCCCAGCTACATTGCGTTTGTAAGTATTATTGCGTGACTATAACTGGATTCGGAACTGCCTCAACATAAATGCTTACCTTTTATATTCACAGGGGAAACAGGGAATTCATGTAGAGAAACAGCCTTTCATATGTTTGTGTGTATGAGATGGACAAGTGTTTATATTATTTATCTATATTTTTATTTAAATGGTTAAGATGGAAGTCAGAGATGAAGAAGAGCCACTACTGTGCAGTCCACCTTGCTCTAACTCAAACACTGCTTTGCTTTTATTATCTTGAAAAGCACCTTTTTCATGCATTAATCCCACAGAACAGGGACAACTGGATGTAACCTGCTGTTCCTTTCTTGCAGCATGTGAGTGTAACCTGGAGGGGACCCGCCAGCCCACGTGTGACAAAGCCACCGGCGCGTGTAACTGCCGGGCTGGCGTCACCGGCCGGCTCTGCGACCAGTGCGCCCGCGGCTTTGAGAAGGACTTTCCCTCCTGCCCTCAGTGTCATCTTTGTTTTGATCAGTGGGATGCTGAAATTGCGGCTCTTGCTCAGACTGTGCAGGGGTTAATGAGGTTTGCAGCAAAGCTGGAAGATAAAGGAGGACGAATGCCCAGCTGTGACATGCGCTTCAAAGCCTTCGAAGATGCCATTTCTGAAATGGAACGCATTTTGAGACATCCTGTCCTTTCACTGCAGGCCCTTTCAGGCATCAGGGATTTTCAGGGCTTCCTTCAGTAAGGGCTAGGTTGCTCCTGGAAAAATCCCTTAGCTGAGAAACTGTCTTCCCCCAGACTCCACCAGCCATCCCACTTCTGATCAGCACACAGATGCTGGTCTACTAAGTGACTGTTTTCAGTAGATCTGTGAGCAAAATAATCCTTAATATATGCCTAACCCATAGAGATATATACTTAAATGATGGAAATTTCCAATTCATACTAAAGGTTTTCTAAATAAGCCATATAATTAAATGTTTTTGCTTATTTATACATGTATCTCTTGCCCTCTAAAATATTGTGTAACTCAGTTCTAGTTTAAGAACAATCTGGTCTGACTTCTGCATAACTGTCTTATCCCTTCAGACAAAAAGTTGCACAGATGGATCCCCTTCACAGTTCACCCTTTGAGTTTCCTGACCTTAACAAGAGCATAGAAGATATAGTAGAAGAAGCCAACCTAGTGTTTGAACTTCTACAACAAAAAATACATCTGCATCAAAGTTTTCAGTACTTGAATTTCAAAGGTAAGTCAGCAATGAATTAAAATGGGTATACATTTTCCCTAGAATTTTGGAATGCTTTCTCATCATTAAACCATACAACATCTTAAAGATCCCTTTGCTTCCTGTGGTAGCACAAAAATGTTGACACTGATAACATTTTATACTGACTTTCCAAATTCTCTTTTGTCTTAAAATGCTGTGATTTCTAGCATCCCAAATTTCAGATGCATGTGCCAGGGTCACATCAGTCAGGAGTCTCATAAATGCTTACATCAGGATATAAAAGAAAACCAGTTTCAGAGTACAGACTCACATGCAATGGAACAGCAAAGGATTCCCCTACCACATTTGACTCCTCTTGCTCATAGGAATACTTAAAGGATCTTGTACAGGAACAGTTTATTTAATTAAAGCATTGTGTCATAGTGCAGCTTCCTAGTGTTCTCATGGGAAAATACTTGACTTTATGTGGGACTTCTAGAAGTAGCTCTCCATCATCAAAAAATGTGAAAGCAGAACTGAGGTCCTTGGCATTTTTGAAAGAATTAAATCCTCTGTGTTTGAGCTAAGTATAGTCTCCATCAGCTGCTAATAGCTGTAATGATGATGTCCCACACTGGTTTCTGGAGAAAAATGGGGCTGTATCAGGCAGGGATCTTGAACAGTGCTATACCACCCACAATGGCAGGAGATGGTCAGCAGAATCCTCTCCAAAGAGATGGCTGCCAAGATATGAACCCCCAGAAGACAGGGTGCTTGCCACAGAAGACACAAGCTACAAGCAATGCACTCCCACTTACAGTTCCTCTGTGTTTCATTCAGGCAAGAAAAACTTGGCCTGGGCAAGTTGGGGGTTTGGTTTGGTTTGGTTTGGTTTTTTTTCTTTTTTGGGGGGTTTTTTGTTTTGTTTTTGTTTGTTTGCTTTAATAAAAACAAAGGAAAAAGAAAAAAGAAGGAAAAGTCAACAAAATGCATAGTGGAGGAAATGGGAGAGGGGAAAAGAGGGATTAACGAAGGTTTAGGGTTCCCGTGCCCTGTTGTACTTGGCAGCCCCCTGGGGCAGCTCCTCTGCAAGCAGCCAGCAGAGCTCTCCCAGACTCCACTTCTCACTTCAACTGAGCCTTGCACAGACAGAAAGGCAGAAAGGCAAAGAAACAATAAATCCAGGGAGGTCAGTGGACACAGAGCTGAAGCATCCATGGTGCTCTCTGGTCACATTCCAAACCCACTTAATCTTTTGGCCTCTGGAGGCAGATAAACAGCCCTATAAAAAGCACATGGGAGTGTGGGGAGGGGAAGACCTTGAATTTAAGATGAATTTCCTATCAAGGCCACAAATATTCATTGGTTCTGCTACCAAGCGTATAATAGCACAAAAATAACATTTCCCTCAAGATAAACAGCTTTTCTGATACCCAGGAGAGAGACTGGCTCCTCCTTCCTTTCAGACCAGCAGCATATCCTATCTGTGGCTCTGCTTGTTCCTCTCCTTTTTGCTGGGGCAGATACCCCATCTGGGGCACATCTGGCACTCGTGCCCTAGACACACACAGAGAATGAGCTCCTGCCTATGTCTCTGTGCAGAGGATCAGGAGTTGGAGTCCTCCTCACAGGCATACATTCAGCTAGATGACCTGGAAACATCAATATGTAATGATAAATTAAAACCACTGGAAAAACTAAGATGCAAGTGCCCTTAAAAGAATGTTTGCAGTCTATGAGATGTCATTAAATTATGGCTTTCCAGCACTGGCCCCCTGCATTTGCAGCAGCTGAGGTGCAGTAACACAGTGAGGCTATAAATCAAGCCTATGCTAAGACACTGTGTTTAATGAAAAGGAACTTGGAATCTCTACAGCTCCATCAAAAACCAAATGTAGAAAATGCATTTAGGCCATTTAATGGAGAGCTGAACCACTGTGAAATATTCCTGCTGTGGAATTGTTGCACAGAAAAAATCTCTGGCTTAGATGAGGAGTTACAGCAGTCTCTTTCCAGGTATTTTGTGTTAAGAGCTAGCTTTAAGCTGTATATTGTTTCCAAGAATTACAAGATAAATAAATAGCCCTGGTTCCACATGATAACTAAACATTGTTCAGCTTCAATCAAAGCACAGCCAAGGGCTTTAGAGCCTGAATCAAAGCACACAGGACTTGAGTGTCTTGTCTTTGACTTCAACTCGTAACTGAGTCAGTTACCAGCACAAAGAGAGATGTTAATCAGAGACCTCTAATGCTTTTTCACTGCTGACACATCGATTCTGGCTCTGGACATATTTCTGCCTAGGAATGTGGGCAAATCTGGGCTCTCCAGAGATCTGGGAAAACTCAACAGCAGCAGTAACATCTTTAAATTATGTGTGTTGCAAAGGGCCTGAATCCTTTTCTCAGGCTATTAATCTGCAAAAAATGTAATATTCTCCAACCCTTTTGAGCCTGCTTAAGGAAAAGCTTTCACTAACCAAACAAGACTCTTGCTGGAAAGCATTTTTAGCCTGGCCTATTAGCTTATCACGGAAGTGTCTTTTTTTTTTTAATTCATCAGTCCTGAAACTGGATTTTCCAGAGACACAAAAGCCCTCATATATTCCCATTTGTAATATAAATTTTAGTCTCACTCTAGCAGACCACTTAACTCTTGGGTGCTATGCTGAGCAGAAAGGATGGTTATTTTCCTGACTCACAATCAGGCAGCTGATCATTTCATGACAACTGGCAGAAAGAGTTTTCCTGCCTAAAACATAATAAATGTCAGGAGCTTTTATCCAATCAACAATGGTAGCAGTGAATGAGCTACTGATGAATGCAGATCTGTAGCAGTTAGTGTCAATAATGGGATCTCCTTCATACTTCTAATTATTCTGTTGCCTTCTCAAACACCTTGGCATCCTGTGGATGACATAGGATCCACCATTTTTATTTCTAGTTTAGCAGGTTTTATGAGCATTGATAACTATTTCTATTTAGCAACTGGATAAGTGAAGGATTGAAAGGCTTTGCTGAGGAAAAGACAGTTCCTGCTCTTCCCTGCTTCCCAAATTAAACACAGTGAATCAGCTGTCACTCAGCAATTGTCCAGAATTCAAGCAAATGCACAAACTGAATGCAATCAAATGCAGTTGGTACTAAACCCTATTTCTGTTGGTACAGAGGCCATCAGCAACATTAGGAAACACTCTGAAGTATCATTGCTGGCAGAACAGAGGACCAGGGGGACAAGCCCTGTTGTAAGGCACTCAGAGTACACCAGGAACGACACCCTCGCTATGTTGGACCATCAGCTCTTTGACGCAAGCAGTGTGCTGCAACAGCTCAGAATGATCAAAAGCCCTGACATCCAAAACCTGAATGAAAAGGTAGGTGCTGTGGATTTTGAATGAAAGCTAAAAACCTCCAAAAAACAAAAAAACCCTCTTTTTTTTGATGTTGTAGTAGGTTTTATTTTAAAAGGATGCTTACATGCATTTTTAAGTCTGGAAAATGGCACTTCCTTGCCACAGCCAATCCCATCAGAACAACTGCACTTCTCAGCTGTAGTTGTTTCCAGCCTTCTCGAAGCCATTGTTCCCAGCACAAGGAACTGTTTAGGAGCTCTCTAGTCTCAAGAGGTCATCAGAGTAATTTCAGAAAGATTAAGGCAAACCTCCTCCATGAGTAAGTTAAACTAACCAGAGTGACTTTGTCCCGGAGTGGATGGGGAGTGCTCACATATCCTTTGTGTCACCTCTGGGAAAGAAGGGGATTTCTGTTCTTCTGCAGGGCAGCAGTAAATACCTGATAGCACCAATTCATGACAAATCTGGAAGACATCATCCACCTAAGCCTATAGGTTCCATATCTGTGTCAAAATACATGGAGGACTAGACATGGCACCTTGCTCTGTTAGAGGTTACCTGGATCCTTCAGAAGAGGCCATTGACCCATGGGCTGGGTATAGTTAGGGAATGGTTTCAGCCCTTTGGCTAAAGAAGAGTGAAGCAAGGGTCTCAGTGCAACACTTGGAGCCTAACAAATGGCTCCTGCAAGGATGCTCAGAGCCATGGAGCTGCCATAGCATCCTTCAAATCAGGGGAGAGGGACCTGTAACTGGCAGTGATACCCATCTTTATAAAGACCAGATGCTGTGTCTTGAGGAATATCCTATCCTATATTCAATGTTCATATGATGTCAAACATCTTCCTTCCCTCAGGAGTGTATCTCAGGCCCCCAGAGGAGTCCTGACATAAGCATCTTCCCTCTTGCAGATCTGTGGTGTTCCAGGAGACCAGCCATGTGCCACAGCAGCCTGTGGGGGAGCTTTGTGCCAGGACGGTCATGGACTAAGGCATTGTGGTGGCCCAGACTGCAGTGGAGCTCTTTCTCTCTCCTCTGAGGCCTTCAGGAAAGCTGAGGAGACTGCTGTGATGCTAAATAACTTGACTACTCAGCTACAGGAACCTGCGAATCAGGTGCTGTATATCAAACCTACATTTGTTCTGTGAAGTGGATGGAGGATGAGATTTGGGAGGTCACAAATGCAGAAAAACTCACCTGCTCTTTGGACAAAGAGTGTGACACAGTGATGGACTCTGTCCCAGCATCATAGACCTATCATGATTCAGTACCAGGTGTCAGCCCCACCAAGAGATTGGCTTTATCTAGATCATCTTCCTCATAGCTGCTGATTTCAAAAGTCATGGTGCCATGTTTCTATGGGAGTAGGTCATTTCAGGCTAGGATTGTCTAAATTTTTACTGGGAAAGATTCAAATGGCACCATTTGTCAGTAGCCTGATGTGCTTATTGCAATGGGATTACTGCTGTGCATGGTGTTAAGCTCTATTTATACAACTTCATACTACTCTTCTGTTTGCCAATAAATTATTTTGAAAATAATTTCAAGATGAAGCTTTTCTGCCCCCAGTAATGTTTAGGAGGGCATCAATTAGTCGACTATACTGCACAGTAGCAGTGAAAAATAATTCAAGCAAAGTGTGGCCAATGCAACATATGCCAAGGAAACAAAACAGACAAATCCCAAAGCAGCAGTAAGGAATTTGTTCCTATTAACAGTCAGAGATGATGCCTGTTACAGTTACAGGCAAAGCTCACTTTCCAGCAGAAATTATATTCTGCTGTGGCTTTGTCCCGTCACTGCAGGATGCCTGGGCATCCATTTCCTCTTTTTAAAATGCCCTCGAGTGCATCCCGGCCAGCCGGCCTGGAAAGGAGCAATTGGGGCAGCGCCCTGGGGCCCCGGCACCGGAGAGGCGGCGGCCAAAGGCACCGCCGAGCGCTGCCGGGCTGCCGGGACATGGCCTGGGCTGCACAAGCCCCAGGCACCTCCGTGGTAATCTGAGTGAACTGTTCTGAGACATTTCGGAAATAAAAACCATATCAGCATTTTTCTCGTTGCATGGAGAAAGACCAAATCTCTTCCCTCTGCAGACCACAGGTGTACCTGGGCCATTCTTGAAGGCAAAGCCCCTACCAAAGTAAAATACTGTTGGAATTTGATAATTAGTCGACAGTTTTCATTTAAATTATCAAGAATACTAATTTAGTGGCAAAAGGTAACTTTTAAAGACAAGCCTTGAACTCTACCTTCCTTGTGTCCTCTTGTTAAAATTTATAGCAATTCAGAGGGTGGGGAGGGTTTACATTCTCCATTTCAGGGGAGGCTCCTGCCTTCCTTAGCAGACTCCCATCTTTCCAAACCGAGACACCTCTTTAGCTGTTTTTTACAGCAAGTCCAATGTGAAATGACAAATGAAATCACATTTTCTATAATCAGATCTGAATCTGATCACTGACAAGCTACAGTACTGCAATAACTGTCAGTATTTTTTTTTAGAGACAGGAGGGGGCTGGGGTTTAGCAGTGGTTGCAGAGAGAAAAAAAAATGCTTGATTTAGGCTTTTTCTGAGGCCAGATGAAGCCCAGGATGTAGCAGCTTCTGGAGTTTCCCAAAGAGGTCTCCTACTACTTTTCAAAGCCTCATCAAATGATTCCAGCTGAGGCTTGGATCAAAATTACCTTTTTGTCAGAGCCCAACTTGCAAAGCAGTGGCAGATAACCTCCAGAAAATAGCACTGCTGTTTCTAATAATATTTCCAGGTTAAAAGCATTAGAAAAATGGCAGAAGACAGCAAACTGAAAGGCTCACAATTTAATGGGCAGCTGGAGACAGCTATCAATCAAATTGAAGTTGATGGAGAGATCACTAAGGAGTTCATCCAAAAAGTGAAAGTCTTCTTGCTAGGTAAATATGCAATGTTCTTTTTGACTCGTTTTTCATAAATATATTCCAATATCATACAGCATAATGGACAGCCAGAAGATGATCTAGCTGTGTATGCATGAACTTTCTCATCTACATCCTGAGCTGTGCAAACTATTTCAATCCCTTTTTTCTAGTGCTTCTTTCTCCCAGGTGACAGTACTTTGTATCAGTTTTACAATACATCTGCTACATTCTGATGATCATCTTCTATTACTGTGTTTAATTTGAAGTAACTCTCTCTGTTCCTGGTTTATCGGAGTAAAGGACTACTAAAATAATTTCATACAAAATATAATGGCCAGGCATGTCCAGTGCACCCTCAAATTGTTATTCCACCCCCTTCTTCCAGGTCCATAAATAGAGGCTCTTGGTAGGGAGCGTGGGAATTAGGACACATCCCACTCCATCCTCTCCATAAAGCTGTAACTTGAGGAATCAAAGGATTCTGGTAGAACTTCACAGCTCTCATAAAAAAAAAATAACAAAACAACTGTATCTACCCTAAAAATTTTCCACTCTTGGGATTGCAGAAAAATGCTGTAGGAAACAGATCCTAATTTTTTTTTTCTCAGATGCACATCAAAGGATTCAAATGTGGCAGGATTTTCTTTAATCTCTTCAATGTAGCTGATCTCATAAATTTCTATGGATTGCAGTCTTTTGGTATTCATACCTCTACATCCAGATGGGAGCAAGGGCAGAGGACAGAGGACTTCTTTTGTTCAGAAAAACTTTACATTATTTTATTGATTTAGAAGATTTAGGTCCATTTGATTGCTTAAGAGTCTCAGATTTTTATTGATAGCCACTGAAAATTCCATCTTTCACTCTTTTATCTTTCTTAGTAGATATACAGCCTTTATTAACAATTCTAAAAGAATTTTTTCAAATCTTTGTTTTGTTAATTTTAAGAACAGGAACAGCTGAGAAGCATACAGTTAAACATTAAAAATACATTAAATCTTCTGTACTTGACATTGATGTGAATGGTGATTCTGGATGAATATATTTCTACAGAAAATAACTCTCAGGAATGCACTACTGTTTGCACACTAAATTTTTTCTATTTAATTCTTGCTGACTTACTCTGTAGATTAACACATCCATTTAACATATCTCAACTGCTTTGTCATACAAGGTCTTGTCTATAAATGGAAATGAGCAGAAGATAAAACTGATGATGTGGCTTCTCAAGACATTGACTACTCTGTGTGTGCCCCTGCCTCTCAGCAAAGATCTAGGACAAACTCATTTGTAATGGGAATTTTCAAAATATGGGGTTTTTTTCTATGGTAAATTCCCATCCTATGCAAGTCTGACCCAAGTTCCCTCTGCAGCTTAGCCTTTCTCATTAACCAGCAAAGGAACCACTTTCTCAATATTGTGGCAACTCCAGGGAAGGGATTACACCCACTGGCCAGCTTGGAAATCTCCATTCACACCCCAGCCTCACCAGCACCTCTTTGATCTGTGGGCCAGGGGAGAAATGGGCTCTGACACATCTAGCTGTGCTGGGCACTGATTTAAAGCCCTCCATGGGCTCTGTCCTACATCAGAATTTTAATAACTCAGTTCAAAGTGGGTTCAAATCCTCATTTCAGCCAGTTCTGACAACACTAACAGCAGTATCTGGAAGCATAATATTAAATTACAAAATGTTGGAGATAATTCTCTTACCCCCTTGCTGTGCCTGTCAGCTTTATTTTCTCCCATAACTCAAAGGGTAGGCAGCCATAAAGAGCATTTACTGGCTGGAAGGAGCTGCTTCAGGATACTCTCAGCTCCATTTCTGTTGCAGATGAGAGTGCACCTCCAGAAGACATTGAGAAAGTGGCAAATTATGTTCTGCAAATAAACCTTCCCTTGACTCCACAAGAGCTCACAGGCATGCTTGGCAAACTCCAGAGCTTTATGAACCACTGTGAGAAGTACAAACTGAATAACAAGAGAAACGTAAAAGGGGAGGATGCTCAGACACTGCTGGTGGAGGCACAAGAAGCTGAGTGAGTAGAGTATTCTCATGCTGGTGTGCCAGCTCCAGCTGGGGTGGCACTGTGCACAGCAGGACTGCTCCATACCCCTGGCAGTATCCCAGTAACACTGGAAGGAGAATTCAGATGGAGATTTCACCTTGCCTTTTCCACAGGGCCTCTGCCACTGCCACTTGGGCTGCAGGAGCCACCATGCTGAAAGGAGCCAGCTCCTGACAGCTCTTGGCTCCTCTGCCTGCTGAGCCAGAGAGGCCAAAGCAGCTCCTTAACTCCACCTGGGACCTGGTGGAGCATCACATCTGGCTCACTGGGTGGTTTGAATAAGGGTGAGAAAGACCCAACAAGAGAAAAAACATGTTCACCCATGGGTGCTCCCTCCTAGCTGTGCACCCCCAGGCAGCCAGCAGCATCCAACCTCACCCTGAGTACAGCAACTCAGGTGCTCCCTCACAAAGTCCTTCTCTGAGGTTTTGCTTTACCAATTTACCACAATTTTAGTGCTTGTTGTTGGACTTGAGGAAACACTCCTGTATGTCAGCATGGGTGCATTTGAAACATGTTCTTGCTTTGCTCACCACACCATGATACTACATGTACTTCTTTTTTCCATTTTAGCAAAGCAGCTAAAGCTCTTCTGCCAGTGGATGAAATTAATAATAAACTAAAAAATGTT
Source organism: Agelaius phoeniceus (assembly GCF_051311805.1). Classification (NCBI taxonomy): domain Eukaryota; kingdom Metazoa; phylum Chordata; class Aves; order Passeriformes; family Icteridae; genus Agelaius; species Agelaius phoeniceus. The sequence goes on from NC_135269.1 coordinate 59,048,094, forward strand.
GTGAAGTCTCAAGGATACTCCAAAAGCACCATCATAAAGTCAAATGAAGAGATACAAAGCATCAGAACACAAATCTCTCAGGTATCTTGCTGCAAATATTTTAATTTAATTGCTAGATTTATTAGAAAGAGATACTTTATTCTGAATATAACATAAACATACTTCATTCCTTAACATAAACTTAAATAAACAAAACCAGAATGTGGCACAGATATGACATCAATTCCATACTGCTTAAGTGTCTCTCAATCCACTGACAGTCCCTCATTACCACACTCCACAAGCTGGATGGATGTTGCATAAGAAATCACAGCCTTCAATTGCTCTGTTTTAGGCTCAGAACCAAGTGAACAAGACAAACAATAAACTAAATGACTTGTCAGCCAAACAGACTGGGATGGAAGATGAAAGTGCCACATGGCAGGCAAAAATGCTGATGAACAAGAATCAAGCTACAAAGGCAAGAGCAGAGGCAGAAGCAGCTCACAAGCAAGCCAAGAAAATGGAAAATGTAAGCTCTTCTGTCACATGTTAAGGGGAAAAAAACCCCTCCTCCATGTTTAATAGTATTTTTGATTCAGAAGCATTGCCATGCTGTCATAAAAATTTAACATTTTCCTTATGCCATGCAGTGTAAAATGCCATGGTTAAGAAGAATTTGTGTTTTATTTTAAGGTTTCTGGCATACACTTCTGCTTGCTTGAATGACAGAAAACATACACATTTCTCTGGCTACTTCATTACATTTTTTCTTGCACTGTGTATAAGACTTGTAGTCACCATGGGCACCAATAAACACAACAGAACAAATCACAAAACCTGATATTAAAATACATGAGTGATGGAAGCACCCTGACAATTCATCCTGTGCCATTCTCCTTCAGAGAAAATTGCTGTGGGAGTAACTTGGAGTTTTTGATTGGCTTGATGCTTTCCAGTAGTTCAGTTTTTTGAAAATGAAGCTAAAAATTTGCTAAAATGGCAAGAACCAAGTACCCACACCACAAGCTTGGAACATGGCCATACTTCCAAGTTACAAGAACTGTAGGCAAAATCTAAACTGCAGTCTCAACAGCAACCTAGATCAGCAGGGAACAGATTAGCCAGTAAATATTACTGCAATTGAAAATGTAAAAAAACCCAATGCTGCTACAGATAATTAATTAAATTTGAATTAAGCCTTATGGTAAAATGAAATTTACAGAAAAGCCCTATCAACAGAAGCAAAACCAGCATAAACTTAAATATCTTAAATAATATTTTCTTTATATCCTCTCCTTTAGATTACTCCACAGGCAGCTTGTTTTAATTGATTTCTATCACATTTTGCAAAGCATTTTTCAATGTCTACAAATTAAGGATCTGTTTTTTAATATTTAAGAGAAAGGGGAATCTAAACTTTGGTTCAAAGAGGGCGTTAAAAAAGTACTAAAACTTCCTTCTGTACACCAGATTAATTATGAGATGCTCTTAAACTAAGTAATGGCATTTTGTTACAGGAATTTACTGATGTTAAAAGAAAGTACACCATTCTTCAAGAAAAGCTAAAAATGCGAGGACCTCCAAAAGTGACACTAGAAAAAGTGAAGCAGTTGAAAGAAGAAGCAGAAAAACTGGCTGAAGAGACTGAAAAGAAGATAAAGAGAATAACAGGTGATGTTCTCACTTCCACAGTAAGTGGTAAACACTGTATAGTCATGAATCCAAGGCTAAAGTCCTTGCCCACAGACACTAACACACTAAGTTCACCCAAAATTAAGTTTAAAACATTTTACCTGGTGAAAATCCTTGCCTGAAGCTACTAATTTTAAAAGTAGTTGAATTGATTTGGCTTATGTACTTTTTCTGACTTAAATATATTGCTATAAGCAAAGGTTAAGAACTGTCCACACAGGGACTTGCAGAGATTTTCTTCAGTTTAAAAACAGGGCTAGAGCAAAACCTGCATAAAACCTGGCTGCAGATTCAGCTGGAGGCCCTGATTTATGCATTTGCTTTGGGCACTTGGACCTTCTCTCCTTCCTCTATGCTCTGTCTTTCCTACATCACCCAGGCAAGGGCTGGTGTGACAGAGCTGCAGGGCAGCTGTTTTCCATCAGCCCATACTTGCTCCCCTTCAGACCTTATCTCTGAGCAATGGCAGAGCAAACCAGCTACAATTACCAGCTTGTGGAGACTGAAGCTGAGGTGCCCTGAATCTGGGGGGCCATGGCAGCCGGGCAGAGGGGCCATGGGCACTGCAGACAGAGCTGCTGTGGCTGTCCTGGCACACACTGCTGCTCACACAGGCTCAGGGGGTCACCAAAAAGGAGGAGCACATCTCATGTCCCTGCACACAGGGAACCTAATTCTCCTTGTAGTGGAGATCTGGGCATTCCCACTGGGAACCCTTAGGACTAGGATCCTGCCAGGCTCAAATAAGAAAATACCAAATAACATCAGCAAAACTGAAGCAGAAACTCTATCCCAGGAGAAAACTCTTCAGGACAGGATCCAAATAAATATTTTGAGCAGATACCTTGAGGAAAAGCATTAAGACCATTCAAGCCACTCCAAATGCCTGAATGATAAGGACATTAGAAGCAGGCAGTGAATCCTGTGAGTTTAACTCATTACCAATATGTTTACATTGGTGTAGCTTCACAGGAACCAGCAGAAAGCAGTGACACAAGTGAGGGAGACCTAACCCCATCACACCCCAATTGTCTAGGCTTTACATGCATCAGTGGACACACTGCTCCTCTGAGTGCTTCCATTTAAACCAAGTCCTTCAAGAGCTCCATGTCCTGTCCCATCCTAGCTGATGGACAAAAGCACATGCTGAGAAATTAATTTCTTCAAGGCTATCATGCTTTCCTTGCTATCCAGAAGCCAGACTTTTCCTTCCAGTTGCACTTATAACATTCCCCATTCAAAATGGGCTTATTGTCTCTAAAACTTATGGGAAAAGAAATGCTGATAATCACTGGATTTTACTTACACAACAAATGTGAGCATCAATGGTCACATCATTGCATGTCTCTGCTTTTCCAGATTTGGAGAAGAAGCTTCAGGAACTGAATCAAACCAAGCAGGATAAAGCAGAGCAACTGAGACAACTAGAGGAACAAGTGTTAGCCATTAAAAATGAAATCATGGAGCAGGAAAGCAAGTATGCAACATGCAAGAGTTAGGGTCTGAACAGACCATCAGGTAAAATGAAGCTGAAATCACCACAATTACCATGTCCTGAGCATCCTGGCACAGGCCACTATCCTCTGGAAATACATCTGAAGTGGCCTAGTGAATAATGTAATTTTACCTTTTTTTCTTTTTCTTCTTTTGTTCAGTTGAGTTTATATGGAAATAGGAAATACCTTGTAATAAACCATCTGATTTAGTAATCAGGTGTAGTCTTTGAGGGAGCTCTACAATATACTCCTGTGCACAGTCTAGGGCTTCCTGTGGTGGGGGGCCAGGAAATGCAAAAGGAGGATTGCTCAGAGAGCTGGTGGGAGCTGTCCCAAAGGCAGACTCCCAGCACCCCGTGTCTTCTGCCAGCCCCTACAAACCGTGGTTGTGCCACGACCCTGCAGGGGGCAGACTCGGATGGGGCGATGCAGGTGAAACCCCGCGGGTCCTGCAGCGGGATGCAGGTGAATGAAACCCCGCGGGTCCTGCAGCGGGATGCGGGTGAATGAAACCCCGCGGGTCCTGCAGCGGGATGCGGGTGAATGAAACCCTGCGGGTCCTGCAGCGGGATGCGGGTGAATGAAACCCCGCGGGTCCTGCAGCGGGATGCGGGTGAAACCGGGCGGGTACTGCAGCGGGATGCAGGTGAATGAAACCCTGCGGGCTCCTGCAGCCGCTCCTGCTGACATCCAGCCGCATCCCCGGCACTGTCACTGCTCCAGCCCCATCTCCTCACCGAGGCAGGGCAGGGTTCCCCCACCAGAGCCCTGAGGATGCGAGGGTCCCGCTGTGCTCCCTGGAAATGCGGCGGGCAGCAGCTCCGTGCAGCGCCGGGCCACGGGCGGTGGGCGACAGGGCCGATGTCCCGCTGCCCACTGGATGGCAGTGCTCAGATGCTTAACGCAGAAATCAACTTAAAACTCTTTTCTCTGGCATTGGCGCTCCTGCAATGCATGTTTTTCTTATGCTTATAGGGGGTTTCACGCGTTTTTCATTAATGTAACCAGCAACTGGAGAATAACTCCAGCTCTTAGGTTAAAGCTGTGAGTCTAAAGGGCCAGAAATGTTGAAAACCAGTTTCTCCAGCTCTTCTCCCACAATGCAGCACTTCATGAAATCAGGGTTCACTCAGCAATTTCTTTTAGCATCAGGAACACATGAATTGGCCGAAATTCTAGGCTGTAATTATTTTTTAATATATTAATAAGAAAGGAATCTGTGGTTAAGCAAGTGTTATAGACATGCCAGAGTTTAAAAAAGACTGAAGTGAGCTACGCCTCAGTTTCAAACTCCCACCCTTGGTATACATACTCCTGCAGGTTGCAGAGCAGAGGAGTGATGGGCTTTCCTCAGTCAAAACCAGTCGTGTCATTCCTGGCTGGACTGTCCCACTGAGGGACTGCATTCAGCACGGTGCTGCTTCAGAGCTGGACCTAGCCCAGACCACATCTGTAAAAGTCAGGAATGCTCTGCGGGAACACAGGGCTCTTGACATTTACCCATGCCAGCAGCACCCGTGAAACAATCCTTATCGATCCCACGGAGATAAACACTGCATGGTTATCACCCCGTGTTTACAAGAGCTAAAGTAGCATTGGTATGCGCTGGGGGCTTGGGTGGGAATTGCTGGCAGATGAGATTTCAGAGATACTCCTCTAACTCGAACCAGCTGTGCTCCAGGGCAATGTGCAACATGCATTATTACACTGTGACACATTCTATTGGGAAAATAATGGAATCAAATTATAATTTTGATATAATCTAACAAAGCCACCTGAACGCAGGAATGCATGGAATTTGTGGGTTAGCATTGTCTGAATTTTAGCACTTAGGAAAAATCATCTGTGAGGTGTGAGGCTTTTTTCTAAGTTACTAGGCTGTAATCAGATGACTGTATTTAGGCTGACTTTGACATAATGAAATCAAACATCTCTGTTTTACTCGGAGCACACACCTAGCTGCTCACGTGCAGGTCTCCAGGTTATGAAGGATTTTCTGCAGGTTTCAGTGCATCTCTGCTGGACTGCACCTGGGAGAGGCAAACTGAAACTCTTAGACAGAAATTCCCAATTGCATACAAACCAAAATTATTTCTTTTGTGGCTTTAAAAATCTGAATTCACAAGCAAAAAGTTGAAAGAGAACTTCCTCCTAAAATCTACTGCTGACTATGAGAATTGCTGAATGGCTTTCCACAAGCTGCACAGATGAGAAATCTGTAAACACAAGGCAGTTAAACAGGCCTGGAGAGGAGATGTATCCATGGGGGAAACAGAAATCGCTGGAAGGAAAGCGGAAGCAGGAACAAGAAATTCAGCACAGTCTAACCTCCCCTCCCTGCCCCCAAGCATGCTCAGACACACAAAGGAACCAGATCCGATGGAACCAGTGGCCACAGAACTCCAAATCCATCCTATGACAGCTTCAGAAGTTTACAACTGTGCAGCATTTCCCACTGGAAGTGATGCAAAAACTTTCAAAGTGTTTTTTCAAAGTTAATTTGTGGAGAAAATGCTGTCTCTAGATAAAAAAATACCTATTTGTAGCTCCCCCTGGACCTCTTCCTTGTGGGCAGAAATGGCTTCAGAAAACTGTTTCTTGAAAAAGGATTGAAATAAGTTTCCTGCTGTAGAGCATTTTTACTTCAAAGGCATTAATCAAAATGCAAACACACCCAAACTGACATAGAATCAAAGATATATTTAATCAAAATCATATCATCAGCTCTACCAGGCATTCAACCACTGCAGTGTTTTAAGAAAATGGGTGATCAAGTGGGTCCCACTGGGCTCAAATTCAGAAATTTTGTTTTTTGAGACTTCCAACCATGCACAAACACAGACACTCCAGGGAGGTAAAGGTGGTTCACCAACCACAAGGATAGGGCACTAAACCGAACTTTTATCATTTGAAGAATCAAATTAAAATACTCCCACTCACTATTTGTCATGAGCACTGCAGAGAGGGAGGGACACGAGTCCCCTGTTCCTAATTACTCACACACTGAGTGTGGTGGTTTCTGTTATGTCTGAAAGAATACCCCAGTTATGGGTGATGGTGGTCACCCCAGGCTGTGGCTGGAGCTCCAGCTCAAGCCCTGGTGTTGCACGCCAGGGTCACCCCCAGGCTGGAACAAAGCACGTTTTCATGCTCTCTGTGCCAAGGCACAAAGGAGCCTATAGGGGAGGACAGGACTTCCACAAGGCTATGAAACAGGAAAAAAAACCAAAAGGAGAAAATGTCAATCAAAGTTGGAAAAGTAGGGGACAGAAAAAGTCCAGGGGCAATGAAAGAGTTGCACAAAGTAAAACATTTTCTGTTAGTGGGGGAACAAAAATGTTTGCTGTACTGAAGCTTAAAAAATATAACAGGGTTATGAAACTGAATTTGTTTTCTGAATTTAGAAGACCACATTGCAGAAGAAGTTTAGGATATTACAATTCCTGCCCTGTCAGTTTAGAATGATTTAATTTTATGGATTTCTTTAATGAAACAGCTCCACAAGTTGTTTAATCCAGAGTCTTGGGTTATGTTTCAAACCTGGTGTTTAACCTTTAGGGCAAGTCACTCGGTATCTCTCTGTTTCTGCTTATCCATCTGTAAAATGAGAATGAACATATTTACCTACCTCGGCAGGGTTTGCTGGGCCAGACAGACCATGGTGTGTTTTCATTCTGGCACTGCAAATAGTGAGGGCAAAGTGTTCTTGGGGGGCACTGGTACCTGGTAAAGATTTACACAAGTACACGTGTTACACATGTGCAAGCAAAACCTGGGTATACAAACCCAGGCATTTGTCCCAGCCACATCCATCCTTCATACACACTCCTAGGTGTTTATTTAACCCTAAACATTTTCCCTGGGTGCTGAGGGGACCCTGCCACCAGCCAATGAAGCCCCCATGCTCCCCAGCAGACCCCAAGGCACTGATGTGGGAGGCTGGGGTGCAGGGGCAGCTCCATCACCGCCACTCATTCCTTGCAGCTGCCCCAGCGCCCCTGGGAAGGCAACGGTGCCATGTGCTCCCAGGGAATGTGACACAGCCTGGCAGTGGCTGCTCCAGGCTTGCTGGGCCTCTCTGCCTGTGCCAGAGCCAGACCTGGCCATGTATGGCAGCCACCATCCCCAGGAATGGCACTCCTGAGCCACGTGTGCTGGCACCACAGCACCAGGCAGAGCGGGGCTACTGAGCCTTGAGTGGGACAGTTGTCAAACTCCTGGTGCTTTGCTGGGCTTTGGGTCCATCCATCCATCCATCCATCCATCCATCCATCCATCCATCCATCCATCCATCCATCCATCCTTTCCTCGCAGGGCCCCGGCTTCATCCACGCTAGCGGCAGAAGGGAGGATTAGGTCAATAACCCCATTCCTTCATTGTTTCTGCACCGACAAGGGCAGGGAGGAGGGGTACCCAATTGGTGATTGCCCCCACCTATCCGCCACCCCCTTCCAATTGTCGAACCCTGCCCAGAGCCCGCTCCCGACGCTGGAAAGAGCCCAGCCTGCGGGCCGGGGGGCTGGAGCTCCCGGTGTCCCGCTCGGGGCTCCTTGGCTACAGCGGGACAGGACCTCCCCTTGCCTCCCACCCCGACTGAGCCGCCCTTCCTCGACGGCGGCGCTCCGTGCCCCGGCTGAGGGCCGGGCTGCCCCAGGGCGGGAGGGGCTCGGCCCGGCCCCGCGGATGCGGAGGGGCGGAGGAGGAGGAGGAGGAGGAGGAGGAGGGCCGGGGGGCGCCCGGCGGCGCGGGGCCGCGGTCGGGAACGGCGGCGCCTGCGTGGAGCGGCCGGAGCAGCGGCTTTCGGCGGCGCGTGGAGGGGCAGCCGCGTCCCGTCCCGTCCCGTCGTGTCCTGTCCCGTCCCGTCCCGTCCCGTCCTGCCGCCCGCCATGGGCCGCCTCCCGCTGTACCTCTGCTGCTGCCTCGGTAACTCCCGCTCCGCTCCGGCCGCCGTCGGGGCACGGCGGGCTGGGCGCGCCTCTGTAGCGCCCGCCGGGGCGGCTCGGGGCGCCCAGCCCGGCCGCGCTCCCGCTTCCCTCTCTCACCCTGTGTCCCCCTCTCTCTCTCCCTCCCTCCGCGGCCGCGCAGCGCTGTGGCCCGCGGCGGCACAGGAGCCCGAGTACAGCTATGGCTGCGCCGAGGGCAGCTGCTACCCCGCCACCGGCGACCTGCTCATCGGCCGCGCCGCCCGCCTCTCCGCCTCCTCCACCTGCGGCCTCCGCCAGCCCGAGCCCTACTGCATCGTCAGCCACCTCCAGGTGAGCGCCGGCCGCGGGCGGGCAGCGCTCCCGGGCACCGCGCTCGGTGCCGGCGCTGGGGCGGGCATCGCCTCCTGCGCGGGCGCTGCACGGGCTGCGCGGGGTGCGGGGACTGAGCGGGGTGCGGGGGCTGAGCGGGGACTGCGCGGGGTGCGGGGACTGAGCGGGGTGCGGGGACTGAGCGGGGTGCGGGGACTGAGCGGGGTGCGGGGACTGAGCGGGGTGCGGAGGCTGCGCGGGGTGCGGGGACTGAGCGGGGTGCGGGAACTGAGCGGGGTGCGGGGACTGAGCGGGGTGCGGAGGCTGCGCGGGGTGCGGGGACTGAGCGGGGTGCGGGAACTGAGCGGGGTGCGGGAGCTGCGCGGGGTGCGGGAGCTGCGCGGGGTGCGGGAGCTGCGCGGGGTGCGGGAGCTGCGCCGGGTGCACACCCGCGGGCAGCGCCCGGGCCGGCGGGACGGGACGAGCACGGCCCGCGGGTAGGAGGCGCGGGCAGCGCCGTGCCCCGTGCGGGACCCCGCACCCTGGGCGCAGGGAATCCCCCGCGGCTTTCGGCTCCGAGCTCCCTTTCCTGATCGAGGCCAATAAAGAAGAATGTGCCGCACTAAGTTCAGTTAATGCTTTATTTCCCGGCTCGCTCGGAGCCGTCTAGACAGCTTCCTAAAGAAGAGTGGGCTGTAGGGCCCGGCAATGTTTTGTCCACAGTCCCCGCAATGTAATTACATGTATATGGTCTTGGAGTGGAAGGATGCAAATAAGGTTGTCTCTGCACATCTGGTGAGCTGCTGCTTTTTAAAGCCAGAAGCAGCTCATCAAACTCAAAATCTCTGAGAGAGAAGGGATGGTGGAGAAAAATAAACTATCAGTTATACGTGGAACTCTGTTGAACTGAAAGTAAAGGGATAATCTCCGGACGAATTACTGTGGAGACAATAGGGCCGGATTCTGGCACTTGGAAGGAAAACCACAGGAAGCAGGAGAGGCAGTAGCACTTGACTCATTTGTACCCTGAAGTTACCAAGTCTCCCTTAATTCTTTCCCCACCTTCAGTTTTACCGTGTAAGTTCTGTCTAATGGCTCTACTTTATTTGACGAGGGATTTAGCTTCTCTGAACATTTTCAGTATACGTTGGGATTGACTTTAACAACATAAGCATCTCTGGTAGAACGAAATAACAAAGGTGCTTTGTTACATTTTCTTGTCTCAAAAAATGTTGAAGTGCCGTTGTAAAAAGCATCACTTCAGAAGTTCTCATGTGCCCTTATTCCTGATCTCCCTGCCCCGGTTCAGCATTTGGGATGTCCCTGGTTATTCTGAACCATAGTGTGTGGTATTGAAGAAATCATGGAAGTTGTCAGTATCCTCTTAGTAACATGGGGCGTGGCCGCACTGAGTGCTTGGCAGAATTAGGATCTGCTAGGTCTTCTAGGATTTACTTTTGGTCAGAGGAGAAGCAAGTTGTGGCATGAAGTGTGGGGGAAGATAAGCCTGGAGCAGACAGTAGGGAACGTCTTCCTGGGACCCCTGCTCTTGCCATTCTTTCTGCTGGAGGAGTGTTCGAGGGCTTGTGGGAGGTGAAGCCCTGAGCTTGGGAGGAGCCACAGAAGCCAGGACTGGTGAAATGGCAAGCCTGTGTGGTGCAGACCTGCCAGCTGTCACATTCTTGGCTGATAAAGAAGAGCATTTGTCTCCATAAACGTGCTGGAGGAATGGTGCCTGTGTAGCTTTGGGCAGGGATGAGTTGTTGCTGTGTTGGGGCTCCTTCACTGCCATCCAACGAGCTCCTCTCCTCATCTGCCCTCTCCCGTTGGTCTGGGCAGGATCCCTCCCTTTTGGTTTAGTTTGCACCCTACTTTGCAGTCAGAAAACGGTGGTTTTAGGCAGAAGGACAATGCAAAAATAGCACTGTTTGTAGTAACAGCCATTGTGGGAACTCAGCACATCACTCCGGATGTCCAGAGTTACCGAGAGAACCCTTGGGGGGGCTCGGAAATCCTGGAATGTTGCCAGGAGCGTCTGGTGGCTTGACTTCGATCCCTCTAGGGATGTGCCACCTGTTTGAGGACATGAGAGTCACTTGGGAGTGAATGGTGCAGGAATGATGTATTTACAGGGTGAAATACAGATTTTAGGGTTTTGGTACAGGGGGGTTATGGAGACAAGATGGAGGGATCAGGGCATGTCTCATCCTTCTTCTTTCTTCTTCTTGTCTTCCATTTTCTGTGGTGATGTTGGCACTTGGGGATTGGTCCATGGTGAAGGTGCACTTGCTAATATGGGTGAAAGGTGTTGGGAAATAAAGGTAAATATCATGTACGTAGTTTTTAGTATAAAAAGACACGACCGCCCTGTGGGTGGTCAGAGTGCCCTTGGCTGCCTTGCAGATCAGACCTCTACTGGGCAGAAAGAAAATTCTGTAGATGAGAAATAATAAACAATCTGAAGACTGAAAAACTGAAGAGTCCAGACTCATCCTTTGAAGCACGGGCTGCCCCTGCACCATCCATGGCGTGTCTGGGCAGAGACAGACAGCCGACCGGACAAGCCATGATGGAGTTTTGTCCCCTGGTGAAGAAGCTTCTGGCTTATCCAAGCAGCACATCCCAGACTTGTTCTGAGCTGGTTTTGCTTGGGCAGACTTTGTAATGTGTGCAAATGGACCTTATGTACACAGTTTGGGGTTGCAATACCAGCTGAAGATGCAAGGTTTGGGTAGGAGTTGGACAAGCTGAATTCAGAGAAAAGGGCTAAATCACTGAGGGCCCCTTGATGTGCACTGAGCCTCACGGGAGGTATCCCTAATTCAGGCAGCTTGCATCTCCAAGCCAGCTTCCAAAAGCCAGAGTTAATTTCTCACGAGTTGTTAAGATGCAGTTTTGCACGTGTGCATTTTTTACAGAAGCAATTCAGCAATTTTCTGTAGATGTTGCCATTGGTTTTGAATTCCACTGGAGAATACGTGCACTGGAAGACATTTCCTGAAACTGCAATTTTCATTGAGGGCATGCTTCCCATAAAAATGAAGTTATGGAATTCCTGGCATATTTTCCATTTGGCAATTTACATTAATTCATAGAGGTAAAAACACTTCGCATTTCAACAAAAAAAAATCTTTTATGACTCCTGCAGGCAAAACGAGTGGAATGTGATATGGATGGAAAATACTCTTATCTGCAGGAAGCAACTATTGCCCCATGGATAAAATCAGTAATGCTGATTATCATGTTGTTTCAGGAGGACAAAAAATGTTTCATATGTGATTCGGAGGATCCCTTCCACGATACTCTCAATCCCGACAGCCATCGGATTGAAAATGTGGTCACCACGTTCGATCCAAATCGCCTGAAGCTCTGGTGGCAGTCGGAGAATGGTATGTGGTTTGTCTGGGGCAATTTCCGGGGCTGGGAGCTGTTTTCCCTCCTTTTGTTTAAGGGTACCTGTGGGTTTGCTCTTATCTCTGGCCTGGTGATGACTGCCCTGTGAAGGATCATGCTGTGTGAGGAGCCATGAGTAAAGCTGGCTGCTTTTGTGTGCCCTGGAGCGGTCCTTAATCTGCAACAAAACCCCTCGAGTCCTCCAGGAGTGTTGGAAACAGCCGTCCAAGCACTCTGCAAGAGTCCTTTCCTAAAGAGATGAATTTCCCACACTGGCCTCAGATTCTCCCTCATATTTGGGCAGCAAGAGCTGAGCAGCTTTCCAAGAGTAAATATCCCAGGGCTTCCCCACGCCCGGGCTGGAGGCTGTGGAAGGAGGGGGTTTGGGTGCAGAGCTGGCTCTTGCCCTGCCTGCAGTCCTCCAATTTCCTTTTCCTACCTCAGGACAGTAAAGCCAGGGATATCTCTTACCCTACAAGCTGCCTTCTCCCTCCTGAGCTCCCTGAATTTCTGTACCATTTGCCAAGCAATAAAATGAACTGTGGAAACAAGCCAACTCGTTAAAAACAAAAATTTCTTATTAGTTTGGTGGGGTTTTTGGTTTTTTTCTTTTAATCCTTCTTCCGCCTGTTTTACTTTTCTGGTTATGCTTTTGGAATGCTTTCATACACAAAACAAGGCAGCAAGGGTTTCTCAAACAGCAGTCCTACCCTGAAACCTTAAAGCCAGCTGGACAGGGTGGGATTTCTGCAAATTCATTGGCAGCAGCTGCCTTATTGTATATGAGAAAAAAAAAGTAATATTTGTAACAGTTTTGCTGCCTGTTAAAGAAAGGTTTTCACTAAATCCTTTTTAACCATTTAGATCAACTGCTTGCAGCCAGCGGTTCTCTTCCAGCATTCCAGATAATTCATGTTTTTTGCAACAGACTTGGCAGCATTCACACAAAAAAGTTTCTTAGCTCATAAGGTCATGAAAATGTCCTTCAACAATAAAAAACAAATGATTCTTTCTGTCCAATTCATGTTTTCAGGCATTCAGCATAAGGGACCATTGCTGCATGCTTCACAGAAGGTTACAGCTGGTCAAAAATTTAAGTGCCTTATTGTTTTATTATTTTCATTTCTTACCCTTTCTCCTCTCTGTAAATCTTGATTTTATATTTTATTTCCAACTACAGTATAATTAGTATCCAGCTGCTTCGAGAGCTCTTTTCACAAGGCAAAATAATATTTCTGGCTGTTTTTCTTCCTTTCTGTGTAGAGTCCTTAACCACAGGTAGTCATACAGCAGTTTGGAAAACATTTTTCCTCTCACCATTTTCTTAACCTTTGGGACTGCAAAGCAGGGCTGTGATAGTTGCTTTAGGAGTGTCTCAAAACTAGGTTCTAAAGGAGCTGTTCTTGTGGACAGGAGAGTCCAGAGTGAGTGAAAAATGGTGGGGAATGGCCCCAACCAGGCATCAGTGAGACTGGGGGTGTTAGGGCTGCAGAAGCTTGTGCTGCTGCTGCTGCCAGAGAGGCTGGGGTGGGGGAGAACAGCCTGCAGCCACCACACACATCTGGGCTCAGCATCCCCAGCTGGACTGGGGCTTTGGTGCCAGGACCCAGCTTGTGGTGGTCCCAGCCATGCCTCTGTCTCAAGTAGCACTGCGGGCTCACGCTCTGGGTGTAGCGCATTCGGTGCTGATCACGCGCAGGAATCCCACGTGTTACTCTCCAGCAGGTTCTTGGTGTCTCCCCCTCTACCTCAGGCACACACTAAACCATCATATTCCTTTTCCACTACAGAACCAAGTGCTAAAGAAAATAGTCTCATGCCAACAGAGTGAAGAGCTTTGGCAAAAGCTCTTCATGTAGAGACTGGCAGGTGTCCTTGTTAGCTGAACACCTTCTTTTCTCTGCCCCTGCAGGTTTGGAAAACGTGACTATCCAGCTGGACCTGGAGGCTGAGTTTCATTTCACTCATCTCATTATGACCTTCAAGGTAAGGAAGCCACAGTCTTACCCTGAACCCTAAAACATGAGGAAATGAGAGGTCTCATAGTCCTTCACATCTATTTGATATTTTGGATTTGGGCTTTGTCTGAGCTGTTTGGCCTGAATTTTTCAGAGCTGCCAACCATTAACCAGTGCTGAAGTCATGCAGAAAGGCTGGGTTCTGATTTGTGTTTGAGCTCCAGTGAGGCTGCAGAAGGAGTCTTGCTGAAGCTGGGTTTTGTGTTGGTGTGTCTTTGGTGGTTATGTTCTAGAAGTTGTTAGCTAAGTCATATAGTAGCAAGGGTTTTTTTCCTGAAAAAAGTTGGCCATGGTGTCAGTTTTCATTTGGCAAATAGAAAGGTCTTCAGGAAGAAGGAACATCTGTACACAAAGTGTCTTTGTTTTTTTACAAACAGATGTCTTGGAATGGTAGCTTATGTCCCGTACATCCTAAATGTTCTTCCCATGTGGACAAATTAATCTCTTCATTTTTATGCATTAGCTTTCTAGGACAGCTGGTTCCTCTTTCCTGTGGCATCAACAAGGGTTTCTCCCTGTGACTTAAGGTGGTGGAAGGTGGTCATTTCTACTGCAGCCAGCAGTGAGGGACCCCCAAAAAACCCCTGTCACTGCAGCCATTGTACCCCAGTGCTGGAGCTTGTTCTGCTGTCAGGAGGAAGACTGCAGTGGAAAGATAGTTTTAATGATGCCTTGTGGCCTTTGTGTGGTAGACAGTTGAGCTGCCTTATTTCTGGGTTGCTAAATTTTTTTGTTGGGTGAGATACTAGTTTCTAAGTTGGGTGATATTTTCAGCCAGGAAGCAGAGACAAAATTTCTTTCCAGCTGTGACTGAAATGCTTTTGTGCTTGGCTCTGGGAGGTCCCCACTGAATACATAAAACTAAGGAAGAGATTGTTGGCATTTCTTGGTAGGTACAAGCTAGGGTTAAATAAATATCTGGTTTTTGAAAGGCAGCACAAAAATGAAAACATGATTTTATTTAGGTAGGAGGGATTAAAAATCTTATCAAAAGTTTATTAGTTTGTTGTTCTAGAGTTGGATACATGTAGGTAAGAAGGACACTGGTTTGGTGAAGTGAATGCATCCTGCCAGGGTCTGGGCAAGGCCAGCTGGAGAAAGGTCACTGGGGATGGGGGGAATCAAATGCACCGTGAGTGGATGAAGCTGAACCTCTCCATCTCCATAAGGGATGTTTTCTTAAGGCAGCACAGAGGACAGCTGGCACTGGACATCAGAGATGCTGCATTTTGCCTCATGTGGTCAGGCAAAGAGGAAATGCTGGGGCTTCTCTGAGCTTCAGAGGTACCTGCTCAGCAGTAACTTCTGGGTGTCAGAGCTGGATGGGAAGCAGTGGCCTCCTGCTCCCTACAGTAGGAGAGGAGGCCCATTAGGTCCTTTGTAAAAGATCAAGTGAAGAGGTACAGCTAGGAAGAAGGCTCTGCTGCTTTCCACAAGCTGTGGGGAAAAAAATTTTTGTCTCTGTAGAGCCCTACTTCCACCCCCACTTTTCAGAAAGGGTTTGGAATAAAAAAAACTTACAAGTTTTCTTGTTTAAATGTGTTTAAGCACTTGGCCACTGGGTGCCATCTTTTGAAGATGGGTAGTAGTCTATGGTTTGAGGAGTGTTATTTCCTGTATCTGCCTCTGGGAAGAAAGTGGAATATCACCAGAAAAGTATTTCCGATATTTCCACATATGGGAAATAGTTGGTGCAGGGAGAGAGATTAAAATCCAGACATGTGGATTGCTCACACTACTAGGATTTAATGTAAATGCAAATAATAATTAACCAAATGAAATCTCTTGTTTTTCTTACCGTTAGACATTCCGTCCTGCTGCAATGTTGATTGAAAGATCATCTGACTTTGGACAGACTTGGCACGTTTACAGGTATTTTGCATATGACTGTGAGAGCTCCTTTCCTGGGATTTCAACTGGACCCATGAAGAAAGTGGATGATATAATCTGTGATTCCCGATACTCTGACATTGAACCTTCAACAGAGGGAGAGGTCAGAGACAGTTTTTCTAATATGTTTGTTGTTAGACTTTTTCCTTGCAAATTCAGATTCTGTTGTTTTTGAAGCTGAATCTTTCATTGTTTGATTTTTCCTCCAGGTAATATATCGTGTTCTAGATCCTGCTTTTCGAATTGAAGATCCATACAGTCCAAGGATTCAGAGTATGTATGCAGTTGCCTTTCAGGCTGATTTGAGAGCATTTCAGCACTTACTTGTTTAGGAAAACCAGTAATCCACTAAGTCATGCATTATCCCCAAGAGCAATTCTGAAGTCATATGCATATCTCTGTGTATGGCTCCTTTTCCTGACTCAGGCAGTGATGTGTGGGGAAATAAAGACCAGTGTTGTGAATGCAAGAGATTGCTCTTGCACACTTCTTTTTCTTAATTGATCAGGGATTTATTTTCATTAAAGACCCCCTTTCCCCAAAATACATGCAGTTGCCAAGAGAAACCTTGGAATGTGATCCTATAATTGTAGAGTATTCAGAAAGCAAATGAAGAGAGCTACAAAGGTGCTTATTTCATTATGCATTTCTAGCTAAAATCAATGAGGTCATGTTTTATTTTTCAAAACAAAGTCATGACTTTGGAACAGTTGGCCATGGTAGCACTGCATGGCTGGACCACTCAGATGTGCTCATAAAACCACAACTTGCTGTAGTGTTCATGCATGGTCATGGCAATGCATGAGAGATCTGTTGCTCAGTGTGGCTTTAAGAGAAAGCTTGTGGGATGTTTGGCCTGAGGGAAATGCAGTGCTGGCCTTATCCTGACCTCTGAATTTAATATGCATTCTCATGAGGGTTCATGTCCTTCAGTGTAAAGCTACCTGGAGCAAAAGGAAATATGTGAAGTAGAGGAGTGTCTGCTCGTTGCTATGAGTTTAATGTTGGTTTTTTTTTTTACTCAGCATTTTAAAGGAGAAACTGCTTTCATGGGCTTGAAGTGCTTTGTCAAGCCTAGTTCAAGGCTATAAGAAATTACATAGGATTCACAATATCAAAGGAGACATGTGGATGGTATTAATTACTGCAATATTGTATTCCCGTGGATTATCCCTCAAGAAATTCTTTGTATTTGGTCATTGATGGGGTGTTATTTCTTTCCACAAAATGTAACTAATTACATTTCCTAGGAAAGTTGGGTGTGTACAAAAGAAGAATTATTTGCCTTTGTTTCCAGTTTAAACTTTTTCCAAAAGTCTCCTAACTCTAATGGCTCTTGGTCCTTTTGGCAGCAGTTTCTTGATATCAAGTCCTTACCATCTTATATTTTAAAACCCCAAAGAACCAGTGTATTTTAGGCAATGCTTTTCTCCTTGCCTTTAATGTTTGTGTATGTGCCTGTGCATGTTTATAATAAAATAGACTATTTTAAATTATGTTTAAACTGACATACAGTTATCAACCTGTAGTAAAATAATGTAATTTCTTTTTTTTTTTTTTTTTAATTTGGGGAGTGTGAAGTGATATGTAGGTGCTGAAATCAAATCTGATCTAATCTGCCCATAGGAAGCATGCTTAGGAAGTCACTCCTGGCTTCCTCCCATTCAAAATATTATCTGTAAATAATTCCAAAACGAGCTTGCTGGTTAGGTATTTTGTGTGTGTCCCCTGCAGACCTATTGAAGATCACAAACCTGAGAGTCAAATTTGTCAAGCTGCACACTCTGGGAGACAACCTCTTGGACTCCAGGATGGAGATCCGAGAGAAGTACTACTATGCCATCTACGACATGGTGGTCCGCGGGAACTGCTTCTGCTACGGGCACGCCAGCGAGTGCGCGCCCGTGGAGGGCTTGGACGAGGAGGTGGAAGGAATGGTAAATATTCACACTCTTCTTGTCTCTGCCTCTTTTAAGTGATTTGAACACAAATGTAAAGATGACACTCTGTCCCTCACCTCTGCATGCTTGGTTTTCAAACAGCAAAGCTGTTATGATTATTCCTCTGTGGCAAACACATCTGTCATTATTGGTATTAACCAAACACATATCTCAGATTAGGTGATAATTGTTTTAACATTCCTTTTCTGATTGTGTTACAGAGCTGATGAAACTGAAAGGTAGGAATGAAGAAAGGGAGTGTAACCTTATTAGGTCAGAGACTGATGTGTGGGTTGACTTGGTTACCTTAAAATTGAAGTGGAATAGAGGCATCAAAGGCTGAAACACTTGTGAATCAAACATAACCTGTGTTTGTATTAGTCATTACCAGCTGAGAAGTCGAGTTTGTAGCCCTAATAAACACAGGCCCTGAAGGAAAACCCTGATTGCCTCCATGATATGCTGCTGCACAAGTGCCACATCCCTTCTGGGGTCTGCTTTTCCCCATGCTTTTTGCATGACAAGCCAAAATAGCACCCTGTTAATGGGTGAGTTATTAACTGGTTGGAGATGTGGGATGGGGTTGTGGGTTGTCCAGGGCTGCAGGATGCCGTCGAGCCAGGCATGCTCCACTGCCCTGTGTTTGGATGAGTGTCTCCACTCAGGCTTTGCCTTCAGCATTGTGGCTACAGTGCTGGTAGTGCCAGTGGTCTGTGGCAGCAGCTGTCACACAACCACTCTTGGTCTGCTTGGTGCTTGTTCTGTTCACAAGGCAAAGGCAAAGCCTGGGGCTGATGGATAAATGCCATCCAAACTGGCTGTTATCTTTGCTCTGAGAACCAAGGCAGGCTGGAAAGAGGGCACTGGGCTAGTGACCTGCTCATGTAAATAGATGCATGTTAATAGCTAATTAACAGCTAATAAACAGCTAACTTTTGGTTCCAAGAGGCTTCTGTGATTATTGGGGCGGAACTGTGCTCTCCTTGTTTATTTCTGAAAGCATTTATTCTGGCACTAGTTCCAGTAAGGAAAGAAGGACAAATTTGTATGAGGACACTTGGGCAGGTGAAGGACATACCTTTGGCCCTTTATGCCTTTTCTAAATGCAGTTACATGGATTAAAGTCTCCAAAAGTATATGTCCATTATGTGCTAGCTTTATTTTGCATTAATTGTAGAATTTTTTTTTTTAATTTTTCATTTATAACCAACTCTTTTTTCATTCTTTTTTTCCCCTCCTTTTTTTTTTGAATTACAGGTTCATGGTCACTGCATGTGCAGACATAATACCAAAGGATTAAACTGTGAGCAGTGTATGGATTTCTACCATGACTTACCCTGGCGCCCTGCTGAAGGTCGCAATAGTAACGCATGCAAAAGTGAGTTGGAGTAAAATGCAGAGCTGGGTGCAGTGAGCGTTACAGGCTGTTTGTTATTTGTGTGTAAAATCCTTCATGTTCTTTGATTGACTGGTGTGTCTTTTCTGCAGAGCTGCACTTCCTGCAGAACTCTTACTCTGCTTTCTGTCTTTGTCACAGAGTGCAACTGCAATGGCCACTCCAGCCAGTGCCACTTTGACATGGCAGTGTACATGACAACAGGGAACACCAGTGGGGGAGTGTGTGATGACTGCCAGCACAACACCGTGGGCCGCAACTGCGAGCAGTGCAAGCCCTTCTACTTCCAGCACCCCGAGAGAGACCTGCGGGACCCCGACGTCTGCGAGCGTAAGTGCAGCCCCACTCCGCAGGGTGGGAATGGTCTTGGGATCCCTGAGGAAATCCCAGGTGGGCCTTGGGATCCCTGAGGAAGCCTCCAAGTGGCTGTCTTGGAGGTCTTGAGGGAGCCTGGCTGGGTTTTGTTTTCTCTTTGAGAATCTGGGAATTTACCTGGTCCTTGTGTGTCCAGCCCACGTCATGTCTAATACTTGCAAGAGCGACAGTCTTTCTACACAGCAGCTGAATTTCAGTAATTCAGTGTGAGACTTGGCCTTTCATTTTGTAGCAGTAATAACACATGTGTGGTGCTTCCTTCTTAGCTTGTAACTGTGACCCAGCTGGCTCCCAGAATGGTGGGATCTGTGACCGCTACACTGATTTCTCCACCGGCCTCATTGCCGGACAGTGCCGTTGTAAATTATTTGTTGAGGGGGAGCGTTGTGACCTCTGCAAAGAAGGTTTCTATGGCCTGAGTGCTGATGACCCAGCGGGCTGTCAGTGTGAGTAAAAACATATGCTCCTTTATGTGTGATCAAAAGCTCTTTGAGGGTCTGTTAGTGCCAGGAGAAGTTGGTTTGTGGGATGGATTTTTTTTTCTCCTTTTTTTCATGTTTTGCCTAAAGGAAAAACATTACTCTAGATTTGGTGTAGCTTGGAGTCCACCAGCCCTTAAAATGCAGTTTGCCATTTGATCCTTCTGGTGTATTCAGTGGAAATAGCATAATCCTCCTTATTTCTTTTCAATTATGAGTCTTTAGGCCAGGGAGGTTTTACTGGGATGGGTGGTGGGCAAAGAATGAAATTAATTTCTGTAATGGGGAATTCAGGGGAAAATTTAATGTATATATTGAAGTTGAGCACTGTCTAAAATACAACTCCAGTCCTGCTTTTGACCTGCCTATTTGTATTTCCATGTAGCTTGTGCCTGTAATCCTCTGGGTACCCACCCCGGGGGCAATCCTTGTGATCCGGAGACAGGAAACTGCTATTGTAAGCGTCTGGTGACAGGAAAGCAGTGCAATCAATGTCTGGCAAGTAGTTCACTCTAAAATCAATCAGGAGACACTGGTGTGAGGGGGCTGGAGTGTGGGAAGCATGGAGCAAGGTGCTGGCCTCTGTCTCTGACTGCCTACTAGCCCATGCCTGGCATTTAGGGTGTAGAGGGCACCTTGAGATGTCAGGAGCCGTGAAGTGTGCTGTGTTTTGGGGAGCTGGGATGCATGTCAAGGCAGACCGGAGCATCCAGTCTAATTCCTGGGACTATAAGAAGTGAGACATTAGGATACCTGTGGTAGCTCTGAAAATGTGGGATCTAGGGCAGTTCTGCTGAAGTCCTTGACAGGGTGAAAGACAAAATGGTCAGGGAAAGAGTGTTACCAAAAAAATTGCTTTCTAAACAGGCCATTATTTTAGGCAGGGATTATTTCACACACATACATTTCCATGTAGTGTTTATGCATGCTGGAGTGTTATAGAAACATGCTGTCAGATAACTGGATGTGTTTGTACAAACACTGAGAAACTCTTACCTAGCAGTGAACTGCATGGAAAAACCAAACAAGTCTGTCTGTCTGTCTGTCTATCCAGCAAGCAAGTTGCAGAGTAGCAGCCCTGCAAGGGCAGTGCCCTACACAAATATCCACTGCCCCATGTGTGGCTCTCTTGCCCTTGAAATGGTCAGCAAGGTGGGAGAAGAGCAGGTAGGGAAGGGCTGTTGGTGCTTGTGGGGGTAGACCCACAACCAGGGGAGCAGGATCCATGGGTGGTGGGGCAGTCTGGGACAGCTTGGGCTGAGTGTTTAAAAATGTTCCTTTGGGTTAGATGGAGCTAATTCAGCCCCAGGTGACAGTGCTGGTGATGTTTGCTCCTGCAGCCCGAGCACTGGGGCCTGAGCAATGACATGGACGGATGCCGGCCGTGCGACTGCGACCCGGGCGGAGCGCTGAACAACAAGTGAGTCTCTGCCCAGTCACTCTCCTGTGATCACCCACTTCACCCAGCTTCATGTTTTTGTAACCACAGCATCCAGGGCTCAATGGGCTCTGGGACAGGATGTTTGATAGCCATCTTTCTGCTTCAGGAGGTGGTAGATCTTGATTGCAGCAAGGGTGGCAGGGGCATCCATGTCTTTTCTGTGCTGAGCAATCTCTGTGGATGCCACTGATGCAAGTGAACATGTAAAACTGTTTTTTGGTGTAGCTCTGCCTTTGTCAACCAGGGTAAGAACCAGGTGTGGATTAAGCTCTGCCTTGGCTGTAACCCAGGGTTATGGACCCATGGTCCATGTCAAAGCTTTGCTCTTACAGGGTGAAAGCAGGACTCAGGCATGACATAGACATGGACAGTGACATGGACATGCTGGTCTTGCTTTGCTCCCAAATCACCCTTTGGCCAATCTATCTGCCCACTGGTGCTAAGGGAAGCACACTAGCTGCACAGCACTGCTCCATTGCCCCAGTGGTGCTGCATGGAGTAGGATGTGGACCTGAATGTGCCCACTGGGGAGATGGACATTTTTTAGAGAAAATTGTAAGTTTTGAATATGCATCCATCAGTATCAGCATGGAAAGTCATGGCTTAGTTGCCCTGTCAGTGGGGTGCTGGGTAGCCAGACTGCTCCTCTGACCAGAGCAGTTCTCTGTGTGCTAGGTGTGTACCCAACTCCTGGCTTGTTAACAGCAGCATGTTCTTTTGCCTTTTTTTTTCCCCCTCTCCCCTTCCTTCCACAAACCCTTTGAAATGTCATGCTTTTGTCTAAAGCCATGGAAGTTTCCCAAGGGGGTCAGAGAGCTGTTTCCCACTGAAGCCCATGGGACCACCCTGGGGGAGTGTGGGATCATCTTGGTGTGTCTCCCATAGGTCATCACAGCCTCCAGACACCCATCTGCATCAGGGATTGCCGTGGGAATGCCCCATGGGCCGTGTCTCCTGTCTGCTCCCGAGTGAATCATTAGCCCTTGGCAGACAGCAGTGTGGATCTTAGGGATTATTTACTCCCCCGTGCTCGCTGCCTGCGCACAGATGGGTTACACCACACAGCTCAGAGCAGCTCCCCCAGCACAGCTGCTTCCAGGGCTTTGGGGTAACAGCCCAGCCTGTTTCCCATGCACTGAGCCTGGAGATTGCAAAACCATGTGGGGAGGGGAGGTGCAGCATCCTGGCAGGGGCAGGCAGCAGCTGTGCTCGCGTCCAGCCGCAGGAGCACCGCAGAGCCCAGCTCTGGCTCCTGGCTTTGCTCTCTCACTCTCATTGGGAAGGGGGAGCTGTGCTCCCCTCCTCCTGTACTCCTCTCCTCACCTGCTGAATTGCTGCTTTCTGGCTCCCTGTCAGGGTGTGGGATGCTGTGCCTCACCCAAAATTCATCCCTGTGGTGTAACCCAGGTGGTGGACTTATTGCCTCCCCAAAGGGGAAGCTTCCCAGCTCCTCTTCTGGGACAGCTATGGCACTTTTGGCATCTCAAAGTGAACATTTAAGAGAATCTCTGCAACTTCAAAAAAACAGTTTAAGTTAAAAATTACTCTTTGTCTGGAGGCTTGAGGAGTCTGGAGATTGTTCATGGAAACCAGAGGCATTTACCTTTAGAAAACGTTTTTAAATCCCACTCAAATTTAAAGAAAGAGGCGTATTTTGGTGGACCAAAAAACCTTCCTTTTAAGAAGTGCGATTGTGTGTGTGCAAAATTACGATGTTCTCAAGGGTTCTTTATGATACAGGACAGACTCTCTAGGGACAATAAAACAGCCAAAGGCAGTTTGGGGATAGAGCTGTATAGAGTAAAGAAAATGTCTCATTGTGAAAGAAGGGGAAATGTATGTGTCACTCTGGACAGACCTTCAGTCAGGGGATGGCCCTGACTGCCCCATGTCACTGGTTGTGTCTGTCCTACTCTAGAGCAGCCAGGGATGGTTTTCCTCCCTGTGTAGATGCTGATGGTGACCTGTCTGGATGCTTTGCAGCAAGTGAGAGCAGCTCAGCATCCTGGGGCGTGCATGTTCCTGCTCTGCCTGAGACCATACAAACAGATGCACTGCCTCTGTGGCTTGCAAGCTTGGAGCCCAAGCCTGCCCTCGGCTTCAGGGCAGATGTGCCTGTTGGCTGTGTCTGGTAGCAAGTAAAGCTCCCAGAACTCCTGTGTCCCAGGGAATCACTGCATCCATAGCATAAAATTCTCTTGCCATCCAAACAGAGGAAACTATTTGCAAACTGCCTACTGGAAATGTTCGTGGTCTGTGCTTGCTTCCAGCCTGAGCCTGGATGTTGTTTTGGAGAGTGATAGTTGGGTTGAGCCAGGTCTACTTGCGACTGTGCTGCCATGTTAGTAGTGCAGAGCCCAAGAGCCTCTCCTGTGTGCTGTGTTCAGAAGTGCTTCTCCTCCTGTGTCATTTAAAATGCCATAGCTCCATCGCTGTCTCAGCATAGCCAAGATCTGTTGTAAATTCATTGCTCTTCCATTCTAGCTGCTCAAGTGAATCTGGCCAATGCGAATGCCGGCCCCACATGTTTGGACGTCAGTGCAACCAGGTGGAGCCTGGCTATTACTTCATTTCACTGGATCATTACATCTACGAGGCAGAGGAAGCCAACTTGGGCCCTGTGAGTAGCAGTTTCAGTGGGCTGGAGTGTCTGGAGGGCTGTGGAAAAGTTGTTTCACCACTTGCCTCTTGGAAGTGTCTTTTATATTCTGCTTATTTTGCAATTAAAATGTGGAAAACACAAAACTGAAATGCATCAGAAAACTACTAACCTGTAGCTTTTCAATCTTATTATCAATAAATAATGGAGTAATTGAGGGGGGAGGAATTGTAATTTTTCTTTTTAAACCTTTTTATTGATCATGACTGTACAGTTAGTTTTCTGTCACCATCCCTCTCTGTACCCCATCACATCCACTTCTCCTCTTATCTCAAGAGAGGTGGCACATAGACACTGGCTCTTCTCTTTGGTGCCACTTCAGTGTGAGTGAACAAAGCACACATTTAAGCACATTGCCACAGTTTTTATAGTTTCTGTACATCAGTTACATATATTATTAATGACTAAAACCATATTGGTTGTCCAGAAAACTATTTTTGTAAGTGAGGTTGCCTCTAGCTTGTTCTGCCTGCTGGCATGGTACAATAGGGTCTCTGGCTCTTTCTGTTGCCCATCACACAGCCTTGCTTTCAATTCATTAACAGCAGCTAGGCAATTATACCCATCACTTTTGCCTCCAGCAAGGAGACAGGGAGATGGAAATAATGGTTTCTCTAAACCAACAGATCTTTGCCTGCCTACAATCAGGGCATTTGGTGCCCTAATTTATTTCTTTTGAGCAAAATGCAGCCACTCTGCAGTTTCAGCCAAGGCAGAGGAGTTTTTCCTCTCATATAACTGCAGAAAGGGAAGGCAGCACAGAGCAGAAATTGTGCCACAGCAGAGGGCACATGAGCTGGTGCAGGGTTTTTGGTGCATTTGTGTCTGCCCAGCTGGAGAGGTGGTACCTGAGGCCCTTCCAAGGCTCAGGGATGGAGAAGCCCAACACCAAAATCCAGCCTGCCAAACAGCAAGGGGAATGTGCTGCTGGTTTGCCTTTTGAAACCTTGAGAACAAACAATTTTTAAAAACACCAATATTGAAAAGCTTCTCACAGATCTGATGATAGAATAAAACTCTGAATTCCCAGATAGGGGCCAACACAAGACAAAATGCAGTGGCACGGAGTTGCAGGGATTGGCAGGCAGGGCCAAGCCCCTGTGCTCCTACAGCTGCATGCCCTTGCTCACATCCTGCCTGCCATCCTTTCTGGGGAGCTCTGATCTTTGTGCAAAGCCAAAGGCTGATAACTTACAGCCAGGCTCTGTTCAAAGAGTGTGAGAATACATGAGGGGACATCCTGAAGTGACACGTATATATGTAGGCGTTTCCTTGCATTTTATCCCTTTCTACTGAAGCAGCTTCCTTAGGAATGCACAGGATGTTGTTCTATGGAGAGAACTATTTGTGGATACAGATACATTTGAAACAGGAAATTTGAGCACCATGTTTCTATTTTCTATTAGCTTTTTCCTCTTCTTTGCTTTATATAAAAAACAGATAAAAAACCTGACACCTCAGACTGAAAACGGTGACCATGTGTTGATTTGGCTAGGAAATATCTATCAGTGATGAGGATTTCTGTTCTTTAGTGACACCCTGCTCATTAAAGCCATGATCTGCTTTTCCAGTGCTATTTTGAGCAGTGGTTTGGTTTGAAACAGCCTGGTGTAGTCAGGGTGCAATTGGCATTCAGGTTTGGGTAGTTAATGGAACAGTGATGTGCCACTGCCATAAATCCTACTGCTACAAGTGCAATGTGGAAATCTGTATGGTGAATGAGATGTCATAGCTGGTGAATTAGTTACTCATAGCAAGTTTTAAAATTTAATTCTGCACCATAGCAGAGAAATAAATGAAGAGTTGTGCAGTTTTGCTTTGCTTTATCTCTCTTGCATTTGTAATGTTGTTAAGTGAAAGTGCAGTAGTGTGCACGTGTATGGATTTAAAAGAGAATTTGTGTTGTCTGGGATGCCAGCAGTGGATGCTGCAGTCCAGAAGTCATCCATCAGCAGAACCCCTCACTTCATGTCCTCCTATGGGACTTGCAGATTTAATGGATCAGTACTGAAATATCTGTTCCCTGTTTTGTAGGGAGTGAACATAATAGAGCGCCAGTACACGCCAGACCGCACGCCGTCATGGACGGGCATAGGATTTGTGAGAGTCCCTGAGGGGGGACACCTGGAATTCCACATTGACAACATCCCCTACTCCATGGAGTATGATGTTGTGATCCGCTACGAGCCGCAGGTGGGTCTGTGAGTATGGGCACTGCTGCCTCCCAGCAGGTGCTGGCTGTCCTGGTGCACAACTGACATGAGCTGGCACTTTAAGGTGTCATCAGGGCTCAAAGAAAGGACAGGTGCTCAGTTAAATGTTTGAGATGTGTCAAAATCCAAAATGATGTTGACTATTTCTAGTACTATTTGCTTTAGAGTTTGTTTCTCTATTGCATTGTTTCAGCACCTGTTTAATGAGCAAATTAAAAAGTGACAAGTCCTATCAGGGCAGATTAGACTATAAATTTGTTATTGGCCAGATCAGATGGGCATTGTGCACCTTAGGAAGCAAATTGCCCATCTTGGATGTTGAATGCCTGCAGCCAAGGGTTTGCAAGCAGTTGCCTTTGATAATTCGTAGAGTGAAATGAAAGAGAAAAATCCCTCCATCTCCTTGCCTGTTGGCAGCAACTAACTGCAGGGAATACTCACATACAGGACCCAGAGGTGAGGGGAGAGGAGTCACCAAAGCCCCTGGTGATGCCATGATGCAGATGGGGCTGCTGGCCACCTGCTCCTTGCTCTCAGCCCACACCTGCAGCTGGTAGATGCCCCATTGATGCTGCAGCTGTAGCCCCATCCTCCCTGAAGCACCATGACCACCCTGTCTGTGCTCACGCTTTTCCTGGCCTGAGCTCTGGATGCTTCCAGGAGTTTATGATTCTTACTTGATACTGATGAGCCTTTTTTTTTTCCCAGTTGCCTGATCAGTGGGAAAAAGCTGTGATCAGTGTCACACGCCCAGGAAAGATTCCCACAGGCAGTCGGTGTGGCAACACAGTTCCTGATGACGATAATCAAGTGGTCTCACTGTCACCTGGATCCAGGTTGGTATAACTGGATGGGAAAAAGGAGAGAAAAAATAAAGCATTTAAAAATTGAAGTACAATAATGCCACATTTTCAGTTTTCTGTAACCTCTGTGAAAATAGGTGAAAATTAATTTCCAGTGGGTTATAAAAACCACATTTAGTAGTGTGTCTGTAGACTCAAAGCTTTTAAGTTTATTCTCATATTCTGATATGGTTTGTTCACTGAGTGGAGGGGGAGGGGGAGGTGTTTGCACAGCCTGTGAGTGAACACTGGTTTGACTCTTTACCTTGCTGATAACCTTTTCCGGTTCTGACTTCCACAAGCCTGCAAACTGCCTCTCTCACGTCGCAGCTTTTGTTCTGCCAGGTCTTGGCTGCTTTCTGTTATCTAGATTGCTCTATAGGGGCACCTGAAATGCTTTATGGTGCCTTTGAAGTAAGGACTGTTTCCTGTTCCTCCTTCAGATACGTTGTTCTCCCGCGGCCCGTGTGCTTCGAGAAGGGGCTGAACTACACCATCCGCCTGGAGCTGCCCCAGTACTCCTCGGTGGACACAGAGACTGAGAACCCCTACACACTCATTGACTCTGTGAGCAGAATTTATTTCAGGGATGCTCTTAAAAGCCTGGAAGTTTGCATTTCCCCTGGCATATGTCTGTGTAAATTCAAAGTAGTATTTTGCAGCGTTGTTCCTTACAGCTGAAGTCAGATTTCAACTGAACAATGTAATGCAGTATAGGTTTCTTCAGAAGTTCCTCCAAGTACGTGAGCTATTTTTCTGCTAAAATGCCTTTTAGGTATTTTGCAGGACTGCAGCTAGTCCACAGACCTCTAGTTTTTTTGGGGAGGCTCATGTGTGTCATGTAGGTCATGAAAATCAATGACAGTGTTAATCTTCTTCTTTAGAATGGATAGAATTTGGTAGATTGGGTAAGAATTTGTCAGATACCAGAAGTATTCCACCAAAATAGAGAAATACTGTCATTTACCTTACAAATTCCATCTGGCTGTTTGCTTTTCAGCAAAAAGAAGGCTAGAAACTGGGATAATACTGAATTTTCACAATTTTTGTGGAGGCTATTTATAAGTAGTGACACTTTGTCATTCTAAAATTGTTTTGTAGCTTGTTCTCATGCCATACTGCAAATCACTGGACATATTCACAGTGGGAGGCTCGGGCGAAGACGTGGTCACGAACAGCGCTTGGGAAACTTTCCAAAGATACCGGTGTTTGGAAAACAGCAGGAGTGTTGTGAAAACTCCCATGACAGATGTCTGCAAGAACATAATATTCAGCATTTCTGCACTACTGCATGAGACTGCCTTATGTATGTAACCACCTACTTGTAGGGCAGACTGTGCCTGGGGGCTGGATGGTGTCTGCAGGCAAAGCAGTTTCCATGGGGAAGGCATGTGCGTGGGATGAGGCAGGGGATTCATGTCCTGTGCCACAGTGCTCACTTTCTGCAATGTTTTTCTCTGCTCAGCATGCCAGTGTGACCCTCAGGGCTCCCTGAGTTCGGTGTGTGACCCCAATGGAGGACAGTGCCAGTGTCGTCCCAACGTTGTTGGAAGACAGTGCGACAGATGTGCCCCTGGCACCTTCGGGTTTGGGCCGAGCGGATGCCGACGTATGTTAAACCCTTGGCTCTGGGCTGGGCTGTGGTTGGGGCCCTGAGGTTATGGCTTGTCTTGGAAACTCAGCCTCTCTCCTGCTCTCCTTGCAGCATGCGAGTGCCACGCCCGAGGCTCTTACAACGCCTTCTGCGACGTGGAGACGGGCCAGTGCCACTGCTTCCCCGGGGTGTACGGGCGGCAGTGCGACCGCTGCCTGCCCAGCTTCTGGGGCTTCCCCAGCTGCCAGCCCTGCCACTGCAATGGCCACGCTGACGACTGTAACCCCTACACCGGGGAGTGCCTCAGCTGCCGGGACCACACAGCCGGGCACAACTGTGAGAGGTACGGCACCTGTGCCCTTGCCCTGCCCCTCTCCTTCCCCACAGCAGTGTGGCCACAGCAGCTCTGCTGTGCCTCTCTGGTGCTGGTGCTCATGCAGGTGTTGAGCCACAGCAAAAGTCCCTGGGTCCGGGGAGTCAGAGAAGCACTTGTGGTCCTGGAGATTGATGGGAGTGGGGATCCCCTCTTCCCTGCCCACAGCCTTGTGTCTGCATAAGTGACCAAGAGCATGCTGCAGGACCCCAGGCCTTTAGCAAGCCGTTGCAAGCCTTCTGAGAGGTGTTGCAGTGGCAGGGCTGATGTCCAGCCTTCGGTGTGCAGCTCCTATGCTGGTGTAAACCAGGCAAATTTGTGTCTGTGGACACAGCTGCTAGGAGTGTGAGTGGTTAGGGAGAGCCATAAGGATGTTTCTGCCCTTTGCTTCTTCACAGTGGTATAAAATCTGAGCTTATGTACAGCAAGGCTGCAGTGTGTTTGCCTGCAGTCCCTGCATGCTGTGTACTCTGTTGTGCAGGTGCCAGGCTGGCTACTATGGAGACCCCATCCTGGGATCAGGTGACCACTGCCGGCCATGCCCTTGCCCTGATGGCCCTGAGAGTGGACGCCAGTTTGCCAGTGGCTGTTACCAGGATCCAGTCACACTGCAAGTCGTGTGTGTCTGTAGTGTGGGATACATAGGTATTTGGTGGGGCTATGGAGGGGTGGCTGGTTGGGTTGAACCTTTCAGGGAGAGGATGTGTTCATGTGGGTTAGATGTGACCAGCACCAGTGGGTTGTTGCAGGAGGTTGCTTCACCTGGAAGGTGCCAGGGCAGAGTGGTTTCTGTGGCTGGTGCCAGCATGACCATGAACCTCATCTGCAGCAGTGAGGGATGACTGGTGCTGAGCAAAGGGTTGACAGGACAGCACTGGAACCGAGGGGATGAGCAGCATGCCTTGGTGCCCTGGGTGGTACCATCCCTGCTCTGCACCAAATTACCCTGGTCTCACCAAGTGCTGTCTCTGTTTCTTTAACGTGATCCAGTTAATGCCCCCCCAGTAATGGTCTTTATTGCCTTGCTGATGACGGGGCTGTGCCAGGGAGCCGTGATGGCCGTTCCCAGTGTGCCTGTTTGTTCAAACAGGCAGTCGCTGTGATGAATGTGCGTCTGGCTTCTTTGGGAGCCCTGATGAGGTCGGTGGCGCCTGCCAGCCGTGCCAGTGCAACAACAACATCGACACCACTGACCCAGAGGCCTGCGACAAGAGGAGCGGAGCGTGCGTGAAGTGCCTCTATCACACCGAGGGGGAAAACTGCCACCTCTGCAGAGAGGGCTACTATGGGAGCGCCCTGCAGCAGGACTGCAGAAGTGAGTGCGAGACACAGCTGCAGCCCCAGCACCAGCCTTGTCAGGGGCAGCAGTGGACAGCTAAATGCTTTTTACCTGGGAGCATTTGGGGTGGAGGAAAAACCTTATTACTTCCAGCTGGAGTTGCCTGCAGCTGCCCTGCAGCTGGGTGGGGCTCCTGGCTCTCTGTGTTTGAGAGGGAGTTCAGAGACAGCATTTACATTTGCTGAAAGGTGGGAGGATTTTGCAGGAGGGGGGCTTCTTACCCTCTTGATACTGGTCTCTGTTTATATCTTCTCCAGAGATAAGGTGGTGGGGGGAGGGTTTGGCTTTTGTTTACACCAGCTCCCAGCAGGTGTGGTTGGGCAGTGAGAATGAGGACTGGGACAGGAAGCTGTAATGGGTGGTGGGGAGGCAGACCCCACTCTCCTGTGGCATCAGGCACAGCCTAGCAGGACAGGTGAGTCACTGAGCAGGTGAGCTCACTTTTGGCCAGTTGACCACTTCAAGCAGATCTGCCACCGTAGCTGACTGAGGAGAGCTGAGCAGACCTGGGCTTTGGTTCTACAGAAGGAGGAATGGAGGAGAGCAGGGAGGATTGGGCTGGTTGAATGAGGAGGGCTGGGGCATAAGGAGGGCTCTTGAGCAGTGCTGGATGTCATTTAGTGTTGGGTCAGCCAGGCCTGGCCACTGGCATTGGGACATGCCAGCATCTGCCCACACTTCTGTGGACTCAGAGAATAAACTAGATGTGAAATCAGGGCAGTCTGGTAGCAGGGGGCAGGCTGACATGGAGGTGCCGTGCTCTTTCCCTCACAGAGTGCGTCTGCAACTACCTGGGCACAGTGCGGGAGGACTGCGAGGGCTCGGAGAGCTGCCGCTGCGCGGCGGCCACGGGACAGTGCCGGTGCCTCCCGAACGTGGTGGGGCAGACGTGTGACCGCTGTGCCCCCCACACGTGGCGCCTGGCCAGCGGCACCGGCTGCGAGCGCTGCGACTGCGACCCCGCACGCTCCCTCGGGCCGGCCTGCAACGAGGTGAGGTGGCGCGGCCTGTGCCCGAGGCTCGGCCCTGTGCCCGAGGCTCGGCCCCCGCTCGGGGCAGGGCTGAACTGCTGAGGGCTCGCTGATGGGTTTGCTTTTTGGCTTTGACAGTTCACAGGGCAGTGCCACTGCATGCCGGGCTTCGGAGGCCGGACCTGCCGGGAGTGCCAGGAGCTCTTCTGGGGTGACCCAAGCGTGGAGTGCTTAGGTGAGTCCAACCCTGGTGCCTGCTCCACCTGCTCCTTTTAGAAATGTCTGTGTGGCTGGGCATACTGTCACACCCTGGTTCACTGGGACACCCCTGCCAGGAGCAGCCCGCTTGAGCCTTGGAAAAGAGGGAAAAGAGGGACAAAGGCATGGTAAGGTCTGCCCTGGGGTTTTGGTGCCTTGCAGGATGGGACATGTGGCAGGAGCCCAGGCCTGTGCTTGTCTGTGTTTTTCTTGTCTGACCTTTATTTAGAAACAAACCTCTCTGTTTAGAAGCAACTCTTCCTTAAGGGTAAGATTGCAATGCTGTCAGGTGAGCCAGCATGATAAGAAAACATATCACAAACATTTGAGTTTGAGAATTGTTCTTGAAACTAGTTTCCTTTGTCTTTCAATTATATGTAGCTGAAGACCCCTGTCTCTTGTGCCTTCTTACAGAGACTGGAGATTTTTTGTTAAGTAGGAGACTTTCCTTATATTTCAGATTAAAATAAAGGAGAAAGCAGAGACCATGCAGTGGTTTAGCCATAGCTACATAGCTGCAAAACAGAGCACCATGAAGTAGGTTGTTTAGAAAACTGGATGGCCTCTGTCCTTTCATTATAAACAAGTCTGTTCATTAGCTGGAAAAGAAACCTCAAACATTGTCCAGACCAGAACAAACTTGTATCTCTGATCTGTTCAAATAAGAGTCCTTGCCAGGAGGATTTGCAATAGATTTAAGGTATTTTTTCCTGCAGGGAGGAATGTGCTTGCTGTGGTCTTTAATAAATCCCTTACAATAGAGATACCTTAGAGCCCATTATCTTGATAGATAGGCAGGTCACAGCTACTTGGTTACTGCAGCAGATGAAAGGACTGGGGAGTTGTCCCAGTTCCTGAGTACATATTGGGTTTCTTGGGGGAAAGGCTGCCTTTTGAGAGGCTGTGTGTGTTCTGACATGGGAAGGGGTGTGCTGACCCTGCTGCCTCCAGGGCAGGGATTGTCTTTTGCTATCAGTTGTCTCCATCAGGGTTTATTGATGGAGTCCATCTGCATACCTTATCGGCAGGGTTTTGCAGAGGAGTTTCTGCTGTCTTTTGAACATGTGAAAACCTGCTTTAATTTTTCTGTAGTAAAGAGACAATGTATTCTTCAGAGCCTGTTTTTACCATGTGAGATCTACACTCCCCTTCCAGTCCACCATCCCTTCTGTGCCCTAGTGAGAGAGGAGACTCCCTCGGGTGGAAAGGCAGATTTTCCTTCATGATTACATCCAACAGGAGGTGTCTGTGGCAGGTGGGGAGAGCTGCTGCCCAGGGCTGAGCAGTGGCAGCCTGCAGTGTGATGCTCTGGACAGGCTCCAAGCGTGTGCTGGCTCGTGGAACGCATCCAGCCGGGTGGTGCTGCAGGCTCTCCCCGGTGTGCTGCGGTCAGGGCCTCCTGTCTTTCCTTGGCAAGAAGACAATTGACTTCTCAGCCCTCATTTAGCCCTGGGGAGTGAGTGGTGATGTTCAGGCTGGCAGACCTGCAGCTGCTGCGTGGGCAGGTAGCAGCTCTCTGGGATAAGAGGGTTGCAAGCAGAAACCGTGCTGTTTAAGGAGCTGCTGAGCAGTGTCCCTGGAAAACAGCAGAGATCTGGCCTGCAGCCAGTGAAGCTGGAACTGAGACAAGGCTTTGTCACAAAGATGTCTGCTCCAGTTGCAGGGAACATGTGGACTCCTGCCATGGTGTTTGCCACCTGGCATGTTCTTGCTGGCCCAAGCAGCCAGTATGGCCACACTTTGTGCTGCATTCAGGAGCAAAATAGGAACAAATCTGGATGGGGAAGAGCAAAAGCTCTGAACCATGTGAGTGTGGACACAGTCTTCACCAAGCTGGTGCAGAGGTGTGGACATTGCTCCCAGGGGCTCCAGTGTGGGATCCTCCATTCTCTAGGGCAAGTGAGTTCTGCTCAAGGTTGGAAACCACAGGGTGAACCAGTTACTCCAAGGACAGTGATGTGTGATCTCTTCACAACAGGTCTTCAGGTTGTTGGCATCAAGAAACACAAGCTCCTGATGAGAAATGAGAACCATACTGCTCATGTAGCTTTGACAATATTTACAATACTATAAAATCCCAAGTGCCTGCAAATAAGCTCTGGACAAAGCTGTGTGGAGATGTGCAAAATGGCCCATATAGGACAGGCTGAGGCTGCAGCTCTCCATGGGTTCTCAGGCACTTGCAGCAGCAGTGAGTTGTGGATGTGGCCCAGGGTCCCAGTAGACTCCAGGGGATACCAGGCTCTAGGGCACTCTTCCCTCCCATCCCCATTGCCAGCTGCTGTCTGTGATGTCTCTTCTAGAAACCTTGTTTAGATCAGCCATGGTGAAGCAGAAGCCGGGGAAGGCAGGTTTTTGTACCTGTTCTGGGTGCTGCAGTCTGTGCCCTCTGCTGTGGAGAGAAAATGTCATCTGACGTCTCCTCTCTGTCCACAGAGATCACACTGGCACCACTGGGGCCCGATGAGGTGGGTGCCTGTGCTTGGACAGCATTGTGCACCCACAGCACTGGCTGCACTTCAGCACCCACAAATGTCCCCACTGGGGATTCCACCCCACAGAAAGCCTGTGGCTGGGTCTTCAGAGCCTGCTTACTCCCTGTGCTTTGAAAAAGCACAACATTCTCTCACTGAATTCATCATAATGCCTGAAACAAGCACAGCAGAGCCATAGAGGATGGGGAAGAGCCCAGCATTTCTCTCCTGGCCTCGTGCAGGTCCCTGGGAGGATTACAGTGGGCAGGAGCTGTGCTGTGGGCATCACCTGCTCTGGAGGCAGTGCCAGCCCCTTGGCAGGACTCTTCTGCCATTGCTCCAGCCTTGAGCTGGCTGCAGCTCTGCATGAACCAGCATGTGAACGTGTGTGTGTGCATAAAAATCCTACCTAAGGTAGTAAATAATAGCACTACAGAGTTCATCAAATTCAGGTCTCCCAGGCATTCTGCTGGAGCTTTTCCAAAGCCTGGCAACTAAAGTGCAGGACTCGGCATGCTGAGTTCTGCACCAGCTTCAACCCACAAAGCATGTCTCCAAAAGAAGGCTGCAGGCTCCTGGGAGGCCTGAGATGTGGAGTGGCTGCAGATGCAGCTCAAACAATGCCTTTGCACAGTAGATACTTAAAGTTTATGCTTCATCTAATATGAAGGAGATGACAATTTTATTGTCATTACTGTTGTAATAAGTTGAACAAGCAGACCAGAGTGCAGTTAGTAGGAGGCCCTGTGTGAGATTGGAAGTTAGGTGGTGTTGCTGTAGTCCCTTCAGAAACATGTCCTGTGTTGGACATGAGTATCAAGTCTTACTGTAAAATCACAGAATTTAATTGAATTACAATGAAAAAAAAAGGTCATGCTTTTTGTCAAATACACACTGCATACATTGACAAGAATGTTGTTTTTCTCTTTTTTTAGTCTTTGTTATATGGTGCAGGAACAGCAGTGTACTAAAAATTACCCTATTGCCATTTAAGAATAAGTTTTGTAGTCTTAAAATTTTAACACCTAGATCTTGAACTAGTCACATAGGCTGCTTTTATAGATATTTTTGGTGTTCAGAGATGTCTTGTTTCCTTCTGTGAGAAGTGCCTAAAGGAAGTCAGACAAATTCTGTGCTAAAAAAATATAATTTTCACTTGGAATTTCATAATTTTAAATTACCTAGGGTCATAAAGTACTGTAATGTGTATTGATTATTTCCAGAAAATTATCCTTTTGGTATGGTCTGCTAGCATGTTAAGATGTAGCACAACTCCAGTAATTTTAGGCTGGAAATGATTCCTACTGAAATCATAATGCTGAGAAGTTAGCACTATGCTTGCAGGGTAACTTGAATCAATAGCTGATTATTCAGAAGAAATTTGCTAGCTCTGCAAAACTTTCAACCTTAAAAATTGTTGAATGGTTTTCTTATCACAGTGCCTCACTGCCACTGGGAAATGATGCCAGGAAATCATGTTTGAACAAAAGCTTTATGTTTTTTTCTGTGGAGGAGTTAAACATTTGATGCTTGCCGCCCTCAGTCTCAAGCAGTAAAAAAATATTTCTGGAAAAATGATTTCTATTCAGCATAGGATGGTGTACAACACTTGTTTGTTCCTGGCATCCCCCAGTGAGGAATTGAACACTGAGACTGGTCTTCATACAGCCCATTCACTATCCATTCTGTCACCTTTTGCTCTAGTATCAAGTGCTTTGACACACCTGAGTTTAAATTAAAGTGATGTGCAAATATACTGCATATTGAACTACAGTAGTTTAAATGGAAGTGAGTTCTAAATATTTGAAATCAGAGGAAAAGATAGCAGAGCTTTCAGAGTAGGTAAAAAATAAAGCAATTCTCGGATCCTTTTGAGCTTAAAGCAAACCTCTCAAGCTAGTTACTTGCTTCTTTTGGATTTCTCCTCTTAGGTTTTTACATGACTGCATTTGGTATACATGTTTGAGTGTTACTTCTCTCTTTAGGATCAGGAAAAAGGAGGAGGAGAAATGCACTGATGAAGGTGATACAAGAATTACCCATGGATATTCAGGGTGTGCATGCACATACGTGCACATGCATTTGTAAACAGATGCAGCTACAATCCTCATAATCTGCTAATCAGCAGATCCTGACTGAAGAATTTGGCTAAAACTTTTCCAAAAATATGGTTTCCCTGAAGTTGAAGTATGCCACAAAAGAATCACTGATTGAGTTACACACTCAGTTAAAGAAAACAATACGCCCAGTTCCAAAATGACATTTCAAAACAGAAACCTATTGTTTAATTTAGTAAATGCTCCTTTGAAAACCCTTAAATCTTGGGCCAACGATTTCAAAAGACTTCTTTTCCTCCACTGTGTTTTCCATGGGAGGTACTGCTATGTCCTGCTCTGCCTACAGATTTGAAGCCTTTCTAACACTGATCTTCAATGCAAGCCGCCATGTCTGCATTAACTTTCAGCCCTTCACCCTGGCTTTGGGCCATCTGTCTGCTTGAAGGGAGACTAATCAACCATTTGTCTTGAAAGGCATTTCCAACTCCAAGTGGTCAAGGCATCCAAGTATCTTGAAGTAAACTCAACATCTGTTAGATTTTGCAGTGCAAAATGAACTACTTTTCCAGTTTCTTGTCATGTAAGCATAGGGAAGCCACATAAAAGTAGCTTACAGGACTTTGTCTTTCCCTATATCACATATGAGTATAAAGCTGTTGGTAGCTACTAAGCCACATCTGAAACATCTTCAGGCACATCTGCATCCCTAGATGTGCCTGTGTGTTTCTTGTTCTTGAAAAAGTTCAGATTAATCAGATACATGCTAACACTGGATGTGTTGTACTACTCAGGTCTTACATAAGATTTAGGAGTGTGCTGGTTGGAGCCAAAATCTCCTGAGCAAAGCAATACTTTGAAGGTCATGTTTGAGTTAGCCTGTCAGGCACAGGACTACTTCTGAATCCCACCATGGCCATAGGAATAGTTGGACATAACAAAGGAGGTGTCTGGGGAACGAGAACTCTGCTGTGGCTAGAAGTGATGGTGGGTACTTTGGTCAAACATGATACTGAGCATGATGTGCTGGGTCACTCTGACTGGTGTTTGCTCTGTTTCTAGCAGGTATCTCTGGTATTCACATCCCAGTTCATTGGCAGTGATGCTAGAATGTCACAGGAATTTTCTGGTGCATGTGCACCCACCATCTTGAATGATAGTTGTGTAACTCAGTTGTTCTTCCATGAGCTCTTTGCCAATCCTGTGCCAGTGTTCTCCAGTCTGTGCCAGCTCGGAGGGCCTCCTTTCACATACATCCTGCCACTGTCACTATGCTTTTGTTCTTTAGGATGAAGTCATGCCCTTCAGTCAAAGAGACTGAAGCCAGCAGGTTCTTGGCAGGCAGGCACTGCCTGAGGCAGAGGTGAAAGCTGGCACTGAGCTGTTTGCCTGGTGGACTGCTGTGTTCAAGGTGCTACTCACTATGAAGAAGGCTTTACATCATCTTGGCTTGGGCTTGCTTTCCTTCTCTTGAGAACTGGCCACAGCTGGAGTGAGTAGAGGGTTTAATCCCCACCATGGCATAAAGGGAAGGTGTTCTTCTTCAGTGGCCTTGAACGTTCTCCTTGCTGAGGTGTAAAATGCCTGGTG
This sequence comes from Agelaius phoeniceus, assembly GCF_051311805.1. NCBI lineage: Eukaryota > Metazoa > Chordata > Aves > Passeriformes > Icteridae > Agelaius > Agelaius phoeniceus. Next base: position 59,085,798 of record NC_135269.1, read on the forward strand.
GAGGTTTCCAGGGCACAAGGTACAGGACTCATCACTAGAGGTGGTTAGGGGTGAAATCTGGCGTTGTCTTGTATATGGTTAATGTCTTGGGAAGAGGAGGAAGAGCAATAGGAAACCAGCACTTTTGAAAGCCATTCTATATGCATTTCATTCAGGGGACTGAAGTAATTGAGAGCCAGGATTACCTGCTTGTGAGCTTGATAAGAAATCATAAAATGGAGACGTAAGACACAGTAATGTTTCTATCTGCCTTGTACAATTTCTCATGGTCCTGCAAAGCTTGGTTTGGGAGTTCTGTTGGACTGTATTCTTCCAGCTGTTGTTCTGCATTTAGAATAAATTACTTCTTTGCTCTTATCATCCCCCAACAGGCAGCTGTGGAGTTTGCAAACAGTATTTTAGTACCTAAATTATTTTCTCTTCTTCCCTAGTATTTTCTGGTTCCAGAGATTTTGGAATCCACTTTACCATGTAAATGCTACTAAAGCCATGTCACCTGGCTTTCCTGAACATGCAGGTATTCAGGAGTAGAATTACCAATATGGGGTTACAGGGATATTTTTCACATTAAGCCTTTTAAATCTGCAAGTAAATATAGTGATCTGATTTGCCAGCAGCAAGTATTCGTGTAACTTGATCAGACCTCAGGATCTTTGAGAAAAACCACATGCCATTTAGCCTCTTTCTATACAGAGGAATTTGGACAATTCATCATTATACCAAGGGCCTTATTAGTTGACAGAAGGGTTAACTGACCTTCGAACAGGAACTCAACGGTTTGCCTGCAGGGAACATATTCCATGGTGAGTTGACTACTTAAGCACTTTCGATGTAAAGTAAAAACAATCTCTTGTGTCAGGGTATAGTTCAAAGAACAAAAGAGCGTTTTGCTCAATTGTGCAGGCAGCAGAAGTTATTTTTGTCTCTTGCCTATCATATTCACGTTGTACAAGAAAGTCGTTTTGTTGAGGAGCGATTTGTTCTGCTGGGGCTCTTTTTGAACTGAAGACCACCACTGTGTTCTGGCATTGAAGCAAACAATGTACAGTCTTGAAAACAGCTTTGTGTTTTTTTGCCCTATTTTCAAGGGGACATTTGCTTTGGGTGTGTGAATTGATTGATGGGCCCTTTTGAGCCATTTAACCTCCTTAGAGCGTGCCTGGTAAATGGATGTGTAAGTGAGGGGCTTTATCAGGTATGCCAGTCCTTTTCCTGTTTAGGGAACATGTGCTTGACCTGTTTTGGGTGCACTCTGCCATAATGATAGGTAGATGATGTGCTTATTTTCAAAGCCTCTCTTTTTGTTGCTTGCTGCCATCTCTTTATTAAAAGCTTTGCATGTTGGTGATGTCCTCTGCTGCTGCTGCCTCCTGTGTAATTAAGGAGGTCAAGTGGCAGCCTTGCTGCATGGAAATGCTTCTCCTGATAGCATTATTGTGTACAGAGCATGTCTGTGCTTTCAGCAGTGACAGTGCATCACTGAGTTAAGTGAGTAACTTCTCTCTGTCATGGGTTAGTGCCAAAGAAATGTATTTCATGAAGGTGTGAACACTAACTCCGAAGTCAGTGCTCAGTGTGAAATAATTTTTAAAAATTTATAAATTTAAGTGTCCTCATTTCCACTGAGGGTGACATTGAGGGTAGCAAACAGCACGTAGGCTCTTGGTCCTTAACACCTCAAACACTACAGGGCTGCCCATGACCACATTCTTTATTCTATTCTACTTTTCACTGCCAGATTTTTTTCTGATTTTCTGTATACCCAAAATGTCAGCCCATGCCAGGCTCCTCAGTGTGTGTTGTGAATGTTTTCCCACTATCCATGGCAGGAGCATGTTCTGAGCCAGTCCCTGTACCTCTGCCTACAAGATCTCTCAAGGGCTTTTGCTGCATAGATTTGTCCTGTTCTTGGAAGCCAATTCCACTTTTAGCACCCACAGTGCCTTATGGAACAGAGCTCCTCCAATTAACCAAGTGCCGTGTAATCAGTTATCTCCTTTTAGTGTGCTGTTTGTGAAAGGGTGGTTGGGTTATGATTTGCAGGATTCCTCACCTGAATGTTACTCCACTGCTAGGGGAGACAGTAAATGGCTGTTCCTAGTTCAATTTTCCTTCTTCTCTCATGGTTTGCTCTTAAATCCTCTATGTGCCTGCCTGCCACTTCTTTTCCTGTCCCAAGAGCCCTGCTCTACTCACTCTTTATTGCAGGAGAGAAACTGGGATCTTTATTTTCAGCTGCTATTCAGCTGACATCTGAACATTGCAATTGGTGTCCATCCTTGCTCCATTATTGTTCCTATTTCCAAGATGTGCAAATCCTGATCTCCTCTAGAGTTCTTTCCCCATCTCTCTCCCCTTTCTCACTCACACTTGCTTTCTCCATACGGAAGTGATACATCCATAATTAGCTTTTTATAATTGAGACACTGACCACATCTGTGTTCATTTTATTATAACTGATTTTTTCCCCAGCCTGCCAACATCCATGGCCTTCACATGTGCCTTTTTCTCCTCCCAGCATGTGACTGCAACCCTCGAGGCATCCAGACCCCGCAGTGTGACCGTGCCACAGGGCAGTGCATCTGCAATGAGGGGGTGGAAGGGCTGCACTGTGACAAGTGCTCCCGGGGCTACTCGGGCATCTTCCCTGACTGCGTGCCCTGCCACCAGTGCTTTGCCCTCTGGGATGTGATCATCAGTGAGCTGGCTAATAGGACCCAGCAGTTCTTGGATAGGGCTAATACCCTCAAAATCACTGGAGTCACTGGCCCATACCAGCAGACACTCAACACACTGGAGGAGAAGCTCTCTGAAATTAAAACCATCATCGCTCAAAATCCAGCAGCCGAGCCCCTGAAGAACATTGGGAATCTCTTTGAGGAAGCAGAGTGAGTACAGTTGTAGTTACATGGATCAGTGTGTCTTGGGAACAAGTGGGAGTTCCATGAGCTGGGATTTACTTGAGTGACTGATGTCCCCATGCTGGGCTGAGGGCACTCTGGCTGGGTGAGGGTGCTGTGGCTGCTGGAGCACCTTGCCATGCTCAGCACTGGCAGTGAGTGCCCTTCCCATGGGGCAGAAACCTGGTGGGGCAGGCAGGAACAGTGCAGCTGCCACGTGCTGGGCTGGGTTGTCCTGCTCCCACTGCTCTCCAGGCAGCTAATTACCAGGGAGCCACTCATGCTTGCCTTGTGCTGCCCCAGGCCAAAGGACAAACACTGCTATTATGTGAGAGAATGAAGAGGGGGAGAGATTAAATTCCTGGATTTCCCTGTGTAGCTGATGAGTTGGAAACTTGGGCTTCTTTCTGCACCCTGAGCACGTGTTGGGGGAAGCACCAGGTTTATAACATGGATTGTTTCCTTTTTTTCTGAGAGTAGAAGCCTTGTATTTTCTTTTAGGGCTAAGCATACAAAAGATGGTAGTCTGGAGATGGGGCAGTGTAACATTAAGTAGGATTACAGAGGCTTTCTAGCCCTGTGTGCCACTGCTCCAACTTGCTTGTGCATTGTGAAGGGAACTGCACAAAGCGAAAGGGTGAGGATTAAAGAACAAATGTCTCAATTAGGAATAGTTTCTGTCCTACAGCTCCCCTCCCTCCTGCTAGAGAGCTGAGGGTTGCTGCTGCTTCTGGACTCTGTGTGTATTGAGGGAGACCAGAAAAGCTGAGGAGCTGCTTTTCCCTAACATACCTTAGGTGTATCTGTTCTTGCTCCTCTCTGGCTGTATAGAAAGTACTGGGCTTTGGAGGAGTCCTGGAAAACAGCAGGCTGGTGGGCTATTGAGAGAGCTGTAAATTGAACTTAGATCTTAAATACTGCCTTGATTCTTTCAGAGTGAGGAAATGCTTGGCTTGAGGGGATCACCATGGATGGGAATAGCTTCCTATGCCCACTTCTGTTCCACAGCAGCCTTGACATGTAGCTCACTTGCTTTTCCTTTTAGGGTTATACCACTAGCTAAAGCCTGCTCCATGGCTCACTGAGTGAATGCTTAGAGCAGGAGGTTTTCCTTCAAAACTCTGGTGAGGAGGGATCTGTACAGAAGAGTTTAAAGAACCCATTGTGCTAAAATAAAGGCTCCCCCCTCCCTGCTTCCTGAAGTTCAATTCTGTCTGATGAGCTCGTAGTAATCAAAACTACATTTGAGCTGTGTGGGATGGGAAGCAGATTATGTATGGATCATAGTAGTCAACTCTGACCTATGCGGTTGCCATGATACAAGAGCATTACTCCAGTCCTCTGGAATCTCCCTCCAGTTAATCTTACACAATGCAGCTGTTTTCTGAGCAATTTGGCGCTTTGGGTTTATAAATGTGCTGTAAATTAAAAAGTAGGTTTGTATAATAAAGGAAGCAAACCAGTATTTTAGGTAGGCATATTGTTACAAATCGCTTGGAGCTCCACTGAGGGAGGACAGGTCCTGCCATGGGAGAAGCTGGGTACATCTCTAGCCACCATGCTCCAGTGAAGTATGAGGCAGATGACCCTTCTTCCTCCCCATGTTGAGTCCTGTGCCTGTTTTACAGAAAGCTGACAGCAGATGTTACAGTTAAGATCGCTGACATAGAAGAAAACCTATCAGCCTTATCAGCAAAGAGCAATAGCACAGACACAGACTTGAGTGCACTGGAGACAGATGCCAAAAGTCTGGACCATGTCGTGAAAGAGCTTGCAGAGCAGCTAGAGTTCATCAAGATCTCTGATGTTCGGGGTAAGTGTCAAAGGGAGGGGGAGAAAGCAGCAGGGTGGACAAAGATTTAATTAGTGCATGGGTTTAAGTACCATATTAATCTTCTAACTTGTAATAAAACAGTTCCTCAGGGACAGGTTCTTTCTGTGCATTAGCAGAGTTGCTGATGCAGCAGGAATTTTTGCCCCCTCATCTGGTCTCTCTTCCTCTGCACATTACAAAGCTGGCTTAAATTCTTCGGGCATAGAATCGTCTTAAGGTATCATGGTGAACACATTGTAGATGAGACACAACAGAAGAAAGTGCACCACAGATTTCAAGATATGTCTGGACATCTCCCTTGCTCCCTTCAGTCTGTTAAATTGCTATTTCTGGGTGAAAAAAAAGAGCTCATGGTAAAGGATCCAGTTCTTCTGAACCACCCAAGCCTGGCATGTCCATTGGCACACTGAAATGGGCCAAGAATCAAAATTTGCTGGAGGAAGAGGAATGTCACTAAATTATTTGGAAATCTGGAAAGCTGACTTCAAAGAAAGTATTTATAATTTTTCTTATATATTTCCTGGTTTGCAGGAAGTCTGAGATTGTTTCCAGTGAACATGGGAGATTTCAGACTAAGGCGAGTAGCATGTGGAATAGTGGTGTCCCTGACTTCTGGCATTTGGCAGAGGAAAGCTGCCCCAAGGTGCAGAGTATAACCACCCCCATAGGGTCCCTCACACCCACACAAGGCCTCTCTAGGAGTTGTCCAAAATCAACAGTTCCATAAATCAGCATCTTTCGACAAGTAGTTGTTTCATAGGAAAGCTCTGACCAGTTTCCAAGCAGTGACTCCATAAGCCAGACATCCCAGGGCAAGCAATAAGAACTGATGGGATAAAGGAATCCTTAGAAAACAAACTGTTCCCCTAAAAACCTTCAAAGGCTGTATTTCCTTTTGCCCTTAGGGCAGGCAGAATTCAGTCACTAGGGTTAGAGAAAGGCTTAACTTCAAAGACCAGCTTGACAGTCTCCACCAAGCAAAGAAGCAAACTTTTTTTTCCTACAAGAGGCCAAATTCTGTCATCCTTGCAATGGCACAGCTGCCAAGGCCAGCATTTCCTTTAATGTGATATATCACTAATCCTGATGTGTCATCCGATAACATCTGTGATATACATTACTTTGGGTTACTCAACAGAGTTTTCATCAGTTCCCTCTGATTTCTGCAGGAGCCTTGGACAGTATCACCAAGTATTTCCAGATGTCCCAGGAGGCAGAGGAGAGGGTCAATGCCTCCACCGTTGATCCTGACAGCGCCGTGGAGCTGTCAGCGCGGACGCGGCAGGAAGTGCAAGACTTGATCAATGAGAAGGAGGCCCAGTTCAAGGCTAACCAAGAGGAGCAGTCGCGCCTTCTGGATGAACTCGCTGGGAAGCTGCAGAGCCTGGATCTCTCTGAGGTGGCTGAGAAGGTACACAGCTGAGAATGGCTGGGATAAACCCGTGGCAGAAACAGAGTTGGGTTTGTGGTGAAGCAACGGGCAGGGAGGAGCTGTAGGGGACATGGCAGTGTGAGATGTGCAGTTGGGTCATGAGAAATGCACCTTGCTTGGTTGAGCAACCCCTCGGTTTCGTGGGCTGCAACTGGGTTGTTTAACTGGTGAGCTCTGCCACTACTGGCTTTCAAAGACCAGCCTTTCACATTGGTCTTCCTCCCACTCTTCCCAGCCCCATCACAGCACCTGTTTTTGCATCACCCTTGTTCTAATCCAATGTTCTTTGCTAGGGACAGAGTTCCCACATGCAGGAAAGTGTGGCAAATCTGCTGGGCTGAGAGCCATCCTCTTCAGCCTATCCTGAGTTCAGTGCTTGCTTTCCCTAGGCTCCCCTCTTCCCTTCTGCAGGTCCATCCGATACACTCTGTGCCTGTACAGTGCTTGGCCAGGCTGCACTTCTGCACACACCCCCGGGCCTCAGCATCCCCCCAGGCTCATCCTCCTGCTCGAGACAAAGCAGAATTTACAGGGAGCTGGAGTCAAAAGGGCATTTTCTCTGTTGAAGGTGCCTGCTCATCTGTAAATATGATTAAGGATGGCTTTTTCTTGGGAGAGGCTGGGTGTTCTCTCAGTTTCTCTTTGAAGTTGGCCAGCTGCATTCAGTGAACAATCCCTGAACAACCCTGGGTGAAGGCAGGCTGCAGGGCACCGCTCATTAACTCCCCCAGGCAGGCCAGGCCTGTGGTAGAGAGTGAGTTCTTCACACACTGATTGTCCCTTTTCCTTTACAACCAGTCATCCCTCCCACTCCCTCAGCCCTCCTTTTTTTCTCTGAAGGGAAGAAAGAGACATCTTTCTATTTAGTTTCCCTTCCCCTACATTCCTGCCCTGACTGTTCTTAAGAACTGAAATCTTGGTAGATGTTTATCAAGGCAGTAAATACTGAGTTGCTTGGAGGTGTAATCATGAGACACACACACACACACACAGACACATCTTTCTGCTTTCTAGCTACTGCTGGGTTACGTGCCAAACAGGTAAGAGGGACTCATTTACACTTCACATGAGACAGCTGCAGCTAACTTGGCTCAGCCCCTAGGTTTTTCCAGGGAGATTTTTTGGCTGCAAAATCTGAGTTAGTGACTATCATTTGGCAAAAAGAGTGGGATGGGGGGCATGAAAAGGTAAAAGAGCCTCACAAGAACAGGGAATTTCTAATTTTCCCTCTGGTTAAACCAACTCCCGTGTTATTTCATTACCAAACAATTGACCAAGCAGCAGATAATTCTCAGCACAATGTTGCCGATAGAAATAGTTTCGCTTCTTGAAAAAAAAAAGTTGACTCTGAAATTTTGTGGTGGAACAGTGTCCTACTCCAGCCCCCAGGCAGTGGAATGGAAATGAGGCTGTGACTGCTTCCCCTGTGTCCCTGCAGACGTGTGGCAGTGCCCCAGGAGCCTCGTGTGCTGAGTCCGAGTGCGGGGGGCTGAGCTGTCGGACAGATGAGGGCAAGAAGAAGTGTGGAGGCCCCGGCTGCGATGGGCTGGTGACTGTGGCTCACAATGCCTGGCAGAAGGCTATGGATTTTGACAGAGACATCCTCAGTGCATTAGCAGAAGTTGAGCAACTCTCCAGAATGGTAATATGCCAAATCAATTGTTAAGATAGTAAAAAACAAAAGGGAAAATCTGTCTGTTGTAGCACAGGCACTAATTGATAAAGCATGTGCTGGTTTTCTGCAGAAAATACTTATTTTGGGTTGTGTAACTTCATCATGCTTGTAAATATCTTCAGAAAGGGAGCTTGCTAGAGTGAAGCTCCATGGATAACTAAACATCAGCCTGAGTTGTTTAAACTAGCACTGGTGGTATGGATCAGGGCCAGCTTCCAAGTGTTGAGTTTTATGAGAAAAAGCATTCCTTGTTACTATTACTTCTGACTCCAGATGAATTGTTTTAAAACAAACCCTAAAGCATAAGAAGATAAGCAAGCAAGCCTTCCATTTTCCTTTCTTTAGGTTTCTGAGGCAAAACAGAGAGCGGATGAAGCAAAACAAAATGCACAAGCAGTTTTGCTTAAAACCAATGCTACAAAAGAACAAGTGGACAGAAGCAATGAAGATCTGAGAAATCTTATTAAACAGATTAGAGACTTCCTAATGCGTAAGAACGTTACATTTTAATTATATTTTAATGCTGGGTTTGTGAAAACCAGCCTTACATCTGTATTATCTTCCAAGAGTTAGCTCAACAGTTGTCATCATTCCCCCCACCTCCCCTAGACAGACAGTGTGTATGATGAAATCTGGAAACATGAGAAAAAACAAGAGAAAACCAAGATAATAAGAAAGTGAGAGCAAACTGTGACATGTTCTTGTGTGCCTTTCAGCTGAGGTTGTTGTACTGCTGTACTTTGCCAAGTATGTCTGTAAGTTCTGGCTAGAAAGACAAAGTAGTATTAAAGGGGAAGGGAGTCAGAAACTGCATTTCTCTCTCTGTAAGAAAGCAAGTAAAGGTTAAATGAGAGCCTTGTTTGCCAGCAGCCCATTCCTTGCCTGTTTGCTCAGGGCTGACTGTGCTGGGAGCATAAATACATCTACGTGCAGCTGTTGGTTTTGTTTCCTGTGGGCTCGGGTCCTCCCCAGAGTGCTGCAGCTGGGCACCAAGATCTTCAAATGGCTTCCAAGACAGCTGTGCCAGCAGGGCCTATACACCTGCTGGGCCTCTCCTGAGAGGGAAGTTTCACCTTGGGAAGTAGCTTTAACACATTGATTTTCCATACATCTGGGGGAGGAAGTTTTCTCATTATTTTCCTTCTTAAGGAAGCAGCTGAACAGAATTTGAGTGCTGAGATGTGACAGGGAGACGCTTTTACTCACATCTCTGTCATTTGTGTCCATCTGCTAGAAGACAGTGCTGACCTGGATAGCATTGAGGCAGTGGCTAATGAAGTGCTGAACATGGAGATGCCAAGCACTCCCCAGCAGCTGCAGGCCCTGACAGAAGATATTCGTGAGCGTGTAGAAAGCCTTTCTGATGTTGAGGTCATTCTGCAGCAGAGTGCTGGAGACATTGCCAGAGCAGAAATGCTACTGGAGGAAGCTAAAAGAGCAAGGTATGCAGCCCTGTTTCATCTCATTGCATCAGAAAATGCAGTTTAAGTTTCCCTGATGTGAATTCTCATTCCTTCAGTAAGGGGCAAAACCAGCCCGTTGCAGCATATGTTCTTTTTCCAGTTCCAAAGTAAGAGCATTTTTAGCATTAACAATCTTGGTCCACAGCAAAGGGGCAACAGATGTTAAAGTCACTGCAGACATGGTGAAAGCAGCACTGGAAGAAGCTGAAAAAGCTCAAAATGCAGCTGAAAAAGCCATCAAACAAGCTGATGAAGATATTAAAGGAACTCAAGACTTGCTGACTTCGGTGAGTTCTTTACAAGTATTTCTTAACATCATAGAAACAGCACCAAGTCTGATGCTCAGAAACTAATGTAAGCCTGTCTAGGGAAAGCTTTTGGGTACTGCAAAGCAAAGGCTGCAGTTAAAATGCATCTAAACCATTCCTGCCTTCACATCAACTTTTGAGTGAGTAGGACAGATGCTAGGGGACTTCTTGTGCATAAACCAAACCAGACAACAAAAACAAAAACCACCAAAAGGCTTTTCTCACCCCGTGTTCTGCACCAACCAAGTTAAATGAGCAGGACTGTAGCTCTCTAAACCAGCAGGTCTGACAAGACCCCTGGCAAGCCACTCCTGTCAGTCACACTGGTTGTGCATTGGTGTGCTCAGTGTCATCTACCACTGCAGCACCAGACTAAAATAAACAAATGCCAGATTGAAGTGCCAAGTGCTACAATCTTGTCAGATAAAGTATTTGCAGACTTCATCTCAAAGCCCTCATGAGACTACAGTGCTATCTACACTTATGAAGCTTGCCCAGTTTAGAAGCTTCACAAGTCCATTATCACATGATGGAGTCAAATGTCTGAAGTTTTGTCAATGGATTAGTCAACTCTTGCGTGTATAATGCAATCAAATACTTTTTGACCATGTTCCTTAATGCTTGTGCAGCCCCATATGTACCATTCTCAAGCACTGAGCTTTTTCACCCTGGCTGCAATGGGCCATTTTTAGCAAAACTAAAACACTGCTTTTAACTCAGATATATGGACACAAGCTAGTTAGTTAAGCAGGGTTTATGAAGAAAGTTTAGTATTATATCCATTGTCTTTTGAAAGTCTAACTCTCATTCTTCTTTCTCTTAGATTGAATCTGAAAATGCGGCATCTGCAGAAACGCTGAACAATGCTACCTTACGTCTGTTTGAGCTAGAGAAGAGTGTTGAAGACCTTAGACAAAAGGCAGCTACAAATTCAGGGACTGTGGGAAATATAGAAGACAAAATTATTAGTGCAAAACAAAATGCTGAAGAAGTTCAAAAGGTGAGAAGCTCAGGAACAATCCTAAAGAGAAGCCAGCAAAACTCCCCATGTTTGGCTAAAGGGAGATCAATGAATCCATGTGGTCAGTCACATTTATTGTTCATATTCTGGGGGTAGAAAATATTCCAACATTTATACTCTTACCAAAGATAGCTACTTTTTACTTTGGTATCAGATCCTGAGAGAGATTCATTGGGAAGTTTTTAGGTTCTGAAATAGCTGTGGGAAACCTGTCAGCCTTTCACAGATAGGTTTTTGTTCCTCAGCTTTACTAGAGAACTGGAATTTTTTATTCCACTTGTATAGAATATTTATGGTTCTATGACAATGATAGGTTCAGCACAAACAAACCAGAATTTGGCATATACAGAATCAAGCAACAGGAAAAGTAATTACCCTAACAAAAAAACTGAAGTAATTGCTAAATATCAGAGATGCAAGATTTTTCTCTGTAACATGGCATTACTCCCAATGTTTGCTACACACTTTTGTAATAGCAAAAGAATGTTCATTAACAAAACAATTGACCAGTCTGCCAAAGGAAGTTTCATTACTCCCATCTCTTGTCTGTAGTTAGCCTACCAATCTCCAGAGAGCCATTTTCTGACAGGAGAGCTGCATTATCCATCAACTCAACAATATCCAAACACTAAGTAGAATTTCAGGTGCTGTCAAGGAAACACAAGAGAATTCCAGTGCTGCTATGGTTCATCATCTTGCTCAATGGTTGAATTTAGTTGGGCCATAGGACTTCTTAACCTTAAACCCCACAACAAAAGCACAGCTGAGAAACCAACCTCACAACTTTCCCAGCACCTTCACTAACACCAGCTGGGCAGCTAGTTCAGTTCCTGTTGCTGAGAGGGTAGCAAGGGTATTTATTCCTCCCCAGATGCAACCACTCAGCCAGGAGCAGTGCCAGGTGTAGCTTTCCAGCAGTTCTAGGGGCCATGGCTTCCATTAGTTACAGAACCCTGTAACTGAATCCCATAAATCTCTGCCAAGTGCCAGTATTGAAGCTGTAAAACAGACACAGATCTGCAAAAGAGCAACTGATGAGTCTTCACCACAGCTCTTAGCCTTGGACAGAAAGTAGGAGATACCCTGACACCATTTCTGCTTTTGTAAAGTGAGCTCCCCGCATGGCAGCCGGACTAGTAAAGGACAGAGGGAGGAAATGCCAACTCCCGCTGTATTGGCTTTGTGTGAGCTCCATCTTGTGCTTGAATTGGGAACAGGTGCTCAGCAGCGAGCTCAGCGGCAAGTACAGAACCGTGGAAGAGCTCATTGCCAGGAAGACAGAGGAGTCGGCCGAGGCCAGGAGGAAAGCAGGCGTGCTGCAAGATGAAGCTAAAGCCTTGTTGGCTCAAGCAAACAGCAAACTCCAGCTGCTCAAAGGTAAGGCTCTTCTGAGGAGGTCATTTGGCACCTTAGAACATGAAGCAATTTCATGCTGTTTAACCAGCTATTCATTAGCAGAAAGGGAAAAGAAAAGGTACTTTTTTGTTACTGAGAATTGATCTGCTCTCCTTATTATTATGGATGTAATACAGTCTTTTGAAGCAAGGATTTCTGTAGAATAAGCTGAAACTTAGAGGTGAGACACAAACTTCTGGTGTGGCACCTCTCACTGTCCCCAGAACAACCAAGGGAAGGAACAAAACTACTCTGCTCAGGACAAGGACTCATCTGTTCCAGCAAGACCCCCATCTCCAAACTACTCCCCTCACCCCACCCTGGAAAGCTCTTAAAACAAAAGCTAATCAGGACACAGGAGTTCCAGTTCACAGTTTAATTTAACATTTATTGTTGACAAAGTTGATTGAACCAGAACAAGGCAATCTGCCCCTTGCTATCGGAGACAGAATTAAATTTTCCTTCTGGTTTTGCCAGGCCAGGAATTCATTCTTCCCCTCTTTGCTACTCCTGCACAGTTACTGTGACTTGCTGAGTAGTCTTAATCATCACAAGACAAAACGTTTCACTGTTCTGTAAAAGCCACCATAGAGCAAAGAATTACAATTATTTTAACCCTCAAAATATACTTCTGGATTTTCACCTTTGGAAAATGACTTCTTTGTTCCTTTACATCGCTATGTTAGGGAAACAAAAGGTGCCATTCCAGCCTTTGTTGATTTTGGGGGTATTGTTTGTTTTATTTGTTTTTTTTCCCCAATCAGAATATCTTCCACAATAGAAATAAATTTTAATAGTAGTTTATCTATACCTATAATGATTTACATGCATCAAAACACCACTAATTAAGCTGGTTTTTTTGCCTTCATTTGCCTACAGATTTGGAAAATACATATGAAAACAATCAGAAAGTTCTGGAAGACAAAGCCAAGCAGTTGGTGGAGCTGGAGGAGACAGTTCGCTCCCTCTTACAGACAATCAGCCAGAAGGTTGCTGTTTACAGCACTTGCTTGTAAACAGGAGTGGGAAGCGCTTGTGTTCAGGATGGTTTTTACAAGTATTATACTAGTTCTTTTTGACATTACATTAAGACCTGAAAAGGTGAACAGGTTTTATATTGACTTTAAAGCCACAGAACCAAAGAAAAATAACTTTTTGATGTTGAAAATAAACAGTACTTTTGTATCAGTGTATGTACCTAGTATGACTCATTAAGTTCCTGCCTATTTTCAGTAGCTGCAATGGTACATCAATTAATCCTTTAGCAAGTCTTGTTCTTACATTGGTTAGAGATCTAATAAAATCTTGGCTTGAGCTGTGTAATTCTAAAGAAGGGTTACTATTACTATAAAACATAATATGGTGACTCAGACCAAACTACCAGTGAAGAAATACCATCCATATGTAGTTAGTTATGCCACAGCACTCAAAAAGGATTGTGTAGCCCCTGCATGATACCCAGTTAGGCCTAAAACTACTTTCATGTCACTGATTATGAAACATTTGATATGTAGGAGTGAAAACAGAGAGGTCAGCACTGAAAGGAGGAATGTACCAAGTTTATATGGTAATTCAAACTTGGACTCACAAAATAAACAGAGTTGCAAGGGCCCCACAAGGGCCATAAAGTCTAACTCCTGGCCCTGCACAGGACACCCCAAGAGTCACACCACGTTCCTGAGAGCATTGTCCAAAGCCTCCTTGGACTCTGCCAGGTTTGGTGCTGTGACCACTGCCCTGGGGAGCCTGTTCCAGTGCCTCTGAGTGAAAAACCTTTTTCTGATATTCAACATCAACCTCCCCTGACACAACTTCAGGCAATTCCCTCAGCACTGGTCACCAGAGAGATCCATGTCTGTCCCTCCTCTTCTTCCCCTCATGAGGAAGCTGTAACTGCAGTGAGGTCTCCCCTCAGTCTCCTCCAGGCTGAACAGACCCAGTGACCTCAGGCACTCCTTATACAGCTTCTCCTCAAGGTCCTTCACCACCTTTGGGCACTCTCTAATAGTTTCATGTCTTTTCTATATTGTGGGGCCCAAACCTGCCCCCAGCACTCGAGATGAGGCCACCCCAGTGCAGAGCAGAGCAGGACAATCCCCTCCCTTGCCCAGCTGGTGCTGCTGTGCCTGATGCCCCCTGGACACAGGTGGCCCTCCAGGCTGCCAGGGCACTGCTGACTCATAATTCAACTTTCCACTGACCAGGACCCCCCCAAGTCCCTTTCCACAGTGCTGCTTTCCAGCCTCTCATTCCCCAGTCTGTCCATACATCCAGGTGCAGATCTGGTACTGTCCCCTTGCTGAACTTTCAGTGGTTGGTGACTGCCCAGTTCTGTAACTTGTCAAGGTCTCTGTGCAGGGCCTCTCTGGCTTAGAAGAACTCAACAGCTCCTCCCTGTTTTGTATGACATGCAAACTTGCTAGAGGCCCTTCCTGTCCTGCCTCCAAGTCATTAATGAAGATGAAGAGCACAGGACTGAAGATGGAACCCTGTGGATCCCCACTAGAGACAGGTCACCACTCTGATGCCACCATTCACTGTAACCCTTTGTGCCCAACCTGTGAGTCAATGATGTGTTTATCCAGCTGTGTGCTGGACATTTTGTGCAGAAGGATCCTATGAGAGACAGTATCAAAAGCTTTGCTGAAATCCAAAAAGGGTACATCAACTGGCTTCCCTGACCAGCTTTGTGGGTTAACTTGTGATAAAAGGAAATCAGGTTTGCTAAGCAGGTGTGATCATCAAAATCAGGACAACTACAGAAGGATACAGCACCACCTGAGCAAAATGAAGGGCATTATAATTAAATAAATAATTACCCCTAAGCTCCAGAGATTACAAACAGCACAACAACAAAAAAAATCTTTGAAGGAACTGATCATGACAGCAGCATCATGCACTGTTCACTGCCAGTACACTCAGCAGCTGCTACAAAGTGCCAATTTGGCAGCACTCAGGCCTAACTGCCATGAGACCACTGACAGGTGGCTCAGCAGCTCATTTCACTTTTACACTTTTTTGTACACTTAACTAGAATGGGAATGACAGCAAGAGAAGTTACAAAAATAATTTTAAGGCCTTGATTTTTATTTTTAAGTGTCTGGAAAACTCAGGCTCCAGTACAAACTTAGAAGTAGTATTGGTTATAAGTTTCCCTGGCTTTTTAAACTTCATTTAACATAAAATGAGATACAAACTTCTCTAACTTATAAACTTCAAGAATGAATTGCAGTAAGACTGCTACAAGTATTCAGGAAGTGGAGGGAGTAGACACAAAACTGGTTCTGAAAGAGCAAGGCTTCTGGGAAGAACTTGCAAGTCACATAATTAACACTTAACATTTACCTTTGTTAAGTTAGAAGTGATTCTGAAATGTCAAGATCTATTGGAAGAATCAAGCTTTTCTGCTCTGTTGTCTCACCTTCACTTTCCATTTAGCAGCTTCCTACTAACACCTGAAAGCAGACCCACATTAATTCACCCAGCATACCCATGAATCAGATGGTGATAAGCTTAATGAGGTGGTATGGTTTAACCCCATCTACATTTAAAGTAGGAGTTAAGAAAATAAATCACAATGAGGAAGAGTATCACTGGTTGTTTTACTGATTAACTGATATGGTAATGCTGGCATCCATCTCTATCACTCACTATAAATAGTACTTGAATAATAAGCTATAATAAAGCAATTTAGAAAGATATAACCATCTTGTCTATACAAAAAACCATGTAGCTGTAGCACCACCTTCTGAATGTGCACTTCTCATTCCAGTGGCATAATGAAAAAGGACATGCACAATACCAGCAGGTATTAAGGTTTTCTTCAAGGCAGAAGAGGCCTGACAAAAAAAGAAATGGCACCTTGGAAAAGAAGTTAATTTTACTACTGGATTTGGGCATGCTCCATATACAGGTTAAAGATCTTTCAACAATGCCATCTGTTTGTGAGTTTGCTCACATGATCAACAACCTAGACACTACAAGGATCCAATCAACAAACAAAACCCAACAAGACCCTCCAGCCATGTCAAGTATTTATTAAGCTCTCTTGCTACAGAAGAGACAGAAAGAGAGAACAAAATAGAAAACAGAAGAGAAGAAAGTATGTCTTAATTGTGTGGAGAGCTGACACTGCAGCCCTTATGTGTGGAAGGTGCAGAATAACCCTCATGTCATAGCATTTAACAGCAAACACTGCTTCACTACCCAGTTTTAGCATTTCAAGTTTAAGAGAGCTGGACAATGGAAGCTTTAAAACCAAAAAGGATTAGGTAGCAGTACAATGAATTTGTCTTCAATTTTTCATTTCTCAATCAGCACTCAGTTTTTCCCCTTAAGAGTTTTCAATATGAAAACCTGACATAGAGAATCACACAGACAGTAATTTTCTCTTTAAAAAGTGAGTATAATTTTAATTGATCTACACGAGCCCCTCTTCTTCCAACATCCCAACACTACTAGGTCAAAACAAGTTTTGGTACTCATATGTAAGAAGTAGGTTAAATACCAAAGTTAATCCCTTCAGAAGGAAACACATTTTTGTGCGGAAGTGACAGTGGCATTTTAAGTGCCAGTGGCATTTTAAGTGCCAGTATTCAACTGGTTTATTGTAACACTACTTCAAATAAGAAAATACAAGGTATGCTGGACAATCATCCACAGTTCTGACCAGCACACCTGATAATCCCATGCAGCAGCAAAATGTTTGGTTTCCAAAAAGAAAAGAGTTCTGTCAGGCTGCTTTTCTGCAACATTCATTGTGGAAATAAACATGTAATTTTAAGTATTTAATTTACAGAGACTGTATAATTCCACTTGTTCCAAACTCTACTTGTTTAAATATCTGATGTTTAAAATTAAGATATTCATTTAAGTCAGTCCTAAAATCCTCAGATTCAGCCTTCCATTAAGGGCCCACAGTCCATTTTCAGAGATGTACTATATATGTACAAGGATTTGCTCTTTCATTTTAGAAGTTGATAGCTTTGCCAAAGGATGCTGCTAGGTTTGCTTCCCTGAAGGCTTCTGACACCGTCTGTAGGGAGCAAACACAAAAAGTTACAAGTCATTAACAGCTACATGGAGTAACAGCCTGTCTGTGTAATGGTGTTCAACAGCCCCTTTAGAAAACACTTACTGGATGGGCATGGCAAACTCTGGCTACATCTTCACATGATGCTCCATATTCCATAGCAAGGGCAGCTTCATTCACCATTTCACCAGCACCCTGTAATTTAATGGCACTTGCAATTAGCACAAATTCTTATGCACTTGTCCACGCTGCATCAGTAGCCACTTATAAATAAGCATTTTCTGCTAAAAAAGAGAAGTTATGTTCTAACTAGCACTTCATCTGTGCTATAAGTAATGTACTCTATTTGATGATTGTGATCAAACCTAGCATAAATCCAAACATTAATGAGAGTATTTGTTCTCTCATTCCTGAGAGCTGTGCAAAAGCTAGGCATTTTTCCATGAAAGGAAACCTACCCAAAACTTCAATGCTTCCCTGAAAAGTTAAAAAGGCATGTTGGTTTCTAAATTACTACAATTGCAAGAGAAAGTAAGTAGCAGAGAATCTTATTGAGAACAGTTTGGTGTTTCTCTTAAAGAAAGCTCTACACAAAAATGTATGGAAGTGTTTCTGCAAACATAATTTGAAAAAAAAATATTTACAGCTAAGAAACAAAACAGAGAAAAACTAGGGTCTAACTTTGACCAAAAAAACCCAAAAACCTTCTGGACAAGGGAAATCCCAAAGGCTTTTTTACTCTAAGTTCCATAAATTACTGACCCCAGATTTGGTGACTGCAGCATAAGATTGCCACCCTTGCTGAGGTCTTTAGTTGGAGAGAAGGGAAAAAAGAAAACACCAATGAAAAAGACAAAGTCTTTTCAGCTCCTTCAACTTCCAAAAGATGAATCAACAATTTCTGCTGTTCTCTGAAGTATTTGGCAGTATTCATAAAAACAAAATGAAAAAAACCCCACAACAAACACCATCACCAAAAACCTCACCACACAAAACTTGTCAAAGAAACCAAATAAATAACTATAACAATTCAAGAGGGAAAAAAAAAAAAAAGCTGGGCTTTTTTTTTTTTTTTTAGTTACACCTAAGTAACTAAAAAGTAGGAAGGAGGCCAGGGGTGCAGAACAGAACTGTAAAAAAAATAAGTACGGTGAACTCAAACCTTCCTGTTTACAAACACCACTTCTAACTCAACAACTATGCAACACTAAATAAAAAGAATGTTACAAGGCTAAGAAAGCACAACTGATGATACTTACTGAGCCTAAAATGTGAGCACCCAACATCCTGTCTGTCGACTTATGACTAAGTATCTTCACCATGCCATCTGTGTCAGCATTTGTCTTTGCTCTACTGTTTGCAGCAAATGGAAATTTCCCAACTTTGTATTCTACACCCTGCAAAACAGATGTGTTACTGACTTAATGACCAACAAGAACAATGTAACCAACTGTTACATACATGAGGAGAAGCAATGCACAACTAAAACAGGAGACACAGGAATGTACATGAACGATCATTGTAAATGGTGTAACAGTGTACAAAAAAAAAGATTAATTTGCAAATAAACAATATTAATGTCACAGAATTCAAGTTATTAAAGAGAACTGTGGTTCTTGGGAGAGCGGCATGCACAAGAGCATCATTCACTCACATTCCCTAAGCAATAAATTCAAATGCAGAAATATAGATAATGTAGCTAGATAAACAACTAGAGAATGAAACCAAGCTCAAAGTGGAAAAACAGTTTTTGCTGGCAAAGAAAACAAACGGTACCTCTTCTTTCAGCTGTTCTTCTGACTTGCCCACCCAGGCCACTTCAGGGTGAGTGTAGATCACAGAGGGAACGCAGTTATAGTCAATGTGAACTGCTCCCCCAGCCATGCCTTCTACACAAAGAATGCCTTCATCCTCAGCCTTGTGGGCCAGCATAGGTCCAGCAACTACATCACCAATAGCATAGATGCTATCAGACCAATGAAACAGAATAAGACACTGTTTAAAAACATCCTAGCACACTTTGGCTACCGTACATAACAGTCTGTTTGAAACATGTTACTGAAAACTCTAATCAAAACAGATTAAAATACTTCAATTTAGCTGTTTCCACAAAATGACCACACTTCAAGAGGTACTTAGTGACATGAAATAGACAGTGACTTTTAAATTACAAAACTTCAAAGGCTGACTAAAATTTTTTAGCTACTGAAATGATAGGATATATTGAGTTTTCTTTTCAGAAAAGGGAAATATGTTCTGTTATTAAAAACCAGAAATGCTTTAGTAAGTTAAACTTTAAAAATAAGTTCTGCATTTAAAAAAAAGGAAAAAAAAAACTAGTCTTACTTACTTGGGAATCTTGGTTTGGAATCTGTTGTTGACTGGAATTTTTCCCTTCTTATCAAGTTCTATTCCAATTTCCTCAAGACCTAGATTTTTTGTAAAAGGGCGCCTACCGATGCAAACTAGGAGCACATCACAAGTTATTACTTCTGCCTTGCCACCAGCAGCAGCTTCAACACTACAGCAAAACAAGAAGCAAAAATGCTAAGCTGTAAACTTGTAGCCTTATCTCTCCCTGGCTAGTAACTAATATGACTCAAGATGGTGAAATCCTGGCTGGGTCTGGCACCCAAAGCACTTCATTCAGCCTGCCCCAGGCTTCCTCCTTGCAAGAGTTCAGCAGTGGAAGAGGGAGGAAGAGGCAACAACTCTTACTACATTTGCTAACAATTGTCAGAGAGAAAATCAGGGTGTATTTTCAACAGCAAATGTCATGATCTGATGGGATCAAATCTGTACAGCAAAGTCATCACTGCTGAGTACCTGTCACCCAAAGTATATATATATATATTTTGTATATAGTATACATACTTTGGGATGGGGTAGGGCCATGTATTCTCAGCAAGCTTTCTTCTGGCCCAGGAACCAAACACCTGTTAGCAGCTGCCATGCATCCCTCAAGTGCATCTGGTCCTTAATTGCACCCAGAGCAAGTTCAGTTCACGTACTCTGAGAGCACAAGAACCAAAGCATGGAAAATGAGGATAACTGGAAGTGTGGTTCAAAAGCATACTCTGAACCAAAATGATACCCTAGAAGTAGAAACAGATTAAATGAGAGATCCAACCAGCATCAGCATGGAATGCAAAGAAGCCCAAATCCTGGACCTTTAGAGTGACAGATGACAGACTGTCCCAAAATACAGTGATACAGCAAGTAAAAGTCTCCATAGTAAGTCTCCAGCAAAAAAACCATTTAAACTTGTTTTTGTGAAGTAACATCAAGCAATTTTTTAAACTACAGTTTCTGAATAGAGAATCCATTAACACAAACAGAACTAGTGCATACTTATGGACTTTTACAAAGCAAATTTGCTTTATGTGTTTCTATATTAACTGTTCATGTATAAAACTTCAAAGGTCTTGAGTAAGACCATTAAAATAAATTCTTTGTGTAGCTTCATTTATTTCTGTTCAAAATAATATCTCTACCAGGCTTACCCTAAGACAAGATGACCATCCAGTATGTAGTCAAGAATTAATGGCTTGGAAATGGCTGTATGAACAATCATGGTATTTATGCTAGTTATACAGAAGCTAATATCTTCCATGAAAATAATGATTTAGAGTTCTGTTTTTATTACTGATCTCATTATAACAGTGATTTTATGCCAGCAAGCCCTCAACTCAAGTCAATGGATTCTCTCCTGTATAAGCAACTTAGGACTTAATAAACCCAAAATTATGAGCTCTGTAAGTTGTTAAAGAAGGATAAACATTTAATTGCACTAAATTAATTTTAATTCCTGTTTAAAAAATAGTATCAGATTGTATTTTTAAATAGGTTTGATGGATTGGGAGGAAGAATGTATTTTGCATTCCTTTAGTTTTATGTTAAACACTTACGCTACATCTATTTTTCCATCTGGTCTCTTGGTAGCACCAGTAACTTTGGTGTTCAGTTTAAACTTGAATCCCTGTTTCTGAAGAATGCGTTGGAAGTTTTTAGAGATCTCCATGTCAATTCCCATTCCCCCAACATGGCCCATGAACTCAACAGCTGTCACATCTGCACCGAGGCGCTGCCAAACTGAACCCTGCAGGTAAACAATACAGGTAAAAAGAGATGTTGAAAAGCAAACTTCAGATACTTTTACTCTAATATTTACAACAGACTGTAAATTCTTCTAAAGCAGGATAGCATGTAACAGCAAACTGATTAGTTTCTATAAACATGATGTAAAATAAAACAAGTTCAACTTCCCCCAGCCTTTCCATAAAAAGATTTATCATTGTTTATTTGCAGACTCAAAACTTCCATGATTGAATTCAGGGAATTAGGCTTCTAAAGAAATAGCTAACAAAATCACTAAATACAACTCATGTATGTTTTATTTATACAATAGGTATAGAAGAAATTAAAAATCAAAGAATCTGAAAGGAAAACCCACAGGGAATTGCTTGTGGTGCTCTAATACCACTACTAATTAATCAAAACAATACCACATTAAGGAAATTTTACACAACAAAATGGAGCCTCTGCTGGTCCTGTCTGTATTTATAACCTTAACCATGATCATCAGCCTCACCAACAAAAACCATGTACACCCTGGAGGTATTCACCTACAGTTACCCACATCTACCCAATACAGAATTTCACTTTGCTTACTCTTTCCCAGCTTATTAGTCAGCAGGTTAAGCAACCACTTGGCAGATGGGCACAGACTCAAGCAGCTGCAAGACCAGCAAATATAAATTCTTTTTGAAACGTGTACTTGTGAGGTAAAAGGATTCAGACCACAATGAACTACAAAGTTCTGGCTGATAGAATATGTACTACCAGATCACATTAAACATCTCTTGAGATTAACTACTAAACACAAGAATTCATCCTGATTACCCTGGCATTCCCTCACATCCCTACTCCTCCAAAAGAGAAAAATAAATATGCAAGGCCCTGGCTGTTCCTTTCTAATTTCTTTGCTTATCTAACCAGCTGCAGAAGTAGTGACCCAACAAACACTTATCCCAGCTTTTCTGGTAAAAAAATGGAGCTAGCAGCCTATGAAGTCTGAACAGATTGACTACAACTCACTGAACTGTTAAAGCACAGCAAAACCATCAAATACAGCCACAAAAAACCACCTTTTTCTTTTACAAATTACAAGTCAAGTGGTTGAAACATCCTCTCACCAGTTCCACACCGATGACTCCTGCACCAATGACAACCATCTTTTCAGGAACTTTTTTCAGTGACAGCGCACCAGTGGATGACACAATGTTATCTTCATCAATCTAATGACAAAGAAATGCACAAAGGGACGTTTGCAATCTCTTTTACATATTCTATACAAAACACTTCTACATATTCTATACAAAACACACACAACGTGAAGTGCAATCAGGTGCAAACCATTATTACACATTAGATTGTGTGGCTATGAGACACTGAAAAGGAAATACAATTAAGTTCAAATACGTACAGTAATTCCAGGGAAGGGAGCAACTTCTGAGCCTGTGGCTATGAGTATGTTCTTTGTGTTGATAACTTGTGTGCTGCCATCTTCTTTAGTTGCAGTGACTTGGTTTTTGCCAGTTATTTTTCCAAACCCAGATACATGTACAACCTTTAGTAATCAGAACACAGTGAAGTCAGGTTCAAATAAGCTAGGCTTTCACCTGGTTCTCACTAATGCTTAGAGATGCTGCTAAAATATCTCTCTGCACCTCCATCTGGTACAAATCACAAAGTAACTGTATACTAGTAGGAATAGGAATAGTATACTCTTCCTTTAAGCAGATTAAGAATGAAGGCACTAGGCATTTAAAAGTTTTCTGGAAGAGAAGCATCCAAATTCTGCCCTTATCATACTAGTCACTCTAATTTATGGGGCAATGGGAAAATGTAAAAAGTAAGAAATTCAGATTAAAAAAATGGATATATCTCAGTATATAATCCAAACTAACCTTGTTTTGTTTAAATAAATGAGCAATTCCACCTGTTAAGGCCTTCACTGCACTACTCTTCTGTTCCATCATCTTCTCCAGATTCAAACGGAGTCCTGTAACTAAAGGTAAAGCAAAACAACTTACATCAAGCATTACAACAACTTACATCAAGCACTGCAGTGTGCTAATGTTAAAGGAGATAACCTCAACAGTTAACAGCTGGTACAGAAAGATGTGTTGAATGGCCCCACTAAATGCTAAAGGTTACATTCAACAACTGCTATGCTGAAAATCAATATTGCACTTTTCAGCTATAACTTATCTATCCAATATTCACAGTTCAAAGAGCAGACATGTTCCTAAGCCTCCAAATGACACATAAAGGATATTATTTTATAACTCTAAAAACTTTCTGACCAGAAAACCATACTAATTAGATTTGAAAGACTAAATTTACTTCTTGGTGGAAACCACTTATGTAACAGGCAGTGAGAGCTCTTCACTCACTTTCAATTCCTCTGTTAGCGAAATCTTTTCCATGGGCCAAGTGATACAGATGTGAGTTGTTCAGCAAGGCCTAAAACAGACACACAAAAATGTGGATTTGGACATACATTCCATATATAATATAAAAGAGTATTTACTATAAGGAAAAATAATTATACTATTTACAAAATGTTCTCACTATTGCTTGACATTTACATATTTGAAAAGGTGTATTTCAATCACAGAACTTGTACACAGTAGCTCCTACTGAAACATTCAACGAAGTTACATACTTTACCTAGAAATAGAAAAAATAGTTAAATCAACACCTATCCTTTTTGCTCACTTCACCATAGAAACTGATAATTACTCCACAGAGATTAAAAAAGCAACAAACCAAGTAGAGGAAGAGAAAGATAACCATGACTGATGGCCAAAGAGAAGATACAGAATAACTAGATGAGGAAAATCTACACTAAAATGCCTGTTAAGATTTTAACCTGTGTAGACATATATGAGTTAAATTTTGAGGTTTTCTGCACAGCCAGCCAAGCTGAAGCTGGATAGCTTGGAGCTAGCTCAGGTACACAGATCTTCCAAATTCATAGAAAAAATTAGAATGGTTTTTATATGTATGGCTAAAAATTAGTAGCTTCAAATTCAGAAGCTTGATAATTGTATTTTGATTAGAAATAACAATATAGTTAAGGCAGGATCTTACTAAGAAAATTGATTCTTTTGTTATAGCCACCCCAAATATGAAAGTATCTCTATCTTTGCAAGGACAACAGTGTGACTTTGCACAGACTTAAACCTAAAGCAGGCACAGTAAAAGATTCAAAGGGCATTTTGAAATAATTGCCTTATCTACACATGTTTGTGTAAAACTAATACTATCAAAATAAGATAATTCTATTTTTATCAACTACCTTTAAAAGTAATTTCTCTACTTCACATAGCTGTCACAGCCCCAAATCTGTAACACTCACATTACTTAAAAGACACAAGCACTGCGTTAAGACTTTAGCAACTAGAAAGAAAAAAAACCACCCCATGCCCGAGGTATTATTTTGGGTGGTTTTCTGGAAAGGAGTATTTGAATAATTTGTTAGTGCCTTAGTGTACACAGCCTATGTAACCTCTTCTTAAGTTTACTACAATTCAAAAGAATTCCAGATAGCATTTAGGTTTAACCATGGGTACAACAGTATTTTCATAAGAAATCTAAAGGATAAAAAAATAAAAGGGTACTTGAGAAGTTAGTTAAAAAGATCCTAGCAGAGTTTCAAATTTTCAAGGTAACACTGTGTGGATTAACATGTTTTAATGGTGCTTCAATTTATTAAGATACTCTGAACCTCATTAAAATGATTACTAAAATGATTAAAATGATTTGGAAAAATTAATATATTTTTTTAAAAAAACTTAATATTTATATTGGATTTTCTCCTCTCATGCTAATGGAACCTCTTGAGCAAAAGGATTAGTAACAGCAACACAGTTAGGAGGGATCTTATTAAGAATATTACATCTGTTACTACAACCATCACAAACCTGGCCTTAGCAGTGTCTTCCTCCACCTGCTGGGTGCTATTGGGGCAGATTCCCCAACAACAGCACTGTTCTTACAAAGGCCAAGGTCTGAAATTACTTTAAACTAGATTGACAATGTCAAATAGGAAGTTCTTATTAATTTCTTCTTGCTTCTCCTTTCTTTCAGAGTGCATGTGTTGGACTCGGCTCTTTCTCTCCACATCTGTATTACTCCACACTCCACAGCCTCACCCTCCAGGCCATTCTTACATGCACATCCATCTTGAGAAACTCCTTCCTAATCTCCTTCCAAGTGAAGCACATCATGTCAGCTGCTTTTAATGAAGCTATGACAAACATGCACGCTTACCTTGGATGGAATACATCCAACATTCAAACAGGTTCCCCCTAACGTTGCATTTTTTTCTACACAGACAGTCTGAGGAAAAAAAACAGAGGAAAAAAAAAAGAATTTTTTAGTAATACTCTGCCACCATTTCCTTATGGGATCTCTCACAATTTAGAACTGATGACAAAGACATTTGTCTACTTGTCTAGTAATTCTACCTCTACAAGTATCCCATTAATTTAATTCCTAGATCTATTTTACAGCTCATGTTTCCCTTCCCTCATTTTTTGTTAACTTAAAACCCACAAAATAGCTCCTTGCAACCAAATTCTCTACCAAACTGCACCAGTTTACTGTCTGCAAACAACAGCCACTGCACAATTCATACAAGTGCTACTTTTATGCATTTCTGTAGTCCTACCACAAAAATCTACAAAGTAAATAATAAATACAAGACTCAGTCCAGTGAAAGATGTTCCCCTAACAATTACAGAAAAAGCTGCTAGAAGCAAAACATGTAAATCATGTGAAGATTCATAAAAACAAGAAAACAACTGGTAAGTGAACTGGCATAGATTAAAATCCCATGAAGCTATCTTTTCTTCCAAGAAAACAACACAGAACAAAACCCCCAAGCCACAAACAACATTTCCTCCCACTGCTATAAAGCTGTACCAACACTTATAAAGAAAGAAAAAACAAAAATAAAGTACAGCAAAACCAAACAAAAATAAGGTCAATAACAACAGGGATGGAAAATATTTCATCTCCTTCTCATTAAGCTGACAACATCAAAGTGTGCAAAGGACAAAAACAACTACCAAAACTTCATTTAAAAACAGATCACTGGGAGAAAATGAAGGAGAGCAAAGGAAGGTCTCCTTCAGAGAAGGAATTGTATAAGCAAAGGAACTGGCATCTCCTTCTTTGGAAGGCACATACATATTCAAAATAATTGTAACCTTGGTTCACACTGTTGAGAGTTCCAGTCCACTGAGAGGCAACTACCAAGTGAAAACCTTTCACAATTTCTTTAAATAGTTGCTTTTGTGCTAAGGTAGGTGATGGTAACATGAAGAGCAGAATTTACCAAATCAAATCACAGGAACATTCTGAGACATGCTCATCCCCTACCTCCCCTTCCTCTTGTTTTAAATACACGAATACATGACACACAGCACAAAGGCTTTAAAAGCTGCACCATGGATCAAACAGCACCACACTGCTCCTACCTTTACCCAACAAGGATGTTCTGCCTCATCCATTTCACATAAACTTCACTGACAAGGCCAAGCAAAGCTTTTGGGAAGCCAAAACCCAGAGAACATTACTGGCAACAACATGGGATGCTGTAGTGCTGATACAAGGATTCAATGCTTGTGCCAGTAGAAATGGCACTAAAATTGAAATTTAAGTAATTCAGTAGAGCAGAATTAGGTTCTTCCATGGATGGTGTAACTATACAATCTTTTTGCCAGTCTACTAAAAACATTCTACATGTTTATTCAATGATAATGGTGACACATATTCAATGATAATGGTGACAAGTATGTCCAAGCATTTCCTCCTCTCTAACTAGCTGTGAAACAGTGTAACAGAATTATTTTTTACTATGATGAAAAACAGAATCCAGGGCACTTTTTAACCCCCTTGTGCATGGTATCCTACTTTTAATCACGGATATGAAGGACTCAAGGACAGTACTGTTCCAAGAAAAGCTGCTTTATAGCCAGCCACAAAAATAGCTTTGGAATAATCAAACACAAACTCACATGGCAGAAGGCCACAATCTTTATTAAAACCTGCATCACTGAGCACCTTTTTCTCTCAGCTTACTAGCTAAGTAACCACATACACCCACAAGCAAAGTACTTATTATGACAAAATAGTAATTCACAAAGATGTGCAAAGACAATTCAGTTATTTTGCTGTAGGTCGCAGGCAGATGTAAAACTTAATGGAATCTCACACACTTCTACTTTGGTACAGTTATTGGTACATATTAGAAGGCTAAAAGATGCCCAAAAAGATGTTACTGACACCCAGTTGGGGGGGTACTGACCAATGAGGGACAACACTCAGAATTACAGACAAATTCAGTTTGAAGGGACCTCCTTCTGGAGGCCATCTAATTAAACCTCCCTCTCCAAACACAGTCAACATCAAAGACATTGAGGGAGGTGACTCTCCCCCTCTACTCTGCTCTCATGAGACCCCAGCTCTGGAGTCCCCAGCAGAACACAACACAGATCTGGACCTGCTGGAGCAAGCCTGGAGGAGGACACCAAGTTGATCACAGTGCTGGAACAGCTCTCCAATGAAGATGGGCTGAGAAGGCTCTGGGGAGACCTCACAGCAGCCTTGGAGTATCTAAAGGGGGCTTGCAAGAAGTCTGGAGAGGGACTTTTCACAAGGACATTCAGTGACAGAAACAGCCTTAAGCTGAGTGGCATAGATTTAGATCAGGTCTTAGGAAGGAATTCTTTACTGTGGGGGTGGTGAGGCACAGGAACAGGTTGCCCAGAGAAGCTGTGGATGCCCCAGCCCTGAATGTTCAAGGCCAGGCTGGATGGGTCTCTCAGTAACAGGGTCTGGTGGAAGGTGTCCCTGTCCATGGCAGGGGAGTTGGAACAAGGCCAGCTTTAACATCCCTCCCAACCCAAACCATTCTGTGATTCCATGATGTATCAGATGGCTCAGGGCCTTGTACAGCCAAGTTCTGAAAATACTGAAAGATGAAAACTACACGCTGTATGGGCCCCCCATTCCTGTGCTTCACTGGAACTCATCACCAGGAGCTCATTTTGGTCATGAAGTCTATTCTGGGTAATTCAGAAACATTGTGACATACCAAACAGCAGAAACATGCTTGAGACTGCTAGCACCACCTTCTCAGAGCTCCAGATAATTACAAGAACAATAATGCAGTGCCAAGAGTGTCAGTTGGTTTCATATTAAGAAATGAAGGTAAAAAAAGTATCCTGAAGTCACGTTTTGTATTTTTATAAGTTTAAAAACATCTGAAATATATTATACACATACAACTCTCACAATACTTCATTAAATGACACACCACTAGTACACATCAGACACAAACTGCCTCTTCTAAAAGGCATTCAAAGTCAACAAGCAGAACAACAGAGATGAACATAAATAAGATACTACAGTATTTCTACACACACTTTTGCCTCTAAAATTCTCATATGGCAGTAGAATTCCACTAATCACATTCAAAAAGCATATCAGTTGAATATGGCTTTTTCTCCTTCTGAGCTCCCTCAGTCTGTTCTTCAGAACAGTTTTCCACCGGTCCTTTGTCAGTCATGATCTCTTAATTTTTCCCTTTGTTGAGAGAAAAAATCCTTCCTAGCACTGTTTTCCCACCTTCTCCTTCACAAGAGTATAAGCCCACTTTATTTTATTATCAGTTTCAACCAAAAGTAAGCTGTCCTAAGCAGCTCTTGTCAGTAGCAGGGCTATAGAGAGTAATACAGCCAGACCTCCATTTCAAATTCTGCATGATGCAGGTAAGCAAGGTAAGGAAAGATTAGCAAAACATGTCTACAGCATCTGGTGGCCCAAGATGTGCCAGGAGGATTACAGTGTCACACAGATACCTTTCAACTTAACCTGGATGAGTATTGTGCCATCTGAGTGAGGTCTCACCTTAAACCCAAGCTGAGCTGCTTTGATAGCAGCAACATATCCTCCAGGCCCAGAGCCAATGACCGTGACATCGGCATCAACTGAAACAGAGAACAGCAGAGTTACTGCTTTTCAGCAAAATAGTTGTGTATTAAGAATTATCCAAGGTAATGAAATAGGATTAGATAAGGAAGCTACACCTCATATTTGAAAGTAACTTTATGCACACAGGGAAAGGTTGTCTAAAGGTATTCATTCCACAAGAAAAATAACCAGTCTTAAATTTCACAGGGAAAATTATGTAAAATGACATAAAAAAACTGAATTTCCCATCCCTCTTGCTCTAAAGTCTTTAAGAACTTAACCCAAGATGTTTCAATAGTTTACTGTACCATTTTTTCCAGCATAGCTTCTATTGATGTTTAGCACCAAACATAAATGCTTACTGAATGCCACAAATTTATAAAGGAAAGCACGGCCGCAATAGTTATCTGTGCAAACTCTATTGATTATAAAGCAGTGCAAGCTATGAACTTTGTACCTAGCTCATATCTTGCAACCACAACCTCTTTTAGAATATTAATTTTAAAATATTATTAGAATTAACATATGAACAGTGATGGTGAAGTTCAACTTCTATTTACAGCTTTAGCTTGAAATCAAATTATGAAAATAAACCACAGTTTTCATCTAAATCTCCATCCTGACATGGATTTTATCTGGAAAGTTGATTTCTGAGTTTGAAGTGTTGCTTTGTTTTTTGTGGGGGTTTAGGTTGGTGGGGTTTTTTTTTTGTCCAAAAAAGGTTTCTCACAAGAAATTACCTTGATCAGCATAGGACCTTTGTGGCACAGCACAAACTCCCGGAAGACCATGATGAATTCGATCAAAATGGCTTCTCTAGAAAGGAAAAAAAAATAAAAAGAACCCCTTGGTTTTATAAGTTTATGTCTATCCCTGAGGGAAAATAAGCATTCAGCCACACACAGATGAATACACAGTTACTGTCACCAGTAACCAAAACAGGAACAGCACCACTGAAGCACAGTGGGCACTGATGGGAACAAGAGGCAGAAGTTGCTCTGCCAGTTACCTGCTCTGTCACCTCAGTCTGTCATCACACCTGTTCTCAGGTCAGTCTCACCTCAGGCTCACCTCTAACTACAAAACTCTTTCAACTCTCAAACCACATAATGACATAGAGTAGATATCCACAGGAGTTTATGAATAGTCTTGTTCTGTAACCAGCCCCTTCGGCCACCTCCCATGAACACGCAGCTGTATCTCATAGGAGGTTCGGGAGGGCAAGATTTTTTAACCTTTACGAAAAAGTAATGGGACAGCACAGAACAGCTGCTACAAACACATCGAGGGCCGATCACCCTGTAACTGGAGGAGAGGATGTCCCTGGAAGCATTTGGGAAGTCCCCAGCACCGCAGCCCAAAAGCCGGGGCCGGCTGACGGCGGCGCCTTTTGCAGCCACCACGGCCGCGGCCTCCCGCGGGCCGGGACACCGGGGGACCGGCACGACAGCTGGTCCCTGCCGCTCACGGACCCTGAGGGCCGCCACCGCCGCCGCGTCCCCTCCGCCCGCCCGAGCGGCGAGGAACGGGGACAGCGGAGCAGGGAGGGCACCGCGGCCAAGGCCCGCGCCCGCCTCAAGGCGCCACTCCGGCCCCGCCCGCCCTCACGCACGCCCCCGGCGGGCTGAGGGGTCTGAAGAAAGCCCAGGCCCGAGCTGTCCGGGGCGGCTTCCGTCCCATATCCCCTCCCTAGCCCTCGCCTCCCCGCCCCGCCGGTGCCGTACCCGAGCGAGCGCGCAGTAGACGCGGCCCCAGCGCTGCATGTCGGCGGTGCCGCCGCGCCCCGGCCGCTCAAGGACTCCGCGGACGCACGCAGGCGCAGTGCCGGGCGGGGCGGGGCCAGGCGGGCGCCGGGGCCTCAGGGCCGGGAGGGAGCCCCGGGCTCTGGGCACGGCCTCGGCCAGCCCCGCTGCCAGGGCAGGGTCACCTGGCGCAGGTGACACCGGAGCACAGCCCGGCGCGTTCGGAAAGTCTCCGGAGAGGGAGACTCCGTCACCGCCCTGGGCAGCCTGTTCCAGGGCTCTGCCACGCTCAGCGTAAGGAAGTTCTTCCTCATGTTGAGGTGGAACTTCTTGTGTTTCACTTTATGGCCATTGGTCCTCTTCCTGTCGCCGGCACCGCTAAAAAGAATCTGGCACATTCTCTTGGCACCAGTTTTTGAGATATTTCTAGAATCAGAGAATCATAGAATATGCTGAGTTGGAAGGGGCCCATCAGGATCCAGCTCCTGGCCCTGCAGGACATCCCAAGAGTCACACCCTGTCCCTGAGAGCATTTTTCAAACACTTCTATAACTCTGTCAGGCTGTGACTGCTTCCCTGGGGAGCCTGTTCCAGTGCCCAACCACCCTCTGGGTGCAGAAACACTTTCTAATATCCAATCTAAACCTCCCCTGCCTCAGTTTCATGATGTTTCCTCGAGTCCTGTCACTGATCATGAGAATGAAGAGATTGGCACCTGCCTGTCTACTTCCCCTCATAAGAATGTTCAAGACCACAATAAGGTCTCCCCTCAGTCTCCTTCAGGCTGAACAGACCATGTGACATTAAAAGTCCTCATAAATCTCCTCATAAGGCTTCTCCTTCAGACCCTTCACATCCTCATGGCTTCCTTTGGATGCTCTCTAATAACTCACTGTCTTTTTTACATTGTGATGCCCAAAACTCCTCTTGGGATTTGAAGTGACACCGGCCCAGTGCAGACTAGGGTGGGACAATCCCCTCCCTGGCCCAGCTGGTGATGTCCTCTGGGACATGGTTGGCCCTCCTGGCTGCCAGGGCACTGCTAATTAATTCATCCTTTGTATGTATTCATGAGATCCCTTCTCAGTCTTCTCTTGACTAAGCAGGCCCAGCTCCCTCACCCTCTCCTCTTAAGGCAGGTGTTGCAGTCCCATTGTCATCTTTGTGGCTTCCACTGGACCCTCTCCAACAGCTCCTTGTTTTTCTTGTGCTGAGGAGCCCAGAACTGCACACAACATTCCAGTTGTGGCCTCGCTAGGGCCCAATAGAGGAGGAGGGCCACCTCCCTGGGCCTGCTGGCTCCACTGCTCCTAATGCACCCCAGGATACCATTGGTCAGCCATCCTGGCCACAAGGGCACACTGCCAGTTCAGAATCAACTTGTCACCCACCAAAACTCACAGGTCCTTCTCAGCAGAGCTGCTCTCCATGCCAAAGTGAACCCTGGGGTGAGCAAAGCAGCCCCTAGTCCCAGACTGAGTGTCCTGAGCAACACCTGGGCACAAGCAGAGAAAGGGAAATGACATGTTCCAGACAGAAACCTCTTCCATGTAATTGACAGTGAAATGCCCATACATATTATATTAAAAAATGTAAAATCTAAGATAATTTTGGAAGGGCTTTGAATAATTGTTTTCAATTTATTTAATCATGAAAAAATTGAACTAGGATATTCTTGAAAATATTCTCAAGGTAGAACATTCTCCAGAAGAAAATTCTCCTCAAGAAGAGGTGACTAAGAGAGGATCTCATCAATGTATACAAATATCTAAATGGGGGTGCCATGAAATTGGAGCCAGGCAATGGCTCAGTGGTGCCAAGCAATAGGACAAGAGGCAATGGGCAGAAAGTGATGCCCAGATAATTCCACTTGAATCTGAGGAAGAATGTGTTTACTGTGCAGGTAACTGTGCACTGTAACAGAGTGCCCAGAGAGGTTTTGGAGTATTTCACTGGAAATATTCAAGAACCTTCTGGATGCAATCCTGTGCAATTTGCTCTAGGATGATCCTGTTTGAGTAGGGAGGTTGGACTAGATGACTCACTGGGGTCCCTTCCAACTTGACTGGTTCTGTGACTCTATGGCTGTGAAATGCACATAAATTCAATTTTTAAAACATTCAAAAATATAAAATCTAAAATATTTCGTTTTGAAAATATTTTCAAGTGTCTTGGAATAATTGTTTCCAATTTATTTAATCAAGAAAAGAATTGAACTAGAATATTGACACACTTTCATAATTACTGTGGTTTAATTTAATGCTGTATATTTTTCCAGAACTTATACTTTCTTCTGGAAAATAGATTGTATTTTCTTCTAGAATAATAGATTGCACACCCTACATTCCTCTGTTATTTGCACTTCAGCACATCAGTATTTTAAAACTTAAATCCTTCATTGCCTGTGGGAGACCAACAATGGGCCAGGATAATTTTCCTTCTGTAGTGACTTCTACCTAGTTTAGGATATACATAATATTCTGTTCAATTTAAGCTAAAAACACCTAAATGTGGCTTTAGGTAAGTGATATACAATATAGATAATTCTATTGATTTCCCACCTTGCCTGAAATTAAAAATATTTTCTGTGAAAGAGTTCTCACGTTTTCTAGATGTACTAATTTCTCGCACTCGTCACTATTTCCATCAGGGGGCAGCGTTCTGCTACTTCCCGCCCAGCCAGGGGAAAAGGCCCTATTCAGCAGGCAGAATTCCTCCTCTATCTTTTTCCATAAGGATTTCTCTGATCGGCCCTTCAGCAATGCTGGAGACTGTATGTGCCCAATGGTTTTATATTTAAACCCCTGTTGGTTAGAGCATGGTGCTAAAAATGCCAAGGTTGTGGGTTTGATCCCTGTATGGGCCATTCACTCAAGGTGGACTTGATGATCCTTGTAGATCCCTTCTAACTTAGAATATTCTGTTATTCTAATGAAAAAGCATTCCAGAGTTATCCTGGATAGTACAGTGTCCCCATCATTTCCTCCTGCCCTCACTAATGAGCCAACCAAAGAGAATAAAACCCAAAACTGCTCCAGCTGTAGCTAACTGAAAGTACTCAGCCAACATGTTTTAATTCTCCATGGCCTCCCAGCCTCGGTGCACATTGGGGTACTGGAGCTCTCCCCACTGCACAGGCAGTACATGAGTATTTCTAGAGAAATTACAGGTTTTTTCAGACACAAATCTGAATGCCATGAGAATGTGTTTACTGCAAGCAATGAACAGGAAATGACTGGAGGCTCTGAATGATGCCTCCAGTTACTGTGGTCAGTACAGATGGTTACTGTGGCCACCAAAGGGAAGGCAGTTTGTGTGGTTATTGCTGCAGCACCCAGGCAAGAGGGTGTAGGGGGCCTGGGAGAATGCAGGAAGCATTAAAGTGTGTATTAGAGGATGGGGACAGTGGGAAGGCAAAGGGCCACACAGGGAATGCAGTGTTACATCCCTCCATCCCATTCACCTCAGCCCTGGTAGTCACCTCTGAACAGCCTTGCCCTTAACTGCATGTCCCTTGGGGTTATGGTGTCTGGGTGTTGTGAACCTTCCTGGGTACTCTGCTGAAGTTTGGAGATTGTCTTTTGAGGTTTTACATCTCTGAGTAATAAAGATCATAAACACAGTCTATTGTCTGTAGAACTTGTGGTACTTGTAAACCATGGTACATGTAAACCAAGTACTTTTGTACTGTGTACTTTTTGTTCCCTTCCTCCTGGTATGACTCTACCTCACCTTGCTTTGGTTGTGGCATTCTTTTCATGAACACTGAGGTTACAGTACCTGTTTACACTTCTGCTTTTTATTGCATCCATGAATACTCATGAAATGTCTCCTGGCAGCAAAGCAGGCTCCCAGGATTCCAGCTGCATGAGGAGGAATCTTGTCAGCAAGAGGGGGCAAGTGATCCTTCCCTTCTGCTCAGCACTGGGGAAACATAGCTGGGGTTCTAGGTCCAGCTCTGGGCTGTCCATTACAGGGGAGACACAGATGTACTGGGGACAGTCTAGCAAAGAGCCATGGAGATGGCAGAGGGGCTGGAGCACCTCTGCTGTAAGGAAAGGCTGAGTGAGCTGGAACTGTTCAGCCTGGAGAAGAGAAGGCTCAGGGGGATCTCATCAGGTTATACAGACACCTGAAGGGAGGGTGCACAGAGGATAGAGCTGGGCTCTTCTCAGCAGTGCCCACTGACAGAACCAGAGATTGTGAGCACAAAGGGAAACACAGTAAGTTCCTTCCAAACACTTATTTTCCTGAGAGGGTGACTGAGCACTGGTACAGGCTGTCTAGAGAGGTTGTGGAGTCTCTCCTTGCAGCTTCTCAAAAGTCACACAGACATGATGCTAGGACACCAGCTCCAGACAGCCCTGCTTGAGAAGAGGGTTGGATCAGATCCCTCCAGAGGTCCCTTCCAACCTCAACCATTCTACAAGTCTGTGTCAGGAAAAAACCTGCATCATGGTTATTTGCTCTGAGAGGAAGAGTCACCTATGACTTGGAGCCAGAGGAAAGCTGCCAGGACAGGCTGAAGTCAGCAGAGGGCAATATGGCTGCATAAACTGACAGAGCTGCAAGGACGTGTTAGAGAGAAATAGAACATTCTATTTCTTTGAAATACTGAATAATTTCTTGCATTAAACATTGAAATTTTATGTGCATACATACCTATGCACATGGTTATTTGTACACATTGAGATTATCAATCTAGACAGACTATAACACTGGATCTGACTTGAGAAAACAGAACTAAAATACCTACCACATTCCATTCAAGGATTGGATGGTGGCCATCAGTGTCTTGTACCTTGCAAAGCTGTTATTAGGAAAGCACATTTTCAGATTATTCCTCCTCTCTTTGGTAAATCCTTTTGGCAAACTCCTCTCTTTGTGAGAGGCAGGGCAAAGTGTATCCAGAAGGAGACAGGGGTGGCATTTTGTTTTGCATCCTTGTTCAAAGCAGGGCACTGCTTTCCAGACTGCTCACCTTACTGCTCTGCATAGAAAAGCTTCCTATCACTCAACCAGTAAAGCAAGATGAGAAGTGCAGAGAAAACTACAGCAAGTCACTGATCTCTGCTTGAGGTTCTGCATAAATATGTAGGATAATAGGAAAGAAGGTGAGTGAAATGGGGCCAGATGCAAAATAGCAGCATACCTCAGATTCATTGAAAAGGTAGGACAGAGCATATCAGGAGACCTGGTATTTGCTCTGTTGTGCAGGTATTTTACAAAGATCTGTGGCTCCCAGGTGCTAGCAGGAGAGTTAAGCAGTCAGGACATTCCTCTACCGGTTAGAGCTCTAAAGCAGCACATGTAGGCAAGAAGGGGTTGGGAAGCTTGAAGCATTTTCAAGCCAAAGAGAAGATCAGAGTTGAAGACCCTACAAAGGGCACCACAGCTGGTGCTAGTGACAGGACACATTTGGGTTCTCTCACACCACCTGGTGAGCCCAGAAAAGGGCACTGGTCCAAGCTGAACCATTATATACTGAAGACTTTGCCACATACCGTGGTTAAACACCCAGCACCCTGCTCCTGGCAGTGGTTTGTGTGTGGGGTGGAATCCAGCTGCCTCACCTGAGGGAGTGATACTGCTTTGCATTTAAATGTTAGGCACCTAGAGAAGCCATCCCCCTAAAGCAAGTATCCAAATTGTCTGCGTGGTCAGCAGGTGCCTTTGGAAATAAGCACCCAGGAGATTCTATCTGCCTGTCTTACATGCATTCACCAAGGCCAAGGCAATCTTCCTTGGGGCCTTCAAGGATTCCTGCCTCTGCTTTTACTCCACAGAGAAAGCGAGCAATCATTGCAGGACTTACTGCAGCTCTCAGGGTTGGACATCTGGTTTAGCAGGTCTAATAGAAAACTTGTCTTCTGGGCTCCTATGGGACATGCAGAAAGATTGGCAAATTGAGAGAGTCACTCATCCTATCCCAAGGTGGGCGTAAAGGATTGTCCTCCAATGGCCAGCTCTAATGCTGCCACATGCTGAGCAGAGAGGGGACACAGGTGACCCTAAACATCTAATTTTGATACAGTCAAAGCTGATGAGAAAAAAGCTCACCCCATTGATGAAGGAGGGTCTCCAGAGGCCTGGAGAACTCAAGCATCTCAGCCTGTTCGATTGAGTCCTGCCCTCAGAATCCCTGGGACACAACTGTGTTGCTGCCCCTCAAAGGAGGCAGAGATGAACCTCCCTTTAGTCATCAGTTTGCTTAACTTGATATATCAAGTTTGTATTGCAGAAAGACAGTGGGAGGTCTGTGTCTGATGTCCTTCCCTCCAATTTCCTTCCATGTGACTTTCTTCTGGGTAGCAATTATTTTGCAATAGCAGTGGGTGGCTTTGCATATCAGTAACATGTTGTACCCTGTAAAATTCTGTTCCCTGCACATTACACTTGTGAAAAGTGACTTAATTAGAAAGGAGATTATGGATGAGGCCATTGCAGTATATGAAAGCCCAGTTTGTTCACAGGAAAAAGTCAGTGTTCTTCCTAGAAGGCAATGAAATAAATTATTCACCGTAGGATAAAATTGCCCAGCACCTATGATTCAAGGTCTTTGCAATGAGAATTAGAAAGATATGTGATTGTTGTCTCCCTTTTTCTGTGCTGGATATGTCATGCCAATTTAAAGTTCTTCATAAGCATTCATACCAGAGCTGATAATGAAGTGCCAGTTAATTTTCACATGTAAAGCAAAACCACCCCACTTTCATTTGTTTTAAGCTCCCAGTTACATTTTCAGTTCTGCAATAAAAATCAAACCAAAAACTACAAATATTTTCTATTTCTTAGATAGCTGTAAAATTTTTTCCATTGTTGGAAAACATGTAAATATAAACTGATGTGGAAAGAATCCACAAAAGTTTTCATGTTAACTAAAATCTCAACTTGTCCTCAAACAAGGCCATTAAAAATGCAGGAACTATGCAGTATTTAATTTTCTTCAATTCCAAAAGCTCTGTCAGATACATAATTCAGTCACAGACACCCTCAAGAGATATGTATTACATCAAAGAAATGTTACACTTCTCCTCTGGGGTTACGTTTTCTCAAGCTCTGCTCTCCTAATTCCCAACCTGACCTTTAGACCTCCCGAGCAACAGGGAGAATTGTGGCTAGCAGGAAATTTTGCACCAGAAACCAGTGACATTTTCTTTGCACCTGCACAGAATCTCTGAAGTAATACATTCCCATTGTTATGTCACTTGGCTTTATGAAAGTCAAAGTTCTCCCTGAAACATAGTGACATTGTGCAGTTTGGAAGTTTCTCAGCGATAAGAGGGTGATAAACACAGTGTAATTTCTGCACCCTAGTTCCCTGCAGTGTTGAGATTGTAGGCACTGTACAGCACCTAGATGGGAGAATGTTCTATTTAGCACAATAAATCAACTGACACTGTGAAAACCAAGGTGCACGCCCCATGCTGATCTGCAGTTTGCTGTTTAAGAACTATAATTGATAAAGATTAGGGGAAAAGAGTTTCTTCATAGGAGCTTGTATGGGGCTATGTTTTGGATCTGTCCTGATAACACAAGGACATTTTCTTCATCCAGTTCTGGTATGCCTATGTGAGTGAGAGTGAAATGCTGCCATACTCCCAAACATAGCTTCAGGGTGACAGAAATGCCTGGATAAGCTCAGCAAGGTTCAGCTTCTTTAGGACGAGAAAGTCTGAGGGTTTTTGAGGATCTTTGAGGCTGATTTCAAGTAGAATCCAAAAGGCAGTACCCAGGAAGGTAATGCTCCTGTGCCAGCTGCTGGGCAGGTCTGTCCTTGCTGCCCTCCTGTGATACCAGATGCTTCAATATCCAAATGTAACCAAGCACTAGCCTAAAGTACACTGTAGGACCATGTGAGGGCTCGAGATCTACTGCTTCTGCAGGCTTAAGGAATCTATATTCAAGATTTTTTCTCCCTCTAATGCCCTTACAGATACTCACAAGGCACCTCCAGTAGACAGCACCATGTGAAGATGGGCTCTTCACAGCCTGGAACTTTTTCATAAAGACATCTATTTTGTAAACACAGCTGACTGTGACCAGTTCAGCTATGGGCATCAAGCTTTCTTCCATGAGCCACCCAATTCATCTCTCCTTTTGATCTGGAAGAGGCGAGGCTCCCATGGGGCTCAGACATGAGATCCTGCAGTTACTGCCTATATCCAATACATATGCACATAAAACATTCAAATTCTGTCATGTCCTAATTTGGGATGCTTTTGCAATCTTAACAGTTTGCTTTAACTAGTGTTTGTTTCTGGGTGCTTTCACAAAGTGATGATAAGAAATCACGAGATGAAATACCTGACTTATTTTTGGTTTCTCCTCAGCAGGTCTGCAACCTTGAGGCTCACAGCATGGAGCAAGTGAGGAAAGTTGAATTGTGGACATTTCACACATAAAATCTGGCAAAAAACTTGTCATACTCTTAGAAATACCCGAACCATTTAGTTTGAAACCATCCCAGAGTTCATCCTGAAGCAGATTTTATGTGTTGGAATTTATTGCAAAGACCTGCAGCACAGCATGGAGCAGTGTAGCTGTGGTAGTGTGGTAGTCAATTTTTGCATGCTAAATTCCTGTTGGACTACTGGCCTCGATGACATTGTAGGGCAGGAACATCACCTTGTGTTGGGCACCCAGAGAAAAAGGACTCTCTTTTTTATTTTGAATTTTGTTCTCTCTAGTAGTTTAATTTACTTTTTTTTGTTTCTAATATTGAGAGCCCAAGAGACCAGGAACTGCTCCTCAAAGTGTCCTTTGCACAGAGATACATGAGCCTTTTGTTTGGCTGCATTCTTAACATATTTGTGGAACAGAGTCATATTAATGTCTAACAAGCTAATAACCAATACCTGCAATGCCCCTCACAGGCCTCCCAAACAATGTCAACCACAGTTCTTGAACTTCTGGTATTCTTGCTGGTGGTCTAGTCAATAACTAAAATTGATTAAAGAGACATTGTTGGGAAACAATTAAGGAAGACGTGACAAGATGTCCTTGTAAACAGCAGCACACAAACAATAGGACCTGAACTCTCAGGTCACCCAGGTGAGGCACGACCCACACAAGGACATGGCTGCCTGCCCTGTGCCAGCTAATTGGTCATGGAGCAAATCAGTGTGGACTCCTGAGGGACACAGTGGTGATTTTGAGCTGGTTGGTGGTGAGGAAGATGGAAAAGTCATGTCAGTAATCCGGCCCCACTATGACTATGACACCAGAGCAAAATCTCGTAGGCCAGCAAGAGCCAGCAACATCCCCATTCTTCTTTTGACAGCTTGCTTCTCTGCCTGAAGGCAGGATCAGATTTCCAGAGAAAGGCTTTTCAGTCCACGAACTTTAAGACCTAGAATAGTCTCAAGGATCTGCCACAGACTCGAAGCAGAAGTGAGAGAAAATACAAGGAGACTATTTTTCCCCTTGAAATAATTTGAAGTTTGGTTGGGCTTTCAGAAGGCTTCTCCCAGTCCATTTTAATTCCAGAATAATGAAGAATGAAGAATTGCCATGAGCTGGTATCTGCCTTTAACAAGAGATACATTGGGCTGTCAGAGGACAAGATATACTTGCAAAGGAAGTTTCAAAAATATCTATCAATTCAACATCCTTTGATATGGCACTGAGTAAATTTTACATGTGTCGGTTTATTTTAAGTAAAGCAAATATCAGATGTTTGTCTACTAAGGAAAGGGTCACACTAACAGTCATGAAGCAATTAAAGAATCTTGAGTGGAAGGTTCTATAAACTGACAAGTGTTCTTACATCATTAATACAGTAATAGTGAGATACTTCAGGTAATTTTTAACTGTAGAATGAGGATTTAGTATTAAAAATGGCACTTAAGCAAGCATTAAGTATTCTTCTAGTCAAGTTACTGTTCCTCTAATTGAAGTATTATCTTCAAAAACTGGAGTGATTAAATAAGGGGCATATTTACAAACACTTTGTCTTAAGAGAGTCTAAGGGTTATCAGCATAGATATACATTAACAAATAATGTTTGAGTAAAAAATGTATCTTGAATCAGTTTTCAGATAATCAGGAATAAAGGAGTTCAATGGTATTTCATATCCTGTCTGGGCAAAATGCTATCTATCTATATATATATAGCCCTATCATAAAATGTCAATTTATTAAAACGAATGGTCACAAGAGCCCCAACTCATTTTCCTGTATGACCAGGCCAGTCTAATAATTGTGTTGACATTGTTGTTAATTTTGTTTAATTGATTTGGAATTATTTTTGGTATTCATTTGCATACACATATACATACTCTGTCATAGGCAGTCAGAGGTACATGTGTGTCCTATGTCTGAGAAACTGAAGGGAGAGTTTTATATACCCATTCTTAAGAAAAACAGGGTTTTGTAGCTGCATCAATCCAGAGTAGGGTGCCTGAGGTACTCATCTTCAATCTCTCCTGATGAAAATTTAGACATTAATTTGTTGGTGCCTTGAGGAGACAGCTCCTATTCTGCACAGGTCATTTATCCTTTCTACACATGTTGCCGGCACCTCATTCCTCTGGCACAGACATCATGCCCTCATCCTCTCCAACCTGCCTGCAGAATACTAAAACTATACAAGTTGTTGGGGTGGGTTTTTTTGAGTACAAGGTACATGAGGGCATAGGACATCACACAGGGTCTTCCACGACCAGGTGTGACCCTAGCACTCCACCCTTAGCACTCCATCAAAGTTGTTCCCCTCTGCACCCCCAGCTGAGCCTCTGGCTCCCCATGCTTCTCCCACTGCTCCCTCACTGTGGGGACAAAGACAAGCAGGCTGCAGCCACGGTACAGCATGTGCTGGGCTCCTGTTTGCAGCCCAGTGCTCCTCCCTGGCAAGGCTCTCCTCACTCTCCTGGGGAGGCTCTGAGGGCCGGTTTTCATGTGACAGCTTCCCCAGACTACTGTGCTGGCTGCAGCTCCCTGGGACACGCCTCCTTCACCTGCTGCCACTTCACCCCAGCTCCTGGCTGGCAGCGTGTGCAAGTGCTGCCATTCAGCAGCTCACACCCACCAGGGCTGGGGTTACATAACCTGCCTAAACCCCAGACCCTGCCACGGCTTCTGGGATAACACTCAAAAGACTGAGTTTAAATATTAACAAAATGCCCTGTGGTGCACCAGGCAGTCAAGGCTGAGCACAACGTTCTGCAATTGGGTTACACCAGTTTGGAAAAATCTTGCCTTTCAATGGCCTCGTCTATACACAACAAAATTTAATTTTCCAATGTGTAAGCAGGTAGCAAGAGAAGACATCTGCTGTCCTGAAGAATTTTTTTAAGCTTATAAGGCTAAATGAAGCCCAGAATCATCTCTTTACTGCCCAGAACAAGTGCTCAGCTGTTTCTGCTCTCCTGTGGGTTGATAGGAGGAGGGGAAAGGCTGGGAGCAGGGTGGTGGGGACATCTCCCTGCTCCTCTTTCTCAGCAAGGCTGATTGCTGAGCCCTCCAAAGGAGGCTTGCAGAACGGTCACCCTTCCACAAGAGCACACAGGCAGCCCTCTGTGCCAGGGTGAGACCTCCATAGGTTAATTTGTATTTTCTGGCATCCTATCAGTTTCCCCAGCAAGCTGGCTCTCCTGGTTACTTCAACCATCTCACCCATCTGCAGTTGGGCATTTCCACCTGCACTCTCCTAAATGTGCCCTGTCTCCTTTGCTTCACCCTGATAATTTCCATCAATTGCTGGTATGTCTCACTATAGAGAGTTGGAGTTTAGCCATTGGAACAAAAACCAGTTGCTTAGAATTAACAAATACTTACCTCCAGGTGGAAGAAAATTATTATAGAAACTTAAAGAACATCTTAAAGTACATGAGGAAGGCAGAGTGGTTCTTGAGGAGATGGGAATCCTTCTGGCAAAGCCTCACTTCACACCCAAGAGATGAGGCAGGATGCTTTTCAGGCTTGCCAGCACTAACAGCAGGAGGTCTCTTCCCACCATGAGCTGCTCAGAGCCCATTGGGAGCCAGGGTAGTCTGGGTGGTGCAGTTTTGCAACCCAAACTGGAGCAACACAGCACTTCAGAATATCATGAGTGTCTGCAAAATTTTGTGTGTATCTTTTATTTAAATTGTGCTTGTTAATTAGAAGCTTGTGCCAATGGGGCCAGCAGTGCTGCACCATACCTTGCATCCATAACTCAGGCACCAGTCCCTGCCCACCTCGTCCTGATGGTGAAGCCTGCCAGTCCAAAACAAGCTGTAATCTGACTCCCAGTGCTGATACAATCAGGCTCTGAGAAGATAGTTGAGTAAATAAGGGGCTGGATTGGCTAAATGATTCAACAAAAGGAGGGAATGCACACATTTGTGTGGCTGTTTTTCTAGGAGAAAGGATATTTAATTGGTGTTGTCCTGATTATGACGTAGACTGCAATCAACTCATCTTTATTAGATGTACTTAGATACATGGGTTTTATTTTAGGCCCATCCCAAGTTATAAATTAAAAAGCCTTTCCAGAAGACCTTGGAAAATATTACATTGTGCAAGTGCAGCCAATATGTAAAAGATAATTAACTTTTTATCACAAAGACAGATAATAAAAAGAAAGCTTGAGTACTATAATATTTTATAGAATACTAGGATATTCGAAAGCATTTTTCATGAAAGCCACTACGATATGAAAGCATACAACAGTATTTATAGTGATAAAGCTTTAAAAGTTAGTTGTAATTATTATCATAAACTTACAATACCTTTATAAGAGATATGACAGGAATATCCTCAGACTTGGCAGTAGCTTGAAGTATTGTTTCAGGGCTGAGCTCTAAGCCCCAGAAACACAAAAGTGTATGGCATAATGATGAGCAAGTATTAAACTTCCATTAACAACTAGACTGGATCATCCAAATATACTCACTCCAAATATATGGACTGCATGACTTTTTTCCATACATACATCTTGAGAAATGAGACAGGCAAGACATTTTCAAGATGTGAAGGAGAGTTTGATAAGGACTGTTTACTTGTCTGTCTTTTCTTTGCAAAAGCACATCTCCGGAGCTCCAGGTTTCCACCAGCAGACTCTGTTTGCCCCAGCCAGGATAACCACACGGTTGTGCTTGT
Source organism: Agelaius phoeniceus (assembly GCF_051311805.1). Taxonomy (NCBI): domain Eukaryota; kingdom Metazoa; phylum Chordata; class Aves; order Passeriformes; family Icteridae; genus Agelaius; species Agelaius phoeniceus. Next base: position 59,129,731 of record NC_135269.1, read on the forward strand.
GGAGACTGCCAGGTGCTGCTGGTTCCCATTTCAAGGAGCCTTTGCCTCCTCACCCTTCCAGGAAGAGCCCTGCTGAACCTCCTGCTCTTCTTTTATCCTCCTCATGTTTGCTCTAAATTACCTTCCTCATAGACTTTGGTAACTGGCTGGTGAGAATGGGCAACTCCCCTTTGCCCTCCTCCAATCTCTCAAATGCTTGTTTTCAAGGGACTTGTGTCCAGGATTATGGCTGTTTTCCTCAATCCCAGTGCTGCCCTTCACACTGACCAGTTTCTTATTGCCTTGTTTTTAACAGTTTTTGCATGAAGCTTAGTGTGGGTGAGATTCCCTCCTTATTTTCATCCGAAGGAGTCTTTTTTTTTCACTTCTGTAGCCCAGTGCTCAGAGCCCTGTTGGTGGTTGACTGGGAATGATGCCAGCTGTTGAGAAAGAAGCTCATTTCCTGGAGCAGCTATCATTTCTGAGATGGCCTTTATCCTAAATTGATTAGTCACAGTATTTTTGGCTTGTTTGGTCTGCCATGATTACAGCCAGAAGCAGCCTTTTGAGGAGCCAAGGAGAGCACCAGCCCTGGCAGCAGGTGCTGTGGCCAGAATCTGTTGCCCAGAGGCTGCTGCAGAGAAGGTGCCACCACCCAAGCACTGGAGGGTTTTCCCATTGCTGTTACTGCCCACAGTTTGCAAGATGACTCTGCACACCTGGCTTTGGGATTTGCGGTTTTGCGGGTTTTTTATCCCAGCTGGAGGAAGTGCAGCTTTTTTTATTAATAATGTTGTAGGTAAAAACTACAGTCATGGCCTCTTTGGGAACCAGAGACAACTGTGGGCCTGATTACAGTTCTCAGTGGCCACATTTCCTTCAGATTTGGCACACTGAGCAAATAAACCTCTTTATTTCCAAAAAAAAAAAAAAAAACCAAAAACAAACAAACAAAAAAAAAAAAAACTAAAAAAAAAAGAAATAGGCTGAAACCACTGGCTGTATGCAAGTAACAGCTAAGCCCCGTGAGCACTGAGGCTTCCCCTCATACAAGCAGAGGCCAAAGTATGAGGTACAATCATTGTATGGGGCAAGAAAAAAGCTGAGGGTCAAGGTTGGGCTGAAACGAGAGATGTTGTGAATAAACCCAGGAGCCCTAGAATGGGTGGGTTTGGGACTGTGAGCAGGGAAATTCACATTGCTTCAACAAGTGGGAAATGAAAATTTGTTCAAATGCTGCATTTGTGGTTGTTTGTTTTGTTGTGTTGTTTTTTTCCCCTGCATCTCTCAGTTGTCATACTTGTAAACCTCCTCAAATTAGCACAGTTACTAAGGAATGCTACAGCTGGGACTATGTTACATGATATGGTATGGTATGGTATGGTATGATTGATATATAACCACTTTCCTACTTCTGCCTTCTGAGTAGACAGCATGCCAGGTCAGGCCACCTGCTGATCTGCATTAAGATTTCATTATCTTCCTGTGTCAATTTGCAATCAAGCAGGTAGCAAGAACATTCAGGGGTCTGAGTGCAACAGAGGGTACTGTGGAGCTTTTCAGCAGCATGAGAGAGACCTCATTTGTAGATTAAGAGGGACAAACATATATAGGTTTAACTTCTTACAACTGAACTCAACTCTTGAATTTTACCCTTAATTTTTCCTGCTTGTATTTATTATAATAGCATTTAAAAATATATATATATATTTCAGATTTTATTTACTGCTTAATGTATTTTAATATGGTTTTAAAGAATGTGGTACCTGTATGACATAGGGAAGGAAACTTTATAGAAGTGAAAGTTTGCTAGCGCTAATCTGGAATTAATCTAGGCCACTGATATTCAGCATGTGGTCTTTGAACCTAGTGTTTTACTTCTAAGGATCTTTGTGACATGAGTAAGGAAAACAGACTTCTCTATGATAGACTTCAATGTATGCTTGAAAGATCTGTATGGAAATGTTTATGAGCGCATAAATGGAAGAAGTATGTTAACAGTATGTTGAAAAATAATAAGAATTTCAAAGAATTCCAGCAGCAAATCATTGCAATGTAGGAACTCTTAACAATTACCAAAATATTCAGGAAAGTGAGGCTTCTTAAATAATCTGAAACTATCCAGATGTAAGATCAAAAGACAAAATATTCCATTTCCCGTGGCAACTTATTTTGTACAATTCCAGAGGAAGAGCAGCTTAAAATTCCCAAATCCAGATGTGATTTCAAAGGCACTGTGCACACCTGGATAGCTCTGGAACCAACACTTGGCAATGAAGGGGGGGATTGTAGACCCCAGACTTGTGGAGCCTGCAGGTGGATGAATCCCTCTGCTAGATGAACACAGCAATGTTGCTCCATGAGCAAAACCCCAGACAATTTCATTTTGCACATTCTTGCAAAACAAGCTGACGCTGATAAGGACACAGGAACTGATAAGAGACCTGGTGAAATATTAGGAAAGACATTTTTCCACGTCGCTGTTACCCGAGGGAAACTCCAGGCATAATTCGCACAGTTTAAGGAATGGCACAGTCTAAAGTATCTGGAGATAGTGGAGTATTTTATTGCAGTGGTATCTGCAAAGGTACATCACACAGAGAAACCTAGAGCACAAACATAAATGATTACTAGATGTCTCTGACAGTGTTTGTATGTATTCTAATGTTCCACCAGCTACCTAGAAATATATTATTTGTTTAGGTTATTTTTAACAGTTTATTTTAAGGTTATTTCAAAATGGATAAGCAAGTAAAAGTGTGCTCAGCTGGACTTTAGGAAAGAAACTGAGAACAGTGGTCAGGGCTCACCTGTGAAATACGGTGCTGACACCCATTCATGGAAGTTTCTTGTCATATTCTGCCAGGCAGCATTTTGGCCATTTATAATTATTTTGGTTTTGGTTTTGGTTTCATGACAGTTTGACTTTTTTTCCTATGTAACATAAATATTTTTTGGATTAATTGAAATTCAGGTAACTGCTGTTGTGGTCTTCAAGAACCATTATCTTGACCCTGGTTTCCCAGAGATGGGATATGCTTAGGGGATGAATATACATGGACACTGATTGCAAGCCTGAGGTGGACAGGACACCCTGCAATGCTTCTCCTTTGGCCTGGTGGAACATAGGATGTTTTTACATTCTCACATGGCTGAAAACCCCTTGCAAATGGGGGTCCCACAAGCATCTCTGCTTAATACATCTCTGCTCATACAGGTGTCCCTGTAGCCAGCAGACAGGACATCAGGGTGGAGTGGCAAGGCTGAGCCTCCCATTCCAGCACAGCACAAAAAGAGACAATTCACATCTCTGCTTTATTTCAGATATCTGAACACTCACTGCAGTCTGTGTTAAACACAACTTCAGGCTCTTGTAGCAGTCCCCCTGTACCAGTATCTGTAGCAGTATCTGGCTGTGACAGTGCAGATTCCCTGACTCACCCATCACCAGCTCTGTAATTGTGCTCCCTCCCATCCCTGTGATTCCCTGCCAGATTGAGTCTCAATGTATTGCTAGATTTTCAACTGTGAAAGCAGAGTCAAATGCTGAATTGACAAATCTAACTGGTTGGTTGTCACTGATGTGAGAGAATGATTAATTTATTTTCTTAATTGAGTTAAAAGAGATAACTTTAAATGAAAATTATGGACATCTTAAGCAAAATACGGAAATTTCATAAGAGGGAAAATAACATTGGATTAAAATATGATACTTTTGTATTGAAGAATCAAGCACTATTTTTAATGTTGGCAGAGAAGGATGTCAAAATTTGTTCTGAAAAGCAACGTGCAGGATTTTGTGTTTGTGCTCTTCATTATGGTGTAATGGAATCCTATAAACACCCAATACTGACACCACGGTTGCTGGCTTTCAGGGCACAATAACTGTAAAGTCCATAAAAAAGATAATAAAATCACAGAAGTATAATAAAAGAAGTGTGACTAAAAAGTGAGAGGTATGTGAATATGGCACCAATCTTTCATTGGAAATTTGCAGTTCCACTTCACCATACACTGCAATAACTGTACTGGGTGTTCCTGCTTATAGTGTGCTCTGTACAAAGGAGTGATAACTTTCAATGACTCACATCTTAGCAGGGTGTCAGCTCTTCTGGAGGCACTTAGCAAAATTCCAACCCTCTTTTCTACAGGTCTCAATAAGCCTGAGCAATCAAGAAATAATCATTGTTAATGGAACTCATCTCTTCCCACCCAACCTCACTGCCCTTTCCTTCTTATGTTGTTTGCCTGATATTTGCATCTTGACTAAACTTACTCATCCTCATCCTAGTTTTAGGTGTCACCACTGAATTTGACACAGTAACGTGACTGATTTGAGTTGGGCTTCAGGGTGCTAGTAAAAGAAATTTGCTGTAAAAAATCTAAGGTATTAGAGACTATAAGAAGTGGAAAGTGAAATGCCATTATGCTTCCTTCTGACATCAGTGTCCTGAGTCTGTGAGTACAAGTGACACCTCTGCTTTCCATGAAGGCCTCTCAGGGCCAAGCATTTTTTCCATTTCTTTCTTGGATGTCCTCAGTGGGAGCTTCAAATCTTCCTAAGGATGCCATTCAGAGGGTGGGTCCCTGTCTTTCCTCCAAAAATGAGAGAGGAACTGGCACTGACAAGAGGTGCATGCCCAAACTGCCTGCTGCACTTACCACTGAGCAAAATACATTTACATGTTAAACTGCCCAAGTAGAACAGTGTTATTTTTTAAATGGTTGGAAGAACTTGAGTTTGGGGTGTTTTCACACCTCTAGCACCACAGCAGATGGTATTGTGAGCAAACTTTGCTTCAAGGCTTTGGGTAGAACCTGGCCAGAAGACAGGATGTTGCCAGAAAGCTACACAAGAGAACAGAAGTTTTATACAGCACATGGTGAAGGAAAACATTGGGAAACACTACAAAACTGGATGGGCTGATGCTGTTATTCATGTTCTCAGCTAGCTAATCTCCCAGTATAGATACTGGTGTTTGTTTAACACTGACCAAAGACGTGAAGCACTTCACAAGACAAATCCTGCATCTCCAGCAGAACAGTTTTCTTCTTCCTCTGTGAAGAATAGCTTCTTTATGCAGTAAGTCACTGAATTTCTTGCTGCTTTATCTCACTTCAGTCACTTGTTCTTCCCTCTCCATCCTGGCCAGGGTGAGAGGCAGCACACTTAAAGCCCTTCAGAGCTCAGCTCGCCAAGGGGCTTTCAAGAGCTGTGGGTGGCTTTCAGCTCTCATGAAAACAAAGGGAAGCTGAGACTGCTTGAGGCTTGGCAAAGGATCAGGCTGTGATTGATTGGCATCTCTGAACTCTCTGTGTTTATGGGGCTACCTAAGAGACAAAACAATCAGGAATTTTCATTTCCTCCTCCTCCTCTGCTCTGCCTAGGTAGAGAAGGCCACACTTTCCCTGCTAGTTAGTTTAGCTGTTTTTTGAGTATCTGGTACAAGGACAATAAAGTGTTTGCACAGCTGAACTTCTGCAGTGTGGGACACAGGCAACCACCCTCCTGTGTGGCCTTTGTGCATGAAAGCTCTTTCTGCACCATCAGGGGAAAATCATGTTTTTAACACTACTGCTGCAAACAGAAAAGCCAAAGTGTTTATTCCCTTTGTCACTTCACATTCCACCTTATTGCTTCAGTGAATTAGTGGAAATAATCCAAAAGTAAAGCACTTACAGGTAAATGTGATGAAGCCAAGGACAGGACCCTACTGACTTGTTTAGAGCCAAGGGTTCCTCCTGCATTTAAACCTAGTATTTTAAATCTGTTCTCTGGTTTATGTTGCAGATTCTTGTGATGTATCCTGAACACAAAGAATTTAAAATTTTAAAGTACTTCTATAATCACACCATGTGAGAAGGGAAGCTAAAAGCTGTTAAACTGTTTTATGGTTTTTATGGCGCTTTATATAGTTTATGGTTCTACTGCTTTTAACATGTTTGTTATTTTAATGGTATGAGTTAATAACGAAACTGTGTCAGTTTCACAAGCTGCAATTAATCCCTTCAGCCAACAGCAGGTACCAAAACAGGGTCTTGCTGATGCAGAGGAGGCACTCAGAACAGTTTGGGAGGTGACTTGGGAACTCTACTGACTAGACAAGCTTGTGGTCTTGGTTAGAAGTGTAGCTCTAACTTTCAAAAGAACCTGAGGTCTGTAACAACTCTCAGGGGGCTAAAGCACAAGAAGGAAATCCTGCTGAATGGTCTAATAGAGGTCACACCTTGTGAGATTGGATACTGGGGTTCTGCCTACTTCATCATATCTTGGTCTAATAATTGACTGAAATGTAGGCAAACCACCTGAGGACAGAATTCCAGGCTCCTCCTGCCTCTTCTCCTAGATCCATATGTGTGAGTGATCCTGCAGAGCATTAAGGGTACCCATCCTCATGTTGAGACCTTTCACTAGATAAAGAAAACTTTCTTCAGGGGCAGAGTCTGCAACTTCAATTCCCCAGAGGCTAAGTCAAGCTCTGACTTCTAGAGCCGAGGAGTACCCCAAGGAGCCTGGCAAACCACAGTCTCCATGATAACATAGGTATCAACAGCTGAATCATTGCTGGGTGTTCATGTCAGTGTGACTTAAGCAAAGGGGTGTAAGGATGGTTTTCATCAGGGCACATCAATGCTGGAGTGTTCTCAGCACCTCAGCTCACTGCTGTCATGAACACAGGCACCCAGAACTGAAGTTGCAACTCGAGGCCTCAAAATGCTATTTCATGTATCTCCTTAGGAGATCATTAGGTGGTCAGGACCTAATCATCAGGAGATTTTAAGTATCTCAGGGAAATGTTTATCAAAGGTTCACTTTGGCCTGGGGGGGATGATCCCCCTGGTTGCTCTGTGGGCAGTGGGGGGCAGCAGGAACCTGCAGTTCAGTCCAACCCACCCATGCCACAGCTCGTGGCCAGACCCATGGTCGGTGCCTTCCCCTGTCTGCCATGGGCTGCCACGGCTCTCAGCTCCACCAAGTCACAGCTGCCCTTTGGAAATCCCTGCAAAGATTATTTTTGGCAATTATCTGAGAATCCAGAACTTGACTTTGGAAAGGCAGTTTAGACACTGTTAAAGATGCTTTGGAGGAAGGTCTGGGGAGGCAAGCTTTGCTCAGAGCTGGCATGCCCAGCAGCCCATCTCCCTCATCAATGACTTAGGCCTCTTCAGAAATGAAGGATACCATAGCTGAGCTCTGTCCACACTTCCCTCTTCAGCTCAGCAACACACAGGATTGCATCAGACAGTTCTTCTTATTCATCCCTATTTTCCCATATGATCTCTGCAGACCAATCAGAAACAGTTCACTAAACAAAGATAAGAAATATCCCAGAGAACTTTAAGAAATTACTCCTTATCACCCTCCTGAAGATAGGCTCAATGGTCAAGGCCACAGTTAAATCTTCCTTTTCTTGTAAAAGTTAACTAAAGTTAGTTATTAAAGTGCTGGCAGTATTTAGGGAGGTTCTGAAGTGAAGAAGAGCACAAGGTACCTGCACTGCCTGTGAAAATTTCAGGGGCATCTTTATCCAAAAAATCTTGGTGTTGTTTCTTCTGAAGAGCTTCCTGGAACATATACCAGGTACAATTTAAAATTGTCATTTTAGGTATGGGATATGTGAAGTGATGCTTATAAATGAAATGCTTCTAGTCATGTGTTTTATTTTTTTTAAATGTAAAAGTTTCCTTTGTGGAATTTTCTTGTGTTTTTCAGTTGTTTATATTGCAGAGAAGTTCAATTTGTGAGTGATATACATAGATTTAAAAGTGAGATGGACCATGTTAATATTTAATTATTCAATTAAAATTACATATTTTTTGTGTAGTTCTTAGTCAATATTTAGGATAAATTAGTAAAGGAAAAAAAAATCCTTTTGTTAATCCTCTCAACAAAATGGGACACATGAAAATACACATTTCCAAGATTTCACAGAGCTGAGGGATTAGCAGTGGAGTTGGAGATTTTTACGTGTGAGAAATGCCAGTGCTGTTAGTTGCTGACCATGAGAACAGGATCAGAGGCTGTATGTTTTAAAACTGAACCAGAATGTTGTCTCTGGAGTTCTGTTTCAGATCTAGTCTAGGTCAATAGTGACTGATAATTGTTACCACTCAATAGCTGTGCAGTGTGAGCTTGGTCCATGCTGACACATTGCAGAAGTCATCAGAAAAATTGGTCTTGTCCCCCAGGGAGCCCAAGGCACTCTAGAGAGCAGTGTGGGTTATGGGAGTACAGATTTCTCTTTTAAGGAATTTGTGAAGGACATTGGTCTTCACCATGCTGGTACTTTTCACAATATCCTCCTTTTCTTTAAAATATCTAAAGTAAGTAATGTCTGATAAAAACCCTCCCTATACTGAGGGCATCCCATCTTTTTAAAGATATATGGGAAGGAGATGAGAGTGAGCAAGAGGAAGGCAATACTGGCTGCACTTGTGGTATCTGGCAGCTGCTGACAGAGCCTTGGGAGGGGGAATGAGACAGGAGAAGCTTGCCTAGCAGCAGTGGTCATCTATCTGAAGCAAAGTAGCTCCCTGTGGTCCTGCTTACCTGCCAGGGAGCAGGCTGAAGGCACCTTCCACTGCCCTGCAGGTGCTTGGGCTGGCTTGGTTAAACCTCAGTGAAGCACAGCACTGTGGTTTTTAATGCAGACTTCAGCTTGGCAGGGCTCCTGGTCTCCCCTGCAGCTCTAAGCCATCAGCCCCCAAGGCAGTCTGTAAATTGGGGGGGCATTCAGGAGGTAAAAAACACATGCAAAGCACTTACACCTTCAATAAGACCAGCACTAATAAACCAAAGGATGTTTAGAGAGTTGTACAGAAGATATTGTATGCTCCCTGAGATTGGGGCAGTAAATTTGGCCTGAAGAAAGAAGAATGGCTGGGCAAGGGACAGGAGGGACAACTGAACTACTCTCAAAAGCTTCAGCAGCTACAGCACTGAGGAAAATCTGAAATGAAAGAGTCACCCATACACTTCTTTTATTTTTATGGCTTATGAAATTTTCAAAGGGTACAAATAGTACATCTTGTGCCCTACAATGTAATGGCAAAACTATTCCACAGGACTTTCAGCAATATCCCTCTTTGTGACATGAAGTCTAAAAGGCAGATACCCAGACTAAGAAACAGAGCAATTTAAAAACCTTTAATAGATAAAACAACTTCTTGCAAATCTCAGTAACCAGGATTTATCAGGGAATAAACTGAACTAACAAATTTTTTTCATTGAAATTTTATCAGCCTCTGTTTTGGAGCTCTGATCCCAACAGAGGGAGGGACACAGTGTAAAATTACAGATCAGAGTATTATTTTAACTGGCTTTGGATCGATGTTTTGAATGAGCTTAGAGTTTGAGCATTTGCCTGCTAGAATTATTGCCTGCCAGTTTTTGGAAAAAAGAGTAAAAATGTTTAACCCATTGCCAGAATAGTGAATCCTTTGTGCAAGAATAGTATGTCAACAAAATATCTAAGATGTTTGTTGACATTGTTTGGACTTCTACACGTCTATGAATTTCCACAGAAAGAACAACAAGGAAACTAAAAATGAAATCATTTCAAGTAGGTCAATAATAGGCTCTGAGCTGTAGCAAATTTCAAGATGGGATTCACATTTTAATGCCAAAATTGCCATGGATTAAAAGCTTTTCATATGTTCATAACTATGCAAACAGCTTTGTGCCACATTAAAATCTGTGCTGTGATATCTCCAAATGTTGAGTACTCCCAGGTCTGAATTAGAAATGCATGTAGGGTATTTCAGCAAGAGTCAGATGTTAGATATGGGCAAGGAACTGGTGCTGGTCAGGCATCTGTCAAGAGACCACCAGCCAGCACCAAGGCACCATGGAGCATTTTCATTAAGGGAGAGAAAATAAATTGAAAAAACTCTATTATCAGTGTCCCAAAAGACTACTTGCTTCCTACAGCACATCTTAATCTCTGAGTCAAAACAAAATAGAACAGGATCGAACAGATTAGTTCCAGTTGGCAGGATCTTACAGTGATCATCTAGTCCAACTGTTGCTACAAAGAGCAAGTTCCACAGCTTCTGTCTGGGACTAACCCTATATTAAACATTTAACGGTGGCTTCAACTGAGAGGAATATTTTTAGACAGTACAGGTTTAAGGTGAATTTAATGTGGGAAGAATGTGTGGCATAATGGGAAATGTAACAGCACAGTGAGCAGCACAATGATGGCATCAATTAATTGCTGCAAAATACCCAGGGTATTGACTGAAGTGAGTGATGAGCAGATTCATTCTCATGTATAATGTGGGCTCCAGGGGTCATTTCTAGAGTGACCCAGGACAGTTTCTCTTCAGCACAAACATGCAAATCTGGGGTGGGACAAGGCAGAAAATAGCATTCAGGTGAGACATTGCAACAACTGTTTGTGAACATGAAGCAGAGGAGAAGCAGTCCAGACAGTTAGTGGAAATAAATCTTACAAATAACAAGCAGCAATATTATGCTTTTTTACTCCTGAGCCTGATCTCCTTGTCACACAAATCCAGCCCAATACCTTCAGCCTTTTCTCTGAATCCAAGAGAGGATGGCTGAGCCCTGCCTGGGCTCTGTCTTTCCCCTCATGTGTGGGTTACAGTGAGCTCCCTGCCCTCCCAGCAGTGCCACAAAGAGAAACTGCTTGGGATCTGCTTGTTTGTTCTTTAGGAAATTAATTTCCTTTGAGGGAGGAAGTTTTTGATTGTACGCGGCTGAGTGAGAGATAAATTAACTCAGAAACCATCTTGTCCACTTTTTGGCTGCATCTTTAGAAAGAAATACTTCATGCTCCAGTGAAACACTGCTCTGCAGTGGGAGGAGGAGCAGGGCAGGAGATCACCTTGGCAAAGTGAAGCGGGTGTCTCAACCATCCCTCTTTTGATCTTCAAAGGTGGTAACGCTCAGTTTGGAGCTCACTCAGCTATGCTATGGCTACCCACAGTACATAAGGAGCTAACCCTGTTCTTCATTTCAGGTTTTTAAGTGCCTGGAGCAGAGAGGAGCAGACACAAGTAACTATCCTATCCTGACATTTCAGGAGAAATGGTTGAACCTGTGGGTAACCATTATGTTATAGCCAGACCTGTATACTCGGAGAAAACATTCAATGAAGAGCATGAGAAATTGCACAGATACCATAAAACCTTTTGGGATCACCTGAAACTCTATTTTAGGTAAGAAGATTTTTTTTTTTCAAATTAGATCTAATAAACAGTTTTGACTGCTCTTGCACTCCATCTTGACAGTGTCCATCTCCCATTCCAACATAGCAAGTGAAAATTCATTAACTAAATTCAATGTCAGATTTTTCTAATGGATTTTGACTGCTGTTACCCTTAGAAGTCTTCCTACATCTGTATCTAAGGTAGCTTCTCTTTTTCTGGGCCCTCAGCAGCACAGACTCTAGGAAGACCTTACTGAACCCTTTCAGTACTTAAAGGGGTCTTATAAGAAAGACATACTCAGGCTTTTTACCATGACCTATTGCAGCATGGGATGACATGGTAAAAAGATGGGACATGGGATCATGATTTTAAACTAAAAGAAAGTATATTTGGACTGGATATCAAGAATAATTTTTTTATGATGAGGGTGGTGAGGTACTGGCACAGGTTGCCCAGAGACATGGTGGATCCCCTCTCCCTGGAAATGTTTAAGTTTTGATTGGACAGGGCTTTGAGAAACCTGACTCAGTGGGTGGCATGCCTGCTTATTGGGGTGGGGGTTTGGATTAGATGGCCACAGAGGCTCCTTTCCAACCCAAGCCATTCTAGGGTTCTATGGGAATTTGGTTTGGAAAGGACCTCTGAAGGCCTCTGGATATACCTTGAAGCACAGATGGCAGTGCAGGTTGATCAGGGCTGTGATTGATCAGGGTGAGATTTTGACTTCTGGCATCCAGAACCTGAATCCTTCCCCTTTCCTCACCTCTCTGAAACAGGCTGCAATTCAGCCAAGCTGTTCACTGACAAAATTTTCTTCCCTTGTGCCTTTGCAGCTGCTCCCCACAAAGGGCCAAAAAAATTGCTTTGCGTTTGTTTCCAGTCGTTTCGTGGCTGCCAGCGTACCACTTCAGAGAGTGGGTCCTGAGTGACATCATCTCTGGCATCAACACAGGGCTGGTGGCTGTGCTGCAAGGTACCTGGGGGAAATGTGTGTCCTGACACAGCCTGCTAAGCCAGCTGCTAAGGCCCTGCTGGCTTCGGCCTGCAACACACACATCACCTTCCCTGGGCCTCTGTCTTTGCAGGCCTGGCCTTTGCTTTGCTGGTGAATGTCCCCCCCAGTTATGGACTCTATGCAGCATTCTTCCCTGTCCTGGTCTATTTTATCTTTGGCACATCGAGACATATCTCAGTGGGTAAGTTCAGGCACACCACCTACCCTCCTCACTGATGAAGAGCTACATGCTGCCTCTTCAGATCTTTTAACCAAGTGCCTTGTGCTGCTCAGGTCCCTTCCCTGTCCTGAGCCTCATGGTGGGAGGAGTCGTCACCAGGCTGGTCCCCGATGACAGCACTGGAAATGGCAATTCCACAAATATCTCAGCAATAAATGATGAGAGGGTGATGGTGGCTGCATCTGTAACCTTCCTTTCTGGGGTTGTTCAGGTTGGTAAATGTATGTGTGTATGCACACCTGTGTGAATAGATGGAGGGTGGCCTGACCTTCCTCTCTGGTTTCTGCTGTTGTAGTCACCAAAGTAATCCTCTTCCACTTCCCATGGAGCTGACCCTGGCTCACTATTAGGAGACATCTCTTCCCTCCAGTGACCAGGCACTCACATGTGCTGTGAAACCCTTGGTTTTGCTCAGGCCTGAGCCCACAGCCTACACAGCTACAACCTACACCTACAGCAAAAAACAATCTACTGGATAGGAAAAAAATAGCTGTGAAAGTAATGTGTATGATGCAGATGCACCAAGGGTATTAAAAGCTCTGCCTTGCAATAGTAAAATATTTGGATTTGTTTTTTAAAAAAACCCACTTATCCTTACTCCCTAATAAAGAATTCCTATAGTTCCTCCTTTCCTAACATACTAATATATTTGCAGCTTTGTGAAACACTTGTATCATGTGAAAATATAGGAACTGGAAACCCTAGAAATAAAGATGTATATTTTAGCTGTAAAATAAAAAGAATGGGTTTTCACTACTGCAGCAGTTACTCATACTAGTAGTGTGCCCTCTGTTGCTATATATCAACTTTTGTTGCAAGTCTGGTGATGGTACATTCCTTAATCTCTGGATGGATGGGATTAGGTGAAAATCTTTACTTTCATTAAATATGACTGTCTTTCTTTCAAAGATTGCTTAAAAACACAAATTAAGCCCACTGACATATGCTAATTTTGTGTTTCAGTTGCTTCTGGGAATTTTCCAGTTTGGATTCATCGTTATTTATCTGTCACAATCATTAATCAGTGGTTTCACAACTGCTGCAGCTATCCATGTGTTGGTATCTCAACTGAAATTCATGTTTCAGTTACCTGTCCCCGGATTTAATATACCATTTGGCATCATCTATGTAAGTGCTAGGTGCTCATTATTTGCTAATGCTATTGATGTACCTGGGATATATTTCTGACTGTGTATCACAAGGCAGTAATAACAACTCAGCAAAAAAAAATGCAAAGCAGGAGGAAAAACAAGAGAAAAATGAGAATATGTTATTAGTATTTAGGCAATCTTTACATTTATTACCAAGCACTAAGTTACACCCTATTAGGATAATTAGATAATATTTACTATTTTGTGTTGGCGTACTTCAATTAAGCACTCAACTCTGCCTTAAGGATTTAATTATTCATTTTTACTGGGCTGATATTATACATATTTAATTTGCATATGACTCTGTGAGGGCTGTTGGATGAGAAAGGAGGGACAAGAAGAACAGGAAGGAAGGAATGGAGAAAGGCACCTGCCCAGCAATGCCATTGCCCACATTTCCTATCACGGACTTGCCTGTTGTTTCAGCCCTCCCTCAGGGGCAAATGTGGAGGAGAGGATCACAAGTTAGTGGCAAAGGAAAAGGTCTTTTGCAGATGCTTCTATCATTTGGCAGAGGCACATGCATAGCAGTCCACATCATCCCACAGGGCATAAATCCTGAACAGCATAATCCTTAGAGCTGCCCAGATACAAGGTCCTTCCGGAAGGAATAGTGCTACTGTGCCAGGGCACAAGTGTTTTTAAAGCACCACATGTCTCTTCCTGATCCTGCAGACTCTGGAGAGCATTTTCAGCCAGATCACAAAAGCAAACGTTGCTGACCTTGTTACATCACTGATTGTCTTGCTTATCGTGTTCGTGGTAAAAGAAATGAACGATCGATACAAGGAAAAGTTACCGGCTCCCATCCCAATCGAACTCCTTGTGGTGAGTCACTTCCTTTGATTTTGCAATTGCTCCATATTATGACATGGGAAGCAGAGTTTTAACTATTTCTTCTCCTCTTATCCACTAAATGATGCATTATCATTTTACCCATAAAGAAAAAATTGCAGCATTCAGGAGCTATTGTGAGATGTTTTACTTCCACATAGCTGTTCTTAACTGACATATCTGTGATGTTATAAACTATGATTTTTTTCCTTGGACAGTACTGGCTCTGACACCAGCCAGCTGCAGTCTCACAGCTGAGGCCCCTCTGCACCATACCTGCAAGCAGTCACTGAAATCCTAGATATCTATGGCCACACACAAAATTATTTTGCCCTCCAGAAATAGAAGGTGTTGCCCACTCTGAGCAGCAGAGGGGTGGAGGAAGCTTCACATGGGCAGCAAGCCCCTAAAATCCTGGAGGGTGTTGTATAAACTCAAGCAGCACTTGTTTTCCTCCAGAATCATTACAGCACCTTGTTAGAACATACCTGGTTTACTGGGTGGGATGATCTCTGTTGTTAGTAAAATATTCTGTTACAATCTGTGTGATTTGTGAATGTAAACCCACACCTGTAAGGTCATTCAGGAATGAAATCTGAAGGAATGTGAAAACTTGGGGCATAATTCTGCACTAGTGATGAGGCTGGACAGTGTGTAAGAGAAGGAAGGTAATTGTGTTTAATAGATTCTTCACACTCTTGCTTTAATGTGCCTAATGGAGGTGTGCTTTATTATCTTTCAGACAATCTTAGCAGCACTGATTTCCCATTTTGTCAACTTTGAAGAAAAATTTGATGTCGCTGTCGTTGGAAAACTAGAGGAAGGGTAAGTGACTTACAATTCACCAGTGGAGCAAGACGTTCTCTTTAGTTCGGCAGTGTTGAACGAGTTCAGCTATGTTTCTGATTAAAATTATCTGCTTCATCTTCTTCAGTAGGTAAATAAACATTTTTCTCTCAATGATATGATACACTTTCAGTACACAAAAGTTACACTTAGAGCACATCTCCTACTTATCAAGGAGTACACTGAGACATGAAATAATTGTGTACTTCACTTTCTGAGATAGCTGGTGAGCAGGAGGTTGATGTTTGTGCTTTTAATTGAACTACTCACTCCTGAACTCCTCCATTTCCCTCACAGCGCATGCACACTTCATCAGCCACCACCAACCCTGGGAAGCTGCCAGGACCCTGCACAATTCTCCTGTCTGGTCCCATGACCAGCCATCAGCATCTCTTCAGCGCCATTATCCTCCAGAGGCCTCAATATCTGCCCATCCAGAGCTATATCCCCATAAAGATTATTTCTCCACATATAGAATATTTAGCCTTCATCTGGCTATGCCAGAATTTTGGCATAAAGAATCAGGTGGCACATGTCAAGTTAAAAAGAGGGAGGAAGACATTTGCTAGGACAGCAGAGTGAGTCTGGGGTGGTCTCTGTAGCCCCAGGGGTGTTAGTAGGTGAAGCTTGCAGAGCAACAGCTATTTCTGCTCATGAGTCTCCTTTCTTCAGACTTCAGTTCACTGGAAAAAAAAAGAAGGGGAAAAAAGAAGTTCAGAAAGGAATTCTCCCTAGAATCTGCAAAAGACCCTTAGGCATCTCCTTCATGAGTTGAGTTTTTTGTCTTTCAGGTTTCATGCACCTGTTGCACCTGATGTAGGCATCCTCCAGAGCTGTATTGGTGATGCCATCTCCATCGCAATCGTTGGGTTTGCAGTTGCCTTCTCCGTGGCTAAAGTGTATTCCATCAAGCATGACTACCCAATAGATGGCAACCAGGTGGGCAATAACACAGAGATCAAGATACTGCATTTATCAATGGGAAATAAGTAATTTTAGGAAAGCTTTGCCTTGTGAATAACTGTCACAAAGCAGCTCTTAAAAACAATCTCTTCTATTTTTATTTCAGGAGCTAATTGCTTTTGGGCTGGGTAATATAGTTGGTGGATCATTCAAGGGATTTGCCTCCAGCACTGCTCTGTCAAGATCAGGTGTGCAGGAGAGCACAGGAGGCAAAACACAGGTACAAAAGACAACAAGTCATGATGGCATTTAATGAAAGACAGCTCTTTTTTCCTAGCTAACCATCATGCCTGTGGGCACTTATTTATTGTGGAATTGTTCTCTCATGCAGATTGCTGGCATTATCTCATCTGTCATTGTTTTGGTTGTGATCTTGGCCATTGGGTTTCTCCTGGCACCATTACAGAAGGTATTCACTCATTTCATCTAATGCTTCCTCCTGCTTCCCAAAGACAGGGCTAATCTCTGAGCACACTGAGTGTTCGTAGACTTCAGTGGGAGCCAAAAAGGTTTGAAAAGCTCAGTTCTTCTTCCCATGTTATGCCAGAAAGGACCCCTACATCTGGTCCTTCAAAGGGAACACAAGTACCCAAACACCAAAAACCAACTTTCAGGTGCCAAAAATAGGTGAGATTTACAGCCTCAGTGAGACACCTGCACTGAACTGTAGTGCAGTGTTGGATGTTCCAACAGCAGTATGCACTGGGAGCAGAGCAGCTCCCTGGCCTTTCAGCTGCACTTTGGCCCTATTTGTATGATCTTTTAATTCCTAATGTTTTACATTTTCTTTGCTTACTTAAACAAGGAACATGTGTTTTGGTCTTTTTAACAGTCAGTCCTTGCATCTTTGGCTCTTGGCAATTTGAAAGGAATGCTCATGCAGTTCAAGGAAATAGGCATCCTCTGGAGAAAGGACAAGTATGACTGTGTAAGTTGAGTTTCACAAGCACCAGAAGTTAAATGCTCTGAAAAAGTAATCTATCATACAAATGTTCTTTTTTTTATCCCAGTTTCACTTCACTAAACAGAAAGTACAAAATTTTCATGCCTTTTTTACTTGTATATCCCTTCTTAATGTTTTCCATTTTGTTCCATTTATTTGGAGTCGATCCTCACTCTTAACTTCATTTTCATCCATTTCATCAAAATCTGTTAAAATAGTGCATTATATAAAATCAAATAGAGAAGACAGTTACAGAAAATGCCTAAATGACAGAAAATATCCAAGTATCTACTGCATTGACTAAGCATTCAGGGACATTTCTCACAATCACACAATGTGTCATATGGAAGATACACAGCAACAAACAAATTAAAACTGGGACTTGAAGGGTCTACTCCAAATGGTAAAGCTTGTGGCTAGAGGGCAGACTCGTTACCTCTCAGAAAATTTAGGCTCACAAATTGTCCCAGGCTTCAGTTTTCCCAGCTATCAAACAGTTATCTGCCCCATGAAAATACTTTGAACTCTGTGACTAAAAGTTATTCAGCATTATCTAGTAATTTATCAGTCGTGTACACTCACAGGACCTATATTTGCGCATTTACAACTCTCAACTTTAGCAGATTTCTGATTCACTTCTAATCTTGCCTTTCTGCTGGATTTCCATTAGGTTCTTGACATGTTTATAATGTTGCCATCCACTGTGTCCTTACAGGTTATATGGGTGGTGACTTTCTTAGCTGCCATCTTTCTTGGCCTGGACATTGGACTAGCAACAGCTGTGGCATTCCAGCTGCTGACTGTGGTGATCCGCTCCCAGATGTGAGTACTAGTTCAAGGCAATGGTATCCCAGGGCCTCCTGTTATATAAGTTTTCTCCCTCTGTACAGGGAAGGGTAACAGCCCTGTCTGTGCTTTGGTCTGTCCAGAAACCGTGCATGGAAAAATAATTTACAGGCATAAAACCTTTGGATGTGGGGCTTGCCTCAGCGTGCCACTCTATCTGAGATGGTTTCATTTGATCCTTGGCATCTTCCAAGTTTCAATGTGGGACACAAATAATTGTGTGTGTGTTTGTTCACAGTCCAAGCTGCACTGTTTTGGCCAATGTTGGGAGAAGTAACATCTACAGAAACAGGAAGGATTACACTGATGTAAGAAATGTCTCATTTCTTTTACCACCTGCTACACTTGTGCTTCTATAGCAGACATTGCCACTGACACTTTTCTTCATTTTACAGATCTATGAGCCAGAGGGAGTGAAGATTTTCAGATGCTCCTCTCCAATCTTCTTTGCTAATATTGAATTTTTCAGAGAGAAACTCATCACTGCTGTAAGTGTCTGGGGCTGTTCTGAACATATGAATTGTGTGACACTTTAAGGTGGATACAGTTTCCCAATAATTACTATATATGCAGTTATTCCACAGTTCAAGGGTGAACTTTCTTTATACTGTTACCACTACTGTAATATAACATGTATGCACACACCTCTGAGAAAGAGAACTGCCTGTCTCATGCTGAACTTACACCATTGCAATGTCTATACCATACATATACCATAACAATACATATTTCAAGAACAAAGGAGTGTAAACATAGATAATATAAAGGAAAATTTATTTTATTTTATTCTCTTTGCTCTTGTACTATTTACACAGAATACGTTCTAGCTTACTCATCTTGCCCCAAGAATGTAACCACAACAGTCAGAAGAATGCCAAATGGAATCATCCTCTCAAAGAGGCCTTAACATCTTTCATAACAAACTGGTGAATGCAGCCAGTGTTTCCATAGCCAGCACAGAGATGCAGGACCCTGAGCCCCCACTGTGTGAATGAGGCTCACCATCCCCAGCCCAAACACAACTTGCACCATAACCTCCCCTTCCTGCTGCTCTTAGTGGGGAGTTGATAAGCAGTGACTCCCCTGAGCACTCGTAATGAGCAGTTTGCTCTTCACATGAGGGACTGAAACTGGCAGAGGAATGAGGGAATCTGACATGTTTGGTTCTCCATGTGCTTGGCTTTCACCTCAGAAGAGCCTGAAGCTTTTTTTCTGAGTGCAGATGTTCACACCACTCTTTCTCTACAAATACAGATACTTCTAACACCTTTCTCCTCTACACACTAGATGGATGAGGCAGAAGACTTGCAGGAATTTAGTATTTTAGCCTAATTTTCTTATTAGCCTAATTTACCTGCCATCTAATTCTTTAAAACCAGCTCAGCGTTTCAAGAGACATATGCAGGCAACATGATAAAATCTGGCTTTCTTCTTCAGGAAAAAGAGTGGGTGAATGACCCACGCTGCAGTCAGGAGGCACAAAGCAGATACAAATCATGAGCTTTCAGATCTTGGCCACCCCATAATGCAGATGAGTAGGAGATGGCAGCACTGTGCCAGCCTGCTGGAGCTGCTGGCCTGTGCACAGCACTGTCACTGCTATAATGCTCTCCATGCTGGTGTCCTAAAGCAGTACAGATAGCCCTGCCTCATTTGCAGCCATTCCCATCGACATCCTTCCAACCTGGAATGAGCTCTTGCTAGAATTTGTGAAAAGTGGTAGACAACATCAAGTTCAAACTATGGTCATCATGACTGTAACAAAAACCTTATTAGATGCTTTGTCCTTCCCCTGGTGTCACAGAGGTGGTTTTTTGTTTAATTATTCAAAGTGCTGGTTTTGCAGGTTGGCTTCAACCCACTGAGAGTCCTGAGGAAACGCAATAAAGCTCTGAGAAAGATTAGGAAGATGCTGAAGAAAGGAGAGCTGCAAGTGACACCGGTATGTCAGGCAATCCCCTGGGGTGAGGGGGGAGTTAAGCAACCAAGCTCCCTGTTTTACATGGCAAAGAAGGACCTCATAGCCTTCCTTCTTAATTAGATACACTATTCCCCAAGTTGCCACTTCATGACATAAACACATTTTAAAACCAAGATTTTAAATGGCTCTCACAGTTAGAGACCTACAGATTTACCATGGGCAGAGCTTCTGCATGTCCACTGGAGCTTTGTTTGACAATAAATAGCAGGATCAGATCCCACAGAAGTGAATATCTTTCTGCATTAATGGTAGGATAAAGCTAGTTTTCTCCCAGCTCAAATCCTGCATGCCTTTTGTTGCCTTGTTCCAAAATTACTGAATTAAAATGTGTCTGGCAACCGGCTTCAGGAAACAATAAAAAGCCATCATCAAGTGATTATGATGATGATTAAATAATTTCCATATTTCTCCAGACAAGGGAGAGACAGAACTTTCCAGGTGGGTCCTGCTCTGTCTCATGGGAAGATCAGTTGTGTGTTGCCATTACTCTTGCCCTTGTGTGAGAAGTACCACTATGCTGGCTGGGTATTGAAGAAGAGAACTAATTAGGACATTTTTCTATGTCAACACAGAAGGGCTTGATTTGCATGGCTAACTCTACATATGAGTCAGAGGAAGAGTTGGACAACAACAAGATAGAGGAGCTGGACCAGCCCGCCATCATGACAGACTTGCCCATTCGGATCAACTGGAGCACTGACCTCCCCCCTGGCATCAGCGTGCCCCAGATCAACCTCCACAGCATCATTCTGGATTTCTCATCCGTGTCCTTCCTTGATTTTTCTGCCATGACAGTCCTCCGAAAGGTAATCACAATTCACAAGACAAACAGTGATCATATGAGAGAAAATCTTACAAATGCAATTACACTTGAGGGATACACATGAGCGAAGGGATGGTGTCCAGAGGGACCTGGACAGGATTGGGCCCACCTGAACCTCATGAAGTTCAACAAAGCCAAGTGCAAGGTGCTGCAGGTGGATCAGGGCAATGCCCAGTATTGATACAGACTGGGGAATCAATGGATTGAGAACAGTCCTTCAGAGGAGGAGATGGGGATACTGATGGATGAAAAGTTGGACATGACCTGGCAATGTGCACTCACAGGCCAGAAAGCCAATCATATCCTGGGATGCATAAAAAGAAGTGTGACCAGCAGGTGATTCTTCCCCAGTCTCATGAGAGATTCTACTCCTCTCTCATGAGACCTCACCTGGGGTAGGTGACCACCTGTGGGGTCACCAACACAGGAAGGACATGGACATCTTAGAACAGGTCCAGACAAGAACCATGGAAAGGACCAGAGGGCTGGAGCATCTCTCCTGTGAGGAGAGGCTGAGAGAGTTGTTCAGCCTAGAGAGGAGAAGGCTATGAAGGCTGTACCATTAAGTATGGCCTTTCCATACTCTATGGGAGCCTATGAAAAAGCATGGAGAGGGACTTTTTACAGCGGTATACAGTGACAGGACAAGAGGCAATGGCTTTAAAGGGAAAGAGGGCAGGTCCAGATTAGAAGAAATCTTTTATTGTGAGGGTGGTGAAACACTGGAACAGGTTGCCCAGAGAAGCTATGGATGCTCCATCCCTGAAACTGTTCAATGGCAAGTTGGATGATGCTCTGAGCAACCTGCTCCAGTGTAAAGTGTCCTTGTCCAGGGCAGGGTTTGGAACAAGATGGTCTTTAAGTCCCTTCCAACCAAAATCATTCGATGATTCTTTTCTGTGTTTGTAGTCTGCTTCTTAAAGGCATTGCTACAGGGACTAAAGGCCAGTGGCAAACCTTGAGTTTATGTAAATTTGAATGTGCATTTTCTATAGAAAAAGTTTAGGAAATAGTTTAAATAGTCAATATAAATTGTCTTGGAATTAAAGTGTTGGCTGTGGTACCCTTTCTTCACCTGGTAAGATTTTGGGAATCTTTGCAGAAATGTAGATATGAAATATAGCTTTGAACACCCAGCTGGAGTTGGAACATTGGATTTCTGCTCCTGCTTTTGCTTGCTCAGATGACCTTGAACAAAGCAAAAGGTACAACATTTTCAATAGCAGCAGCTGCAGTTAACTGTCTGGAGACACAGATCCATAGGACCTAAAGACCCACCATGACAGTGGGAATTCTAGTTCTGCTCAATTTCCCAGTTACAAAAATCTCCCCCAGAAGATTGTGAAGTGATTTTTTTTTAGTTTCATCATGTATCATGTAGAGACAACAAAGCCATACAACTTATGAAAGATCACCTACTTCTCTGTGAGCTAAACCTTTTCAATACTGCCTCTTTTCAAAAGGCTTGGCCACCCCTGTCTGCAGCCATGTGAAGAGATTGTCCTGCCTCTATGTGCAACAGAGTTTGAGTCTAGATCCACTTACCATCATAGATCTTAAAATCATAGAGTGGTTGGTATATTTGCTGTGGCTAATCACTATAGTGGCAATCAGCAAGCCCAGCAGAATCTAAATGGTGCCTCCTTCTGGTTTAACAGACTTTGAAAGAGTTTGTCCGGCTCGACATTGACATTTACATTGCTGGGGCGTACGGTGAGTACTGGCCTTTGCTTTGGCATCACCACAGATGCCTCTTCCCACTGCCTCCCCTGCTGACCACTGAGTATGGCTGTGAAGGATCACCCAGTTTTACCTTCCAGTCTTGGATAGCAAACAGGTCCCACTAAATGGGAAATTGTCCTTTCCCTGCTGTTCCCAAAAGGCTGGGACCATGTGTGATGGCTCCTTTTGCCTATGGC
Source organism: Agelaius phoeniceus (assembly GCF_051311805.1). Taxonomy (NCBI): domain Eukaryota; kingdom Metazoa; phylum Chordata; class Aves; order Passeriformes; family Icteridae; genus Agelaius; species Agelaius phoeniceus. The sequence goes on from NC_135269.1 coordinate 59,152,426, forward strand.
CACTGCTGTGTTGTACAGCTCTGGGCTGCTGGACCCACCATCATGCACCCTGGGCTGGGCATTGAATAAGAAAAGGGGCTCAAATTCCTTCCTGCCTGGCATAGAGCAGGGAACTACTGATGGGCATTTATGTTCCATCCTCTTGATATCCATAAAGCCATCTGCTTTAATAAATAAAACTGCATTATACCAGCAGCTCCCGTGTTCACTCAGTGGGCATGCTCAGGATACACAATTTCTTCCTTTTTAAGGCCTGCAGGTCATTTGTGCTTTGATTTTGTTCACTCACAGAGGGCCTCCTGGACAAACTGGAGAGAAGTGCATTTTTTGATGAAGAGATTAAGCCATCCATGTTTTTCCTCACCATTCATGATGCAGTTTTACACATTTTGCTGAAGAAGGACATAGCCAACTCCCCCAAATTAAAGCTGGCTGAGGTAACACTACAGTCTTCATCTTTCATTACTTTAGTGTCTTTCCAGTATTGCCAGGCTCCCAGCAGTGCCCTGCACAGCTATAGCTGTGTGTGCTACACTGTCTCTATTTTCAAAATGATAATCATTAAAACTCAGCTGATCTCCAATCAAATTGAAGAACAAGAGTGGCTCCTGATTCAGGTGTGTGGAAAACCATTTGTGAAAGGAGTGAATAATCCCCACTGGTGGCTGGCCTGGCTGTGGACTTCAAGTCATCTCTTTGGGAAGAGCACAGTGCCCATCCACCATGCACCTCTGTGGTCACCCACCCAGCAGAGACTGCTCAATTTGCTGCAGTGGCTCTTGAAAGGCAGACTTTATGCTGCTTGCATATAGGCATTCCAGCCCTGTCTGTCTTCAAAAGGAGCACTAAAGTAGTGTGGATAAATTGTACTGCCAGATGTGGTGATGGCCTTTCTGGGAGTGTTCTTAAATCACGAGCAAGAAAGGATCCTGTGTACAATGAATGTGTTGAAATGTACCAGACCCAGAATGCTGCTCATGTGGAAACTGCCTAATCCCACTTAACTGAGCTGGTCCAGATCTTCTGCACTGACCCAGAGATGCGGTGGAGGTCATAAAAGCCTGACAAGTGAGAGCTTCCTTTCTTCTATGTCAACATCCCAGGCATGTTCCAGAGATTTAAAAATCAAGACCTTCTTTAATGTGAAAAACGATAAACAGAAAAAGAAAAGCAATCCATTTCCTAACCCACAACTTCTTGTGCTTGTTGCAGGAGAAGGGTAGAAGCAGTGACTTTGTCATCATCCCCAGGAACGGACTGCGCAGCCGCGAGTGCACAGTAAGGCTCTGGCCATGGCCCTCCTCCAGCTGTAGACAGTGCAGCCCAAAAGAGCTGCTCATGGCAATGGCTAGCCAGATAACAAAAGCATCTTCACAGCTGAGCTCTTGTGTCAGCCCAGGGCAGAAAGCCACCAGACAGTTTACTGATGGGATTGGCTTAGGGCAAAGCCTTACTGGGGTAAGAGGGATGGAGTCAGCTCTCGAGCCTTGCGGTGTGCACGGAGCAGAGGGGAGGCAGGCAAAGGCTGCCTCACCAGCCTGCCTCACCTGGTATCCTCACCTTCCACCACAGCTCCTCCATGATAAAGCCACTGGTAGAATGGCCCTGTGGCAGAGAAGTCAACATTAGTCCAGTTTATCTAAATGTCTCAGGCAGAAGGGGAGTCTGGAGACAGAGATAAGGACGGGACACATGCAGCCTTCCAGCACAAAGAGAGAAGGGCAGTATCAGCATGGGGCAACCCTGTAAGGAGGAAATGTCAGACCCCAATGCTTTAGGGGATCAAATACTTACACCATTTACCAGATGATACCTACCATGGCTATTCTTTACAGAATGTGGAATTTTTTTTTTTTTTATTCCCTACAGATTCCAACAGAAACAAAATTTTAGACTTAACTTCCTAAGTATAATATCATCCAGCAACACAATGTCAGAGAAGATGAATGTGTGATGAGCATGAAGACAGAAGGATGCTTTTAAATACCTTAAGAAGGATTTACTACATATAGATATGTTCCAGGTTTTGAAATGAGCTTGTTAGTCTTTATGTGTCTCTGTATATATAAATGTATTTATATATAGACATATATATATATTTATATAGAGAGGCTAAAATCACACAGACTTTCTTGTTTCATACCACAGTTTGTAGACAACCTGTACAGTTACTTGAGAATCTATAAATATTTGAAATCTTGTATTGGATACCACAGAATAATAGTTAGGACTGATATTTTATCTTCAGCATGTATATAACTTGAATAAAGTTTTCTTGATGGTTTGTAAGATATTTAGTAGACTGAGTTAAACTTGCTCTCAGCTTACTACCACAAGCATAAGCACAGTGTACATAGTGACTAATGTATCTAATTATGAAGATTGTTCAGGAAAGACACAGGATTTTCAGGTCCAAACAAGATTCATTGATTTGGATTGAGCTTGTGTAAAGTGCACAAGGGAGGATGCATTTATAGTGAACCATTGTATACAGAGAGTGAGCCACCATGGTTTCAGTGACTGTATGTGCATTTGTCCATGCACCACCAGGGTAGCTCACAGTCAGTGAGACCAGCCTGTGACAGACACTGGCCCCAGCAGTTGGCTGGAGGAGCTGTGGGTGTGGAGCTCCAGGTGGGCAGGCTGAATTGCCTGGATCTATGGGCAGACAGGCAGAGGGCTTCAGCTTAAAGAGTCTACTCTGACACACTGCACAACTGCTATCAACCCCTGCTGCAAGTCTAAGGCTTGAAGATGAACTACATCACAACTTTCAAAGAACACCCAATGCCCACAGTGACAGAACTTTTAATTTCTTATAACAAGTGCTAGAGGTATAAAAATCTTCAGCCTAGAGGAAAATGGAACCATTCCTGGAGTCTGAAAGAAACAGCACTCTGAAATCACAAGAGTTTTTAGTTTTCAAAGCCTGGTTATGACTTTCAGTTGAGCTGGGGTAGCCAGAAATGTGCATTTGGACTTGAAGAAGGGCTGAAGGGAAGGAGAAAGTGTTCTGGACTACAGTTTTTATCTTCAGAGTATGCAAGTGTTAAAAACAAAATCTGTTAAATATTTTCATCTTTTTTAAATTATTTTTTTAATCTGGAGTTATCTGATGAGAACCAAGCTGGGAGACAGTATTAAAATTGAGGAGATTTTGAATATAGAAAGAATTAGGTGAGCTTGAAGACAGAAGTAGACAAGTTCAGCTTTCAGGAAACACTCATGCAATTTGAAGATGAATAACAAGCTGTGCTTCTGTGGTGGGTGATCATGTGCCTGACGTGGTGTGGGAGACGTGGCCCTCAGTGGCATCACAGAGATGCTGCTTCCTGCAGACACCAGAGGGAAGGTGAGCAGCTGCTCACAGCAGCCCCTGCTCTTCTGAGTGTGCCACAGCAGAGTGGCACACTCACTGTCAAGTACCTGTCATGTGCCAGATACTCAGCACAGCAGTACCTGAAGACAGGTACAATTAGCACACTGCCAAAGTGCCCTTCCAATGCAGCCTTCCAAAAAACATAGAGTGAAACACAACAGATTTTCCAGAACAAGAAAGTGATTTGGTCACCACAATATAGAAAAGACATGAAACTATCAGAGAGTGCCCAAGGAAGGTGAAGGACCTCGAGGAGAAGCCACATGAGGAGTGGCTGAGGTCACTTGGTCTGTTCAGCCTGAGAGGCCTCAGGGGAGACTGAGGGAAGACCTCACTGCAGTTACAACTTCCTCATGAGGGAAGAAGATGGACAGATGCTGATCTTTTCTCGGTGGTGACCAGGGACAGGACCCGAGGGAGTGGCCTGAAGTGGTGCTGGGGAGGTTTAGATTGAATATTAGGAAAGGTTTCTTCCCCCAGAGGGTGGTTGGGCACTGGAACAGGCTCCCCAGGGCAGTGGTCACAGCACCAGCCTGACAGAGCTCAATGCTCTCGGGCACATGGAGTGACATGAAGGGATGGTGCAGGGCCAGGTGTTGGACTTGATGATCCTTATGAGTCCCTTCCAACCCAGCACATTCTGTGATTCTGTGGTACTGGGCAATGCACAGGGGAAATTTCACTCTAAATAGTCTGAACTTCAGGACTGAGCTCTCCAGTTCAAGAAGAGCTGTAAATGAAGAAAATTGTTATGAGATCAAGTGTAAACGAAGAAAGTTGTAATGAGGATCTTTATAAAATGGAGAGCCTGTATCTAAGGACTGGCAAAAAAAGAAATAGATACAGGGATTTAACCTAGGACAGAGGAAAAGTTATGCAAGATAAAAAAATAATATTGTCCTGTAAGGGGAAAAAAAAACCAACTGGAGAAACTTTAACATGAACAAGATACTAGAAGATGGTTCCTCATATTTACAATGGTGAGATCCTTTTGAAGCTAGAACAAGAGGAGCAAAAAACTAAACTGCTTTTAGGATGAGATGTAAACATGTTCATGAAAACCATGATACCACATAATACCAGTGTAATCTGAACTGTCAGACTCAAGCTGCTCTCTTCAGTCCTGTGTTCACACGCACCTAGACAGACCCAGGCAAACATCCCTATCAAAAGCAATATATGAAGTGTAGTATCTGGTGGAATACCACATACTGCACTTCAAAACCATATGGGATTTTTTGTTAGGCTTCAGGTTAATAAAAAAAAGTATTATTTTCTAAATTGTATGTCTCAGAACAACTCATTTCTATACTAATGACTCTTCTGACACAGCACAGTGCCACACAGGATCACTCCCCCTTTCAAAACTACTCACCTTCTCTTAAATGGACATGGTGCATAGACAGCCTTGGCCAGAGAGCTTTGCACTCCCATGTCACACATCCCTAGCAGCAACCTGACATGTTCTTAAATCACCCTGCTCCTTCTTTTTCAATGTTGATACCAGCAGCAAATGTACTTCTGATGCTTTATGAGATATTCCCTCCAGGTACTGGTTATTTCTGCAACTCTCTGTTATTCCAACACCAGCATTTTTCTGGGCAGTTTACTCTCCTGCAGATGATAACATCTTGTGGGATACTGTGCTGATGCAGATTTACTGCTTTATTTTTGAGAAAGGGACTTTCAGAAACCCAACTATTTAGATTTCTAAATATCCTGCACTGGTTGCTGTTGCTGCTCAGTTAGAACACTACCATATACTGTGTTTTAGTAATTTGCTCAGGAATTAAGCAAAAAAGGCAAATTCCATACCTGCTTTTCAGAAAACCTGACAGGTTTATAATTTCTCATCACATATCCTGAGCCTGTATCTCTTCAGCACAGTACAGAGACTTTGTAATTAAATAACAATTTTATAGCCAGCAAGAGGGATGGAAAATAGAGAAGCCAGAGAGCCAGTGATGCTCAAGCCTACTCTCAAGCGTGATTATCACTTTGTGGTGCAATGTGAAATACAGAAACAAAAAATTAGAAGTGTTTATTCAAGGTCTTAGGCCCAATGGAGAGTGGATTGTAACACACAAACCTGAATTTTTTTCAATTTCAAACTGAGTTCCTATTAAGGGAGAAGTATCCTTAAGCACTTCCTTACTGAAATGCTACTCACAGCTCCCTATTCCTCATCCCTGTGCTGAATGTGGAGAATTTGTTTTCTCAGTCTATATGCATTGCTCCCTTCTGCTTCCTAAGAAGATGCCTGAAAGTTTACCTGGCCCAGAAATGGCAAAGGACAAATTGAGCAACAATCATCAGCACTCATGTGATTTTATTTACTGGAGGAAATAATTCACCGTAAATTATCTTGGAGGTGTGTTCAAACATTGACTTTCACAAATAGAACTGAAGAAAACCCTTGATGACTGACACACTTCCTTCTATTTAGTTACTCACTTGGGGTTTTTTCCCTAAGCAATTCTGCTAAAGTTCTTTTGTGAAACATTACTGCACAAAAATGGAAACATTCCTGCTGCCCACAGATATTAGCACTCTTCCCATTACCAGAAGTGTGTTACAATGAGCCTTACTGGCACTCAGGAATCCCTTCAATTGTACTATCCAAATTGCTCACTAAAGTTTCATCATGACTGAGCTGATTTACCAGCTTCCTGCTGCTATTCCACCCACACATTTCTGGATGTATGCTGCATTTTTTAATACTTTAATCTCTTGCACTCATTAACTGAGTCTACACTGAAAATAAATTAAAAAAAAAAAAAAGAAAAAAACACCAACAAATTAATGCCTCATACTCAAGAGAATAAAGAGATCCCATTTAGAGTAGGAAAAGTTTCTAAAGTTGGTGTCTCACGGCTAAGTCAAGACTAAAAGGGGATTTAAACATCATTATTTTCACTTGCACTGCCCAAACATATTCAGCCAGTTCAGCCTGCAAACTGGTCAGTGTGAATCACTAGTGTGAGTATAACACATCTGAACAGTGCAAAAGCTCACAATTGTGAAGGGACAATTACTGTATCAAGATGATTTATGAATTGCTAAGAATTGTTTTTAACACCATAAATACAAAGGGAAATACAACTTGTATAATACTGATATTTACTTTAGAAGTGTAATCAGGATGGAAATGAATCCAAACCTTGCACATTTCTCTGCTGCACTGGACTCTGTGTCATACACACAAAAAGTTCAAACTTATTTCCCATACATTGAATATTCCATGGCAGCTCCAATGCACAGTGCTCTTCTGGGACCTTCTGCTGTGAACCTGAGCCTTCTTTTGTCAGCAGCCCAGCAATGCACACAGAGAGGAACAACTCAAATTCAGACACAAGTTTTACAGAGCAGAAAACAGTTTGAGAGGGGTGTGTTCAGACTTGATCCACAAGGAAAGCATATCCACAAATGTGAGAACACCTGGCTTCCACTAAGGGGGAGATAGTTTCCTCCCTTCTATGTGTGGAAATTCAAAAGTGGAGTTAGGTAATAATGGAGTTACTTCCACCTCAGTTTGTAACAGTTTTTGACAGTCTTTGAGAGCAGGAAGTGAAAAGAAGTGGAAAATTCATCCAGTAAGGTTTTATAATTCTCTTGGATCAGATTTAAAAAAAATAATTCACAGTTTTAATTCTTCTTTTTAGAAGAAAAATATGACTTATCACATGTAGGCAACCAGTCTTTAAGTTAACAGTACTAAAAAAACCCTACCACAAACAGAAAGCATAGTTCACACAATCGGTCCCCTGGTTATAAAGTATGCATGGCTGCAGGCAACTCTTGAAGCAAAGTTAGAGATAGGATCAGGAAGAAAGTGTAAGGAGACAAGCATCTAAAGCACAGGTGTTTTCAGGCCATGAGCTGGTGTCCTTTCATTCTTTCCATGGTGAAACCATCTCAAACTCTTTTTCATTGCTTACGTGACTTTGTTAGAGGAACCTGCAATGGCTGACAAATTTAAATGCCAGAGTTCTCCTTCAAACCTGAGATCTGCTTGGCAATGCTTCGGGAAGGTGATCACTGCCACAGACAAGGAGATTTATTCAAAACAAATGCAATTAATTAAATTCAAATGTTTGTCTTTACAGTAAGAAGGAATCCAAAGAAATCACATCTCACCATTTCTAACTCTGTCAATTACATAGTTAAATACAACACATGAATTCTGTAACCTCTCAGTAAAATGACCAGGTATTTATAAAAAAAACCAACCCAACCATCAAATCAAGGGAAAAAAAACCACCCTAAAACATACATAAAACCCATAAACAAACTGAAAAGACAGTTAACAGAGGGTTTCAAGCAGAGGAAGCATTTTTAAACTTTGTAAATATGGAAACATCAACAGTGCCCTTAGTTACATAGGTAATAGATTTATATATACAATCTAATCCAGATTTAATAATTAAAAAAATATATTTAAGTCTTCCTCTTAAAAGACAACATAGAAATTTGACTCAAGTCCAAGACCTGCCTACATAGGATGACTTTTCAGCTAAGTTCTCTATCACAGACTTTTGGTCCATGGTCATTAACCAGCTCAAGGGATCCCACTGATTTTTTTGGGTAACACATCATTGTCCCTATGATATATGTCACCTTTGTTTCAAATACAGAGAAAAAAATTCTCACACACTGTCTACAGTGACAATGATAGAGATACATTCATCTTCTGTGCTTCTTGATAGAGCAAAAAACTGCTGTTTTCCCTTAATCAATCTGCCTCAGCATTTTCAGGAAAGCACTTTAACAGTCACGTCCAGAATAGCTTTGGACACAGAAATATCTTGAACTCTTCATCTGGGTTAAGAGATGGGCGAACGTGGAACAGAAGCTTGCAGCCTGACTTACTTCAAAAACCCAGCACGGTGCAAAGCGTGGCCTCATCTCCTCACCACCTGTGCCTGTGGGTAGTGGCTCATTCCAGACTGTCAGATTTCCCAAACCCAGAGCAGGGGTGAAGTGGAGCACAGCACAGGCAGCTGGGGCCCTCTGAGCCCTGTGACACAGCTGTGCTGCTGGGCTCAGCTTGGCTGGGCAGAGCCAAAGGACGAGGATCAGACATGCAGCTTTCCTCAGATGAAGCCACGTGCTGTAACAGAATGTGCCTCCTCCCAGGCAACTTCACAGTGACAGAAGGGGTCCTGAAAAGTTCCTCATGTGTTTGTTAGTTACTGAAAGAAAAGAATGCTGGCAGAGACATTTTTGCCTTCACATGCATAGAAACAGTAAATTTTCAACCAGCCCATTTCACAGCACACTATCACAATCAGCCTCTTTTTCTTCACCACTGTATTTTATTTAAAATTACTTAGTTTTCAGAGCAACCAAACCAAATAACTCTCTCTTAGAAAGAAGTATGTTACAGCTAAGCAGATTTTCAAGCAGTTGACACTTACTGGCCATTTGCATATCCTGGAATTTATTTGTATCCCACCTCTAAAGAAGGTTTTACTTGAAAGGCAGTTCAAAAGATTTGGCCACAAGAAATCAATGGCAGTCAAGAACAGAATAAATCTAAAGAGCCCTTGCTCTACCAATTAAAAATATGAAGTTTAGACATAAAAATACAAAATTTGGAATGTTGCACTGTCACAGCTCTTTCATAAATTTAACACTTATGATTCTGGAAAAGAATTTTCACAAAATAAAAAGTAACATTGAGGCTTTAAGATGGCTCAGATTATTTGAGACAGTAGGAAACTACAAACTTTTAAAAAATCCCAAAGGACTTAATCTAAAAGCACCACTGCCAGAAACGTGGCATTTGGAAAAACAATGGTTCAGTGCAAATACTTATAAGAAATGGAAAGATAAACACTCCAACCAACAGACAGTACTGTCTTGTTAGTGTCTGCTTCTGCTACCAGCTGCACTAAAAAGGAACCTTCTCATTTTATATTATGTTTCTCTTTAAATGTATTCTCACAAAACAAAAATTTTGGACAAAAACAGAACTAAAAGCCTGCTGATATTGCTAGTTTTTGAGAAAAGCAAAACACCTAATGACTGACTGATCAACTAAACCTGTATCACAAAATCAAAGCAGATAAATAATGTGTACCTTTTTATTTCTACACAGGGGATTTCAGACCACTTTTCTCATGTTATCCAAATGGGAAGTTCTCCTACTGTACACATTATATAAAGTGAGAGAGGCAAGTGACTTCCCTGCCTAAAAGAAGCTGCTTTTCATGGACATGGCAAGCCAGTTCACAGCCACTTCCACACAAACACAGCCATAGGTAAACACAGTAGTTTGAATTCAACTCCACTGAGCAGCTTACATGTAAACAGAACCTTCCGAATCAAAACTAGCTTTAAAACAAACTCCAAATACTCAAACAAAAAAACCCAGAATACATGGTTTCATGTCATGCCCAAAGCTCTATCTTTGATAGATTCATTTTGATGCATAAAGAAAAAAGTGGAAAAGCTGGAATGTGGTAAACGCAGAATTCTGCATGTCTGATTTTTAGTGCCAAGAATTCGTTACAGCCTGAAATCCTCATGAGTAACAGTAAATGGCAGTAGGAGAAATATTAAAGTTCCTTTAATATTTCACTACACTGCTGTTTGGAAGGTATACGTGTTGAAATGGTGTCCCAGAACTATGTGTATGTTAACTTCATATAAAAACTCACCACATTTACAACCATATTTCAATTTAATTATTGTACACAGGTTAACAAAAACACTGGGTTTAACAAAAACAATATTCAGAATGGTACAACACGTGTTCATCTTCTCCAGGAAATAATATTACAAGTGATCATCTTAGGACAATTTAGCCACACTAGCAACAGGAGTTCTGTTAAAATGCAACTGTGGTCTACTAAGCCACTTATTTTAGCACTACAGAGTATTTGAAGTTAAGAGTCCTACGGCCAAGGCTTAAAAATCATTTAAGATTCAAACCTCAAAATGTCTTACAGTCAAAATGACGGTATTCTTAAAAAAACCACAACAAAATAACCCCAAAACAATTAATTAAAAGGCTTCTGTATTTAGTTTTATCCTCTTCATGGCATTCTCTATTCATACAGTTGCTTGTATCATTGGTAATAGGGTCTGTATCTGGCTTGATCAGGGTGATGTGGTCCAGGAAGGGGGGCCTGAGCAGGAGGCCCTTGCATCCTGGGAGGTGGAGGCGGCCCCCTTGGAGCTGGCCATATCCCTGGACTCATTCCCCCAGGCTGTGTGAAAGGGGGACTAAGAGTTCCTTGATCTTCGCTGAACTGTGGCAAAGAGTTGGGGTTATAGTGGTGGGGAGGGGGAGCATTGACATTTACAGGTGGGCCTCCGTGCTGCGGGGGGGGAGGTCCCGGAGGAGGATGGTTCATGTAGGGCGGCATCTGGGCGATGATGTGTCCGGGCGGCGGCGTGATGGGCGGCGGGGCAGAGGTCATGGGGGGCGGCGGCGCCTGGCTGTACACCATGTGGGGCGTGCCTGCCGCCTGCGGAGGGTGCTGCAGCGGGTGGCTGATGGGCGGCGGCGGCGGCGGGGGCGGCGCATAGTGCTGCTGGGGAGGCATGATGTGATGGGGGTGCGACACCACCGGCTGACCCTGGTACTCGGGATGATGGTGAGCAGGTGCGGGTGCCGGCGGGGGCGGCTCTCGAGCGCCCGAGTTGGAATCATCCTGGATGGGGACAGTTATTAGGTTGCTGTGCTTCCTCGTGGAGATGCGGAAGGTGTCCTGACTGACGGGGCGGGGGGGCGGCGGGGCCATGGACATCTCTGCGGGAGGAGCACGGATGTCCTCGTGGGGCTGGTTGTAGTGCTCGTGTGGCACGTGCTGCAGAGGAGGAGGTGGCATCATGATGTGCTGCTTGGGCGGAATGTGGCTCATGTGGTGCTTCTCGGGGGGCATTATGAAACGCTCGGGAATCTCGGCCGGCGGCGGGGCGATAGGAGGATGTACGGGTTCGATGGGGGGACGAGTAACAGGCTTGCCAGCTCTCATGTGACGGTGGTTGATGTGAGCTTGTAAGTCCCTCTGTGACAGGTAAGTTCTCTTGCATCCTTGAACAATGCTGCACATGAAGAGAGACCCTCGGACACACTGCTCGATTCGCTGCACAGGTTCGTTACAGCTAAATTAAAAGAGAATATTGATCTACTGTCATCACAGAGAGCTCAACATGCATTCTCCCTTGTTAACGTAATTAGACAAATTAGAACTGACAATTTTGCCCCACTGTAGCAATGAAAGAAACTTTTCAATGATTTTGAAGTTTACCTAGTTTATAAATATCGAAATGTAACTATGAAAGAACATAAAAATGTCATGAGGTAAAATTTTTAAATAGCATCTCTCAAACAAATTCTTCTGTGCATTAAAACATAACACGAGTCATTTTCACTAAGTAAATCAAACTGCCATTAATTCCTTTTTAAATTACAGCAGTAACAGGTTACCTACCCAAAACCAACAAAGTAAACACTGATCTCTTACAATCCCAAAATATGGAATAGGAACAACAAAGTTCAGAGCACACTACTGCCTCTGCTAAATGTACATAAATAAGAGTCATGTTAATAGAGTACCTGAAATAAGATATTTAAGTTACTTTCTTACACTTCCTTTAATAACAAATCTTGAGATAACTTACCCTGGACACATCTTGTCTCCCTTTTTCTCATGTAGTATAGCACAGTCATAGCAGAAAACATGCTTGCAAGGTATCTAGAAATAAAACATTTCTCTTAAGACATCATGTATAAGTATCTATGTCATTCTGCAGACTACAGTTCCTCCCTCCAGTACACAGCTTATAATAAAGTAACTAAGTTACCTATGAGGTGAACAAGCAAAGCAGTGGTTAACAATTTACAGCATCTTTGCACAGAAACCTAGAACAGTTTATGCTGAGTTTGGGGTTTTTTGGAGTAGTGTTGTTTGGGGTAAAGTGTAAAAAGTGTAAAAAACATTGGCAGAAGTTTGAGTCTTGCACTATCACCAACACTGAACTTTCACAGAAGCTGCATATGCAATCTGATTGCACTTGTCTTGCTGGCAAGGAAGGAAAGTTTTAAAAGCATTAACTGCCATTAAGTCAGATGCTGAAGCCTGTTACATCACGCTTATAAATCTAAATTAATCTCAGGGATTTTTAAGGGTACATAAAAAAGTGAACAGTGTTTTCTAACTTCACTGCAAGTCTTCAACTGAGATAAAAAGCTTATTTTCAAACCTAAGTGGTGTAAGGTCAAAACCCCAGAAACTGAAGGTTTTTTCCTTTGTCATGGTGTTCTGTTTTTTGTTTAACATTTTCAGGCTTACTTTATTGAATCAGGGGGTAAAGCAAAATCAGTCAGACAGATGGAACAAAAACACCTGAGCAGTGAAGGCTTCCAGCTCCATCCTGGTACTATTCTGCTGTTTATTCAGATGCCTGTTGAAATCAGTGATCTCTAGAAGCCTCATACAGACACAGTAAAACCTCATTTTATCCAAAGGGAAACCATGGCTGCATCTTCCACTGGTAATTTCACTCACCATGCGTCCATACATTTTGATGGGCAATCCACACTTATCACAGAAATGGACTGGTGTATCATCCTTCTCCCCCAGCAAGTTTATCTGGTAGGACAGAGAAAGGGGTGAGAAAACAAACCCCAACATCACTAAAGCGTCTCATTTCAATTATCATCAACAGACCCATTATTTCTGAATTAGTTGAAAAGGAAGCAAGAACGTCACAAACAGGAGAAAGCAGAGGATGTAATTTTAGGCAGAACAAAAACAACTGAAAAACTTTTAATTAACAAAGTATCTACCAGGACTATCTACAACTTGGTATGAAACACAGTCAAGATTCATGACTTTACCTTATAATCCCAAAAAATGGGTCCAGGAAATCTCCTTTGATTGCCAAACATTTCGCCTCCTTTACATTCGTATCGCTCCTCCTTGTTATAATCAAATTCTTCTGTGGAAAGGAGAAAGAGAAGAAAGACACGAGCCAACCACAACACTTTCATAACTGACACCAGCTGCTATTAAGAGCATGGGTCATTTTTACTGAAATCATCAAAAATGCCACAGCACTTCCAATCTGCTGAGCCCATTCTACAGAAAGGCAGAACCAAAGTAGTAAGACAGCCTTTTTTGGAAATGGGCACTACTGAAGCCCTACAGTGCAGCAGTACTTGCAGATTTGAAACTTGCTTTGTGTTTGGACAGAACACTGGACTTTTCAGTCTCTGAGTAAAGTCTCAAGCAATGCTGTGGAATAATACACTTCCCTACTATAGGGAATTTACATGAATTTACCTTCATCACCAGCTTGTGTCTTCGCAGGCATCCTGTTCATATTCCTTGGAGTTCGAGGTGCAGGTTTGGTTTTATTGGTCTGTTTTGAAATAAGCTTTATAGGGATTCTTCTACGGACATCAAGACCACCCAATGATCCTGAACTATTTGTTCCTTGCAAATCATTGTCTGTGAAAGAAAAATTTTGAAAGTATAGATTTTTTAAATTTATCTAGTAGTCTCTAAAGAGGTTAAATATTAACAGAAATGTTTTAAGAAATATTATTTTTAAAGCTTGCTTAAGATTCCTACAACATACCAAAATTTAATCACTACAAATAGGTATCTTCACAGACAATTTATTCCAGAAATCATGACAAAAAACTGTTTTGTGACCAGCAACAAATTTAGGAAATCTAGTTTAAAAATAAAGCTATTAAAATAACTTAGCCAGTCACACATTTTTCCACAACAGAAACATTAACCTTACAGCTTTTCTCACAGTGCGAAGAGCACTGGAGAGTCAATTCTTTGTACAACCTTGATTACACAGAATTTCTTATGTGAAAAGATAATTTTTACAATTTATGTATATTATTTATTAAAGTAGGAAGGAAACTAGTTCGTATATTAACTCAACATCTTGATATATCACTTGGAAAAAAAGTAGCACAAAAATACTGGTACTTAGGAATATGTAATTGTATCCTTCCTAAACTGAAAACTACTGTTCCCAGCTATATACAAAATTCTCCTTAACCAGATTTACATCTAAGTACCAGGGCAAACAAAGCAAGAAACAGCCTGACATATGATGCATCAGCAGGTACAGGCTCCAAGAGATAACATAGACCAGGTAATGCAACAAGCAACACCAATGAGGAGACATAACTCCCTCAACCTCCAGCAAGTTTATCTGAAACCACCCCACAGCACCTCATTCATACAAAAATGAAGTTACATCCTTCACAAATCTTCCCAGCTCACTGGGATTTTAACTGAAAATGCCACAGGTGTTTCAAAGCAGGGCATGCTCAGTCTGGAAGGGGTGAGCCCCGAGCAGTTCCAGCCCTGCAGTTCCACAGCCCTGGAATGACTGCAGAGGCCCCAAAGGACTGCAGTGCAGGACACTGAAATTAGGGTTCTTTAGTGTAATTCTGCACAATGCCTCACCAACTGCTGCCTCTCAAAGCCTGTAACCACCACACACAATGCAACAAGTAGAAGGAAAACCAAGAAAAAACGGGATAGCTCTCAAGTTTTTCAGCAGCTGCCAGCAAAGCTAGGAAATGTGTCAGTTGCAAAGTGGGACTGCGCCCTGACAGTCCTGTTCTTCCAAATCATCAAAAGCCCTCAGTTTCCTCAGACAGATCAAACTCCTCTTAGAACTATGGTTGACAGTTTCATTCTAAAAGGCAATATACAAAAACGCAAAACCAATAAAGCTGGTTTTCACTTCTGGTCATTTGTTATTTCTTTCAGCTGTCCGGAACCTGCAAACACTCAACTGTGTCATCAGGCTTCCCCAGGGAGTGCTTGACCAAGGCAGCAGAGGTAAAGCCACTTCTTTCTCACGTGTTGGGAAATTCTGTTTTCTACCAGAATACACAAAACCACAGTGCCATAAACCACAAACAGTTTCTGCAGCAACTCAGTCATCTGCAAACAGGGATAACTAAAAAGAATTTTAAAAATCAAAAACCTATTTATTAGTTAATCCACTGAACTGCCAAATACGTTCTGTCACTTTTCCTCCTTATATCCTTTCAAGCCAGGAATATTTACATGAGTCAGCTGTAACTAACCCAAACTAGGAAGTTTATTAGTCACTCATGCTTCATGGAAGGATAATAAATTCCAGTCAGCAGGAGCATAATTTGTGAGATGATGTCCAGAAAAAACTACGACAAACATACCAAACTTGTTGAGACTACCTAAAGAAGTTCTAATTAGAGGTGATGCAACCTACTGAAATGTCACCTTCATCAACTTAAGTTTTATTTTTGCATTTCCAGCTTTATTAAAATTCACAAATACTGCCCAAATGCTTTATACAGATAGAGTCATAACGCAATCTTTTGTAAGGGAAAGGAAAAAAACCTCCAAAACCACCCTAGCACAAAACCCACGTCCATTCATTTATTCACTGCACTACGCCAGCGCATGAACTAGCAAAGGATCCCAGCTACGCCAGCGCGCTCGCGGGCAAACGACACTCAAACCACGCAACCGAATTTAAGCACACGAGGAAGTTTCCTCTCGGGCCCCAAACAAACACGGAATCAGGAAACACATTATGGGCACCGATGCCGGGAAACGCCGCGAGCAAACGAGCGTCTCTGCCCCACCTCCGGCACGTCACGGCTGCATCCGGTGCTGCGGGCCCGGCACCCGGCCCGGCCGCGCCACCAGCGCCCGCCGCTCCGCCCGGGACGGGACGGGACGGGACGGGCCGTGCCGCCGGCAGCGGCCCCTCAGTCCGGCCCAGCGCCCTCGGGGCGGGGGCAGCGCCGGGCGCCGTCGGGCCAAGGTGGCACCGGGGCCGCCGCGCCTGCCCGGGCAGGGAGCAGGCCCCGCGGCGCGCCCGAGCCCCGCCGGCGCTCCCGGGGGCCGGGCCGGGCCCGCCGCCGCCGCCCCTGCGCCGCCCCGCGCCCGCCGGCCCCGCTTGGCCGCTCCCCGCCCGGCGGCGGGCGCGGGCCCGGCGGGCCGGGCTCGGACGGGCCCCCGGCCTCCCCCTGCTCACCATTGTGGTCCATGATGCGGCGCGGGGCGCTGTGGGAGCGGAAGGGCGCGGCCGGAAGCGGCGGCGGCGCGGGCGGGGCGCGGGCGGCGGGGCCCCGCTGGCCGAGCCCGGGTGAGCGCTCCGGGCCGGGCCGGGTGCGGCCGAGAGGGAACGCGGCAGCCCCGCGGTGCGGAGCCGCGGCTCGTGGGACTGCGAGGCGGCCCCCTGGGTTTGGGGGAAGGATGGAGTGAGAACATGAGCGGCTCTCTCCGTTCGGGAGCCGCGGAGGCCCCGGCCGGCCCCCTGTGCGGTGCGGGCCTCAGACACTCGGAAAGTGTGAGCGGCATCGCGCTCTCGGCTGCTGCTGGTCAGCCTCGAGTTGTGGCATGGAAATGGCACATTGCATGGAAATGGCACATTGCTGACACCCTGTACAAGTGATGGAACAGTGAATCTCCAGAAGCTTCACAGCTATAGAATTCACTAGCTCAGGAGAGGACTTAAATGTTAAATTTAGCGTTTTGTAATTCCCGTGTAATTCAGTGCGATGCTGAAGAATAGCACTGAAGAAAGGAAAGAAATAAAAATACAATGAAATCATAGGTTTTAAGTAGCAAATGGCCTCGAGCAGTCCTTCCACAGCCCTAAAGTACGGGTAACTCTACTCCATGTGCTTCACATGGGTGATTGTCTCACTAAAAGCCTCCCGGGTTGGGATCTTGTGCCCCTACAGACAATGTCTCTCATTATCTTTATAGCCTTAACATTTAAAAGCTACCATTAAAGTCTAGCATTTCTTGTCTTACCTGCACAAGGCAGAGGGAACAGGTTTTCCCTTTTGTCTTTGTTGATCCTCAGAACAGACCCAAGGGAAGAGTGACATTGATCCTTTCATAATATGCTTTATCTCCCCATAATAGGAATTCACAAAGAGAAGACGTAAAAAACCCAAAACCAAAGAAGACACCCGCATGTGCAAGGAGCACATTTTCAGTATGCACAACTTTATTTTCTAGTTAATGGGTACAATCACTTTTCAAATGCAGCTTTTTAAAAGTGTAAAAAAACTTAAAATACATCTCCAAATTTGATATATGACATGCAAAGACAGAACAGTAATACTCAAAATGCATACAAAAATACCACTTTTTCATTCTACTGGAAAAAGATAAGCACATCTAGTTACACAACATAAAGATATTTTAATTAGTACAAAACTGTAGAGAATTTTAGCTTCGTTGCAAAATCCATTATTTTGGTATCCTTAATTTTGATGGATACATAGAAAATTAAGCACATAACCACTGAGAAAGGCATTTGAATGCATTCTGCATACTACATCTTACTCTTCTGTGCCACTGTAGGCTTTGAGAGAAATGCTGTTTTTCAGAAAACGTTTAATATTTTGTGCCTGTTAAATTAAGAACAACCATGTCTGGAAGAAATACACAGGCCAAGAATAAGTGCATTTTATCATATTTTATCACAATCCCAGATCAGATGTCCTGTTTGGAAAAGAACTGGAAGACTGTTGAGTATTTAATTGCTTTTTAAATACCTGTACAGACAAGAACTAGAGAAAGTTCAAAAAAGAATGTAATGGCATCTCTGTCAAGTAAGAATCTATACTCAAACTTCACAGTGCAGATGTTGCCTTGAGGGAAAAAAAAATCACCAAAACCATTTTTTTACCATCTTTCTGTAGACTGTGTCCTGCATAACAATTAGCTGAAAGCTCACTTACACAGTAGATTATTTTACTTTTTACTTAAAATGTACATCTGTTTCAGAAAAGCAGTACAGCTTCTAAAAAACATGTCACTGGCCTTGTGCACTGGCAGCTGTTCCAGTAGTCAGGTTAACAGGAGCTGGGGCCATGGCCTGATGGGGACTTCAGGCCAGTAAGGTGGGCTGTAGTGCCAGCCTCCTGTGAGAGGCTGGCAAGGGGACAGACAGGTAGAGTTAAAAACATGAATTGGCAAATCACAGGCTGGGCTGAAGCACTGGTGCCAATAGAAATGAATGTTTCCATCTGCAGAGGTGCAGAGTGGTCTGATTTGCCTCTTGAACACTTGCCCCATCCTCAGATGGTGGAGATGCCCACCCCACAGCCCATGTCCATTGTGAATACAATCCTGCTGTTTGCTGGCTTGGACTGGAGCACCAACATCACCTAAATTCAAGTGTCTGTACTGAGAAACTTCACTGTTGTGAAGGCTGAAGTCTGTGCCTTAACAAGAGACTACAGATTTTAGATTGGTGCTGTTATCCATTATTTAAGATACTGTCCAACTGGCCAAAGTTTGTAGGATTTTTTTTCCCTGATATTAACTGAGTTCACTAGGGTCCTGAAGCCAGAATAATTCATTTAGTGCTTAGCTCTTTCACTTCCACCTGCAGCAGAAATCTCTGTTCAGTGTAATGTGAGAAAATTTCTCTGATGAAATCAAGTTAGGAGAATTAAATATACTGAAGGTAATTTTCCACATTGTTGAACCTAAAGGCATTTTATACCTGTGGACATTTCTTACACTTCAGTTTTTATCTGTTTCCTTACAACGCAGGGTTTTTTCCCATTTAAAAAATAATGTAATGCTAAAAAAATTAAGGTAGCAGTCAGTTTTCCATCAAAATACATTTCTTCTTCATGAAAACTAAGAATATTAGTTAAGAATTAAAATTTTGCTGCTCAAATCTTTTATCTTCTGTAAATTATTGCACTTGTGCATTATGAACTTTCATATGTCAAAGAACAGCAGCAGTTTGATGTAGACTATTAAAAGAAAAAAATCTCTATAAAAATATAACTATTCATTAAACAAAAAATACATCTATATTCTATTAAAAAACCCAAATATCAATACTAGGTCACATTCTGACTTTCTTGCTTACACTCAGTATCAGCCTGTTTTACAGATTTCATTAAGTACCCAGGGGCTAAGGTTTTCCTTAAT
The DNA here is from genome assembly GCF_051311805.1 of Agelaius phoeniceus. NCBI lineage: Eukaryota > Metazoa > Chordata > Aves > Passeriformes > Icteridae > Agelaius > Agelaius phoeniceus. The sequence goes on from NC_135269.1 coordinate 59,171,758, forward strand.
TTATGTCATGATCTGCCTCTTGATGAAGATTATGTAACCTAGCCAAAATAATCTTCTCTGTCCCTTATTTAAGGGACAATCATTAATAGAGTGCAAGACTTGCTACAATGGGATTAACACAGATCTAATGAACCCATATCCAAGGGTCTTTAGAAACTTTTCCTATTTGAAGCATTACTGTAGTTCAGTGCTGTTTTCTGTTTGTGTGACAGTTTCACCTGTCACCTCTTTCAGTGATCTAACTACCTGCAGCAATTTAAGGAATTGCTTGAAAAAAATGATCATGGTACATTTTTCAAGGCACACAAATGTTCTTGAATTCACAGCCTTGGCCAGCTAGAACTCCAGCCCTTTCACTAGGCTTTGTAGAAATATTGAACAAGGCTTGCCATCCAAAGAATCTGGTCTCTTCCACTCTCCTGGGCCAGCCACAGAGCAGCTTTTCATCCTGTACACACTGATAAAAGTGTAGTGCAACTTCTGCCTGACTAGTCCCAAAACTGAGTACATCTTTCACAATATTCTTCTGATTTTCTTTTTTATTAATATATATCATAGCAGAAAGTGCTTGCAGAATCAAAGTCCAGAATATTTCTGGGATAATGCTAGCTAAAATTTGGAGAGTTATAGAGATCTGTATCATTCAAACAAACAATCAGGGTTTTCTTCAAGTGCAAAGATTGGTTTCATAGCAGAAAATGCTGGTATGGACAGTACTGGTGGCTGGATATTGCTGTGCTCTCACAGGCAGGACGGTACCAGCAGTCCTTCAGGAGGCAAGTCGGCGCATAGCCTAGAGAAACGGGTTTGGAAAGGTGGAGAGAAACAGGCTCTGGTTAGCTCTCAGTATACACACACCATCTGGGAAAATTACATGTTTGTGGAAACTAAAAACACAGTGAAAGTACAAAGGAAGTAACTTCTGTAAACTGTGCAGGTTGTGCAAGAAGTTGTCTGCTGTGTTAAAAGGAGGAATGAAAGGAGAAGGTTGATCATCATTTTGGACTCTGGTGCCTCAAGCCTTACAAAGTCTTCTTTTAGGTGCCCAGCTTATATTTAGATCTACTGATAAGCCTGTGTAAGGCAAAAGTAATCCTAAAGCAAGAGAGATGAGGAGATAATTAAGTAAATATAATCTACTACCATCTCAAGAAAAATGTGACTTCCTCCACCTAGTACTGACATTCAGTATCCAGAGAGGGTATGTATTTATGGAGCAGGTACCTGCTGAGGGCCATACTCTCACAGCATGACTCAAGGCTACAGGCAGAGGGATAGACACTTTCAGTTCTGAAGTTCTTACCTCTTCCTGAACATCAAGTTCATCATCAGGCTGGCTGGCTTCTGTGAACTCTATGGGTTCTTTTGACTCCTGCATGAGTGAAATCTTGGTAGAAAGAAATTAAGAAACATGATGAGTTACATGTTGTCCATATAATTGAAATTTATTTTTTTATTATAAAATACCTTAAAATAACTTCCACATCTTAGAATAGTCTTTTGTTTACTGTTCCTTGACAAAGATGATGATTTACTTCAGCTGAGAGGAACTTAAAAATCGCAGAGCTTTTGGGCCTGTCTCTGCTCATATGACTAGTTATGGCTTTGTAACAATAATAAAGGCTATCTTTAAACTGCTGCATAGCATTATGAAAATGTTAATGTCCAGCAGAAAAATTAGTATGAAAAAGTTCTAAAAATAAGAGTTCTAGCCTAGTTAATTATCAGTAATATTAATTTTAATTGTTATTTATTCATAATACTGTAGTAGTGATTGCTAGGAAAGGAATTGTGGTGAAAAGAAAGGAGGACATTATAGGACCATTTTCCTAATGAGAGCCTTTTAAATGCTACAGAGCACAGCAAACCTTTAAATGCTACAGAGTGTTCTGGTTATCTGAAAAAAACACAGAATACAATAATGAAATGCACAGAGAAGGGCAGCAGGAATTAACACTAGTGTGGAACAGCTTCTGTACACATCTATGCCAAGTAGAGTGAGACTATGGCTTTGATCAGAAGTCTATGGAGTGTTGGGAAAGGGAGCAGAGAATGATTATTCATTGCAGCTAACAATCCAGAAATCCAGCAGGCCTAAACCAAGCAGGAAATATTTGTCATATAATTGAAAATTAGAGAACCCATCTCCACAGGATAGTGTCACAGGTTCCAAAAGAAGTATTAGAGACACATTGAAGAAAACTCCATCTGTAGCAATTAAATATAATGTTGCAAATGCAACCTCCGGCTGATGAGGTTCTTAAGATGCCAGTAGTCAGAAATCAGAAAATGTGTCTTAGGATGAAGTGTTTTCCATATGTGCTGTTTCTCATGTTCTTTTCACTAACAAGCTCCTGGAGCTGACAGACCCTTCCTTTAATCTACAAAAATACTCATGTACTACAGAAGCTGCCTAATTTACTACACTCCCACTTTTTTTGTACTACAGTTCTAGGTCTAGTTTTCAAATGTGCCACAGAAACTTCCAGAATGAGTGCTAGATGATGGAAGGAAGGGGAATGTACTGCTGGATATCCTTACCTTCTCAAATATGGGATCCTGGTTGTCACTGTATGTCATTTGATTCCTTATGTAGAGCACTGCATCATGGACAGTCAAGAAAAATATGTCTTTTCTGACAGTGTCATCAAAGAAGGCACCCCGTTCCAGCTGAGATATAAGGTTGTCTGAATAAAAGAAAGTCATAGCTTGTTTATACAATATGAAGTATTTAAGAAATAAAAGTTAAAATACATGGTTGCAACTGTCAGAAATCGAGTGAATCCAAATGAATCCCTCAATTATAGTTTAGTTTTGACTTTTACTTTCCATATCTCCTTTGCACTGCACAATTTTCTGTGTCCCAGTGGAGCCAACAATGCTTATCAGTGTTACATTTCACATATTTATTAGTGTGGATGCCACACAGACACATCTTGAGATCCCTTCTCACCTTCATTTTATATTTTGCATGAGTGAAAGTAGAAATACTTGTATATTTACCTTGATATGAAGCAAAGTATACTCTCACATCAATTCTCTCAAACTCTTTAATTATCTAAAAAAAAAGTTTGCAACAAAGACATCAATAAATAAAGTCTGTAAGGAGAAAATACATATCTGTTTGTATGTCTGTGTAATGTATAGGCACATACACTTTATTTTTTTCTGATTGTCTCCATTCCACATAGTACATTTTGTTTATTCATCATAATTAAGGTACTGCTATACTTTGCTATACTTAAAGATCCACTAGTCAGGTACCTGGTTGCTGAAGTGTCCTATCTTGAACTATGTAAGTGGAAGTACCCATTTTACATGCACAAGCATTGCTGCCAATTAAGGTTGTCATTCTGTTCTCAAAATTCAAATAATCATCTCTCCAAGGGAGACCACATGGGGCTGAGTGAGCTTTGTTTCCCTCATGTATGTGTGGTATGGTACACTCATTCACTGGCACATGCAGATTTTTTTACACAGATTTTTCCCTCATGCAGTGCACAGATGGACCTGTCCTTGGATGAAAAAGCTACATATGGAGAGAGTCATGTCAACAAACCCCATATTCCATGTACCTAGGCAGGAGGCTGATGCAAGGCACACACTGCTCCTGTGTTTCATTTAGTTAAAAGGCAGGAGACTAAAATCTACCCCTGGCTCCCTGATGGCAGGCAAGTCTCTTAGATTGGTGTTTTCAGAGGTGATTATTAATTCTATTTCTGTTAGTTGATAAACTTGAGTCATGGTAAAGATCTGCTTTTATAGATAGGCTAAGTAGTCCCAACTGCAAAATTAAGTTACTGAAAGCATTAATCTGAACATGAGAACCATCAGAAAAAAATGAAGACTGAACAATCTGGTCCTATATACTTGTAACTGGGCACCAAAAAATAATGGAAATATTAGGCCTTAATCTTTACACCTCATTTCCTTCTTCCTAGGAAGACATATAATCTCCTTATTATGTACTGTGAGTTTGAAGATTAATTAATGAATGTTGATGAAGCACTTGATACTAGCCACAGAAAATACTATAAAGAAATGAATCATTCTTCCTTCATAATTAAAATGAATGAATAAATGAAGGAATGAATAAATAAATCTTATGGCTAAAAACTGAACTGGGATGGTAAGATGAAAGTTTTACTACCTCTGTGTTGAGTGAGCATCATCCTGTGCCCAGATTAAAGCAGGAGGCATGTGGAAAGAAAATATATAACTAGAATATTTTATAACATTTGCATATAAGGGGACCACATTTTGCAGTTAATTATTTTGAGTACTTGACTATGCATCCTTCATATTGTTCTTTTAATGCTTTTTTTCCCACTTTAAATACACACACCACTAATACTCTATTTCTTGCTGATATTTTCATATTTATATTTTCATGGTATTTTTCAACAACATACTTTTTAAAACTCAGGAATTAATTTCAGCTAGCAGCTCTGGATTTACATACTACTGACTAGTTTCATTTTCACAGAACATCAGAAAAAAATGTCCTTACCGTTTTTATTGATCTCACAGCTACAATATCCAAGAAGGTTACTGCTCCAAAATCAAGAATGAGACTGTGGATGGGCACCTTGGGGATGTTTACTTTGACTGGGAGTTCTGAATTCCAGTCCACCTGGATCTCTACTTCTTTGGTGGGAACTTGAGGATCCTGGTTGTCTTCAGGTTCCTCATCAGTCTCAAAAGCTTCATTATTAATACCAGGCTCACTGATGATGCCATTCTATTGCCAGACAATATATGGAATATAGAATTTAATCATGGGTAAATTTTGGGAGTTACAGAAAATACCACCCTGTGGTACCTTCTATTGAAGGAATTGACAAGATATAGACACTTGTGACCAGTATCCCCTGCTCCCAATCCTGGTACTGTGGGTAGCATAACTAATGCCATTTTATAAGGCAAGAAGCCATTCTCTATGGCTGAGCAGGTCATGTATTTGTTCCCTTTTCCCTCATTCTCAGGCCCTGAAGGTCCTGTGAACCAATCAGACAAACAAAATCAATTTCTTCTTCCTCTCCCTGCCAGCCTCAAGATTCCTGAGCACCACGCTGATCTCTCCCTTCCTTGCTGGCCTTGAAGGTCCCAGGCACGTGGGCAACCAGGTGTAATTGGTGACCCCATCAGAGAAAAGGGAAATGTAACACAGGAATTGCCATAACAGAGCACTCTCCATGGCAAGTCCTGTGTGGGACATTTGGACCAAAACTGCTGCTAACAGTGAGACACCCCCAGGGGCCAGGGATGCCTACACTGTCTTTTATTTTCTCTGAGTATTGGTGACTCAACTTCTTTCATGTAGTTTTTAAATCTAGATTATAATTGTTATATTGATACATTAAACCATGTATTAATACCTCACCTGATCTGCAGAGGGTGCAGGTTGTTAGAAATTCTAAGTTAAGTTAGGGTCTAGGTGATTAAAACTGTGAGTTAAGTTGTATTATAAATTCTGTATGCTACTTATGAACTGTACTACCATGTAGTAAGTCACACTTTTCATCTCTATTTTAAAGATGAGTACAGAGTAATTCATAATTAGACCTTAACAAAAAAGCTCCAGCAGTAACCCTTTGAGAAAAAATAGATATAAATAATTTTAAAAAGACCTACCTTAGTAGCTTTTAATTTTCCCTTCTTAATTAGCTTTTGTATTTTCCTCAGTGCTTTGAGTCTCTTATTATATACCTTGACTGCATCAAATCCCACCTAAAGAAAACAGACCAAAATTATTTAACTTAACTCAGTATAGTTCTGAGGAAATCTCAAGGACAGTTAAGAAGCTTCCAAACCCCTAACTTCTCACTTACAGTGGATTTGAGGCTGCTTTTCAGTCCATCAATGTTAGCATAAAAAATTGGACTTGAAAACTTGAGAATCTTCACACCTTCTGGTTCTATAACCTGTAGCCAAAGAATATAAGGTTAAACAGCAAGAGCCACATTTTGACAATAAGAAGCAGTTTAACTATTTCAGCAGTTTGACTACATATCTAATTTTTAAAAATTGCATGGATTTGTTGATGATTGAGGGAATTCTATTTTTAGACGCTTACAGCCCCAACGTGCAAGATGGACCAACCATCTGGATGAAGAGGGTGCTGAAATTTGTTATCCTTGAATACCCCATTCCAAATTCAAGTTATGTACAATATGCAAGGCACCACCTTTTCTTACACTGACGTGTAGACTCAAGGAAAACAATTCAGCCATGACTTACATTTTTGTAGTCCTTGACCTTCTTGTAGATGTCTGTGCCAGGAATGTTTCCAAAGCCTCCCCATGAAGGACTAACAGAAGTAAGGACAGTGAAGGTAAATGTCATACATGGGCACTCACAGTTTTGAAGGGATTGCTGCATACAAAGTGGCTTTGACTCCTGTAGTTTGCTTTCTAATGCCAAACCAACAGACTTGCAAAAGTGTTGAAGTTATTTTGTGTCACTGTAGTGAACAGGCCTTTATAAAAACAAGGTACTTTGGTCTCAGCCTACTTAATGCACCATTTTGATTTAAGAGCTGAGTGAACAACTTTTCCAGTTGGTTTCCCAAACCAGAAGAATATTTTAAAAGCAAATAAGTTTGCTTGAAGTTTAAAAAACCATTTTTTTTACACTGAAAAAAGAATTGATGGCTTTTTTTCATTTCAAATCAATTGAAATGCATTTGCATTATTTTCAGATTATGTAAATCTTTTTGTCCAACCTTTTAAATTTTTATTTTAGTCAATAACAAAACCAAAATGTTTTGCAGTCTCCAGATAAATATTTAACAGCTGAAGCAAATTGTTCTGAAGTTTGTAAGGCTTCATCTCCCCTTTATATTTTGGTAACATCTGAGTTGAATTTGGGAATGCTTTTTTGAGGCTCTTCAAATTTCATTTTTTTTATAATCTACAATTGTGTAACAATTTTTACAAGGCTTTATTTTTATGCATTTGTTGACAGTGCAACTATATATTGGTAATGCTAGTTACCATACTCTCTGAACTCCAAGCTGAAGGAAAGAAGTAATGTTGTATTTTCAGATAAAAGGTCAATGAAAAAGAACAAGATGACTGAATAAGGTTCTTCAAATCCACCTTTTCTCACCATTCCACTCCCATATATTCTTTAAGCAGCAACAAATCAGCCAGAGGCACAATTTTTTTTCCTATTCTCATGCTTTCTCTTGCTCTTCTTTTACAGCCATTCAATCAGTCTTGTATAAGCAATAAGTGAAAAGGTTATTGGCATGTGCAACATACTGTAGTAGTATTACCTGCTGAGAGTTACTATAATGATCAATTCACTACCAAAGCCATACATCTGTTTATATGTGATCTAGAAAGTTCCTGTCCCTTTTCAGAACTCAGCTATGTGGCTGCATATAAAACATATTGCTAAGTACCACCAGAGTGGCCAACATGATATGAAATACTGATCAAATAATGCAGCTTCTCTTTTATCAGTGTAATTAAATGATAACACACAAAGAGTGTCTTGTTCTAAAAGAAACAGATTTTTTTTCATTTCAAAATTTTTGTAAACCAAAGCAGATATTCTGCCACAAATCATCTTGCATTTCAGCATATTATCTTCCTTTTTTATAATATAAAACTAAGAATTATTTCTGATTCTGTATTACTTACAACTGAACTCTCAGCACAACTGTCAGCAATCCAAACAAAAGGCCAGCAAGTAATCCCAAATCAAGTCCCAGAATGATGGATGCTATACATGTAAAAACCCAGATCATCTGGAGAAGAAATAACAAATGTAAAGTATTTTCATTTTAACATATGACTCCTAGTCACACAAAAGAAACACTAGACCAGGTAATATGAGAAGCAGATTTTAACTTTGGAGCTGATTGTCTAGCAATCTGCTGACTTCCATTCAGAAGTCTTCTTCTTCCTCCAAGATGCTTTCATCCATGATATTATTAGGCATAGTTAGCTTTTTAGGAAATAAGGTGGTTTTCAACATAACAATATTTTTTAAGGATCTGATTCCTTTGACAAAATTAAAGGAGATACAGTTAAGCAATGTATTTACTTACTTCTGATGATGGCAATCTTTGTTAATCTTTCTTAAAATTGGAAAGAGTTTTATTTTACCAAGATGTAAAATACTGTAAGGTGCCCCCCATGCAGACAGACAGGGAAGGAAGGGGATTTCTCAGTGACATTTAAGAATCAGAAAGAACTGTTGCAAAGAGAGGTATTTCATGTTAACAGGTTGATGGCACTTCTCTAAGATCTCCACTGAATATTCAGGCAGAACAGTTGAAGTGCACTCCTCAGTTCTTTCCTACATCACTGCCCATGCAGTAGACTCAATTTTTTCAAAAGCTGAGTGTGGGATCTCAGCACATCGTTCCCGATGTCCAGAGATGCCAGGAGAACCCTTGGGGGTCTCGAAAACCCTGGAATGTTGCCAAGAGTGTTTGGTGGCTTGATTTTGATCCATCCACAGAAGTAACAAGAGTCTGAGGACAAGAGAATCACTTTAGAGTAAAAGGTGTAAAAGAGACACATTTAGAAGGTGAGATATAGACTTTAAGGTTTTTGGTACAGGGGGGTTATGGAGACAAGATGGAGAGATCGGGGCGTGTCTTGTCCTTCTTCTTTCTTCTTCTTGTCCTCCATCTCCTGTGATGATGTTGGCACTTAGAGATTGGTTTCTAGTGAAGGTGCACTTGCCAACATGGGCGAAAAGCATTGGGAAATAAAGGTAAATATTGTATACGTAGGTTTTAGTATAAAAAGACATGACCGCCCCGTGGGTGGTCAGAGAGTGCCTGTGACTGCCTGCAGATCAGACCTCTGTTGGGCAGACAGAAAAATTTTGTAGATAAGAAATAATAAACAACCTGAAGACCGAAAGCTGAAGAGTCCAGACTCGTCCTTTGCATCGCGCCCACCAAAGAACCACTCTACCCGTGTCGGGGCAGAGACAGACAGCCGGACCCGACAGCTGAGTGCTTGCACTTCTCACTGAAGTCAGTGGGATCTTTTGTCTATAAATCAGTAAATGATTGACTAAAATATCTGAGATCTAAGACAGGTACTGCCCAATGACACTCACCGTAAAATAATGGGAAAAATGTCTTCCATGCAATCTTTTCCTGCCCTAAGAGCCACAGTGAAGGTCTGCTCCACAGAATACACAGTGGGAGATGTAAGCAAGTACCCTGAGATATGGTTATAGTGGTTCATAAGAAAAGTCTCTTCATACACCCCTTAGCATGCCAAATGAATCCACATCCTAGCTTGGATTAGTTTTACCACAACAAAAAAACATTTTTCCTGAGGACTATCTGAGATTATTCAGGCAAATGGGATGTTCATGTGGTACAACAGAAATATATGTACATGAATTAAGGAAAGGTCTCTGACTCATTTAACAGTGCAAAAGATAAAATCAGAATGGTAAAGGTGGCAGCAGGCCATCTGCTTTTGAAGCCATATCAACACAAGATTGCTGTATACTATGGAAATGGCTATGAAGGAGCTATCAATACACAAAAATACTCTGACAGGCACCGTACAGCAGGGTTTAGGAAATAAAGAAGATTAGCAGAATACTGACCTAAACACGGTGAATTTTTTACTGACCTCATAGCATTTGCATTTTGAGGATACACATAAAAGTTTTCTGATGTTAACCCCACAAAGTCCTGCTTATGTGGTAGTTAAGAGAAACTTGGATGGCATTAAAAGGTAAAAAAACCCCAAAAGTGGACAAAAACATTCAGGAGGAAAAAAAAATTAGGTTACTTACAGCATCCACTTTATTCTGTCTCCATAGACGGGGAACATCAAACACTTGCATGAACATCCCTTTCAAGTTAGCTATGACTACAGCTGCCAACACAGACTGTGAAGAAAAATGATGAAAAAGTGGTATTCAGAAGCAAAGATACATATTAAGATAGTGCTCAGCATCACACACTATAAACCACAGCCCTGTCTGGAATCAGATAGCACAGTTTAAAGTGGGATATTAATCTTGCCCATCATAGTTGAACATTTGGATCTGATGTGGCTGTGCTGCAGAAGAGTACAGTACCTTTTGTAAGGGCTCTAGCAATTTCCCCAGGGCAACAATAGAAATCAAAACGATCCCAGCTGAGATTATACCAGCAACCTGCAAAGAACAGTGTTTATAGGAAATGAACTTACTATGATTCTATCATCTGATTCTAGGATTACAAAGAGAAAACTACAAACAGTTGCACATTACATTTCTTTAGGAACAGGGAGACCTGCCAAAGTGCCATTATGTTTAGGCATATGTGGGCAACCATTATTCACTTCAGCTAACACAGAGGGAATTCAATTAAGCAGGAAGTCTAAACAAACACAGGGTAGTAGCTCTTGAGGGGTTATGTTACAAAGACAGATGAATGGGGCAGTCTGTGTGTAAGCTGGAAAAGGAGCTGCTGGATAACCTGTAGTTTTTCACTATTAAGAACCACACAGCTATAGTTTGGTAGAACAAAGTAATTTACTCATCATGATGAAGATGTTCCATGGCTGATGGTGAATGGCAAATGGCAGAGCTGCTCAGGCCAGCATATGGCAGTTTAAAGATATCATAGCCAGCTGGGAGAGATTTCCTCCCACATCCTACTGTGATAAACTCAGTCCTTTAATTGGAAATGAAATTCTGGGAGACTAGAGTTAAAAGGTTTCTGACCCCTAAGGTAACTCATGCTATGTAAAACTTGATTGCCCTCTTCTGGCAGAGCTACAAAAATGATTCACTACTAGAGCCGTGGCTTTCCATGTGCCAGCAACGCAATCATTTTAGGACTATTTTCATCTCACAGCGAAATCTGTGCACTACACAAAATTAAATTTACCTCTGCACAGTACTAATAAGAAGAGGCCATTACCTGAGTCTTTCCACCAGTACTTTCTTGGACTGCAGTCCGTGAAAGAGCAGTAGTTGCAACAAAACAAGAAAAGGCACCTGAAAAAATGTTGCTGAACCCAAAGGCAATAAATTCCTGAAAGATAATTGGATAATGTTGTAAATAAAGATGCCTGAAGACAGTTTTTCAATGGAGAAAGACAGCAGCAGCTTCTGCAGCAGTTGATAAAGTAGGTAGCACAATAATATTATGAAAAGTATGAACTAGTTATAGCTGTTAAATGTTTACACAAGTGCCTCTTGTGCCAATGCAGCTACCTCTGTTTGGAAACCAACACAAAGAAGCTGGTTTACTCCCCCTGAAGTGGACATACTCATCTGAGTAAAAGGTGTTTAAAACTTCCATCAATGTTATCAAACCTAACATTTCTAAGAATTACACTGGAATAATTGAATCAAGAAATGAGTACTAGAATAAATTTAACTTCCAGGTATCATAAGCTAAACAAGTTTATTGTACTAAACTCAGTACAATAGTTTGAGTTTAGACAAGACTTTAACTAATGCAAAGCATTGTATTATTAGTAGAACTGTTAAGGAACTTTGCAATAATGCACAATTTCACTGAAAACTTCTAGTTTGCTAAGTCAGAAATTTTTCACTCTAAGCATCCCAATGAACTCTCACAGAGTCTGAGGCTGCACTCTCATAGATTTGCCCCAGGGTCACTGAAGCCAGCACCTGCTGATGCTGGTTTTTCTGCTCAAGTGACAAGGACCCTGGAAGCTTTATGTCCTGGGATCTGGGCCATTCCTCTGCTGGGAAATCAAGAATTTGGGAGCTGTCTGCAACCAACCCCATATAATTGACAGAAACCTTGTTTTCACCAAGCTGACACAGGCACAAGAGCTTTTCACTCACTGCAAAATTTTTAAAATATAGTTAAAAATTTGATTTTGGCTGTCTCCCTTCTTTTGTACAAAATTAAACTTCCTGTAAATTTTCATTTAGCTCCAACCACAAGAGCAGTAACAGACTTAAATGATTCATGACTATTCCCATGTAACCACTGTGATTGATGAGAAAATATTGGAGGTATTGTTCCTAGTGTTCTTAGGTGTTAATGATCTGGATCTATGAAGATAATGTAGACACTGGTAGATAATAGTATCAACCTGTCCTTCAAAATTATTTTACTACCTGCTTTTATGATGTTATTTTAACTTCTCCAGATCAACTAAACTATTTGCTCATCATCCTGGGCTGCATTTAACCTTTGCTACATGTAAAATTCATAACATAGTACTGAAAGGAAGGCACTCTGCTTTTATAAACTGATTCTTCTACTACAATATTTAATCAGTATCTTTGAAGCACACCACTGCTGGCAGAACAACGTATTCAACAACAGAACAGCATAAACAGCACTTCTAGGATTATGTATTATGCTTTGAGATTTATTAAACTGAAAGTTGGTGCATTTTTGTCACCTTTAAGACCAAGTGTTACCAGATATGACCTTAGAGGATTGCAAACTGACAAACAGAAGCATAATTTTCTTATATACAGCAAAGCAGAGTTTCTAAGTCAAACTTTATGTAATCCATTAGGACTCAAATAAAGGATTCAATAAACAAAATACTCATCTATTGGTTGTAGTGCAGGCATTTTCTAACATGCTCAAAGGATAAAATTAAAAATTAGCATAGATGCAGGATGAGGAAGCTTTCTGACATTTTAATTCCACACCACGGGCGAGCAACATAACCCCCAGTGAAGTCATTGAAGAAATGCAGGAATCCTGTAAGAGCTTGTGATGCACAGCTCATGGCACATTCTAGCTCTGTGCCCCTAGAACCCAATGCTTAAAGTAGTTCAGCCACTTAGTGCACACAGCTACTCCAGCATGTTCATATGCTGGTAGGCACTTGTGTGTAACTGTGTGAAGCTGCAGGACTGATCTGTTAGGTTACAAGTGCAGTTATATTGATGTTACTGGAGTCATGCTGAGAAGTACAATTTATTAACTGTAAAGTTCAGCTGATTCAAATCCTGCATGAAGTCTAAGCCTAAATAAAGCTGTCCAGAGCTACTTCTTAGCTTGACATTGCCTTCATCTGCCCAAGCAACCCACCTCAAAATATGCCTTACAAGTGGAAATGGAAAGTAAATTGCTAGGCCATGTCAACTTGACATCACCAGAAAATTCCCCTATACAGTGCTCAGCCCTTTCAGAGCTACTGCAGTCACTAGACCAATAAAGAAGGAATGAAACAGTATGAAAAGCCCATTCTGCAGCTGGATCTGGCTCATCTCTATGTGGCCATTTCAGCTATTTTTTTTCCAAGAGTTGAAAGGATTTCTCCTGTCAGACTTTAGCGCTTGTCTGAAAAATCTGTGTGAATGGTGTTTCTTTCATTTGGCTATATAAGTCAGCATGTTTTACATTATGAACATGACTATGTTTATAAACTATTTTGGTTATACATACCTGGTTTCCATCAATAGCATAGTCATACTTGGTTGCATATACCTTCCCCACAGACACAGCAATAGCATAAGCAACGATAGCAATGGAAAAGGAGGCTGCAATCATCTGGGAAAACAGGCTGACATTTGGAGGCTCAGGAGGCAAAAATCTAGCATTTAGAAAATATATTGGTGTTACCAACTTTGATTGAATTCCATTCTTACCAGAACTGTCAAGGAGTTTGAGACAGAGGCATACAGGTTGCTTATAATATGAAGTGTAATGTTTCAAGTTAATAAAAAGGTGGAAACAGCCCATTGACATACAGAACACGCTTATCTAGCTCACCCCAGCCCAAATCCTGATGGTATTAGTCAGCAACAAAGTCCCCATTGTTCTCAGCATGACTGAGATTTGGCCTTATGATAGCAAAGTGAAAAACTACATTTTTTGAAGCATCGAATAAAGAATGTATTGAATAGTGTGATGAATTATATAAATATGTTAATGCCACTTCATACTATTGTTAACATACTTCTTCAGTAAGATCTCAGAAGCATTTTATCCCCTACTGTGTTTCCACAAATTTTAATTAATTAAGCCCTGAATACTAAATGGAATGTGAAGGTTACTACTGTGAAGTGCTCTGAATCTTTCAAGTGGAAGTCTCTACGAGTGTAATCCTCAACATCCTTGTTCCTATGAGTATGGAAGTGGCAAAGTTGATTGGGATAACAGTAGCAGCAGGATTATGAACTGCAGTGGGATAACTCAGGATTACAGAAATTAAATCTATGCAGAATTTCTTTATTAAAAATTATTATTTTTTAAAACCATTTTCCACAGTCCCATAGTCACTCCATGAACAGGAAGTAATTAATTTTCAGATGGAATTCATGAATTAGACAGACATTCCTAAGCCCACTTTACAGAAGGAAAGCTGGGCAACACATTTGGGTGGCATAACTGATAGAGCCAAAAGTAAAACTCAGAAAATTTCCAGATCTGAGTTCTAAACTCAGGTTACAGCTCTCAATGTTTCTTTTATGCATTTTCTCTTACTACAGTCATTTTTAGCCAATTAAAATAATACCTTTTCCCCACAAAACAAAGAAACTCACCCTCTTGGAATGCTCTTAACAATGCCTGCATTGTATTTTTTTTCCAAGTCAGCAGCATAGGAAATGCCAGTGGCTACTATTGTCTGTAATAAGATAAAACAACAGTTTTAAGACTTAAAAAGAGCTCCTGTCTTCCTGTAGCTAGACCTATCAATTTTATCTGTTTTCAGCTTTTGTTAAGCCCCCTTGCTTACCACAATAACTTCTATTGGGATAGGTATAGGTATCTTGTGTTTGAACCGATCATTTATTTCTTTAACTACCATGCAGACAAAAATGGTGAGGAGTCCAGCAATAAGATCTGCAATGTTGGTGGTCCCAATTTTTTCAAATGTTTCAACAAGAGTCTGAAAAACAAAAATGCCAGCATAAGACATGCCCATGTCCATTTGAAGGATGTGCAAATACTCATGACATGATCCAGATGCATAGGGTTTTGGAGAAGGCCAAGAAACTTCATTCAAGCCTAGAGAAGCCTGAGGAAAATGTATTGTCAAGGTGCTATCAGTAAATGGATTTAATAGAGAATTTAATGGAAAAAGCATAACTGCAAGAATTGTCCACACAGGGGGCTTCTGCTTCCCAATTTTAGTTAATTAATACTAAGTAAAAAGAGCTAACTCTCTAACTGTGTTTTACCTCTACCTGTATCAGAGAAAGGAAGGGAAGATCTGGAGCTTCTTCACTTTGACAAATAGCAAGGGAGATCCTCATTTTTCTAAAGAGAGCTAGCAGACCCACGGGCAAAGCTCTGGTTCACTTCATGCCCAGTTCATGTGGTCTGTGCATTACTTGTTTCCTATTTCCACTGCTGACAAACAGAGAATGAGTGTGAACACACAGGTCATACCAGGCTGTGGAGAATCCTGCACTTCAGAAAAGCAGCCACTAAACCTCACTCTACAGTAAATTAACCCTCCCAGCAGAGTTTAGCCCCAGACTGGAGCACTCCAACTGGGCTGCAATAGGCTGTTCCCTTCTCTACCCTTCCTGTGCCCTTGCTTGATCCTATTGTTTATTACAAGTTATTGTACAGAGAAAACATGAAGGAATGATTACAGAAAGTCACAAATATTACTCTGTCCCACTCCTAACCATCAGGGTAGTTCTCACTTGCCTCCTGTCTCCAAGAAAATGTAATTATCCCATGCATAGTGAAGTAGCTGTAGCAGAACCATCTGGTAGAAAAGGGGCTAGAAACAGACTCCTTGCATCCTGGTTAGCTCCCCAAATAATGAGCTTTTGGTTTAAACTAAGAGGAGGTTTGCAGCAGCAGCACTCCCACCCTTCTGAACAGACTTTGGTTTGGAAATACAACAACTAAGTGCTTAATTGCCTATGTTTCCTAAGGTAAAGAAGCCTTCCTGAAACACTGAATCAGACGCCCTCCGTTGGCTGACTGAAGCCATTTCTTGCCCATTCTTCTCTTTACCACAGATCCCATGAGAATGGCTGAGCACCTCTTGCACTGCTTCACTCCACAGGGAAACAGTAAATTCCTAACTTTGGCTGCAGATTCTGCTAATGTTGGATGCTTGGTGTTGCAGTTTTTTAAACACTACTGAAGCAAGTCCAAAACTTGCTGAAGCAGACCCAGCAAATCACTGGTTGAGCAGACCAGAAATAACAATTTCTTTGCTCTACATGCACCTGCAAAGACATTCACCTGGCTCACCTGCAAGAACACAGAATCTTTGAACTTTAACCTAAAAAGTCAGCATCCCACTCAGCCTTGCTGGAGCTGGAAGAACCATGCAGTCCTTTCAAAAAGTGTATTCTACTAAATTATACCATTCATTCAATAAGCAAACAGATGGAAAAAAATGCTGGATTAACAAGCCCATCATTCTGCCAGGTCTGCTGTAAGGTATATTATACAGTAAGTACTTTGTCTCATCTAACTTTCCTTGTTCTGAGGGGAAGAGTTTTCACTAGTTCTGAAAAGGCCCGTTAAGAAAATAATTTTTTACCCCCACAAATAATCCTCCAGATCTCTTTTTAAATTTTTACCTTGCTGTTTATAGTTATATTCATCCTATTATTGTTAATCTAGATGTCTGCTGTATTTTTCCTAGTCTGGTTGCTAGAACTGGCAGGTAAAATCTCCAAATACTTTTTTTTCCCCCTAAAACAGCCTCTTTTAGAAATCTGCTATTCTAATATGAAGTGCTATGGAACATCTAAAATACTGTGAACCTGGATAGTTTCATGCTGAAGTCAGTGACACTACTCTGAATAATTTTCCTGGGAAAGGATACTATTCTGTAGTACAAGACCTCTAGGAATTCAATATTTCTGTAATGCAGCCAAAACATTTCTCCATTTGAGCATTTTCTAAAAGATCAACAAATGGAGTTGTAACAGTAACAATCAGCCTCACATTTGCTAACCAGTAGATACCTGGCCAAAGGATGGGAATCTGTATGTATCCTTTAGGAATTCACATGCATGGCTACAGTGGGAAATGGAGAACAATGCCTTTTACCACAATGACCTGCTGGTTTAAGTGTAAAGAGCTTTGGGAGATGACCTGACAGGGTTAATAAATGATCAAATGTCCTTCACAATAAGTGAGAAAGCAAGGGATGGGACAAACTGTAGTCTCCAGAAGTGAAAAACTGTTTTGCTTGGCATTTAAACTTCATGTGAAAAAGTGCTCTGTCTGAAAAAGACTTCAAGATGGCAATTTCTGTCTGAGGAACCCCAAAGGCAGCTATTTAGAGCCCCACAGCTAAAAATAAACAGCTGCAGATCTTCATGAAAGGGAGAACTGAAGGAATGCCCTATACTTACTACCATATATATGAACCATCTCTGTGTGAAATGGAAGCAGAAGATAAGCAATTATATAAAAAAACCTGTCATAAAACCCAAGCAGATTAGAAGGGCATACTTACATATATTATGGAAAGGACACCATTATAATTTTTAGTTGAAACATTCAGAACTATTTTCAGTTGTGACACAAGCACTTGAAAAGCAGCTGCAGTTGTGAATCCCCCAACTAATGGATCTGCAAGGTACCTCACAATGAAACCAATCTGGAGAACTCCAAATATAACCTGGAAAAATTATGAAGAATAACAGCTCGTTAAATAACAAAAAGGTACACTTTTATTTGGAGATTTCTTACGCTTTGTTTTCTCTCTTTGTTGATGCAGAGTCTTAGGACCATATTTTCCCCATTTCAGCCTAGTGTAGCTTAGTATTGTCCATCCAAGGAAATAAAGGAGACCTGAAGCAATGTGTGAAAGGAAGCCCCAGGATATGCACCATTGTACTCAGTTTCATGCAGGTCTTCTGGTCTGCAAGGCAGGGCTATTCTACTCTCTGTGCTCCCAGTCATGCTGTCAGAGACTCCACACAGGATATGAAGCTCTTAAAAGTTTGTGATAACTTTCCTTCATTTTTGTGTTTTACTACAGGAAAATATCTGACTGCTGTAGTAGGCATTTTTCTGCCATTAACATTAAAGCAGTGTCAAACTTGTGTCTTCAAGTCAACTATTTTACCTGTAAAATTCCAACCAGGAATGTGAGAGTGCTTGCAATCAGCACTCTCTGTGCATCTCTGGACTCAGTGTCTATCAGTGCCCCTGTGACATTAGTCCCTGTAGCATTACTGCCTTCTATGAGAAAATTCTCATCCGGGGCCATGCTCAATACAACAGATCCCACCATCAAACTGACCACTGGGAATGGACCTGTAATGACAAACAGAGCACACTGAACTTTAACACACATTGAGAAAAACCAACATTTATCAGACTAGACAACCCTACGTCAAAAAAATCATGTAATACTGTAATTGGGGTACATTGGTAGTATTAGGGGGCCAAGAGCCACAGGCACTGCATACATGAGACAAAAATACTGCACCTTCTTTAAATACTGCTCCTTCTTTAAATAACTTGTTTTGTACATACCGATACAAGTGCAGTTTCATGCTTTCCTTGAGCCAATTTAGGGCTGTACTGAGGCCAAAAGTGGCAACATGTTCAACACACTCCAACTATCTCCCTTGTATCTGCATCATAACCAGACAATACAGATAACTGATCCAGGTGAAAGCAACATTTATTTCTTTGAATTTTAGGGTTTCTTTGTTTGCTTGTGATTTTTTTCTTGGTTGGTTTTTTGATTTTTTTGTCATGGTTAGTTTTCAGCTGATCCAGCACGCCACATGAGCAGGGTTCCCAACAACACACATGTGGCAGGAACATGTTCCAATGGGTAGGACTACATCTTTTGGCAGTATTGTGCTATTATATTGGCTAAAGATGACTGAAACTATACTTTGGGCAAGATACAGAGAAAGTGATCATTGCATCAGCAAAACACAATCTAAAAGTAATCGTATTTGTTGCAGTTATTTACTAAAATTATGAAGAAAAGGAAAATGTCACAAAATGTCTTAAAGAAGGTTAAGTTAATTTTATAGATACCTTAAAGGACACTTCATGAATAAGAGCATTGGGAAAAGCATAAAAAAAGGAATGTTTGATAATCTAGAAAGTAGGAATGCCACCATAAGTTGACATAACAAGTCAGATCTGGATAGCAAATGTGAGCTGCTTGGTAGGGTAGGAAGAGGCTAACAAAGTTGAGAAAACATACAAAGACTTTTGATGCAGCAGAGAAGAAAGCTGATGAAAAAGTGTAGTATCATGCCAAAGCTCTGGGAGGGGAAAACAATGTGTTCTTGGTAGATAGGAACAAGAAAAGATTAGATTTTACTAGTATGAAGAAAAAGGCACTTCAGTGATCAAGCTGTAAGAAGAATTTTAAGTGTGAGAACTGACAGGAAACAAACCTCATATTCTAAAGAAAGTATTCAGAAAGAATCAACAGAGTTTACCCATAGCCTTGATGTGAGGCCCTACAGTGAGGCTGGAGTGGATACACAAGTTCTGGGTCTCCATGACAGGCAATAAGATTCTGTCCACAGTAATGAAAAAAGAATGCAGAAAATAAGGCTTATAGAGAAGACTGAAACAGCTGTGTTTTAGCCATCTTGAGCTTTAGCTGATAGACAAAATGTTTGTCATTCATACTGCCTACTGAGGCCTTGAGCTTGTAATTTCTTGCATAGAGTGTAGCCAAAGACAAGAGTTAAACTTCAGCACAAATTCAAGCAAAAAGCAGTGGCATACCTAAAGTTAGCTATTATGAACAATTGCCTGTATAAAGAAGAAATAAGCCTTAATTTCCCGAGATCCACCAATGTTAATATTCACCATAGCCAATTTGTTTCAGAAAGTAGTTATATTGTATGAAATATGAATGTCTGCAGTAAGGATTAACACTGAAATAGATAATTCACTGTAACTTGAACACATGCAGTTACCAACTGAGATGTGCCTTGATGTTCCCAGGAAAAAGTATGTCAGGATGGGGAAAAAAGCAGAATAGAGACCAAATCCAACAGGGACTGCAACCAGCAAAGCATATGCCAAACCTGAAATGATAGATCATCAAAATCATATTTAAAATCTCTCAGCAATCTACTATCTTGTCTAGATTAGACTTTCAGAAAGATTTACTGCTGTGGTGCAGATGCAATTTAGAATATGTTTTGTCTTGTAAGTCAGTCGCAGGCACACCTGTGAGTGAGTATCAATGACTGTAATTGACTGTACATCCCATGCTGGTAGCTGAGTACTGAAAGATGTTCCCATGTTTGCATAGGGAGCCCAATACACAGGCTGAGACAGAAACCCAAGTGGATAACATTGCTGCAAGTGTGTGCTTCTTAAAAGAAAAGGAGGATGTGTGAAGGTTCTAGTTTCAGACAGAAATTTCAAGCACAAGTCTCTGAGTTATTGCACAACAAATACACTTCAGTATCTTCAGCTCTTGTGAAAACAGAGCCACTTCTTTTCCCAGTAAAAACTAATCTATCAATAGCAAGTCACATAAATTTGAGAGTCTTGGTTCTTCTTCCTTTGCATACCTGTGCAAGCTGTCAAATACAGCAAGCAATAAAAAAAAACTGCTTTCAAAATCATATCCCAGTTAGCCAGAGTTCTCCTTCAAAGATTCTCCAAAACCTGTGAGAGAATGACAAGTCCTGAAGTGCTGGTCATACTACTGAGGCTGACTGAAGGACTGCAAGCAACACATTTAGTTGCTGGGAATTAGGGACTTCAGGGACCTCAAGATCCCAACATTTTTTTGCAAATATTTTGGCCAATTTTTCCTGTAATTCATGTTCTAAAATTTCAGGGTGGTTTTTTTTTTAATTATAGCTAGGTGTAGATTTGCATTAATTTGGGTTTTTTCAATTTTTTTCTACTTTTTTTTTTTAATGCACAGGTGGGAGACCAGACAGTGTATTTAAAAATTGGCTTTACAAGTAGATTCTATTTAGGGTAAAATAAGAGCACTGAAAAAAAAATAAGGAGGTTATAGTATGAGCACAATAGGTGCTATAAGTAATATGAAAGTTCTATCTAGCCCTTCATTTTAAAAAGGCACAGAGATCCTGTAACTGTGCCATTACCTTCAGCAAGGATCTTCCAGCTCTGACACTCTTCTTTGGGAAAGAATCACTTTCTTTATTTCTCAGGTCAGCCCCAGCCTGGGGCAGAAGTTTGTAATGCTTTTTTCCTGCCAGTCTCTGCCTTCCTAGCATGCTCCAAGGGAACAGACAGGAGAGAATACTTGTGTCTAATCGGGAATGCGTAAACTGCTTTCTTTGTTCCCATGTAAATCTTTGTCCTCTTCCGCAAACACTGAGTTTCCATTGAGGGAAAGTGTGGGGTTCACACAGCTAGTTTTGCCTGCTGCAGTCCCGAAAAAAAAATGAAAATAGTGTAAGAACTTTACTGAGATTAAATTACTGGATGTATCAGGGTTATAGTCAGTCTTGTCTTAGGCGGATGCTGCCTCAGGCAGGTTGGTTCTGCCCTCTGAGTCTTCCTTAAGTAGCTTATTTGAACTAATATCTGCTTATTTCTAACACTTTCCTATTTTTTTCATCTACCGAAAGCTTTACTAACAAATGGAATAAGGAAGTAAGGAAAACTTAATATTGCAAGCCATGTACTCTAAATATCCATAAAGTTTATTTTTTTTAAAAATCTGAATACATCACCACCTCCTTGATGGTTGTCTTCTGCAGAGACCTGAACAACCTTATGTGAAAACTTTTAAAGAGGATTAGATATTAAGGGTGCATTATTTTAGGGGAATAACTAGATTTTTGTAGGCAGTTGCAGAAGAACTATAGGCTTAGACAACCAAGAAAGAGAAATAAGACCACACAACCTATCTGATTTATCACAATGTAATTAAAATTTTAAATATCAAAATAAATACTCTTTGAGTAAAATGCCTGGAAAAAAAAGTTAAATACATCCTTGTAGCACATCACAGGAAATTTAAATCTTCTAGCCAAGGAAAGAAAAAGGAATAAATTAAAACCATAAATTATTTATTGCAAAATAATACCGAATATCTAGTATTAAATAACAAGCCTCAGATTTGTAATTCCATCTGCAAAACGTTCCGGTGTTCAGCCGGCTCCCTTATGGGGACGCCCCGGGGAGCGGAGCGCGGGCTTGCCTGGCTTTACCTTGCAGGGTGGCGACGAGGCCGGTGCTGAGCCCCGAGATGATGTCGCTGATCAGCCACTCTTTCACCCGGTAGTTGGGCAGCCACTCCAGGATGGGCAGAAAGGACTTGGCAATCTGAAAGGCCCTTTTCCTTGAACATCTGCGAGAAAACAAGTGATGAACACACCCCACGGAGCCGCAATTGGAGCGCCCCAAGAACCCCAAAGTGACGGAGAGCTGAGCTGATGCACATTTAAATTTAAGGGGCAGTGGCTGTCACAGCCCTGTCTGCCAGACTGGGACGGGGCACGTAGTGGTGTAAAAAGCGCGCCCTGGGCAGTGCGATACGCAGGGGAGCAGGGATGTGTCGGCGTGTGGGGCAGGGGAGCAGGGATGTGTCCGGCGTGTGGGGCAGGGGAGCAGGGATGTGTCCGGCGTGAGGGGCAGGGGAGCAGGGATGTGTCCGGCGTGTGGGGCAGGGGAGCAGGGATGTGTCCGGCGTGTGGGGCAGGGGAGCAGGGATGTGTCCGGCGTGAGGGGCAGGGGAGCAGGGATGTGTCCGGCGTGTGGGGCAGGGGAGCAGGGATGTATCCGGCGTGAGGGGCAGGGGAGCAGGGATGCGTCCGGCGTGAGGGGCTCTCCATGCCTCGGCGGGTGGAGTTTGCGGGCGCCGGGACAGCGCGCCCCCGGCTCCCTCCCGCCGCCCGGACCCACCTGCAGGCCGCCTGCGCCCGCTCGCGGAGCGTGGGCGGCAGCGGCGGCCGCCGCTCGTTCTCCTCCTGGAAGCCGGGCTCGCTGTAGATGGGCCGCGCCACCACGTAGTGGCTGAGCTCGGCCAGCGGCTCGCTCGTCCGCCCGCCCGCGGCCATGGCCCCGCCTGAGCCGGCGAGCGCGGCCCCCCCTGCCGGCCCCGCTGCCGCGCCCGCGGCCCCGCAGCGCTGTCCGCGTCCTGAACCGCGGCTCTGCCTGCGCCCGCTCCCCGGCCTGGGGCAGGGCGAGGAGGCCCCGCCGCAGCCGCATTTATACGGCCGCCCACGGCCCGACGCTTTATTTACGGGGAAACAGAGAGACCCGGCTCCGGGCCGGCCCGGGCGACGCCTCCGTGCGCCCTCCCCCCGGTGCCCCCTGGTCAGCCCCGCTCCGGCCGGCGCTCCCAAGCGACCGCCCCGACAGCGCCCGTGCCCTCGGGCGGGGGCTGCACTTCAAAGGCGGCGGCCCGCGGGAATGGCTCCGGGGGTGCGGAGCGGGGCTGGCCGCACGCACACGAACCCGCCGGCAGGTGATGATGGCCTCGGCCCCTCAGCAGCTGCCCCCCAGAGCCACCTGCCCGCCGGCGGCCGCCGAAGTGCTCGTTGTTAAAGCGAGCCTGGGGGAGTGAGATAGGACCGGCCACTCTCGCACACTGCTTGGCCCGCACGGAAGCCTCCTTGGAGTTCCCAAAGCCTTGCTGTGTCCCACGACCCAAGGTTTGGGAGTCGTCTCCATGCATAGATGTAAATGCCTAACAAACAGCACCTTCTCTCCAAACCACCCCGACCTTACGCTGCAGCCTCGGTGGGAAGAAGTGGCTCAGGCCCCACAGGCTTTTTGTGCCACACCTGAAAGGAGAGAAGGTGGCCCAGGGCTGCAGCTTCTGGTTTGCTGGAGGAGGCTTGCAGGGAATGAGCTCCATGATGGCCCTGCTGTAATTTAGGATTACAGATAGGACTGGGGCTGAAAAAATCAATCCTGCATGCTGAATACTGCTGGCTACATTTCAGCTTTTCTACCTTACGTACGGAAGACAACCTAGCACAGATCTTGCAGGAGTGAAGCAAAGCACGTGTCCTTCTCACCTAGGAAACTTCCTGAAGTAAGAATCAGTGCCAGTGTTTCAGCCAACACCAAAGAGGTGCTCAGGGCATACACTGAGGGTACAGCATCAAGCAAAGTATTTGTTCAATGACCTACTCAGGCACGGAGTTGGTTTCAAAGCAATGAAGTACAGTCCTAACTTCATTTTAGTAAGTATTCCATTTAGTAAGTGTTCCATTACTAAAATGGAAATAAGCTATTTGCTGAAGTATTTTTGTAGGGTTAACACAAAAATACTTCATTCAGGCTTCCTAATTCTGCAACTGGCTTCCCCTCTGCTGCAGTGTAAGGAAATCTGGGTAAACTGCTGAACTGTTTTGATCTGAGCAATGTTGTATCCAGCACTGAAGCAGCCAGCCTCCCAAAACAAGTCCCAGCGTTTTGCAGACACCTGTAAGCATGGCACTCCAGTCAGTAAAAGCTGCCTTGCTCCAGAGGAGCAAGGGAAGTGGTCTGATGTAAATGTTACTTAATCCAGGGTAGGAAACTTTCAGATTTTCTCATTAGCAGATAACAGTATGGGGAAAATAGGTGTCATATTGGAAAAGACATATTAGACATATTCTAAAGCACATACTGAAAACTGAGCTGGCATCAAACCTGAGTAATGTGGTATATTAGAATCCACTCCAGATAAAAATGGAGCACCATGAAAAGTAGTTTTGAAAATTAACTTTAAAAAGCTGTTGTAGTAACATCATCTTAGTTCTGAAATGAATACAAGTTAGTATGAATTAGTTAATAAATATTTAGTTCTAAATTAGTTAATAAATACTTAGCTCTAAAAGCAATACAATTAATACAATACAAAGACAACAAAATTACTCTAGCAGGTATAATGGCTTCTAGGCTAATCATAGAAGCAAAGAGCAACAGCAAAATCATTTGCAGGAACCCAATGTAGATGCCCTACACTTCCCACATAAACTCAAGTTTTCAGGACTGGCGGTGTATTACATATTATTTTCTCCTAGAACATCCACAAAACTACATTTATCTTATTACTTATATAACTAGGATTTGAGAGGAGAAGTACTTGATATCAAGAGGAAAAGACCTACTACAGAACAAGTAATTAACACAGGAAGGGTACAGAAGAAGCTGAATTGACTGTAACTCACAATCCTTGCAAATTTCTTTCCTGCAGCACATCTGTCTGAACAGTACTCCAAGCTTCAGCACCTCAGGTGATGATATGTGGTAGGAGCACCTGCAGATCTTGTTTAGATGAGAACTCTGTAGGACCATGAATCTTGGCAGGGCAGAAGTATGCAAGTTCGAGGACAAGAGGTTTCAAGAAAAAAAAGATTATCTCTATCTGTGTAACACAATGCATTTACCAGAATTTGAAGACAATTATTGGAGAAGAAGCTAAAGACTGTAAACCCTAACTCAGAATGGATCCCATACACAGAGACACATCTGTGTCAAATCAGCTGCAACGTGTTTCTGAACTGTGATGTTGCTGACCCCACTCAGGATGCATCTCCTTTCCTTTTACCTTTCAAGCCAGAAGGCAGGCTCTTAGTTTTTCATTTTTTAACTTCAGCTTTTTTATTTGGTTGGTTGTTCTTTTGTTTGTTTTGGTTGGGTTGGTTTTTTTTGTTGGTTTTTTTTTTTTTGGTGGAGGGTCTTCTGTTATTTTTTGGGGGGAAGGGTGTTCAGGTGCTTTTTAGCTTAAAATCTGCATCAGTCTTCTGAATCTTTTTGTTTACCTTATTATTTGTTATTATTTTCTAATTAGTTCATGTTCACTTTGTACTTGGTATGAAACAAACAACCTAGGACAGATACACAGCCTGTTTCCAAGACCTCTACTTCACTGTATGCTCTGTTTCCTTAGACCTCTAATGCCCAAGTCATGTCTGGAGAAGAATCAAAGCCTAAGATTTTGTCCTTACTGGCCAAGAATAACAGTTCCTTTCTTCCTTCCTCTCACATTGTCCATTCCATACACTGTTAAACTCACAAAGAAAGGAGTAGTTTAGCACCTTCTTCTTCCATAGTCACAGGAACAGGGATTTAAACCTCATGCTTAGTAAGATGTAGCATATGGTCTCACCACCTAGGTGAGAAGTTATTACACTATCTGCAAAACACAATTATCACCAAACCTATTGCCTCTTCTGGCTGTGTTTTCAAAAACAAGAACAAATCAAATCAGGCTACACACACAGCCTGACCTCAAGGAGCAGGATAAAGGGTTAAAGCAAGAGCTATTTATGTCAAGGGTCTTGCAGACATGCTTTTATGACAGCAGTAATTGGTGTCCAATTTCCAGACGAAATTTCAAATTTGAAATTTTTCAAATTTCATTTGAATGATCCTTCCCATATTCACGTTCCCTGGTAGTTGGTTTGGGCATCTCCTTCCTTCCAACAGACACACTAAAACTAGTATCTAACTCGTGCTAGTCACTAAACATAGAGGGGAGGTTCCCACTCGCTAAACCCTGGTGCACCCAAGTATATTTGAGAACCCGAACATCTCAGAGGTGCTTCACGCAGACCAAAACCACCTCCAGGGAATCTTTTAGCATGTATAGTCCTGGGCTGTATAGCCTGCTTCCCTCTCTGCTCAGCTCTCCCAAAGCTAGAGACAGAAGAGCAAAATCTTTTCCGGGCACTTGCCCTTGCAGGCAGTACAAAAACTTCCTTTGGACCACAGCTACATTTCAGAGTGGACACAAAACTAGAGGGACTCTTGTTTTCCTCACAAACACACCTTGCAATGCTTGTCCCTATTTGTACATTACCTTATAAACAAAGCACAAGTGTTACATTTTATAACAGAAAATAAAACATACCCTATTATTCCTGAACTGAGGATGCTCAGTTCTAGAACTAGATTTTCAGACATTCCACAATTAATGCACACAGCAATACACAGCACAGAGTACTGAAGGACAGGAATGACATAACTGAGAGCTGATTTTCCAACTTATCTGTAAAATGACTTGTATTAGGTTGTAGTAGGAGCCAGATTATAGCTGACAGGGGGATAAACATTGTCCAAAGGCATGGCAAATGAGGGCTTCTGTCCCAAAGAGTAAATTCAGATTTTCAAGGAATACTTGAGAACTGAGGCAGCCATGTAGTACTTTTACAGTAACTTCACATTTGGAAAAACAAATGTTATTTCAATGCTGAGAGAAAAGCTGAGTTTTCACCCTTTACAAGAAGCTAGGAAAGCACAGTGTCTTTTCAATGAGGCTATGTAGCCAGGGACTACTGTGGCAGCAAACACACAGGGAGTGCGAATGCAAGGCTACATTTTCAGAAAAGACTCTGCACAATTTATGTTATCAAGGAAGATGTATTTTTGCACGTTTGTTGCAAAAATAAAAACAGGGAAAAACATCCTGCCTAGCTACAGGTGCTTTCATTTAAGGTAACACCAAAGCATGCAGCCAGGTCTATTAATATTCAGGTCAGCTCTCATGCACCCACCATGACCTCACTGCTTTCTTGACTCAGCAGAAAAAGGGGTTTATGAAAAAAATATGGAAACACCCCTCAAGTTTTTTTGAAAACTACTGTCAGTTAAACCTGTGCAAATATTTTTAGAACAATCTCTCCCATGCTTCCTCACCGAAGTACAGAAAATGCACATTTGTACTTTTGTGAAGAGGGAAAAAAGGCAGTGAAACAACCAGGCAATTACTTTGACATTATTTAGAGTATAAAGAGCTCCAAATTCTTACTTTTGGAGACATACTCAGAATAAATTAACTGTCCAACATCAGTACAAAAGTTATTTTGATTCCACCAGTATTAGCAGAGATTTAACTTTTTTCCACTTCTTTCCCACAACACAGACACATGTGACCAAAATGTGACCCAACAGCCTGAAAGATCAGGAAATAAAAGCAAGAAATTTTGATTCATTCTTTCCTTGTATATCCACCATAACTTAAAACAATACCAGTGAGTGAACCTAAAGTTGATCAAGCCAGAATCTCACAAGCCCTGAAAGCATATCATGTGAAACAATGCAAATGCAAAGTATTCACAAGGATTTGCCATCTACTAGAATTTCCAGATACACTACTTAGACTTACAATTTTACAAGACCCACATTCTTTCCAAGAATAGAGTTCTACATAGCAGAATCTACAAAATAATTTTAATCTGAATAACAGAGGATTATTTTTCTGTGAACAATTTTGGGACTCCAAACAGTCCCAGTTGTGATAATGCAACTCAGTCCAATGCGTGTGACCATCCACAACAGACAAGTACAAAAATGATGATGGTCATGCTCTGTGACAGGGAAACCTGACAAAGGATCCAAGTAATGGACATGACAGAAGAAGTGAATGGAGACAAAATACAGCATGTGTGTTTAAGGAATCTCCAAGGCAGGGAACATTTCCCTGAGGCCCCATATCAAGGTTTTCTGTGTAATCTATTACAGCATGGATCTATTGTGTGTTGAATGCACGTTGCATGTCTGAAATGTCATTGTTGCACGTTGCATGTCATTCCAGCTCCAAGGAAACAGTGCATACCACCTGTATTCCTTCACACTTCAGTCATGCTCTACAGCAAGAAACTGTGTAAACCATTCAGAGTTCCTTCTCAAGGAGAAATATCTTTATCCCTGCGTTCACAGCCATCTGTTTTTTATTCCATATTATTTTTAAGATACATTTTTAAGGATGAAAAGGACAGTGCACAACATCATTCATAATAAGCTTCTAATTTTCTACCCCATTATCTACTTATACTAGAGGAGAAGAGTTTGAAATTTGAGTAGATAACAGTAAATAAAAAGCAAGAGTTATTTGCTTTTGTTCAGTGTCTTGAAGAAACTTAGGTGAGTTTTTTTGTTCTCTTATTAAAACCAGCACTTCTTGTTATACCTCCAAAGGTTCCAACCACAGCCTTTGGATCTGACCGGAGATAACATTCCACCACAATTTTAAATATTTCAGAAAGGGGTGGAGAAAAAAGAAACAAAGATGCATTCAACTACATCTTCAAAACACGTGTATGCAGGTATGAAAAATCTGTAACTTTTCCTGGAAGTTTTTATATGAATTAAAAAAAAAAATCTTGAGTGTCACAGAATCTCTGAAAACACATTCTGTACTACTTCAGCAAGGATAAAGTATTTTTAAAAAAACATATGCCTTCTTATTTAATATGGTATGCTATTATGCCTTATACTACTTGATAAGCTGTGTTTAAATTCTAAGCTAAACAAATTTTATTTCCAGAGTAAGCAAAACCACCACTATGAAGATTGTATTTTCAAGAAGAGTTAAACATCACCAAGTTAGAAGTATATTTTGTTCCTGGTGCATATAACTATTAACTATGATGAGACAGCACACTGAGAGAGATTTACAAGAAAAAATCCAGAAACCATGAACTTAAACAATCCCTTTAATATAACAAACATATCAAACTTTCAAATATAAACTGGAACCAACTAACAAATAAGCTCAAAACAACTTTCTGAATACCAAAAAGGTCTTATGCAAAACAGTGCACATTTATTTGAGGTATCGTATCCATGAAAACAGAACAAAACAAACCAAACTATCTACATTTAAAAAGATTTTTACTTAGCGAGGCTAAAGAAGTTAGGTGGTACATAAGGAGTAAACCAATGTAAACAGTGAAAAAACAAAGACTTCTAATACCAGCCAACACAAAAATGAAATATCCCAATATATTAAAGAAAAATAAACCAGAAGCATGCAAAATATTGTTTGTTAAAATACACTCAAATCCATGTGGCTAAAGTGAAAGTCACAAGCTAGTGAGGTGGATTTGCAAAGGCGATGTTTCTTTCTTTATTTTCCTTAGACTGATTGTCATTCAGTTTTCCACTGGTAAGTAAGTTTTCAGCCTTCTTCAACCCACTGGGAACTGAATTTCTAAGATTCCAAGCAGGTGCTGCACGGAGGTTTAAGTAATTGTTTTTATGGTCTAGTGTGATATACAACCCCACTCAAATGCTACAAGCAATGGTGATCTGTTACCATTATGGAGGAAAAAGGTTGGTAAACAGGTTGCTCCAGGTGGAGTTGAAAGATTTTTGAGTTTCTCCTCACGAGAGCAGTGACAAACTCCATGGTAAATCTGGTAAGCCACTTAACATTTTATTTGCAACACAGAACATTTTGGCAACCGATATATTAGAGGAATCTGAATAGGGACCTGCAATGCATGTGCTTTTCAGAAAGATCTTTTGTTTCAGGTATGCATCAGGAACATCAACAGCACAAGCCTTTTCTCATTCAAGCAACTGTAGCAATGCCATCCATCTCAGATGTGCTTACAGGTCTTTCTTATCTTCTGCTTTATTTAAACGTTGCTGAAAAGAGACAGATGAAAAATAATTTCAGTTTGGCAAGATCAGAAACCACTGAGTCCAGACACCAAATTTTGCCCCTTTGCAGTCACACCTGATTTGTTCATCATACACCTTTCTAAGCTGTAGTCCCACCAACACTACCCCGCAGAACCCCTGAGCTTCTGCTGCCAGCAGTCAAGGCTGTGCAGCCTAGTTCTGCTCCCTTTGGTTTTACAGCTGAGCTGTGCGGCAAACTCAGCACAAAACATTTTCTGCTATCAACTCATTTATCCCTGGGAGCTGCATCTACTGTGTGCTCAGTACCTTCTGTTCCTTCTACTCAGAGGTAAACAGAGATGGTAAGGATGTGTGTTTTAGACCACAAGTCTGCTAGAAATGCAGCAGGACTACTATGGCTCATTACACAGGGAAGCAAAAGGACAGGACATGCATGGTGGTCTTGAATTGAACACAGAGATCAGTTGAGCAATCTGTAGAAGTACAGGGTGAGACTGGGAATGACTAAGCAGTTTCACAGAACACAGGAAAAAATATTATAACCAGGTCAAAACTGCCTTTTTTTATCAATACAGGGCTGAACAACTCTTCTTGAAAAGCAGGTCACCATAATTTTAATAATAATTTATTTTCTCCCAAGACCACTACTTGTAAATAGGTTAACTTTAATTTTTACTGAATTTTGCTCAAGACAGATGTTAGGTATGGAGCATATGAACACCTGTCAGACAACTTAAAAATACAAACTCCCAGTTCTATTTACTGATACTTACTGTGTATCTTATGGGTATTATAGCCACGTACATAAGAAACTCAATCAAACAGCTAATTGAACTTTTGCTTAATATGGTTTGGTTTTTAAAAATTATTTTGTACTTGAGTTTGAATTTTATAGTAGCCTGTTTTTAACCTAGGCTGTTTGTTGGGTTTTTTATCCTTGTGTATCAACGGTATTGCAACATTTATAATCCAGGATTGCAGAAGCATGTTTTAACAGCAAACAAAATAGAATTACTTTTATAAATCATGTATATACTCCCTCCACCACCCACACCGCTCCTATAATTTTCTTACAGTATTTCAGTGACCATCACATGCAAAACCACCTGAATCTTATTTTCCAAGCAACAGTAAAATTGAAGCTAATGATAACCTGAGCTTTGTCAACCAAAGTGCAAAAAAAAAAAAAAAGCTAATAACTCTGCAAAACAAAATTCTACTATTTTGAAGTAGTTTAAGGAATGCTGCCTGTTGTAACTTTATGCTATCCTAAAGATTTTGGTAAATTCTCTCAAAACAAACAGAATTTTGCTGATAAAATTTCATAACACAGTCCTTGTACGGCAATCCAGAGCCACCTACCTGAAGCTGTTCAAATTCTTTCATCAGATGCTCATATTCTCTTCTAAGGCCTTCAGACTGCTTTTTAACTGCAGCCCCTTCAGTTTTTGCCTTATGGAAAGCTGTAAAATACCAGAATTGGTGTTTTAATTATTACTTGTATTCCTGCAGTTCCTCGGAGCCCTAGATGTGCATCAGGGCTCCACTGCAGTAAACAGTCCTTCCTCTAAAATAGCTTCGAATTTAAAACACAGCATCACAGATGGACACAGGAACCTGAGAAGTTGAGGACAGGGAGCAGAAAGAGAATGGCCAATGTTCAGAAAGATCAGCACGAGGAACAGGAAGGGCCTGTAAGAAAGGTAGGGGTGAGGCCAATAAACTCCTGAAACAGGGGACTAGTTAGTGATGACTGCAGTGTTCTGTCACATTGCAGGAGACAGTTCTAGAAAAACAAAACTCAGCAACTCCAAAATCAAAACTGTCAGACCTCTTAAGGAGAGGAGGGAACTCAAACACTGGGCAAGATTTTCACACAGCACCTGAGACCATCAACAAAACACAGTAAGGAGGAAGATGATACATGATTATAGGAACACAGACCTCACCTTTCCATACTGTTCTTAATTTTACCATGCATGAATTAATTGATTAGCAGCATCAGTTTACAGATGAAAAGGCAGAAATGGTGGTGGGTGGATAAACAACTCTGAATAGGTTTTTAAAATGAGAAGAAAGTAATTATTACTCCACTCCATCTCAACACAAACTGAGAGCACATCTATGCTGCAGTACCAAATAGCCTAGGACTCCACTGGGGCTGTTTTACAATGCAGGATAAAACAGCACAAAGTGCCATAAATACATTAGTCCTAAGCTGTTATGTAAGGTCATTTAGATATTTTCATATTCCTCTGCTATAGGTATCTCAGGGATTTTTGTATTCATCTGATTCAGCACCACAAATCTTGATCTGCTCATGTGAAAACAAAGAAATGCTGTTAATGACCTAGTAGGGCCACCTCACGTGGCCACTTAAAAACCCCAAACAACCAAATAAAAATTTTATTACAGCTAAAAAAAGAACATTAGCAAATTTTCTTGTTCCCAAAGTATGAATCTATCCTTTGACTGTGAACTCCCTGAGAGAGATTTCTTTCCCAGAGACCTCCACTGCACTCAAGAACTGCAGCACCTCTAAAAGCCTGCTCTGAAAAGATGAGGAGCTAGATGTGGTTTTTGTTAAGCACTGACTTACAAGCAGTCTGGTATGAAGCAGATTTCTCTTTGGGTGCTAGTTCCTCAAACATCAGGAAATGAGATTTGACCACACTCCTACATGCAAAAAGGAGAACTCCTTCACCCAGAATTTCACTTATTTTTAAATGATCAATTTGAATGTACAGATGAAAATAATTCTCATTTCAGAAGTCTGCAAGTGGTTTTCCTGTAACAGCACTTGGACCTACCTTGAAATTCTGATTCACTAGAGTCAGTAACACTTTGGTCTATTGATTCCAACATGATTAAAACCTCATAATTTCTCTTTAATTTCTCCTTTCTTTCATTTCCATACTCTTACACAGTTTTCCTTCATCTTTTAAGTCATTCTTGATAGCATCAATACAGATTTTCTGAAGGTTTTGGTATTTGGGGTAACTTTCATTTCCACACATGTGACAAGTCAAACACCACTGCATTTACTCTCTCTCTGATCTTAGTACTGTTTAAAGTTTTCAATAGTAAAATTTTGATATCAATAAAATAAACTTGTGACAATTTGATAGACTTCCAAATTTTAGGTTGTAGACAAAAAAATATATATGCTTATATATATGCTATTTCACTTCTCCAAGAATCTGCTAATTAGAAAGATAAATCTTGCTTTTGTTTGAACGTTCTTGTACACAGTGTAGTAAAAAGTAATAAGATCTCACTTCTGAAGAAGTTGTAACTCAATGTTATTGATCTAACACTATTTAGTTATTTATAAGGAGCAGCACAGTACTTTAGTTGCAACTAAAAGCTACTTTATCTTTAAACCATGAACAAAATATCTAGAAGTATCTACAAGTCAGGAAAGCGAACAAGCTAGTGCATTGTTTTAGTGTTTTGACCAAAACAGATGTATGACAGAAATATCTTGCCTAACCCTAGAAGAAGAAAAAGCAAAGAACAGACTGTCCTTTCCACCTGTGTTGGCTATGGACAAAAACCCCAAAACATCAATAAACCACCAAATCCAGACTCATTCCTGCTGGGGTCACACAATTAAAAGGAGCATCACGTCTTTGACAAGGTGAATTCCTCAGTGCACCCATTTCCCTGATGCCTTGTGAAGCACCAGAGTGTCCCCACACCAGTGCCCAGCTCCTCTGCTGGGAGCACTACAGTGCAGCCCAGTTCATCAGGTACACTGCTTGCCATATGGATCCTATCATATGAACACAGATCCAGCAGGAAACAGGAGATCCTTTGTGTGCACAATACACTCAGTTATTATTTCTGACTTCCATCTGGCCTGGTTCTTTGCCTCCCAGGAGCACAACAGCTGGACTGGCAGCAAGCAAGCTCCCACAGCTGACACCTCCCACCAAGTCAATGCAGGAGCAGGCAGATGAGGATGCTGCTGCTACATTAATGCACCCATTGAGAGGAATAATCAGCAAGTTCCAAACACAGAATCCAGCCTCAGTACTGTAAGAGGTAGGCTATCCTTTTCCATTCTGTTCCCTACCAGGAAAAATAACAAACTACTCCTAGAGCAGTGTTTCAAGGGAAGACATTTGTGGAAAACTTTGCACTTATGTGTGACTGAAGGTCCATAAACAAATGTAACATGTATAATCTGGGAAAAGTAAAGAACATGTCCTTTCAAAACATTCTCTGAATCCTATTCCAGGAGAGACAGTTTACTTCAGACTGCTCTGAATTCTAAGGGTGAGGAATAAAACTGCTCTCAGGAGCTACATTACCACAGCCCAGTAGCTGTAGCATTTCTATGATCTTCTAATTTCAACAACAGTGAAGAACCTAACACCAAAACCAAACACCAACAAAACCAACTAACAATTCTTTGGGCATTTCCTTGCACAACTACTAGTCCTGGTCTGACTACATCACTTGACTTACAGTGCTTGCTACTAAGGAAACCATCTGGAACTTACATTAGCATTGCTCACAATACAAGCCTACAACCCAAATGATTTGGACTAGCTGAAGAGTAAAAAAGAGCCCTCTCTTTTAAAAGAGTTTTCAAGTTAAAAAAGAGCTATTCATGTTTAAGAATTTAGGCATTGACGGCACAAGAGATTTGCCAACAAATACCCTGTAAGGCTGGGAACTCAACTCCAGTCAAGTACCTCCATGCTAATTCTGAATTCTCTTCTTAAGATACAATGGCCAGAATTTAAAATGAGAAGGCAGGGCAAAAAAATTTACAAATTTGCTTCAAGTACCTTTTGCAACCTCAAATAAAATTTTGTTACAGAAGGGATGTTATAGCATCATTGGATGGCATAAAAAGCCTTGTATAATAAACCCATGCTTGCTGTATGCAGCCATCTCTTCCAATCAACAAATGTGAGTATCAGCTCTTGCTGCATGTGACACTGCAATGGCTCCCACCCTTGGTTATCATCTCACAGTCTTGTAAAAAGTAAGGTTAAGTAAGACAGACCTTGTCCCTCAACTTCCCTCTGCCATTGGCCAATTAACAAGACTGTGGCCAATTCTTTAAACTTGTTTGTTTTTAAAAACCCGAGTGCATCAGAGAAGCTCAGTGTAATTTTCATAGATGGCACTAGCCTACCCAGCAACACCAAGGCCAAAGTGAACTCTCCCTAGCAGCAGTTTTATGAAATGTATTCCCAATGTCTGTATTTTTTAACAGGTTTTGAACACATAGTAATCTTCACATTTAAGTGAGAGCTGTACATCTGCACATGCATGCTTTCTAGAATAGCCAACAGTTAGAAGTTATTCCAAAACCAGCCCTCCACATGAATTGCTGCTCTCCTGCTGTCTCCTACAACACTATGGAACCAGGAAACAAAGAACACTTGTGTCAGTCTGTACACAAAACAAACCTCTTTAAATGATGCATCAAAGTTCCATTAGAATTTCCTCCTGCCCCACCATATATGACATCCATATATAAACAGAGTATTTTCAGAAAAAGTTGAACTTCAAAAGCACCTAAATGACTTTGATGAGCCAGTACATATTTAATGAAGCCCTGCTCCTGCCCCAGCACAAGGACCATTGTAAGGACAAAAGCCTTTATGAAACTTCTCTCAGGTCTAATCTCATGCCCAGTTGCAGGTAATTTGCTTTGTTGTGGTTTTTTGAATAGTCTTCCAAACCATCAAAATGAAACAATATCATGGGCATGTCTTCTTTCCCCAGAAAATTCCTATTGGTCCTAGGCCAGTAGCCATACTGAGAACCTTTAATTATCTGAATCAATATTTTGTTAGAAATACGTCTAATGTGTAGCAGGAGAAACATTCTCACATCTGTTCTGGGTAATGCTACAAGTATGTATATTTATTTTTAGGTATCAATGAGACATTTTCAGAATATATAAGTGTATCAATAAAATACCATCTCAGAAGGTTTCTAACTAGTCATGTTATTACATGTCTAGGTATGC
This sequence comes from Agelaius phoeniceus, assembly GCF_051311805.1. Lineage (NCBI taxonomy): Eukaryota > Metazoa > Chordata > Aves > Passeriformes > Icteridae > Agelaius > Agelaius phoeniceus. The sequence goes on from NC_135269.1 coordinate 59,207,955, forward strand.
TAAAAATGGATTAGGCTCTCCAAGTGCTCGCCCCACTGCTGGGTGCCTATAAAGCCCTGACAATAATATGTGGGTCTGCAATAGAGCTGTGAGGAACTAGCCTTCTTTGCTTCATTTCCAAAATAAAGCAAAAAAAAAAGCATCAAGTGTAATAGAAAAGTCAAGCCTGGAAAGAAAGCAAATTTGGTCAAAAACCCTTAAAACTAATTTCCAACCTTTTCTCAGATGTTACTAATTTTTGTGCTCAGTCTTGTATTTTGATTCTTCCTCCCCACCTATTCAGAGCATAGGAAAAAGGTCTTCTTAACTTAGGATTTCACTGTTAAGTGAGGAAAAAAAAAAGTCATCTGTGTTTTCTGTAAAAGATAGAAAGCTGAAGAACTAGAGATAAGTCCCCTGAAAGTCTACAATCATCTGTCTACACTATGATTTTAGTCAGAATTTCAGGAAGAGGAGACATACAGTGCTTCCTCTTCCAGCTGTAAATACTGATTCAAAACTTTACAGGCAATTTGCATAGCCTTTGATGTCACAGCACCAATCTGATACTAAACTGTTTTCTTAAATGTGAAGCAGGTGTATGTTTAGGACTCCTCCTGGCTGCCACTATACTGACTTAACCCACCTTTCAACTCATAGCCTACTCTAAAATAATATATTACCATGCATCAGCAGCTTAATAAGTGTCCCAGACCAGAGCAATGGATATTTGAAACTGCATTTGAAAAAAAAAAAAAAAGTTTTTCCTTTCAAGCGGCAAAAAATCACCCAAACACAAACCCCCAACCAACCATGAACAATATCCAAATTTATGACTCTTACTAATACCATACCTGAAAAACAAACAATAAGGAAACCTCAAAAATCAAAACCAGTGAAGTTTTCATTTTTATACGAGTTTTGTCTCGTTTCATGATTAGGTGACACCCTTTACACTCTTCACTGTTCCCCCACAGTTTCATGGATTGGACTTCACAGACACAAAGAAAAAGTTACTTTGGTCATGTGAGCTCAACAGCATGAAACAAATTGCTTAGAAGAGGCAAAAAAACTTTTCCAATGTCAGCTTTCATTTTGTGTAATGCATTGCTTACACTTAGTGAACATGACAGTCAACATTCACCTGCCCAGCTGCAGGAATTTCAAAAGAAAACAGTAAATTCACATCCTCTAACACTCTATAGAAAGCTGTGTCTAAGGATGTGGTTGTTCTTATCAAGTACTTCAAGCTTTCTGGCTATCAATTTGCTCAAAATAACATACAAGAAAACTTACAAGAAGGTAAGACAGACAAACCTCAACACCACCTAGCTGCTCACAGTAATTCCCATACCACCCATGGGGTTATTGGCAATGAGGGGGGTGGCATTAGGAGAAGGGCTGTAAATATTTTTGTATTCACTCCTTAGAAAGACCCTCTCTCTCCCACTTGTGCCCTAACAAAAGATTCAAGCATGCCTTAATTTATACATCTCTTGGATGGACAATATATCATGGGGAGAATGAAGCTGAAGCAGCATGAGGTAAATCTATTTATTCCTTAGCTTTCTCTAGCATTCCTGACTGAAAAGCTTACATTATATTAGTGTTACATACCACCAGTTAGTTTAAATAAGACATAAGCATTTAAATTTTCCATTGATCCTGTCACTTCAAAGGCACTCCCCCCCAGCTTTCTTCAAGAAAACAGCAGGAGAGGGAAAACCCACCATCAAACATGCCTGAGAATGTGAACTAATGAGACTCTCTATTTAAAGATTCTTCTTGCTTCAAGCCCAGTTGAAAACAGCTGGTTTACATTTTTTATTTGAATTCCCAGTGGACAGCAAAAAAGGATTCATGAAACATTTCTGAAAAATTTTTTCTTGCAGCACTGTAGCAGTCCCAGGCAGTATGAAAGTGGGGCTATGTTTTGATGATAACATACTGTTTCGTACCAAGAAAATTTGTATTTTTGTTACAATCTGAACATCTGATTAATGTTTACAAGATCGCAGGCTGTGTTATCTTAAAAACACTGATTTCAGATCAGCAGGCATCACACACCTTGAGAGATCCCAGTAAGACAGAACCAAACAGGTAAAATCTGCTTCTGTCTCAATTTGGGCTGCCTATAAAGCAGTTTTGACAACCTAAACCTTAAACACGGAAGCTGCTAACAAAAGTATTATGTTACAAATTGTAAGTTATGTTTCCTTGTAAACAAAAAAAATATTAAAAAGCTAACATCCTAACACCTCAGCTGCAGAACATATATAAATTTAAAATATTAGTCAAGGACTTTTCTGCTGACAGAAACCCTATGGTAGTAAAAAACCTCAATCACAATACATCCCCCATTTTATACAGGGAGAGTGGCTGCTATGTATGATCAAACTGATCATACATAGATAAAACTGATACCTAAGAGCAACCTGCAAAAGATTCCATATCCTGGTCATTTTCATTGATGAAGACAAGTCAACACCACTTAAATATATCAGTCCAACTTGTCAATAATTACAACTTAACTAAGGTGTTCCAATTACACCTTACATATTTTCATAATGAACACATTTACTAAAATATTGGGATGGCAATGGCATGTTTTATCAGTTCCTCATCAAATGTAAAGGAACCCCATGCCAAGTGTTCTGGAAACAGATGAAGTAAATTCATGCTACACCTAGAATATTTTTTTGACATTCAGTGTTAAACAATCTTTTTCTTCTTTGCAAAGAGGTCCTAACTAATACTCACCATTTGATGTCTTCTGTAGCTCTGCCTTCAAACGTTCAATTTCCTCCTTCAACTTCTCCTCAGTTGCATCTGTTGACTCTTTCTTTTTACTATCTCCTTTTCCACTCAAGGCCTATTAAAAACCACAGTTGCTACAATTAACTTTATTTTCATTAGTCTGATATTAATGCAAAATATCCAGGGAATGTCAGCCCTGATCTTGCAAAGCTTTAGGTTTTATCAAATGTCAACCTGACACAGGCAGATAGCCATTCTAGACAAAAATCCTCCCAAACAGAAAAAAAAAAAAAAAAAGGAAAAAACCAAGTTCAGTGTTTTAGGTAATGGCATACTTGTAATAGAATGGTGTTATCTCCTGTGTAAGAGTACTTTTCTTGTCTGCATCAAGTGTACAACTTTGATTTAGATTTTAAAATGGATTTTTCAGAAGATACACACTGGGATTGTCAGTGACAGAACACTGCCATGTTTACATGCAACTAGTTCTAATTCTCTCCTTGTAGGTTTGCAGCTACTTCAATCTTCAGAATAGTTCCAATATCCAGATTGGATTTCCAGTGAAATTCAGGACAAAAACTAGGAAAGGATCCAGGAAGAGCCCTGTAAACCCTTGACAGAAGAGCAATATATTCCCTGTATGCCAAAAATGTTGGCACTACTATACTTATGCACCCTGTTAAAGGTGTAAGATTATATCCCATAACAAGATCCTTTTCTCATAAAGCTTCTACTATCTAATCACACATCATCTCTGCAATTGCAAAAAAAGAGGTAAATGCTTAATGGGAAAAAGAAAAGAAAAACAACTGAGACAAACAGCTGTTAGGTAAACTAGAAATACCAGAGCTTACCAGGCACAGGCAGGAGCAAAGGGGAAAGATTATTTTAGGAAAAAGAACTGTTTATAAAGACAGGTAAACAATCCAAGGAAAAGAGATGAAAAAAAATTCCAGAAGCTATTTAATCAAAGAGCTGAGATGACATTGAACTGCTGGCAACAAAACCATAGCCAATTGTCTTCTTTGCTTTCTGCTCACCTCTTTCTATTAGCATGCAAATAGCTATTTCTGTAAACTTTTATCTCAAGTCCTGTGCTCCATGGAACCTCTGAACAGGTGACAGTACAGACCTTGCACACCAGAGTAAACTCACAGTATTTATACTTGCAGCCAGTGCCTCATGCACAATTGCTCTCACTTCTCTCCAATGGTGGAACAAAGCACACTTGTAAATAAACACAAATGCAGGGGCCAAGCCACAAAAAAGCCTAAACAATGGGATGTTTATAAAGTTAAAATATTCCCACCCTGAACATTTCCTGTGTCCATCACAATGGAGATCCAGCCACAGCATGTTGCCTGTACCTGTGGCTACCTGTGTTTTTGAAAACCATGCAATCAAGCACACAAATAAAAACAGACAGGACTACAGTTTCCAATTTCTAGCTATCATTTACAAGTGGCTAAGAGAATGTGTTGCTAAGAGAATGTGAAAGCAGAACAAAAAAGAGGACTTTTGGCAAAATCTCAACAGGACAGAGAAGAAAAAAAAAGTACCCGTAAGCAATAAAAAGGCAAATTCCATGGCTGAGGGAAGAATTTTGGATCATTTTGACAAAATACCAAATCCCAAAATTTTGGAATCATTTTGTACTTGGGAAACACCTAGCACAGACTACTGATCATTGTTTTACCACACCTCACAACTGGATTTTTTTTATCCCTTCTAGTACTTTCTGTCCAGAGTCTTCGTAAGAAGATTTATTACAAAATTGACAGTGCCAGTAACCATAGACACTGCTTTAGACAAACTGGAAGGAAACCTGTACACACCCACAGGAAATTTAGTTTTGACCGTGTGCTGGACTCTAAAAGCCTTCCTATGTCTAAAATGTCTGAACTCAGCTTAGGGTTCAGTCTCTTCAAACAGAAGTCAAACTGTTACAAGAAATGATTTCACACATTTATCTTAATTATATCTTTGATGCCTTTCCTTCCTGAGTAGTTATGTATTGAACCACAGCCTAATCATTCTTTGCATAAAAATAACATCTCTCCAGTCTGCTGGTAGTTTTTTAAGTAAGAAATTTTTGGTAGTATTCTCATTACTACTACAACAGTGTCCTACTAAGAAAGGGGAATATTCTGAAATTGGCTGACCTACAATAAAAAGATAGAAGAATACAAAATACATCAAATACAGAAGATTAATTATACAAGTTAGAAAAATACATTCAGGACTGGAGAAAATCCTATTAAGAAGAAACAGTCATCATGAATACAGTCACAGTTATATAGTAGGATTTTTCATCCTGGACTGCTGCAGCCTTGACCTAAACAGGCAATTATTTGTGATAAAAGGAATAAAATTATTAAGAGTGTCTCCCTCTACTTTGTTATGACTAAATTCAGAGAGGTATTACGATAATCTGTTACTACTTTGGTGAAATTTGTACTGGAAAGACAGAACTTCATTTATTTGGTTTACTTCAGTTTCCTTTGTTAATAAGGTGCTACTATAATTTGTTTTCAGTATTCTGAATTACATATTATAGAAATATTTTTCTTCTTTTTTCAACCAGAAGGAATAAAATGAACAAGCATTCTGTAGCAACCATCCTCAGAGTACACTGCACTAACTACTTGCTGTGTAAGAAAGTTACTGAAGAAGCTCAAAGATACCTCCTGCAGCCTTTCGTTCTCGGCCATGTATTTTTTGGCTGCTTCAGTAGCATCATTTACTTGTGTTTCCAGAGCTGCATGAGATGCCATCTCTTTTGCCAACTGAGTGAGAAGGGTAACAGTACGTCTCAATACACTGGTGAAGAAAAACAGTGAACAGAACTGTAATTTACAGCACAAATAAAAAACCCAAATCACAAGCAAAAACCAAAACCACAAAAATCAAACCAAACAAAAAATCCAACAAACCAAAACAAGCCCTTTTCTCTCTCAGTACTAGATGTAAAAATAAAACCAGAAGAGGGAAACATCCAGGCTCATAGATGACAAATAATAGCAACAAGAGAGACAGAAAATATTTTCATCCATTGACATTCTGATTTTTACTTGATACAGAACCTCTCTCATCCTAAATACCCACAGCCATTAAGGGGTCAGAGACCTGACTGCTTAAAGGCTGTTTAAATACTGTTATATATATTTTATATAACCCAGTATTTTTAACAGGATTGATCTCCAAACTCAAGAGCCAAACAACAAGTTATGGTAATGAGTATAGTGAAGAAAGAAAAAAAAAATCACACAACTTCATAAACAGCCTTGCAAGAATAAAATTAACAATATGAGCATAATAATCTTCCAAGTACTGTCAATACAGTTAAATCAGAACATGTATGGATGTCAGCACTGATACAGCACCTCAGTTCTAAGCTTTGCAAATACCTTGGCTTGATTCTTTGCATCACTATTTTCATTATTCATCCTGAAGTCTTTCAAATGTTGCTGAATCAAGGCAACACAACACTGAATTAAATTAATGCCTATAATGTAAGTATGCAGCTGCTCTTCAAAGAAATTTGAAAATCTAAGTAATTGGCTTTTGCATAACAGGAAGAGTATTAACAGATCTTTTCAAGTTAAGCCTCCCTCCACCCCTTGCTTTTTCATTGAAAGCTCCTTTCCTTACTTTTTTGGGGGGTTAATATAAAAGCTAAGGTCCCCATGTCCCTACTTTTCCACAGGTTAGCAAATTCACTATTGCTTATTAACTTACAAATGCAGGAGTCATTAAAACATCAAAACTAAAAGAGAATCACAGAATCATGGAGGTTGAAAGAGGCTTCCACCTCATGAAAAGCAGGACAGGTTAAGTAGATTGCTCAGAGGCTTGTCCAGTTGAGTTCCTACCATCTTCAGTGATGGGAGATTCCACCATCCTTCATGGCCCTTGTTCCAGTGCTTAGCTGCTCTTGACAGCAGCAGCACTTTTCTACCACAGGTCAGAACATCTCAGGTTCCTCTTACCTCTTGTCATTCCTTTTTGTATCCACTGAGATGAACTGCATCCATCTTTTTTACTACTAGACAGACATAGAAACCAATAGGATTTTCCCTTCAAAGTCTCTTTTGCCTGAAAGCAAAGCTCCTTCAGCATCTCCTCATTAGTCACGTATTTCAGCCTCCAACTTTCTCTGTACCCCACTGCAGTACTCCAGTATTTTGGGGAATTAAAACTGGACACAGTCCTGCAGCTGCAGCATTCCATGTGTCATACAGAGCAGAATAACCATTTTCCTTGACTTGCTAACTGCATCCTTGCTATCACAGCTCAATACACTATTGGCTCTCTACCAGGATCCACAGGTTTTTCCTGCAAAACTTCTTCCTACCCACCCACGCAGCCAGTCTCCAGCCTGGATGCTGTATATGATTATCCAATAAAATGTCAGGCTTTGCATTTGTCTTTGTTGAGCTTCATGAGATTTCTGTCAGCACATTTATTCAACCTTTCTGCTTCCTCTGAAAAGCAGCACTGCTCTCCAAAGGTGTCAACCATTCTGAATTGGAACCATGAGCAGCTTGCTGAGAGCACACTCAATCCTATCATCCATGTTGTTAATAAAGACATTAAACAATACTGAGCCCAGTATGGACCCCTGAGAAGCACCACCTGAAATTCACATTGTTATTATCCTTTGAGCCCAAAGGTCCAGGGAACTTCCCACCTGCTTTTTTCTTCAGCCTGTGTCCCTCCACAGTTGGGCTATCAGGATACTAAAAGACACTATGTCAAAGGCCTTGCAAAAAGGATATTCTGCTCTTTATCCACACAGCCATTCACCTCACTGCACAAGGCAACAAGGATGTTCAGGCATCATCTTCCCTAAGTAAATCTGTGATGGGTGTTCCAAGTCATGTCCTTCATGTCTCTGAAGATGTCTTTGACTAGGATTTACTTCATAACCCTTCTAGGGAGACCAGTCTCTAGTTTCTTACACCCTGTTTTCTCTCTTTGAAGACAGGTGCAATGTTTGCCTTTCTGCAGTCACTAGGACTCTCCCCAGAACTGTGATCTTTCAAACTAAGCCTTACAATGACATTGGCCAACTCCCTCTGCCATCCTAGGAAGCCACAGACTTCTATATGCCCAATTGGCCTATGCACTCCCTAGCTGCATCTTCCACTACTGGGATGATGTTACATACCCTGTTGACTCTCCTAGAAGGCACCAGTGAGCAGTGGGCTCATGTTTTCTTGAGATTTTCTTTAGTTTTCAGCCCTTTTTATCCTTCTCAGGTTCAGCATGGGCTAAGAGAGGACCAGGTCAGACTAGCAGATGGGTGTCTTTGTCCCGCCAAGGGGACAGTCTCCAGGGGCTGTGACCCTCCTCTTTTCTGCACAGTCTGCAGATGAGAAGCTCAGCTGGCCCCACTACCCTCACTGACAGGTAATTTTCCTCACCTGTACCCAATGCTCTGCAATCCTTGAACCCCACAATGCTGTTGTCTTGCCAGAAGTGACAAGCTCCCAGCCTCCTCCATTTTCTGAATCTCCATATACCATTCTTGTGGAATTCTCCTATTGGCTGATGAATCAAATGCTGATGAATCAAGTGCTAAAATGAATCAAAACTGACTCAAAGAATGAACTAGGGGCATCCAATTACCCAGTCACACTAGGTGGGCTCTAAAGTTGTTTGGGTGATGGTACAGCACTACAGGGTAAGGCAACCCGAGGAACACTTCCCCCTCACTTCTCTGACAGACATTATGACTGTTTCATGAATAAGCAAAACAGCTCTACTAAGAAAAGTCCTTTGATCTAGTGACTACTGGAGGAGTGCTTATTTCTCCTAAATCTTGGTGAAAGGCCAGCAGGTCAAAGAAAACTCAAGCAAACCTCTTCAAGAGCAGAGCTTTTATACAAAATAATCTACTGGGGTCACTTGACAAGTTTTCTTCTTTGGAAGCTGAATATAAATAGGATCCTGAGAGATCAGCTTCCAATTCTTTTGTAGGATGCAATCTTGCTACTCCTCCTGGAGCAGAGATTAAAAACATATTTGTGCATATTTACTTAACCTTTCTTTTCTGTAGGAAGACAAAGAACTTGATGTATTCCTACCACTATTGAGCAAGGCTATAGCCACATTGTTTTTTCCAAAGCTTTTCTGCTCAAGCTTTGTATTCATTTTTCCTTGACACTTTTTATGCTCAATGGTCTGCTAAAATGGCCCCAAATCACTCAAAGGGGAAGAAGTTTGTCATAAGTCTGATTCTCTTGTCCTGTGTTCCTCTTGAGTATTGAGGCAATGTCAAGCAGCTCACTGAAGGAACTCCTAAGAGGGCCAGCACTCATTGTCCAGCCACCAGAAAAATGTACAAATGGAAATCATCACACCAACATGTCTGTTTCTGTTTGTTCACATTATCTGTGTCCAGCGACTTCGTGTGCTCCCAGCCCAACTGATAAGATCTGCAGGTTGTTGTGCCTACTGATTCACAGGTAGTCTTGGTTGCTATGGGTGGGCAGTACAGAACTGCCCTTTCCTTTACCCTGTTTTAGTAGCTGAACTTAGACATCCTGAAAGAGATACCTGACTTAAGAACATAACACCATAATAGGCAAATTGCCATGAAGTGTTTGATCTGAAATACAACTGTAACTTTCCTTGAAAGCTGGAATATTATCCTACAGTTCTTAACTTCAAGCTTGAGCTGAAGTGGCTCAGGTCAGGCTCACGCTTTGATTCTTAACACAGCAGGGTGCAATGACACCAGCTTGCTGGATAATAACAATATTTAACAGTACTTTAGTTTTTGAGCAGTTTTTTATTCCAGTTTTCCATGTGCCAAACAAAGGGTGTAAGTTTAAAGAAGGAAATGAGTGAGTATTCCCCAAAGAAACTTCTGCAAAATACATGTTTTCTCCAGCACTCAAATGTTTCTTTCCATGTGTTGCTCACATATCCTTCCAATCTTCAAACAGTTGTAAGGTATTATTTTCCCTGATCTTACTTGCCTTGTAGCCAACCTGGTCACGATTAATTCTTTCATCTCCTGAAATTGTCTTTCTGACCTTTACTTTACAATTACTTTGTGCAATAGTTCCTTTAATAAACATACTATGTAAACATTCAAAAATGTTATACTTACAGCCAAAGAAATAAGGAAAAACCTGAGAGATACAGGTTTCTTTGCGACCGAAAGAGTTTCATCTGAATATGATCAAAGGCACTGCTGTTGACATTTGCAGCCTTTTCATTCACATGAACAGATGAGTATTTCCTGACTTCTCTAACAGCATCTGCAAACAAAAACAGTCTGTTCTTATTCACATCTGTGGGTGTGCATGCATGCTAAACCAGACCTGAGTACTAGAAATATGTACTTTGATTTTCTGCTCAGCAAACAGTAATAGGACAAATAGTGACAGCAATTATGTTATCCATACATTTAAAAGATCGGTCTTGATAAATCATGAAGTGCTCTAGCACATTCCCAGAAATATAACAAACCATTGCCCAAAATATGCCTGAACGGGTATTTCAAACACTTGTACCCAGCCACGAGGGATCAGGTCAAAGCAACTCACTCTACAGGTGTTACCCAAGACCCTATGGTGCCAAAATGTCACTGCTGACAACTGAACTAAAATTCCCCAGTGGACAAACAGTGAGAAAAGATAAAGAGAAGCAAAAAGAAGCAGTATTTTCTCAAGTATTTGTTTTACACAGAGTTTTTTAAAGATATGCATGTGTTTTAGTAACGACAGAAGGGTCTACTTTGTACTTCAATCACGGAGAGAAAAAATTATTTCTTTAACATCCATTAAAATAGGCATACTGTCGCAACACAGCAGTAGTAACATCAGTAGTAACTACTAACTGTAAAAAGATCATAAAAAGAATGGAGAAGGAAAGCTACAGGTCAGCTTTCTTTCATCTGCCTTTCATACATCTTTCAGCTTCCTTTCATCCATCACATACTTCTGATAGTTCTGCAAAAGGGCCAGTGCACTGCAAACACCTTTCAAAGGACAAAATAATTAATTAGGACTTACATCCACATAAACCCCAAACCTAACCCAGTTAAGAGTTCATATTACTATCTTTAACGTAAGGTCAGCAGACATTCCTACAACCAATACAGCACCTTAAATCTCCTCCTGCACATCAATAAATTGTCATTTCATGACATGTTCTTGCAGAATATTTTGGCCAGATGTTATTAAATTGCTGCTGCATTTGTCTAAGCAGGCAAAATCAAAGAAAAGCACAAGTGACTATCATCACTCATGACTGTCCCTCTCGTATGTCTGAGTTATTTGGATGTTAAAAAAAACCCCGAAGTGAAGCTTCAAACAATGCATCGAAGACTAAGAGCAAACAAATGCATGTCCCTATGCTATAGGAAGGGTCTAGGCCTGCAGTAACCTGCCACTTCATGCTGTGGGGCAGGTATCTCACCACTGCTTCCCTTCAGTCCTATTCTCTCTTTCCACGAAACCAATGACCATCACCAAGTCAAAAGCAAACTTTGGTCCAAGTTTTCAACAGCAGTTCAACAGAGTAAAGGAAATACATTCATTTACAACAGAGTAAATGAAATTCACTGAAGACCTACTTTTAAGAATACCACCAAACATAATCTTAAAAAAATAATAAAACAGTCTATTTGAATTTCTGGTATTTTAAATATTAAGAATATAGTCCTATTGCCTAGTCTGACATAGTTATATGTCAGTGCATCTGCATGTTTCCCTCAGCAGAAAATAAAACCATGCATTTTTTCTTTCTATTTCAAGTAGCCTGGAATTAAGTAACATGTATATTCTAAGGCACTGGAAACACTTATCCATGGAGAACTACTTAATATCCCCAAAACACAGGAGAACTGCTTTCATCACTGAAATACAGGAGATGCCTACCACACAACAGTCAGGACAGACATTAAATTAAATCAGTCAGGCATATGGTAACCATTAAAGCTTTACTCTTACTTCACAGACCTTAGGATCTGTGAAACCAAATGAAACCAGCAGCTGTTTTGTATCTGTGCTGAGCAAAAGTACTCAAACAGCCCAGTGCTTTGATATATTCTGTTCTTCAACAGCAACCAAAAGAAAGAGTGCCATCTGCTGCATGAGGTACAGCTCAGCCAAATTCTGGTGTCAAACAAGTTCATTTACCTGTGTGAGAAAGTCTAGGCTGCTGCTTGGTTTCCCTAAGCTCCATTTTTCCTTCTCATTCACTCAGTATAATACAATTGCATTTGGATTCCCAATGTGGATGCAGCATTAGCCCTCTCCTCTTTCATTCCACTGTATAATTTTTCAATAAATTAGCTGACTTACACTAGGCTTGAATCCTTTCCATTAGTTTATTCATATAAACTCAATGTACCAGGTTTCTTTTACCCATTTGTTAAGAAATTATCTAACACTTACCAAGAAACAAGATGATCAACAAAACTATTATTGTAAGGAACATCTTGTTCCAAAATACTGCCATTTTGCTCCATAGAGGAAACATAAAAATCTTCTGCCATCTGTAAAATAGAATTGTGTTATTCAAAAATAATTAAGCACTAAAAGAAGAGCATTATAACCCCACAGAAGAGAGCCTTGTTATTGATAAGGGACTTGTATAACGTCTCTGAACAGCTGTTTTAATTGCAATATAATTTAGGTATATGTTAACTTTTCCAGTAATCTAACTTCTCTTTTTTGTTGTTAATACTTGCAAATTTTTTGCATGATAGCAGATACTCTGCAGATGTGTTTTATTTTAGCTTATACTTTGGCTATCATTACATTATATTCAGTCCTGAATATAACAAGGGATAGGGTAAAGACTGTAAAACCCATTCCATTATTTTTATTTTTTAATCACTAGTACCTCTATTAACTCTGAACTACAATGACTGTTATTACATTCTTACTTGTAATGACAACAAAAAAGACAAGTCTTGTGTTCATATTTTGTTAAGGCTTAAAATCTCTTTCCCAAGCATAAATTTGCTGGCTACAGAAGTGACTTCTGGTGAGGCCAATGGTGGTGTAGACTACTTCCTTTTTTTGAACAATTAGTTGTCTATTTGATATTGCTGCATGAAGGGCTGTAGCAGAAGTCACACTTGCAGCACAAACAAAGAGCATCTGATGTGCTCAAATGAACTGAAACAGGTGATAACAGAGCACCTACTTGTCCTTTGCTGCAGGTTAGAATCAGTGCTACTGCACAAATGAAGAAATACCTGGTCATGCCATAGGGATGTAACAGACATACCACTCACCATCTGATTATAGGAGGTAAAATTTCCTAATTTTGTTAAGACTATTTACACTTACCAGAGACTGTTCACCCTCTAACAGTGGTTGCCAACCTACTATTAATTTAAATGAAACTGTAGCATCATCTCCTCTTTCCAGCTCACCACCAGAAAGAATTAAAATGCTTTTGCATTGTGCATGCAAAAACTTCATTTAAGTCTTCTAGTATAATCTGAATTCTTTATAGCAGACAGCCACAGTCCGTATCAAATGAAAAGCTTACTTCAAGCTACAACTCAAACAAAGCCAATTCACTAACTCTTTAAACATGCAATTTTCCAAGCTCCATACTGACCTTCACATAAGAAGTCATTCTTTGAGGTATGACCTTAGATAAACTACACTGCCAAGTTATAATCAGGCTAAAAATATGGATCTCTTTACTGGAAAATCTTCCTGTGTTTTATTTTCACATTTATTTTCCCTCAACAAGAACTGACATTCACATTTACTAACACTGCTCTTCTTTTTTGGTGACAAAAGTCATATAAATATAAAACTTTCATACTATAATACTAGCCACCATTTTAGATGTACTACACCTCGTAGAACAGATACTGTCAATTTACTCATTACCCAGGAACTTGTAAACTTTTTAGCAAATTTGAAAAAAAAACATTTAAAAATGTGCACACACAAGAGAGAGAAGCAATCCATTTGAAAACTGACAGCTGAGTAAATCAAAACTTCCAAGAACAGCAGTTTCCCACCTGTCAGTAACCATGCATGCCTTACTGCTGACAGAACCAGCTTCCAGGCCACCAAGATGTGTCAGGCAGAGCTGCTGCCCCCTGGAACTGTCACAACAGCTAAATTTGATTTTTTACCCCACAAGAGTCCTGCAAGTTTTGTTAAGAAGTTAACTGCATATACCATATAAAGGATAATGTGATTTCACTCCTTCAGAAACCACTGTTCAGAGGAATAGCTGAATATGCTCCAAACAAAGCACACATATCTATCCTTTCCATATAATCAAAAGCACTGTGTTTAATATTTGAATAAATTTTGGTAAAGCTACACATTACGAATTTGCTTTTCAGCCACAAATACTGTACTCTGTTTGCATCATAAGTGAAACATATTTCAATACTCCCAAAGTATTCTGCTTGTGACATCAGCCTGCAGAAATTCTTGCAGCTAGTTTCCTCACATAAGCCATTAATAATCTGATGATTATGACTCCCATAATACTCCTCTCCTCCTACATAGTTGCACTTTTGCTTAGAGAACAGTAAGAAATACAACTCAATAGTCTATGTTGAAATGCTGAACTCCTTGCAAGCCAACTTGTAAAAAACCAGAAGTTGAATTAGATTTCAAAGCAGTTTCCATTTCTCAAGCTGAGGACACATGCCTAATCATTGGTATCAGTGGGGAGGAGCCAGTCATTTTCAAGACTCCTCCACAGGTTTAAGTAGTTAAATCCAGACTTTCCACAACAACTCTTGCTCCTTAACAGGACAGTAAATGCAACATCATTCTAAATACATCTAAAGATGCAGGAAATAAACATGTTTTTACAGAGCACTGGTGAGACAGCTTGCAAGTTTTGTTCTGCTTTTTGTTTGGGGGTTGCGCTTTCTTACTTTAAGACTCCTTCTTTTGTGGGTTTGGTTCTTCTTGGAAGACTTCCTGATATTCTGAAAAGAAATGAGAAGTCTGCTTCCCTGCCTCCTGCAGAGAATCTAGCTTTATTTCCTGTAGGGAAATAACATTACCAAATTTGAAGAGTGACTTACAGGAAACAAGATAACGCTGTAAGTCAGGCCTCTGCAAACACTAAAGGTAATAAATTAATTTTGTTTCTTTCCCTTACTGTGTGCATTTATTTTACAAGAATTTATTATTTTCTTAATATTTGTGTTGTGTTCCAGAAATAGTACTATTTTCTTAATCTATATATGAGTTTTTATAGAGTTTTACAGAGGTCTTTATTCCAGTAGTCCTGAACCTTCTGCTTCAAACTCAACTCCAGTTTCTTTAAACAAGTGATCACAAATTTCTTGCAGCCGTTACACACAGTTTGCCGCTTGCTTTGAGTATCTATAACGTCTTATCTCTTCAACGCCCACAACGCCTAGTGTACACCAAAACATAAAGTTGCACCTCACAAATCTGACAAACTGCTGAAAAAACCGCACTCTCCCCTCATTAATTGCTACCGGATGCCTTTCTCTACGCTGCCTGCTTCCCAGCTCTGGGAGAAGCCGTCCCACCTGCTGAATAAAGCCGGGGGCTCCTCTGGGCACCCCGACCGCTGCTCCCGGATGAATCAGCACTGCGTAGAAACCGTAAAGCTCCTTAAAGAGGCTTGCGATTCCTGCAGCTCCTGACACTCGAGTCCCAAACAGCATTCCTTCGGCTTCTTTTACAACTAGTTTAGGATGCAGCAAAGCTCCGTGGTTATGAAAAGAGAGGCATAAAATAAACCCAAACTGGTGAGAAGAGCAAGCTGTGTTGCTCAGCACACCCACCTCAGCGGAGAGATGAACGGCAGGCAGAGCACGAGAATTACTCCGATTTCGCCATACAGGAAGGCAGCCACTGCCGTCCACTGGAAAGTCATCGTCCCGGCGGCCTGCGGAGGAACGGGCGGCTCTGACTTCCCCTCCCGAACAACCCCGGGGACAGGGAGATGGGCACCGGGACGGCCCGGGGCCGCGCCGGCCTGGCGGGCAGAGCCCCGCGGGTTCCTCCCGCCGCCTCCCGCCCCCCAGCGCTGCCGACGCCACCTGCGCGGCCGCGGAGGCCCGGGGCCGCCTCATTCCCGCTCCCTCCCGCCCGGCCTGCCTTCGAACCTCGTCAGCGCCGGCACCCGGCGGAGCTGATGGCGGCCGGAGGGCGGGAGCGGGGCCTCACCGGCCGGGGCTGCGGAAGCGCGGGCCGGTCTCTGCCGGCACAGGGCGGGGCGGGCGGGGAACTGGGGTGTCTGTGCGGACACGGTGCCGCCTCCGCCCTGCCCAGGGGATGTGGGCCGGGACGGGGCTGAGTGACACGGCGGGGGCGGCGCGGAGCTGCCGCCGGCCGGGCCGGGCAAAGGTGCGAGCGGGGGAGGGATGCGGAGTCCGGCGTCTGGCCCGGGCCTCCCCCAGCGCACAGGCCGCGCTCGGCCCGGCCCGGCCGCCCGGGCACTCGTGCGGTGCCGCCTGCGGAGCGGGGGACTACCAAGGGGCCGCACCTCTGTTGGGAAACGCGTGGATCTACGCGCTGAGAAGGGTTCATATGAGCATTATCTTTTTCCTATCTAGGGAATGGTTGTAAGCATTTTGCTGCGGAATTCTGCTGTGATCATCCCACCGCTCGGCTCCGTAACTCGAGCTTAATAGACTGGGGAATTCAACTCTGCTCTCCAACATTGTCATGAGTTTCTAAAGTTCAATTAAAATACTCCGTGTGTCCATCCATTCCCTCCTTCAAGTGTTACACGACATTAATGTATTAAGACCCAGTAAATCATTTTCTCAAGGAGTACAGGTCCAGCATTCATAAAGACAGCACCAATAACAACCGAACAACAGCTTCAAACACGGTCCAACAGGCCTGTTTGGGCCTCATTAATAAAACAGAATTCCTTCAGAATACCCTGTTCCATCTTATGGTTCTGCTCAATGCTTTTTATCTGCAACCCAAGGCTCCAAGCACATTATTTCCATGCAACTCTCCTTCTTTCCTCCTATATAAGAAGGCTGTGCTCTGATCACTTTTTCCTTTTGATCCTAACAGATGCTGAGGTGCTGTCATTGGAAGAAGTTACCTTGTCTACCTGGGCATCACCAGCACACTTTGACACAACTACTTGCTTTGGGGAATTCTTTCTCAATTAAGTTCCATCAACATGAGACATAAAATGCTGTGAATAGTAGTTCTTTGTTACTCTAATCCATTGGAACTGACATGGGGTGGGAAGTTCTTGCATGAGCTGTTTGCAGCTGCTCACAATCTGAAATTGTTTACTTAAAATTTCCCACGTCTGCAGCCTGGGGATGGAGCCAGTGTGTCAACATTTTTCTAGCTGCTGCCAGGCAATGTCTGGATGAAAGGTTACATCCCAAATAATTGTTTATGCACAACAAATACTGGAGAGAGATATAAGGAGTCATTTCAATCCAATCTACACAGTAGGAATAGCCCCAGTTTTAAGTAGTATTTCTAACACATTTTCATAAACATACATAATCAGCACTATAGAAAAAACACAACCTCTTAGAATGTTCTGGTTATTACATTTTAGCTATTGGCCTACAGCCAGTGTACTTCACTGAAGCTGTTAAAACGTGAATAAAGACTTTCCTTTAATTACAGGGCAATTTCCATTTCTGAGCTGCTTACTCACCCCTTTCTAGCACTGTAAGCTGCTCTCCCAGTAGCATAGCCTCATGCTGGTAGGACTGTATTCACTTGTCCCTGATGCCAGAGACTTGGAGCCACTTTTTCACTGGAGGGGCTCCCTAAGATCTCAGAAAGGCTCACTGTGAGTGTGATTGCTGTGCACTTCTCCCTGCAGCTGATGTTCCCCACCAACCAAAATGAGATCTGAAGAAAAGAGGTGTCTCCTGCAAACCTCTGTGAGACCTCTCTTCTCCTGTTGAGTGCACTCTGCTGCTCCTGGAAGGAATTCTAACTGAAGTTGTAGAAGTCTGGGTTGTTGATGTAAGGCTGTCTCTCATAAACAGAACTACCATATGATGAATATGATGCCATACTACACACACACACACACACACACACACACACACACACACGTGTATATATAAAAAATAGCTGACTGCTTTAGTGAAAAAAAAATCACAAACCTTCAAGCATTACAGTTTAAAGGAATATCTTCCTCTTCCATTAGTGAAGTGACAAAGTATTCAGAAGCAGAAATAGGAAATGCCTGTGTACTAATGACTGGTTAGAGGAGTGAAATCAACTAATTCGCTTTTGAAGCAAAAAGAAAGTTTAAACTTGTTCTGTTTTGGCTTCTGTGACAGCCTTATCATCACACACTGCTTTTGCCCAACCATCAATCCAAGAGACCTAAAAAATTTAACAATAGGCAATAGAGAAAATGGAATTATGTAGGCTGTGTGAGAGTGCTGGGGTTACTGTAGCAAGACAAAAGTTGCAAAAGCATAGAGGTATTATGAGAATATGGTATTGCTGTGCAGGGGGGTTTAACATAAACAACAGGATCAGTTACAGGAGCAAAGAACCTAAAATAGGAAACAGGGCTTTGTATATTATATTACTTGCTTTGTACTTATGCTATAACATTTAAAAACTAGAAAATAGAAAGACTGACCACTTGGTGAGGTTTTAAAAGTAACATATACAGCAGAAGGACTACATCCAGTGATTTTAACCTGGAAATTAGTATTTTTCCATATTCAAATATCTTATAATGAGAAATATGACCATATTGTAAAAACAACACTGGTAGCTGAATAACTCTCATCCTTAGCAATTTATGTATATTGGAATGTATGGTGTTCAAAGTATGGCTTAAAGACTCCGACTTTGCAATTTATTCTATGGAAACACAGTGAAGTATGTTCAGATGCATACAAAATTCAGAATGGAAGGTGAACAATTCATTTCACCCTTGAAAAGGGATGATGAACTTCCATTGACTTTTATGACACGTAACAGGCCAGATCAAGCACTCCATAATTACTACCAATATAAACAGCAACCTAGGTCTTGTACTTCAGGCAGAAATCTCTGTGATTAATCTCACACAGGCATAACAACTGCTGCCTTCAAAATCATCAAGTACTCAGTTCCTAAATAGGTCAAGGTATGTCCAGTCCTCTAAAATTCAATTTTCCCAATACTACAGAAAAAATAAAGCCTTTGTGTTGATTATATATAGTAAATTATTCTTCTCTGCTCCTTGAGGTTAATGGGAGTTTGCTACATATAGTAGTTGCTAGCCAAATCATAAAACTCTTAAAAAGATGGCAACAAAGGGCTTAGTAATACTTTCACAAATCCTTTTCTTCTACAATTCAGTTGCATAGTTTTACTTCAGAGGAGGCTGGGAGCATTTCAGAACTGAGGAGAACAGTATTGCAAAATAACTGGATGAACTTGATACTGGAAATTTGGTAGTACAAAATACCAAGTCATGCAGTTGGAAAAGTAAGAACTTCTGCTCTAAAATGGGAGCTCATAACTTACATGATAAATATTAGCTGAGCAAAAGTGAAGTATTAGAAGTAGTATTAACTCTAGAGGACACTGCTGGGAATTTACCTGGAATGCTAAACAGAACTGTGCCCAACTAATGTCAAGAAAACCTTACAATCTAGAAGAGTGAAAAAATAGTTGTGTGAAGGAATGGACACACCAAAAATGGTTGCAGAGGTTGTCTCAATTAGCCTAGGAGAGCAAAGCATGTCTGTAGTTTTCCATTTGTTAGCACATTGGGAAGGTGATCATATCAGGAGAGTTATGTAACTTTTGCTGCCTTAAATAGTGAACTGGACTTGATGCCTTGGGTCATGCCTTTCAAACTTTTGTTTATATGCCTAAATCAGACATATTCATTATGAAAAAGAATCAAGTATTTTATGCTATTGCATTAAAAAAAAAGGTGATAATAAGATACCTGAACCATGAAAAGATTTGGAGAGTAGCATCAAAAGCAAGCTTCCCTCCTCCAGATTGCTGTCTAGTAAAAAGAATTACAACTACATACAAAACCAAGTAATTTATTTAGAAAATCTGGAACTATTCACATGTATATTTATAGAACAATCACAGTCAGAAAACTCGGCAATTTTTGGTATGAATTTCTATGCAAACATATAAAGAAAAAATTATTTGATTACAAATAATTGTACTGTACAGTTTTGTGAAATTTCCCTTGCAGAACAAATGCAGCTGGTGTGTAATGTTATTATCTTGTTCTGATTTTCACTATTTTGCCCCTATATAATGATTCAAAGCCAAGTGGCTGTCATGCTTTGATAAGCAACATGCCAGCAGGCAGAAAGGACTGCAAGAGCCCCACTGAGAGAATCTGTCAGCTTTTCTTTGACCTAAAAAGTTCTGGTTTGGTAGATGATAGGGATTTAATCTTTATGCAATTTAATCTGTATGCAATTATTCTACAGTAGATAAAAACCCCTGAATTTAGTTAGATTAAACTTAGAAGTCTTGTTTAGATTCAGCTAAATTTGTACTTAAACTATCTCTTCCTTTTTCCTTCTTTCCCTCTTCATTTTCCTTCTTTCCATAATTGTTTATCTATTCTGTGTTTCTTTTGCTATAAGAAGTATGGAATTTTTCCAAGTTATAAATAACAGAGTTTTAGGCTGCAAAAGAAACATCAAATTTAAAAAAGGATAGTATGACGGGCTTTAAGCTTATGTTATCTAAAGCAAAAACTTCTACAGTTGCTCCCTTTGTGTTCTTTTGGTCTGAAATTACTGTCATTATCTGTAAGTAGTCCTGATTTTAGGAGGTGTAATGTAAGAAAGGCCCTAGTTTTGTAATCATATTGCTGTGAGAAATTATCTGGTGAAAAATTAAATTACTGGGGCCTTACAATAATCAGTCCTCTCTGGAGTAGCGCATTGTAATAGAATTCCACATTTGTAGATTCTTGAATATTCTTTAGAGCGAAAAAAGGAGACATAAAAATATAAAGTATCATCCAAATAATAATGTTTTGCTGTGTTACACAATATACAAATATGACTAAAAAGTAAAAACCCAACGAAAACTTTCACAGTTTATCGACAATTGCAAAATACAAGTTTACATAGGACTAACATACTTTCATTTCCCCCAAACCATAATGGTCATTCAGATAATCTAGTACTGCTGAGGTACTTGATAAAACATTGAAAACTTTTTTTTCTTGCTTTGAAGTGATGCGCTCCATCATGTACATTAAGTGGTGGTGAAAACACGTAAAAGGAGTGCCGTGCTCAAGAGCAATGTCAACCCAGTCCTGGATGCACTGAAAAGGTGTCTCTTCATATCCTGCAAACATAGCTGGATTTGCCAAGAGTCCTCTAGCAACCATGATACCTTCAAATTGGAAATTAAAGCAGTAAGTTACATTCTAGTTTCAATTTTATGCTAAATCTTCCTGTGGATTTTGTACAACACCCCTTAGGACACCCACCCAAAGCTTACAGATAGTAATGGGAGAACAACAGGGATGAGTATTACAGCTGTATCAGAGAAATCCATTGAACAAGGCAAACCTCAGAGGATCTACAACACCTAACCATACATTCCAGAAATTTTGAAACAAAACACAGGTCACAGAAGCATTTCTTCCCTTCTTTTGAAACTGCAACTAATTAGTACTTTGTTCTTATTCGTTACATACATTATTGATTTGTAACATAAAATTACGATGGAAAGACAAAAGAGGACCGATAGTTTTCTGTGTAACTCAGTCTATTCACTGTCCTTCTTCCACTAAGAGATGGAATGGCTCAATTCAATGGCACAATTAAGAACATTTTAGGACTCTTGATCTGCAGTAAATCTTTCTGAACAAGCGTGTAGTATATTTGCAACTCTAATCCAATACCATCAGATAAACCCATACAAGTTCTATTGTAATTTTTCTGTGATTAAGGGTTTCTGGTTTTCTGCACTATCAAGATATAATCTATCACACTCAGTCTTTTCTTAAAAAATAGGATGATCAGAATTGAAAAATGTAATTTGTCATTGTCCATGACAGAAAAAACTGAATGCTTAATATTTTTACTACTGAAGAAGGTCAGCTGGACTATGAGAACATTTTGTTGTAATATGCATTTCCTTCCTGCTCTGTATTTGGGGGGAAAGTCACTGTAAGCAGCATGGCAGCTCGGTTCAATTTCTGTTGTAGCTATTAAACAGCAACAGTGTTGGCAGAACCCTGCCACAGGTACTGTTCTCTTTCCTGGAAGACACAAAGTCTGTAGACACAGATTACCTTTTCAGAACATACACCAAATTTCCACACTGACTTGAAACGACAGACAGTTGCAGGATCTGTTGTGACTTAATAACTGAAAAAAATCCCCAAATTCTATGACTGAAATGAAATTGCAATGCCTCACTGTTTCCTTGAAGTTAACCATCTGGCTTAACAATATATCCCTTTTCCACTGTGTTCTTACTGTAAGAAATCTGCTCCTATTTGCAGGAAGTAGAGATTTCCAAGTAGAAGTTTACAGTTCTTTAAAATGATCAGCTCTATAAAGAGACAGAATGTCTGATGGTCCCCCTGAACTCCACTACTGAGTGATGAGATAGCATAATTAATCACAGAGCTTTTGTAATTTGCCTCAGAATTAATTATTTGTGGCTTTGAATAGCAGTGCTCTAGTGTTCTGATGATCACCAGTGATTCTGCTTATGAGTTTTTTAAGGCATCTAAAATAACTTCTTTCATTTGTCTCCTCAAAGAGAGAAAGCACTCAAATCATGTCCTACTTACATTCAAAATAAATACCTTGAAACCTGGGAAGTGTACTTAGAAAATAGAGTATGTTTAATCTTACCATCTGCTTCTGTCAAGTGATGAACATTTTCAGCATCTTTTAAAGATTTAATGTCTCCATTAGCCACAATAGGTATAGACATGCTTTGTTTAATTATTTTAATTGCATCGTAATGTACAGGTTGATGCCTTTCTTCTGTACTTCTCCCATGTACTGTAATCCATGAAACTCCAGCTGCTTCAGCTTTCTGACATAGGTCAACTGTTCTTTTTAAGTCCTCATGGATCCTAAAATTGCAAGGAATGAAAGCAGTAGGTAGTAAATTTCCTGGCCTATAAAAAAAGCACTCCTCCATAAGGAGGAATTACCACAGATTTCCATAAATAACAGTATAAAGCCAATATTACAGTTGGAAAACAGTGTTTGATTTTTGAGGTGTTTTTAAGATAGTTTAGTGTATGGAAACTGGTACTTAATTTAACATTTCCCACTTATATCACATCTCTGTAATATACATAGTAAATTTTAGAAAGATTGAGCAAGGGTACCCAAAAAATCTAAAATCAAGGCCATGATTTTGCATATTTTGTGGGGAAAAAAAAATCTAATTTATAATAGTCCCCCTTTCCAGAAGGACTGGAAATTGAGTTGCAACTTAAATGACAAATAACAAAAGGCACATAGGATATATGGCTAAATAATGGATCGAGAATGGTCATAGAATCATAGAATGGTTCAGTTTGGAAGCAACCTTAAACATCATCCAGTTCCAATTCCCCTGCTATGGGGAGGTAGTGGATCTTCCACTAGACCAGGTTGCTCAGAGGTCATCCAACCTGGCCTTATAAACTTCCAGGGATGGGCATCCACAATTTCTCTGGGCAACCTGTTCCAGGGCTTTAGCACCTCCACAGTAAATAATTTCTTCCTAATATCTTTTAATCTAATCATGCCCTCTTTTAGCCTGAAGCCATTCCCCTTTGTCCTGTCACATCATGCCTTTGTACAAAGTCTGTCTCCATCTTTCTAGTGGACTCCCTTTAGGTACTGGAAGGCTCCTGTAAGGTCTCCCTGGAGCCTTCTATTCTCTGGGCTGCACACAAAGCAATGAAAAACAAGTCTACAGAAGTTTAGAAGCTGATGTAGGGAAGCAGAATGTATTCCTTACAGCAGCTGTGGGACCAGTTCTCAGTTTTGTTACCATCCCTTTATACTCAATTGCAACTGTGGCTCTGCTCTCTAATAGCTCACAAAGCAAATCCTTGTGCAAATACAGACTGTGTATTGCTTTTCTTTTATAGAAGCCCTCATCTTTTAACTTGTACTTTCATATTGTTTGGATTGCAAGAGAACTCTAGCTCACAGTATGTTATCTGGGTAAGTGGTCAAAGGCTGTGCTGGTTCTAAGTTTTCTATTACTTGCCCCAGACATTTGAGTCAAAAAATCTCAGCGGTCTTCACATGTAAGGAAATTACTATAATGTATAGTATTGCATTAATAGAATTATAAATATTATTACTATTACATGAAATTCTTTAAGAAAAAAAAAGATTCTTCCATGTACCACAAACAGCAGTTAAGTTAGACCTACCTTATTTTAATAGATACTGAAAATTTCGGGTTGTCAATCTGACTCCGTACATGTCTCACCATATCTTTAACAAGCTCAGGTTTATTTATTAAGCAAGCACCATAACCTTCTGACATCGCCCATCTTTAAAAGAAAAAGAACACTCATATTCTACATCTGAAGAAATGCAGATCAGTATCAGTTACATACATCACTTTCTTTCCTTATGACCTTCAGAATGTATGGTACTGACTGTAGATCAATTATTTGTTTGCAGTTTGGTACAGCTTTTAGATCCTGGTTCAATCTCCATTGTGCTACCAGAACTTTGACAAGTTACCAATCTCTTTAGGTTCAAAATAGACTCATAAGGAAAATAAAATTTAATCTACAGTGCATGCATAAAAGAAATAATTTGATGTTTCCCCTTCCTCCTGTCACAGATTTCTTTTAAATAGATGACAACTTCATATTGAAAAGGAGGATTTTTTGAAGTGCAGGTGAGGACATTATTTCAGTGATATTCTGGTCTCACTATTTTGACTGGCAAGAATAACCTTTACTTCCACATAACAGCAGCAGTTTTTAAAATAATTTTTCTTATAGAGGCACATAAAGTACACCAACTTTTGTTAATTTGAAACTAATTTGTACAAGAAACAAACGATTCAAATGTAAGCATGTATTTTTGGCCTAAAAGGAACAGACAGTTCTACATACTTAACAGTAGTTAGCTTAAAAAAACCCCAATACTTCCATGCACAAGCCTCAGATCTCTCCAGAAGGGCTTTCTCAAATACTATAGTTTTAGGTCAAGAAAATCTAATTAGAATAGAGAAATTAAATTTATTTTCACTGTAATATTATCTTTTACTTTCCTACATTTTCAAGTCTTTATTTAGAAAAAGACTGCCTGACACTCATGTAATAGATGGTTCTCAATGGAACCAATTAGGAAGAATCTTACTACTCTATTTCAC
Organism: Agelaius phoeniceus; assembly: GCF_051311805.1. Classification (NCBI taxonomy): domain Eukaryota; kingdom Metazoa; phylum Chordata; class Aves; order Passeriformes; family Icteridae; genus Agelaius; species Agelaius phoeniceus. The sequence goes on from NC_135269.1 coordinate 59,232,983, forward strand.
TGCCAAAACAAAATCTTTATCAATTTAAGTGTGAAGTACATCACTAATTCACTAAACTTATAAATTTAATAAAAGATGGAAAAAATTATTTTCACTACTTTATCTGTATAATTTTATTTTAAAGACTATCCTTCACTTGCAGCAAATTTGAGACATCATGGACTTGCCTCATTATTCTGGAAATTGCTACATCATGATTCAAACCACTCTGCAAATTATTTGCAGCAAGCTCTTTTTGGTAGTGCACATTTAACAGTTGCTGAGAAGGGATGGACACTTCAGAGCCAACACTCAGTATCTCAGAAATTAAAAAAGGCAAGTTGGCAAATACATACAGTTTTCCCAGTAGTCTCACCATGGTGACAGGCAGCTGGGAGCACTCAGAACAGTGCCTTACCACATAGACATTTCTGACAGGTTAAAAAGCTCTTACTCTCCTGAAATCTATTTTTAGGTTAAGATAGAAATTATGATGAAAAGGAAGACGAGCATTCTTTAGTCTCTTAATTATTTATCCATATTTACCCAGCTTGTTCAAACCTTTACCTCTGAGGACAGCCACAGTTTAGGTCTATTCCATCTGCAAAAGGACAGATGATACGGGCAGCATCACACAAAATCTGTGCTTCTTTAGCAGCGAACTGAACAATCAGTGGGTGATCACCTATGCCAATGAAAAGATATTTAGAGATTAAAAATTCCCAGAAAATAAAAGTAACAGGTTCTAAATTTTGAATGCTATTTTAGTATATTGTACATCTGTCTGACTATGGTCCTGGCAACCAAGTATAGGTGACCCTGCATGAGCAGGGTGGCTGGATAACATGACCTACAGAGGTCATTCCAAGCTCATCTATTTTGTGATTCTGTAAGCCCTCAGTCACAAATAAACAAAGGCAGCTGGCCAGGGGTTACTTACTAAGTGAGTATGTCTATTAACAGAGGTGGAAATTCAGACAAATATAGGTGCACTACACAGTTGCTGGCTTAACATACACTTTCTGACTGACACCGGTCAGTTTCTAATCTTTCACAAAGAGCATTTATGAAACTAGGCATTCTCTAATTTTCAGCAGCCTTCATGCTTCCCCTCTTAGCCTGCCCCTTGTCTGCATGCTGCTCCTTTGCTGTGCTGTCTGTCTAGCCAGGTCTGAAACTTGCTTACAGAACCAATCCTTCAGGAAGGAACTAAAACACCCACAAGCTTTGCCCTTCCTCATCCCTGCCCATCATTTTCCTTTTCTGTGCCAACATGGCTGTTTTCTGTCCACAACGTGACACGCAGAATTGGAATGAGCACACGTGTGCAGAAGCAGCTCTAGCAGCTTTGTCTCTAGTGAGAAACCAAAGTGCCAGTGCTCCTCAGCTTGGGTCTGCTGAACTACTTGTGATTTACTAAGCCCCTGCAGAGAGCCAGATGGTCATTTGGAACACGAGTTCCTCTTTTACAGCTACTGCATTACATTAAAGGCATCTCAAATATCTCAAGCAGTCTCAGCACTCACTTTCCATATAAACAATTGCTGTAGTTAAAAAGAAGCAGCATGGTATCTGAGCACTGATGGAAAGAGATGATCCAACAAATGCACAAAACAAGTGCACTTCTTGTACTGAAGAGACCACAAGTGCTTTCTGAACATTTTTCTGTTTTAGAGGAAAGTAAGAAGTTATTGAAATGGTGGAGATTAAGTAAGAAAGGCCACCACTATGCTCTCAATCAAGCTGAGGCACTTCTAAAAGTTACCTAAAAATCCAGCAAGCAAAAAAAAAAAAAAAATTGCACATATATTTTTAAAAGTGTCCTTTTAATACAGTGCTCTAGCTGAAGGAATTTACATTGTTATACTAATATTTTAGAATAAGCCCACATGCCTAGTTTCTCTTTGTTGAGCATTAAGTAATAAAAATACTGAGTCTAGCCACAAAATTTTTTAGCAGCAGCCACAAAGAACACCTATCTCTGAGAAATATACAACAAAGAAACATGAATGCAGAAGAAAATGTAAAACATAAATTGCAAACCTACCCCACTAATTAGAAGACAAAATCCCCAAACAGTCAGCAAGTTAAATATAAAACCACACAACATGTAAATGCCAATAATGTAAATACTATAATCTGGTCAAAGCATGAGGCAGCGTGTTTCACAGGCCTGTAAAATTAAGGACAGCATAAAACAACTAAGTAGGAAAAGGATGTTGCTTACAACACTAAAACATTTCATCTCCTCTTTCCCTATCCCAGCACTCCCCAGAACACACTCCATATCTGACCTGCAGAATTTCAATGCCACCGTACTTTGTGCAGAGCAGAAGTGTAAGTAAATTCAAGGGGGGCAAACGAGTAATTGTGGAGCTTTGAACCATATATATTTGAGTCAGTTATGTTCTTACTCATTTATTTTTATGTACAATGAGTTATTAATGGATTTTTTGAAGTTGCATTCCACTCATAAGAGTCTACCTGTGCTTTCCAATGTGAATTTTCTCTGTAATTGCTCTGTTCTATTTGAATAATGCACCATAATACTGGGTGCATTACTACCATAATACATAGCCAATGCTAAAACAGTGAAATACACTTTCCCTATTGCATATACACTTATGAAACCACAAATTCTGGGGCCTAAATAGACTAAATCATCCTAATTTATAGATCCTACATGCTGATCTTACTTGCATGTTAGTGGTGCTTTTCATTCCTCCAGCTGCAGCCTGTGCTCGTATATTCCTTGTCACACTGTTCTGCTGCAGCCACTTCATGCCAACAGATCTCTATCGTTCTCATCACCTCTTCCCACATACTTCAGATCTCTTTATAGCCATGACACTGTGTAAGTCCTCATACTTCTTCTTTTTATAGGTGTTCTGGTTATGTTTCTGTACCATGCCTGAAGCCTTGCTTCTCCCCCTCAACCCCAGCCATGCTTAAACCTCTGGTCTCTTTTGTGCTTTCTTGTGCTCATTTCTAGAGACATCCACCAACAGCCCTTTCCACTTTCCAGTCTGGCTAATATGAAACCCTTCTTCTTTTCTCAGTCCTTCACTCCACTGTATCAATGGCTGGTCTACTACTTTTTTCACCTTCAGTAACACTCTTATATTTGCTAGAGACTAGAAAACTTTTCCTGGATGAGTTAAATGTTTGTTTCTGAAACACACATGAAACAATTCCTAGAAAAAGAATCTTACTGCAATCTTGTACCTGGCCTAACTGTGATGGATGGAGTTACTTGTCAAATTTGTTTGAAGCTCATTTATAGTGGCCTGTGTGGTGCTGCATTTTGGATTTTGTGGTAAAACCAGTGTTGATAATTCACAGCTGTTTTGGCTGTTGTTGCAAAGTACGTAAGCACGTGCACAGTGTCAAAACTTCCTGGTTTTCTCACTTTACTTGCCCTTACCCCCAACAAACAGACTGGAATGGGCAAGAAGTTTGCAGCAAAGCTATGACAGCTGACCCAAATAGGAACAAGGAGTATTCCATACTGTATAACATCAAGCTTAGCAAGGAAACTGGAAAGATAGGGAAAGAAAAAAGTGGGTTGGGACAAGGAATTTTTGTTCCAGTGTAGCTACTGCTTGGAGAATGGCTGGCCATTGGTCTGCTAGTAGGAAGTGATTGCCTTTGCAGAACTTGTTTGTTTCTTTCCCTTTTTCTTCCCTTTACATATTAAGCTGCCTTTATTTTGACAAATGAATTTTTCTTTCATTTGTTCTCCCCATTTTCCCCCTGTGCTGCTGGGAGAATGAAGGAAGAATGAGTGAGTAGCTATGTGTGGTCAACCTCCACAGATATAAATTCCTTTGGAGGCCTTGATTTCAGGTGGAGACCAAAGTTTTCCACTATTTCATTTCACCCGCTATTGCTGGACTGTGCTTACTCTCACTTAGATTATTTCTGTGGTTTTATAATCAGACAATATACAAAAATTGTTAATGGATGTCAACTTGTGTAACTCACTTCATTCACCAGGTCAATTTCACTTATGATCACATAAAACATTCTGACAAGGCAATGGTTTCTTAAAAATAATACCTTTGTTTGTTGTGAATTCGCTGTCTCTGGCTTTTGCAGATCTCACAAAATCAGCTGCCACTATCATTGGTGTGTAACACAAATCACAACTGTACTTCCTAACCAAGGTTCTGAAAGCCAACCTGCAGACACATGAAGATTAAGAGGTAAATAGTTAAGGCATTTTTCTGATTAGCTACCCTAAAATGCTGTTCTAACATGCAGTATTGTGGGGATGTTTAAGTGTTTTATGTGTAGATCTGTAATGAAAATATGTAAAATAAAACACGTCCCACATCTACCTCTGTCTTAAATAAAGAAGGTAATCACCCATTTTTAGTCATTATAAATTTGAGAAACAAGTTTCTAAACAGAGAAAATGACAGAGCTGATATGACAGTTACTTACTTTGAATAGCGGACCATAGGAGCACATATTTTTACAACTTGCCCAGAATGAAACAAATCCATGGGATCTTTTAGTTGGCATTCTTTAGTTTCTCTGATGTCATCAATCATGTATAACTAACAGTCCTTTCAGCATCTGGAAAAACAAACAGCGTCTGAAACGTTCATCATTCAATGCAGAGCAGCACAGTTTACACAGCACTGCCGTTCTGGTGAAGCGGCCGGCCAGAAGTTGCTCCCCGCAGGGTGCCGGGGACAGCCCTCCTGGCACGGCTTCCCCCAGGCACGGCTCCCCCGGCACGGCCTCACCCTGCACGGCCCCTCGCGGCATGGCCCATCCCGGCACGGCTCCCCACGGCGCGGTGCATTCGGGCACGGCTCCCCCGGGCACAGCCTCTCCCTGCACAGCCCCTCACAGCACGGCTCCCCCAGCACAGCCTATTCGGGCACGGCTGCCCCGGGCACAGCCCCTCACGGCACGGCTCCCTTCAGCACAGCCTATTCGGGCACGGCTGCCCCAGGCACAGCCCCTCACGGCACGGCTCCCCTCAGCACAGCCTATTCGGGCACGGCTCCCCCGGGCACAGCCCCTCACGGCACGGCTGCCCCGGGCACAGCCTATTCGGGCACGGCTGCCCCGGGCACGGCCCTTCACGGCATGGCCCCTCACGGCACAGCCCTTCACGGCACGGCTCCTCACGGCACGGCTGCCCCGGGCACAGCCCCTCACGGCACGGCTCCCCCGGGCACGGCTCCCCCGGGCACGGCCCCTCACGGCACGGCTCCCCCCGGCACGGCCCATCCCGGCCCGCCTCGCTCCCGGCGGCCCCGCTCACCACGTGCCGCCGCCGCCGCCGCCCGCTCCGTCGCTCTCCTTCGCCATCATCGCCGCGCGCCGCGTCCGGGAGTGACGCGCGGGCTCCGGCACCGCCAGCATGGAGGAGGCGGGGGCTGCCCCCGCCCCGGCGCTCGCCGAGCTGCGGGCGGACGGTGAGGCGCGGCCGCGGGCTCGGGGGGCAGCTCCGGGCACAGCCCCCGCCGGCACGACCGCGCCGGGGGCCCGTCCGCGGCGGCCCGGAGGGTCCCCCGGGAGGGCAGCGTTGGGCCGGGCGGGCGGGGGAGCCCCGCACCGGCGAGTCCCGGGAGTTCGGGCGGAGGAGCGAGTGCCCCGGCGCGGGGAGGGACCGCGGTGGGTGCGCGGAGTGTGCGCCGGGGCTCGCTTGCTCCCAAAGAGAAAAAAATTGCACTGGAAGGAGAGGAGAAGGTGCTCGGTTGAGTTGAGAGTAGCTGTTTGGGAACAATGGTTTTGCTTGATCCAGAGTCATAATTGCAGTATTATTTCATAATTGTTTTATAAACTCACACCGTTGTCGAAATCCGGTATGATTTAATCAATTTTGTCTCTTGCTACTTGTCAGTGATCTGCAGCTGACTAGTGTGTTTGGTTATGGATACAGGCTCAACAGTTTCGCCCTAGTTACACTGTAAAGTTTGAGAAAATAAGGTACTTTTTAGTGTATTCTGCTCAAGAGAAGGGTTTCGGGAATAAAGAACATGTGACTTTATCACCATTTGCAAAAAAAAAAAAATCCCCAAAACAAACACGAACCCCAGTTACCGGTTCCAGACTTGTTTCTCGTGCTTGTGCCCTCTTCCGACGTTTGTACTATGTGATGTAGAGAACATTTACTGTTATGTTGAATGTTGAAGAAATTGAAGGTCAGAGATTTGTACACTGCAGAATTAAATATTATTTAATTCTTCCAAACCATGAAAATAAAACCCTAAAATCCTAAATCCTTTTTCAGAATGTTATGCTGACTTCTTCAGAGAAGACTTTGATGTGAAAGCTTACACTTCCCAGTCCATCCATCAGGCTGTGATAGCTGAGCAGCTGGCCAAACTTGCTCAAGGTATTAGTCAGTTGGATAAAGAGCTGCATTTACAAGTAAGTTTAAAACATACCTGTTATTCTGGGGTGATTGATATAAACTAGTCAAAAAGTTAGTATTCTTACGAGCTTGTAACTTGTGAAATTGCCCAGTGTCCTCTGCAAGCAGTTACTAAAGGTACAGTTTGCAGCTAAACTAGTAGTGAGTTTGACAACTCAGTTAAGCCCACAGTCAGTACTGCTAGCAGGTAACCATGTATTATTTCAGTTTTTGTAGTCTTATCTCTGTGTGATGTTTTACTCTTCCTGGTAAGAAGGAAGACTCTTTCCAAATGATTGTGTCAGCTATCATAAACACTTGAGGCCATGTTTCAGCATGGCATTGTGAGAAGATAGAGAGAGCTTGCACCTTTACATCATGTGCTGAAGAGTAGCATAAGCCCAGGGACTTACCTTTAGCTAGGCAGATATAACCTATGCTAACACACCCCTACACCTTCAGAAAGGCTTTTGAGTTAAGATAGAAGACCTTTTCCATGCAGAAATCATAAATCCACAGAAGACATTGCAATGAGAGCACTTGCTAAGTTTGTCTGTAGTTTCAAAACTTGCTTCTTCCCTCCCCCTGCCCCAGTTAGTAAGTTCTTTGGGAACTTACTAATACTTACTTCTATAAATGTCATAAACAGAAAAAAAAAAGAATATACATAATTATGGTGTGATTAGTAAGTTCACATTTACAATTATTATTAAATATCAAGATGTGTTGAAATGTGATTGCTCTGCTGTCTTTAATTAAGATGTCAGCTCTGCTGCACATCTTAATTAATTTCTGACCCTCTTCTCATTCTCAGCTTGCTGCTTTTGTGAGTTAAAACACCTTGTGTTCTTAAAACCCTTTCTCCTGTGAGATGTACTTGCTTTTTTCTGTATCTGGCTAATGTAGGGATGCTGATACTTAAATGCCTAATTGTGATATATTTAATACTTCTTTTAGGCTCATGACCCCATTTTTCTCTTTTGATTTCTTTATTGGTTTTTTTAAGGTTGTTGCAAGACATGAAGATCTGTTGGCCCAAGCAACTGGAATTGAATCCCTGGAAGGTAAATATTGTTATATTATGCTGGCTATCCTTACAGTGGAGGAAGCACTTTCAGGATTTGTGCAGGGAGCTCATTCACTGCCAGCTTTGGCCCCTACTGTTAAAGCTCCAGATCTGATTTCTGAGGAGTAACATGTGGCAGCTTTTTTATTTTAGTTTTTTTTCCTTACGTCAGTAGATGGAGCTCTAAGGAGAAGATTTGGCCGATACTTCTCTGGAGTAGCTTCTTCATCGGAAAATGTATTTTGATAATGTTCTGAGCAACTTTAGCAATAAAGCCTTCTTTTACCTTTTAATATATTTTTCTAAATAAGCCTAGTTTTGTTGCAACATTGGTAGGTATCTGTTGCCTTAAGCACCAATTTTCTGTTGCACATGCACATGTTGCATAGTTTGCACATCTTTACCAAAGAGGCTATAACACACAATCTAAACCATGTTGAGATACTTTTTACTAGGGAAGGGCTCCTAAGTTAAATACATACCTTTGTTTTATTCCACTCTTTTAGATGAGGATTTTAACATAAACTGCTGATTTTCAAAGGTTTGCTTAGGAACCATTGACTGTATGGAAGATGGTTGCAATCTATTGTTCTCATGCCAGGAGCTCATTAAACCTGCCATTCTGCTCTTTGTCACTTTGCTGAGAGTGTCATATGGTTTGGTAATGTGGTGGGGATTTTGGTGCAGACAGTGTCCTTAGTGTTTGGAGCTGCTTGGGTTCACTGTTTTGTGTCAGTAATTGCATAAAGCTGTAAAATGAAAGAAATGGCTGTTTAATCTAGTAACGGTAGCTCCTGAATAATTTTTTTAAACACTTGGAGAATCAAGTATAAAAAACTGAAATATGTGTCATTCTCCAAATAAGAAGTAGACAGGAATGTGTAGTGAATCTTGTGACTGATAAATACCTCCCTATAACAATCTTCAGCAATTTGTGCTCAGTGGAATTCTGTTTTCTGAAATGATGGTTGTTTCTGAAGACATTTCTTCCTAAAATTGCTCTGAGGAAAGAATGATGTACTTCAAAACAACTACAGTTAGGAAACATTTCTATAAGGCAGGTGTGGTAAATAATGCATGTTTTACAACTAATATGGCAAAGTAAAAATACAATTCAATTCACCTCAAATTTGTTGAAAATTTTCCATTTACTTAGTGTTATGCTCTTAAAGGAAACACTGAGTCAAGATTCATAAGAAAAAGAAAAGATAAATGCCAACAGATTTTTTAATTGTGAAGTTAGAAATGCATAGCTCTTGGTATATTTATCAAGTATGTTAGCAAGTGAAGATTATGGAACTAATTCACAGCATGCACAGTCATTTGGATGTGTGAAAGTGAATCTCATTAAACATTTCAAATTGGTACACCCAGCTTGTAGAGTCTTTTCTTTTTTAGGCCTATGCACTTTTTTTTTAATGGTACACAGCTCTGCTCTATGTATTCTTTTCTTCTTCTCTGTCTATAGGTAGTTCAGTAGGTATCTTGAGCTACCTCTTATTTTAGGATTAGGCTGAATTGTATCATCTTGTATCTTCCACAGCAGGTGGAGAGGGGAGAGTGCCTTTTCACCCATCCTTATTCTGTCCTCTAGGAAGAGGGCTGTTGGATGCTTAATAGCACTATTACAGCCATAGATGCAGCAATGTTGTGCCACTGGCCCTCCCCCATTATTGCACCATAGGGTAGACAGTGCAGCCTATTTTGCCAGCTTTTCACTGTATCTCATATCTTCATTCTCATGATCTATTGCATGCACATGTATAAATAACAGTGAACACATGAGCCTGTCACTAAGCTAATAGTTCTGAAATATGGAGATGATGAAAATTTACCTATCTATATAAAATGGGTGAGATACAGTCACAGTACAGGACAACATGAATGTAACTATTTGTAGTAGTTTTGTTTGTCTTCCATCTTACTGTATCATGCTGCAGTTCTATCTAATTTAATGAAGGCATGCTTGTAAACAGGGCTTTACAAAAACGTTGTATGTTTTAGAAAGCTAACAGTAACTGAAACAAAAATAATTTCATAGGCCTGGGTTTGTCTAACTTAATTAAATTCTCAGCAGGCTGATTCTGTATTGCAAAAATGACTCCTGTCCCCTACTACTTTGTTTGTAATTTACCAAAAAAGAACAGGCGTGCTTGTTGGCTTTCCTTGTGCTGCTTTGCCAAACTAATGTGGAACAAACATGATTAGGGTAGTTTGCTCTGCTTGTAATCTAAATTAGATGACCTTATAATGACATTGATACCTTACTTTTTCCTAAAGATCCTTCTGCACAGGATGAAAACCTTGAAATAGAATAATTTATCTTCTCAGTCCTCTTTGTCCTAGTCACTATGTTAAATAAATAGTGTTAAATATGTTGTGCCACTTTTATATATCATGGTCAGGCTTATACCAGGTTATATAATTTGAACTGCAGTCCAAATCAACATTCTTTTAGAAAGTAGCATCCTCTAAATAGTATTTGAAATTTCACAAATGATGGATTTTGGAGTGATATTTATTCTGCAAGTTTATGTTCTCTACCAATACATTTTCCATAACATTCAGTAAGTGACCTGCTCATTTCATTTCCCAATATGCTTACTAATTTTGGTTTCTCTGATGCTCTTTTATATAAGGGGAAACTGGTTTTGATTTATGCTAAAGTAATTACTATGATTTGAAGAAAAACTCTTTCTATAATTTTCTTATGTTTCTATAATTGATGAATAATGTAAAAATCTGCTTTATTTTGCAGGCGTCCTCCAAATGATGCAAACTAGAATTGGTGCTCTACAAAGCACTGTTGATAGGTATGACATTCATTATGCAATTCGAAACTATAAATCCTTATGTTCTATAATGCTATTTATTAACACTGCTATAAATAATTTTCTCTTCTTGTTTTTAGAATTAAAGTCAAAATTGTTGACCCCTACAACAAAATAGTGTCTCGCACAGCTCAGCTAGCAAAACTTCAGGTAAGTTGCATTAAAAACATATTTTTTAAAAAAATCTTTTTTAATATTTGTTATTTCACAATTGTCAGACATGAATACAGTTTTTCTACTCCAGTAGCCTGTAGTTCATTGCCAGTAATTTTCTGAAAATCAGTATTTGTTTCTCTTCAAGAGCTACTGAGAAGTGCTTAGTAGGAAAGTAGGAAATTGACCTTTGCACTAGCTAACTGAGTTTTTGTAGAGATGGAGGGAAGAGAGAAGGGTCATCTGAGTGTAGATTAATTAAATTCTCATAACTGTTTATGTTATTTTGGTATTTAATGTTATGGTACTGTTGTGTAGAAGATGCTTTTTGCCCCTAAGTTAGTGCAGGCTTTGCTGCAGATTAGTAAAGAGTTTGTGAATTAATTCATTCAAAATTCTTTCAGATTTCTTCCACAGTCAAGATGCAACTTCAGGAGCTATTTGTGGTTGTGGAGTTTTGTAAGCCAGGTGCATAGTTGTGCCTGCCTTTTAAATATAGTGGAGTCTACAGAAGGATGTAGATGTCTGTTAGAGGATAGCAGTTGGAGAGAGCTTATCACAGTGATGGTGAGATAAGTGTCAAACACTTCCATTGATAATTTTATAGGAGTTGAAAACTTTTCCATAGATCTTCAGGAGTCATGTATCTGCATTCTATTAAGTTTATGGTTTGAAATGCAACACAGCTCGGGCCCCACAGTTGTTTAATGAGTTACTGTTTGAACTGTTTGTCTTTGCAAGTTTACCTGAATTTTGAGCTGTGGATATACACTCTAGTAGATTGCCATCTGCAAGTGACTGCTGTTGTAGAGTAGATGAAGCTGCAGACTCGTGCAGATTCTAGTCTGGGGACTGGTGGAGCAGCTGCACTGTCTCTTGGCTGAACTTCTATTTTCTTTGTTACTTTCAGTAGCAGTGAAGTTCAGCAGGGAGCTCTTAACACTCTGTGCAGCCAGATGCTACTGTTGTTTGGCCAGATGCTACTGTTGTTTTCAGCTCCAGCTGTTACTCTTTTTGCCACTGGCCAAAAGTCCCATGACTTCCATGTGGCAGATTAGGTGCAGATTTTTTTGTTGTTCTCTGATGTGTGTTGTGCATGTAGAAGTTGTGGGAATGTGAGGCTAAAGATGAAGATCTTTTGTAGCCTGCCCTTACACAAAGTCAGACTGCAGGAGGATGTCTGAGGAGAAGGAGTCCCTGAACTTAGGAAATGTTTCTTGGATGCTTCCTCTTGGCTGTTACATGGGTTTTCCTGTGGTGTGAAAGCAGCATCCATCCAGAGTCATCATTATTGAGGCTGTGCCAGGGGATTTGTAAGATCTGACTTTTTTTGCTGTAAGTCAGGAAAAAGAGGTGGAGAGTGGGAGTCTGGTAGGCTGCTCTTTTAGCATCAGTGTAGAAAGAGGAATGATGATTCCAGATTCTCTGCCAGTGAGAGTCAGTCTCATCACAAGAGCTGCTTGTCCCCCCTGCTTGCCCACACAAGTCCCTTCTTGTGTTGGCAGATACTTTGTGAGTGCTTTATGTTACACTACACTGCTGGGAGGAGTTGAGGGTCAGGACACCTGAATTAATAAATGAAGCTGAATTTATGGAGAGTTGAGTCAAATCTCAACTCTCCAGCCTCCTAAAAATGCACTGCTGGGATGTCCTTTACCTGGGGGACTCCTTTGTTGAAGAAGGAAGGGCACAGCACAGCAAACAATTGACTTCCTGGTGATGGCAGAGCTTATGACATGAAATGCAAGACTTGTGGTTTGGGACATTGTCAAACTTACTAATTTTATCAGCTGATCTACAGTTGGTAGATGTAGATGGCTGGTAAAAGAAGTTGCCTTCTCTCAAAATCTGTAGGGTTGGCAGGTATGTTTTGCTGGAATGTGTGATCTTTCAGTGCCTCTTGTAGTTGTGATGGTGTTCTTTTAATACCTCTGCATTGATTGCTGTGGGACTGCTCACTAACTGAAGGAATATTTGACTTGCATAAAACTAGATTTTGCCATCCTTAATTGTTTTTAATATAGTCTGGCTTTTTCATAAACATTCTCACTGCAAGTTTGTTGTTAAACTTCAAATCTAGTCCTGAATTCTAAATCTCTGCTATGTTCTTGTACATAATTTGTCTTTCTGTGCTCTTAGAGCTTCATGGCATCCCAAGGCAGCAGCAGACACCAAAAGCTCACTTCCTGCTCTAAATGATACTGTCCTCTTCTGACACTTTCCACAGTTGATCACAAGCTAAGTGGGAGTGGTTAACAGCTGAAATGTGTAGACAGGGAGTTTGTCCTTCAGAGGATTCTTTTCTGGGAAACTGTTTAACTGAGTGTTTTTGCATGGTCGCTTGTTTCAGTGTCTTGGTGTTTGAAAAGCTTTTTAACAGGAAAACATTTAAAAAAAACCCATTAATTCTATATTTCAAAGTTATTCTTCTTAAAATATTTACCAGTAGCAGATGTCTTTGTGATGCTACTGTAAATAAATAGTAAATATAGTCTGAAGATAGTGGGCTGTCTCCACTTTTTTCAAGCTTTATAAACAACAAAATATATACATTCAGTTACCTGCATATATGAGCTACACACTGGCACATTTTCAAGTGACTCTCTCTTTATAATTAAGTCTTCTTTCACTAATTTCTTAAAATTACTTGAGATTAAAAGTAAGAAGCTTTTCAATGGCTCAAATTATAGTAATAATTTCTGTTATTGTTGGCATGTTGTTTAAAATCCAGGAGAGAACTAATATGTAATCTCAAAAAAATCGGGGTTTATTTTTAATTTTACTTAAAATGACTTGGACTAGCTGGAGCCACTGGCCTTTTCCGAATTAATTCTTGCTTGAGCAGTAGAATTTGTTTCTTCTTGGATGAAAGCATCTCCTTTAGAAAAGCATACTTGATGTACTCAGGGAGGGAATGTTTCCTGAATTAATTCAGACTTCTGTTATGTGGGTAGTCAGGTTAGAGGATCTGGCATCTGTGAACAGCTCCACCATTAGATACAGTTCTTTATTTCTGTTACATGTCCTTATATATAGCATTCTTTTGCTGTGACTAGGAGTTTTAGTAAGTTGGACAGCTCACATAAATGAAAATACTTGAGTGAAACAGAATCTTTGTCAAGGGTACAATGCAATAGGAGTCACTACAAAATTTAAAGTGCATCTTCATGTCTTCGGATTTTTTTCCTCCTACTAATTCCCAGGGCAAGAAATTAAAACTTTTTTGTTTTTGCTCTTGTATCTAAATGTAACTTCTCCCATCTCTTACTCTCTTTTAAAATATTGTTTCTTGGGACAGGAAATAATAAGCAACAATTCAACAAAAAAAATACTCTTTTGGTGTGTAAAGTAAAAGGTGGTTAGAAAATAACAGAAGGTGAATTCTCAGGGAAAAACCTTAGCCAGAGGTGTACAACTGGCTTAGAGGATAAATAATTTTGAAAGCAAAATAGGCATACTATACCCTCTCTCTTGGTGAAGCATAGTGCACTATACTAGAAGCTATTTTTGATTAGTCTTGCAGAAATTTAGTTCACAGATATGAAAGTGATATGCGGATCAAGATTTTTTCTAATTAAAGAAATGAATTAATAAAAATTAATACATTAATCTCTCAAAGCAGGATAAGCCCCACTTAGCTCTCACAAAGTATAATAGAAATCACATGGTTAAGTTATTACAGAAGGCATAGAAAACTTGCACTTCAGACTGTGATAGAGAGCCCAAAGCTGTGAGAGTAAATGAGCTTTCCCTGATTTGCCTCAGTGAGTTTTTTCTAATTTTTCTTTTTTGTTTTGTCTAATATGTTAGATGTTTAATAAAATTAAATGATAAATATTTGTGGATTTGTTAGTTTGTGCTGGCATAGGGAAGAGACTGTCAGGTTGTACAAGTCTGCTGTGGATATTGGTTGAAATGATTCACTGGTATAGTTTTTTTATATGTGCACTTCAACTTCACTTTTCAACAAATGAACTTGAGTCTGAAAAAGAGGTTCTAAGTCTTGTTGGATACGAATAATTTTTTTAAAGAAGTTTAAAATTAATTTTGATGTCCATAAGGTTAATACTTCAGAAGACTTTGCCTTCAGTACCAGGGAAAATAGCTCCAAACAACTACATCATACTTGTTCCAAATTTCTGACTTGCCACCCTTGTTAATCTGATTGCAGATTTTGGACTGTATCTATGACTGTACTGAAATCTGAGTTGCATTTCTGAATTCTATTTTAGCAGTTACCCACTCCAGAATGTTGCTGTTCCCCTAGCATGTATTTCAAGATACTAGTTGAATGAAAAGTTATGCAACTATTGTATTTGATTCAGGTATCAGCAATACCTGTTATTCTAATTTGGTGCTAATAAAAGCACACATGAATATGGTTCCTAAAAATTTATATCTCTGTCCATTTTCCTATTTTTTAACCAAGAATGCCATGTAGTTTAATAAGCATATAAAAGAATGTGAGCTAACAGTTGGCTGAATGAAGGTAACTGGCCTTCTGAAAGTTTTGCTGAGAATTAGTTTTTACATATATGCCTACCATAAGAGTAGTCAATATCTGTAATAACAATTTAATCTTTAAGTTTTATTGTCTTCTGAAGTAAGTGCTGCCATTTTGCTTCTTTTGGATGAGTAGTATTTGATCAGCAAAGCCAACTTCCTGACTTTGCTAAAGCTTTAAGAGGGGAGGAGTATTGAGGAGAGATGCAAGAGGTAAAATGAAACTCACTTCTAATTAGAAATATAACATGCTTCTGTCATGGGATTCTGAGTTTCCTTTGTTTTCTGCGTGGGTAGTGGCAGAATAATCTCAGTAGCCCCATGAATATAATTACCAGCTTCTAGAAGTCTTCATCAATATAACATAGAATCATATTAAAATTTTTTGGAGAAAAGGGATTTCAGTGTTCTAAAGTTCCTTGTTTTTATTCACATTCACATTTCCTTTTTTGGTTAAGATGTTTCCACATTTGAGTAGTGGTATTATGTGATGGTAATATACTGATAATATCCCCTGATGCCACAATTTCCCTGCAGGCTGCCTGTGACTTGCTGCGGAGGATAATACGCATCTTGTATCTCAGTAAGAGACTTCAAGGACAACTGCAAGGAGGAAGCAGAGAGATAACAAAAGCTGCCCAGAGTCTCAATGAACTTGGTGAGTCCTTCTTAATTACTTTTAGATACATTTTTAGCTTGTGCTCACATGACTCACACTAGTGTTTGAGGTAAAGAAACACCCAAAACTTTTTACTGTGGTTCTTGCTTTCTACTTCCTGATTTAAATTGGGAAATGGGATGGACAGAACTTACTAGTCCTTTACATTTTTTTGTATGACTTCTCTAGATACAGGTATTTAATACCGTGAAAATTCTGTGATAATAACCTGTGCTCTTTTGGGCAACAATTTCTTTGTGAAGCAATTTCGTACTGGTTTATGTTTCTATAAAACACACTCAGATGCAGCAGATATATATTTAGCTTTTGGGAGACATTTCACTATAATAAGGCATAGTTTAAACTACAGTTTATGTCCTAAAAGAAAGATATTGGCCATGTGACTTTTATGAAAGCCATAGGTGATATGATATACAGATACCTAACCTAGTTCAGATGCTAGAAGTGTTCTGCTGCAGTAGTGACTAATTTACCCTTTATTTTATTGGCTTGTGTGAAGTATAATGAGGTAGTTCCATGAAGGCTCATGTTACATTGCTAGATTGTTTTCTATACTTGAGCTAGCTTGGGAAATTCCACACTGTGCTGCAGGATGCAGTGAGGAGCGTCACATTAGTCTTGGAGATCAGTTAGTGGTGTTGTATATGGTATCTTGCCAGCTGTTTCTCCTCTGATTTAATGTATTCAAATTCCAACTTCCAAAAATAGGTTGTGGGAGGGCTAAACTATCAAACATTCAGAATCATCCTGAAGTTTATTTTGCATATTTGTCACTACTGCTCTTTTTATATTGTGTGATCAAAAAATTATTAGACAATGACTTAGTCCTATAACTGGCAGATGCTGTGTTGCAAGCAGAAAGTTTATGTATTTATTTAGTATATCAGTCTGATTGGAGCACTTAAGTGCCAGTTCTATCATTGTAAGTTAGAATATTTTTTCTGCTTATTTTTACTTTTCTTTCCATTTTGCTCTACCATTACATCTTCAGAATATATAAAATAATACTGTCTGTTAACTACCTGGATTGCCTTGATCCTGTTAAACAAATTAATACAATTTAGTGGTAAAATCTGAGATGTTTAGTGTAGTTTTTAGGGTTTCTTTCTTTGACAGAAAATACTTTTTAGTACTCATTTTCCTCTTTTTTTGTTTCACCATTTGTGGAGGGATAGAATGTAAGAAAATAAAGATAGTGCAGAAGATAATCTCACACCTGAGGAGTTGCAGCTGTACTAATCACCAAAGATTAGGAACAGGCCTGCCCTTAATAGGCCACAGCTGTCCAATAAGAAGATGAGTGCTACAAAAGAGTGGGGTAGCTGGGTGAGGAGAGAGATGGAGTTTGTTGGTTGTGCTGTGAAGAAGAAGAAGGAGTCAGTGATGTGAGGAGCTACCCATGAGAAATCACTGAGAAGGTGTGGGAGCTTTGCAGTAAGATGATGACAACCATTTAAATAAAAAAAAGACCTTGCACTTTCTTTTGTTGAAGTGCCACAGTCTTTTGAATTTCTTGTTTTCAAATACTTGGTCTTTTCCTGAAGCTTAGCAAAGTCTGAGTAATTATTGTTGAATGTGAGGGGAAATGTGTCCCATTAGGTGACCCTTTTGAATTGGATCCTACGGTCCCTGGGGGTAGCCAAGGCTTGTGGTCCTTAATTTAATCCTTTACCCTTAGTTCTGGATGGTTTATGGCCAGGTAAAGTACCTTATCTACTGTCATTTCTCTTTCCATCTTCTTTCCTGGTATTTCTTCCTTTCTTCTCTCTTTCCTCTCCATCTGCATCTTTGTCACCCTTGGCTGGTTTGCATTCTTCTTGCTTCCCAGCTGGCCATGCCTCCCAGCACAGCGTGGATGGGAGCACCCCCTGAGGAGATGCTGGTGCAGGGAATTGGAGGTGCCTGTCCTGTGTGGAGAGGCAGTGCTGGGTGTGGGATAGCTCTGTTCCAAGGGGAGGAGAGCTCGGGGGCTGCACTCAGCATGGGTCAGGGTTCTGCTGTGAGAGTCAGCAGGGAGTGTGGGGTATGGCTGGGGAAGTGCTGTGCTTCTGGACTTGGAAAGCATTGGGATGGGTGGGAGATCTCTAGCAGAGTGGTGGTGGTGGTGTGTGGCAGGAGAGCACTGGGGATGTGGTGGCTTGGGGTGAGGCTGTGCAAGTGCCGTGCTTCAGGAAGATGGGAAATGTGATGTAGTGCTCTGAGGGTGGGAAGCATGGGAACAGCACCGAGAGCTGGCAGTTCAGTTGGTGAGATATGAAAGCTTTGGGGCAATGCTGCAACTTCTGATGGTAGTAAATAGGTGGTAGACGTGAGTGCTGTGAAAGCCTGGTATTGGATAGGGACCTCTGGGTCACAGAGGCTTGCTTTCATGTCCAAGATGAACCCTGATCTGTGGTTTAGCCAGATATTCCTGAATATCCCTTTCATCTCTTGTTCCAGGAAAAAAATCATTCCATTGTTTATTACCTTTCTGTTGTACATGTGGTGCAGAGTAATTTCTGCTTTCTCAAACTCAGCCCTGTGATATTACTGTGAAAGCTTTGCACTTGCTGTGGTAAAAGATACCTTCCATTGCTTCTAAGGGATTCTGTGCAGAATCTTGAGATAACTGTCAAGTTTTCTTTTAATGTACTGCTACACTATGTGTGTATGTTTGGGGGGCACAAATGTGCATGTTTAGGTATGTATTTAACATATATTCCTGTAGCTAATCTATGTTAGTTCCATCACAACTTCTACTTAGTAGTGTATTGAAGTTTATTTTGCAGTGATGGGAAAGGCTGTGGTAAATATAGAAAATATTTGAATTAGGTAGAAATATGTGTCAATTAGAGAAACTACAAGAAACAGTAGCTTTTACTGAGAAGAAGGTTTTTTCTGACCTGACTTCCTTAAGCAAAGGAAGTCTAGAACAAATAAACTATTTGTTGGAGTCTGTATAAGAGTGCTGTTAAATAGTAGGACACACAGATTTATCAAGAATGAATCCTGTTTAACCAACCGTATTTTCTTTGTTGGCAGCATAACAGGCCTTGGGACTAGAGAGATCAATGGCTGTCTTGTAGTTTGATTTAAATAGGGCTCTTGACACCATTGATTTAAATAGGGCTCTTGACACCGTGTCACACTACAGGATTGGCAATAGAATCCAGATGAAAATGTCATGCAGTGAATGCAGAAGTTCAGAGAAAGCTGTACCCCAAAAGCCTTCATCTGTTGTTCACTTACCCAGCAATATATCAAGCAGGGTGTTGCTAAAATGTGTTCTGTAGCTGGCTTGTATTTTCATTAATGATTTGAGTGATGTAATATGGCATATATCCTTATTAAATTTACTACCAATAATCAAGCAGAGATGAATGGGGAGGTATGTTGGGAAACAGGATTAGAATGAAAAATATTCTTAGCGAATTGGAGATACATCTTACCTGAACTGATTTTATTTCTTTCAGACAAGTGCAAAGTCCTCACAATAAATAGTTCTAGTTAAGAGGGGGAACAGGAGAAATGACTGAATGGATTACAGTTCTGCTGAGAGGGTTGATAGTTCCGCACAAATTGAGTGCAAGCCACTTGTTCATTTATTTTGTAGCAGTGTGACATTGTTGGCAATAAAGTTTGTGCTGATATTTGTAAGGAAGGGTATTGTGTGCAAGGCACTTGAAAATAATCTTTTGTTCATGCTTCAAACAGAGTATCAAGTCCCTTTTGAAGCACCTCATTGAAGATGTATGTTAATTAGAGAAACTCCTAAGCACAGCAGCACTGGTGGCTGAAGGTCTTGAGGATAGTCAGTGGGTGAAGGAGCTGGAAGTGTGTGGCTGTGTTTTGGAGAAGAGGAGAGTGAGAGTAATGTTCTTCAGATAAACAAAGGTTTTACAGATGGGAAGGGATTAAATGGCTCTCCATATGCACTGTGATTTAAACAGTAAGTAATGGGCCTAAAATGAAGCAAAAGTATTTTTTTTCTGAAATATTAGGAAAGAGTTCTGCCAGAAATTATAATTTCAGGGGAGCTGTGAAGCAGTATTTGAAGCCTTTTTAAAAGTGTTTTAGACAAAGCATGTATCGGGAATGAAATCATATAGTCATGGAATAGCTTGGGTTGGAAGGAATCTTTAAAGCTGATCTAGTTCAACTCCTCTGCAATAAGCAGGGATAATTAGATAGAGATGATTTTGCCTTGAAGTGGGAGGACTCAGTGAGGTGATCAGCTCCCAGTCCTTTGTGTCTCTTGGAGATATTCCCCTCCTTCCCCATTTTTTTTTGTTTGGTTGGTTTTGCTTTTTCTTTTTTTTTTTTTAAATTGGCATGCTTCATATAAAATGTTCTTCACAAGTTGGTTTGTTGGGCATTGTTCCCAGATACCACCTGGAATATTATTAGAACAGTGTGACAGGAAATTTCATGCCATCACTTCAGCCTCTTCTTATCATTCCTTCAGATGAGATAGAAAAATTTTCTCAAAGACCTTCATCTCAACCCTCTGACACAGTTACTTCTCTTCTTTTTGACTGACATTCACATAAACTTCACGTAGTTCATTGTATTACTTGAGTGCTGCAAAAACTGACCCTCAAAAGCTATTATGTCAGTCTGGTCTAGGAGAATGCAGTGAGCAGGAAAAGGAAGGTGATACTGACTGTGTGAATGTAAGTGTCCTGTATCTATTTTTTTTTCCCCTTTTCTGGGAAAGAAGGCAAGCTGCCTGACTGTTTTTAAGAAAGATGTTACTTTTCTCTTTCAGTTTTTTAGTATTTGGGATGAGTGATGAATATTGTTATGTGTTTATCTAAATACTAAGCACTACTAATTAGTATGTAGGAAACAACAGTTTTAATTTGTTGTTCTAGTGGTAAGTATTAAGCTAGTTTATTTTATACTAGTTAGCCCTATCAATTGCCAGGTGGAATTACCTTTAATTGTGGTTTCCACAGTGTACCTTATTATTTGAGTATTAAAATAGCCTCAGTAGCCTAGCTAATACACAGTGACTTATTCTGAAGTGATTGCAGATTGGCTGACTGCAATATTTGTTCCTCAGGTTAAATATTGTTGTCTAAAAGCTGTTTCATTTTAGCTGCTACAGTTTTTGCAGTGACATTCAATGTGTTATGTGTCTGTACACAAGTATTACTAAACTTGCAATGGTAAACTGTCTGAACACCTGCCATGGATACTGTGGCAGCTCTCTTTCACTGCCGTCTTCTTCCTGTATCCTGCTCAGTCATGAACTTCTTTTTTGTTCTTCTGTTCCCAGCAATAATTCACAGTGTATGATTGCCAAGCCAGATCTTGTGTTGACTGCTGTTAAAGTGAGGATGGACTTGGCTACTGTCATGTCAGTGAAGTCTTTCTCTGCTAGTACACGGAGCAGACAGATTTGGTGATACTAATACTGCTGTACACAGTTTCTCATAAGAATCAACACTCAGCAAACTTGAGGGAAGTGTTGCTTTCATGGTACTTTTGCTTAGGGACTTAGATGCCTTACAGTTTGCTGCCTTGTGCAATATCTAGTATCCCCCAGAATAATATAGCACATGTCTGTAGCACAATGCATTGTTCTGTAGGGGTAAGTGAACTGATTTAATTAATAGAAATTACATGGCTTGGATTGCATGACTCTTTGCCTGGGGTAATTAGTCTTGCTGAGAATGACTGAATTGTATTACTGGCTCAGAGCCATCTGCATTAGTGCCACTGCTTCAGGTGGTGCATCTGCATCCATAGGAAGTGCAAATATCCTGCTAAAACATTTTCTTCTATCCCCGGTGGTGTTAACAGTAACAGTGCCAGACCTTGACTGATGTGGTCTGGACTAAAAAATACTGTGCCTTTCTGCAGCTGAATGCAATCTCCATGTTCTTCAATTTCATGTTGTTGCTTTCAGTTGAGTTGGTTTTTATTTTCCTTTATGTTTTTGTGAGATTCTGTTACCATAAGATGGAAGATAATGCAGAAATTTGATGCGTGAATTTTTATTTGTAGTATTCCAGGCCAAAAGAAACCCTTTCTGGTGGGAAAGTTAATTTTTTTCCTTGGCTTTTGAAATAAAGTGCATTCTTGGTAGTATATAACAAGTTCATTAATTTGAAACATTAACTGTAAGATAACAAATTAATGTGCATGTAATAGAATGATCTTCAAAACTTAATACAATTTTTCATTATTAAGAGGCTAATAGTGTAAGACCTCTTTATCTTCTTTGAGCAAGGCAGACAGAGCATACAGATTTTACCATCAAATTATGTTTTGCTGCGACTAGGATTCCTAGCTTGGAAACCTGATGTTAGACAAAACATTTTACATAAATATTTCATGTGTTTTACCTAATCTCTGGCATCACTCTTCTTCTAACCATTTAAGTAGAACTCACTAAACAGTGACAGGCATGCAAGAGAAAAGACTTAAGTTTGAATTGATGCAAGTAAAAAATCCTGTTGCAATTTTCTTTTTAAACATATCCTTTAAATTACCAGGGTTTTGAGTTTAATTTTCTTTATGCATACAGTTCAAGAAAAAGAATCCGAGTATGTTTGTAATTCTGGGATTTCTTCATGCCTAGTTTCCATTAAACAACTGTAAACAAGTTTCAAGTTTGCTGTATTAGGTGAAACAATTTTTTCATGTAAGCATTAAGTTTATTTCTGGTATTGATGAGATTAATCTTTTAGCTGTAACTACTCAAAAAATTTGATTTTGCTATACTATTAAGTGTCTGGTAATTTTAGCCTCAAGCACATAGGCCTTGTTGTAGGGCTGTGTGTCAAATGTTTTAAAATGGGTTTAGTATTCCACTTTCTATCATGGTGTTAACCTGTTCCTAAGGGATATATTACTGACAGCCCAGTAGTAAGGCTGTGTCAGAAGTTAGTTATGGTGTGTTCAGGTTGCTTTTGCTGTAGCATGGAGAGTATTTTTAAAAGTTTTTATCCATATTCCAGGCCCATCAAAGACTATTTCTGTCTTCTGCTTTTTTTCTTTTTCAGTTACAGACGTCTACACCTTTTGTTCCTTATATTTCTGAAAAGCTTTACTCTTTCCAGCTCCCTGTCATCTGTTCCCTAAATCGGATTTCTGCTATTTCATTATTAAGATCAGTTATGACTTTTATTGTATGATCCAATGTATAGAAGTTTTGGTTGTAGGCCAGTATTACATTAAGCTAGGCTTCAGCTGGTACAGAGTAAAATCTGGGCCTGACAGCTCTTGGTTTATTCACTTCTAACAGGTCAGAGAGCTTCAGTGGGAAAGAAAAGATAGTGGACAATAAGTAAGGAATGGGAGGTGGAATGTGATGGACTGCCACAAAGTGTTTTCTGCTTGGAGATGAATTATTGTCAGGACAGCAGAAGAACTGCACCCATCATGCAGTTGATAAATTATTATGCATTTAAACTGTCTATGGACAGGGACATAAGCACAAATAGTGTTTGCATTGGTAGCACATTCAGTTTAGTGCTTGAGATTAAGCCAGTACTTCTTATTTCTTAAAATTACTGTGACTGCAGTGTTTTCCATTTGCTTTGGTAATACATCACGTGGTCTGGGGTTTTGTGATCTAGAGGTTGTATCTGGGGCTTTTAGTGTCACCTAATGCTGAAATAAAGGGACTTTGGAATTTTGAAAGAAGAACTGATTGGAAAGGAAGAATAGAAGGAGTGATGAAAAGGGAAATTGTAGAAGATGATCTTGGCAATTACACCGTCCTATCGTTTTCATTAATAGGTTTAAATGTAAGGGCCATGTCTCATAGTTCTTTATTTTCCAATTTTTGTTTGTTTATTTTGCAATTAGTGAATTTAAATGTGTAACTCTAAAATCTGAAAACTGTACTAATTACTTTGAGAGGAGAAGGAGAATTTTGTACCCTCATAGAACAGTAAGGAGTTATACCAAACCTGTTTTGCTGTTAAGACATATTTGTTCCCCACCAGAAGGATGGCATTGCAACAAGGTGTGGACCTTGTTTTTGCTTTACCCATTGATCTTTTCAAGTGTTTGAACAGTAAATATTTTTGTATTTGTTAGCTAAGGTGTGCCATAAGAGTAGAGATATGATATGAGAGAGCCAGCAACACAAATAGGCTTGAATGTTTGTGTTCAGCCAGATATAGGGTATATACTAATTCAGAGGATTATTTTTATTTTTAATTGGTTTGAAGCAGTTATGATTGTGTAATTAGTACAGATCTTATGACATCTATGACTTTTGAGACAAAATATTTTTACTGGATAGTCATACTTATTCAATAGAACGACATAAATATAGAAAGAAGAGCCCTGGGTTTCTGTTTCCAAGTGACATACAAAAACTAGCAAGACCAAAAGATGTCTGCAAGCTCTGTCTGCCTTTGAATCTAGTAATTTTTGTGCACTGACTTAAAAAACTCCATATTAGTTTAAAAAAAAAAAGACCAGACCCAAGATGAAAAAAAAAGATGAAAAGAAGTACTTTTGACTAAGAGAACGGAAGGGACACAGAGGTTAGTGGTGAGTCTCTGAGAGTTTCTCCTTTTGCAACTTGTAAATTATAAATACATTGTAGAGAGTATGAGTTAGATGGCAAGACTTTGAAAATAATTTGCATTATCTCTTACATATTACATAAACAAAGCAAAAGCTGTGTGTATATGGTCATGATGAGAAAGGCAAGTTGAATGACATAATTCCAAACAGTAAATGAATGCAGGGCTATCAACAACACAGAGTGATGTCATCTCTAAATTTGTGGTATATTCTTACTCTGTTTTAACAGGCATTAAAGTTCAAGTAAACAGCGAAGTGCTAGGGCTCTAAAATTGGTGACACAAATGACTAGAATGGAAAAATTTACTTCTCTAGTTCCTTTTACAGCTGGAATGATACATCTGAAACAGTATGGATCCAGTTGTCTGTTCTGCTCTGAGTGGAAGTTCTGCAAGGAAATTGCAGTTTTATATTTCTGGCTAAGTATGCATAGGCACTGTGTGAACCTCTGGTAGGACATGGCCTTTATAACTTTCTCTGGAGATTCAGAACTAAACTGCAGGTTAGTTCTCCCAGAATGAGAGTAGTGGTCTCTAAGATGATCATGTTGGTGGTTTGAGTTCAATAGATGATCATTTGTCCATGGAAAGGTGTAGAGAAATGTCACACATATTTTTTCTGGGGATGCTGGCTGAGGGTAGCTGAGTTTTGTTTTTCTGTGGCTGATGGTGAAATCACTTGTTTAGTGGTCAAGGAAATAACACTGAAAAGCAGTTTCTAGTAATGATCTTTTTCTTTCTGCTGGGACTGAAGCATTTATTAGTGTGTAACCCAGCGGTTGAACAGAAGAAGAGCATGGTTCATTCAGAAATAACACTTCAATATTGTATGCCTGACAAAACAGAATGGTTTTTATTTGTTTTTGAACAAACAGATTCAGCAGTAGATTGAGAGAGAATAGAAATGGATAAAATGGACTGGTGACTTGTGGTGACCAAGGAAAAAGCAAGCATTGGATTAGAATGATTACTAGAAAATCAAATAATGATGGTAGAAAATAATTTTCAGAAAATTCCATTGAGGATCATAGAAAGACAAGTTTCAGTAGAAGTAACTGTAAATGCATATAGATCTGAAAGTCAGCTAACAAAACCCAAAAGATGTTACTTTCACAGCCCACTGAATTGAACCAGAAAAACCAAATCGTTGCATGTTTCCAGTGTGTGGAAGCACAGTGCTGGCAGCCTAGACTACTTGTCCTCTGCAGCCACTGCTTTACAGTCACCCATTTCTAATACAGGAAGTGTTATTTTGTGTTCTCTTATAATAAACAAACTTATTGGAATTGGAAGACATTTGGTGCCAGAGTGGCAAGTTGGGCAAGTTGTGACGCATAGGGCAAACTGAGAATTGACCCAGTGTTCAGTGTTTCATTTTGGAAAGAGTTGATTTTCCATTGCAGAGGATCTTCTGTTCAGCAGGTGGGCACATGTATTTAGCCAAACTTGAAAGCTGAAAGCTTGCTGAGAAGACAATATTAGGTTGTGAAATACTGGCTTTTTGGCAGTCAAGAAAGAAGGTACTCCTGGCTGAAGGCCTGTTCTAATGTAGTGACAAAGCAAAGACAACAACTACCATTGGAAAACAATGTATAAATACCACTGAATGCATTGCAAATATAGATTATAGGTATGAAAAATCTAAAATATTGCAAAAAAAAGTCCATGACTGACTGGAACCAGAAAGACACCTATCATGGAATAAACGTATTAATATACTGGTTTCCAGATTGTTCATAAAGATGGAGAATATGAGGACTTTTCAGTAAGTGCTCTTGTTTTCTGTTTGAAGGCAGTGAATTTGTTCTTCCATAGAGCAAGGATACCAACAACTAACAAGGATGTTACACAAAAGTGCTAAGTTCCCAGAGACATTAGTTTGTAATTCTTTACTGAATGGGGAAGGAGAAAGTCCAACTTGTGTTGTTCCAGCATTTAGAAGGAGATGGTATTTCTATTGGTATCAATGTCAAGTAGATACAAAGCTACTCTAAAAAAATAGTAGGGAAGTTGAATTCATTTGAAAGAATTCAGGGCTGTAAAGCTGAATTAATGATAGTCAAGTACCTTTTTATGGAAAATATGTGTTGTCAAACAAATTTTTGTGTTTTGCTTACTGAATTGATTAAAGAAATTGTGTAGATATGTTATAGATTTATGTGCATAAATTTAGATGACTTAAACCTCCCTTTTTAAGTTATTTTTCCCCAAAGCAAGTATTTAAATAAGCCATATTCTCCTCACCTCAAAGCTGCTCTACATTCTTAGAAGATGATTTTGTTACTAGGGGAGCTGGAACAGAGAAATAGGGGTAACTAAACTGTAAAGCTTTGGAATTGGACCATGTCCTTGCTGGGATTGCTTTACCAATGTTGTTTCTGTTCTTGCATTCATGCAGCTGTGTCAGACAAATCTGTACTTGTGCAAATGGTGTAGGGAATTGTGCTCTACAGATAAAAACAGTTTTGTGGTTACCTGTGAATAAATGCAATTATACATGTCACAGTGGGTGATTAAGTGGGCCCTTTTTCATGAAGATTAAGACTGTAGAGGTGCATTCATGGGGAGAAAATAAAGGACCCACAGAAGGGCTCTTGGATTTGCAGGAAAGGAAATGGCAAGAGCTAAGGACTGGAAAATGAGGCCTGGAAATTCAGAAGTATAAAATAATTGAAAAATTGGATTATATACACAATTTTGTTGTAATTCTTCAAGTAAATACTGGTTGTTCAAATCTTAAACATAATACCCAATTTTATCCTGTTCATTTCTCATTAAAGTATAGCCAGTTCTGGTTAAAAAGTCTAACCAAATAGCTGTGATAAGTAGACTGAAGGCTAATCTTTGTTCAGGCCCTGGATGGGAGCCAGTATCCCTATTGTTACTAGTTATCCCTGTAACTATTGTTAC
The DNA here is from genome assembly GCF_051311805.1 of Agelaius phoeniceus. Taxonomy (NCBI): domain Eukaryota; kingdom Metazoa; phylum Chordata; class Aves; order Passeriformes; family Icteridae; genus Agelaius; species Agelaius phoeniceus. Next base: position 59,260,011 of record NC_135269.1, read on the forward strand.
TCTTGTCTTGTATGTAACACAAAGTAATGAGAAGTGTAGAGTAAGATTTCATTCTTCACAGGAAACAGCTTTAAAAATAGGCTGTTTTTATAGGAGTAATTTTTTCTCTTTGTCACCCAACTCATGCACGTAATTTTCAAATATTGTTTAAGCATTTTATCATCTCTGCTCAGTTACTGTTTGAAACATAAAATAGTCCAGTTGTCTTATGTGTTTACCTTTCAGGCCCAACCTTCAGTTATTCACAGGCATTAAGTCTAATTACTGACTTAGTTGTCTTAAAGTTAGACCTTCCTCAGCTGAAAACCAGCAGGGTCTCATACCTTTTTTCATGTAATCTCAGGGAAAAATGTGGAAACCTAACCTCATTAAAAGAAGGAACTTCCTATTATTTTGAGAACATACTGTTTCTCTGCCAGGTTGTCTACAACTTCAAAGATTCCCCCCTTGCCCAGTTTTAGCAGACCTGATTGGCAAACTAGAGTTGCAGAAACTTTTGACTGGAAAAAAATTCAGGGCACAAGAAAAAATCAGTGACTGAATCAAAAGTTTCTCACTTTTATTCTAGTTCATTTGAACTGCTCTGGAATCTTCACTGTATGCTGTAAAACTGAGGCAAGATTTATTAGAAGCTTCTGAATATATTAACTTTTTAAAGATCTCTTTAACTTGTCTTCATGTGCACTTTTCTGTACTTCATTGCTGTTTGATGCAAGTGCAGATGAGCTATATACCTCCATTTTAATAATTGTGACTGTAAAGGTTATATGTCCATAATGTAATCTTTACCCACAGATTCTCTTCATCGAATCACAGAAGGGTTTAGTTTGGAAGGGGATCTTAAAGACCATCTGCTTCCACCCCTCTGCTGTAAGCTAAGACACCTTCCACTAGACCAGGTTGCTCAAAGCCCCATCCAACCTGGCCTTGAGTACTTCCAGGGATGGAGGTTCCAGACGTTCTCTATGCAGCCTGTTCCTGTGCCTCACCACCCTCACAGTAAAGAGTTAATTCCCAATATCTAACCTAGACTTGTCCTGCTTCAGTTTGAAGCCATTTCCCTTTGTCCTTTCACGACGTGCTCTTGTTAAAGAGCTTCTTGTAGGTCCCACTGATACTGGAAGGTGCCCTGAGGTCTCAGAGCCTTCACTTCTCCAGGCTGAACAACCCCAACTCTCAGCTGTCTTCATTGCAGAGTTGCTCTACCCCTGTGATGTCTCCATGGCCATTCTGAACTTTCTCAGGTCAGCATGTTTGGGTTGTGGCCCCAGAGCTGGACACAGCAGTCCAGGTGGGGCCTCATGAGAGAGGAGTAGAGGGAGCATCACCTGCCTCTTCCTGCTGGCCAGATTCCTTTGATGCTGATGAGCTTCCTTTGCCTTTCTGGGCTTCGGGCACATTTCTGGGTCATATCTGGGTCATGTCGAGCTTCTCCTCAACCGATTTTCACGTCTTTTGTTTTGTTTGTTCTTGTTCATTGATAGGTCTCATTTACTAGCTGTTAGAGCTCTTAGCAGGAGTAATAATCTTCCTCAATTTTATTAAGGTGTTTTAAAACAGCAGTGCTCACATTCACCTTTTGTTTTGTGATGATGCATACATGGCAAATAGTGTTCCTTTATTTTTTTTTTCCTTAAGTGTGTTTTCAGCCTGTTGTAAATGCAGCCTAGTACACAAATTATCACTGATTTGTAATAATTTAATTGATAATTTATATTTGTAATAACTTACTAATGTGGGAAGATGTCCTTTTCTCCTACTTATCCCTTTTTATCTCTATTTCTGACTGGAATCTATGAAAAATATCTTGAAATAAAATTTGAAAGAAAACTGTGGTGCAGAGTAGCAATAAGTTACTGTGCTTTTTCCCCCCTACTAATTGAGTTGAAATTGAATTTAATTTGAAGTAAAATCTCACAACAGATTGTGAGAGTTCCTGGTACAGTTAAAAGTAAAACTGTGCTAATACAGCTATGTTAATAGCAGTCTGACATAGCCAGAGTGACAGATTTTACAGCAATGTTGTTTCAGCAGTGACATTGATTTGTTTATTAGCTATGTTATCAGGTTAAACTGTTACAATATATGGTAGGAAGTTAGAGATCGTGTCAGGGTAACACAAACCAAAAGTATATTTCCACAAACCCATCTTGGAAAGGAAACACGAGTGTGCTGTGTGCCAACAGCTTTGTGCTCTCAGCCTGCCTGCCTGCTTGCCTGGCTGCAGTGTCAGGAATCAGAATGTGGATATAGAAATGCTTATATGCTAAGGATACAATTCATTCAAACTATAAAAAGAATTGGTTTAATAAGTTCAGGTTGTGTACCTATCACACAACTTTCACTGTAAATCTCCTGTTGTTTCATTTCAAGTCGATTTCTTTTCATTGTGTGAGAATTTCTTTGTAAAATAGGAAAAGAAGGTGATACAGAAATCCATAAAGTAAATACACAAAAAGATATTTCTCCCATTGTTTCAATCTATAATAATCACTGAAGTATAATTTTAGCAAAGAATTTAAAGATGCCTAATGATATATCTCCTTCAATTTATTACTCTACAAAAATAATTAAACTGTGATAAAGAAGCAGTAGTTAAAAACATACTGTGGTAGTGAAACACACTCTAAGCACCCAGATGAACTGAAGTTATCTGACTGACTAAAGGAAAATTCAATAGCATATTTTAAAATGTATCACTGGGAGCACATGCTTAACCTTTCAGGTCTTTTCTTGTAATGCTTGTACTCTGTATGTATTTTGTATTTTATCTGTAGGAAAAGAGGTAATAGAATTGTGCATGCTTTTGGTTTGGCATTTATTCTGTGTATATTTTGCTAAATCAAAAGCCTTTTCTGGAGTTGCTATTCATCTTGCTCCCCCCTCTCCTCCCAGCAATTTTGGCACAACCACATATCACACTCAATGATTCAAAGACCAGTTCTTATTTTTTTGGCTGCTACAACCTAAAAATTAAGGTTAGCATTTTTCCCACAGCAAGTGTGTGTTGCCCTCTGCCTTTCTGTGGTCCTGATGGCCCTAGCTGCCTTAGAGTGCTCCCTTCTGCCCTTTTCTGCTGGACCTGTACTCCTCTTCTTCTTCACATCCTTCTTCTTCAACACTTATTGTTTCTGAGGGATTCTGATTTTCCTGTTAGTATGTGGTTTTTTCCTTTTTTTTTTTTTTTTTTTTACCTTCCCCCACCAAAACAAAACCCAAACCCTGGATTTAATTTTGCTTCTTGAATTGCACAAGTGCTCTATGAAGTAGAAAAAGGAGATGGTAATTATAGAGTCAGATTCTTCTTTCCTCTTGGTGTAAGACAAATACATTCAGTGATATAATGGCAGAATGTGTGAAGTAGGAGTGGAATTCAGCTCTTATAAGGCTGGAAAATTTTAAGACAGAAGGTGATTGTTCTTAGCTGTATGTTGGAGGTATTTTGTCTGAATAATGGGTAACAGAAGAGTAATTTAGCATATTCTAGATTTTTTAATACTGCATTGAAACTTTGCTAAAGAATGCTGTATTCTCTCCTTTCAAAAGAGTTTGATGGCAATTGGCAACTAAAACCTTTTTCGTAGGAAACAAACATAAGTCTAGAATATTCAACTGTCAAAGAAATTTGATAATTAGCACATACATCACTTTAAAAAGAAATACTGCAATATGGTATATTTAATGGTTAACACAACAGAAATTTTGTTCTTCTGTCTGGGTAAATTCTGTAGCCTTTCAAAGAATTATTTAACTTAAAATGAAAAAAATCCAACACAGGTGGGGGAGATAGGATGTTTAAGTTTATGTGTGGTGGGACATAGTGCCTGTCAGTCCAGTTCAGTGTTACTCTTACCAAACCTCCTTCATATAAATAAAAAATAGATCCTGATGTTAAACCCTTTTGTGTGTACAAATAAATAATAATTATGTATGACATACATGTGTGTATTTATGTAACAATGAAGGGAGGTGAATTGATCTGATGTGTATCCAACTGCATACATTTTTAATCTAATATATTTAGAAAGTACAGGAGTGACTGCTATTCCCTTGGCACTAATAAAGTAAACAGAACTTCCGACCATGTGTGGATTACATGCCTTGTAATCCATAAAAATTGTTGTGTACTAGAAACTAGATGTTTGTGATGTATTTACATTTCAGTTTCACAGGTTTGTGATGTACTAGTGTGTGAAGGTATGCTTCTTGAATATTCTAATAGATACTGGCACTGCACTCAGCTTATTTTGGTATTTTTAGTGGGAGATAACCTCATTTTACAATGTAGAATTGAATGGAAATGCATTTGCAGTTAAAAAACAACATAGTCAGATACCAGCTAATACTTTAGAGACAGAGAACGTGTGGAAATTGGCAGTGCTTGCTTGTGTTTCTGAGATGTGTTTGCTGGAATTAATATTTTTGGAGTCCTGTGCAATTCTGCTTGCCTTAGGCTGAGTGGTGTGAAATGTAATTGAACTAATGATTCACTGTGGTGAGATCATTTTAAAGAATGTAGTGGGCTTCTTATTGTACAATACTATGGCATAAATTTGCCCTTTTTTCTTCAGCAATGCTGCCTCTTTGCATTCTGTTTTAGTCTATCTGTCAAGCACCCACACCATCATATCACTCCTGAAATCCTCGTGTCTGTAGGATATGCAGTGTGTCTTCACAATTTACTTTTTATTTTGTCTTGTGTTAAATTTGTCATGAGGTACAGATAATGTATGGTTCTGTTTTATGATGGCTTCTGGGTGTATGTAGGATGGCACATATTCTTACTTGTGTTCCTTCCTTCTGTATGTAGAATTTTTTTCTGCAGCCCTCAAAGTGTACTCCAATGTAGTATAAGTCCCCTTTTTAAAATTTTGTTGAAGATGAAGAATAGTAAAAATGAAGCTGCTTATATTCGTAAAGGCAATCAATGAGTGTGATCGACACAGCCTTTAAAACTGGGCTTAATCTCTTTGGGCAATTCCTAGGCTGCTCTTTCTCTGCTATGAAGTGCTGCTTCATTGCATCTGATTTTCTAATGAATGAGCTTTTAACACTAAATGTGTAATTCTTGAGGTTTTATTTAATTTTAAGAAGTAAGGTTATGTTGTCAAGAAACCTTTCAAGTCTGAAAGCTTTTCTAAATGCTTTTTTCAGATAAGGACATGATGTAGACTTATTAATCTGTTCATTATCATTTCTCCTTTCCATCTTTTTAAATGAATGAGTAGTATCTTTCGTTTAAGAATGCTTTATTGGAAGATTTGTAATCACTGAAATCATGTTATGATATTAACCCTACACATCCCAGCTTCTCCTGTTTCTAGTGTTCAAAATACAGAGGGTAGCTGGAAAAGGAAATGAAGAAGGGGTACAAAAAAGAAAAAAATAATAGTTTCTGCTTAAATATTTTGGGTGCATTTATTTTCAGAAATTATTCCCAAAAGAATTTTTAAAGTGGTAAATGTGGAGGATATGAGATTTAAAAAAAAAAAAGAGATTATTGCATTTACTTCCTCTCTGCAGCCTCTCAAATAAGATGTAGGATTTCTGTTCTTTTAGGAAATCCGAGATAACTTGGATAAAAAAGTGCTTTAAATGCAGTTGAATGCAGGTATTTTTGGGCCAATTTCCACAAAAAAACCTCAGTGAAAATATGAAAGTAAGTTTGAATATATGTTACACAGTAATTTCACATCATTTCAAATCAATCAGATAATAACATTTCTAGGTAGAATTTACATGATTATAAGTGGCTACTGTTTGTGGAATATGGAGCTGCAGTATTATATTTTGAGTCTTCAGTTCTGGCAAGCTAAGGCATGAGCTCAAGTAGACTAAGTACATTGCAGGTATTTTTTTTTTAAGCCCAAAACCAGTTTTGGCAATACACATATGATTAATAATTTAGCTATGTGGTGGAGAAGAGCTTTTTGTTCCCTTAAAACTGCACCTTTTTTTATACACAACTTCAGAAAAGTGCTTTAGAAATCCTAATTTTTTATGTAATGTTTTAGTCAAACTAGCTCTCGTATTCAAGAGTGTGATCTGCTTTTTTATATAAGATAGTAGTTATTGAGAATTAGCATTTTAAATATACTGGTAGCTGATGACGCTTTGATCAGTTTATGTAACAAGAGGAATGAAATCATGCTCATTGATTTTGCAGCTTTTTGTTTTGTTTCCCCCTCCCCGCCAGGGTTTCATTGAAATGAAGAAATTTTTAAGCATGGCACAGTGCAAACAACTTGGCAAACTTATGTTTGGATAAATATCTTAATTCTTGCTTATAGTGCTATGGATGATGATAACTTCATAAGGCTTCTTGACACTTCAATGCAGGTTTAAGATGAAATTGAAGAAGACAATGTAGAACAAAGGCATGGGTCTGCCATGGCTGCCCAGGAAATGCAGGAATACGGTAGCTGGCAGTATTGGTGATTGGTTTGTGACAAGGCAATTGCGTGGCTAGAGCTGAACACAGTGGAGAATAACAAAGTTATCAAGGGCAGGAAAGTTATCTTTTACTTTAGCTGTGGCATTTGACAATCATATCTGTGTAGATAGATGGTATGAATGAAGAATTCCTGTGTGAAAGGTCCTTGTGTCACACTAGAGGTCGGTGTGAAAAATCTAAACCTTTGCACAGGATTGACTCGGTTGGTTGTCCTTTAGCATCAGCCAAATAATTTTCTCATCCATGCTGTTTTCCTTCATTTAGCCTTTTACTTTGTAATTATTAATTACCCTGTCCTTTGTAATTATTCAAAGTTGTGTATTTTCCATGTAGAAATTTTAGATCTGAGATTGCATATGCAAAACTTTTTACTTTTCTTAAGAGTACTGTCAATTTTTGGACCAGCATGAATTTTTTTCCCCATATCAAACGTTTCGGAACCATTCACTGAAGGACATAATGTAAATGGCTTTTTCTGTGCATGGTAGTCACATGCTGGAGAAGATTGAAATAAGTGGAATATCTAAATATGAGGTCCAAATGCATCCAGGTTGTAGCTGCATAATATTCAGAATACTCTGATCAATATTGTTTATGAATTAAATTAAAAAACCATATTGTACAAAATGGTGAATTTGTGCTATAGAAAATTATTCCCAAGTGCAATTTTTGCTTAAAAATTATTTTATATTTACAGAGAAACTGAGCCATACAAATATTTTTAAAAGTTTGCACTTCTTTAAGGCTATTTATTTTCTAAAAAAAGAGGACTTGAATATTTTTGACAAATATACACATGGTGTTACGCTAACAAACAGCCATGCAACATATATCTTACATAATGAAGAAATTGAATATACAAGACCTACTCTATTTAACATATATATTGAAAATATACAGTCTCGCCAATAGTTAAAAAAGTTTTTCTTATTTGGCAGTATTTTTTTTTTACAATTTGTTCAAATATTCCGTTTGATGTGTTTTGGTGACTACTGAAATCTAGTCAGTGACAACCTGAGGTACTAAACATTTCTGTCTTACTTCGCTGTCTTCAAAGGTAATCTTTTTGTTCCTTTTAGGCTCTATCCATGAGTTGTGTATTACAGCGTTATTTGGCATGGGATCTGCTTCCACTATTGAAACAACTCGCTTTTTCATCTTACTTTTCAGAACTTTCTGAAACTTTTGCCTCGTGAATGCGTAAAGTAGAGGGTGAAATATAGTTGTTCCATATGCCATTACTAGAAAACATAATCTCAACTTTACCAAAAGGTCACTTGGGCCCAAACATAAGATAGTGGTGTTTAAAACAGAGATGGGTGTCCAGCAGAGAAGGAAGGTTGAGATGATCAGAAGGGACATTCTGAAGACTCTCTTTTGCCGTTCTCTCCGCTCCCGGTGCCGTTTCACAGCTCGGCGCAAAGCAATTATGACGGACACGGAAGTCCTTACACCAAAGACGACGTTTTTTCCTGCGCTGCTGTGGGACACATCCGTAGTCTCATGCTGCGTGGTCAAAGAAATAGTTTTTTTCTTTCTATTTTTCTTCTTTTGTCCCGTTGTAAATCTTGTACCAATCCGAATATTTAGGGCCTGGAGTATTTTGGTGTATGTAATTAGCATTACTACAACAGTGAAGAAAAATATTGGGATCTGAACGAGAATGTGGTAGTACATTCCTAGTTCAGTGTGATACTCGTTTGTACTCACGCACAGAAGTGTCTTATTTTCCCAAGTGCTTGCACTTTGAAGACTGAAGAAGTTGACTTCAATGAAAGGAATCAGGAAGGAAAACAGTGAAATGATCCATATTGATGTCATTAATATCACAGCCCTTCCCATGGTCAGGATTCGATTAGCAGGTTTTACAGAGATGTCGTATCGGTCCAGCGTGATAGCGAAGACGTTGATTGCAGTTGAAACGCTTGCAAAAGAGACACAAGCCTCATGGAAGCAGCAGATGAGAGCAGTGTTACTCTCCAGTGAAAGCAGAAGGATAACTATAGTTAGAGGAATACATCCCACACAAATTATTACATCAAGTACATGAAGGTTCATTGTAATTATGTTACTGACAGAATTGATTAAGTTGGATTTCATACAGTAAAGTACCAGAACGGTGAGGTTGCTGCCAAGTCCCAAAACAATTTCTAACATCAAAAATCCAGTGAGAGAAACTTGAAAGCTTAATGGATATGACAGTGGTTGGTACATGTTGGTATCGATGTCATCAATGGCATCTCGAACTGTAATGTTAGATTCGGACTGCATGTTGACTTCCAGGATGGGGGACAAACACATTCTTTTGTTGCAGCTGGTTTTTCTCCTGAAAGGTGAAATAAAATATGGAACTATTTGATTTCTTTTTTAAACACTTATTGGAGATAAATGCTGGGGAAGGAGGGGGGGGGGGGGGGGGGAAGCAATATTCTAACCAAACTCTTCATTTACAGTATATTTAGAGGTTTAATTGGCATGGACTCAAAAGCCTGAAGATCTAGAATAAAGTCTTTGCTTTTTGAAAGAAAGCAGGATTTGTTTGAAAAAAGGAAAAATAGTGAAAAGCTTCCACTTAGGGAGGCAAGCCTTTGTTTATAGTGATGTGGTTTTTCACAAAGGGCTCATTTGTTGAATAAACCATACTTTGTGCATAGCCTTTGTATTGCTTTGAGGGTCATTTTAGAAGAATGTTGTTAAGTATTAACAAATTAGTGATCGAGATCATTTTAAAAAGCTCTTGTGGAAAAAAAAGTGATAGGAACATGGAGCACTGTTGCTGATGTATCATAAAAAGGACGTTTAAATTATTTATGTCAATTTATCTACCTCTTTCTTGTAAGGTTTACGGTAGTGCTGTGGACTGAAATGTGATGTTCTGTAATTCACCAGATTTTTACAGAGTTTAAACCTTCTGTTAATTTTAATCTTCTGAGCATCTATCTGTATGATGCTTGCCACTACAAGAGCTTTATATAAGTATATATAATTTCAAATGCAAAACTTATATGGGTTTGGGAAATTGAGTTATTACACAATACTACATTTCCTTTTTCTGATTTGAATTTTTAATTGCTTCAAGAAATCTATGCCTACATGGAATGGAAGAGTATTTGATTTTATTCCAGAATATATTTAAGGGAATAATTTCAGCAAATAATATTTAAAAAGAAAATTGTCTCTTTCAGGTTTTTGATTTTGGTTTGGTTTGGTTTTTTTATTTAATACAAACTGCAATTAAACCAAGCAGATTTACATACATAGCATGTTTCTCTTAGGAATAAGTAAGGATCAGAAAGGTATTTATTTTATCTAGCAGATTTTTTATTTTGTGTTTCATCTGCTTAGTTTTACACATGCGGGTAAGTCCTAAATATAGCATCTGCATGTAATACCTGATGTTTGTATGATTTATATCGTCAGCCAGCTCTTGAGTTTGTAATTGATTGACTAAATAAAAGAGAGGTTATTCAATTTCTTGTTATGATACTGGAGGGTTTTTTTTCTCTAGGTAGCTTTAAATTTAAGAGGGGACATATTTGGCATGAAAATAAATTTGAATGTCGACCTTTGTTCTATTCTGAATACATTAAAATGGATAGCACTAAGGTGAACAAAACTGAGCTCTTTTAAAATGAAAGTATGAATTAAGCACACTTGGGATACAGTATGCAAATGGATTTCAGCTGCAGTTCTGAAAAGCTTCAGTTGAACAATACTATTAATTGCAAATTGTATGATGAAAATTCTTGGTATTCTTCAACAGCTATTTCACATGTACCTCTTAAATAAAAAAGATGTAAATTAGAACGTATTACTCTCAGGTGTGAAATGAAACAAGAAATATTTCAAAAGCTTTGTTTCATTTCTAATTTAGGCAACCTCTATCTGTCTTACATTAACCCTCAGGGATATGATCTCCTCTTGTATGCTGTCCTGGCTATGAATGGGTTTCAAGAAACCATTCCAAATACATTGTTGAATAAATGAAGTTCTTTTGTATTAGCAAAAGCCAGGAAGAAATCAAAAGCAGATCTGCTAAAACATATGATAGTCTCACCCTCACATTACAGCAACCGAGTTTTTGTGAAAACAGACAACCTCAGCTGTGTTAGGTCGCCATGAATAGATTAAGCATCACCTCCTGGGTGCGTTGCTGGGTTTAGGGGAGCAGAGCTGTGTGGCCAGGAGCTCGTTCCCCCAGCGCCGCGCGGGCAGCGCGGGGCACCTACCTGTTCTCTGTGCCTCAGGGGCCTGGCACAGCGTGGCAGCAGCTGGGCAGACACTGACACATGCTGTCACTGACAGATCTCTGACACGCACTGTACCCTGGAAATCAAGTGGTAGCTGAGCTCTGATTTCATTTCTTGCAGGTTTTCTTGTTTTCCTTTTTTTTGTTCCTGCAGTTCAGCAGCAAAAAGTTCTGATTAAACATGGGGACTTCTTAATTGCCTCAGATACTTCTACAGACCAGGGCATATTCTGTGTGTCTGTTCTGAGTTTCAAGCCAGCAATAACAAATAAACCTTCTTTTAAGTGATGTTAATTTCCTTCCCCTGATGCATTTTGTAGAAGCCTGTTTTTATTTTCCAGGTTTAGAGAATAGTATTTTCTGATCTCAGTTTTCAGAGTGTGTGTAGACATCCTTAGTTTATGGTTGCGTATTTCTTTCTGTGATATTCCTGCTCATTACTTTTGAGTGATGGCTTAGTGAAAGAAGTTGCTATACATCATAAAATCCAGTTCATGTGCTTTGAGAGTAACCATGGGTTACCTAATTTGGTTTATTTTGATTTAAGGAGAATACATAACATCATAAAATTGAGAGAAAAATATCCATTAGTCATTATGACAAGTAAGTTATTTAATGAGTAGTATTGAAAAAGCTTGGTTAAACCTTTATTCAGCTTGCTGATGAAGTATGCATATTCTCCTTTTGGGATTTCATGTTTCATTGTCTCTTCATGCATCAGTAGTTTCCACAATTCTGGTTTTAAATTATAAATCCCTCTTTAAGAAATGCTCACCATTTTAAGAATCAATCATTGCACTCTTCTTTTAATGAAAATCTGAGCAGATGTGTTAGTCTTCCATGTATATTGTTGAAGTGTCATGCACGTAAATGGTAATGCAAGTGTGTTCCATGTTTTGTTTTTAATTCCTTTATGTCTTAAGAATACATTTTAGGGATGCATCCTGCTGCTTGTAGGTCATACAGCTACAAAGATACCCGGTCAACTGCATTCTTCATATTGTCAGTAGTAAAACTGAATTAGTTGCTGCATGCCCTTGTGAAGGGGAGGAAAAAAAAGGTTAAAAGTAGGGCTATAATGTAAAAAAAATAAAGTAATGCAAGAATGTATTTTCTAATATCACTTATTTCATGAATAAAGGATCTCTAAAAATGGACCTTATAGATTACATAGAAAATCAGTTTGCCTGCTCTCTATTTGCTAGTAAAATCATATTCTTCTGCCAGCTTACATTAATTTAGGTTTTTTGGATAAGTTTCCTGTTCTCCAGATAGTACAGGTTACAAAAAATCCTGGCTAGAAGCACTAACTGTTGGATGCAGTGTCTGTGACTAAAGCTAGAAAACGTAGTTTTATAGCTCTGGTGAGCAGGTAGTTTATACATACAACTCTCTTGTCTTTTAATGAGAAACTGAACAGAGTTAATGAGCCTTTTAAAAAATACTCTTTTGTTTAATTTGCACACTGTTATACTTTCCTTTCTTGAAATACATGTTTAGCAAATCCATGCTTTTAATAAATGGCTTGTATGTATAGGATAATGAAAGAAATAAGTTTAAAAAAAAAACAACAAAAAAGGGGGATTTCTTGAGCAATCAGAGATTAGTCATATGAACCAACCTTCATAAAGCAATAAGTATGCACTAATTACAGACTGTCTGATCCTTCGAAGAGTAACTGAATAAATCTGAAACGTATTTAACTGCCAATATTTGGAAATACTGCTGAGGGAGGAAAAGCATATTCCCGGTTGCTCTATGTAGTTGTTTTCCCCAATACTGTATAAGCATAAACTGTACTGTCTTCATGTTGTACAAACAAAACAGGTTCTTAATATTCTATAAGACTTTCATACAGAATAACATTTTTCTATCATTATATTTTTAATGAGGAAGGGGAAATAGCATTTAAATATTTCCTGGTCTCAAATACAACAATATATTACTGCTTAATATAAGTTGAATCTGATCTCTTGCCTTTTTATTCTCCAATTTTTAATTTGATTTAATGTTGCTTATTCTGCATATCATAATAAGGAACAGGTCTTACCTCCACTAAAGATTTGGGAAATTCTCGATGCAGGTGAAGCAGTTCCAGGTTGGAGGGATTCATTTTGTTCACTTGTTAGCAGAGTAGAAGGGAAACAGGGTAATAAGCATATCTTCAAAAAATGACCTTAATGAAAATTTGTGCCTGTACTGTGCCATTGTTTCAGCATACTGCTCATGTATACAATTGCTTTAGTTCTGGTTTACAGGCTGCTGCAGTCTCCCACTCTTCCTACGGTAGAATCAATAAGCATCTGAAAATACATAATGAAAGTAATTTAACATACTGAAGGCTTCTTGTCTCCAGAGACACCACTGAGATTCAGGCTTTCTAAAAAAGAAGAGCAGTGCTTCTGAGAGGAAAGCTTGCGATGGGCAGCTTTTGCAGAATGACAGCCTACCTTGTCGCTTCTCCTCACTGCAGAGAGATGCAGTGCATTCACTAATTTTGATTGGTCAGTGATGTTGGGCTTTAATTGTGCTTCATATATGGGATTGATGCCCTCCCTCCCCCCAATTTATATAAGGATTCTTTTATAAAAGGACTAAATTTACAAATGATTTATGAATTCTGGAATATATTAAGGGTATGCCTGTTTTATTTTTACCTTTTCACTCTTTACTTTGTGTACACTGGAAACCACATGGCACTGAGGAAAAAAAAAGGGATTAAATGGTTATTACTTTAAAAGCTTACTACAGTCTATATTTGCCTACTTTCTATTTCTGAGCCTTTTAGGTGTTTGAGTTTTTGTTTGATTTTTTTGTTTGTTTATTTGTTTTGGTTGGTTGATTTTTCGTGTCTTAAGAATATTCTGAAATAATACTGCCTCTTTAAGCCATGCTGAATTTCACCGTACGTGTTTACATGCAAGTGGTCATCTAGGTTTTGTAGCAATAATTTATATTCAGGATAACTTGATACCCACATGTATATTAAGAAAATTTATTTAATCTTAAAAAAGATTATTCAGACCCTGATAATTATTCAGACGTGATGATTTGGTTGATTCATGATCAGAAAAAAAATATTTTTAGGATCCATCACTATCTACAATGTATGTATAGTTGTGGAGGTTATTAATTTTGGTGAAATGTAAATTTCTAAAAAACTTGCATGTTCCACATGAATTTTGCTAGAGACTTGACAGGTTTTTGTAAGGATGTCTTTCTTGCATGATGTTCTTGACCTTCACTTTGCAAGGGATGTCTTTGTTTTCACTTTTTGTTTTGTCACTTACTTCTGAATCTGCTCCATCAGCATAAGCAATGCTCACAACCGTGTAATGAGAAGTGTAGCACAATACCTGTTTTAATTAGTACTGGTGCTAAATAAACCTTGGAAATCATTTCAGTATAAACCCCAAAATAATATTTTTCAAAATTGGTTTGCTGAAACAATTAGTTTAAGAATATCTGAGTATAAATTGTCCTATAGGTAGTTTATAATCTCACATGAATGTGGGACTTTTTTTCGCCATGATTTAAAAGATTTTTAAGGTTTTTTGTAAGATGTGGTAAAGTACTAAATGTTAAATACATAAGTAACTTCTTACATAAGTAACTGTGTTAAGATGGTAGTTTGGGTCAAATTTTGATGGAGTCCTCTGGTTTTAGGTTGTTAATGCAAATACATAATGCAGTTGTGTAACTCAGATGTCTTTATTTCTTTTCTTTACTTTTTCTTTCAGCCAGATATCCAATATATTATTTATCTTTAGGTAACAGCATGCTTTATTTATTTTTTCCTGTTCCATACTCTCCTGCATTCAGAAACCATGTAAATAAAGATTGCAGAAACTTTGAACAGAGATCACTGGGTACCAGCTGGCTGTGCTGAGTAGCAGCTGATTGAGCCCTTTGAGCTGTCCCTGTATCATCTGCCTCTCAAGAGCTTGAAACAATGATACCAGCATAGCTCTTAAAGGTGATGTGATAAAGAGGATTCCCGAAATGAAAGCATAAATACTAATATATTAAAGAGATTTACTTGCTTCACTTTCAGTATGACTAAGGATAAGTAAGGAAGCCTGTCTAAATTTAAACAGATGAATCTCCATCTCCCTTTCTAATTCTTCAGTGTGTGCCTGAACAAAGATGGAGGTATTGGATGAGTTGTTCTGTTAGAAAAAGATGTACACACAGAGGAAGATTGTAACAGGATTTTGGGTATATCATGAATATATGGTTCAAAGGCAGGCAAAGGGGTCACAAAAGACTACCTATATGACAGGAGGTGATATTGGGAGAAGTTTTATCTGCAAAAAGTGTTTGAGAGGAGTGATAAGGAGCTGAGTTGTGAACATATATTAAGCTTAAGTTTTCTGGAGACAAAATCAAGAAAAGAAGGAGTACCATATGGAGGCAATCAGGAGTAGGTGGATGGATAGACATGCTTATAAGCCATTGCTGTGCAGATGCTAGTTAAGATGGTGTGAACAGATGACTTCATCCTCAAAGGGTAGATAGGGAAGAGTGGGCAAAAGGAGCCATGTGCAGGCACCCAGGATAAACAGAAAATGTGCTGTTCTTATACCTGTTTCTATATCAGTACAGATGGGAGAAAGAATTTGACTGGTATTTTGGCTTTTAGGGTATTGAAAAGTGGGGTGAAAAGGTAATGAGAAGGTAGAAGTATCAGGGAACAGCAGGAGTCCTAAACCAGGAGACTGTTAATGAAGAGTCTTAGGATTGAGAATGGCAGCACAAGGGGAAAGGAAGATCCAGATGGTAACAGAGAATAGACTGTGAAGGGTTGAGGCTGCTGGGTCTGATGTGGGGGGAAAAGAAATGCAGAGAGGCAGGAGCTTGAATCAGAGTGGAGCACAAGGGTGTAGAGGCATGTGCATGTAAAGGGACTCTGGGTGCACAGGGGTAGAGATAATGGCAATTGCCATAACACACACCCCTGTAGCACTTCTAAATCCAATTCAGGAGTCATAGCTGTATGTGTGAGTATATTTTTCTGGTTTGCTGAGTGGAGGAAATCCAGAAATTTGCAAGTTGTAGTGTATTTTTTGGTCCTCTTCTTTTATCTACTGTCTTACTTTCTGCACAGAGAAGTAATGTCCCAACATTGACTGTTACTGCATTCCCTAACCATGGCAGGTCATCTCTAGGTGTGAAGGTCAAAGCTCTGCTGTTTAGTTTATAAGATCACCTTGAATCAGTTTCTTGAACTGCAGTGCTTTAAATAAGCTTAGTTTGTTAGAAAAGACTCATTAGGCTCAAAAGGTCGAGCAGGGCCAAATGAAGTACCCAGTTCTAATGTTTTTCTATCAGAGTCCTTGGTTTTGGAGCTTTAGAATTCTTTTAATGTGTTTTATAGTTTAACTTTACATAAACCTACTGCAGACTATTTTAACATCCAGATGTCATGGATCTTCTTCATGAAGATCTTTATTGGCACAGTTGTGAGACTGTGTCTGCTCACTTCCCTTGTTCTCTGCATTATTCTTTTTTCTTCCTGACTGTTTCAGCAACACTTTCTTTCTTTGTACTGCACATCTTGTTTCCTTCTCTGAATATTGCTGCTCATTTAGTGACTATTTAGAATTTTACTGCGTCTGGGTCTAAAAATGTCATCTGTTTTCATATTAGCAAGAGACTTGAGATCCTAACTCATACAGTTTTTTTTAGTGCCACATAGTGTCTTTAGAGCTCAAGTTGTTTTAGAAAATGAATATTGTGTGGTTTTGGATATCCTGCCCTGGGATTGTTGTTCAGCATTATTTACATGGTGTATCTGCACAATTCCAACTAGATAGCTCCTCTGTACCTTTCATTTACCTACTCTGAGGAGTGTCATGCCCAATTCTAACCTCGCTCTTCTGAATATTTTGTGATTTGTATCTGTTCTAGCAGTCTGTGAACTATGTCTAAAATTGTTTCTTACCTTGTTGTATATCAGTTTCCTCAATAGTCAGTTGCAAAGAATTTTGTTAGAAATTGATGAAAATCTAGTAATTTCTATAGTATCAAGGGAAAAGAAGGAATGGATAATAGCTGTTTGAGTCTGGGAGTCGTACTGATGCGCCCTTGTTATGCTGAATTTGTAAATGTGTTCTGCTTTCTACCTGATACTGAAATTACAGCTTGTTGGCCTGGATCATGCTGGAGCATGCTTTTATGTAAATATTGACTCTTGACCCATACACAAGATCTAGTCATAAAGGTTTTTATTATTATTTAAGAGTGATATGGTGAATAGATGAAAAAGATTCTGTTAGAATTTGTAGATACCATTCTGACTCGGATGGTAACATGGTCTTTTCTTTCTTTTGGCTCAAGTACTTTATTCTCATTTCTTTAATCTATAGAGAACTGTTCTAAGGCTATTATTCCTTTTCTGCAGCAAGGACTGACATCCAAAAAATTAATTTTCCATTCGGTGTCTTACCCTTAAAGTTTATTTCTTTTTCTCCCTTACTATTGATTGCCATCTTGCTTTGTTTTGTTATTTTTATAATGACTTATTTAGGTTGGGTTTTGTGAGGGTTTTTTTTTTTCCACTTTTCTAACATTCATGTTTCCCTTGACAGAAAACAGTCCTGCACATGGTACATTGTTGATCTCAGTTCTGCCGCTGCAGAATTACATCCCTGGAAAAATCTGGATTTTCCAGATTAATTGTATGTTGTTTCACTGTGCTTCCTCTTGTATTTACAAAGATGAATACTTTTGGAAGCAGCACAAAGAAAAGTATTTTAAAATAGGCATAGAATAGATAATATATAAATGATATATAAAAAATATAATAGTATATAGATTTTACATGTTTATGTATTTTTATATATAATGTGTACATATTAATTTTCAAGATTCAGAGTTAATGATAGCATAGCAGCTTAAGTATGGAAAAATTAACTACTTTTGCCATGGAATAAGAACGTCTTATAAGATTCCTTTGGGTCTGTACAACTATTAGGCATAGGTTATTTGTTCAGTAGTATTCCATGTTAGAACAATTATTGACCTTTTCAGCACTGGAAGGTTCTGTACTCATGAGGAAATGTGTAAGTTAGAGAATGCCCTTTAGCTATTAATACCAAACATGTATCTTGTTTTAGTTTTGCACAATGAGGTGATACCAAAGAAGAATTGCAAAACCATTGCTGGCTATCACTCATACGTAGGGAAGGCATCCTTTTTGTTTCATAGCAATACATTTGGTTAAGTAGTACAGGTAAATCATGGTCATAGCGCATTATTGCACAATTATTTAAACATTTTAGTAGAAATAAAAAAAAAAGGCACTATCAGTTATGCTCAGGAGGGAAGTATGGCTGGTAAATTTAACAGTAATTTAAATAACATCCGTCTCACTCTGGCTTTTTTCCATGGAGGTGGTTTGTCCTCTAGTATAAACACTCATAATGAGTGGTGCTGTATGTTGTAGTAGTTTTTGGCAAAAGTTAATTTGTGACTATAAATTTAAAGATATTTTTTCATTTTTCTTCAAAATTGTAATACTGCTATGAATTTGGTTTCTCCTTGATTACAATTGTGCTTTGAGTATTCTGAGAACTTGAGAGATTTCTGCTTTTGTAAAATATTCTTAGTTCGAAGTTGGTAATTGTTACTGAATTTTAGTGAGGATTTTCATTATTATGGAAAGGCTTTTGGAATTCTGACATTGTATCTTTTGTATTGCTTTGAACATACAAATAAAAAAGGCACCTGCTTGCATTGTGTGAGCCTTGTGAAAGCGTGCCTGAAAGAACATTTGTTCCCAAAGTTGCAAAGTGGTTTAGCATAGTAGCTGAAATGTTCTGGAGCTGGAGTCCTGATGCTGTGGAGCTGTAGAATGAGGAAATACTGCCTTGTGGTTTGAAGTCCCCTTGGATTGCTTACCTTTCTTTCATGAAGGTATTTTGCATGTTGGAGGAAGTTTTCAGTGCTGTTGCCTGCTGCTGGTTGGCTGTGTTGCCCAGCACCTCCAAGTCCCAGCTCCTGGCAGCTCTGTGTTTGTGCATTGCACAGCAGCCTCTGTGTAGACCTGTCAGGAAGTGTTCTGCCTGGCTGATTATGTTGCTTTGGATTGGGAGGCAGCTGAAGTTAACATGCAGGGTTGAAACTTCAGGATCTGGTTCAGGATTCTCTGTCAGATACTCTTGTTGTGAAAGTCATGAGTAGCCAGGTGTGCAGGATGGGCAGCAGCAGGAGCAGCACTAGCTGCCCTGTTACAATCCTCTAATGCAGGGGTTTGGTTACAAACCTTGCTGCTGTAATATCCTTCAAGTGGAATTGCTAATTTAAAACAAAATGAGAAAACAAGAAGATTTTCTCTAGAGTTGTTTATTCAGCAGAGATCATGGATAGACTTTGTTTCTAGTAATTTTGTAAACTAGAAAGGCAGTACCATTGTCTCTTAATTAAGAGAAAGTGTTCACATGGTGTGCCTAGTAGTGAGCAATGTTCTAGCTGAAATTAGGAGACAAACCTTAGGATCCTAATTGCCTTGTAAAGAGTGAACACAACATGAATAGGTATCAACTGTCATGTCCCTTCAATTTTTTTAAGGCTAACACAACAGTGTAAGGGTTACCACAAGGGTGACTTCATATGTGTCAGTCTCGATAAAGTAGCTGCTTGGGCTTGGCTGAATCGGTTTGGAAAGACTACAAAGTGTGTGAAAAGGAACCAGTAGGCTTACTACCCTTAAAATCAAAGTTCAGTAACTCTGCATGTGACAGGAACATACTTTGCCTTCTTCAGACAACAAAATAAAACCTAAGGACAATAGTTAGATTCCCCCCCTTGTTGTGAATGCCTGATATAAGCATTTAAAATAAGTCAGCATCTGTGTTCGGTTCAAATGTAGGTAGTTCTCCTCATCAGTCTGACAGTGGTGATATTCCACAAATTAAATTCTCAAAATGTGAAAAATTATATGCAGTATGTTTTCTTGTCTGATTTTTTAAATGATAAGTGACTCGGTTGTTCCCTCTTGGCCACCTTGGTTCTTCAGTTGTTTTTACAAGGTTGTTCAGGGAAACTGGTAGAAAATCTGTTTATGTAGTGCCATAAAAAGACATGTGAGAGAAGTTTAAATAGTTTAATAAGCTATAATGATAAATGCATAATAACATGGAAATTGAACTAATTTAGTACAGTGTGTTGGCTTCACATTTCCTCTACTAAAAAAAATATTCATTTGATTGATGTGCATGTTGATCTAAATTTAGATTTGTGTTGGTATCATATTCAGTTTATTTTTGTTCTTCCTCTGTTGTTTGGGTTCATTCATTTTCATAATTTGTATCCATAATATAGTTTAATTTTTTATTGATTATTGGAAAACATCTCTTACTTTCTTAAGTGGATAAATGAAAGAAAAATATAAACCCCTTCAGATTTTTTGGGTTTTAAAAAAAATGTATTTTTCTATTGTAGCTGTAGAATCTAAAATAAATACCTAAACTGAGTTAAAATGCATGCATACGCATGCATATGAAGAAATAATTTTGTCTGTGAAGCTCTCAAATATCAAGGATTTTTGTGCCTAAACCATAGTTTCAGTTTTTTTCCATCTTCTAAAGTATTTTTAACCTCACTGCATAATTGTTGTCTTTGAAATCACTTACTGTAATACTGAAGCAAACCACAGCTTGTATGAAAAATGCTTTCATTTGCTGTTTTTTGGGAGAAGGCTGAGAGCAGTAGTGTCAGTGGTATGTCTGAGGAAGGGAATACTGTTTTGCACTGTATATGGTTGATGCCTGGAGCTGGCTTTGCAGTCACTAGGCTTGAAGCCTAATGTTTTATTTTACTAATAAAATCTTGTGAAATTTAAAATGGTTGTTCAAGACGTTTTTATTGCAGTGATGGATGATGAGCAAATACAGGTTTATGGAGAAAAAGCTTGTCAAATTCTTCAGCAGCCTTCACTGATGATCTACATAATCAATTTTAAAACATATAGGTAGCATGAGTTGCAGTGGTAGGAACTTTGAAATGTAGTTGGAATAGGAAAAAGGAAAAACGTTATGTGCATTATTTCTGGTACCTTTCAAAGTGAGAAGCTTCACTATTTCTAGGTAGGCTAGCAGCTCTGCAAAATAATACCTTGGGTTAGGAGCTCCTGGAGGAAATGTGGAAGACGAGGAGTAGCAACAGCAACAACCCATCAACAGGAAAACCTTGTGAGTTATTACCTACTGACTTCCTGTTATCATGCTGTCTTTCTAAAAGAGAAATTGCCATTCTGACACAGGTAGAGGTCTTTTCTAGTTCTCATTCTTTCCACAGTAGATCTGGTGCCCAGTGAGAATTTATTCCCTCTGAGAGACAGCTGGATATGGAGAACATTATTAATCAAGCAAATTGGTTTTAATGCGAGGAAAGAATGAAAGGAGAGGAGAGCCTGCCCTTTGAAAGTGGTTATTACTTTAAACTTGCTGGTCGTTAGGCTTGAAATGTTTTTCTTTGAAGTTGCTTTATGTTGTAATACCTTTTCTGTGGCCTTGCTGTTGAAGTAAAAGGAAAACTTAGCCTGCTCTGTTCCCCCCAGGGCAGTTGGGTTTTTACCCTGCAAATTTTATATATATTCTTCAGAAACCTATTTTGTTTGCCACCATCAAAAAATTCTAGGCATCTACCTGTTTATTGGACTCTTGCTATTACCCTGTTTAATACTCCCACTCTGAAATCTTGAAGCTGGCATTATCTCAATAAGCTGTACAGGTCTAGGCTAGAATACTTCAAGAGGGATTTTCCTATGCTGTTTGTGTGTATCTGTAGGACTCAGTGGCTCTTGGACTGTTGGTTGAGTGCAAACCTTGATAAATGTTGCAGGCTGTGTTGATAGCATTTGTGAGAGTATAAAAGCCACTCTCAGTAATCTCAAAGCCTGTAGGCAAAGCAGTTATTACAATGTACTTTGGGGCAATAAAGATTGATAGTTGACAGAGTTTTAGTTTGTATTCAGTACCCTTAATCTAGAGTGAATTTATATGGACAGTTAGAGATAGCATGGATTAACATTTAAACTGAGGATTTTAGCTTCTTGTGCAATGTCCATGACCACAATGCCCGAGCATTGTGTGTCTGCTGCATAGTTTCTGTTCACATTATTGTGTTTTGTAGAACAACAGTTTGGTTATGTCCTAGATGCCTAGCGCGGATCTGGAAAGGCTGTCTGCATTTCATTAATCTGTCCAGTCTCTGTAATACAAAATCAATTTCTTTTTGAAGAATGCATGGACTGTAGAAATTTTCCACATTTATTCTCTTTGCAGATCTTTAAGTACAGATTTTTAATGATTAACTAGACTTGACAAAGTTAAACCAAGGAAATGCTTTGGAGTAATAGGAAGAGAATTGGGGTTTGAATGGAAAAAATAGTTCATGTATCTATCTCTCAAGACACGATTTTTTTTTTTTTCTAAAATAAAGTAATGTATTGGCAAAGTCAGAATATAAGTTATTTCTTGTGCTAACTTTACTTTTATCTAAATTGCTTTAAGCCCTCAACTGCATTGGAAGAGGGGTGGGGGAGCAAAACAAACCTTCAGAAGATGCAAATAATTAATGAGATTTTAAAAAATGTATTGATGAAACAGTATAGAACTCTCTACTTCATCATCAATCTTTTTAAAATTAAACACCCCCCCACCTCTAAAGAAACAGGCCTTGCAGTATGCATAGAAGATTATTAAACACGGGGCAAAAATGCAAAATTTTGTTTCACCTGTAATTTGACATTGAGAAGTTGTTGCTTCCGACATCAACTAGGAGGTTAAATTAAGTGTAAAGATGCTTCATAAGTAAAACCTATAACAAGCAGTACCATGCAGTTTAACAATAGTCAACCAAATCAATATTGTGAGTAGAGCAAACTGGACATAATGTTTTTATGTGTGGTACTTTGGGTTCTGCCATACTGAAAAGAAACTGTCACTCATATATTAGGTGCCTTGTATTGGTGCATTTCCCCTTCTCTCATTCTTGCCAGTGCTACCTTAGGTGTGCGTGATGTGGCAGGAGGAAGAAGAAAAGACGCCTGTTGGGGATGAGCCAGGCATGGAGTTAGTTGCATGAATATTTGATGAGAACTAAAGGAGTCGCACAAAAGGACAGGGAAATGGTGAGAATTGCTGCAAGGGTGACTGAGCTGCTCTTCAGATTTATTTATATAGGCTTTCTTCATTTTCTTAATGATCTTTTGCTATAAATAGACAGAGGATGTTGAGTGTTGAATTTCATGGTTGTTTTTGTACGAAGCTGCTAAGAGCTCGACTTGTAATCCTGCTTTAAGTTTTGGGTGTTTTGAAAAAATTCTTTAGCAATATCAGTATTTCTTCACTTTGGTACCACAATATAATTCTGTTGAATATGATTGCCATGTATGGCAGTTGGCTGAATGGCATCCTGTGATCAGCTGGGCACAAAATTGCCTTGAGTAGATTTGATCCACAACACAAGGAAATGAGAATGGAAATGGGATTGATCCCAAAAATTCCATGAACCAGCAGCTGCAGAGGGAACTGTGGATTGTAGAGAGTCCACATAAAATTGCTAATCTGTAATTTTAAATCTTTGTTTAAATCTGTGATTACGATGCAAAGTTTTTCTTTCTGTGCTAGCCTGGAAGCATCTATATTTTCAAAATATGTTTGAAGATTGCTGAGAGTTGCTAGATGTAGACACTGAAGAAATGAATTCACCAAATCACTAATCTTTTTAATTTTTTAGATTCTTTTTAGAAATACATCCAGCTGATACAATTTAATATTCTGGTTTTGTGCGGAGTCTTGGCTAATGCATCTGTTGAATGAATGAATAAATAAATGGAAAGAAATGCAGTTTTAATTCTGGGAAAACCTATTTTTATTTTTTTGCTTGTAAAATTGGCAGCAATATTCTACTCTAGGATAGCATTATTGGTTACTGACACAGTGGAATAATAGTAGCAGTTAGAAATACAAGTGAATGTTGCTGAGTTTTATAGCTTGAGCTTTTATTATTTTTAAGTAGTTTTAGCACCTGCAAAATAATGCAAGAAGCTGGATTCTCTTTTTACAAATATTATACATTCACAGGTTAATGTATAGCTTCCAGTTTCCATTGATTACTGTTGTCTAGTAAGTGCTTGTTAGATATCAAAGCAGTGAACAGTGTGAGCAGGTCACAGAGTAGGTCGGCCTCTTCTTTGACAGGCTCAAGAAGGCAGCCAGGCAGCTATTGTTTTACCCTCTGAACAGAAAAATTTATTCCTTTGGCTGTGTTTTGGCTTTTGAATTGCCACTGTGAGTTAGTAATTTATTTATTTGTTTTGATATTTGAATTATATTTGAACGTCAAATGAGAAAATTCTGTTATGCTGCTTCTGGGAGAAGAAAATCATATCCAAATAGTTTTAATTACTATTAAAACCCAGCTCTTTGCTGTTTTGTTTAGCTGATACATACAGGGCTACTCAAAATGCCTGCTGAGTCCATCACCCAAGGCATTCTCAATGCTGTTTCAGCTCCTCTACCAAACCTGGGATTTTGGGGTGCTGACTCAGCTGGCACAAGGCAGCTCTTGGTGCTCTTGAGGAAATCTGTGACCGCTCGACGTGATTAAAACCACTGTCACCACTGCCATGACAAGCAGTGCTCCATGTGAGCCTGACATGTGCAGCTGAACACTCTGTACAGAGTATTCTGTAACTCCTGTGATAGATATACCATAGTTATATTTTGTATGGATGTGTGTGCATGTATAAAAATTATAAAATGGTTATA
The DNA here is from genome assembly GCF_051311805.1 of Agelaius phoeniceus. Classification (NCBI taxonomy): domain Eukaryota; kingdom Metazoa; phylum Chordata; class Aves; order Passeriformes; family Icteridae; genus Agelaius; species Agelaius phoeniceus. Next base: position 59,284,492 of record NC_135269.1, read on the forward strand.
AAAATGACTTGATTCACCCAAGTGCTATGAATTACACTCTTTCTGGCAAGAGAAACAATGTCATTTTTGAATTCTTCAAATGGAGATTCTCCAATGCATAGTGCATTCTTCAAAGTGGAATCCTGTTTTGAAAAGGTACCAAGAAAGAATGGTGAATTTAAATTTAATCTCCTTAGCCCAGAGGCTTTTAAAAATAACCTTTTTACCAAGGATGGGCATGCTGCAACAGCAATGGAAAAATCAGTTCAAGCTGTAGTTTGAATGGACATTTTTAGTTTGAATGGACATTTTGACCCCTGTTTTATTAATTTTGACAGTGGAGATAATTTTCGCCCTCTTTCCCATTTAACAAAAGTTTTTCTTTCAACGTTTTTTCTGCTTAGAATTATCAGAAGTAGTATTATTATCTTTGTGGGCATTGCAAAGGAGAAAAGATGGACACAGATCTACTTAAAATCTCAATCTCTGATAAAATTTAGATTTTTTTACAAATAAAGTAATAGCATTCCTGTCTTCTTTTATATTTTTAATAGAATCATAGAATCATTAAAGTTGGGAAAGACCTCCAAGATCATTGAGTTCGATCTTTGACCAAACACCACCATATCAACTAAACCATAGCACTAAGTGCCATGTCTGGTTGTTTCTTGAGCACTTGCAGGGTTTGTGATTTTACCACCTCCTTGGGCAGCCTATTGCAATGCCTGATCACCTTTTCTGTGAATAAATTCTTCATGATTTGCAATTTTCCTTTGTGTAACCAAACCAGTTCCTAAAGTTTAAAGAAATTATGGATTTAGAGTTGAAGGTATAAGAAAGTTCTTTTCTTCACTTCTCCCGCATTGGTAGATTGCCTAACCCTCCAATTTTACTCATGGGTAGAAATAAGTCAAAGGGAAAAACAGACTGGGGCAAAAATAATTAATCAGCTGGGAATGGATGCAATTGGACAAAATCCTAAGGTGATACTAGGTAGGAGGCAAAGAATGATATTTCTGTTATAACACTGTTCACAGGACTTTTCTGGTTGCTGGGTTTAAGTGGAAATTTGTTTCTCAGACAAGTTACTTTGTATTCAACTTCTTCCCTTTATAAAAATGCTTAAAATGATAGCCAAAAATGCTGTGAGATCTTAAGATGGGAACTGTAGACAGTTGCTACCTTCTAAGAGTTATTTAAAAAGAGTCTTTATAGTTTATAAGCAATTTTACAAACTGCAACCTTGCATCATGATTGAAAAGCAGTAGGGAAACTGATTTTTCTTCCAAGCTTCATGCATCAAATGTGTTTTTAAATATGAGAAAGGGCTGTAGCAATTGCGTCTGAATATAGTATTTTCCTTTCCTTAACTGTTTAAAGCTGAGAATCATTGGCTGTGTAAATATTGATAGCTTTAAAGACCAGAGGAAAAATTACTGTGAAAAACATAATCTGGATAGACTCAAAATACTGCAATTTCAAGATAAGATTTTTAAATAGAATATGCTAAAGCTAATTTGAAGTAATTCTCCCTTAATAATAATAAAATATACAAGTCCCCATGGTGCCCCATCACCTTTGTGCAGAAAATGGCAGCAAGAAAAAAACTGCCACTACTCAAAGGATCTTTTACAATTACAATTGATTGAAAAAATTAACAGTGCATGTAACACATAAAATTTCTTTCATTAAATATGAACTTGTTTGAAACATAGACTGTAGTCCTTCATCAGTGCCTACAGAGTGATACTTTACTCATATTTGAAGAAGGAAACCTCTTAGTGTAAAACATTGTGTGTTGGTTGCAAAACCATTGCAGTTGTACATGGTTTTTAAATTATCTGAAAAATTGTATCTTCTCAGGCTCTTTTTAGGATTTCCTTGCTTGAACTTACATTAAAGTAAGGACAATTGAAGAAATGGTGGTGGAGTTACGCTCTCCTTTCTGTTAGTAATATAGATATGATCTTTGATACATTAAGAAATATTAATTAATGCACTAGTTCCCATAACTACTAGAAGGACTTCACTGATGTCTACATTAAGCTGATGCTTATTATAAAAAAACCTGGTTTTGTAGTTGATCGTGGTAATATAAGAGACAAAATTATAATTCTGCTGTTGTGAATATAATAAATACTGCTCTTATCTGTATTACCAAGGCACACACATCTATCTCTGGAGAAATGTAAAGCACCATGTTGGCTTTCTAGTAAAATACTAAATATTAGAAGTAAGTATTTTCTTACTGGTGATTGCTGAACATGTGAATAAAACAGATTTATGGATGGTAGGGTTTTTTGTATGTTTATGTGAAGTTTCTATCATACTGTTATGCCACACTTGCAGTTAGAATATCTATGCATAGAGTTCTTAGTAGAGTGATCTCAATCTCAGACTGAGCAAACCAGGCTAGATTTTGAATCAATTAGAGCATTTTTAAGTCTGGAGTTTATTTTTAGTCTTGAAGGGAGTTCAACAGGCAAAGATGTTTTACAGTTTCTACTTTATAACTATGTGTCATCTTGGACAAATACTTTTTACCTTAATTCGTGGATGGATTAAATAAATTGGCAGCTTGCTTAGACAGAATCTAAGAAAAGCACAAAGAAAAGGCAATTCTGTCTTGGAACATTACACTGCAGCCCTTTCACCTGCCTCTGAATTGCAGTGAATGACACTTCCTTCTTCCTTTTGATCTGAAGCTTGATTTATGAAATAATAGTTTACTGTTCTATAGTAGCACAGAAATCAGGGTTATGAGGTTGGTTCAGAAAGAGGGTAAATGAAAAGAAGGACTGGTATACATACCTGTAGAAGGAAAGTAGTTATGCTGCTTGGTTTCCCTGCATAAGTGATCCCACTTGAGAAGGCACGAGTGCAGTAATCCCATTCTTAGAGAAGTTCTCTGAATTCCTGCTCAGAGAATAGGAAGCCATTGAAATCTTGAAGTTTATGGACTTGTGCTTCTGTTTCTAGTCCCAGTTCCAGGTTTGAAAGTCTGAGCTGTGAAAGTTTTGGTTCATCAGTTTCACAAATTCCGAAGTGTTGCTTACTTAAAGCAGGTTGAGGTAGTTGCACCAGTGTATTATGTAATGTTATACTCAAAAACATTCCCCCTACCAAGGTAGTCAGAAGAAGCTGGTTTATATCACTCTGTTGTAATGTGTAATAGGTGACCTACTTTCATACTTTCTACATGGGAACACAAAGAACAACACTATATTTATGTACTTTGAGATCTTCCTACACATTTCTCCATCCTTTCTTTCTTTAGGTTTTTCCTCCTTTTTTCTATTCTATGCCCAGAAATTAGAGATTCAGTGAAATAAAGTGACTTAAGTTTTTTAATTTGACCAGGGTATAAAATATGCATAAATTTCTATTAAATGTAATCCTAAATGTATATTTTCACATATCTTTGAAAATAAGAAGGATTTTTTTTTTACTCATGTGTCTTTCATATACCTCTGTATTTGTCTGAAATTTAGGTTTTTGTATATGTGTCACGTAATTTTTTTAAGAAACTCTTCAGTCTTTTTATTTAGTTTTTAGTGTTTTTTTTTTCTTGGTAAGGGAGGAACTCAACTGTTGCATAATTGACTGTGAAAAATGTATTATTAAAATTGATACTGGGAAAATGCCGTTACATATATAGCTTAAACTAAACTCTTCTCCTTGCACTGACCTTTTCTACTGTATAATAAAACATACTATTCTAACCAAGTCAGATAGCAGAAAATTTTCCAGCAGTAATGTTTTTGAGATTCATGGCGTCTGTTCAATTGGCATTTATGAAGCACTTGGAGATACTCAGATGAATGAGGCTGTGTTAGTGTGTGTGTTAGAGGGCACCGTTAGTAGGAGCAGCATGTCTAAATAATTGCATCTTGGACTTTTATAAATTTAGTTGTATAGAAACCATCCTAAGTAAAACAGCCTATGAAAGGCAAAACATAAGCATTAAATTCCTTGGATGCCTTTTATTGGGAAAGCAGGATTCATAAAAGCACAGTATGTTGCAGGCTTTATTTCACAGTTCTGCCAACACGAATCCAATCTGAGCTCGAGCACAGCTGCTATTCCTGCCAGTCCTCCTCACTCTCCTGATGGAGCTTGATCAGCTCTCTTTGTTTTCTCTGCTCGCTTAAAATGAACGCTGTTTAATGATCTTCACTAATGAATTTGTGATGTCCTGTTCAGGGACTTTTATCTATGGAGTGCTTCCCCCCAGCATTAAAATATCCTTTACTGACATAGTATAGGGTAAGGGAATGAGAAAAAATAGATGTGAAGTTCAGGATGGATTGTGATGGATAGAAATACATAGAGAAAACTAGATGTTCTTACAACAATTGTGCTATTCTTTTTATCCCTGTAACACAGTTACTCCTCCTCCGCCCCCCACACAACAGATTTGTAATGAAAGAATAGAATCTTGTGCAGGCTGCAACTCCCAAAGGTAAAACCCACAGTACTAGACTTCCATCTGTATAGCCTATTTTATTTCAGGGAGATTTCATTTAGTTTTCCTTGGTTAAATTAGTCTGAAATACTGTCTTTGCAAGTTCATTAAAATTATTCTATAATGGGCGTCTACCGTAATTTTTGAAGTTGTATATTCAGTTTCTTGGTGGTGGTGCTTGCTATTTACCTGATGTTCTTGTCATCCTTTCTGCCATGTTCTGATGTTTGTCGTGCTCTCTTGCCTTTGCACTCACCTTCATGGCCAGTTGTGTTGTTCCTGACCTGTTCTCCAGAGAAGTCTTTTGACCTGTCCTCTTCCACCCTTATAGTTAAAAAGAAAAAGTCACCTGTGTTAGTTATGTGTAATTGGAGTGGAGAAGGGAATCCTCTTTGGTTGAATAATATATTTTTATAGAATTTAAGAAGAGTATTTCACCTGAATACTTATCTGTAATGTTTACATTTACCCATTGTAGCCCTTACTGATTAGTAAGGGCTTTTATCTGCTTGAAGAAACTAAAGCTATACATGTACAAAAAAAAGCTCCCCAGGGAGGGGGATAGTGCTGGGTTTTGTTTCTACTCTGCAGCCAGCATGCTAAAATGTACTGAATCAATACTTGGAATCAATACTGGATAGTTTCTTAGGAGCAGTTAGGATCACAGAAGGCCTAATCCTGATGAGATCTGTGCACTTGGATCATTTAATAACCTGCACAGCTACGGGAGCAGTGAATCCTCAGTGCTGAGTGAGAGTAGGACTGGGCACAGGCTGCTGAGAGCTTGGCTCGCCTGATCACTGCTCCACAGACTGGGAGTGCTCCAGGGGTTACTGACTGCTGCTCTTCACTGGCTTGTAAAACACTATTGTTATCCCTCTCCTTTGCCAAGAAATCAATCCCTCTTCCTCTAAAACATGAGCAAATAGCTGAATGAAGTAAGCGAATTACTATGAATATACATAGGATCCACCTAAGTTCTTTCTGGAAGGGCAGTGATTGAACATTTGAAAAAAGCTGATACCAATTATTATCTGAATAATCTGAACTTGTCTAATTGCCATTTGGAAACTTTTCCCACAGTTTGTACTTATTGAAGGTGCTTGTTTCAATACCAGATAATCTGACACTTTTTTTCCCAGCTTTGTTGCTCTGCTCAACTCTGTTCTCTAAAGAATTTCTATTTCTGCTTTGAAATTTTTGAGTGCTTTTGCCACAACTAATTTGTGCCTTAACTACTTTATATGTTGAAGGCATGTGCTAATTTGTGCTAATGAGTTACTGAGTAAATGGAAATCAGAATAGATACTAATTGCTAAGTAAGACAGTGAAAACTTGATGTCTGTACAAACCAAAACTTTACAGATTCAGATACAGAATTCACACAGTTCTGTTTTTTTATTGCTTTAATGTGAAGCTTCCTACACAGAGTGGATTAAAGACTGACTTCCATCTCTGGTTAACTGATAGAAATTGTTCGCCTGTGATTCTTTTCTCCTTGCATGTCTGCCATGCACAGGTGCTTGTTTCTTGCATAGGTGTTTGCAGAGGAGTTAGGAGCTGATGCTGAGCAGTGGCTGAAAGCCACTGGGGTCATTTTCAGCAGAATGCTTATGTGGGTGCACATGAGAGGAGAGGAGATGACATGGCTGGAGATGTGGAAGGGAGGGAGCAATGGCAGCTGGAATAAAAACTGATAGCATAAACTGATGTGGAACTGAAGCTCAAGAGACTTGGAGTCTGGTACCAGATCAGTATCTTCCCTTTCTTAAAATCTGTGGTATGGTCATATTATATACAAGTAAGTGTCTGAATTATTATCTTTCCATGGGGATCCCTGAAGACTCAGCAAAAGAGAGGTAGGAGAAAGGGACATTCTAGAAGAGCTCAGAATGAGTAAATGGAATGACTCATAATCTGGACCAGTTGAATATTTGCTTATGGCAGAATAATTTTGAATATGGCACATAACAAGTAAAAGGGACAATCAGAAGTCTAAGCAGTACATCTGGAAACAAGTTTTGCCAATTAATTTTTACTTTATCTCTATTGAAATAGCATTCCTTTGATATTGCACATAGCTATTGGTGTGATCTGCATGCTGTGGATTGAGATTGCCATGATACCTGTTATGGTTTTAAATACATTTTTCTAAATGTGGATGAGAAAATTAAAGTAATTAATTTTGCATGGACTCTGAGACAAGAATTGGCCATGGCCATTTTGCTAGCAAGGTTTGCACATTCTTTTTGTCATCCTTTATAACTGATTTTCTGTAACTACTAATGGAAAGAGTTTAATAAATGTGATAAACTCAGATGATTTTTTAAAATAAGGTTACAAATCTGATAAAGCATAAATGTGTTAACACTATTGAATTCTGTAGGCCTTTTAATACATTTTAATTTAAAAACCAAGTAAAAGGTAAAATGCAAAAGACAAACCCTGAGCAACTGGAATGATATGAGTCAATGGCAGAGCAGCTTTCCCATGTAAAAGAATGGTTTCATCCTTGTTTTCTTTCTTTGTAGATATTATACACATCCGTGTAGATTCCTTAAGCCTTCCAACCATTTTCATATTTGAGCTAGAACTCTTCTGTGAAAATAATATATTGAAGACATTTTGATAACATTTTTTTCCCCGAACACCTCTAATTTTTATTGTGATTTCCTTATTCTGTATTTTTAAAACTCTTTTATACTTCATGAGCTGTTTTAGGAGAACAAAATACCCCCTTTCTGTCAGAAGCTGACTTAAAATTCCAATCTTCATCCATCCACCAAGCACCCATTGTTACTTTTTGAATTTAAAATTAGGGCTTAATGTCATAAGCCAGTAGAAATGCAGTACATCTAATATAAGTATTAATGCTATTTTTAAAACTTACAGGATGGGAGAAGAACACAAGTGAGTGGCAGTTGGTATAGTTGCTGGGACAGGGTGTAAGGATTCATGGAGAGGAGCCCTCCTGTGTGAGCAGAAGCAGTGAATTGGGGTGAAGCATCCGACAATTATCTGCAGTTTTGTTCCTCGATCAATATGCAGTTGTTTCTTGGTCATATTGATCTTTTCTGCTTATTTAATGTACTTTCATTTTATGAGACCTATGCAATCATTTAATGGAGTAATTTGAATTGGCTTTGAATTATTTTCACTTGCTGTGACGTTGTTTTTAACATACTGAGTTCATTTACTGGATATCTGTACTGTTACTGTCATTAAGAGAAGAACAGCTCATCTACAGAACCAGGCAACTGTCTATAGCCAAGTGTCCCATGTTAAATGATTTGACCTTCTTGAGAAAGTTGCACACACTCAGTATCTCTGAGTGTACAGGTATTGTTCGGTAGTTTATTTGGGTGTTTTGCTGATTTTCTTCTGTTTGTTCGGTTGTTTACTCTGAGAACTGGGGAAATACTAATTCACAGCCGAGCAGTTTGATCACAGTGTGAGCAGTGCTGAGGATCAGCTTGCTTATCGTAGCCTTTGCTGACAGCAGCCCGTGCAGAGCTGTGTGACAGCATCATCCTGAATTCTCAGCTCGCTCTGTGCCTGCCGCTGCGTGCTCGGGGCTGCAAACCCAAGTGAATGCCTCCTGCAGAGCCTCACACTGCAGTGCCCTGGCCTTGTGCCCTTTCAGTGCTCAGGTGCCCTGGGTGGCTTCAGACTGGGCTCACTACAGAAGTTTTGCTGTCATGGCTCTTCCAGATACTCCTTTCAGTATACAGAGAATGCTGTAAATGCATTTTTGCCAAATCAGGCTAAGTTAGCTCTGGAGTGATTTGCACCAGCAGAAGCCCTTTTCTACACTTGGGCTTTTTTTGGCATAAAAATGCAGTAGACCTTTCACTTCATCCCAGGATGGTGCACTAAGAAAAGTTCTTTATTTAGAGCTGGACTTAATATGTATTAAGAATAGAATATAGAATCAACGTTGTTACACTTTAGTAAGCAGAGCTAGTGAAAAATACTGGGTGAGTCATGATGAACGCTGTGAGTCTTTTTTTCCTATTCCCCTTTTTTGTCCTCAAAACATTTTGATGGGGCTGATTTAACAGATGGGCAGAAAACCTATCGCTGTGTGTTGGAAAACTGTTTCCAGATGAAGAACAGTTTTCTTAAGTCATTTGTACTCTTTTTTCTTTGTTCAGCATTGACTGAACTAGTCAAAACATTTTAAGCACATTAAGCAATAACATATTAAGTAAGTCTATAAAATAATTAAATTGGTACTAGAAACTAAGAGTTCTTAGAAATATTTACATTAATATTTGACTTAGTATAGATCTTACAATAACTACTTTTGTATCTTCTAGGAACGTTGTGCTGTAGATAAAGAAAATGTTTGTTAAGGTTAATGTACTGTTTCATACTGAAATATTTAGGATTATCTGGTAAATTTATTTCTGAATTGACAAAGAGCTATGCTTTCTCTTTGTTGTAAATGCTTAGCTATGATGATGAAGCACAGAGACTTAAGGTTTATGTCTCTCCTGCCAGAAGAGTTTGTGTAGAGTTATTAAGGTGTTGCAGCACCCTTTGTTTTTTATGGACTTTTTCCCAGTACATTTTCTTGTCCAGGAAATGCACAGCATTGCTGTACCTGAATTCAGGCAGAGGTGTAATGGTTCTTCCTTGTCTGTTTTGGTCCTGGTCACTGCTCTGATGAACTTTTATGAGTCTGCCCTCTACACGTTCTTTGGGAAGACCCAGACTTTTAAAATTTATGTAAGGTTAATAGTCTGCATAATATTGCAGAGTATGAGCAAGTACTTGGCAGGAAGTGCCAAAAAGCTGTGGCAGATTTATGTTGTGCTCTGTAGTCTCAAACTGGGTTCAAAGGACACTGTTGGTAAGAGGTGACAAGCAATACACCATTAAATAGCTCTTCTGTGGTGGAGATGAGTCAGGTAGTTATAAATTTCTAAACATATTTGCAGAGCAGAATCCTTCTAACAAGAGATGTTTGCAAGTTTTTTGGATCTGCAATTTGGTGGAATGCTGGTGAAAGGTGTATGCAGATTTGGGGTTCTTTTCTTCCCTGTCCTCATTGTGTGAAAGGGGATAGGAGAATCCTGTAATTTAATCATCCAGTGTCCAGTAATTCTCAAGTCCCTTCAGTGTCTCCAGTATGTTTTAGCTTACGTGAGAGAAATCTCTGATCTGCAGCTTTTTCCTCATTAAGATGCTCTCTGTCTTACCTCTGCCTGCAGGCTCTCTGTGCAGTTCTCACCAGTGAATCGTTTGATTCCTCTCAAGCCCTCGCTGGAGGGGAGCCAGCAGCAATCACTTTCAGGAACAGGCAGTGAGAGAAGTGTAGCTGAAAAACAGCTCCTTAACCTTTCTCCATAAAGCATGTCACTTGAAAGGGGGATACTATAGCATCCTTTGTTACTGGGCCCAGACTCTTCACACCATGCCCCTGTTATTTCAAAAAATACCTTTGAAGATCCGTCTCAGCTGCTGCATGTTCTCCGGAAAGGGAAAGTCAGTACTGTGCCTCCATGACTGTATTGCTGGCTTGTGCAATGTAGGATTGAAAAATCTCATCCTACTTCTATGTATATCCATTTTTAGATGTTATTATCACGATAAAGTTTGAGAACCTAACTTTAGATCCTGTTTAGTTTTCAGGACTCTGAAAACCTGGGAAGTGCAGAGCAAGAGTTCTCTAGAAGTTCAGGAATAAGTTCAGAGAAACACAGTAAAACATGCATACCAATGTTACTTGGAAACAGAACTGTGCCTTGGTTTCTTGAGGACTGACTCAGATTTTAGCTCTTAACTCTATTGTTGATGATACTTCCCTTTGTTGTTTTCCAGGGAAGGAAAGAGGGAAACTGAGGGAAAGGGTGAGGGAGACTGAGACTCACGGCAGCATGCATGGTTACTTGGAGAATGAAGAGCATATGTGCAACAATACATTGACTCCTCAAAGACATGAAGCATGTAGAAATATTCTGAAATGTTCTGCTTTATCAAGAACCAAGGAGATGTTTTCTTTTCCTGTTTTTTCTTTTCTCAGAAATGTACTTTTGGTGGCTTGTGTATTTTATTAACTTTAAATGATTCCCTCTGTCAGCCCACACAGACATCCCTCCTCTTAGTTGCTGCAGGGCCTTTGATACTCAATTTCTTTTTTTTGCCTCATTCCATTTCTAAAATGAGGATTGTGTTCTACTTATTTTTACCCTTGCAACAGACTTCATGGAGAATTTTGCCGTCATTTCTTGTGGTGTATGAACTTTAAACGATTATTTTTAAATACTCACCCATCAACCCCTCTTCTATTTTCCTTTCTTCTTACAAGCCACTACTTGTATATGACATGATGGAAAACTGGTATTCTCTAAATGAGCCAATGAAATTATTTTCCTATTTCCTGTTATCAAATATGAAATTTTATTATTGAAGCCTTATGCTCCTAAGGAGTGCTCTGTCTTACCTAGAATGACTTTGAAGACCTGTCTGATTTCCCCTTACTCCAGCAATTTGCCTTGATCCCTAACACTGCTCACTGAATTCAGATCAAACATAATTAACTTTGTGGTTGAAAATGAGTCTTCAGGAGAGTTAGAAGATGAAACTTGGAATTGTTGCTTTCTGGGAAGGATTTACATTTTGAAGTCCAGTTTTCATCCAAGTTGTGACAAATACGCCTTACTTGTTTTTCCCTCTGAAATTATTTCATAATATAATATGACATAATCAAAATATATTTTTTCTTTAAAGAGGAAGCAATAGCTGCTTCCAAGCAGTTACTGAAATGTCTTATAAAATGAATTTCATTCTGAATTCTCATTTATGATAGCCTAAATATGTGGATTTTTGAATTCAGTGCCTTGCAGAGACTACACTTTTCATTGTTAGATCATTTGTGTAAATCAAATGGAAATTCTGTTAAATCTGGAGTGCTTGTCCTCTTGTAGTCCCAGAGCTTTATTCCCTTTTCAGTGCTTGCTTTTGGAGAGTGAAAGAGCTGAGGTCCATGGGAGCTGTCCCAGCAGCCTGCTGGTGGCTGTGCTGGCCATCACAGGAGGACCCGGGGCTGCTGATCTGATGGTGACTCTGCCTCTCAAAGGTCACTGCCAATGTGAGCCTCTGCCAGGATCCTCTACTTCAGCCAGTCCTAAAAAGCCATTTTATTTACAAATATGATCTGTGTAATGTCTCCTGAAATGCAGTCAGCTAATCCTGCCTTTTTAGTTACTTGCAATGACTTTAATTGAATCAGAAAACAGAAAGAACTAAAAAGTAGTGATGTAATAGGGTTCATATGGTGGGAGGAGTCCTGCTGCAAGCAGCAATTTGCAGTGGCTGTCACCAAGCTCTGTCCATTCTGCCATGCTGCAGGTCGTCTGTGATGTAAGTACCAAGACAGCCATGTTCATTTAAGATGCTCAGTAGCTGGAATTTTTCAGCATTTCAGGCTCTCAAATCTTGAAAAAAGCTTTTTGTACTGAGAATGATTGAGTATTGTTTGACCCCAGTGTGCTGTCGTGTCTTGCTGATTCTTCTGGAGTAGTTACACCTTACAGCCCTTCTGATCCTTCCTTTTTGCCACCTTCTCACCATTTCAGCAGGCCAATAATTACACAAGCATCCAAAACCAAACTGCCTCCTCTTCTAAAGGGCACTGCAGTCAAGCTGAATTTCATACTGAGATTTTCTGTTTACTGGTGCCTCTGGCTGCTTTAGTGAAAGTTGGTTTTGGGGAGCCACTATCCTGGAGCAACTCTTACTGCTCTGTATTTTCTGGCTGCTTCCAGCCACAAAAGCAAGGCCGCTTACATGTCTCTGTGTGATGTACTTATGAATTTAGGACTTCTAACTTTTCCCTGACTGTTTCTGATTTTTTAGAGGGTCCAACACACAGAAAGTAAGTTGCAGCTGTACCTAAAGTACCCAAGACTTCATAATTTTCTACAGATGTTCATCTTGCAATACTTTCCTTGTGTATTTTTTTCTAACAAAAAAGTCTTTTTTCAAATACTTAATTTGCAAATAAAATAGCAAAGAAGGTCATAAAATCAATTAAGTGAATCAAAAGTTTTACTTGATAGAATGGTCATGGGCTTCTTTTTCTCAGTTGGTAGAACTTAAGACTTTTTTTGTTGCATGGTATTTGGGGTCATTAAGTACCCAGAGGGGTCAGGCTTAGGCTCAGCACTGGCTCTGCTGTGGTTAGGGAGTGTGCCTGCTGTTTGTCAGTAACTCTCTGTTGGGATTCTTGTGCCAGAGACATAATTATACAGTGTTAGGTGAATCCATTACTTGATAACCCCAAGATTATCCAGTGAAGGAATACATGGCAAATGCTCCTGTGATACTGTGAGGGTGGAGATGTCAGTCAGCTGTCAGTGGCCACCCCCTATAAATGAGCTTTAAATGGCTGAGGGGCAATTATGATGGAGGTACATGGAATCATGAATGCTGCAGGAGGAGCAGAGGAACACAATGAACAGTTACCCTCTTCCATTACAAGCCCAAAAAAGCACTGAATGAAACTGTCAGGTGGCAGGTTCACAGCCCAAAGTTGCTGCCCCATGCAGTGCATGTTTCAGTTGCCATGGGGAGCACTGATTGTGAAATGTTTCCATGAGTTCCAGGAGTTATTTTGTAATTAATGGAAAAGAAACAGAAAGTGAGGATTATTGAACATGATAGTACTCACAATACTTGTTGCTCCTAATATTGCTGAACCTGAACTGTTGCTCTGTGGAGTGTCTGCTCTCCAAGTTGTCCGTGCTTTGTGCTCTGCCCCCCATGCTGAAAGGAGCTTGGAGATTGGCTAAGGAGCTGAGGGTGAAATAAGTCATGGAAGCTAAGAGCCACGACCACAGCTCATCCAGCAGCTTCTCTCCGAGGATCTGTCAATGGAGATTATATACTGCTGGCTGAGATAGCACAGAGATACGGATTTGACAGTAATAAGTTTTACATATTAGAATTGCACGTGTTGTCATGTTTCCAGTCAAGACTCTTCACTGCTGCTGCCTCTCGATTTTCAGAGTTTCGATAATGAATAGTTTTGAGTATATCAATATCATTAATTTTGAAGACCCTTGATAATCTTCATTTAATTTTCTTCTGAAGTTATTTTCTGGTTTTGATTTTTTTTGCCTTTTTTTTTTTTCTTTTGCTTGGCAAAACACACTTTCTGGATGTTGGAAAAATGTGAATCTTAATTGTGATGCAGTGTAATAATATCTTCAGGACTGGGTTCCTATTAGAATGTTCAGTATATGCTATTGAAAAATTGGTTTTTCCCTGTTTTTTTTTTCTCCTGAAAGAAAAGGTGTTTAATTTAAACAGTATTAATGCTTTAGAGAAGATTCTGTTTCTTTCCTGATCGTGAAATTATTCATAACTAACAGCAGTAAATGTCACAAAATATGCTTTGTAAGGCTTAAGAAGAATTTGTTATCCGACTAAATATTATTTAGAATTAGAACTGTAATAAAAATTATGATAGAATCATAAGAGTACACAATGCATCTCTGTTTTCTCAATTTTATTTTTAAGTATTAAATTGCTAAACATATTTTATTCTTCAAGCTGCACATTTTTTTGTCCATTCAACTCTTTTGTATTAATTATTAGATACAATTGGCTGACAAATGTAGGTAATAAGAATTGGCTCATAGATTATTATGAAATTCTACAAAGAGAATATCCGCATTATTTATTTAATAACAGTTACTTGCTAAATTAAATGTTTTCCCCCATCTGTTAACAATTTGTGCCTTTAATGACTGAAAGACTTGCCTGAACTTATTGTTTGCTTCCTTGGATATGCAAACTTTAAAAAAAAAGGGATTTATATTTTTAGCATTTAGCTCTTTACTTTGAACTTGGCTACAATAGATACTGATTTTTAATTTTATGTCTCTGTGACATTAATGATAGTAGAACTCAAATGTGTCATCAGTACTGTATTAGAGAAGACTTAGCTTTTCGTTTTTATCCATTTTGAAATAATAGAATAAAAACAATGGCTGCTTTCTCTGTTTTCACTGATATTTAGTCATTTTGAGAAGACAAGTACATTTTTGTGAAATCTTAATCTGTGGTAATTTTAAACCTTCATACATGCATGTGCTTCCTAATTTTAACACTATGTGTTTTTTGTAGAAAATCATGGTCAGTGTATGTGAAAGACTAAGTGATGGATCGTACTATTCTTCTAGGTTGCCAAAGAACTTTGACAGGTAGCAGAAAAGGTTTGTGCCACAGCTGTGTAGCAGCAGTCCTGGAGTGTGCTGTAGGTGATTGTTCCCTTTTGTTCCATGTTTGAGGAGCAGCTGTGCAGGTGGGCTGCTCCAGCTCCTTCCACTGCCGTTGGCAGCTGGGCGATGGTTGGAGTGCGTGATGTGTAGGGATTGGAGGCTGCGGGAACACTGTGGAGCAGCTGGTGTGGGAGGGATGGGACATTTCCTTCAGCTTCCTAGTGTTCTTCTCAGAGCAGGTACAGCTAAACATTACACTAAGTGCTAAGGGTGAGAGTAACAGTTTATCAATTTCTATCTAGATAACTTTTTTATCAAATTGCAATGAATGTTGTAGAGGGGACAAGAAAGGTTCTAAAACTTTTTTTTTTTAAATTTCACTATACAAATTGTACAAAATAGAAGGTATTAAAGAATCATCAGAGGCAACTGCTGTCAATCTGTCATTCCTGTTGAAAGGTCAAAAGGCAGGCATCTGTGCAGTCTAACTTCAAATGCAAGTGTTGGAATATGAACACAGTTTCACTGTTTGGTTCAGTTTGGCTTTCAAACAACATTATTTACATTATTTTCTTGCCTATTTTTTTTAGTACCGTTGCTAAGTTTTATTATTGCCAGAAGAATTGGCAAGAATTCTGGCAGACTGGGCAGATTTCTGCCATAGGCTGATCTCTAAATATCAAAAAAGAATTTGCTGTAGGAGATAAGATATATTTCAAGAGGTTTTAAAATTTTGCTGTTATGTTCAAGTTGTCTACAGGAACACTCTGTATAACACAAGGTTCACTTTGTTCTCCTACAAAGTATCCGATGTACTGTGTGATTTATAACCTATGCAACGTCTGTTGACTCTAAAGATGTTAAAAACAGGTAAATCTGCAGCCAGTTGCGGGAAGTTATTGATGATACAACAAGTGAGGGGTGGGAGGAATTAAATATGCATTTATTGAAGAGAAAAATTACATATATTCTAGAGTACGGAGGGAGTTAACATAGCTGTTACTAAAGAAAAAGCAGTTCTGCTTTTGCAGAAGTGTTTTCCTGAAGGTGTAAGTATGAAAGGGTGAATAGTGGGTGTTGAAAAGAGGCAGGAGAGACCCATAAGAAGAGAGAAATATGAAAGAAATATTGCAGCTTATATATATATGTAGTAAAGAAAAAAAGTAGTATTCCCCCTTATGCAGGGGCCAAGATAAGATGATTTTTTTTTATTACTTTGATTATATAGCACTGTAGCACTACTGATTCTAAAGTGTCTCCTGGCATTTACAAGTGTATGTTAGAAATGACCTGTATTCTCTCATGGGCAATCTACATTTTTGGATGCACATATTAGTGCAAAAATAATTATATAAACTCAAAAAATGTACAATATATCTCACCAAAAAGAAAAAAAAATTAATGCAAACTAGCTAGTTCAGGATGGTAATTGTAGACTTGTAGACCTGTAAGTCTGTAGCTGTCCATGTATACCTTTATCCAGGTGTAAAGTATTCAAAAACTAGGTCAATAGCCATTTACATAATTAATTAAAATTCACAAATTAATCAAAATCTCCCCTGCCCTCCTTCAAAGGCAGTGATTCAGCGAAGAGTCAGCCATCTTTGCCTTCTCCGCAACTGGTGGGATGTTTGAAAGAAGTTATTTCTGACTAAGGTTCTTGAGACACATCATCATTTTCCTTCATTTTCTTTTATCATTGCATGTTCTATTGCAACATGGGATAGTACTGATGGAAACTGAATCATCACACGTTTACATAATGCTCTATATTGAGGAATTCTACTTAGCTATTGAACGATAATGTATTAATAAGATGTAAAAGCTGCCTGGTGTTTTCAGGCCAACATGTAAATTTAGGTTATATTTTGCATCTCTCTGCTCATAACTATTTTGCTGGCTTTCATGGCTTTAGTTGCAATGCTAACTTAGGCAAACAAGAGACAGCCCAAGTCACATACCTTCATTTAGGTGAGTCCTTATCTCAATTTCCTAGTTCAGAAAAGGGATGGTTTACTTCATCCACTCCATTTGGAAGGGCATAATTCTTTTACATGGGTTTATGGTGCAGTTGCAATATATTTTCAATGCAATTATCTCTGATAAATATGAGAGTACATTCTTTTCATCCTGCTTCATTTTATATACTGATATGAGGCTCCATTTCAATGATTGCTTATTGTTCACCTGTTGAGATTTCAAGAAATATTTTCGGGACAGTAAAAATCCTGATTTTTGTCTCCGTGAAATTTATTAAAAACAAGCTTTATTCACCTTTTTGTTTTCCAGTTTTGGATGCTCTCCTGAAATATGAGCAGAACTGAGCATTACCATTGGCCTTGCTGATGAACAAGCAGTGCAAAGTTGTGGGCTTAGGTGGGGAGGAAGTTGTCAAGGTGGAAAGCATATGATGGCACTAAATTACTCTTAGAGATTAATTAAAACCAAATCGTATGAACGGCTCTGTATTTGTATCCTTTCACTACATTCCTTCATAATTTTCTGTCTGTTATTTTTCATCATTCTGTTATTCTCAACTCTTTGAAAGCTGAAGTTCATTTGTTCTGTAATGCCCCACTTGGGCTACATCTCTCTCCTGTTCCATATTCTACCTTTCTGTCCCCCTTTCTGTTTTTGTCTCTTTCACACATGCTGTACATTTGCTTTGCATCTGTGATGCTATGAAGTCTGTTCAAAACCAAAATAGGACAACTAGATTTTTACTGGCAACATATTTTATTTTTACATTGCTCCAAAAAAAGCCCAAGAGGAGTATTGACTTGTAGAGGTATTGCATTTTTGCCAGAATAAATTTAATTTTGAAAGTCCATTTTGAAATTTTCTTTTGAATATTTTCTGATTTCTAGGCCATAGCTCTGATAGAATACTTAGGGTGAAATTGGTTTCAGTTCCACCCAACTGCTATTGATGAATGGCATGAATATTACAGTTCTTTGTAAGTATTTTATCACAGAGAATTTAGTAAAAAATGCAGTTTTAGTTGCTGAAAATGTTTTGGGAGCTCTTGAGGGCATTTTCTCAAACCAGCCTGTTTTAAGAAACTTAGAGTGATTTTTAGAATTCTAGATCCTAATGTTTCACAGTTTATCAATTTTAATTATTATTAAAATACAATGTGTGCATTCCTGCAGGTTAATATCCTCCATGGATAAGGTGTAGGGAACCAAAAGTACAGTGTTCTGCCCCCATGTCTAACTAGAATTTCTCATGCTGTAGCCTGTAGCCCTTGCCTCTTGTGCACCTCTGAGAAAGGTCTGTCTGTCAGGCAGCAGCAGATGCATTTGGATCTGTTCTTAACCACTTCTGCTCAAGGTTAAAGGACTCAGTTGCCTCAGCCTCTCCTCACACTCACATGCTTCAGTCCCCTGTTGTGGTGGTTCCCTGTTGGACTCATTTGTCAATGTCTGTTTTCTTGGGAGGCGTGGAGTACAGTGGCCTTACAAGTGCCAGATAATGAGATTAATGACTTCCCTCAACCTGCTGGGTACACCCAGTCTAGTACACAGCTGGCAGCCTCTGCCACAAGGATGTACTGCTGGTTTAAGTTAAATTTTCTGTCCACTGGGTCTGTTTCTGAAAGCTTCTTTCCAGCCAGTGAGCACCCAACCTGCTTGTGTGGACAGGGCTGTGCCATCCCAGGTGAACAGGGCTTAACTCACTTCTGTTGACCTTCATGATGTTTTTTTCTGTCCTTACCTCAAGGTTGCTATGGTTCTTCAGGATGGCAGCCCTGCACTCCAGGGTGCTGAGCACTTCCTCAAGTTGCTGTCAGCCATAAGCTCACAGAGGGTTAATTCTGTCCTGTCACCCAGGTTCCTACAATGGCATTGAGCAGCCACCAGCTGGATGTGGGGCTGCTGCCTGCTCCCCTTGGAGGGCACAATAGAAAGCAGCAGGTTTAGTAGGTCGTGGTGAAGTAAGGTTGTGAGTCTGTATTCAAGGGTGAGGGGGAGGGATGGGGGAGATCTAATGGTGTGTGGGAGGGGGAACCTTAAAGGAGTTCAACAACTCTTGCTTTAGGCCTAAGTGAGCGTGGGAGTCGTGTGGTATAACTTGTGATTAGACCTAAGTAGTGTTTGTCTTGGTGTGTTAAGCTATTTTCTGAATCATGGCATTTTCACAGGAATGTCTCCAAAATTTGGTGCTCATTGTTAAGTCAGTGATGATGATAAAAATAGATATCAAACTCATTTCCATCAGTTCCAGATCCTGCGTGGCATCTGATTTCCAGCCCAGAGAGCAGTAGGAATTAACTCTTCCATCAAGACAACTTAAATGCAGCTTTAATTTAATTTAAAAATAGCTAGTCAGTCTTCCTCACTGCTCCCCCATAATTGTTCTCAATTCAGGGTGTGTTTTTTTATATTTTTGCGTGCAGTCTGGAGAGAAGCAGCAGGCTTCCTCTGTAGTAGATAGGATTGGACATAGATGATTATTACAGCACTACTAAATATTTTAACATAAACCATATTCTATTAAAAAAAAACAGGAACAATCTTTTGGAGGAAACAAAGCTGATTCCAAGTGCGGGCTGACAACCCATTCTTTCTTATTCCAACCTGCCTTTACACTTAAAACTGCCTGTTTTTTTTTTTTAACATGCTACAAAATGTTCAATTTTTTAATATTTACATGGTCTCTGAATTAGAGTGTTGAATTCTCAATTTTCTTCTGAAGTAAAGCTTTGAGCAGGTGAGATGATGCTCCATCATTGGAAGTGCTCGAAGTCAGGTTTAACAGGGCTTTGAGCAACGTGAGATCATGGAAGGTGCCCATGCAGAGGGGTTGGACTACATTTTTTTAAAGGCCAAACCATTATAGAATGATATAATGACCAAACCATTATAGAATGATATAATGTGCATGACAGGTCTGTTTTACAGTACAAGATAATTGTCTGTGTTTAAACGAGCAGTTAAAGTTTTGCTTTCTTTGACTGGTATGCTTTCCACCAGTTTGGTTTTGGTACTGTTGACCTGATTTCTTTAAAATGAAACCAGTCTTGGATTGAAATGAAGAGCTGAGAAGTTCTTTGCTCTGTATTTATTTTTCATGTTCCCCTTCACTAGGGACATCTATCAGACTAGACCTGGTTGTCTAATATTTCCTTTTCTGGACTTAAACAGAAAGAGTGTGTTAATGTTCTGCCTGAGAAAACAAACAAATAGAGAGCCAAGGGGCCCCACTCAGTTTCTGTCTCCAGTAGGACAGTTTTCATTCACTTAATGTTGTTCAAACAGCTAAAAACTGAAATCTTATGTATTATGCATGCAAGTAGTGAATTTTTGAGATGGTTGAAATTGCTTAAATAAGGACCAAATTTCATAGGAGCTTAATGGCCCTCCAGTGACACAACAAGATTTTATTTTCTGTTGTTTCACTGTTGAAAGGTTTGCAGGAATTTTGCCATATAGGAAAAGGAAAGAAAGATACCAAGAGTTTTGTAAATAACTGGTTATTTTAGTAAAATAATTTTTTCCTCTTTAATAATGAATTATTAATACCTGCAGGAAGCCCCTCAAAATTAATAATTTAATATTCAAAATGAATAATTTTAAAGTATATTCAAAATATATGACATTGTGTATGGCCAGTATAGGGCATACCCAGTATAGGGCAATTACATTCTTATTTTGAACACTTCACAAGGCATTGTAATCTATGCAGTTTTGATAGGAATTAACATCTTTTTCTGAAGAGCTCAAGTTGCATAAGATAGCTGTAAGATATTGTTCAATAGTACCAGTAGTGGAATGGCTTTCACTTGATTTAAAGGCTTAATATGAGGCTTGCTTCAGCAAGTACTTTGGTGCCTGGTGCAGAGTGTGGGGCAGTCATTTCTGCTTAAGTGGAGAATTAGTCTGGTTAAAACAGAACATAAGCAGAGGTACTTTTTGGAAGCATCAGATTCCAGTTTGAACACTTAGAAATTTGCCTGCTCTTGCTATTCCCCACCTGCTCTGTATGCATCTATTGTGGCAAATTTGTCTCCAAGCAGCAGACCGCTGCTCTTTAAGGTAAGGTGTTTGCTTATTCCACCTAGAGACTAGAGATATAATGTAAAACCCCAGGTTGTTTTCACCAAAGGGTGAGCATTGGTCTGCTGCTGAACTATTGGGATCTCAGGCTCTCTTCTCAGGGCTTTGATTTTAAATTCACTGCATTGCCAAAAAAAACCAGTTGACATATTCCAGCCCAGCAGCATCCTGGGTTGCTGGTTCAGATACAGTGAGGCAAACAAGGTGTCCTTCCTGTCCAGTAGCTACTGCTGTAACTAATGTTTCCCTTAAGACCATGGAAGATAACAGAAACAAATATTCCCAATAGCAGTTTAGGTTCAGTTTCATGAACTTCTTCTACCAATGCACACATGAGTCTTCTATAATAGTTCTTGATAAATCATGTAGCCTGTCATCTTCTGCATACTAAAATTCCAGCAGAACTCTTGGGTATCATTTAGATCTGTTGACTTTTTGGAATTTAAATTAGTAATTTCTTCAAAAATTGTAATTTTTCTTCACTATGGAAAAATAGCAGTGTACTCTTAGGGTACAGATATCACCAACATTATCTGCAACTAAGACTGCAGAATCAAGTAAAACAAATGACCAGTGCAAGAGAAATAGACCTCAAACCTCCCTCCAACAGGGAAACAAAGATCTGTGATTTTATTATTCTGTGATTTTATTTAAAATTTCAGGAATGGGTTATTTTCCATTAATACCCCTCTCCCCATTCCCAGTCTTCCATGGAATGCCTCTTAATTTGTCATTGGATTCTTGCATTTGAAGGGAGTTATGTATCTGCAGACCTTAAGTGTTTGCTCCTGGGGAATGCACTTTGGATGTTCTAATTTCCTTTTTTTCCCCCTCTTTATTAGTGTCGCTGAGGTTGGTTCTCAGAGCACAGAAGGGTTTCTCTTTTGACTCAAGTAGCCTCTTGAGTCATGCAGCTTAATCACGTTGGTTTATTACTGTCTTTTGTTTTCCTCTTTGTTAGTGCACCTGATTGTTCTCAGTAGTCTTCTGTTGATTCTCTAATTTCTAGCAAAAGCTCAGAATCAATTCAGTCTGTATAAAGAGTGTAATACAGTTTTTGGGGAGCTCATAAGGGTGCTAGCATCATAGTTATCTCTGTTCTAAAACGTATTTCAATCCTTACAGAAAGATGCAATTTCTAATCTTGATTCTGTATTATCACAAAGAATATTTGAGGTTAAAAAATGAGATCACATATTAGAAAGAATCTGTGTTGGTGAGTCATTTAGATTAAGGAGAGCTAACTGAGTTGCTCAAAGTACTGTTTTTCTGCCTAATGTTCTATCTGCATATTGGATTTGTCTGACTACGAAACTGCTCTTACATAACTATCTGGGAAATACTGCTTTAAAAAATGCATTTTCAAGCAGTATCTTAACCAATAGATTAGAATAGTTGTTCAAGTTTAGTAAATCAAGAAAATTCAATATTTTAGTAACAAAAATACTTTTTTTATTAAAAAGTACAGCCTTGGTAGGCTGAAGTAGATTATATATGTCATTTCTTGCTCGTTCTTAGTGCATTCTGCCTTGACATACAGTATTTTTGTTCAAGAAAATGATTCAGCAGGCAGTCTGTATTTAAAGTTCTTAGAAAGTAAGTTCCAGCTGTGCTTTCCAAGTTTATTTGGGTGTGATAGAAGGGAAGCAATACTAACACCCAATGAGAGTTAAGGATTTGCCTTTATGTTCTCAAACCTATATAAAGAGGTAGAATTATCAGAGGGATGAGAGGTAAAGGAATGTTTATAGGATTGTAGCTCCCTCCTCTAATTTGCTCCCTGGCTGTGCTGAGAAGTGGCTGGAGCAGCCTGTGGTGCTGCTGGGAGCCTTGGTGGCTGCTCCAGCCCTGGCACATGGTGGTACAGGATACTTAGATTCTAATTTGTTAAAAACACAAATCTTCCCAACAAAATGTTATACATAGGCTTTTAAAAGCTCTTAAGGGAGAGATGTCAGGTATAAATACATACTCACTAAATCTTTTAGAGTTAATACAGTAATAGTTTTACTGCAGAGCTTTAAGGTTAAAGCAGATGGAAAGCTGACATGCTTTAAATTGGACACCAGTCCCCAGAGTCTGTGCTAGCTGAGGGGTGAGCCATTGTTTTTGGTTAATTCCTGATGAGTAGACACAAGTTCCTTACAGCCCGTGTCCCACTCACCTCTGATCATGACCACAGTGTTACTGACTGACTGTGCATGGCAAGAAATAGAAAAACGATCACATGAGTAAGTGCCTGAAACAAAATTCTACATTTGCTACTCCCTGAGTTAATAACCCATAGCATTTTTGTTGTGTTCACTTGACAGGGTTTCTGTACTAACTAAAACTGACTGAAATATGTGAGTTCCTCTGCAATATTTTAAATCGATCAGATCTTAAATGCACAGGTATTTTGGGTATGATCTGGCTGCTCTTACATCAACTGTCCTTCTTCTTGGTTTCATGTGCTCTCCAGGGGAGCAACATCACTCTTGAGAGTACAAAACTGTAGAGATTTCTCATATTATATTGTCAGCGTAGGTGACAAAAACTATCAAAAAGTACATACCCTGCCTGTGTTGCAGCCTCTGCTCTCACATAAGAATGGCAGGAAAGCACTTGCAGGTGTTTCTGACATAGACCTGCTGTCCTTATGAAAACTGCCTTTCTTTTCAAACTGTCTAATTGCTAGAGCTTCCTTACTGTTAGAATAGCAGCTAGGAGCATCTACAGTAGTAGCCACTGAACCTACAGGAAGGCCCACTGTTTTGAAGTCCTGCTGAAATGCACTGTCCCAAAATATTTTGTTAGGACTGCGGAAAATCTGGAGCAAAGTTGCAGATTTTAACAGATTGGCAGGAGGTGGCTGCCAGTCGGAGACACAGATGGAGGTTTTTGGAGAAGCCAGAGCAGCAAGGTCTTTCTGTTCTTTTCTTGAAACCATCAGAAGGATTAAATTTTTAGCACGTGAAGTGACTTAATTTAGATTTTGAAATGAAACACAACAGGAAGAAATGGTATCTTTTTTAGTAATCTTCCTCAGATTTTCTGTGGATTTAGGAGATCATGACCATATTTTAATTTTGTTTTGTTTAGGCAGTCTGGGCTTCCAGATTATGACTTTATGCCATAAGTGAACCACACAGCAGTTCTTGTGTTTGTGGAATATATAAATATTTGGTAATATTTGCACCTTTTTTTAATCTCATGTTGCCAAGAAACTTCTTCTGCATTTCCTATGGCAGTAGAATGAATCTGTGATAGTGTTTTCCTCTTTTTTTTTTTTTTCCTGTGCAGCTAAAAGAAAGGATTCAGAAAATTAGCCTTCCCATTCAAGACACTTGCTTATTGGAACTTGTTGGGAGTTCAGTATTAGTTTTAATGGGTTCATATGCCAGACCACCTGTAGAGATGCAGCTTAGTAACAGCAAAAAGTTGCATGGAAATAAGGGCGAAGTGTGGCTGCTCTGGCCCGTGGCAAAAGCAGCTCTGTAACCACACCAGCACACAGGGCTTCATGAATCCCCTGTGCTGTCCTGCTGCTCAGCTGAACTTTGACCCCCCTGATCCATTTTTAAACAAATGCATGCAGGGAAAAGCATTTGCAGGCCTATTCTTAGTAGACTAAAACCTATTTGACATACTGTACCGTTAAGAGAGATGATTTCCTTTATGCCTTTACTGAGCTTTATGCAGTATTTCAGTAAGCTTTTTGTTTTTATTTCTTATATGATATTTTTCATGTGCAGGTACAGAGATGTTCTCTACATAGCTGTGAAATGATTCACTTGGAATTTTGGGTTCAGTTGTGAATATGTCATTGCTGAAATTCATCTGAGAATTAGATTAGTTTATTAGGAATAAACAAAAATAAATAGGTACTAAAGTGAAAGGTTATTTGGCAAAGATTTAAAAGTTCAGTTAGCTTAGTTAAAATGTTTAAGTCTTTGCCTTAATAAACTTACTGTGAGGACTAAAAGGAAGATAACTTTATTAGGAAGTCACAGAGGACTGGTTATAAATGGAAAGAGTGAAACATCATCTTATGAAGGAAGAATCTGATACTGTGTGAAATGCCTTGGCCATTATTTTGTTATTTTTATTTGATCTTTCCAAAAAAACAGTGGAAAACCTGTTTCATTAAGCTAAATGTTGGGAATGGTGTAAATGAGAGTAGTCCTGCATTATTTGGGTGATAAGCAGTAGTGTAAAGGTCTAGGCTACCTGGACATGGAGAATTGGATTAATTTAAATCCAGGAAGATAAAAAAGGAGGGAAAAAATCATTGAGAAAAGCTGAATTTGGATAGATTTTATTGCTGCAATTGCCAGTCCAGCCCAGTAATCTCTGGCTACCTGGCTGATGGTCATTTCCATGATGGTAATGATTTTTGTGATGATTCTGTAATTAAAAAGGAAAAAAAAAAATCTTTTTCCTGTACCATTCTTTTGTCTTTGATCTCAAATGTTCAGTAGTGCAACTTAAATATATGAAGTATAATTTGAGCCTTTTAATACATCTTTAATTTCAGATCTTAGAGCAAATTACACTTATTTGAGCATGTGGTTAGACAAGTTTACTGATCTAGTTAATTCTTTGGGACAAGGATATGACTTCTTGCCCCTTTTTGGCCTGTGATTTTGATTCTATAATTCCTAGGACTCATGTTTTGCACCTCTTTGGTAGTCTCTGGATGTAGAGAAGTGTGTTGAAGTAAATTAAATGTATTCAATATCCAGGTTTTCTTAATTAATAGTCCTCTGATTTTCAGTTTTCCTGGTATAAGACATTACTTTGATGTACTGTATTGTCAAGTGTTGTATACAAAAATGTCCCTTGGAACTGACTGTAGCTTTGAAATGTTTTAACATGCTTAAAATGTTCCATTATCCCCATTATCCTGTGTCATGCTTATCAATGTTTTGTTGCTTTTATAGATTATCTTTCTCAAGGGATAGATCTGTCTGGAATAGAAGTGATTGAAAATGACCTGCTTTTTATTGCAAGAGCTCGTCTTGAGGTGGAAAACCAGGCTAAAAGGTTGCTTGAGCAAGGTGTGGAGACTCAGGTAAAGTGCACTTTGTTCTTTACTTCCTTTTAAAAGTAAAGTGTAAAAGCATTTGAGCTTGATTTCTTTTGCTTTGTGTAGCACTGCCCAATGTAAATTAAACAAAAAAAAAAGTCCTATGTGAGAAATTCTCACACATGACTATATTCAAATAAATTTGCAAGAATAAAATTTTGCAGGATCTGACCCTGTAATTTGGAAGAAAGTAGGTAAACTGTAAACACTGTCTTCAAAGCTTGATGCATTCAACACCATATACAGCACTGCCAGTGTTGCCAAGGTTTATAGCAAAATATGAAAAATACAGTTTCTTAAAACTGTAAGAAGATTTCTGCATTTTAGCAGTACAGAAATATATTGAAAAGATTTGAAAGATTTGCATTGAAACTTCAAAGAGCAGTCTAAACTTTGAGGTAAATATTCACTGTAGGGAAATAAAAATGAATATGTGTAATTGCATTCATTCATATTAAATGTAATTATTGACATCTTAATAACCTGGCTCCATCTATTAACTATTTGCAGGATCTTTAGTGCTATTTTCTTGCCTTTGTAAAATTTAATGTTCCTTTATCTGTACTTTTTCATATTCTTCAAAAAGAAAAATATTTTAAATCCTCATTGCCAGAGTGAGAGGAGAAATCTGGTACAAGTTTGTATCAAATTTGGTTCTTAAATTAGAGAACAAAGAGGCTTTGAATAAGGCATTTTTATCCTGTTTCTTACCAAGTGTTAAACTTCTCTCTAAGTCAAGATAGCCTGTGTTTATACTGTTGTAGATTGGCATGAAAATAGAATGTATACAGAATAGAAAACCTACTGAATAAGTTGGCTTGATTAAACAATTGAGGATTAAAATTTTTGGTAGGTCTCTAACTTTTACTTAGAACTGTCATTTCAACTAATTTTCTGCAGCAGGAAGTCATGGTTGTGGTAAATACCTTTGACTATTTGCTGATAACAAAGTGGTAGGAAAAAACCACCCCATTTTTCACTTGATTACTATTCCAGTGTTGAAACTTCTGGCTATTGAGCATGTTGCCAAGCTGTGATTGCACTTTTTGCAAGCTATGAAGCATATAGGTTATTAAACAAAGATTGACAGAAGACAGGGCCAAGAAAAAGCAAGTGGACATTTATTTTAAATGTAGCAAAAGTCTTCATCAGTGTGAACTCGTTCTAGTTTTTCATGTCAGATTTGACCTTCTCTGATAATTTTCTCTTCATATTAAGTACTAAAATGGAACTGACAAAGAAACCCTGGGGAAATCAATCCCACTCCACCTGAAAAATAGACAGATTTATTAGGTGTTCCAGGCTGTCTCCAGGTAATCAAGAGATTATTAAAGTATATGCCTGTTGTGCTTTAGCCAGGGGCCTGTTTCCAACAAATGGAGGAGTGTTTGGAAGAAAATTATTAGTGCTTAGTCATATCAGAAATGGGGATGTTTTCATGAGGAGGTGTTGGGTTATGCATCACAGGTTTGTTGTTGGATATGATTTGTGAATTTAATGTTGAGAACAATAGTTTGCTTTAGAAAATACATATGCAGGCATTGGCCAAGAAGTCTGGAATTTGAAATGTGACTAGTGAATAGCATGTCTTTGATTCCTGTTATTGTGTTTTACTGACAAGCTGATTTACGTCTATACCTCCCAACCCTTGAAACTTCCTTAAAGAAGACATGAGACCTTCATCTTTTCTCCTGTATTAGGTACTAAAGAATTCCTCAGATGAACTGTCTTCCTGCCAGTATGTATTCTGGTGGCTGTCTGTACCTTTGAGCATAGTGCATCTGTATTTATCCAGGTGTTTCTGCAGTTATTTGATATTCATATTTGCAAATGCAGTTTTAGTTTCCACCCTTATTTTCATCTGCTGTGTAAATTATACGAGATCAGTTGCCTACATAAGAGTGAGCTGTATTTCTATATTTCGTGTAGCACTTTTCAGCAACACCTTAAGAGAAAAATTACCCTTATGTCTCCATTTTAGAGTATTTCAGTGTCCACCTAAAAGAGAAGCAGGAAGTAGAAATACATTTTAAAAAGTAAGACTGGAAGTATTTGTTTTTAAACAAAAGCCGTTAGAATTTTTTGGTGAATGTGCTCTCTAGCTTTTTTTTTTCAGATACTGCTAGAAGTTACTCTCACAAAAAGAACAGAGCTAAAAATTCTAAACTGCTCCATGTAACATTTTTATATATCCCCTTTGATTTGGATAGACACTTTTTTGTTCTTTTTATTGTTTATTTAATGATGTATAAGTTACATGCTAGTGAGCTGTGCGCAGATCCCCCCAAATAATGTCCAGCAGTAGCACATGAAAGCAGATACTTATACCTAAGTAATACATTGTCTTTTTCTGTTAATTTTTATTCATGTTTTTATGGCCTGTCCACCACCATGGTGTTTGTGTATTTCTCAGAAAAAAATGAAACCTCTTCCCCCTTTGGAAATGTGGCATTAGCCATTGACTGCTTTAGAAGTGAAGCCTTCCACTCCTGTTCCTGGTGGAATCTTAAAGCTGCTATCTGGTTATAGACTAGAAGTTTCTGTCAGTGTGTCTAAACAGGCTCTCATAGAGCTGCAAACCACACTTGCCTTCCTAATCCTTTTAGAAAGAGAAAGCTCTCTGCTATTGTTGACAAAAGTAATACAAATAATAGCAAACCTGAGCACACAGGTACCAGTGGCTACAGGCAGGTTTTTATTGTTCTGTGTGCTTTGTTAGGCACTCCTAGTGTACATAGCACAGATAGACAGTCTTTCATGACCCACAGAACAATTCAAAGAAAATGGATTGTAACCCCATCTTTATTTCTAGTCCTAAACTCCTTGCTAGCTTTCCTTCCTTCATACTGTAAGCAGCCTAATGGCAGATAGCATAGGAAGCTATGCTAGGAAAGGCAGCTTTAGCAGATATGCATCAAGAACTTGATTAAAAGCCACCCTTCTAACAGAAGCCAGCAATGCTTTCTGCTTTAAAATTTAAAAAAAGGGAAAATTTAAAAAAAGAAATACATTTGCATCTTGCAACCACCTGCAACATCCCCATCATTTCTTTTGCTCCCATTGAACCCTAGGCTGAAGAATCTGGATTTGCTCGTGGCACCACTTCACTCCTGTTTTCAACAGCAATATTGTGTAAAGTAGATCTGAATAATAAGAAATTGTTAAGATGACCATAGCTCAATTCCAGGTAGAGCAGTTTTTCCAGACACTGTTTGTCTGCTATATTTAAAAATGAGAAAACTTTCTCTCCAAGTTAGCTCATGCTTCAAACCCTTACTACTGTATATTGCCATGGGAGGTGTGGGACTTAGAGGGATAAGCAAACTTAGTTCCACCTGGTAATTACAATATTGATAGCTTTAGGAGCCAGGCCATGTGTGTAAAGAAAAGAGCAGCATTTTCACCTCCTCCATCCTCTTAAAAGGTAGCCCTAGTTCTGAGCTAGGTTCAGTGCTTTAAGCAGCAGCTGTGGGTATAAGAAGGATGTGTAAGAAGGATGGATTTTTGCATGTGTGAAATACATTGGGGAACTATGTTCTTGCTTGTTACTTTACTGATACCAATTGTAATAATTAGGATATAGGTTGTGCGGTGTCAATGGTATCATTAAAGATTGATTAAAATATAGCAGGATGTGGTGTAGAAATGTGAGAGCAGAATTCAGATTTCCCTGGGTTTGCACTTTAAACAGTTTGTCCTTCTGTGTGTTACAGAAACATTCTGTATATTTGACCACAGAATAAAAATTTTCCTTCCTTATCTCCTGGAGGAATCTGTAGATGCCTGACTAGTTTGGTTTTGGTGGTTTTTTTGGTTGGTGGGGTTTTTAATTTTTTTTTTTTAGGTTATAGAGAAATTATGCTATGTTTTATTGTCCAGTTTCCTGTATATAAGACATGGGTGTAAGCCCAGTAGGTATCCTTTGCTAAACTGGGTGTTTTGTTCTTTAAAAAATACCCAGATTTATTTTTCTCCAGAATGAAAAGCTTTGCTAATTAAAACCTTGCAGAATAAAGAAGAGGGGAAAATAATGTAGAGAAATAAATCCTAAACTCTACTTCTGACACTTGTTGAAATACTGGATTTTTATAAACAGGATAAATAGGTAAGCAGTATGATCTGAACAAAAATTTCTTAGTTAATCACGTTGTAGCATCTTTGTACTGTTGTTATTTTGTAATTTTGGGCATATCTGGGAGCATTTTGAGTTTTCATATAGTAATTCATTGACAAGAATTTGTTTTTTGAATTATTCTGTTTTGCATTCTTTTTCATACTGAACCTTTCCTCCTAGTTGTTGTCTCTGGAACAAGTGCAGCTTTTTTTTACATTAAAAAATTACTAACTAGATGTATATGCATAAGTGTTCTTGACTAATGCTGTTTAGTGCCTGAGAAAAGTGATGGGAGGATGAAGTGTCTGCATAATTAACCAGTTGTCTGGAGGTGATTATCCAGGAGTTGCTCAATTTATCTCAGTTCAGTCCCTAAGCTGTGTGCTTTGTAGTGCATCTTGCAGTGTTATAGCAAAATTGGTGAAATTAATCTGAGATCTCTCATAGACCAGCATTTAATCTCTTGTCAAGGATCTCTAATAGGTCTTGTTTCTTATTCCCTAAGGGGTTGGAGGGGAAAGTATGTACATAATTGACCAGTTATCATCACTTAGACACAATCATCAAGAAATTGCATAATTTATTTCATTTCAGGGCCCTCTGAGCTGAGTGTTTTTCTACCACAGCTTGCAGGGTTATGGCAAGATTGGTGAAATTGTTCTTAAATAGGTTATAGGTCAGTGTTGAATCTAATATCAAGGATCTTAAGCAATATATGCACTTACTATCCTGTGGCAGCATTTTTCAGTCATGCAAATGCACTTCAAGGTGTTTGAGATACTCAGATGTTAAGAAGGGTTGGTATTGGGCTTCATTTCTCACTTTTTTGATGAAACATGGAAAAATATAATAGTGTTGTGTTTTCTAATTGCTTCTAATTATTGCTGCCGAAAGTGTGGATGGCTCTTGGGGCGTGACTGTCTGGGCAGGGTCCTGCGATTTTGAGTTTCTCAGTTTCTTTCAGTCTTGCCTACTTTAGCAGGAGTATGTGTTGCACTGAAACATCCCTATTTCTAGATTAGTTCATGATATTTAAAAACTTTGATTTAATTCAAAATCTGCCTTCTGTTTTTTGCTGGTTTAGTGTCATCTTCAGATGAATGCTTCATTGTGAAATGGACTGTGCAAGTGCATGAATATGCTTTTCTGAAGTTGTCAGCTCTGTGAAGATGTGCTTGACTGTAGAACAAAGTCTAATGTTGTGGCAGGATGTCATTTCGTGTGCCCTGTGGTTGTGTAGGGGCCTCTTTAATGTTCAGCTTTAGTTCATTTAGCTTAGAATGTGTTACATTACCCACACTGATGTACTGTGCTACTCAAAAGCACAATTTTTAGTTTCCAGATGTTTTTGCCTACACTTTGCTGCTTTTACGTATTAGCTATCATATTTTGTCATGCCTTTTAAATAATCCAAGCCCTTATGCACTTCAGCATGTCAATGGGATTGATTGCTGTTATGTAGATATACATAACTGCATAGGTGTGCATAATTACAAAATGATCATTAGAATAGCAAATAAAGTACAAAAAAGAAAAAGAGAGAAGAACCCCTCCAATCTGGCTCATAGCCATTAATCTTTTCATCCACATACTGTTGGTTGCCCTCATAAAAAGCCTGGAATAACTAGATTTGAAATGCTGCTAGAGTATGCTTTTTAAAGTAAAAAGTAATCATTGCTTCTTTCTTTTTTTTTTCTTTTCTTTTTATTCTGACATTTATTTCTGTCTTGAAATTTAGTAGTTGGAATTTAACCTCATTACTGTCAAAAGTTTAACCAATATAGTACACTTTAGGCAGTAGTTGTTACATTTCCTTATTATACTACAATCTTGATTCCCTGCAGGAGATCCTGATGGAAACTAGACTGAGACAGTTACTTCGTAATGGAGTGATTGACTACAGTATGATATAGAAATAGAAGGCATTTCTGATTATTCAGAAGTCAGTTATTTGAATCTAGAGTAAGAAGGCTGAAGTCTTATCTGTAAAGAGGAAAACTTGAACCTACTTGCTACTTTTGGCATAAGATGAGGGTGGTAGCTATAGTTGACTTTAAATCATCTAGTTTTGTTTAGTGAAAATAGAGTATGAAATCCAAAGCTGTTTATTTAAATTCATGTTAACTACCCATTTTACTGCTTATTCTGTTTCTAATGTATTTAGAGAAGACTTATTCCAACATGTTTAGCTGTCATATTGGCTTTTGTTGTGAATGATCACAATGGCATTTTGGTCTGTTTAATTAAAATCCTACTAACTTACACTGTTTCTATCCTTTCTTTTAGAGTAGCTCTGTATACATATGGAGAATTTTCGCTTAATGTCTTTAAATGTCTTCACAAGTTTTACTCTATCCTAACCTTTAAGTTTCTTTGTTGTAGAAATATACTGATGTTGCATTATTCAATTTTATTTTTCATCTTTAGTCTTATGGTTATGGTTTTCATGATCTTGTTAACTTGCTAAATCAGATTCCTTCATCTGGCCATCTGGTGCATGGCACTACTGAGGGAGTTTTCTATAAATCTAAATTATTTTTTCCTTGAACTGTGCTATTACGATGTGATGCAGCAGCAACGTATGGCTCATCTAACAACCAGAAAATATCTTCTAAGTATATATTAGTTAAATCCTACATCTGAACAGTAAACTCCATGGGGATTAAGGGAACCTTATAACATTTTCCCTTTACTATTCTGGTCTAAAAGGAGTTTGTTTTATCTTAAAGTATGATCTAATGGAACTGAAGTGTTAACCACGCCTCAGTAATTCAAAATCACCAAGCTAAACACTAAGCATGATTTTATACCTCTGAACTATGGATTAAAATAAACCACAGATTTCTCGGCAACATAATCGGCTGCTACTGATATAACCTAGAATATCCTTTCAGTTTCCATAGGAACAGATGATAAAATGTTTTGAATCTTGGAATAGCTAAAATGAATGTCTG
Organism: Agelaius phoeniceus; assembly: GCF_051311805.1. Taxonomy (NCBI): domain Eukaryota; kingdom Metazoa; phylum Chordata; class Aves; order Passeriformes; family Icteridae; genus Agelaius; species Agelaius phoeniceus. The sequence goes on from NC_135269.1 coordinate 59,317,363, forward strand.
ACTTCAATATAGTTCACTTTTACTTTGCAGCTTGCAACCTCTGCATGTAAGGGCTAAAAATGTGCATTAAAAAAGCATGGTGAGATATTGGCATAATACAAATTAGAGTGGTTTTAGGAGCAGTAGTAACAACAATAGCAAAAATAGTATTGGAAGAAAAAATAAGATCTTTCTGTGCATATTTCTTCAGGTGTTAGCTCTGTACTTTATTATACAGGTGCAAAAGGTGTTCTCAGTTCCATAGGAGAAGAGAACCATTAATTATTCCTTTCTGTTAATGGCTCATTTATTAAATGTTTTACAATAAAAATAATCTGTCATGTTGGTCATCTCTAAATTTCATGTCCAGCCATTGTTTGTTCTCACTGTGTTACATTGTATTATATGTATTTTCTGATTGAAATAATTTGTAGAACACAAGAAAAACTTCATGTAGCCAGAAGGAAAAGATCAGCAAAATTTAAATGCCATATGTAATGTGTTATTTAGGTAACCATAGCAAAAAATGATTATTGAAGAACAGGCAAGGAAACATGCCAGCTGGAGTAGTACCTGTTTTATTAGATGTTTGACCTCAATTTAACAGGTCATGCTAAATCAGAGGAGATATGCTTTGAGTGGAAAAACATTAGCAATATTTATTTAATTGTCTCTTTGAGTTAAATGGGTATGTAACTCCAGTATTGATGTAGAGGAAAAATATAGAGATCTTGTTAAGAAACCATTAGGAATCTGAGTGCCCACAACCTGAAGCATTGTACATGCAGGTAAAAATGATAGTGTGTGACTGATTGTTCAGTACTTCAGTACTTTCATTTTCTGTACCTCATTTAAGGTACAACATGTTCTTCATTTAAGTTGTGATAGTTTCTTTTTTCAGTGAAACAGGGTTTTGAGAGAATGGAGCTGCACTGTGCTAATATAGTTCAAATTGTAACTTTTTCCCAGTATCTGTATTCCAAGACTATTTTAACTACTATTAATGTAGAAGACTCGTGAGAGTTGTAGTTACTGGAACATATGGACAAGTTCAATAGCAACATTTTGAAAATAGAAGGATTTTAAAATAAAAGTGAGATCTAGGACTTTCCTGTTCAGTATTAGAATATTGTTTGCTGTTGTAAATGTGTAGAAGACCCTCTGTCACATGTTACTTTTTGAATATTGATCCTTTTACATTAATGATTCAGTTTGTAATTTTGCAACATCCTTTAGAGAATTCCTCACAGTGTGTGTAGTAGGTGTGTTAGGCAAGTATTAGCAAACCTCATTCCACAAGCAGGCAAATACAGAGAAGTTCTAAATGACAAAAAATAAACAGGTAGGTTCTTAACAAGTATTTGAGTTTGCAAGTTGCTATGCTTTAATGATTAGGCAACACTGGCCTTTTTTAATAACACTGGCCATGTTTCATGAAAATGCTTTTTTCTCCTGTATGAAAATAACATTTTTTCTTAAACCCTAGAAACTTCTATTTTCTCACCCACTGATATCTTCAACTGTAGTTATCTGTTTGTTGAAATATTTTCAGGTCAAGTAGGAAAAACACTGTAAAATAAATGTAAGTTTTAGTTCTTTAATTTAAGTTCAACAGAAAGTTTTCAGGTGTGGGGGTGAGCACAGGGGACTCACTAATTGGGCATGGAAGGGCCCCCTGCCTTCCATCCACCACCTTTCCCAGTTAGCAGCTCTTGCTGGGAGCCTGCCTCCCCAGCTCTGGGCTGTCCTGTGGCCATGCAGCTGTGCAGCATTCTCACCTGCCTTTCACTCCACAGACAGTTCTGATGAACTCCTGCAATATTCAGGATCAGGTTCAGGCCTTAAACACAAAGATTTTTATGCACCAGATATTGAAGTTATGAAGTGTCTATTAGCAGAACAAACAAAATGCACACGTTTTCCTTTTTGTGATGAAGCAGTATGAGGAGGTACTGTGTTACAATATATTAGCAGCTACTGTTTTGTAAAACTTTCAAATTCCATTAGTTTGAGGTTAGAGAACATTTTCTTCCTGTCCTTTGGATTTACTTTTTTTTAAAATCATAATAAAGCAGAGAACTCAGATATGAAGTCATTGTTTCCCAGATTTGGATTGCCTGTCTTCACTGGGGTGATGGCAATGGCAGCAGCTTCCTCTGCAGTACCCATGGTTAGGGCATACAGCTGTCCTGTCTTCTCCATCCTTCAGCTCGATGCCATTACACTGCCACTTCCCTAGGCTTCAAAATGCCACTTCCCTAGGCTTCAAAAGCATCAAATTAAGAAGTCCTCTCACACTGGGTATCTTATTCTATTACCTCTGTTTGTGACCCCAGCTGAGCCCACCGGCTTCTGAAAGCCCTGTATTTTTGTCTGAGAGCCCTCTATTTGTATCTGAAATGCTGCTGCAGGTCAGCCCATGGCCCAGGCGAGCCCAGCAGACCTGGGAACTGCCACCTCCTTTGCTCAGTGTCCCCTGCAGCTGCTGGGGGAGGTGTTGGCTCAGGGCTTTGGGTGGCTCGGCCAAGGGCGTGATATTTCTTGTTGATTATCTGTTAGCACTCCTGACTATTAATTGTACCTCTGCTGGACACAAGTTCCACAGAGTAGTCTGCAAAGCAGACAGCCCCAGTGAGATGTTGTCAACAGCAAATGGAGCATGAAACACTTGCTTTTCCTTCCCTCAGTGGCAGGTAGTACACCATGGTATAAGGAATTCATAATTAGTTGACATGAGGCACAGATTCAAATGCACTGCCTTTAAGCAAATATTGAAAACAAAAGAAAGCAAGAGACTGCATTTTGAGGAGAAACCTGCTTGGACAGACACATGTATATTTAATCAGTCTTAAATAATTCATGTAATATTAATGTGAAGCACATGGTAATACAAGTGTTTAGTAAAAATGGTTTTGGCTGAAATTTTAATATCAAATTGGGAGTTATTGCCTTTTATATCTTAAAATTCTTTGGGAAAAAGTAGAATTAGCTTAAGTAAATTATTTAATATTACTACAACTATGTGTGTTATACATATTTAACTGAAAATAGTTTAGTCCTTAAAGTCACTAAGCTTCTTTAACTAAAACTGTGTCTAATTTTGCACGATAATTTTGTGCCATGACCTCTTTCAGTGCCTTTCCCAGAGAATCCATCGCTAACTAAAGTCTCATTTTTTTCCTTTACTGTTTTTCTTTTGAGAAGGTACTGCTTTATGTTTGCTAGTCTGATTTTTTTTTTAAAAAAGACAGCTGCAACAAATAACATAAAATACAGATTAATGTTACAAAAACAGCAAAAAAGGAAGACTTTGATATTGCTGCTTAGCTTTCTAGGTTTCATAACAGTTTATATATGATAGTGATACTTTATTAAAATTATGAAGTTAAGTCTGTATCTTTTTGATACAGACTTGATTACAAAACTTGATCTTGTTTTGTAATGCCGTAAAATTAATCACGTTTTCCTTTAACAGAAAATTTTTAACATTAAAAAAATTATGGTACCAACTCTTTTATAAGCTCTTTAACCAAGCGTGGCATTTCTTTGAGTACAATAAAGATTGAGCAATTACTTGAATAATAAGTAATTTAGATCTTGAAGCATGCCCAACATTTCTGCTGGATAAACATGTTGGAAACACAGAAGAAAGGAAAACACAGTAATTTTTGGAGACATCTCATGCCAAAAATCCAGATGTGCAGGTCCAGCTCATTCGTTTTTCAGAGCCGTCATTTTTCCCCATACCCGATGGGCTTTCCAGAATTAAATCTTGTGAAAGAGGAGGGGGTGATGAACTCCTCAGTGAATACTGTTGGGAAAATGGGACTACTTGGGAAGCACCTGGGCCTACATGTTTAGAAGCCCATATTTTAAGGTAATAGAGATAACATAGTAGCAGGAATAGTCATGGGACTGTTTTGTCTAATCTATGCAGAATTAGTTCATACCAAAATCTGTCCCTGGTACTGCTTGCTGAGCCACGTTGAGGCTGCGCTGCTGCTCTGCCTCCGTTGCTCTGATGGAACGCGAGCACGGCGAGTGCCCGCGCCAGGGGTGAGCAGCGTGTCTGTGTTTCATCCTGCTCCTCCTGGTCACAGAGCACACCTGTAACAGGGTGCTGACACACAGTCCCTCTCTAGAGCTCAGATGGAGCTTTGTGCAACTCTTCCCCTCCAGGAGCAGGGAGGAAGGGAGGGTGGAAGATGAACTCCTTTCAGTCTTCTCCCCTCCCTCCTCCAGCACTGTATATGAGCAAAGCTAAAATCCATATGCATTTGGGAAGGAATGTGTGCTGTAGTGGGAGTTACCAGTAAGGAGGATGGGAGAGTGCCATATGTTCTCCTGCACTGCAGGTTTTACTCTTTCCTGGAGATTTGTTCTAAAATCCTATTGATTTCTTGTCAAAAAATGTAGTTGTCTTTTGTACTTTATCAGTATTGTAGAAGATCTGGCTATTCCTGCTTAGTGTTGCTATCCTTGTGTTTATTGGGATGTAAGTATTGACTTATTTGAGAAAAGCCTGAGACACCTTGTTCTTTGTTATTACTGTTAGATCAAGGATTTTTCTGAATTCACATCTAGGTCAGTATTTATTATTACTGTTGTGGTTTCTGTGTACTGTGTATTGAAAACCACATTCCTCAAGCACCTATGTTTCACCCAGTAGAACTTGTGGTGTGACAGTGCTGGTTGCATTTTGCTGCAGGTTTGTGGTTTTTTCTGCCTAAGGAGATGCTAATGCATGAAGCCTTTTCATTGTCTTTCTACTTGACTCTTGTTTTATCCCCCTTTAAAATGCTCACTAGGAATCTGAATTTCAAAGTTGTCAGCAAATGAATACAAGCAACCTTTCCACAGACTTAAGACTTTATCATTTGCTGTGCAGTTACAGCCTATCCTTCTATCCTCTTGGGGAATTCACTCCCCTTGATTTAGGATCAGCGTTCTGCCACACCTTAGAATTAAATTTAATATACCTCATGATCAAGGATATTTTTCTCCTTAATAGAAGATATCATTCTTCATAGAGACCTTCTGACAGTGTCTTCAGATATGGCACAGTGGGAAAGCATCACTGTGTCAAGTATTGTTGCTTCAGTGCAGGTTATAAAAATAAAACAGCAAAATTAATAAATTCACAGAGTTCTACAGTGAGCCAAGAAACCTTGTGCTAGTGTAGTTTGCCTTGTATAGTGCTGGACACAGACTTAAATTCATCAGATGGTGAGCTGTAAGGTGTAAAGAATAACAAGTATTATGAGCTGGAAATTAAATTCTAAAGCAGGGGATTTGATAATTAGTTAACTTTCATTGGACTGAACAGTACTGAATCTTAAATTGTATAGCTGTGTAAATAAAATAGTCTTTGCTCTGAGATTTGACATGGCAGAACTGCTGACAAAAATAAGGAGGATCATTGAAGTAATGGCCTGGCCTGTGAACATCTCATGCATATTTTTTTAAATGAAAATGAAGTCTACATTTATACTTTATATTCTCTATTCACTTTAAAAATCTTAGAATGTTATGGGATATCTTTGGGATTTTCTTTTCAGAAATGATAAACTTTAGCATAGGTTTTAGTTATGTTCAGAGGCTTTCAGTCTTAATTCTAGGAAGTGATAATTTTAAAAAGATGTTAGGCAGTTGGCTTTAACTAGATCTCAGACTTGTTTTTTAATCCACAACTGAAATATTTTTTTCCCTATACTGAGAGTACCTCAGTACTTGATAGTGGTATGTAGAAGAGTGAACTTAATACTACATCTTGATGAGTAACTGCACCTACGTATAATTTCTCTTGCACATTGAGCTTCTCCTGTAAAGACTTTTTCCATTGCATCTGTATACAATTTTTATGAACAAGTGATTCATTCCCTTTTTTTCCTTGAAACCTATACTAGTAAATAAAGTGTGCCTCAGGTAAAAGTGCTAAATGTTCTGAAACAGTTTTCTTTTTTATACAACATACTATTATGTATTCCAGTTTCCATAAGAGATTTTTGCATGTTGAAAAATTTATTTTCTGTACCACGCTTATTTATATTTCATGGTAGTTAAGTTCACAGTTTATGTGTCATTCATACAAGAGAAAATACTAGGGGTATAACAGCTGAATTTAAATAATGGATGAGGAATTACTTCGATGCAGTAGTTTTCCTAAGGCCTTTTTAGTTAAGGATCTCTGTCAACAATCCCTTTGAATCTTTTATGTATACTCAAGGTTTTTACCTTGGCTGTGAGTATGCAGAGGAGGTCTGGCAAAGCTAATAATACTGCTCATAATTTAAGTGTTCATTTCTACTTCTGTGTTTGTGGCTTTCTTGGGATGGGGGAGAAGCTGGGCTAAATTAAAGATTCTAATTATTGTCCTTATCTTGTGTATTAGACCAGAATTGTTTTTTGATGTCAAGTAGCTCATCTCTTCTGTAGACAAAAACTGCTGTTCATACAGTAGAGACTTTGACATAGAATTAGTGAAAACATGTCATAGTGTGTAATTGTACATATGTGCCAGGAATATTATTTCAACTTTATATTATTGAATTTTGTCTCTGAGGATCATTGTTTTGAAGTGACAGTGAGTTTTTACACTAACTAGTATCATTGAAGAACCTTTCCAACCCAAGCTGTTCTGTGCTACACTTTACAGAGCATCCAATAATGCAGCAGCATCAGGTGTAAAGTTTAGACTGGAGCATGAAGCACATTGTCACAGTCAGCCAGTACTGCTGAGAGGGAACCTTTTTGTATTCCCCTGAGCTGGGAATTATAAAATTACACACCTGTGATACAGGAACTTCATTCGTGTTTTCAATTAAAGACGGAATTTTGGTTTTTTTAAAATATGTAGGAGCCAGAGACACCTCATGGTTATTGTGAGTGGAATTCATATTCCATATGCCTTAATATGAGATTTCTATTTGTCCAGACTACACTGTCTTTGCTTTGTGAATTCTGAACCTGTCCACCTGTATAAATTGTGTACCATGATGGTTTGCTGTCCTCTTTTCTGCCTTTTTTAAGTCCATGAGAATGTTGAATAGAACCAGAATTAGGACAGTCAATGAGAGACACAAGTGTTATAGTGTCAGACACTTGGGTTATCCCACCCTGTTCTTTATGTTCATCATTAGACCACGTTGGCTTGGCTTGCTCAAGAAAGTCACGTAAAATAGTGTGAGCCTTGCTTCAAATCAAAACATGTTACATCTTCTATTCAAAGGTACGTTTTCTCTGTCACAGAAATAAATTACTTTGGTTTGGCATGAGTTGTTTCTGACAAAGCCATCTTGGCTATTATTTAGCACCATATTAAAATTTCCTTGTGCATATCAAAAGGTAATTTAGCTGTGCAGTCAAATGTAAACAAGTTATTACTTTGTGGCAGTAAGACTTAAAATATTACTGTGCTGTTTGATGGTCCAGTTTTGAAGAACAGAAATGTATGAGATGCTAATTTCAGACTGTGCAACATACCTCCAGTGTTAATGACTTTTTTATAGGAAAGCTTTAAACTTCATGTATTGTTTGCATTTCAACCCAAATTTCTGGGAATTTTCTGACATAGATTGGTAATTGAGGTACTATCTGGACGTAATTAGTGCAGCATACTGTAATTAATGAACTTGCAATCACAAAATGTAGATGTATTCTTAAAGTACTACAACTTGGATAATGAAAACATTTACAACCTGTATCATTCATGGAAAACAATAGTACTCCTTAATATAATTTGCAATGAATCAGTGATCTCCTTTTCTCCTTCTTCAGCCCCCGCTGCTGATAGTTATTTTAAGATCAGAATTAACACTTCCATATATACAGCTCCTGTAAATCAGATAGATTTTAAAAAGTACATTTTTGACAATGCTAAAGCTTTTTCTAGGGTGGGTCACACATCAGCTGTAAATATGTGGCAGAATTCTTCTGTAATAAAGTGTTTATGAAAAACCTTATGTTTATGAAAGCCTATTATTCTAATAATTCCAGATTTTTACTTCTGCACGTAGCTGTACACATCCATTTAAGAGGTAGGAAGAGACATTTTGTGGGCTACTACAGTTGATTCTCTTGACAGCCAAATGAGATGATTAAATGGGACTAACATCATCTACTCTGAAACCTCTTTTAAAAAGTCACATAGTTGAAGACAGTTTCTGACCAGCTGTTAAATGAGATGTCAAAGTGTGTGCATCTTAAAGTTTCACATTACCTCTCATTCCCTCTGTTCTCCTCCCAAGATGTTGCAGAAAATAAGTCTGCTTTTCAAAAAAACAAAATAAAAGGATGTAGAAAATGTAATGATGTAAATTTGGAATATGACCAAATTCACAATACTCTAAACTGTGCCCATTCTGTCTCAGTAATAGGATTTAGAAGAATTTAAGAAAAGAGCACAAGAAATTTTAGGAATATAAACCCACTGTCACAAGAATAAATATTTAAATACTGAGGTTATTTAGTGTATAAGATAAACAAGTTGTGCAAATAATATACATATAAGCATATAAGACAGTGACTGAAACAGAGAAAAGAAAATGGAGTCTAGAAAGTACTAAATGGAGTACTTTAGACTTTGCAGTTTTCTAATCAGGTCACACACTTGTTGTCCTACAGAGAAGTTTCAGAGTATTATACAATTTCTACAACATGTTTCCTACAAAAGTCACAACAATAAGAAAAATTATTTGTTAAGTGTTAGCATTAGACCAATGAAGGTGCTAATATCTCTGAAACAGTCACATTTAAAATGTAAATTTTAAGAATTTAATGTGTATCATTTATGGACAGCATTTCCATTTAAAATCTGAGAAATCTCTGAAGAGGTCTCTGTGTGTCAGAAAAGGTGCAAACATCTGTCTCTCTAAAGAAAGATGGAACTTTGTTCCTTTTAGTTTTCAGCATTAATTCACACACAAGTTAACATAAAATCACTGGTGTATTGTAGAGTCTTGACAACACAGTCAAGACTCCTTCTCATGAGGAGCTTTGGTTAATCATTTTACAGTTAGCTTTAAAAATAAAGTACACTCAGTCATGATACTCATGTGCTTTGTTTTCTCAGCAATGCCAGAGAATGCAAAAAAGAGTAACAAAAACTGCATTACCATTATTTTAGTAATAAATGTTGGAGGAAAAATTGTTAACCACTAGCACCTTCTTTACTTGTGAGAATATTAGACTGCCTCTGCCTGAATTTAGGAGAGAGGATGTGCTAGGATGTGTTTAAGTGTCTTGAAAAGAGTGAAGTCTAGAAAGTCTAAGTGGTGTTATTGTGGTAGGAAATTTGCATGGAAGTATTCCTGTATATTCTGCAATTAACTTTTTTTTTTTTTTTCAAAGAGAACTTCAACAACATTTCAGTGCTTATTACCTGTTTCATAGGCATTGATGACCTTTACAACAGTGTGAAGGCATATTTGTATATGACAGCTAGTTAGGCTGGAGCAAAATAATAGATTTTTATCAGGAATTTATCAGGAGGTCTGCTTTGCTAACTTCTGACACAATTTCTTATGTAAGATATTTTAACAATAGCATTATGTTAAAATTAAAACTCTTTGTTATGCTTTAGCATATCCATAATGTCAAGACTTGGCTGGAATACATGTTGTCAAGAGGTCAGTAAAAAATTACTTTTGGGTATAGCTTAAGTGTGCAGAGATTGCAGTTTAACTAAGTAATGTGGTAATTCTGTGATATTCTACAAGTAGGCTCTCCTTCTTAGCTCTCATTGTGGAGATAAATAGAGAAGCTCTTAAGTTTTCAAATTTGAGTTCTGAAATTCATTATCTTCTTGGCAATTTTGTTCATATGAAAAATAAGCATTTAAAAGACACTTAAATATGTGCATATATGTAAAATTCATCCTCAGTGCTGACTGCTGCAAGTTAATCTCAGCATTGTGCTTAGATATGACAGAAGTGATGTCACAATGTTTATCCAAATGGCATTGTCACAGGAAATAGCTATTATTAGCCCAAATATTTCCCCTTTAGGAATCCTTTCAAACTTGATCTGCCTCTTTGAGTTTATTTTGATACAAGTCCCTGAAAAGGTCATGCGCTTTTATTACAAAATCTTTGCCTCTCTCTTTTTTTTTTTTTCTTGAAAAGGCAAGCTAACACAACTTAGCCATAATTAGATCCTCTGTCTTGCAAATGACCCAGACAAGTATTTATCACCCAAGAAAGTTCTTGATCTAGAGTTTTTGTAAAAGTGATATCATATTAGGTGTCAGAACAATTCCACAAAGTTCAGAAGTGTTCTGAGGAATTATAAGAAAAATTGTATAGGGTTAAGTTAGGGTTCATTTAGCTTGCCCCCAGCCATTTGAGGCTCTGAAGTCAGAAATTCTTGCAAGAGTCAAAAATCTGTGTGGTAAACATACAGTATGATAATTGTTTTTATTGGGATAGGTTATCTGACAGAATGAAGTGTAGGCAAATAGGTATTCTTTTGCCTGTAGCCATATAACGGAATGAATCTGACTCTGAACAATGCAATTTATTTCTGTTTTACATGAGGTATAGATTTTTTTTTTACCTTCTTGAGCCCTATTAAATGCAACATTAAGACTTAAAACATATATTAGAAGTAAGGCTTAACATTGAAAATTCTGGGTTTACTTTTCTTTAATGAAAAGCATCCTGTGTTTTAGGGTGTAAATCCATGTTTAAATTACATCTCCTTGGAGAGTCATCTTAATGCCTACTCATGAAATTCAGTGCTTTAGTAATGCTGGAGCCAACCAAGATCCTTTATTACAAGATTTGTTCAATCATCATCATCCCTGCTGGGTGACAGATGATACCCTCTATAGTACAGTTTACCATACCTAGATCAGGATTAGAATTAGGCCTTCAGTTCTCATTGCCGGTTTGGAGTGGATGCATAGGACTGTGTAGGCCTGGGGAAGAAACTGATGCATTTTAGGATTTATTCTTGCATTATAAAATCATCCTTTGATCCCTTAGAAGGTTAAAGAATATTTTATTGCCCTTGAGATTTTGTATGCAGACAGACACAAGCATTTTCACTGATGTAATGATTCAACAAGCAAAGTTCAAATGATCAATAAGAAACCATAATTTCTGCAATGCTGCTATGTTCTTTGTCAGCAAACAAGGAGGGTGAACAAGGCTTCATCATCTCTCTAGAGAAACAGCACAAGTCAATAAGGAAAGTGGAAGATTCAGATCACAAGAACCCTTGCCGTAGCTCAAGTTTGAAAAAAAAAAAAATTGAAGTCTATCATTCTAGAATGGTACATATTTGGATGCTTTGCAGATTGTGTACTTTGTCTCTTCAAAATAAACCCTTTAAAATTTTTGTTTCTCTGACACTCCATTTTAAATCATAGGGGTGAACAGAAATGCCAGCAATTTAGTATATTTTGCTGTAAGAACCCTCTCCAGGGAAGAGGCTCATGAACCAGGATCTAATTCAGAAAACAAGTCTAAATTACTATAATCAGTGAATTTTTGTTTAGATCGATGATATAGAATTGATCCTCTAGAGCTTTAATATTTGTATCAGTGTCAGTAAGGATATTAAAGGTCTTATGGTAAAGACTAAGCAAAATAAAGAAAGCCTTTTTGATAACTGCCCATTAGGAACAGATATACATAATTTTATTCCAACCAGTGAGCCACTGCTTCTGAGGCTGTCCTGAGCATGTGAATGATATGGGAATATTTTTCTCCAGGCTTAGTCAGTAGATAGAAGACCTGTAGGAGAGATACCCATTTTTAAATCAAAATCTTGATCTAGAATCCATCAAAAGGGTCAGAAGGTGTACCTGGGGTGGTTGGGAAGCTGGGGGAGATTGCAGATGATGGCATGGTTACAGTGTGTTACTGCCCTCTGTAAGGTAGAGGTTAGAGGGTTGTAGTGTTTGTGTAACAAAGAAACCTTTACCTGCTTATTAATCTTACAACTTGAAAAGCTCAACTGTATGTAGTTGTTTATTTGGCTTAAAGCTACCTCTGTGTTTCTGCATAAAACGAGATGTTACAAGACAGCTTGCTGAGGAGTGGCAAAAGGCTGACACTTTCTGCACTTGATTTATTCTCCATGTTCTGTATAGCTCCTAGAGTGCTCTTCCCTATCTTGACCCTTTCACAGCTTGTTGTGTGAATGTTTTGACTGTGTTTTGGTGTTAAATTACTGTTGATAGTTGCTTTTTAGTAAACCTCTTGTGTTCTAAATATTCAGAATTTTCCTCAGTTGGTCTGATAGTAGACCAACTGGTGCTTTATTTTTTCTTGTAATTGTTTGAAGTTTATGAATATCCCACATATTTCCACACCCAAAGAACTAAGTGTGCAAAAGCAGTACTTGGTAGCAAAGCTTTTACTGGGCTGTGCTTAACCATGCTGTGTTAACAGCTGTTTTAAGTTGATTCAGCTACTGATGATTTCTGTGTAAACCTTTCCCTCCAGAATTCTGCCAAAACATAATACTTTGACACAAATTGAAAATACTCTGGCTGCTGTTTGCTTAATATTTGGCTAGATCTAACTTCAGAGAAATACACTTAGGCCACCTTTGAGATTGTTTCTTCCTGGCCAAAAAAAAAAACCCAGTTGTGCATTGGAGAAAAATATTACTTATGATCTGCTGTATGAAGGGTATCCTGAGTTTGAGAACTGATTTAACTATTGGTCTACCACATACCTGCACATGGTATGAGGATGTGGAAAGCAAAGCAGAGATGCCTATTTTCTCAAAATCTGCAAGAGAAGATTTGTGAAATACACAGTTTCAGATAGATACATACATGAAGGCTAAAAAGATCCACTAAAACCATAGTACTCTTTCTTACATTTGGGACCTTCCCACCTGTTACTCACTGCTGCTGTAGACTTTCTCAGGAAGAATATTTTTTACATGGCCTTCAGAAGTATTTCATAGTACAGTCTCTTTGGCATTCAGTCCCTGTTGAAGAAATGTTGGTAAGTAATGAAGACTCTATTAATAAAAAGTAATCTTGAATTTTCACTTACCTTTAATTTTCACTGGAATAATTAGGATTTGTTTTGTATGTGTTAGTTGAGTATTAGTAAAAATAAACTAGAGGAGAGAGATGGCAAAGAAGGTAAAAATAGCTGAAGATAGAGTTGAATATAATCTATGGTTATAGTGAATAGCTTCAGAAAGCTTTTCAGTGGAAAAAAAGGCCAATTTTTATTTCCAAGGAATAAAGCACATAGCTTGTATTTAATTTTGTGGTATTTATGTTATTTGTGTTATTCCAGCCCTGTAACAAGCATCAATGTGTCATCAGAATTACTACATAAATTACAATTATTTCAATTATTTTTTCTTTGTTTTGCCCTTTTTCTATCAAGCCAAAGAAAGAGTAAGGCATTCTTTTTACCTTTTCTCAATCTGTGGCTCATCTCTTTCAGTTTGGCTTTTAGGATGCTGTTGTTTGCTTCCTCCTTCCCAGCAGTTCACTAGAAGATTCAGGACTGAAGCCAATTCATTTGCTTTCCTACTTTATTACCAAAAATGGCAAAATTTTGCCAATGTTGTCATTTTCCCATCTCAATAATAGATAATAAAGTTGCACATGGGAGTTTTTGCATATCTTCAATTTTTTTGAGTGTGGGTGGAATACTATTTCAGGCTCTTACTCTGAAATGCTAAAACATGAAAGACTGTATTATGGTTTTTTTTCCATGATAACCAATATTTTTAGCTTATTTCTGATTCATCTGAATCTGAGATAAGATATCAAAGGCACAGATACAATGCTTTAAACACCTTGGGAAGACAAAGTGTTTCAGCCACTCGCTTTGTAAAGAAGAGGGGACAACCCTCCCTAAACTTTTGGAAATGTGTGGTTTTTATTTTTGCATTTTACCAGAGGACAAAGTCTCTTGACATCAGCTGTAATTGAGTTTGATAGGAGCTAGTGTGGAAGACAAAATCGGTTGGATTTAAGGACATCTAAATGCCTCATTGGACAGGGTGTTTTGGTTTTGTTGCATTTTTAAATGCTGTATAGCTTTATTAAAAAATGCTTAGACAAAATTTTTTTAAAAGTCCTGTGAAAAGCAAAAACCTCTTTAAAACCTTTTATAATATCCAGGGCCAGACACAGAGATTGTGAAGAATTACTAACATTACTTAACTGGAAGTAGTAAATTCTGGCACACCTTATTGCTGATATGAAGGGATCTGTAGTCTGCTCCAATTTTGCAATGAAATCCTATGACTCACACCATTCCTCCCTTAGTTTAAGGTTGTTTCTATTCTTATTAATGAAAGCATAGGTGGCCATGGTCAAACAGTTTTGCTTAAGAAAGACTCTGAATTGTGAGTTACTATAGATGTTAAGGTGAAAGGGGAGTATGGTATATATGACTCAAGAAATCTCTTATGTAAGTAAGGTTGTATAATCTTTAAGAGCTGATGAACATTTTGACAGAGGAGATGCAATTTGATTTAAAGAACTAAAAGCACCCAAAAAGATAAGCTGACTTATCCATTAATGTATCTGTTAGGTGATTGTTTTTTTAAGGGAGAAAATGTACTCCTGAAAAATGCAATGCTAATGTTTCAACAGATAGCAAAGCAATTTTTCCCTATTATAGTCAATATAACAAAGTGTAGATGCATGTGGGACAATACCTGTCTACAGGTACCGTACAGAGATGCAATGACAGGATTTTCAGGATTACCAGCTGGAGGAGGTGCTGGTTTCCCAGCAGCAGCAGCTGATTTTCTGACCAAGCTATCACTCTCAAAAAAAGAGTGCATGCTTTCTACATGAGATTATTTGTCCAATTTTAATTTATTACTATGGGCATTATTGAATTATTTTACATCTTCTTTGCGCAAATCATCTTCCTTAGAATAATCAAGATCAATTAAAGAAGTCAGTGATGAAAAACTGAAAACTGGGGGTTATTACAATGATTATCAGCAATATGTGATATTAGATGATGGGTGACAGAAGTCCAAAACTAAAAATATTAATGAAACAACTATTGAAGTGTTCCTTTATCACTAAGCAGTTAGTGATAAAAAATGCTACTGGACAGTGTCAGCAATTAGAAGTTAGGCTAATAGGGAGTAAGTACACCACCTGTAATTTTGGAACACATCTTGAAGGGTAAAATAATCTTTCAAGTACTTCTCTTGGCATTCCCAGTCATGTTGCTGTATTAATATTTTATAGTTCTGAAAGCAAATGTCTTTCTGAGGTAACAAATCTTTTGGCTTCCAAATGTATTGATTGAATTTAAGTTTTCCTTCTAACATTGCTGTTAAAATACATTAGATACTATTTAAAAATGGTAATGTGTCACAGCAATATGTAATACTAGAAGAAGACTTGTACCAACTGACAGTTAAAGATTTAACCATTGTTTCTAGAACTTCTCAGCTACCACCTTTAATCTTTAAAAGGCAAATTTAGAGGCTGTCTAGTTTGGATTTCCAAAAAGGAATTGGATGCTGAAGGAATGTATGTAGCTTATTCTCTCCTGGAAAGGGAAGTACTTTTCTGGTAATTTCATGCAGTGTTCAAAAGAAAACATTCTCCTTCTACAGAATATTTTGCCTCAACATAGCTCTTCAGGTTACATTTTAAGCAGCTGCTATCTGTGCTTAGGATGATGTGCTGTAGTGGCAATCAACCTTGAGTCTGTGAGCCACATGTGGGGACAGTGGCCCAGACTGGTGTGTGCCTCTGAGAGCTGCCTGTGTGCCAGGCCGTGTGGCAGGGGCCTTCCATGATGCTCCCCCAATACATTCCTGTGCACAGGCTTCAAATTGTTACATGTATGAACACAGCCCACATTCACCCACTAAGCACACGTGTGTTGAGTCAGACTCCTGACCAGCACAGGCGTCTCAAGAGTGACTTCTGTCAGACCAGCTTAGCTTCCTTCTGTTAAAGGCTCTTTGGTTTAGAGGATGGAGTTGTGAAAGGTGGGGTCTGATATTTTATCTGCAAGAGTTCTTTACCTGAGGTGTTTTCAAATTCAAACTAAAGAGGGATAATCTAGACTTAATAATAGTAAGGATAATTGTGGAGGGATAGAATGTAAGAGAATAGTGCAGAAGGCAGTCTCACACCTGAGGAGTTGCAGCTGCACTAATCACCAAAGATTAGGAACAGGCCTGCCCTTAATAGGCCACAGCTGTGCCCAATAAGAAGATGAGTGCTACAAAAGAGTGGGGTAGCTGGGTGAGGAGAGAGATGGGGTTTGTTGGTTGTGCTGTGAGGAAGGAGTCAGTGCTGTGGGGAGTTGCCCACGAGAAATCGCTGAGAAGGTATGGGAGCTTTGCAATAAGATGACCACAGATAATCTTAAACTGTTGCAAGATCAATGCAGAAGAGTTTGGAAAACTGTATATGGTGTTGATTCTCTTCCAATATTGTTGTCACAGGCCCCCAGCTGGGTACTAATTAGCATTGACTCCATGATTCACAGAAGGCTGATCAATCACTTTATTATCCTATACTTATCAAGAAACCCACTGCTTTTATAGACAGTTTTGATACAGGTGGACCTAATTGGTCCTCCAATCCAAACACCATCACCATTCGCCAGTTAAGAAACCACCCTTTGGTAAACAAATCTCCATAACACATTCCACATGTTCACAACAACAGGTGCAGCAAGTGAAGATAAGAATTGTTTATCATTCTTTTCTCTGATGATCTCACAGCCTTTCCCAGAAAGGCTTGGTGAAGTTATGTGTTGCTCTCCATGGCCAGGGAGCTGCTGCCACACAATACAGAAGAATTGTATCCAGTGAAGTTCTGCAGGGATTTGCCTCAGGGCTAGCACTACTCAGTGCTTGCTTAATGGTCTGGATGATGGAATACAGAATATACTTATTAAATTTGTGGGCCACACTTGTCTAAGAAGGATTAAGAGGTCTTGTAAGGACAGAATTAGAATGATCTTGTGAAATTGATTTGAAAAAATAGAATGCTATTAAAAAGGAACAGTGTAAGGTACTGCATGAAGAAAAGGAACAAGGGAAGAAAAGCATGGCTCTATAGCAGAAACAGCTGTATGGATAGGAGACCTGCAGAAGGGTATTTTGATGTTATAGTAGATCACAAGCTGAATGTCAGCCATGTCAAGTAGATACAAAGGAGAAAAATATTGTACTGGGAGGTGTAAACAAAAGTATACCTGGAGTAATTTCTTAGCTCTACTCAGTAGAGTGACCTTTATACTCTTCTCAGCCCTGGGGATTCTAGCAGTGAATTCAACATGCCAAGAAGGATGTGGACTAACCTGAGAGGTGGTCAAGTGAGGAGCAGTGAAAGCTGGACCTATGAATAAGAGTTTGGATAAATTTCTGCTAGGTAGTTTGTATTTTCATTTGTTGATAACTGTTGTTGTATAGAAGGAAAGTAAACTTGAACTCCTTCTAAAGATCTTTTCAATCTGTGTGGTAAATTTAGACATGATGTCCTGGAACTGACACCAGAACTGCTCATCCACCCTGACTGCAGTGGGTGCTCACTTAAGAGCTCAGCTGAGGCCCAACTCCCCAGCAAGTGTCACATCTCTGACACACACAGCACCACTTGTGTGTGTTTACTGTAGTCTTTTCACAGGGTAGGGAATGTTGGCCTATGGCTCTTCTTTGCACCTGCACAAAGGCAAGTGGCCTCCCCAGCCAGAGGGGTTGGACATCCCTGCCTTTGCTTTGTGATTTACAGTTGACAAGACACATTTTTAATGGATTTCAGATTTCACTAATGGAAAATATTTGCTGCTGTAAACAAAGTGAATCACCTTGTTGATAATTCAATACTGTATTTCACACACTGATAAGTTTGTAAATCCATTGGCACACTACTTGATGGGGTTGAAGGGCATTCAATACCAGCAGTTTGCTCTCTCATGTATATAGACCAGCAGCATGCTTTGCAAGTGACAAAAAAAAAGAATAAGGAATCTTTGTGGTTTGTCAGAATTCTTAAAATCTGAATGATGACATTTTTAGGTGACTCTTACCTGGAGCCCTCTTACCTGCAAGGACATCAGTGGCTGGTTGTAATAAGCAAACCCCAAGGAAGATGAATAACATTTGTGTTAAAGAGAAGACAAAGAAACTTTTAAAAATAACTAATAAATAATAAAAATTGCTGAAGAAAAAAAAAAGTATCAGGTTTCAAATGAGGAAAGCACAAATAGTGAAATAACTGTTTGTTGGACAGGTGAAATGGGTATTACATTTATTAAATAGAGCAGGGAGGAATTTAGTATTTTGTCCCAAGTAGAAGTGTATGCTTTAATAATACTAGATCCTCAGAAATACATGTAAATGTGTATGCTTAAACTATCTGTTGGTATTTACTAAAGCTTTTAAATTAGAGCATGAGGTTGAAATGGAGTGCACAGGTTTGTGGTCTGCTGGGACTCTCTGTATGTCTCAGAAATGCTCTACACACAACATCAGAAATAATCACAGGAATTCTCTTGGCCTTTTTAGGGTTAATGTTCTTCTAAGATACTGCAAATAATTTGAAAGGATCCAGTCAGGAATTTCTCTGAAAATATTTATGCTGTGCTCACTCCACCCACTCAATTGCTTAATATAAGATTGCATTGAAAAGCTTGTGTGCAGATGTAGAGATAATAGTCATGTAAAGAAAAGGTGGAATATGGCTCACATCTTAGGAATTTAAATGCACATTATGGATAGATAGTATTTGTGTATAGTAGTTAGCACATGTATCCTAATAGGTTTTGAGTTCCTTTCTATATTGTTTCTTGAAAATCAGTTATACAGGAGGTAAGTGAAGATGGACACAGGACTTGTGTAGATTAAGTGGAGCTGCAGAACTTAAGCAGTAAGGCACAATGTAAATTTATACATAAAAAACCCAGTGCACTGCTGAACTTAGCACTTGCTGTAACATGGCTTCATACTATATTAATAAACTGAAAGGGATGGGAGACAATTTCCTTCAGCTGTCTGTGCCCCACATCTCTCTCTTCTGTCAGCTGTACCTTTTCTCCACTGGGGATAGTGTCATTATATTCAAACTGGAATTGTGTGGTTTTCATCCTAACTTGTTTAGTGAGTGGCAGCATTATTAAAAATGTTGTACAACATACTAGTGATCCTAGTATAAACCTGTCTGAATACAGATAAGGTACAGTACTGTATACTGAAGATCTGTTTCTGGGAATTCCTCAGAATGTCAATTAAAAAAAATAAAAATAATTAGTGAATTTCAGTCATTAGACATTTTGGCAACAGTCCACAATTTAAATGGCATTTCTTTATTTAGGATGTCTGTTTGACCAGAGAATGAAGACAACTTTTTTATATTTAGCTTGGTTAACTGGAGGTACTAAATTATGTATGTATAACGTAAAAACTAAAATAATAATTTAAATTTCTCAGAAAGGGAGTATCTAACACCACATGAAACTTACCCAATGTCTATAGAGACCTTGTGCATAGTTCTATGCAAGATTTAATGTGTTTACTTTTTGTCAGTCCATGAGGCTTAATTTACTTGTATATAGCTAAGAAAATACAATTTTTAGCTGACATGCTCAGCTGTCAACTTTTGTTTAAGTCTGTTGCAAGCTGTTACAAATATCTGCATGTTTTTTAATGGGCCAGTTAATTCAGAGAAAGTACTAAATTGCAGCATTTAATCAGATTAACTCTTGATATTAATGTTAATATCAAGATCAATAAGCATCTCTTCTGATAACGTATGTTGCTCAGGTTTCCCATAGAAGGAAACCAGCTTCCAAGGTTTAGAAAGTTTTTGGCATCTTCCAGAAATTGCCTGTGGCAAGTTTCACATTTACTACACATTGTTTCCAGGTGTGCATAGAAAAATTGGAGCTGCTGTTCTCTTGTATTCTGTATTTTATGTTTTGAGTTGAGGGACTAGCATTTTCAGTAAAAGTTTACCTGAATTTGGTCTGTCTCTCTACTTAAGATGACTCCATAATCAGTGTTACCAGAATTCCTTATGGCTGCTGTTACCCCTCCAGCAGCTTTGTGACAGAGGTGAAGTGCCAGCATCAGTGTTCTGCAGGTGAAGGACAAAAGCCAAGAGAGTGAGAGGTCATGCACAGATTGATAATGTGGCAGACTCCAAGGTCTTGCTGTGGTGGTGGGGAGTGTGGTGATAGCTACAGGAGTGGGGTTCACAAAACCTCTTCAGTCTTCTGGGTGAGCTAAGTGAGCTGAATGAAGCACTGAAAGTTTGAGATTTGCAGCAGGGATTTGATACACTGATTTGCAGTCAGTGTATCAAAACTGAACCTCAGCACACATTTACAGCTCTTCTAGGGCTGGTTTTGCTGGGATTCACCAGCCACTACCTTTCCTGAGCATAAGTACCTGGGGCTTCCTTCTAGGCATGGATGACTTGTTTCTTTAACTGCACAAGTGATGGAAACAATGAAAGTGATGGAGAAGAAGTGTTAAAACACTGCAGGAAGTTGGAAGGAAGGCCAGGGTCATCCTTAGCCTGAAGGCTTTGCCTTGCTCTCATTTGGGAGACAGTGACCTGCCCTTGAGCACCAGGCAGGGCTGGGGTGGTGACACACTGCTGTGGCTGCCAAGGGGCTCAGGACTAAGGCATGGCACTGGGTGATCTTTTACATACTTATCATTTGCTGCTGCAGGCAAGAAATTATTTTGTGTTTAGGGGTTGGATCTACATAATAAAGATGGTGTAGACCCAGGGGATGTGATATTCGTGGGGCAAAGGGAGGAAGAATTGTAGTCCAGAGTGGACAGTGTATTTGGGAAGTTCTGCTCTTGGCTCATTTTGTGAATTTAGGCCTCAGTGACTTGCTGAAAATCATGTCTTACATGGCTGAATCTGAACTCTAGTAAATAGATTTTTTTTTTCTCTCTATAACTTAAAACCAGGCTCAAGTCATTGCAACAACTGCTATTTCACAGACTGTTCCATAACTGTGCTGCTATTACTTCTTACCCAGAAATTCACATGGTTGAAACTGATGTTAAAAATAAGCTTTCCCATTCTCTGGTGATTTAAACCTGCAAAGGGAGAAGAGACAGCAAACAGCATCTTTTAGGGTATCATTTCCTTTCTGCTGCTGCTCTGGCTGTGATGCAGAGGCAGTTTAGTTAGGCATTCCCCCTGTCCATGCCTTTTTTTTTTTTCCTTTTTTTTTAATCTCCCCTTCTTTTGCTACTCAAAGTTATTTTTTAAAATAGAAATATAGGGGGCAGATGCAGTGATTGCTGCAAGAAGGTACTATGGAAACCTGTCACGACAACAGTTTCAAATGAAAGTGAATCTTTAGCTGCTTAAGAAGTCCATGTATTTGTCAGACTCTAGTGTCTCCTCTGCAGTCAGAGTTGAAGAGGAAGGAAGTGAATAGTGTTGAGGGGAAAATAGATATTCTTGCTTTTCACTTGGGGAAAATGCATTTCTGGGCTCAGCCGTGCAATTAGATATTCTGCAATGAACTTCTAATCTGGGACCTAAAATGTCTCAGTTATGTAACGTATTATAGTGCTGTGGTAGCAATATTGTCCTTTATGGTTGGTGAGATATGTTTGCTATAAAACCTACCTTGTGTTTCCAGATGTTTCTGTTTGTTTTTGTGGGTTTTTTTAAGAAGACATAGGCTGATGAATTATTCACAAAGCTCAAAAGAAGGTGTTGCAGAGAGCAATAGCTAAATAAATACATCTTTAGTATACATTTCAGTTGTGGATGTTGGTGCATATTTTTCAGATGGAAAATCAAAGCATGATGTGAATGTATTAGATCCCAAGTCACTTGATATTTGTTCTCTGTGCCCTTGCTAAAGAACACACCATCAAATAAGTTTTGTTGTTATTAGTATAGCATGCAGAAGATAAAAAATGACACAAATCTGGTACTGCCAGTAATATTACGACTGATAGATTCACTTTGGTCTGTTTCAGCACTATTCTGATGCATAATAGTGTACATACATCTATACACCTATAGGAAGATTAATGTTTCTGGGTTAAAATAAATATTTGGAATGCCAGTGATTAATCATTTAAATATGGCACTTCCTGGGGATATTCCAAAAATGTGAATTGAAATACTGAAGTATTTAGTCTTTCTGTGGTCACTGAAGTTCCTGGACATATTTTATAATGTTTGGTGGTCATGTTTGTTGCTGCTAGAAGTATTGGAAAGCAATATCTAACAAACACAGAATACATAAGGAAGACTACTTTTTTTTTTTTCTTTTAATTTAAAAAGTACTGATGTTCTAAAAGGATTGTAAAGGGAGAAAAAGACTTTTTGGTGGAGAAGTCACTCCCAACTAGTAAATTAATATTACATAGTGTGTAAATTTAGAAAAACTGTTTTTTTTTTAAATTGACAAAGGTTTTATTTTCACATTTTGTCTTAAACTTTTTGCTGCAGAGTTATGAAGC
The DNA here is from genome assembly GCF_051311805.1 of Agelaius phoeniceus. Lineage (NCBI taxonomy): Eukaryota > Metazoa > Chordata > Aves > Passeriformes > Icteridae > Agelaius > Agelaius phoeniceus. The sequence continues at coordinate 59,339,764 of NC_135269.1, forward strand.
CTTGACAATAATAGACATGGTGGTAGTCTCTTTTGTCCTGTGAGATCCTGATCTTTCAGACTTTGATGAGCCTGTGCACATTTATTAAAAGATATATACTGAATTAGAAACAGATTATGGGATTGTGCAGACTTTGTCTGCTCTGTGATGTAGAAAGCTTTATATCACTTTGCCATTGTGCACTTGCCCTATATAGAGGTAATTTAGGAAGCCTAATGCAATTGATGTCCAACTGTGACATGGTATTTTTATAAAAGTAAAACTCTTCACTGCTCCTAGCCTTTCTAAATGGTTAATCAAAGTGGATTGACAGATTATGTGTCTGGGGTTTTTTTTCTTTCTTTTTTTTTCTGTGTAGGTGTTTGTGACTCATAAATGCAGAATTAGACCGAAAATCTGTGACTGGATAATGGAGTATTTGCAAGTACTTTATTGCATGTTTCAGTGCAGCACAACAAATAGCCTTCACTTTCCAGTGTTTATTTGTAAGGATTTATTACTGTGTGGCCCTACTAATCTCATAATTTCTGCTTCTGTTTTTCTGATAGTGCAAGAATAGTTTCTATAAATGGGTATTCCTGAAAGTGCATCTGATCTGAACAATATTTTTATATAACTGTCTTTTATGGTAAAGTAATAGGTGAAAATTGAGAAGTCATTAATGTTTTATATCCCTTCACTCTGCTATGAATCACCACTTAGCTGTTTGCCAAAAACTTTGCATTCTGTTTAGTGATAATTTTAAGTGAGGATCAGCTGGATAATTTTTAAATTCACTTCTGGCCCTTTTCTTCGGAAATTCATATCAATTAATTTGACCTGTTGTCAACTAAACATGAAAACTTATTCTTCTATTGTAGATGATGTTTTAAATACATATTAACTTAGAGTTAGATGATGCTTTTTAAACCTAAGAATTTAAAGAATTCAGATGGCATTACTGTTCCAAATATTTTAGGAATTAATAAATTCTAAGGAATTACAAGCTATGAAGTGTGTGTGTGAGTGGGGAAAAAAAAGTCAGAATACCTTGGAAAGCTATTAAAACTGTTTTTAATCTCCCCATTGAGACTAGTTATTTTGAAATATGAAACACTTAGGTTGGTTTCATACCAATTAGTAAATGTCATTTGTGATCACTAAAAAATTACTCCTCATAGAATATCCGTCATGAAAATGCAGGAATGTTTAATAATATTGAATTCAGCTTTCTTTGCAGACAGAAATTATTTTAAATTAGAGGCTGTTGCATAGTCTGTTTCTGTGTTCTGGTTGTCCATCTGTTTAGGTGTTTTCCCTGGACTGGAAAACTGTCAACCATTATGTGTTGGACAACTCTGACCACAATGAGAAACTGAAACTGCACTAAGAAACTGCCCCACAAGGGCAAGAATGTATCTGATTCTAGTACTTTTAAGGTAATTAATGCAAATATGATGATTGATTCAGCTATTTATATGCACAGAGGCCTGGGTCACTGCTATGAAGTGCTCAGCTGTGAAAAGCTTTGTGAATAAACTGTACTGTAGGGGTGGAATGAAGGAGACTGAGAACACCACATGTCAGTATGGAAACTGGAAACTAAGATCAGGTCTTGAGGGTAACTCCAAGGAGAAAGATATGAATGGAAATAGCTGTTCTGAGAACAAGACTGCAGAAGGGCTGGAGGATGGACTGGGACATGGATAAGGTAGAGCAGTGAAATAAGGAAGTGGTACAGATGCAGAAAGGTAGGCTAAGATTAGATCTTGTGAAAACAGTTGAGGTAAGTCTGGAACAGGAACCATGAAGGTTTTTCTTTATTAGACATCGCAGTGTTTTAATCACATGGTCTAATCTTTATAGAATGAGGTTAAATAATGTTGTCTTCCAACTTCCTAGTCCATGTAAGGGTTTTATTACCATTAATTAATTGATTAAAATATTTCTGATTTGCTTTAGATACTGAAAGGTGAACGGCATATATGAAATTCTGGTAAATTCCAGGGATGCAACTGAGCAGAGACTGATGTGAGTTTTGGCTAGATCTCTGTATAATACATCCCTGCCTTTTAAATTTTTACTTGGTGTATCTGTGTCTCTTCAAAACTAAAGCTACACTGAGGTTCTTTCTCTCCAGATAAGATAGTATGTTATTGTTAAACGCCTCTCCCAGACTGTAATTCTATTTGTGGTTTGTACTGTTGACTGTTGATTGTTAACAGGTTCTGCAGTAATGCAATTAGGTGATCCAAGAAGAACATACAAAGCATTAATAAGCCACATCTGCATAGAGCAGAGTGAAAAATATGATCGACTAGCCATGATACTCATCTAAATAAGATAATATAATTCATTTTCCCTCTTTCTCAGGTTAAAAATCTGCTCTGTCTTAATCCTCTCAGAAAAAAAATCAATGCTCTATCGTGTTCTTGATCTGCTACTCAGTGCCATGTGAAATTCTGCTTTATCGTACATTGTTACATTTATGGTAGCAAAAAGATTTAAAGCTTTGGATAAGCTTGAAATGACACAGGGAACTGAACAGTATGTGGCATTAGAAAGGAAAAATCTTGGATCAAAATACTGCAGTTCTTGGGTGATGAATAATTCGTCTGTGTGGAAGAAGAGGTGCATTCAGCTGCTTATTCTTCTCTTTCACCTCCCTTCTGTCTTTCTGCAGGCAGCACCCCAGCAAGTTCCCATTTGTGTGAAGGTTTCAGAATGCATTGCTGGCTGACAGCTGAAGTGAGGGGTGGGGCTGCCTTTTTTCACTGGCCAAACTGGATCCCAGTGTCTGTGTTAGTTGCAGGCAAACCTAGGAGCAATGTTTCTTTTTCTGCAGAGGACTTCAATTTTTTTTCCTTCATAGTAAAGTTTTTGTATGGTACAGCTTTGCCCATTTGATTTTAAAGAGACTGACCTTATAAAAAAAGAAACCAAAACCAACTAGAAATATAAAATCAATTTATATAAATGTTGAATCTGTAACAAAAAGAAGTCAGTTTTGCCATGCCAGGGGACAAATTTACAAGAGAACTTGGAAGACTTAGACCTCTGTCAGAGTGTGGGTGACCCTGCCAGCACTGGAGACATCTTTTGGTGTATACATGGGCTTGCTCTCTTTCAAGCTGGCCTCAGCAAAACTTGATGAAAATGACTGCACAAATCCATTGTTGCATTCTCTGGGAGCTGTAAGAAGACCTAGGAAGAGAAAACAGAGCAGGAAGTATCTTCTGACTCATTCCTGAGCAGCCTGGTGTGGTCAACCCTCCTTTGAGCAAGCAGGTGGATTAGGGCATCTCCAGCAGTCCTGGCAATCTACAGTTCTTCACCAAATTATCTTCACCAAATTATCTACATTTCCTGTAGGGGTGCAATACAATGAACTCGAACTTTGTATTAAGAAGAAAAAAATGTTTTAAAATTCTATCCAACAGCAAATCTGACCATGATAGAGGTCTGTCTGTAGTTGAGCATGAAAATATTAGCTAAAAAGAATTTAAAATAAAATAGCTTTTTAAAGTTCATTCCTTTTAAATACATGAGGGCACTTCAGGGCTGTTGACAATATATGCACAGATTCCAGAAATGAGATGTTGTCACTTGCATAGGTAATTATTATCTTGTTGCAAAGACTAGCAGGAGAACAAGAAAATCCAGATGGCTTTTGGTAGATATTTAAATCATTCAGAACATACCATTTAAAGGATATTTTTTCTGAGATAGAATTTAATTTTTTTTTTTGTAAAGAGAGAAAAACATGTTAAAACCCTTCAGCAGCTAATTCCTAATGTTGATTGTTAAGACTGAGTTAAAAGTGAAACTCGACATTTTGGTTTTATAATGGCTTTGTTGAACCATCTAATAGAGTGAGCACATACATAATGATATTGTGAAGTGGAAGAAAACATCTGGTCACAAGCTTTTGTCCAAATATTAAAATTAGTAATGAGGTTTTGTGTCCTTACACTTCTGTTCTTCATAATGGGACTTGAATCAGCAGGTGCAAGTCAGAGTTCCACAGGGACAGGAGAGGTGCTGCAATCTCACCTTCTGCTCTCTAAACTTCATCAGCTGTGTTTTTAATAGGGAAGCTACATCTTCACATGTGAACTGGTTTGTTATCAGTAAGGGATTTAGAGATTGATCAAATTGTGTAAGAGGTGAGAGAAGCATTTTAAGAAGCTTGATTTGGTCAGAAGCCCCCATTTCCATGTTGCCTGACTATTTTTTTTTAAATTTTGTATCATTTCTACTCTTTAAAGACTTTATAGTCTTCCAAATAGAGTCAAATAGAGCATAGTAGGATAAAATTTGTAATTGTTATGGGCTAGTCAGTGTAGCTCATCTGTCCTAAGAGGTGCCAGATACTTTCTTTGAAATTGCTGTCACGTTGATAGCCTGAGGCTTGGTAAACTTTGGAACATTGCTTGATGTTTCATGAGATAATTCTTTACAACAGTTCCTGATGCCTTTCTGTCCCATTAGCTTTTAGCCATCTGTTGCTTTGATTACACTATTATGGTGAATAAGTGTTTTGGCAAGCTATTTAGCTGTGTTGAAAAATCTTGTTTCTTTGCTTTCTAGTATTTTATTGCTACTGTTTCTTTTTTTTTTTCCTCCTCAACCTTTGTAATGCAATGCTTCTTGCTATTTCCTTCTTGTTATTCTAAGAAACAAAAGGCTGACCTAGTTTGAGGACATGATGAGGTTTGTAACTGTGCTTTGTGGCTGTTCTCCTTTCATTGTGAAAGTCCTTCTACCAAGAGAGGTTGTATATTTCAAACATGGGCTCACAGAACATAGATGTTATAACCTCACCATATTTAAATGTTTGGCTTTGGGACTCTTGCCTCTTAAGGCTTAAAGTATTCTTTTCTAATCTAGCCAGTGTGTTTACATCACTATTACCTATGATATTTCTATAGCAAATAATAATATTTTAACCTCTCTCTCCTCCCAACACTGCAAAGACCAAACCAGGAAGATCTGGGATATCATTAGAAAGAAGACTGTATTCTTTGGCTTTACAATATCAATTTGACCTTTTCATTTAGTGCTCAGGTTTTAGAGATGAACAGAGTAAAAGACAGATGGGGTGATAATGAACACATAGATGAGCTTCCCTAAGTAGGTTCATTTTTAGGAGTAGTGATATATCAATTAATTTTTTTAAGGCATGGATATTTGGAAATCGAATAAAATACTGTTTTTAGACTGCAACTGAATTTCATTGGCATTTAATTTCTACTTTTAGTTTTTTGTTACTTCTTCTGCAATTAAAATAGCTGAGTTATACCTCAAAGCAAGAATTCCAACCCTTCTTAATTCTGCTCAATAGGTCATTTTGCCTTGGCTGTGACTTAGGTGGTCGAGTTTTCTTCACTGCTTACCTTCTTGAGCTTTTTAAGTTGAACTGCAGCATTTCCTGGAGTAACTTTTCATTTTTTCACTTCTAGTGTCTGTAAGAGATGACTAAGAACTGCAAGTAGCTGCGAGTGCTTGCAAAACTTGCAATCACTTGGTCTTTGAGTAGTACTTGTCATTAGGGATAGTAATGTTATTTATGGGAAAATTATTGGAAGGAGGCAGGCAGCATGTTGTAATGGTAGTGAGAGGGGAGAAGGGGCAAACACTGTAAAGGAACACCTGACTGGGGATTTTTAGCCACTCAAAGGGGTTGTTTTTGGACTTTGTAAAGCTGTGCTGTGCTGGACATTGCAACTGCTATCTCCTACAAACAAAAGGAGCAGTAAACTTAAAAAATTGAGTGAAATAGCTCCCAATGTAGCAAATTTTCTGTCAAATGAAATTAGTTAATACTGAATGTCAGTCAAAGATACTCAGAAGTATAATCTAGAAACTGTAAGGACTGCAACAGTCTTTTGTATTCATTGTCAGAAAATATATATTAGTTTACAAGTTTGGTTATTTCAGTGTGCATCCTGGTCTGGGATTGCTGTGTTTTAGTGTTGATTATTTCTTGATGGTTAGGGAATCTTGTGGTATTCCTTGCTCACCATGTTGTCAGACCAGTCTGTTTAAATGATTCCTGGACTAATTAGTAATTATGAATCTTCCTTCAACTAAGCAATGTATGTAATTATTTTTGAGCTGTGTTACATTTTTACTGCTTCTTTATGGGACATTGTGTATGTTTTGCATAAGAGGGAGTGATGCGACAGCACACTGAAATCACAGCTCTTGAGTTATCTATCTATCTATCTATCTATCTATCTATCTATCTATCTATCTATCTATCCATCCATCAGCTTGCCACAGCCTCTCCTGAACAGGGTTGTCTGTTCTCTGCAGAATGATAAAGATTTTCAGTCAGAGCCATTGTTTTGATTGTAATAAGTGAAATAGAAATGTCCTTTTATGAATTAGTAGCTATGGAACATAATTTCTAAGTGAGGAATTAGTCCAAGTTTGACTTCTCTGTATGTGGTCCTTCTAAACTATACTGTAAAAGAACATTTCCTTCGAGAGCTGTTCTGATTATTGGTGATGCAAGTACTTGTGAAATTTAACTGCATGAAAGTTAACAATTAATTATATTTGTAACACTGCTTCTTTGTGTAAGTAGTAGCAATTGTCTCAGATAAACCATAAATTGTCTCAGATTGACCATAAATATTGTTGCAAATTAACACATTTTCATTTGAGAAGGACGCTGATAGTCCACACAGGTGCAAATCCTGTGGCATGGGATCTTTTGGACAGATTTGTACTGGATAGAGAAATAATGATGTAAAGTTCCCCAAGACAGAACTGGGTAGAGAATAATGATCCACTTAGTGAATCCTGTACCCTGAGAAGGTGGAGTGTGAGTTTGGAAGCTGTGTTTGTAGCACTTGAGCCATTAGTTTTGCCTGTTGTGGAAATTTCTTGTTTATGGTTCAGCCTTATGCTAGGAATCTTCTGTCCCCAAATTTGCTCAGTGTCATCACCACTCTCACTTGTGAAGCGCAGGTTTGCTTGTCCAAGCTGCATTTCTAATGGTGAAAAAGATTATTGCTCTTTCCTTAGCCATGCTTTCAGAAAATTATTCTGGTAATACTAGTGGCAATCATAAAATAAAAGACTACAATCTTGGCCCTTATAAAATAGTTGCCCTATAAAATATAGGCAGTTGACAAAACTAAATTGTTTTGTTCCATCCTAGGAGATAGTTTCAAATTAGAAATGTAGGATATAGTTAATTAAGTCTTTAATGACATTTCTGTTTAGTCTTCTCAGGGTTATTATCTTTGTGGGAAAGGAAGTGACCAAATGGGGTTTTGCTCTGAGAATGACTGTAGCTGCCATGCTGGCCTGGACAGCATCTGCTGGGCTATTAAATCCACTCACCTGCTCTTTGAAACAACCACATCATGTAATTGGGAAAAAAACCCACATTCGTACTAATGACTGCATGACACTTATTCTTCTACTTGTCTGTGATTGTCTACAGAACCAAATGGAATGGGATGGGATAAAACTAATCAGGAATTATGTCAATAAAATGAATGGCTCTCATTCATAGAGAAAATTAGCAAATACATCTGGTGTGAACATCTCTTCATAGTTTCTGCTGAATGAGTATCTGTTTTGCAAACACATTAATTGAATTACCCATACCTTTTTTTCAAGTGGTGACTGGCATCAACCTTCTGACCAAACTGTTAAAACTATTGTCTGATGGATAGTGAGAAACTTTGGTGTTTTAAAATATTTATGAGACTTGTTTCGTGGTAGAACTAGCTTTTGAGCATGCTCATTTTTTATTTTCTTCATATGTTGAACTGATGACTCACTGAGTCTTCTTAAGCTCTTACATTTGTGGAATTTAGTTTCCATGTATCTGTAACATACCATGTTGTGACTTGCTAGATGGAGAAGTGCTTTGAATGGAGAAGGGTATTATTGGTGGACTTAATGCCATCTCTCCTTAACTCCCAGATGCATAATAATTTTTGCAATCTGAAGATCACTGCAGTTAATTTCTGAGTAGGTAGTGTTGTTGCCCTACACTCTGTGGGGTCATGTTTTTACTTCACTTGTGTATGCTTGTGTTTATGCACTTAGATTATACTGTATTGCTAACATATTCCTAAATGAGCTTCTGTTTTTCTTTGCCCTCTACTCTTTTGATTGCTGTAACTTCAAGTTTATGGCAAATGTACAAATTTTTTATGGACAGAGATTCTAATGGGAACACTTTAAAATTGCTAAGTGTAGTTTCCTGCAGTGGCAGACAAATTGGTTATAAAATACTGCTGATTAACTCATTAAATTCAATCTCAAAAGTAGTTATATTATTTTCCATATTGTTCCTCTTGGATAGCTATTCTGAATATTATTCTCTGATGTCATTCCCTTTTCCTGTGTAGATCACTGTTGTAATCAGTTCTTTTTAAAGTCAGTTCTTTTTCAAATGCATGCTTTCCTCTTGATAAAAATTATGGCAGCTTTTCAAATCTCAGAACTTTCTCAGGTAGAAGAAAAATATTAAGGAAAAATTCTTATCAATAGCATCTATTAGTAGTAGCAAATTCTGAAATACTGGCTCTCAACTTCTTGTCCAGTATGTATAATGATAAACAGTTTAACTTTGAGATGTATATGCAAGCCTTAAAGTATAATAATTCATTTCCATCCTGCTTTCAACATTTTTTTTCACATAATTTTTGTCCTGAGTGGGGGGGAGGGCTTAATTTTTTTTTTCATATTGTCTAAACCTAGAAACTAGCTGTGCATAAAAATTTCCATTCTCTTAGGATTAGTCATAAACCAACAATGGACTGTTACATAGCCTGTCTGGGGCATATGAAACTATAACTGCTTCCTGAGGTGAGAAAATTACTGTAAATGAATCAAATAAAAGAATACACTTTGTTCTACCTCAACAGGGATTTGATATGTCTCTAATTCCATACAAGATGAATGAATACATGAGCTAGGAGCCTCTGTCTGTGGCCATGTCCACAATTTAAAGCAAATAGAAATAGGCCGCCTGCATCATCTTTGTTCCATTCTGATTTTAATTTTGGTACTAGATTTGGAAGATACTTTGAGTGAATAGAATGTTTCCATGATTTTGTATTTTGGTTTGAAACTTCTGGCTAAAACCATTTCTTTTGAAATATAGCTCAGCCTCTTTTGGAGTATGTTTTAGTGTCTTTCTTGCCCAGTAGCTACAGAGTTAGTTTGCTAAACTGTGATGTGGTAGCTCCAAGATTGATTTTTTGCCTGCAGTTATTTGTGCCTGTATTGCCTGTTTGTCAGGAAAATAACTATCTGGCCATTGATTATTTAAGGATGGAAAGTGCCCAGCTCACCTTTAGATGCTGTTCTCTTTTTTTACTATTTAATATATAAACATTAGAGCCTGACTGAAATCTAGTTGAGCACTCCTATAGTAACAGTAAGGTATTGATTTTGTATTACTGACTCTCTACCTGGTTTCATAATTGTGTAAGTATTCTGTAAAAATTACAATGTTGCACTAAAAAAAAAAATGTTGCACTATTAAACATTTAGTAAATGAGGCGTGTCTTTTCTATCTTTTCTTCCTTTCAGTTTTATTCTCTTTCTTTCTGCCAGAGTCTGTTCATTCTATTCCCCATCCTCTTCCCATTTATATTTTCTTTCTCTTGTTCATTCTGTCCCCAAATTCCCTCCTTGCATTATAGTACTCTTCATTTTCTGACATCCCATTAATCTTCCAGTCTTTATGGCTTACTTTCCCACCTCCACAAGCACACCCACAGGATGCTTAGAAATTTTACAGCATACCCAGTTGTCAAAAAACTAAACCTACAAGTCCCAGACCCGTAATACTATGCTGGGAATGCTCATTAACTCCCACACTGTTTGGAAAAAGAAACTGGTATAGTTAGTATAAGGTCTGCAAACCATAATACATGCCTAATATTCCTTTGCTTTCCACTAAACCTGGGAACTCCTTATGGGAAAGAAGATGGGATTTGGCTTTTTTTGCTTTAACTTGGTTTTGATCTGGTAGGAACCCTAGAAAAAAAATGGCACAAATGTGCAGCTATAGGGGTGTGACCTCTGAAACATTGGGTTTGAGGGCAGCACAACAGATCAGAAAACCTGGTGCCTTAGGTGGGTGTACCAGAAGTGCATCCTCAGCAGAGCAGCTGCACCATGGCCAAATCCAAAGTGGGCTTTGCAGTGGGGAGTGCCAGTAATCTCACAGAATCTCACAGAATCACAGAATTCTCAAATGCTTCTGTCCAGTCTGTCTGCCAGCATTTCTGTCAGACCATGTTCTTTACTGCTGGCAAAAGTGACTAAGAAAAATGACAAAAGACTGCATCTCTAATGTGTATATGATCACTGATTGCCCCCTCCACTAATTGCCTGTAAATGCTAATTAAAAAAGCAGTATTCAGTGTATGGATGACAGTGTTTAGTTTCTAAAGGCAATAATTTGAGGCTTTTCTCTTGCTAAATAGCACCCATGCCAGTGTTTAGTGTTGCTAAGTGGAATTATCATTAGATTTAATCTTTATCAGAGGTCTCTTAAACAGTGGACCTGGACAGGTTTTGGACAGTTTTCACTTCCCTGTGTTGAGCAGTTGGTTTTGTTATTTTTTTTTTTTTGGCAAATAATCAGGAAATGATCACTGCATTGGTTTATTTCTTAATTCTGCTGTGAGGAAAAATAAGTTACTGTCAGCATTAGAAATAGAAATGTAGAAATACAAGCTTAAACTTTGCAGTAGTCAGTAGTAGGGGCTTGACCTGCTTGCTTCTTCTTATCCTTCATTAGTACTTTTTTTAGCCTGTATCACTTTTAATTAACTATTTGGGACTTAACTGACAGTAGCGTAACAAGCAGTGCATGTTAAAGTAACATTCCCAGCTACACCATAGCTGAATACAGCTGTATTGTAACTAACCCCAGAGTTACTGGATCAGTCACTGATAACCCACCCCAGGTTAGATACTGCCAGCAGTGCTTCCAGGTCCTTTCTTTCCATTCAGATTCAGAGGATAGCAGCAAAAGGATCTAAGCAAAGCATTGCTCAGAGAGCAGAGGAAATTAGTCCTCTCCTTTACCCTCCATTCTCTGTTACGTGGTAAGGATGCCAGTAACTTAAACAAAAAGAATTAGCAAACTGAACTTAAAAGATGAATTTGCCCACTAAAATGATGTCTCATCAGGGATAAAACATCTCAATAGTGCAGTTAAAGATAATTGTTATTTTTTAATATCTTCCTTCTTCAGAATCCTACTCAAGTGGGAACTGCTCTTCAGGTTTTCCATAATCTTGGGACTTTGAAGGACACCATTGCTAATGTGGTGGATGGATACTGCACAGTGCTGGAAGAGAACATAAAAAATGCTTTGGATATCAAAGTGTTGACCCAACCATCTCAAACAGTCACAAGAGGTATGATACTTGTTTTACAGAGAATGATAATTGATTATTTTTCATAGGACTATGGTATCTTATAAAATGGAAGAAACTCTCACATCCAAGCCTGTTCTAGAAATGTTTCCCTGCTTGCTTTAACCAGCAGAGGGTTGGATTAGGCATATCTCAGAAAACAATTAATTTAAAAACATTTCATTTGACAAAATCAGGTCTGTCTGATATTTGGCTTGGAGGTTTTCCTTTATTCCTTCCTACCACTCCTTCCTAAGTTGCCCAGAAAATTGTCCTCATTAGGTTACAATCTGTAGCATTTTCTTAGCTGTTTCTCGTGGAACAATGACTCCAAATTCTTCTTTGTTTTTATTGGTGGGAGAATTATGGGTTGAAATTATTTGCAATCCTTGGAAGAAGCCTGCAACTACATTGTTATGCTTTTGTCAGGTGAAAACTGTTTCAAAGCAGACTATTCAATATGAAGAAATGTTGCACTATTAAACATTTGGTTCCCAGTTAGCTCAGATACCAAAAAATACAGAGGAATTGAGTGGGCAGGAAAATTTGAACTTTGGTGTTGGAAACATTCAATTTTTTTTCAAAAGCTTTGCAACAAGGTAGGGATCCATACCCATAATCAGCAGAATAATACAGAAATGCATCCTCTCTGAAGTGAAGTGATTGTTGAGAAGCTGCATGCCCTTCAGCTGGAATATCACTTTTTTTTGCAGTTTGTCTATGCATTTAAGTCCTGAGCTGGTAATAGCTGTATTTTTCACAGCTACTCTCTCTCCCCCATTTCCCTCTGTTCTTAAATCCTGGAAAATTCGCATTACTGTGATGTTTCTGTGGAAGTCTGAATTGGTAGAGCTTGTAACAGTCATGAGCATGAAGTATCCCCACAGAACTTCAGAGCTTAGTCATCTTCTTGTTTGAGACAACTGAGGCCATTCACAAAGTTCTGTTCTGAATGTATTTTAGGCTGCTTTGGCTTTAAAAAAAGTATCTGTCAAAGTGCATAGAGATCTATATTTCCAATATTTCCAATATTTTAATTTTCATTTGTGGAAGCTGAAATGTGCTGCTGTGTATGTTTAAAAACCATTTAGGTGGCCCTGGTCGAGCTGCTATGCCAACGCCTGGGAACACAGCAGCTTTTCGAGCAGCCCTCTGGACAAACATGGAGAAACTCATGGATCAGATCTGTGCTGCTTGTGGACAGGTACTCTGCAGCTAATTCCTGTTTGTCTCATCATGCAATTTTGGATGTAAGAATTTAGGTGTCACTTTCCCTCTCAATAAATTCTCTCTTACAGGTGCAGCATTTGCAGAAAGTATTGGCAAAGAAAAGAGATCCTGTGTCACATGTCTGCTTCATAGAGGAGATAGTTAAGGTAAAGTTTTAACTTAGCTGAATATGCTTTAGTAAATCTCCTAAGAAAAATGTGATGAGAGAATGAGTTTATTTACAGTTTTACAGTTCCATAATTTTTTTTACTTAAATTGATGGGAAAGTGTTGAAACTCTAACATTGAAGGATATATTTGTGGTCTGTAGGTTATATCTGTAGGATGTAAACATGTTCATTTTGTTGTAATTTCTTTTGTTTTCTTTAAAAGGGAGCTGATAAGGTACCACTGTATGGATCATTAATGTCATTCCATAATACCATGTGATTTGATTAATTAATTAAATCTGTTAGTTTGCATAGGAGAATGTGTCTTCATCTATCATTTTCAGCCATCTGTTTCTCACTTCTTGACAATTTCTCCCTTGAAAAAGAATCATGGCTGTTCTTTTGAATACCTATTATTTTCCATTCATTTGCATTGTTTTTGTATTCATATTTGGAATAATATGATTAATGGTCTCCTTCAGTGGTAGGAACAGGATTACTGAAACTGTCTCATCTATGTTAGTAGAAGAGAGCGAAAACAAAAGACATGTTCCTGCTGACATCTCTTTCCAAGTGTGTAACTGGATTTTTAATTTACATGGGCTTAATATTTGAAATAGCTTGGGGAAGCTCTTCATATGCAAACGTGGTCTTCTCAAAAGTGAAAGCAGATAATGAAGGTTAAATACAGCCTTTATCTGTCTCTTAAGCCTGTCTCCAGAAGATGTTGCACAGAGCATCATTTTTCTATGAGGCACTTCAAACTTCTCTTTCTGTGTTAAAACAAACAAACAAAAAAAAAGCAAACCACAACAACAACAAAACAACCCAACCAAAATTAAAAAATCCACAACCCCCCTCAAAAAGTTTATAAACTTTTAGCATATTTTCTTAATTAAAAAGTGCTTTATCTGAAAAAAAAAAAATCTGTTGCTGCCTGGGTGGATCAGCCCTTCAATGGATCAGCATGTTTAGGGAGAAACATAGAAACCTGGAGACAGACCAGAAATGCTGAAAGGAAGAGTTTGGATGGAAAGGGAGCTTAGGTAAATGACCTGTTGGTGTTCATGAGTGGCTCTCACCCTGTGCCCGTGCTTCTGACTTTCACTCTTCCCTCTTGTAAAGCATTAGTTGAAAAGGACTTTTTCAACAACTGAAAAGAGAGTTTTTCCAGTTTTTGAGGCTGATAATAGAGGGAAGCCAAAGGAAATATTTTATCCTCCTGGAGACTAAATGAACAGGGAAAATGAATTTCAGTGAAAGCAGGGTAAGGAAAACTCGTTAGAAAATAAAAAGCTTACTGGGTTGTCTTATGCTAAGCATGTTCCATGATTTCTCTGATTACTCTTCCTTCCCTTAACATTCATACTGTAAGATTGCATCTCAGTGAAAAGTTTTATTTCCCAAATAAAATCCATCTATGCATTTTTCCGCAGTTTTCACTCTTCCAATTACTTTGCTCTTTGGTGGGTGTTTTGGTATAGTAAAGTGCCTGGCTGGACACTGTCATTCTCAGTGGAGCAGCTAAGGAGGAGTGGTACATCCTTATCTGATGTTCTGCTAGCAGAATTCTCTCAGCATGGCACAGTGCTGCTGATGGCACCGACGCTTCACTCACTTCTTGCCTAAAATGGTTCAGTACAGCATCGTGTTTTGCTTGGACATTCTCACAGTTAGACCATTTCTTCTGGTGTCTCTTGAAAAAGGTGTGGGACCAGGCTGCAGATGAGTGAGGTCACCAAAGAGTAGAGCTGTTGTTCAGACATAACCAGACATGTACTGCATGCTGCTGAAATTCAGGAGTGTAAGTACAGATGGCTGTATGGGAGAATATGGATTGGTTTAGATATAAATAAGAAATTGGTATTTTGCCATTTACTAATGAAGATTCCATCTCATGTTAAACCAAACTGAAATGTGCTTTCCTCAGCAAGTGTTCTGGAGAGGGAGAGAAGTTGGATTTTCTGTATTGTATTCAATTCATTAATAAACTGAGCAAATGAACAAAACAAGCCAAAGGTACTAACATTGCACCCGTTTGCTAGAGCAGCATGCCCACTCCAGAAGATAGGAAAACGAATCATCCACTCTACAGTCTGTGCACTAATTACTGTTACTGATGTCAACATTATTATTATAGTCATCTTCTGCAGCAGCTGCAGTACCACTTTGCCTGTCCATCTGCTTCCTTGTTTTGATTACTGCAGTGCAAGTATCATCCTAGGAAGCATAAGAGAGGAGGAGATCCAGCCTTTTTAAAGCACAAGTCCTTTAATAGCAAGGAAGCTACTTGCCTTTTTTTTTTTTTTAAGTCATCATTCTCTTTTTCCATTGGGGATTTTTTGTGTCTTTCTCTTCAGAGATAGCACAGCCTGCAGTTTTTCTAATTTTGTATTATGATCTCAAACATGTGCTTTCCGGCTTTCTAATTACCTGTTACCATAATAATATTTAGTAGTATTGTCTCATGTTGTATCCAAAAACGTAGTTTTAAAAGCTAATTAATTAAAGGATTCACAAAAAACTCTGTTTCTTTTAAAAAAGGAAACAAAACCTGACAGATGAAGAAGCTGAGGTACAGAACTTGGAAAATTTTAAATTCTGCAGTTCAGCATGAGGGCAATGACAACACCTGCGTCTTTACTACCCTATGGTTTCTCCTACAGAATTCCCTTCCAATTTTTACTGGCTTTAGATGTGGCCAAGAGTTAAGTAACAGCGTCAGGCTTATGCGAGGATCATGGAAGAATCTGGACATTAAATTTATACTGCACATTTTTTCACTCCTTCCCTTTGCAGATCTAGATTTTCCTTTGATGCAATATGAAATTAATGCAGTTCTGAAAAGAAATTATGTACTCGTAGTACCTTCTAAAAACTTATTCATTTCATGCTTTTCATGAACTATAGATTCATTATTAATGTTTACATATTTAAATTACAGATTTAATTTTTTAACAAATCTATTAGCTGTTTAAAGGAGAAATATAATTCAATGGACAATTTGTGGGTTTTATGTAAGAAAAAAAGGCCTTTAATAACTAGATTTTAGTTGGAGAGGGCCAAAAGAATTCAGAACTCATGCAGTTCTGATTTCTAGTTTTGGGGAAAATGAATACAGCTTTCACTGTATACATTTTTTAAAAGATAGGGTTAATGCTGTCATAATTTTAAGGGCAAAAATTAAAATTACAAATAAGATTTAAATAATGTAAATTTGATATTTTTGTTCACCTAATGACTGGTTATTTATATCAGTTCTTTCAATTACCTAATTCACCTTCAGAGAGCTAATAGGTTACTTCAGTTTATTTTGCTTTATTGCTTCTCTCTTTCAATGTATAGTGACTAATCCTTCCTCGGCTGTTGTAATGCCTAAACTACAATTGACTTCAGTGTAAATCACAGCCAAACACATCTTTCTGTGACAGCCACCTTCCTAATTAGAGTCCCTCTTAGCCCCTTGTAGAAGAGTTGAAAATGATCTTTGATCCTCATCTATTTTGGGTCCTTCACTCCTACATAGGCATCAGGGAACAGCTCTGCCAAGAGAGAAGCAGCCTGAAAAGCAGCAAATCATTTTTAAGGGGGGTTGGGGTGGTCAGTAGAAAGGATGAACTGGGTCTCTCTGCTGGGCACAAAGGTGCAGGCAGAACTGCCCTTGCTCGCCTTTGGGTGCCCTGTTTGCAACCCAGGCACATCACAAACCCTGTCAGTTACGTAAGCCTCGGGGTAAAAAAGTGAGCTGAGAGTTCTAGTGAGTGTTATTATGCACTTTCTGGAGGGCTCTTATCATTGCTTCTGCTGATGAATGTTTGGTGAGTAAGCAGGCTTTTTTCCTGAGTTGTCAACACTGGCAATATGAGGTGTTAACGATACAGAAAGAAATGTCCTCAGCATTACATAAGATAAAGAAAATAAATGGAAAATATAGATATTTATTGACAGAGTGTACTTATATTTCACCTTCTAATTTCTGCTCCCCATCCAAACTTGCTAAAAATGTTGCTGCTTTGAAATTATTCACATCTACCATCACATATTCACATTCAGTTGACCCAATTAATAAATAATCCCAAGTGGAAAATATTGAAAAATAATCTAATTATTGTCTTATGTGAATTCAGAAATAGTATGGTTTTCACCAATTATTATATGATTTATTTTTCAGTATTTTTTGTAAATGCAGAATTGGATTACTTGCACATCATTTCTACTGTGATTTCTATTTGTTATTTAAGCCATAATGAGGTACTTTGTGAAGATGTACCCAGGTGGATGAGCAGGTTTTTGGTTCCCAAAATATCTAAGACAATTTTTGTTTCAGATCTACAAATTGCCCTGCTGAATTCACTTGCAAGAGTTTTGAGGACTCTTAAAGAGCCAAGAAAATCCTACCAGTTAAAAGTCCCAACTCTAATTTTGAATGGATCTGTGTGCCCAGGCAGCCATACTAAAAATAATTTGATCCTAATTCACATGGGAGGGTCAGAGCCTGTGCAGTGGTTTTCTAATGACACTACGATTTCTGTAGAACTTTAATTCCATTTCTCTGACAGAAATATGCAGCTATGAAGAAAAGGGATGGTGTGGAGGTTGTGTGGGTTAGTAGGTAATAATGACTTTTGTTCTTTTTCACTTCTGGTTTGGTGGTGTTTGTGCAAATTGCAGATCAGTGATGACTGGAAATTACTAAGTCAGTTGGTTTTCACTCAGCTTGCCATTGGAAAAGAAATACATTTAGCAGAAGTGCCACCTTTTATCATCATCCTTGTCAATCTTTCCTGAGCAGCTCCGGGCTGAGTGGACATGGTAACGAACCATCCTTTCATCCTTGGAGGGGATATGAAGTAGTCAAGGTGAAAGCATGGTTGGAATTGAAGCTGTACATACTAAATCACTTCTCTGGGTAGAAGAAAGCTGTCAAATCCCTGGGGTAGTTACTGGCTCTTGAATACTAAGTTCATTTATTTCCAGTTGATGCATATCTTGCAGGAATATGGAAGGATTAATTAATGTTTTAAGTAGTTTTGAAGATATAGGGCGCTGTTTAATATCTAGGTATTTTTGTTCCTTACAAATTAGTTTTTCTGAGGAATCACTTAAGAATTCTTAAATACTCTGTGAAATGCACAGTCTTAACTTTATTTTCTAGTCAAGAAGGTTTTTAAGAAATAAAGCAAACCAGCTTTTGTTTCTTTTGTCACCTGCATAAAGAGACCTTTTTTCAAATGTTGCACTACTGCTAGAAGTCTAGAAACTATTGCACCTTGGATATAACCTGATCAACCCAGTGTAATGAAATTCTGTGCCCTGCAGTAAAACAAAACAAAAAAAAAAAATCAAGGTCATTTTTAAAATCACAGTGTCATTTATTGACATCTCTGCACCTGTAATGTATAATATAAACAGCATTAGAAATTTAAATTCACCTTTATTTGAAGAAATTTAATCCTGACTGCTTTAAGGATACAGAAAAGGGTTATTGGGAACACACTCAGAATTTGTCTTTTCTTTACTGATTAATTGTACTACTGAGGATGATGGCTTTTTGTTCACAGTCTAACATTTGGCAATTATGTTGCTATAGAAATAGTGCAAATAGATTTCCTTATTTCTGTCCCATAAGATCTTGTCGTCCGAAATTGTTAAATCATTTGCATTGTTGCTTTATTGGTGGAAAAAATATTTAGACTGTCCTTTAAATGTCTTCTGTTTTTGGAGCACCATTCACAAGTCCTGTATTTCTCCATGGCAGAGTCTTTGATTACAGATAGAAAACACTATATATGTTAGTATGCAAAGCCTGATTTCAGGAGCCTGCAGCAACTAGCTGCATGCTAATATTCACCATATTGTTTTACATTTCAAAGAGGCTTCACAATAAAGATGGTTTTCACATTCTACTCAAAGTATCAAAATTTTTACAAGGAAGTTGGAAGTGGTTGTCATGAAGGGGAAACCAGTTTAGAATCAGTGGGTCAGATTTATTATTTGAATGTTAAAATAGCTATTTTAGACAGACACAAATATGTTAATTTACAGATGGAAAATTATACTCATTAAGTTCTAAATTTACAGTGTGGAGGAAATAGAGACATTTGTAAAAATAAATATATGTCCTTTCAGCATCTTCTTACATTCTTGTCTAATACCAACGAAGGGGGGGGTACTTTCATTCTCATTCCTTGAATTTAGATTTAATGTCAGATACTAAATAGTTATAGTAAGAACAGAGCTAAAGAGATTTAATTTCATTTCAGTAATAGCAAAGTTAATTAGTAGTTTTAGTAGTTTCCTCAAAAATAAATTTTATGTTTGAGGAAACTTGAAATCAGTTTTCCAGGCTTTAGCATTAATATTATTGTATAGTACCAGTGACTACAGATCTAATATCTATCCTTTGATAATACTGGTACTCAGCCCACTGTTGTTCAGTGGTTTATTAACTTCCTACTAGCTGTTAGTGGAAATGGGTTATATTTTTTGAACTGGGAAAACGAGTCATTTTCATGTGAGTGAGAAGGGGTTTAGCGCATGAATCGTGTCAGTCTGTAGTTTCTTCTGTAATCTTGCAAGCAGGCAACATCCAATCTAAATTTCAAATCTATGCAGTCAATGCATCAATCTGAGTAATAGTGGTGCTTCACACTATTAACAAGTCTGCTTAGGTGCTGTAATACCATGCACTAAAAATGAAAGGACTACTGCAAAAAGATTAATAGACAAGTATAAATCCCTCCTCCCCCATACCAGTAAAAGAGTACTGATCTTACCACCAGTCATTGCATAGAAGGTGATTGAGTCTGCAGGCTCTCCCAGTTGCACTGTGAGAACTTTTTATCAATGTGGGATTAATCATGAATGGCCAGGCCCAGAAAGTGGTGATCAGTAGTCCAAAGTCTAGCAGCTGGTCAGTAGTGTACCCCCACAATGGGTCAATACAAGATCCAGTTCTAAGACTTTATTAGTGATCTGGATGGGCCAGAGTGTACCCTCAGCAGGTTTGCTGATGACACAAAACTGGGAGTAGTGGCTGATGCTCCAGAGAGTCATGCTGCCATCAAGAGTGACCTCAAGAGAATGGAGGAATGTGGAGGAATGGTCTGACAGGAACTTTATGGAGTTCCTGGGACAGAGAGCAGAGAGAACTAACACTGTCCAAATGTCTCCTGGCACTGGCCTTATGCAGTGTTATTAAGCTGCATCAGGGGAAATTTAGGTTGTACATTGGGAAAAAGTTCTTCACAGGAAGAGTGATTGGCCAATGGAATGGGCTGCCAGGGAGGTGGTGTGGAGTCAGCATCCCTGGAGGTGTTTAAAAAAAAGACTGGATGTGGCACTCGGTGCCGTGGTTTAGTTGACAAGGTGGTGTTAGATTGTAGGTTGGACTTGATGATCTCAAAGGTCTTTTCCAACCTAGTTAATTCTGTGACTCTGTGGTTCTATTATACAACCTTATATGTTTTATCTAAAACCTGCTCTATTATGGGAAATGCACAGTGTTACTCTGTGCCGAGTATTGACAATAGTGATTTTATAGTAATAGTTGAAATGAAATAGTTACACAAAATGAAAATATTTTTAGCAGATTGCTGGTTCTGGCCCTGATTCAGCAGAGCAGTTAAGCACATTTTTAATTTTGCATAAATAATATATCCCATGGAAGTCAAACTACTTCCGTCTATGATTTTAATAAGGATAAGTTTTGTCCCATTCACATAGACAATATAGTGAGCCTCACTGTTGAGAAAATACATCACCATTTGTGGTCTAGCCTGCTGGACATATTTTGTCTGATTTATGGGTATAATTTTCATGAGCAAGTAATTCCTCTGTGAATAGTATGTGTGACTCTGTACCAAATTTTTGAATAGTGTGGAAAAGGGGGAAGACTACACTGGCTGGGCCAGAGTACAGTCTGGTTGTTGTGGTTTTTTATTTTACTCTACAGAGATGCAAGTGGGTTACCTAGAAATAACATATTTTAAAGTAGCTAAGTGCTAATAGTCCAAACATCTTTCAAAAATATCTTTCCATTCCTTGGTTGTGGCCAGCTGTCCAGCAGGTCAGAATGACAGAGGGTTACCCTAGTGTGTGTTACTGGGCAGTTGTTTGGTTCATTTCTGAAAATAATTAACAAGAGGAGGACAGATCTAAACTGTCTTGCACTGCCTACGGAATTGCATGGGGGCTACTTAATCATGTAAGTGCCTGCTCAGCTGTTCAGTTTTGGGTAATAAAATGGTCACTGGTCACAGGAACAATAGCGACAGTATTTTAAATTTACAGTTTGGGTTGGTAGGTATTAGTTTATGTAAGTGTGCTTTAGGCATTGGAGCATTTTCACAACAGATTTTTGTTAGACAGTAGTCAGTTCTGTGGCTGATCTTACTTCCTCACCATTTTGTAGTGGTACAAAGTATGATTTATGTGCAAATTTTCTGTGCTGAGAGATCAAAATAAAGCTGTGGGGAGACAGTACCATTCATTCTATAATGCTGCGTTAAATGGATCTGGTTTGGGAGGAAAGTTCTGTTTTGCCATTATAAGCTTAAAATTGCTTGCAATTAATGTTCATAGTTTTAATTTGGTATATTTCATGATGGGCAAAATATGTATATGTCAACCTGAATCTTGCCTATCATGAGTTTTAGATACCATCAATTGCAGTTAAGGTTCTTTTGTTGAAGGAAAAACATTCCGCATGACAAGAGGAAATAACATTTTATTTTATGCTCAAGTGCAATCATTTACTTCTGGAGACTTTCAATTATGTATGGATGTTTTATGTAGGCTTTCTATGTGCACAATATGCACCTGCTTTGTGCCAGATAATAGCACCCCTTACCTTCCAAAGGTTTGTGTGTTCTCTGTGTTGTTAAACACGTACAGTGGGAGGGGGGACAGTGTGACAGAACGGTGACCTTTTTCCAGTGCTGTTGGTTATGGCATAGGAAGCTGTTGGAAAATGATTGCTACAGAGCTGAAAAGATAATCGGATGCAGTTCATTACTCATCTTGTCAGCTGCTCCTGCTACAAGGGATTGTATCACAAGATGTTAATCTGCTTGTGACTAGATTTCAAAGCAAGCATTTTTATTTTGGAGGGGGTGTAAATAATTTAACATCTTCCAATTCTATTTCATTTTCAGAAGCAAGAGAAATGGAAAATTCCTCATTTAAAGTCTCAGAATATTAATTGATAGAAATATTAGTACATCCTTGTGTATTATTTTACATCTATATGATGATATGCTGCAAAAAGCCATTTAATTGCAGAAGTGGGTTTTTTTAGACTAATTATGAGGTAGTGTATTCCTTGAATAGTGGAAGTTAGTCTGCTAGCCCACTTCAGTGTGTTCTGCAAGACAAGTATTAGACAAAAGACAGATTTGGACCAAAGAGAGCCCTATCTCCACATTGAATCACTAATGTGGATGTACCCAATGCTCCCATACATTCTCTACCACTGAGGATATTTGGTGTAAGTGTGGAGGAGGATTTTATTCATTATTTGCAGATGGGAAGATCAGAAGGTAGTTTTGGCTAGCTGACTTCAGTTTTCTGAAGGCGAAAGGCCCAAAAGAGCAGTTACTTTCTGATACTGTGGTTTGCTGCTCACAATGCTGTATGTGAAGCATAGGGAAGGCTTATAAACTTTCCATTACATTAAGATGAGCCAGTAGATTTGCTGTGTACATTTCAAGCAAGCAGAACTGCCTTTTCCAGCATCATTCTGCCTATCTTTTTAAGTCCTTGAAGAAGTTGTCCAGTAGAAGGGATATTCCTTTGGTTTCCTCTTGGAGAAAAACACTCCTTTTGCTACCCTTTCCTTGTAATTTTCTAGTATTGATTATTGTCAGATGGAATTGCATGCTACATTATAAGCAGTTAAATTATAATTCTCATAAATCTAATAAATCTAATCCTTATTAGAATACGTAATTTAAAAAACAAGCAGTGAGAAAATCAAGTGTACCTTCAAAAGTAATGTATCAAATAATGTGTAAGCAAAAGAAATTACAGGTTTAAACAAATTAGTTTGTTTCTGGATGCTCATGGTTGCATATGGCACTTTTTTACTCCCTCTGGAGTATCTAATGCTAATGCCTTGCTGTATTCCAGTTTTGGTAGCTACAGTCCACCCATTTAAATACCCCCTGGTGTATGCGTAGGCAACAGTATTCTCTAGTTCCTGCCACAAACTCTTACATGGTCTTCTCTGTGCTATTAATCAGCAGCTGTATTTCACCTCCAGAGATACTGCATCTCAGCACTGGACAAACTGAAATCTCGTGTCATATGTTATACAAGCAGCCAGCACTCTGTAGATACTGATTTTAGTTAGTTAGAAAACTGGGCATTTGTTTTTTCCCCTAAACATTTTTGACTCAGTAGTCAGTCAGTAGGAAATGTTATCTGACTTCTTTGTGAAGCTTTTCCCTTCTGTCTCTCCTCATACATAATACAGCTGGCTAGCTGAGCCTTCTTCCCTACAAAATTCTGATACAGTTAATGTACACCATTCAGCCAGGTCAGAAGACACAAGCTAATGAGCAGAGGCTAATTTGTATGGCTGTGGCTACCTATGCAAATGTGTGCATGAGAACATATGTATGCATGGCTGACCTTATATTATGTCTATAGAGATACATGGAAAAGTGACATATTTCCACAGCAGCATAAACCATCATCCCATGTTACTGTTACTTGTCACCATGTTGAATCCGACAGTTAAGATAGGAATGTTGATGGGGAGGAGTACATGCATATTTGTTTTCTGGACCCTTAATCATTGTGTTTTCTGCTGAGACAGTGGTAGAGATGTAGATGGTAATTACAGGAATGAAAAAAAAGAGTGTCAAGGTGCTCTCTAACTATTTTTCCACCTCCATTAGATTATTTAGAATTTGAATTGAGTTGCCATGCTCAATAGGCAACCATTGTTCCACGTTGGGATAGAGAATATGCAAGCCAATTAATTTATATTTGATGTGAAAGGCCATTTGTTTTATAGTAGTCTTCATGTTCAAAATTTGAAACTGTGAAATAAAGAATTAAGTAATTTCACGTTTATGCTATCACAATAAATTTTTCAAAGAAAAGAGATTTTATGCAGTGAACCTTCTGAATGATTTTCTATTATTCTAATTTTACTTTGCCCATTTATGAAAGTCAAGTACAATTTTACAGAAAATACAAACATAACTACAAAATAAATTACTTCAGTTTCTAAATCTCTCATTGTCCTCAAGCAGTCAAAAATGAGATTCCGTAATCCCAGTTTATTTTAGCATTCAGTGTCAATTATCATATATTTTAGGAGTCCAAGGGTATAAAAGATGTTCTCTCTCAGTTCTTAATGCATGACCCATAAACTTTACCTTTCTTTCTCTTTAGAGATAAGGAGTAGAGTTGGATTAATTCCTCATCTAATTGCAGAGTTTGTGACGATAATCCTATTTTTTATAATTACTTTTAGATGTATCGCTATACCTTTGACTGATTTTCAGAATTTATATTATTCTTTAAGATGATTGTTTTTAAACTGAATCTTGTGCTTGAACTTGAAGTTTTTCAATGAACAGATCTTCAAGAGGGATGCAGTGGTACTTGTTAATGAATGACATTGTAAAGACATTAGTTGGTTTGCTCATTATTGCCACTGCTAGTGAAAAGAGACCATTTTTTTTCCCTCTATCATCTTAAGTAGTAGTAATTCATTTTGGAGTAGCGAGACATTTAAATATAATAGATTATCTCCACCTTTTTGTGGTACTGCTGGGCAGTGCAGGAGTGAAACGGACATGTTTTTTCTTTTCTTATTATTATTCCTGTAGTGATTTGGTCAAACTGGTTAATGCAGCCATAGGGTCAAGGGATGACATGTACACCATGCAAGGAAGAAAACCTTTCTGTTCAGAGTGGGTTTTCTTTTTCTCTTCCCATGACAGCACTGAACAGTCTTCCAAGTATCTTAACAAGCAGGCAGGACAGGATACTCATCCTCATCTCCTGGAATTTTTTTCTATCTCAAACAGACAGGGATCAAAAATCAGCCTTTAATTCTTGACCCTAAGAGCCAGATGTTGGGGGCAGTAGGGAAGCAGCCTGCCCCTGCACATTCCCTTTGCTGTGCTCCCTCGTTTCCACTTCAGACTGCAATACCTGTTGGCACCAGGCAGGGAATAGTCAGCTGTGAGGTTCACTGTATTCTTGTGTGGTTTGTGTTTTTGGGAAGCAGAGCTGCTCACTGTGCAGTGGTTTGGTGCTGGTTGGAGTTTGCCAGCACGTGGTAATGGCAGTGAATAATTGCTGTGGGGTAGCCAGCGCGAGAACTCCCACGGAATGGGAAGGTCACTGCAGTGCAGGGAGATTTTCTAACATGTCTCCTGAGGTGTGCTGCTTCAGGCTGCACTCACACCCCTAGAGAGCTGGAAGATTTATGCTCAAATATTTAATTTGAGACAAGACTGAAGCTTTTCTTTTGTTTTCTCTCATAGTTTTTTTAGCTCTAAACCTGAGGAAAACTTCTCAGGTTTTCACTTATTTTGTTTATAAGATTTTGTTATATTTGTTTATTATTTTGTTATAAGATTTCACTTATTTTGTTTTTATTCCCAGTGGTGAGGAGCAGCTTTGACTGGAAGCATTTGCATTGCTTGATATTCTTTGGAAAGAGCATGTTTTGAAACTTGTATTCTTTTTGTCCCTTGCTCTTAGGATGGCCAGTCTGATATTTTGTACAAATTTTGGACTGCAGTAACCCAGACACTTTCCTCTCAGTTTCAGTCAGCAACAGACTGTAAGTATTCAGTATAAATGATTTGTAATGTGTTCTGTAATTATTTTGAATCTTACTTTGCAGTAAGTCCTTTGCTCGGTATCTCCTCTACCAGAACTATAGCAGTGGTTCACTCAGCACAAAGTCTGTGTGTTGTTAACTTCTGGGTTTGTAACCAGACAGGATCCTCTTAAACTATGGTTGAATTTTCAGAAAGAAATATTTGCTGTTTCATTAAGTAGTTGTTATCTAATAACAAAAAGTATTTTTCTAACTGTGAGTAGAGGTATGTTTGGAATGGTACATTATACTCCCTGAAGCAAGTGGGTTTGCCAAATTCAAAATTAGTAATTTGATTTTAAAGATAAATTCTTAGTCTTTTCTTGTGAAACACTGATTGATTGTAAAAATCAGATTTCAGTTATTTTTTTTTATTCCATTATAAACAGGATTTTAGTTACTTCAAAATTGTTTTATATAAATGCAGATGAACAGCTGGTGTTCTGACTTTACACAATTTTCTCTACATGTGTAATATGTAAATAGCTGATACAATCAAGGAATATTAAATATAAATCATGTGTTAACATAAAACAGTTCTATTACCAGAACATGCTAATGCAGCATGCAGTTGGATCATAGGTGAGTTTGGTACTTTCATAAAAATGTCTTTCACTTTTGCATAGAGTGTTTAAATTTAATCTTTTGCACATAGAGGTGAAGGGCATAAGATGTACATTTATCTTTCTGATCTCAGCTATTGCACTGGCCCTTCAAAATTTGTTCCTTCCAGGCTTTATAGCAGCAATATAATTTTGAGGAACTAGCTGGTGGATTCATACTCAGTGGTTGCTAAGTAACTAGATGATCCCCAAAGAAAATGTATGCATCTTGTGTTAAAACATATTAATTTTACTGTTTGCCTTATGCATTGCTTTAAGGGCAGCATGTACATACCCTGAGCCTCCTGTGCTCACACTGAACACGTGCTGCCTGTTCTCAGTGTTCTCATTGAAGATTGTAAATTTGTGACATCAGTTAACAGGACCAACCAACACTGCAGAACTGAGGGAACTCTTACATTTTGGCAGCTGTACTTTTTCTAACAGCTATTCAAAACTATTTTATTACTTACAGCTTTTAATAATGTATTTCATATAAACATTTATAGGGGAGGTTCGATGTGAATGTTTTTATCTTGCTACAGCTGAGTTTTGGGGAGACAGATTTTTTTATTTCAATGAGGCATCTAAATGAAAATATTCATTTTTAATATAAATTTCTGGTGACTGAATGCACTGACATCAGTCACGTTCTGGATCATATAGATCAGAGGAAGACAAGATATCAGAAAAATAGTGTAAAAATATAAATTTATAGCAGTTTAAAAGGTTTGATATTAGATAATGATCTGCTTGTGTGAGCTTGGGACAGTCTTTGCAAACATAGCTTCATGACCTAAAATAACTCTGTGTTTGATAATAAATGTGAATCCTCCTGTATTCAAAATTATATATTGGAGTTGAAAGCACAGCCTGGGTGAAATGGGGCAGATGTCTGGAACCTGAAAAACCTATGAATGAATGGAACAGTGTTAATCTCCTAATGTAATGGGAAATCTCTAGAGTATGAGTGATGTTAGACCAAGATTAACAGTTGCTAAAGCAGTTGTACATTTGTTTCATTTCCTGTTACTTGTGGCAAGCCTTTCAAGGCTGAAAATAATGCTGCTTTTTCTTCTGGCTTTGTCTTTCTTTGAGAAGTTTAGGAATTGCATATTAAATACCTTGTTTTAAGAATTGGACATAAAAGCATATGCTTCCCTCATCACATTTCTGAAGGCTTTGGTTCATCGGAGTTATCTTTGTCTGTTTTAAATTGTTATCTTCAAAGTTGCACAGCCCCACACTTATCCTCCATCAAGATATTGTTAGCAAATCTCTAGATTTAGAGAGTTCCAATTACCCTTTGGCCTTACATGAATTATAATAATTAAGTTTGATACCAAACATTTATTGTACAAAAGAAAGTGATTTTTTCATATCTAGTCTTCCAGCTGTCGGTTTTATATTGGTGCTTTTCATCCTTTGTCAAGTGCATTTAATGTTATATTTATGTCACTTGGAAATTAATTATAAATATTACATTATTAATATTAAACTTAGGATAGCATTGTGTAATATTGATATAAATGCAAGGATAGAAGTTGTTTATAGGAATAAAAAAATTAGCCTGAACTTAGCATTGTGTGTTGCTTACTGCTTTATTTTACAGCCTCTATGTTTTTGAAACAAGCATTTGAAGGAGAGTACCCTAAATTACTGAGGCTTTATAATGACTTGTGGAAGCGCCTCCAACAATATAGTCAAAATATTCAGAGGAATTTTAACACTAGTGGAACTACTGATCTTTTTGCTGAACTACAACAAATGGAGGAAGATGCACAGGACATATTCATCAAAAAAAATGAAGATTATGAGTATGTATTATGAACTGTATGACTATAAAATATAAATATTTGCACCCTGTAAGAAAACAGAATATTTTTTTAAAACTTACTGTTATTCAAATTGTCACTGCAGGAGAATTTGTAAGGCTTTTCCCCCCTCTTGCAGTTACTGCTCTAATGCTATTTTAGAGCTCTAGGCTTTTCCTTAAGCTATATATCTAACAGTATTGGGTTGTCTTGTCTTTCACAAAGTCTCTGAGTTCTATCAAGTTCTATCTTTTTGTCTCTTTGGGTGAAAAAAATAGGAAAATGGTGAAAATTCAGTTTTGTATGTATTGTGATTACAGCACTAGCTTTCTCCTGATGATACTGCAATCATTTGAGTGTGACAAATGCTCAGTTGTTATGATTCACAGTTTTTAGTTTATACATCATAGAATAAACATCATCTAAGTGATATCAGAAAGATCAAACTGAAACAGGCTTATCAAGCCTATTATGACTTACAGACTTATGTAAGATAAAATGAATATTTTATATGAGAATTGTATTGACTTAAATATGTTCTTGAGCAGTCAGTGGGAGACTTATCAGAACAATGTTTTTTATATGCATATGTTTAAAAAGCAGAAAGGAAAAACAAGGTTCAGTATTGCAAAGTTTGTATGTCTGGAAAGATTTAATGCTATTGTGAATTTTAATTTGAAATGTAATAACTTTTTCTTATGTGCAAAGTCCAGAAAAGGCCTTGAAAGATTCACTGCAACAATATGAAGCCGCCTATTTGTCAAAATCCTTGTCTCGACTGTTTGACCCCATCAATCTTGTCTTTCCTCCTGGAGGTCGGAATCCTCCCTCTTCTGATGAGCTTGACAGCATCATTAAAACTATAGCCAGGTATGCACATATGAGGCATTGGAAATGTATATTGGAAATTCTCAACATGTATTTTTTCATAACTTACAGTTTTAGAAAGGAGACTTCCTTAGCGGTAAAAGGTTAATTACTCTTTAATTATAAAGTGGATGAGTGCAAAAATCAAATCTGAGTTTAGGACAGGAGAGGATAGGATGGGATTAGACAGGATAGGATGGGATAAAATAGAGTGCCACACAATAGAACAGAATATTTCAGTTGGAGGGGACCTACAATGATAAGTCCAGTCCAACTGTGTGAACACTTCAGAGCTGGCCAGAAAGCTAAAACATGTTAAGGGCATTGTTCAAATGTCTCTTAAATACTGACAGGCTTGGGGCATGGACCACCTCTCTAAGAAGCCTGTTCCAGGGTTTGACTGCCCTCTTGTTAAGGAAGTGATTCCTTAAAGCTGAGTTGGAACCTCAGCTCATGCAGGTTTGAACCATTCCCACTCCTCCTCTGACTGGATCCTGGGGACGAGTGCTCAGCACCTCCTTCTCCACTTCCCTGCTTAGGAAGCTGTAGAGGGCAATGAGGCTGCCCCTCCTTTTCTCCAAACTTGGCAAACCCACACCCTTCACTGTCCCTCACAGGACATTCCTTCCAGTCCTTTCACCTGATCTGTTGCCCTCCTCTGGACACATTCAGATAACACCACATTTTTCCTAAATTGTGGGACCTTGAACTAGACATGGTGTTCAAGGTGAGGCTGCACCAATGCTGAATGCACCAAGATAGGCACCTCTTTATTATTATTTATAATAAATATAGTTTATTTTTTATTTTCTATATTTTGTTTTTCTGGAAAAAATTAATTTTTAAAATAAGTTTTAATGTTTAAGCTTATAAAAGATCAGGAAGAGAAACTTTACACATACTGTCAGTGTCTGGTATCTTAATTATCCTGACTGTATCAAAGGAAAGTGGTAGTTGCTTGGCTGGAAGTGATAATACCTGATGTAAATACTTTGTTAGAGTAAAACAGCAAGATAATAAGTAAATATGATTATTCCAGGTAGAATGTGTAGAATGAGATACCTAAATTACCAATGGTGCATTTTCCCTCATAAGGTTTTGGTAACGACTACTCTGTTTAACAAAGTCTGGAAAAAGATTGGGGGTTTTCACAGTATGTGTGTCTGTGTATAAAATACTAAATATTGACACAGTACTTGTGACTGGGAGTTACAGATGCTCAGAACATGTCTGTTGGTGTGGTGACTGATACTGTTTTGCTCCTTGCAAAAGGGAAAGGAAAACAACATGAAAATTATGAAATTTCAGCTAAGTCTTCTAGAGTGACCTTCAGCTTATGACGTTTGGGGCCCTAGAGAGTTCTCAGAGAAGATTTTTCCAAGCTGGGGTGCCTAATGATTCTCCAGCTCTTGAGAGAGGTTAAACTCACCATTAGCAACATGATGGTTCTTGTGCTTGCCTGTCTTCAGCAGAGCAGTTTTGAATGCAGCCCCAGCTG
The DNA here is from genome assembly GCF_051311805.1 of Agelaius phoeniceus. NCBI lineage: Eukaryota > Metazoa > Chordata > Aves > Passeriformes > Icteridae > Agelaius > Agelaius phoeniceus. The sequence continues at coordinate 59,370,157 of NC_135269.1, forward strand.
ACGGAGATCTGGGGACGTTAATGAACAAAAAGTACTGGAAGCGATTTAGAAATCTTTTCCTTCTTCGTTTGTTCCCTGTCATTCCTTGGGGGCCTCTTTTACTATGAAGGATTGCCTAAAACACACCTTATTAGTTGTGTCAAGCTAAGGCATCCCCTGGGTATTTCTGCACAGCTCATGTAATTCCAGAGTTGAATGACTGTGTATTCACCTGTAATGTTTGAAGGCTGCTGCCAAAGCTTGAATGTAGTTAATTGCTGTCAATATTTTTGAATGGCTTACTAATAGTGATTTCATACTGAAGTGTCATTCCTAAACTTTGCTCATTTCTACTAGAATAGGAACACTGCACATAAAATTCCCAAATGACTTGTTAAATTGTAAACTGAATTACGGTGCGTGGAAAGACTTGGTTGTATGTGTTACTCTCTCTAAATTGACGTGCCACGTAACTGTGGATTCATAGTTAATTCTTTATCGATCCACTACAGCATTCAATACAGCACTGTTCAGTTGTTAATTAAGATTTGTGATCTTTGCTTCCAGTGAGCTAAATGTGGCTGCTGTTGATCCAGACCTGAGTTTAGCTGTGGCCAAAAATGTGGCGAAGACCATTCAGCTTTTTGGTGTAAAATCAGAGCAGCTTGTAAGTAACTTTAAATTTCTAAATAACAATGTTTTTTCATGTGCAGTGTTTTGTAGATTTAGAACATAAGAGTTAAGCAATCTAGATAGACAAAACCTTCCAATTAACTCTCCATTGTATTTATTGAACATGATCAATTAAATTCTGCCTTCAGACAAATTCAGCCTATTGATAGCAGTAAAATTTATCTGTATAACTCCAAACTGAATTTGCCATATTAATTTTTAAAACCTCAAAATTTTAGCTCTCATTAAACAAAATCAAGACTGTAAATTCAGTTCTTTATTAACCAGGATTTGATACTACATCAGTTACATGATACAGCATCTTTATGGTATTAAAATTTAGCCTATTCAAATACAATTTTTCACTAGTTGCAAGAAATTTTGGGTATTTTTTCCATATGTGCATTATTTGACATATGTTTAACTGACCTTTATTTGTTTGTATTTGTCATATATTTCCAATCATTTACCATGCAGTGGTATCTAGTGTTAACCTGAATAGAAGGATCCCCAAAGCCTTATCCTTTTGGTAAGAGCCTCCAAAAAGCCTATGGATAGTACATTCAATGTTGTCATCATACAAAAAAAAAATTTGGATGAACAATTTTCTCCTAAGGGCTGTTGCTGAAATTATAATAGTTTTTTTATGAAGAGATGAAAAAAAAAAATTGCAATGTGCAGACCCACCAGAAATGACTAACTACTTTTATTTGTAAACAAGATGTTCACTTAATAAACAGCATTAATTCTGACAGCAGACTCAGATTCCAGTAACATTCATTTACTATATGTTTTATTTAAAGAAAGATGCCTGCTAATATTTTTTTTGTACCAATTGGCTACAAAACATTGCAGTAATTTAGTTAGTTTCGTTTCTGTTTACCTTTTACATTTCTTCCATCTTGGAATAGCTTTGAAAAAACTGAAATTCAGTAACACATACAACACATACTTTGATTACCTTGTCTATTGGATGAATTGTCTTGGAAGTTTGCTGACTTGGTGTATGGAAAAGGAATGCAGGTGAAGCAGTCATGAAGGCCATAAAGAATAATTTAAACTTTAAAATAAAAACAAATGTTAGCCTTATTTTCTTAGCTATTTAAAGCATGGTGCTTAAGTTGAGTCTGCTTTTAAAGATACCAAATCATGGCTTCATATTTTCCGAATGAAATTTGCTCATGACAGAAATGAGGATTTTTAGTAGGTTGTGAGAGTCATCATAGGTAAAAAAAAATACATTGTGTCATGGAGTGTGGTGTCAAATAGTGGCATTCAACTGGAAAAAAAAAAGATCTTTCAGCTGTAACTGTGAAAGTATCAGGGTTGTGCTCATCGTCTCTGTTAGAGTCTGGCCAGTGGATTCTTTGGAAGTGAACATCTTTCTGTGATCAGACAGCTGGAAAATTCATAAGAAACCCTGAAAAAACCAAGATGCTTAGAAAAAGGCTGATAAGTATATGATTTGTGGCTTTGTGATAGCTAACCTTAAAGTAAAAGAATGTAGGAGGAAAGAGGGAGTGTGAGCCCTTAAACTCCTTGATTTTGACAACTTAAAATGCGAACTTGAAATACTAAAAAGCTAAGTGAAGGGATTAGCCAAACTGGCAGGATGAACATCAGTGTCCTTGAAGCACATACCTACAAATTGTAAAATAATATTGCACAGCTACCCTTTTTTTAAAACTTCTTTCTTTCCTTGCTGATATATGTTACAAATTTAAAAGCCAGAAGTGCTCAACACAGTTGCCAAGATATAAGTGTCAGAGTCATCTTTGAAGTGCTGAAATATCATTCCTAGCCTCCAGCTGCCTCTCCAGCAGGGCATGGCTCTCCCACTTGTCCTGTGCCATGCTTGCCAGCCCTCTGGATATAATCTGGAACAACTTAGCCTTTTTTTGGTGCCTATTTTTGGGCAGACAGATTGAGCCTGGAATGTGCACCACATGTAGAATAGGAGCTATGTTAGACAGCACTGTTTCATTATGTTTTAGTGGTTTAGCCAAGAATGCAATCTTAATTCAATCTTGCTATCCAGCCTCCAACAATAGCTTGGAGTCAACAATAATCCTCCTCTCCAAAGCTGAGAAGGGGCCATGGAACATATCCGCTCAGATGCTTCATGTCTGATAGCTAGAGCAGAGCAGTGCTAGAGATGGACATTTAATTTCCTGCAGGACCTTGAAATTGAGTTCTCTTCCAAATTAAAAGTAAACAAAACCATCTCAGAATTCTTAGTGAAGGAAGGTGGGGGCAGGAGAGTTTAAAAAGTAATTAATATTTTTTTTTAAATGTTGTAATATTGCAGGTAGATTTGAAAGGTGAAGAAGTGAAATGTGCAGTTCTAAAAAGGCTGAGACATTCTGATGTTGATGTCAGGGTTTTTATTTACTCAGTTTCACATAACAAGGAATTCAATGAGATTTTGTGGCTGTTTCTCCAAGTATCCTTAAATAGACAAATAACAAGAAAATTGTTAGTCAAGAATCAAAGGTTTTACCTTTGAGCAAAAGCAGCATCTGTCAGTTTGTACATGCAGTCCTAAAGCAAAAATGACTAAGAAAAAACAGCCTCTTCCTGTAAATCCTAAACATTTGTTAATGTTACTTGTGCCTTTGTACCCTTTTCAACTTTCCCCACATCAAGAACTTGCTGCACCTGAGACCTGTTCTTTTATTAACCAGCTCAGAGAAGATAATAAGGTCTGGAAGCAGCAGTATGTAGATACATCCTGCTGTTGAGTGAATCTGTAGTCAATCCCTTGCTGGTGCTTTGGTGTGGTTGGTGTATGCCATGCAGCATTCAGAATAATGGTCCTAATTTCACTCAGTGTAATTGCAGATGTTCTTACTATACAGAGTTTGAAGGGCTAATTAGGCATTGCACTGGATTTAAAAAATATTTCTGTGAATTTAAGAGTATTAGCTTTCATCTTCACCACTCATCCTGTGTTTTATGGTGCTGAGAAAGTGTGCTTGGTATATTTTCTCTGTGCCATTAAACTTTGTTTCTTCTTATTCATATTTTCCTTAAAACAGAGAGGCCAGACACCTTCATAATGATTACAGACACCACCAGATTTCTGTTTAGTCACCATTTCCACGTCCTTCTAATTCCAGACTGGAAAAGTTGTTAACAAATATTAACATCTGAGCAAAATTTTCCTCTTCTGCATTTGCACATTGTAATCCAGTGCATAGATTTTAACAAAAGGTCTGTTTACTGGGCCAGATTTTGTTCACTGGCCACTCTTTCTTGCAAGTGAGGTAGCCTAGATGAGAAAGAACCCTAACTTTTCTCCTCTATTCAGTTCCAGAGGACCCATCTATTCCCATTTGCAAATACCTTTAATCATCTGTCTTGATTGATACGTACAACGTGTTGTGCTCTTGTTTAACTGGTCACATCAGGAAAATTAGCTCTTTCATCCAATACTTACAATAAGTATAGTGAAGGGAAGAGGTTTGTGAGAAGGCAATAAGTTGCATTTCCTGAAAACAAAAAAGAAAGTTGAGTCATTTAGGGTGTTTATGAGAATTGATGCTCCTTAACAAAAGATAGGAGCTCATAAATCTGCTTCCTAGAGATATTTTTGCCCATTTGTTTAACTGATAGTTGAGTAGTGCAAAAGAGAACTTAAAACTCACCAGCATCTTTATTACGTGCCTTTGACATGGCAGTAGTAATTGTGCGACAGGATTCTCTAGTGCAGTGATCTTAACATTTAGGGTTATCCATTCCGATCAGTATAAACTTTTGGAGCATGCACCCTCATTATATGTATACTTGTTTATTTATAACTTTTATACATCTACTGTTGAAGTTGATAACAAGTTGATAACAAGTTGATAATACTGTTGAAGTTGATAATATACTGTTGATATTTTTGTCACGCACTCCATTTTCTTTTGCCTAATCCTTGTGGTGCATGTGCCCCATTTCAAAGAGCACTGCTCTAGAGTAATACTCTGCAGTAATCTTCCATAATAAGGGAACAGACTTGATCTGTTAATTTTTGAAAAAGATGCCTCCTTGATTACAGTCTTTAGAACTCATGTTTAGTTTTGTTAACATGCTACTTTATATCAGATTTTTCATTTATTTATAGAAAAAATTAAAAATGGTAGTCTAGTGATTGAAAGTGAAACAAAACTGTGTTTCCCCAGTTGATTACCTGTAATTTTGTCATTTACTGAGCTGAATTTTGAATGTACTTGAAATGTTGTGTTTTCTCTTATAATTAAAAATCTCTTCATTGCAACTTCACAATTACTATATTTTGTTTGATGTTGATAGAGATGTCATGAAACATTGAGGGTTTATAGCTCTGGAAGTTTACAAGATATGTAATTTTGCCAACTAGAGAAAAATAAATTGTAAGATCCATTGTCCATATAGACTTAAGATGGAAGAGCACTCTTTGGTCCTCTAGTCTATTCCCTTCCCAGCACAGGACTGGTGGAAACCATATTTGTTGTTGGGGCTTTTGGTGCATTATTTCCGGTTTTAGAGTGATGATTTCAGTTACCTGAATGTAAGTACTGCATGTTCTCTTACTTTTGTGCTGTTTCTATTCAGCTTGTCATGTGGGTGGATTGAAATACACTAACACACCCACCAAGTGCACATAGATGAAATGTGTTGTGCTGTGAACATGAAATGCAGTTGTTTAGCGAAGGTGTGATTCTCCTACTTTGTGAACCTGGAGACCTCTACCAGTTTCCTCCCTAGAGTTACAGTCATCCTGTCAGACTATCTTTATGAATTTTGATCAGAGTCCCAGAGCAATCCTTCCTGCCTTGTCTGATGGAGGCTGTGTCTTCTGACTCCTCCCACCACAGGGCATCACTAGAGGCATCATCAGAAACAAGGTTATCCTTTGTCCAATAAACAAGCAAAGAGTCATTTGCAGAGGCAGCATTGTAAAAATGAGATTGCCCACTTACTTTTCAGAGCAGGTGGGGGCGATTATGCTGGCAAATTCTGGTGGATTAAGCTGTCTTAAAAACATTTCTATATAAGGATATTGTGTGCTTACATGATTGAGGCAGACACAAACTCACTCTACTGTGTTGCCAGATGGCAGAGCACATTTTAGCTCCACTCCAGTCCATGGTGACCAGTTCAGCTGTGGCACCTTGCTGAACACAACACTCCCTCAGCCTGGAGCACAAACAAAGTTCATGTCTGCTTGAAGTACAGACAAAGCAAGAACCTGCATGGCCATACTAAACTAGGCAGATTTTTTTCTAAGGTTGGGGTAGAAAAGACTAAAATTGGTGGGAACTGTGATCGCCTATAATTGGAGTGTTTCCTAAATATGGAATATTGTATTTTATGGAGTAATAAGTTTATCTAAAAAAAGGGATCTTTCCAGCAGAGAAGAGGCTGCAGGCAGATGATATAATGGAGATCTTTCCCGCTGTCAGACTTGTAAGCAATCATGGAGAGGAAGCCCTGAAAATGTGGAGATGGAGAGTGGGTGTAATGAGGGAGGAAGGAAGTAGAGAATTTGAATAATTTTTAAAATTCTCTTAACTCAGTGTGGTTGAGCTGATGCCACATATATCACAAAAGCAGATGAATGAGGCAGAGGTTTGAAATACAGGCTGAGGACAGTGCTCTGGGAGAGCTACTAACCTTTGCCCTCAGCTACTAAACTGTCCTTCATAGCTTGTGGTAGAGGCCTGGCTTCTCATCAGGATTTTAGCCTAGGCAGTGGTTGTGGTGTTTATGATTATCACATTTGCCACTTGGAAATTTTTAAGCCCTGTGCAGAGAGCACAGTCCTTCCTGGCATTCTGAAGAATTCTGCCCTGGTCTTCTTAAGAAAACATAAGACAATGCATGGTGTATTTTACATATTTCAAAGTTAAAATGCTAAAAACCCAGGAACAGAAGCAAATTTTGAGATTAAAGAGAATGCATAAGTGTCTCAAAAATTAGTCACTGCACCAAGGTTCAAATAGTTGTCACATATCCTCAAAGGGCAGGACGTTGAATCACCTCTTGGTGACCTCTGCTACTGGACATGCCAGGAGACAAAATGAGAGAGAATTTGTAATTCTGATCCCAAAAGTGATAGATGACTGTACCCTTCAGACATAAGAACATTTGCGTGGAACATTTGGGTGAATGACGTCTTAAGATTCTGGACTGTTTTGAGGGAAAAGTCAGCATCAGCTGATGATATCTGTGATATAGAGTAGGCAGCCTCTTTCTCACTGTCCTGGATCTCAGTAGTATATCGAGATTTATTTATATTTACTTAAGTAAATATTTGAGTTATGTAATGTTATGCATGGTTCTAGAATGTGCATCAGTTGAAGAGCACTGGAGCAGTAATATGAGCAGTAATATGCTGGCACAAAAGATTTCTTGGGAAGTAAGTGGGAAGCTTTGATTTACCCTGATCTTGGTTGTGAATACAATGGTGAAACTGAATTTCAGATGTTGTGAAACAATTCTGAATATTTAACTGGCTTAATGTTTAAATGTAAAGTGACTCTAACATAAAAATTCTGTGATTAAAATTAATATACATTAGTTCTAAACTTCTGAGGATCTACTGAGATCTACTTTTCAATTAACTGGTACTAGATTGTGTAACTAGGACAGTCTTATTGTAAAGTACTATTATCTGTCATAATGATTAGAAGCATGTGCTTGATGACAGATTTTTTTTAGTGCATTATAATTTAAGAAAGTAAATACCAAAAAAAAAGAGCAGAAGTAGAAAATGTACCAATTCATTGTCGTGTCAACCCCTTCTTCAGAGGCAAACACTATATACATCATATCCCAATCACTGACTGCTTGTCCCCAGATGGTCTGGGTTTGTTTTTCAAAGAGAGTAAGGGTGTTGAAAACACATAACTATGCTTAGAACAGTAAATGTAAGTAAGTAGATGAGCTTGGTCTCATCTGTGTGAAGGCAAATTTGTATTATAAAGGTTTGTTCCGATTAGTGTTGGCCTCCCTTTAAGGATCAGCAAGACGTGTTTGTTTTTGCTGCATAAGGGCTGTCTATTGAATGGCCCCACGCTGTCACCCTGGTGTTTGTGTCAGTGTCTGCCACTGTCAGTTGGGAGCACAAGGTCAGTAAGGGTTTGTGACAGACACTCAGGATTGAGCTGCCATCCCAGCTGTGAACACCTCTCTGAGGTGGGAGGGTAGCAGCAATGTCTGTACCCAGGAGTGGAAGGTTCCTGGAGGCACCCCTGGGCACTGAGAGCAGTGGGGCCAGGCAGTGCCTCCCAGCTGGGAGGGCTCCCCTTCCCCAGAGCAGTGCCTGCCTGCCAGAGCCCTCCTGGCCATGGTGTCTGCAGGGCTGCCTCTCCTGAGCTGCAGCTGGAGGCTGGGCAAGGGAGCTGTTGGCCCAGGCCAAGAACTTGCTAATGAGTGTCCTGCCAGAGTGGTGGGGCAGACAATCACGTGCCCGATCCAGGGACCTTTCCTGGCACCCTTTAATTTACAGCTCTGGGTGTAGCCAATATGTGACTGAGACTGAACAAAAGCAAGATGCAAAATCTGTTCAAGAGCAAGCTTAAAATAATGACAGATTGGAGTAATTTTTTTTCTTGCATCTGGAATTCACACTTCCTCCTGCTGTAAATAAATCTCTAAGGCAAAAGTTAGGAGATGTGATTTTCTTCTTATTGCTTTTGGTCTTAAGATTTTCTTATATTGCCAAAACTTCAAAATATATGCTTTCCACAACACGTTTTCCTATCTGCAGTGCTTGTCAGCTGTACTTGACTTATTTTCATACAGCATTTGGTGTTTCTAGCAGAGTTTTAGACCTTGAAAAGAGTACAGTTGTCCATGGCATTGTGGCTAATTGGCAACTTAAAATGCTGCTGGATGGGTGCAAGAAAACTCTTGGATATTAACTCTTCAGTGTTCAGCCCTTTCTTCAAATAGCCAAGTATTTCTCTGAGCCAACTCAGATGACACCCTTTTGCATGCCGGTGCAACCAAGCCCTTCTGTGATTTAATATTCTATTTTTAGTGAATGTAATGGATGGAGATACAGGCTGAAGACTATCTATCTATCTGTCATGTTCAGATATTTTTAGAGCACTGATCTTTGTAATGCTGATCAGCACCAAATGTATTACATAAGATTAGCATCAAAATATATACAATGGAAAGTCAGCTCTGCTGCAGTTGTTCTTAAATTATTTTTAGTATTGCCCACAAAACTTGTATAGCTCAGTGCATTGCCCTGCCATTGTGCTCAGTCTCTGTAAGGAAACATTGTAAAAGATTCATTTTATCTTTTCTCAGACCTTTTCAGTCACAGGTCTCCTTCCTGAGGCTTCAGGTAAGATAGTCAGTGATGCACATTATAAAGATTTTAATAAATGCCCACTTTCCACCAGGACTGAAACTGAGACAAATTGTCTCTCGTTGTCCTTCAATCCAGTTCATATTTGAACTTGTGATTTGTAGATGCAAAATTCCAAATTCTCTTTTACTTACCTTACTAGCCACTATTGTGTTATTTATTGGTGCTCAGGTGGCTTTGTCTTTTGCAGTTACCCATAATGATATTTTCAACTTTCAAATTTTAGTGGATACTCAGGACTAATATCTTCTCATTAAATATATCTGGTTCACTAGCTAACCATTTAGAATGGATTGGAGTAGGTTATTTGGGAGAGTTTTTGAGTTTAGAGGCAGACTGTAAGAAAACAGGCCGTATTCTTCTCACACCACTCTAGAAGAAGTATTTTTGTGTTTCGTATTTTCTGAAAAAAGCTGATCCTTTGGATGTTTTTAAAAACTACTTTGTAATTACTGAGGTTTAAAATAGATCTCAACTTTCTGCGTATCCATCTCATCATCATAACTATTTGTAGCAGATGAATCTTGATTTTTTTTCATAACTTTTTTCTTAGTGGGTTTATGGTGCATCTGATGTATTATAGTCAATAGAAGGAAGTTTGCTCTTTGTTTTTGGTGATGTAGTGTTGAAGGTGTAATGCTGTCATGCCATGGCTTTACAGATCTTCCAGAATCTCTTTTCCTGAGAATGCAATTAAATGTGCTCTGATCTTGGTTTATATTACTACTGTTAAAAACAATCTCTACTTTATTAATGCTTGTCCTTGGTGGCTTGTAAACATTGTTGCAATAAAGAGAACAAGGAAAGAAAAGGCTAGAATGCCAGGTGGAATAAAACCCCAACAATTAATTCAGCTTAAAACAGCGAGCTGAGAAAGAGACAGTCTTTACAAGGAATTTTTGTAATATCATTTGTAGAAAGTGTCTGTCATGCTTGATCACAGCAATGAAGATTTAAATAAGCTGTTTTCAGGGGGTTATTTAGATGAGAAGCAATATGAATGGCATATTTTTGTCCAAAATCTAAAAGGCTAAGTGTATTATAACTGATCCAGGGACTATATTGGAACATCTTGGCTTAATCAGTGAAATTGTGAAAAGCAGAAACACAAAGGAGTATGGGATTTCAAAGTTAAAATATTGCAATGAGAAAACACTTGGATGAGAAGGATTGATTCCTAGTTTTCTCTGAGTATTCATGGAGATAGGATTTTTTTTCCTCAACCTCTCAGTCTGTCCTTAGTGGTTGAGTAGGAGAAGGCAGAGAGCAGCTGGACTAAACTGGACTAAAGTTGGCCATTTAGCTGGACTAAAGTTCTCCATTGATTTTGCCCCAGTCTGTCTAGTCTGGTGAGACAAATATCCATAACATGTTGCAAGAAAGAAAAATGCTGATGCAAGATGGCTGTAATTCTGGTTTCTTTTAGGGAAATGAAAAGAATAAAGACCTCATTTATGGAGGAAAGCATTCATTGAGTTAGCATTAGTCATATATATTTCAAGGAGAAATGTACCTTACACTGCCCGAAAACATTTTTTGGCCCAGTTAATTTATGCAAATTGCTCAAATGAAATATGCCAGAGTAGCAAGAAAATGGATGTGAGCTGCATCTCTGTTAGGATGTTTACTGATGTTTATAGACATAACTGTGTGGTTTGGGGTAGCTGTGTTGGGTTTTTTCCCACCATCCTCTTATGTGACATAGTTAAATTCATCTAGCTGAATAATTCAATCAAGTAGGGGAGAGCAGGGTGAAGAGGGAGAGAGAAAAGATTTCCTGGAACCAAATTCTTCCAGCAAAGGGATAAAAACGCACTGGAATTCTGGCATCAGATTTAAACCCCAGCAAATTTATGAGGCCTGTGATGGTTTTGAATTGAAAAGCATGATGAATCCTTATTGTAATGACACAAAGTGAATTTCTGATTGCCTTTTTTATTATGTGATCTTATAAGAATTAATCCATGTCTCCTATTAGATGGTGCTCTATTGAATTGTAAGCTTTCATTTGCGGGTGAATCACTAGTCAGGACATATTCCAACAATGAGATTTGTCTGACAGTTCCAGGGAAATGTATCTCGTCCTCCTGTCTAAATGTCGAAGATTGTGAACTTTGGAGGGAAGTATGAAATCTAATAAGCTCACAAATCTTCAGGAACAGGAGTGAAATGACACCTCAGGAAGGGTTTATGTAAACAACGGGTCAGTAACAATGGTGTAAGTAATAAGAAAGATTATATTTTCCCCACTTCTCTTTTGAGATACATGAATTAATTGTATTATGCCAGTACCTTGAAGACATGGTATTACTGTCAATGAAAAACTTGTATCCATGCTATTTAAATGAGAGAACCCAAAAATATGAATTCAATGTTTGGCACATTAAAAGAATTCATTAATAGGTATTTAAATAGAATATGTGGGAGGCTATTATATAATAAAATAATTTCAGAATAATTGCTATTTCACTGTACAGTAATAAAAGCTAAAGATGGCAGTAGGACTAATTTAAAAATAATCAAAAGTCAGGCAAGGTTTTGTAATTTATTTTTTTGACGGAAAGATGAGAAGAGCTTTGTAGAAACAGTCATTAGAAAGTACTTATATTGGTCAGAGAATACTTAGAAATATCTATCTGATAAATCACTTTAAAAAGCATTTAAACTTTTAAAACTAATTAAAAATCTGGAGGAGAGAGTTACATTAAAAAAACTTCATGAAGAATTTTCTATTTTCTCATGTTGTCTTTTGCTGGTTAGATCGTGACTCACATAACAAATGTGTGATTTTTTAAACTTTTTTTTAAAGATATACTGGCTAAACTCCAGAAAAAAATCATCCAAACATAAAAGTCTGATTTTGGGAGTTCACTTTATCCTGTGAGGAAATTGGTTAAAAGACTTCTTTAAGTCCAGTATGTTATTTTGCTAGCATGTAGTAAAAGAATGTGATTGCACAGTCCTTACAATATTTTGTTATAGTAAACTCTTAAGGTATTTCTTAGCAAATTAAATTCTGTGACTCAGAAAAGGACTTGGTTAAATGTTGATATATATATATATATATATATATATGTATGGTAAAGGATTTGGAATTTTTCAATTTTGGAACAGCTCTAATGAGAATTGGACCATGTAAAGTTCAATTATAAACTTGCGTGGGGTGGTAATATTCTAATCTTGGTTAATGCTGGGCTCAATACTACAAAAGGCAGATGGCAATTAAATGAGCTGATTGTATTTTTTATGTGTAGGTGAATATCACCCAATCATGTTGAACCTCTCATGTGTCCTGGGGATGGATGTGTCTGCTCTCCACCTCGGGAGGGGCATTCTCAGTAGCTGAAGATTGAAACCAGGAGCTAATGGGATTACATATAAGATATGATTAATCATTCAGTCATTAATTTGGCAAGCATGAAAAATGCAATAAACTGTTACTGTCAGAGGTATCAGGATACACATACATTGTCCTTGAAATCCTCCTCAGACTTGGGCTGGCTGGATAATAGAAGGGACATAATTTTCTGTAGTTGAGAAATTATTCCAAGTGTTTCAGGTTTAGGATTCTCTGAGATTCCTTAAAGGAACTGGTTTTATAAGTGCTTTCTGATATCACAGTTGTTTGAAAGCAGCTCATTGTTTAAGCACCATGAACCATTAGTCACTTTTGGTTACTTGTACAGTGCTTTTCTTCTCAGATGATTCAAAGACTTGGAGATAAATCCTGTCTTTTCTGTTACAGAAAGACCATTTGCTGTTTTTCTTCCATTTCTTTGGCTTTTGAAAATATTAAGGAAGAAGAACCAAAACAAAGCAGAAATATGCCTGAGGAAATGGTTCAATGATTGCTGCTTCTTTTATCATGAATAGTATGAACATGATGTTCGGTCTTTTTCCTCATCAAGGATGTAACAGTCCCTTCAAATTTTTCTTTTCAAAGTAATGATTATATTTTCTATAATATTTTAATTTCTTCACCATAGACCTCCTTTTCTGTATTTCTAGAATATTAAATTTTCATTTTTCTGAGCAAGCTAAAAAAAAATATTCTGGAAGCTACAAGAATGTCCTGAAGGTGCAATATGCGTGTTATTATGTACATTTTAAATTATTGCCTGAACTCACAGCTTATTCCTTTCCTCATGTCTTGAAATATTTCTTCTTTGCAAAATTAGAAGTCGCTCCAAGAACATAAATTCTTACTTATTATTTATTCTTAAATTTTAGTTAGTTTTTTTTTTTAAAGCAGAACACTCATATTAATTTATCCTTATCAGTCAAGGATCTTACTTCCACTGACACATTCATTCAAATCCTACACTTCAAACCTCTAAATTATGTCTCTTCTTTTTGCAAATTATCCTCTAAGTAACTAATATTTAAGTGGAATAACTAACGGAGTTCAGATTCTTCTGTATTTTTCTGCTAAGAGGTGCTTTTTTAAACAATAAGTAGAAAACTGATTCTACTAAACCTTTGTGGTTTTTAGGTGTGGAAAAAGATTGCAAAAGGTTCCTTCTGCAATATGGAAAACATTACACCTACGAGTAAATCATCCCAAATATTTGTAGTTTATGGGAGAAATCCCAGGGCCAAGCCCTATTGACTCAGAAACTCTCTAAATGGATTCTGTGCTTTATAATAAGTTGTGATCAGGCAGGAGGCCAAGTAGCAGATGGATTGATTGCCTTCTGCCAGAGGTATGGCAACATCAGCTGCATCTATTAGGAATGCATTTATTGTTGAAAATGTCAGCTTGACAACTGCAGTTCAGTTTGTGCTATCAAAACACTCTTTAGTCTCGTGATCCTGGAGTTGGATTGAATGATTTGTTGAGAAGCCCTACTTCAGTCTTATTTTAGGATCTTCTCCATACTCCTAAATTATGGTGATGTTTCCTGCTCTAAAGAAAATGGGTTTGCTGAGGCTGTTTCAGAGAAATCAAATAAATGGAGCTTTCCAAAACTGTCAATAAGGATGCACAGGAGATCTTAGTTGCTAAGTGTGAAACTGAAGTTTTTCACAAGATATGTAGTCTATGAAGAGAATAGTAGCAAACTAGCTCACAAATCAGTGTCTCTTCTGAGCTGCCACCTGTTGAAAGAGGGGAGCGTTAGTCACTTTGAAGCACTGAAAAAATTACAGGAAAAGATGTATCAATAGTCTGAGCTTTCCTACAAGAAAAAACAAACTCAGTTAGCATTTCATTTACAACCCAGGGGAGAACTGATGATTTGATTCATGGCCTAATCTAAATTGTACATTCATTGCTTCATGGTGAAAACAAGAATTTAATCCCAAAGCAATCTTATCATTGCACATGTCTCAACATGTGAGATCAAATTCGTGCTGTCAAATTTCATGTCTGTTCTAAGGCATCAAACACAGAAAAGTGTCAAATCCAGAGCACTTAATCTGGTTATTTCCAAGACATATTTCCAAAGCAGGTCTATGCAAAGGGGTGCAAATACATTTATAGGGTGAGAATGTATCTGACAAGACTACTAGGGATCTGGGCTACTGCTTTAAATTTCCTTTATAGATAGTGAAGGGAAACAGGTGCTACAGGGTACATGTACCATCTTCCCAAAGCAGGGGTTTTAAAATAACCTAGGTGAATTATTCAAGGAAGTTCTTACTTCCCTGCTTCATGGTTTCCTGCATGTGGTCAGGTGAATCATTCCTGAAACTTTCTGTACTGGGCAGACTGACCCAAGATGAGGCACCTGCTCTCTCTGGAGGTGAAGCAGTGTAACCATGTAGGTGTACTGAGGGATACAAACTAAAAGAAGCTATTTTTTGGGAGAACTTCTGAATTCAGTGAGAGCACACTGCCAGTCATGGCTTACAGCTTCATGACCATGTCAGGCTGAAGTAAGTCAGAGTACCTGAAGTCAGCTTGTTCCTCTTTGTGACACATTTTTTGTGTATTGGCTTCTACAAGTGTCCTTTTTGGTTCAGTAGGCTACCTGATATCAGCCTACTGCTTAGGTCTCAGATTTGGTTGAATTGGATTTAAAAACCCCCAAAATTCTTCTATGCAGCTTCCTCCAGCTAGTCAGCTGCTGGATTGAACCTGCACATTTCAACCTCCTACTTTAGAGAAAACACTCAGATATATGTCAGAAAGGCACAGTCTCCCAGTGTTTCTTTCTCATTTCAGTTAACAGCTGCCTTTGCTGTTTTTAAATGCTGTGTGGGACAGAAGCTCACATTCACATTTTTTAGAGCATCATGAGACACAGCCTTTGTCCCAGTGCCTGGATGCATGGTACAACAGTCCTGGCTAATATTTCCTGCTAGGACACCTCTCTGCCTCACTCTTCCTCATGAGCATCCCATGCTGGCAGTGTGCTCCTAGCTCCAGCTGGCAAAGGGAGCTCACACTGACGTGTCACCACTTGCAGAATTGATGCTTGCTGGGGAATGGGTGCCTGTGCTACTGCCCATGAAATTACTGTAAATAGTAGACAGGCTTGAGGTAAAAGCAGAAACAATTTAACCAACTGAAGTGAGGAGTGTAAGAAATCGATTGCTATACTTAAGGCAGATACAGAAATGTGGAACAATTACAGTCCTTGCTGCTGCTGCTCATTCAGGTCTGGCTTCGACATCATTTCTTTTCCTTTATTTTCAGCTTGCAGGCTTAAACCAGACTAACTCCCAGGGTGACTGACAGCTCCCAGGAGATGGGATCTGGCCTTTAGCTGCACTTGGTCTTTCACTTGTTTCCCAAAATAGATCCTGATTTGGGATGAAATCACCCTTTCTCTCCCCCCTCTTTCTGCTGAGCATAATTCACCCTTCCTGGCCTTCTGCATTTCAGGATATATCTGACTGATTAAAAAAGCATCTGATTTTTTCTCCAGTGCCCTCATCAAAAAGAGGGTCTGTGGACTGTGTCTTTCAGGCAGCCTGAGCAGACATGCACGGGCTTCACACTTATTTGACTTAACCTATTTACACAGTGCAATCCCCAGTGGCCAGATAAGAGAGGAAAAGTTGCACTACCACTGGATTTAAATGCATAACCCGTGTCTAGCACAGAACTTTCAAAGTACTTTCTGTATAAAAGAGAGTGGTAAATGTGAATCATTGATAAAACCCTGTATGCTGGAAAAGAAACTAAGGGGTGGTTTATGTCTGTTGTGAAAGGGCCATAAGCCTGGCTTCTGGGAACCAGGGAGACACAATAATGACATTTTTCCTAACTGGATGCATGATTGTATAATGGATATAAGGGGTGTCAAGAATTCAGTCTGAGGCATTAGAATACTGGAGTAATGATAAACTGAAATCCAGACTCATGCCAGTGACATGCTGTTGGTACATGAACCAAACTGGACAGAGTGCAGAACTTTCTTGCCTTGAGGCAAAGTCACAGAAACCATTGTGGTGACAGCAAGAGAGACTTCTGTAAATGGTAGGACACACCTGCCCATGTGGATTCCAGGTGTTCTCCTGGCACACCTTCAGGAGAAACAGCCCTAGAGAGCCCTGGGCTGCCCAGTTCCAATTGCTAGTTACAAGAGTCAAGTTTTTCAGGCCTCTTTGCTTTAGACCAGAGGTTTTAGGATGAACAAGGGATCAGCACATGTAACTGTCAAAGTTTAAGTGGATTAGTTAAAGGGAATCTAATCTGGTAAACAGTTTTACAAAGATTAGTTGTTTTTAATGTATTTTCAGATTTTGCCTGTGAAGCTGTTGTGCACTGCTGCTGACTGCAAGAAGTTCTTGTTATTGCAGAAGGGTTATGTTTGTACTCATTAATGGTTTTACTTACCAGTTAAGCTTTTTCACCAGCAGGAGAGACAGAGTCCAATGTCTTAAGAAATTGTGAATCCTTTACAACTCTGAGGAACTGAAAATTAAGTTACTGGGATGAAAAATTTTACTGGTTTAATAGTATCTTTTATGTAATAGTTGGAAATGTGCAAAAATCTAAATTAGTCTGTACACTACTTTAAAAAGTGTGGAGAAGAAGGTTGGTTGTGTCTGGGAGGGTGGTCAGCAGGGTGGACAGGGTCTTTCTTTGCACAGCTGTTTTGTTATTAATCTGTGAAGCTGTAAATGTGAGAAGCAGAATTCTAAAAACCAGTCAGGTCTGTCAGAAAGAAGTATCTAGAAGGAAGCAGGGATGTTGTTGCTCACATGGCTGTTCTCATCAGGGAGGCAGGAAAATACAGACACAACAATATAGCTGTCAACCAGTTTAAGGATACATTTTGATATCAAATAATTGAAGGTACATTGGAAAAGATCTTTCCTTCTACAAAGGCCTCAGAAACCTATTTATCCTGAAATAATCCCTTAATTTGAAGAAAGAGAAATGAACAGATATTGTCACCATAGTGCTGTGAATAAATCAGAGGTCCTGGGTGCTTGCAAAAGCCTGTCCAATATTTCATCATTAGCAGTGCTGGAAAATACTAGATAACTGCTTGTATGCTGACTGTGTTTATGCTGTGTGGAAGCTATGGGAAGTATGGAAATAGTCTTTCAGTAGTAAAGATTCACTGTTTCTCATAAGTTAAGTACTTTCATATTATGTTTGTTTCTTTTGTTCTTAAACAATTATTATTGTATAAGACTCAGTTTTAGTTTAGGAGCTTTCTGTAGGACCTTCAACTGTGTCTAGACAACTTCCATGAAAGCCTCTTTACCATTTGCTCAGTGAGTTGAATATATTTTTACTGAGAGACTTTTGGAGCTAGATATCTTCAGGGATTTCCTGGAAGATAATTCTGTATCCTGAAACATAGATAACTAGTTGGGTAATTATATCTCAGTAAAGTCTTCTATTAATAGGTATTCTTGCTTTAATGTTTAGATGTACTTCTAGAATTCACATTGCCATTTGTCAGTTCTTTGTATCTCTGCAGCTTTGAGTGCACAAGAAAACTTTGTTTGTTTACCAATTGCAGTTTATTATATTTTAAATTATAAATATATGCTATGGTGTCCTTACAAGACTGTTCCAAAGTTAATGGCTATTTATGTATCATCCTGGAACTTCCATTTCTGTCATAATAATAAAAAATGCATGCTTTGTCCAGTTTAAATATGAAGAAATATTTCTTTGATTTTTGCTGAAAGTTTCATATATAAAACTCCTTAATGACAGGTCTAGCAGTTTTGGTCCTTGTAGTTCTATTTTTCTGTTGATTTATAAGGCTGTAATATATACAAAGCTCTAA
Source organism: Agelaius phoeniceus (assembly GCF_051311805.1). Classification (NCBI taxonomy): domain Eukaryota; kingdom Metazoa; phylum Chordata; class Aves; order Passeriformes; family Icteridae; genus Agelaius; species Agelaius phoeniceus. Next base: position 59,388,358 of record NC_135269.1, read on the forward strand.
GCCATCTATTTGAAAAAGCAGAGCTTTTAAGGAGAGGCTGGAATAGTTGTCAGAAGGACAGACTGAGGGCATACAGAAAAATGTATGCTGCTCATAGAGAAAAGCTGCTGGGAGCTTATTGGGCTTTGTCAGGTAGCTGATTTCACCGACTCTGAGATTACAAAGTTGAAGTTTTGCTGGGACTAGGTGTCTCCAGGAGATCTGAGTCCCAGTGCTGTGGTTTGGGAGCTGAGACAGTCTCACAAGGTTCCTGTTGCTGTTGCTCAGGCTGTTTCATCTGAAGACTGAAATTCTATGAATCAAGACAAAAGTTAAATGAAGAACTTTGGGTAGTGAGGGCCTGTGGCTTTTTGCTGTGTCATGGCTAACTTTGGGGAGACACACTGTTTAAAGAGTTGGTACCAACAGTTCCTGTGATCCCTGCAGCTGTCCACTCAAGGAGATGCCAGCCAGGTGATTGGGCCACTGACAGAGGGCCAGAGGAGGAACGTGGCTGTGGTCAATTCTCTGTACAAACTGCACCAGGCTGTTCTGAAGGTAGGCTTCTTCTGGCATTCCTCTTCTTGCCATAATGTTACCTGCTTGCTCTGTCCTTATGCTCCATTCTGTGGATGAGAACTCTTGGCAATACAGCCCAATTTTGTTTTTTAAGAGCTGCACCTTGCTGTGCATTTGTACAGCTCTTTGAGACTGGGCTGGCCCTTGTAAGCACCACTATATGACAAACTGTCAATATTAGAAGAATAAAAATATCTTTCTAGAGAATAATCACATCTGACAGGCATTACTTTGTGAGCATAAACAATTGAACTCTTTGTTTTTTCTTATCTTTGTTCTAATCAGGCTGATAGCACCCTTGCTGCATCTGCTTCAGCCCAAGCTTACGTTTTTCAGGAGACCTTCAATGCTTTCCCACAGTTGTGGCTAAACTGAAAAGAGGAAGGAAAGGGTGAAGTCAAGAAAAGCAATAGCTCAAAAGTATCTCCATACATTATTACTGTGACTAAAGTCTGGCCTGGAAATTTTTCAGGACTAAGCACAGTTATGAATAATTCCAATTTACTGATTTAGTGATGCCAGTTGTTACACAGTCTTTGTAAACTAAACCAAATAAGATATATTGGTAGTTGCAGTTAATCATATTTAAATCCTAGCCTGATTAGAAAAAAGATCATGAGTACTCCTGACTCTGGATATGTTCAAAGAATTTTAAAAAATGCTAAAAAGCCTGTAAAATTTCCTTGGATTTTGCAAACAGATGGTAGATCAACTTTTAAGTCTGCTTTTTCTGTTGTACTTAGTAATGAACCTCATGTGTCTTAGTGTTGGAGGGAGATCTGATATGATTCAGTCTTTGAGTTCAGTACTTATCTGGCTTAAAAATACTATTGTATAGCATGTTGAAGACTGTAAGGAAATTGGTAGAATAGTCCTTCAGATCATTCATTGCCTCTCAATTTTAGTATTCTTTTAGCTGTACATAAACAACTATTTAACATGTAGTGCTATAATAGTTATTATACTGAGAAAGAACAACCATTCCTTCAAACGTTTGCCACAGAGTTGCTTGTATAGTTCTCCATGAATTCTATACTTAGCAGTGGGAGAATACACCAGTTATTTTTATTCTGATTCTGTTAGCCCTTCAGCTAAATTTCAGCTTCACTCCATTGAGTCATTTCTTTGCCAAGGCAGAAGCAGAGTCCATAGGAAATCTGAGAGCAGAGGATTGATGATGCACTGAAAATTCTGTCTGTATAAAGCACACTTGATGGTTATCTGTAAACACTCATTACTAAGATAACTCAGTATGTTTTTAAATGATGGTGAATATTATAAATTCTATTTATAATTACTTTACAATTTTTAGGTTATTACCAGTCAGAGCTCATTTCCAGCAGCTGCTGAGCAAACGGTCACAACTGCCTTAAAGGTAATTGAATGTCCATATGCTTCAGGGATAGGGCTGAGCTTGGCTTTGTTTGTTACACTTAAAATGGGCACTTATTTCCCACCTATTATTTTACATCAGTATATTCAGTAACAGGTATACAAATATTCTAACATTTCTAATTTATTGTGTCTGCAGCTACATATGTGTTACCTATGCTAAATCATGCTGGAGTCATGCTTGTATTCAGAATATTCTCATAACAGTCAGGACATAGATGTCATCTGACTGTGAAAATAAATGTCTTTCTCTGCAGCATTCACACAGCAATAGCTGGATCCTTCATCACCCCCTTCCTCCCCCAACAGACATCAAATTATAATTTTTATGTGACCTGGTACTTTCCTGGAGGGGGATGTGGATGGTGGTGCAGCCTCTGTGGCTGACAGCTCTCCAAGTCTGTCCTGCTGGGCACTGACCTGGGAGGGGTTGTGTGCAGGGGAATGAAGGGCAGCTTGTGTCTGGGCAATGAACAGCTGAGCCAAATGTGCCCCAGAACATGTACATGTACAAACCAGGAATGCCAAATTTCTGGGCAAAGCAATTTGTAAAGCCTTCCTTCAAAAAGGAATGCTTTTGAAGGAAGCAGCAAGCAGCCTTATTTCTGCACTTTGCTGGTAAAATCAGTTAAAAATGTTATCATTAGGTTCGGTTCTCCTATTTTGCATTTTCAAATGCAAAATAATAAAAAGCACTGATAAAATGAACTGTTTCCTAAGGTATTTTTGAGGTATCAAAATGCAAATGCTTCTAGTTTTTGTTTCCTTACTTGTGCCTTTTTCTTGTTCTATTTTAGGCAGTCCATGATCTAATGGGAAGTGCTGTTCAGCCGCTACTGAACTCTGTAGGAGATTCAGTGGAAGCTATTATCATCACTATGCACCAGGAAGATTTTTCTGGGTAACTAGAAATGTCTTTTACATTTACCATTGCTCGAGTAAGATGTCCTGCATGTGTGTAATAGATTGTTATTGCCACAATGCCCTTGAAGCAAGAGTGCTTGTTTGTTGAGGGGAAGGTGATGCTTTATGGTTAATGAACACAGGAAGCAGAATTACACCTATCTGTTGAAACAAATTAATCAGGTAGCATCTGTCTTCTCTCCCTCCCCCCACTTTTATTCATATCTGTTGAGTAAAATTCATTTCAAATAGAAAAAGAAATCTGACAAGAGGCCATTTTTGTGCTTCAAAAGGCCTTTCTGGTTTCAAAATGTGTTTTTTTTTGGACAGTCTTCAGAACTGTCAGTATTTCTATTTGTCAAAGCATATAGCCTGTGATGTAATAGTTAAAATTGACTTTTTTAAAAATTTAAATCTCAGGTTCAGTATGTTATACTATTTACCTAGTGTGTTTTCATTAGAATTTCCAGGATTCTTTACATGCCAAGATCTTGAGTCTGATGTATAATTGAGACTTCCTTCCTAAAATTTATTTTGGTTGTCATGTCTGTTCTGACATTGCTTGCACCATCATCAATTGTCCTGTTTTCTGTCTTGAAAATTAACTGAAAATACTATTTTTTCAGAGACATCTTGAATTTTCCTTTTGAATTTCTTTTAAGCAACATTTTACCCTTACCCTCTTTTGGCACCAGTAGCACAATACCTCTCTAGGAAGGCAAACAGTTTCCAGCCAAAGGCTACGTTTTGTTAGGTAGCCTGTGTGTTCTTCTAAGTTTGGAAGAGCTCTTTGACCTGACTGTCAGTCAAAGAAAGAGAAAGAGGATTGGTTTGTATCTAGGGGTTCTGTGCTGCTTCTGTTATACTGACTTTGTAATCCTGGCTTTGGAGGAATCTCAGAGACTTTTTCTCTACAGAGAACAGGTTTGGGATTGACAGGCTAAGTTAGTAACCCTGTGACATATGTTTATATTTTACAATCCACTTTAGGGTTTTGAATCAACAACTGGGACATTCAGATTTAGGATCTGGATTTCAGGTGTAGGCTCCAGATGGAAGGAGGCTCTGCAGGTTGGGTAGGAGTGGGGTGTTGCCCTTTATCTTGTTATTTCTTGTTTCGTCTTTTAATTCTTCACAGACATGGCTGATAAAGAGATATTTTCTGACTATAGTTTCAGAGAGAGTTACATGCTCTGTATTCTGAGTAGAAATGAGACTCTACAATTCATGCCGTGACTTGATGGGGTAGGAAAAAAGTTTAAAAGAATCCAATAGGTTTTGGTTGTGTTTTAAAGATGAATTTAGCTGCCCCTATTTCTCTTTCTTCTCTTGTTTTTTCAGATCATTATCCAGCTCAGGAAAACCAGATGTCCCTTGTTCTCTCTACATGAAAGAGCTTCAGGGTTTCATAGCAAGAGTCATGAGCGACTACTTCAGGCATTTTGAGTGTTTTGACTTTGTCTTTGATAACACTGAAGCCATGGCTCAAAGAGCAATTGAGCTTTTCATTCGCCATGCCAGTCTGATCAGGCCCCTCGGAGAAGGTGGGAAGATGCGCCTGGCAGCGGATTTTGCACAGGTACCCTCAGTGCTGGTTTCTGCTTTGTAGTGTCATTTCACTGAAAAGTATCAATGCTTTTGTCCCCATTGAGGTGTAAGCAGGCAGTAGTAGAGATTGGTGCATTCCAGGTCTAACATCCTCTCTGATAAGATACTGGATCCTCCATTCAGGGAGGTCTGACAGCTTCCTGTCCAGGGGACTGTTGCATTTAAATTCTGCTGCATCTTGGCATGTTGTCCCACTGGGCCAGCCTCTGTGGCACGTCCATCATTTGCCACCATTCATTCACTTCATTCTTTCTCTCTCTTCTAATGGAATATGGTGTGTCACTTCCTTAATCACTCTACATATCACAATGCCCACAGTGGTTAATGGCTAACTCAGCTGCTTTGCAGTGAAGGAGACAAGCTAAAGAAACATCAATATCCTGGGCAAGAGCTGCCCTATAGAAAGCAGAAGGGCAGTTGTCTTGTGAGATTGTCTTTGTGACCCGATTGACTGACCTGCATCTCAGCTCTGCCTAACTCCTGTCCAGGACTAAACCACAAAAGAAATTGCTAGATTCATATCCATTACCTGTCTGTGTTATCTGCTATATCAAAATTTAATTTTTCTGCAGTACTACTGTATGGTTAATGTGCCAAAGAATCAGGCATCCATGGATCAATCTGAGGCTGCCATTTATTATTATCCAAGTGGAAAAGGGAATTAGCACCAGCTGTCTGCATACTGAGTGCTGATTTTGGCTGGTAGGTAACTGAGGTAGGAGAGGAAGGCAGGGAGGGAGGAATTGCTGCCACCTCCACTCCTTCTTCTGGCTGCTTTGTATCATTTGCTGTGAGTTACATACTCCTGAGTAAAATTTTTTTATTCATTACTCAAAAATAGCAAATCAGCCCTTAACCACAGAAATGAAGGGGAAGTTTTCAATTGCTTTCAGCGAGAAGGTTCCATTCCCTTCTCTATTTTGAAGACAATGGCATAAAATTGGAAGCAAAAAAAGGACACTTGACTCTTCCTGTGGAAGTAATAGAGATAATTTTTGTAATTTATGCTAATTTTAGCTAAAGTAAGTCATATAAATTTGGAAAATATTTTTACCTGATTGTACAGTAAAAGCATCTGATCTAAGCACCTGTTATAATCTAAAAATATAACTTGTTAGTAGTTTTTAAACACTGATTCTTCTCACTCTGACATGGGCTACCTTTTAAATGAAAAATGAAGACATGTTTTTGTACAGTGTAGAGGAATTTGCATGGTCTTCCCCACTGTGCTGAGTATAACTTCTCAATGGACAACTGTATAGACATAAATATTCTGATTTCTTTTGTACCACAGTATAAAAAAAAAGGATTTGAATTCATTCCTGTCTCTCCTGCCTTCATCTGTTGCTGCATCTGGGGACTTGTGTTTTTCTTTTCTTCACATTGCACCGTATTCTTGGCTTGTTTAAAAATGGGCTTAAGACAAGAAATCTGTGTCCAAGCAGCTGCAGGAGCCAGCTCAGTGCTCCCTCTGTGCCTTTGAGCATCTCTGCACAGAGCTGCTCTGGGTGTCCCAGGCTGCACAGGGGCTGGAGTGTCCAGAATGGCCTGGACACTCTGTCACCTTGCTCAGGATGGAAGGAAAAGGACTGAAACATTTTGTAAGTGGACGCTGCCTTATGTCCATGTTTTCTGGGATGTGTGTGTGCTCTTCCCAAAACCCTGGTGGATTTTGTGCACATGCCCACCATGCCAGCTCCTGGGAGCCTGGCAGGAAGGTGGTTGTTGCTCTGACCCAGCCAGCAGTCCTGGTGTAAAAAGCAGCTTTAGTGGGGACTAGGAGAGCTTGCTGCTGCTTTTGGCTGAGGAGGGCAGGGAGCAGGTATTTAGCTGGGCTGCTGGCTTGCTGAGAAGGATAAATTTTTCCAAATGGCCATAAGTGCTGTGTGCAGGGTTTTTTTTCAGTCCCAGAAAGGCACTGCATTGTTGGACTAAAGCCAAACCCAAAGGAAACAACCTGCCTGGAAAGATACCATGTGTAGGAGTAGGTTTGTTTATAAACTGTTTTTACTTGTCTTCTGTCTTGTAAAGTAATTTTGAATTTTCTCTGCACAAAAATGGTTACATGTTCCTGGTCAGAACTGACTTTAGAGATCTAAGACCCCTTCTGGTATTTTGGGGTTGCTTGCAAGCAAAAGACCTGGGCAGAAATCTGTCCAGAAGCGTTGATTAATTTGAGTTCTTATTATAAACACACATGCAATGAACCAAATAACCTTTGATTGCATCAAAGGTTATTTGATGAGATTTTGGGTATCTCATGCTTCTTCACATTCAGGGCACTCACAGAGTTACAGCTGCCTTATACTCAGCAAGAATAGCTTTGGCTGAGAGTCTGATTTGAAAATTTTTGCACTGAAAACGTGTTTTACTGATAAGTTGCCTCAAAACAACAGGTGTCCACACAGAAAGAGAAAATGAATTTCAAGTTCTCTTCATTCAGAACTGGGTTTGCTGAGGTGCATAACAGCCAATTTTCTGGAGTGAGCCTCAGCTACTCATACATTAGGTATTACTGCTGTGGCTCTGTTGAATTCTCTGTCTTAGCCTGTTTGCAGTGTCAGTATGGCATTTGGCTGCCCTGTGCATTAAAGATTTCCCAGCAGTGGGACTAGGTGTGTGCTACTGTGGCAGCTGTAAACAGAGCTATGATAGGCTTGAAATATGCCTGAATATCATTAATGTGATTGCATGTAAATCAGTGCTTACAGGAACATTGGAAATGTTCCTAGGAAATGTGCACAGCACTGCAAGGTTGTTATCAGTGCCACAGTTCCTTGGGAGTCTCATTAGAAACATTTCCAGGCTGAGTTCAGCTCTTTTCATGCTCTCAGTTTCAGTTTTTATGCAAGCAATTGCACAAGATTACTTTTCAGCTCACTCCTGTATACACCCAAATCAGCTTGTTTTGTTTGGTTTTGTATTTTCAAGGTGCCCATAATTCAATATTCACATATTTAATACCAAATTTCACTTTTTAATTCAGTGCTTGTCAGACTGAAAAAAATGTTTTCCTGGAGGCAAGTAAGCCAGCAAGCCCTGATGGTTTTCAACACTTCTGTTTCTGGGGAGTGCAAGTTCTTCTCCAGAGGACCTTTTTATTTGCTTGGTGTTCGGAGCTGTTACAGCACTTAGGCACAATTTGGGATTCTGGCTTGTAGTTCAGGCCTTCCTAAAACCTGATGGAAGTGCTGGAAAATGCAGTAAAGAATGAACTATTTTTATTGGTCCTGTTAGAGTTGATACTATTCTCTGTATGCTTTTCTGTATTTCTTATCTAGTTATGATTTATGGTTGGGATTTTTTGCCTTGTTCAGTACTGTGTTCAGACTGTTTTGATAGGGTACAGTTAATGCTGCCACTAATTCTTCAAGTGTTTATCAGAAAATTGCTGCAAAATACTTGAGTTTTATTGAATTTTCCTAGGAAAATGTTTTTATGGTAGAAGTTTACAATGCTAAATTCTAGTGTAGAAGAGCTGTTCCTACTTGCTGGCTAGACTAGGGTCAGAATCCAGTTTCCTGATTCAATATGTGGCATTTAAAAAGGCAAGATTTTTAGGCATTTGGATTTTTTAAATGTAGACAGATTTGCTCATTTGATCAAACATGATGATACAAGCGTAAAGGCGCTTTTTATAATTTTTCCTAAAAAATTTGCTTTCTAGTTTCTTACAGAGAAATGAGAGCAGCAGGATGCTGTAATCACAGTTGTAGTCATAAAGACAGAAACTACTAAAGCTAAAATACATTTAATGTTTAGTGCTAATTATCTTCCTGGAAAGAGGGAATTATTTGCTGATGTGTGTTATTTTAGAGGTGTTCCAGCTGAAGGATTTACTTAAACAGCAACCGTTTTGGAATTGCTGCACTGGGGAGAAATCAAATTGCACATCCCTTCAAGGCCAACGTCCTTGCATATAATAGTTCAGCTCTTCTGCTCCCTTGTTTGTTAAAGCATCCTGTCCTGGTGAATGGCTAGAAAAAAGCATTTTGAGGTAACATTTAAAAACTTGGAATTCATCTTGGCCAGGAGGAAATGTAATTGCTAAAAATTTAATGTTAAGATTTTCCAGCTGAAAAAACAGCTGTTTAAGTTATGAGAGATCTTGAAAATACCACAATAGGCACTAAAAAATAACTTCACTATGGGCTTTTTAAAGCAGTCTTCAATATATATGCATTATCTGTATCTAGACTATGTATTAACTTCACCCTTGGGTTGCTGAACATAATCCAATTAGAGAAGCCAGGCATGTGATGTATTTTTTTCAATATGGCCAGCCAGTGAATAGTTCAACAGATAATTGACCACCTAGCCATGGGCTATGGCAGAGTCATATGAGAAGAAAAGATAATATTGCCTTTTTGGGCTTAGATAGCATTAACCATTGAAAAGAAGCATATGTTGGGCAGGCGCCTGCCACTGTGTCCTGCACAGCATAGCAAACCAGCATGAATAAATCATGGCAAAGCAATGAGTTTTGAACAAAGCTAAAAGAAAGAAGTCATTAGGCCTTCTTCTGTTCTATCTGCTGCTTGCTTTTTGGCAAGCACATTCATCTCCTAATGCTCCCCTTGGATTCTGTGCTAATGATAATGTCACATCAAGCCTCTGTGATTGCAAATTACTGCTTGAACACCTGATTTATCACTGAATTTAACCTGGATGTTTGAATTTTCAAATTTGCAATTTGGAAGGGAAATTTGGAAAAGAAACAGAAAACACTACTTACCCTTTTATATGTAAAGTCCACAGGACGTGGCTGAGCGAAAGGCCTTGCACAGATAATACAAACACTGGCTGCCAACAGCCAAAAGCATCCCTTGATGTCAGAGCTCACTGGCAAGCTTTGAAATTATGGCTGTGTATCACAGCAGAGGCTGCTACAGCAGAACTCACTGTGTGAATCAACAGTTGATGCCATTTCAGGTGATGACAGGTAACACAAGCAAAAGTGATGCACGCTCAATTCTCTGCCCAATTCCAGCACCTTGAAAACAGCAGCTGTTCCAGCCGAGTCTTCCTCCCCAGCACTTGCTCCTGGGCTGGCACAATGCTCAGCAGAGACACTAAACCCCTCTCAGTGGCCTCAGAAGTGATTGTGACAGCAGAAGGATGCTGTAGCATCCCACTGTGTCACTGGGCTCAGATAAACACCTAAAATTCAAGGAAAGAAAACAATCTTAGTTGTTATGTGAATTATGCTGTTTATTGGAGAGAGATTGGGTTATAACACAAAGACTAGTATTGTAAAGTTAAAAAAAAAAGAGTTTCTGTGGTTTATGTACATTTTTACCACATTAGTTTTTGCTCATTCCCACTCTTCATGAGTCAATGTGAGATAGTATAGTATGCTGCAAAGCTTAAAAACAATATTTTTCTTTGGCAGCTATTACTTCACGAATCCACCATCTGCTGCCATTAAATCTATCTAGTTCTAGCAATACTAATAATTTCCTACAGTGAATAAAGGTTGAAGATGAAGTAATAGAATTTTCCAAAGTAATTTTTCTTCTTTAGTACTTAAGACTAAAAATTTTAATTTACGGAAACTACAAAGTATATTCAAGAGAATTCATTTAAATTTGTTTTAATAAGGAATTGGTTAAGCTGTAGAAAGTTTCACTTAACGTCTCATTGCTTCATATTATGTTCCAGGAGCGAAACAATCCTTTAAAACTTATTAAGCAAAATTATATTTTGCTATGCTGTTATTTCTTCCCCCCCTTGAGTACCGTTTGATCTACGCATCTCTGTTTCCACAAGTCAGACTGGCAGTTTGTTGCCTGTTATCTAAGTCTCTAAAGAACCTAAAGGATTTATCTTCTCCCTGGTCCCTCACAGCTACAAGCCCACAGCTCCCACCAGAGCTGGGACACCAGCTCCTGCAGGATATCAGTTCCTTGCAGCTGCCCCCAGCCAGTGCTGATGCCTGAAACAAAGCTCTGGAGAAATCAGAGTCTTGCTCCCGTTTGTTTTTCAGGCTCTGGAGGGTTCTTGTATCATGATGCAGCAAGGCATACTTGGTTTGCTCCTTGTTTTGGCTGCTTGTTCCTGGTCCTGTGTGGCACAGCAGCCTCTTGGCTCCCACCTGTGCTCCTGGGGGAGCAACGTGCTGAACTTGCTGTACCTTCATTGCAGTCAGAGCCCCTCCCTGCAGCAGTTCCTGCAGAGCCTGCCTTCCCTGGGAGCCTGCCCTCGCTCCCCTGTGCCAGCAGGTTCAGCACAGCTGCTGCTGGCTCCTGAGCCACAGGGACATTGACCTCCCACCTGCCTGCAGGAGAGGTGACCTCATCCTCAGGGGGTGGAGAGGGGCCATTTCATAGCCTAAAGATTTGGGGACCAAAAAGGGCAGCAGGCAAGAGGAAGCCAGGCTGTTACTCAGGTCTGGAGCCTTATTTCCTTATGTCCTGGATTTTTTATTCACTTTCTTCTCCTTTCTATTTCCATAAAATGCAGATTTCAAGTGGCCTGGAAGTGCCAGATGTGGGCAGGTATGCAGAGGTCCCTGGGCTCAGGCAGTGGCTGTGCACTGCCCATGGGACAGCTCCCCATTGCTTTCCAGAGCTACCCACCTCTCCTGGTCTGCAGGGGAAGCCAGGATGCTTGGGTTGGACCCTGTGGCTTTCCCAGCTTTGCCTGAGTGCCATGTAGGGGGTTACTCCTACAAACATGATCCACCTGACTTACTTTGGGTGTCCACCTTGGGGAAAGGTGCATCACGCCCCCAAGAGTGGCTGTTTCTTGCCACTGCCTTTGAAGAGAAGCTGTAGATGTTGAGAAGCAGGTGAGATGACTCCTATCCTGCCACCTGCTTTTAAAGAGGGATGCCTGAAGTATATAGCCTTGATTTGCATTATTCACTAATTTAAGTTCTTCTGGGTTTAGATGAACTATGGCATCATAGTTCACTGCACCCTATTCCTTGTCTATGCTGGAACCCCAGCATAGTTTTGTGCTCTTGGTGAAGCTGGTGGCCCAGCTTCCATCTCTGTCTGAGGAAATGCTGCAGCTGGAAAGAATAATATAATAGTATTAAAGACTTCACTGTAAATAGTGTCATATCACAAACACTTTGAAACTCGTTCAGCAATATTACTTACAAGAGAAACTCATTGTATGGTGGTTTTGATCCTCTTACTTATTTTAGCTGTCATCCTTTGAAACTTAGCTTAATTGTGCATTATATGTAAATCAAAGTCTGAATAGTCTTTCAAGTTTGGGATTTTAATAAACAGAGAATAAAGCTTGATCCCTTATTTGGCTGACATTTCAGGAATGCAAAAAATAAAGACTTCATCCATGTCTGAGTAAAATTACCTGCAGGGTTTTTTTAAGGGGTGGTATCTGTATTGGTGTGCACATTAACTGAAATTTTGCTGTGTAATGTTCATGCTCGGTCTGGGATCCAGAAGGGAAACAGTTCTTTCTCACTTCTGTGTCCTCACTGACAAATGAAGAGCCTGTGACAGAATTTAGATGTAAAAACCCAAGTGGAGCCTGACTCTTCTTCAAAAAAGCTGAACTCCCATGCTTCAACAACAGAAAGTGTTTTAAACTTGTTTGTTTTTAAAGATGGCTGCTCTAACTCAGAAATCCAACAGTATGAAAATAAGTATGAAAATAATGGTCTTACTCTTTGACCATGATTCCATATGACCCTTTGGCAATAGATCACAGCTGCCTTCTGTCTAATCTGTATAGGTTTTGGGGCCCACTTTTCAGGAAGGAATAATTTTAACCTTGTCTTCCACCAAAGGAAAGGGTGCCCAGCTGAAATGTACCTGCAGTTTTATTGCTTTACCAGTGGTTTGTGGAGACCTGCCTAGATTTGTTTTCTTCCCAGGCTGTGGTCAGATTTTTGGGCTGTTGACACAAGTGCTTCATTAGGAAACTCACCACCAACAAAATAAACCTGCTGCAAAAAACAAAGCTTTAGTCTCAGAAAGCTCAGGAGGCCCCTTCTGTTGTTATGCACAGACTGTAGAGACATTTGTCACTAAATGCTTACTGCCAAGAACAAGGCAGAAGTCTTGGCTTGGGCAACATAGTATGAAAGGAAAAGAGCTTCTTGTCTTAATTCAGCCACCAGACAGAAGTCACTGACTTAGTCTGTGAGTTTGGATTATTGCTTAAAGACTAAAGGCTCATTCAATGCCAGGTGTTATGTTTTGGGAGGATGGAACTCCAATGGAACTGTTTGCTTTTCTAGATGGAGTTAGCAGTAGCCCCGCTGTGTCGGCGAGTCTCCGACTTGGGAAAGTCCTACAGACAGCTGAGGTCATTCAGGTGAGGAGCAGTCACAGTATGACTAAACTGTATTTCAAACTGATTTATTACCTCCTGTTAGTTCTGATTGAACTGAGAGCTTTTTTGGCAACACCCACCTGCAAATTAGAAATAGATTAAAGTTCTTTTAAATTTTATGCAGAGTATAACTATGATTTAACAATCTTTGTCATGCAAATGTTGGCCAAATTGTACTTTTTTGTATTGCTTTCAGTGCATCTTCTGTATGACAGCGAATTCTATAGTTACCTTAAATGTTTTCACTGAAATACAAAATTTATGGTCCTTTGTTGTTTAATTACAATAGGCAACTGCTCTAATTTTTTGCAAACTGGACCTGTGTTGGAAACCCAAGATGCAGAGTAGGGGCAAAAAACTCGATGGTTCTATCCTAACAAAATATTGCCACCACATAGAGGCACTTTTCTAATGCATAAGATAAGCTTTTTCTTCATTTAATGAGTGTATTGTTACATTTTTCCAGACCACTGCTGTTCCAGACCAGTGAGCATATTGCCAGTAGCCCAGCTCTGGGAGAGGTTATTCCATTCAGCATTATTCTTCAGTTCTTATTTACAAGAGCACCACCAGAGCTAAAATCACCCTTCCAGGTAATAAGATCAACTTGTCTTTTATTTTCAGATGTCCTAAGGTGTGATGAGCATTGTAGTTTGCCCTAGCTGTTTTAGTTTAAAATTATACAAATGCATATTTTATATAATATTTGGCTTTGTTTTTATTGTGGCAAAAGCATTATAATAATTGGTTTACTAAATTGATTGATTGATTTAATAGTAGGGATAGTAGGGATTAATAGTAGGGATACAATAACCTGATATTAAATAGACTCCCAATTCTTTATTATTCTGTCAGCTCGTAGTAGAAGTTGCAGACCTTTCCCCAGACTGCAAATTGCCTGGATCCTTCTCTTGTAAGATGCAGGAAATCTAGATAAAAACCCTGTCAGAAATGGGCCAACAGCTGATGTAGGAGATGACCTCTGAGCCCCCAAATAACGTACTGGGCTATTCCTGTTAATTGTCTTTGATTTCTTAATTCATTCTGCATCACTGCAGTATTGAGAGCCTCATGTGGCTTTCATTTATGTCATCTCTGATTCTGAAATTGGAGTGTTTCCTTTTTTGCATTTTGTGTAACTGGTGTTTGTGTTTCTCTGTACCAGAGGGCTGAGTGGTCCGTTGCCCGCTACTCCCAGTGGCTCGATGATCATCCATCTGAGAAAGACAGGCTTGCTCTCATACGGTAAAAACCGGGCTTCTTTCTCCTCTACATTTATGATAACGGAGCAGGAACTTATCTGCACACTAGGACTCTTGAAAAGTAAAAAAATGTGCCTCAGGGGATGTATCACAAATACCATTACCTTCTCTCCACTCATGGGATGAGTTGCAAAGTGGCAGAAATACAAACTCAGAGCTCTCCTGTCCACTGCCCTGTGCTCAAACTCTCCAGTGCCTTTGGAAGGAGCACATAATCCTCTTGTAAAGGAAGTAACTGTGAACAATGATGGCTTAAATTAATAATGTGTTTTTGCAAAACAGCCCCTCTCTCCTAACTGCTGGAAAGTCAAGACTGCAGCTGTCCTGTCATCTGTATTAGGAAAGAGAAGCTCTGAAAGCTTAACCAATATGAATGTAGGTAGAAATCTAAAAATCTAAAACTGGAAGACCCTTGTTACACACCTGGAATGTTACTCTTCAGGAAATCAGCCCATGATCTTTAGAAAGTAATAATTACATCAGGTTGCTAGGGTAGATAACTTCATAGCTAAATATTATTTTGCATCTTAAGATGTTAGGAAAAGTTATGAAGAGTCTTGTTTTTCAAATCAAGCAAAGTTTTGAAGTATGTTAGAGACAGCAGATTTGTATGAACATGACAAAACCAGCCTGGGGATCCTCAGGATTCAAGACTCAGATGATCATTTGGCTCCTAAAGCCCTAAACTCTCCAGCTGCCATCTCAGTGGCAGTCACTGTGTCCCAGGTCACTGCTTGGTGTCCTCCACAGCTGCACTGGGCTCCATCTGGCCTGGGAGCCACCTCTGTCCTTGAACTATGATGCATGGATGTTGCCAGCTTTTGCTGGAGTGATAAAAGCTGACTTCTACATCCCAGCCAACAGTGATTGTGCCTCAGAAATTCAACTGTTTTCTTTCCACACTTCTAAAGCAGCCAAGAGGAGTCTGCTATAAATATTTGCACTTCCTGAAGCTGATAGCACCACACAGTCCCATGTAGTGATCAGGCCAGTTAAGGAGATACTAGTTGATCACCAGTAGATATTACTAGAATTTATTTCTGAAATGTTAAAATACAAGCTGTGTCTCTTCATATGTGTATTTTTTGAAAATCATACTTGTGATTAGTCTGGTTTGTCTACAAAACCAGCTTTTCTTGAATCTCAAGCCATGACACTGAATTACAGGGACATAGGTGATAGGTGTATATGTAATCAGCTATGAATATTTTGATTGTGTTGTTGAATCTCAGATATAGTAGGGAAAGCAGGGAATGCAAATCATTTGAGAACTGGGGGGATTTTTTCTCTTCAATTTGTTTTCCCAAGTTTGAAAATGCCATCCTTAATCTACAACACATTTTTGTCTTTGTCTGCAATTAAATTTCATCCAGACTGATTCAGTTAATGGGTGTGCTGGTGGTCATGTTCAGACACTGATAAATTGTTCTAACCATGGGGGTATTAAGGAGCAAACCTTGGGATGAGGCTTTTAGGCTGAGACACTGTCATCCATTAGACTAAGTAGCAAAGCTGGAATACTTAAGTTTTCCTTTCAATCCTTTCACTGAATCCTTTATTCATTTTTCATGGCTAGTTATCCATATGTAAGGCAGGCAAGCAGACATCAGTCACTAGTATGACCACGAATCACTCTTATTTTCTTTAATACTCTATTGGAAGATTTCTGAGCCAGCTCTTTGTGTGTCTCATATGAACCCAAGTTGAACTGCAGGCCTCTTGCTCTATCAGTCACCCTCTTCAGGCTTTTTCCACCTGTAGTTGTTCAGCTGTGTGAGTTGAACTTTGGATGTTTGGAGCCCTCAGATCCCTGCACTGGCCTACATCAAAATATTCTCTTTTTGTTTGCTGCAGCCTTGCAAATGGTAATTTTGTGCAACTTCCCTTTGTAACAACTGTGCAATTACTCTAGGGACCTGCTGCCTAGATATTAATTTCCTTGTGTTACCAGGATCCTTCTAGCTTCATATTAAAGCTAATTGGAGTGCTGCTTCCGCTCTGTAGGTCTTAAATGCTTTGCTTGAAACGTGGTGTGAATGGTATGAATTAGTCCCACTCTGAGCATTTTTGTGCATTTCCTTCTGCTTGAATTCAGCATGGGGGTGGTATTTACCTGGCCAGAGGTATATTTGCCAGACTCCCTTTATAGACAACAGAGAGAAGCAGGCGCTGCTGGGGCTGATTCATCTCATCCTGAAGCAGGTACCTAAAATAGGTCAGTTGCATTGTGTCCTGAAAGCTCCCATTTTCTCTGCTCAGTGAATGGAGTGTGGGCTGGGACACAGGAGCTCTCTCAGGCAGCCAGCTGCCCTGCAGACATTTGAAGTTAGGTGAGATGACCCTGCTGCAGGTGTCCTTCCTGAACAGGGATTGTGTTGAAAGGAGCACTTCTTTAAGTGGTCAGGGCAATTTCTTTCTTTTTCTTTTTAAATTAAGCTTGAAAACTCAACTTTTCCTCCATAAAAGAAGCCCTATTAGACTTGACATGATTTGAGCCAGCCTGAAGGATAGTTCATCCGTTCAAGGGCCAAATTCTCACCTTTACCATTAGACTCTGTGTTAACTCCCCTTATTCAAGCTCACCCTTGCTGAAGCAGAGTTGAAAGCCAGGCCCAGTGAAGGGTTCATTTCCATAAGGAGCTGCTGTCCTGAGCTGGGCAGTTGCTCTGCCCACTCATCTGCTCGGGGCAGGAACAAATGGCAGCTCAGGGAGCACCGTGAGAGCCCCATCTGTGCTGGGCCCAGCCTGGCTGGGCAGAGCTGTGTGTGTGTGTGCTGGGCCCAGCCTGGCTGGGCAGAGCTGTGTGTGTGTGTGTGTGTGCTGGGCTCAGCCAGGCTGGGCAGAGCTGTGTGTGTGTGTGTGTGTGTGCTGGGCTCAGCCTGGCTGGGCAGAGCTGTGTGTGTGTGTGTGCTGGGCTCAGCCTGGCTGGGCAGAGCTGTGTGTGTGTGTGTGTGTGTGTGTTGGGCTCAGCCTGGCTGGGCAGAGCTGTGTGTGTGTGTGTGCTGGGCTCAGCCTGGCTGGGCAGAGCTGTGTGCGGGGCTCAGCCTGGCTGGGCAGAGCTCTGTGTGTGTGCTGGGCTCAGCCTGGCTGGGCAGAGCTGTGTGTGTGTGTGCTGGGCTCAGCCTGGCTGGGCAGAGCTGTGTGTGTGTGTGTGTGCTGGGCTCAGCCTGGCTGGGCAGAGCTGTGTGTGTGTGTGCTGGGCTTAGCCTGGCTGGGCAGAGCTGTGTGTGTGTGTGTGTGCTGGGCTCAGCCTGGCTGGGCAGAGCTCTGTGTGTGTGTGCTGGGCTCAGCCTGGCTGGGCAGAGCTGTGTGTGTGTGTGCTGGGCTCAGCCTGGCTGGGCAGAGCTGTGTGTGTGTGTGCTGGGCTCAGCCTGGCTGGGCAGAGCTGTGTGTGTGTGTGTGTGCTGGGCTCAGCCTGGCTGGGCAGAGCTGTGTGTGTGTGTGTGTGCTGGGCTCAGCCTGGCTGGGCAGAGCTGTGTGTGTGTGTGCTGGGCTCAGCCTGGCTGGGCAGAGCTCTGTGTGTGTGTTGGGCTCAGCCTGGCTGGGCAGAGCTGTGTGCTGGGAGGGGCTGCGGCGCTGCTGGCCAGGCACAAACCTCAGGGCACTCAGGCAGGCAGCAACAACCAGAGGTATCTCCTGCTCCTCTCTTGTCCTGCAGGTGATGCTGCTGGACCTTTTACTGTTTGTTTTTACAGTAATTTTTATAGCACTGGATTTAATAGACCTGGTGTCACACAGATGTGCTCGTTCGCAGCAGAGTCTCCATTTTCTGCTTTGCCCCAAAGTTTGCAGAGCAAACAGATTTTTACCAAAGTACTAAAGAAAAGTCTGGCCCAGCGTCCTGCAGCTGCCCTGCTGGTGGATCAGGACAGCAGTGCACAGGGTGCAGTCCCAGTACTGAGCAGAAGGATGATCCCTGCCTCTTCTGAAGCTCACCATGGAAATCTGACTCCATTTGACCAAAGGCAGAGCCCAGCAGGGTGGCACTAGGATTCACAATTCCATATAAGATTAATTAATTAGAGTCATTGTAAGGGATCCACATTAAGATTCCTTAAGAACCACAACCCAAATCATACTTTTTTTCCCCCTTTTAACTCTAGATATAAATCTTCATGGGTTCAAATAACATTTTAAAGAAGAACTATCAGGGTCTTATATAATCAGTTTGTCCTGATTTCCAAGAAAGCTCATGGTTTTGCTCATGCAAGTGAAGTAATTTAATAAGTGCTTTAAAATCCTTTTCCTTATGTGGGAGGGCATCTTAAACTTAGGGCTTTTTTTTTCCTTACTTCTTATGGCATTTTTAATGAAGCATTAATATATGCAGAACATCCCACCAACCCTCCTTCCATAGCTCTCTTTTACAAACAATATTTGTAATGTATACCATAGCTTGTCTTTTAAAATAGAAACAGATTGCTGAACAGGTTTTATGTCCTTTATTAGACTAGAAGATGCTGAATTTAGGGCATTATTTAGTCTAATCCCTTCAAGAGTATGTTTTGTATATTACATAAACAGGATTTCTTCCATCTTAAAAACAATAATACAACTATACATCTTATATATACATCTTTTTATATGACAACAGCTGTGATCTCCTCTCTGCTGGAGACTTCATGATACTGCTTTCACCCATAGTGCTGTTTATTTTTCCACAACTGCTTTGGCACTGGTGTTTTTACAGTGTCCTCAACAGGAGTGAACCAGCCTTTCTAAGGACAAGATTTTAATGGTAAACTGGTGCCTCTGAATTGAGTCCTGTACTGCCAGCATAGTCAACAGAAGCTCATTTGAGCTAGGACTGCTAAAGTTTACCGAGATGTCATGGAAAATTCTGCATCTCAAGTGTTAACAAAGCCCCTGAATTCGTTTATCTCCCCAGATTAGAGTCAGGTAGGCTTCCCAGCAGCTCCTGTGATGTTCCAAGCTGCCCAGCTCAGGCAGGCTGTACTGAAGACTGGCTGCATGCAGCAGCAATCATCTTGCTTTGCCACAAGCAGCTTCCTGCACTGTATGCTGCAGTCCCCGAAGACTTCTTGACTGTCTTCAGCAAAACAAAATTCCCATTCCAAATGAGCTCCTGGAACCCTGTCTACTCTATGACCATTGGTGCTTTTAGTTACCTCTTCCAGCCCATTCCTCCCTCTCACTCTGGAGCAAGCTCACCATTGCTCTCTGGACTCCCAACAACCTTCCTCCCTGGATTCATGATTTGTGCCATTTTCCTACCTGGACCTTTCCTACCAGGAATGGACAGATTTCCTGGCCTCCTCCATGGTGTCATTCCCACAGGCAGCAATGCAAAGGAGTTTTCTGAGCTTGACCATGATTCCCTTGTCCCCTGGTAGGTGTGGAGCTCCAGGTGCCCGTGGCTGCCTCTTTGCTAGCAGCCTTCAGCAGCTGCAGCAGCTTTTCATCCTGCCCTTGGCTGCTTTCCTGCACCTGCCTGTGTGGGAGCAGGCTCCCAGCCCTCCCTGGCTGGGCACACAGAGTTCTCCAGGCCACTTTGCTTTACCACAACCACTGTTCTTTCACTGTTTCAGGTGAAACACTGACATTATGAATTATGAATGGCTTTAAAAAAAAAAAAAAAATTCAGCTTCAGAGTGTTTAAATACTTCTATTGGAGATGCAAGTGTGGGACACAGGAAAATGGTGAATGCAGTTGGAGTATTCAGAAAGCTTTTGTTTTCATTGTTTACTGTAAAGCTGTAAAAGGGCTCTTCTAGAAAAATGCCTGAGAATTCACCTTAGAGTATTGACATTACTGATTGTCTTTGGAGTGGGTAAGAGTTGTGATGCTCTCAGGTTGCTTATTTTTGTGAAGTTTGACTCCATCTCTTTGAAACAATGCAAGCAAAGCCACAGTAAAAGAGCAAGTGCAGCAGAAGGAACCTGCAAAACTCCTTTTAGCTGCCTCTGGAGTTGGTTTTGTGAGTTAAATCAGATTCTTTTGGGGCAGGAGAGAAGGAAAAAAAGATAAAAGCTGCTAGAAGGTGTGACAGTGGGACTGTAATACTGCAGTATGGCACTTAGCATAGCCTAAATCTCATTCCATCTTGTTTGATCTGATGGGAATAACAGTCTGGCAAAGGATTATCAAGGGCTCACATTGAGTGGTTTTGGGTGCTGCTTTTAGGGTAAAGCTTCTCCCTTTCATCTATCTGGTTATCTCTGTAATCTTTTTCAAGGGCTTTTTCAAAGCAAGGAGATAAATCAGTTAAGGGATAGCAGTGTTACCATCTGGATAATGATGCCAACCCACAACTTCACCAAGAGGTGTTAGAGCTTCCTAAGTTAAGCAGGTCAATATGGTTTTTTTCTATTTTCAGCTTGTGATGATTTCAAAAAACTATTTGAGCCCACAACAAACTTTGAGGAGTGTATAGGATGGAAAAGACAGGGACTCTGCTGAGTGGAAGGGGAGAGATTTATCAAGATAAATGACAGTGACAGTAAGAAAACTCACAGGAGTTTCTCAACTGTCTTTTTAATACAAGGGACAATTCTTTGTAGCAGCTAATAAACATCTAACATGGCTAACAATTACTGCTGACCAGAGCACTTGAGGTCTGACCTGAGTGGAAATGTGAGACATTTCTGACTCTTCTGAAGCATCTCCACTCATCAGGATGGCATCCTTGATGTCATCCTACCCTGCCTGCATCTCCCACCTGCTGCTCAGTCTGCTCATCACATGTGGGCCCCTCATTGCTACAAGAGGCCAGTTTATCTAAAAAGCACAATTTCCTGCTGTCCCATTCCCCCAGTTTTTCTCTCTAATTTTGGGATTTAAAATAAACCTGTGGATGTGCCTAATCTCTCTGCAGTTCATGATGCTGATGGCCTTTGCTGGGAATGAAGTGAGCTGCACCCAAAGCACTTTGTGGCTGCACCAAGCAGTGTTTTAGTTGCCTTTTTCCCTGTAAACCCTTGTGCTGCTCCCCAGGGACCATTGGGAAGGAGCAGGCTGAAGGTTTTCAGGGAGCTGACCAGGTGCAAAATGTCAGGTTTACTTTAGCTAGATAAAATAAATATTCTTTCCCTGTCTTTCTGCCTGTAACAGCTTGCTTCTCTGTTGTAGTTTGTTGCTGTGCAAAAAATTCAAAGTGATTCCTTACTGTGTATTTGTACCTGCTGTGGACCCCTCAGCAGTAGCTCACAAGGAAGTTGTTATCAAAATTTAAGAGCTCTCAAGTGCACCATGGCCAGCATGAGGAACTGTTTTTGTGCTCAGTAACTTTATTTTTCTGAAGGATCTCAACTCTCCAGTCATCCAATCCATCCTTCTTTTGTCTCCCCCCAGACAACATGTCCTGGGCTTCAGCAAAGAGGGGCTGTAAGTCTGGATGCTGCACAGGGACATGGGAGCTGTGGTGGGAATTCCCTGGTGCTGTTCCAGTCCCAGCCTGTGCTCAGAGGTGAAGCTGCCTCGGGTTCTTTGGTTGCCCAGTTGCACACTTCACCCTGTCCCTGAGCAGGGGCTGCAGGTGGGGACAGGCAGCTCCTCCTGGTGCTCCCTGCCAGCGAGGCTGATGGATCAGCGCCGGCAGGAGCGGGAGCAGCCCCAGGACCAGCTCATGGGGCAGGGCTGCCACGGCTGTCACTGGCTTCCAGGAACCCAAAGCTCAGACTCCTCTCTCCAGAGAACTGAGCACAGGCTCTTGGCCTCAGGAGCATCTTCCACTTGCTGATAAATGAGCTCTGCTGGAAATTCCCAGCCACGCTCTGGCACAAGTTATTGAGGAATGGCCAAGCCCTTGTTGATGTAGCAGCAGCTTTACTCACAGGCACCCAAGTGTACTGTGACCCTGCATCTTCCTACCATCTCCTCTGCTTTGTCAGGTTTGGTGGGCTCATCTGAGGCTTCCCAGGGCTGCAGCACCACACAGGGATCTTGGCTGCTCCTCTCTTACCATCTTACACCAGGAGAAGCCTCTGTGTGTGAAACATGGGCTGAATATCACTCCTCAGTCCTTTTGCTTTCTTTAAGCCTTGCCTGATTCACTGCCTACTGCTGCCAGCTGCCAGCAGGCATGTACCAGGGAGCAGTGCTGCCTTCAAATCCGTGAACTCTTCGTGCAGGAACGCAGGGTTCCACCGAAGGCTTGTTTGTTGGAAGGAGCAGCAAACATAAATACAGCTCTGCCTCTCCAGCCCACCATCCTACAGCAGTGGGTGTGTATTTATAGGCACAACTTTGTGGTTGCTCTGTGTTACCGTCTCCCTTGACCCCTGTGCCCCCCCACCCCTTCACCAGATGTGCACAACAACCATCTGCCTTCTCCCAGTGGGACTGGGAATGTTCCTGCCATGTAACTAAAAGCCAGCGGGCTCCCTGGCTGGCAGAGCAGCTGTGCTGGTGCATCCTGCACTCCCAGAAAGGAAGGCATGAGACAAAACCCAGACCCACTCCCTGCTCAGTGACCCTGGGGGCTGGAAGCACTGTGGTGACAATCTGTATTAGAAAAGGAACAGCCACATACCAGGAGCTCTATTAGTCTCCATGTGAAATGGGGTCTGTTGTTTTTGCATTTTCTTAAATGTCACAGTTTTGCTGCAAATAGCACAAATATAAGCAAATTTTAGAAGGCAACTCCAAGATGATTGTATCAGTTCAATGAAGAAATAGAAGCAGAAAGGGAGAAGAAAATTATATTCAAAGCTATATTTAAGTGTGGCAGCTCTAGCTTGGCCTACTTAATGAATTAGTAAGTTGGAATCTCAACAGATGAGCCCTTACAGTGTTTGTTTTACAAATATGCTGTCACTCAACAATACTGTGTACTAGAATGTTGGCTGAAGGGTGACCCTGTGTTGTAAAG
Organism: Agelaius phoeniceus; assembly: GCF_051311805.1. Classification (NCBI taxonomy): domain Eukaryota; kingdom Metazoa; phylum Chordata; class Aves; order Passeriformes; family Icteridae; genus Agelaius; species Agelaius phoeniceus. The sequence continues at coordinate 59,411,223 of NC_135269.1, forward strand.
CATCGCCACAGTCGCCCCTTTTAGCTTTGCAATGTTTATTTGTGCAGTTCCCACATGATGACTCCATGTGTGACATCCTGTGACAATGTGTAAGAGAGCCAGGCCGTGCCTTGCCCAAGCCCTCTCTGGGGTTAGTGCAGCATTTCTTGAGGACTGAGATGGGAGTTCCAAAGGCTGTGCCAGGAATCTCCTCAGGGCACGGTGGGTGTTCACCAGGGCCCCACCTTTCCTGCTGGAAGTTGCACTCTCAGCGTCTGCAGCAGCTGGAGATTATTCTCTCCCTCTCTAAAGGTTACCAGTGCAGCACTGAGCCCGAGTCTGTGCGTCAGAGCTGTCATTTCAAGCCATCTGCAACATGCTGCTGCTTATTTAAATGTTAACTTGTTTGCTCCTCAAACATGCAAGAAAGGAGATGAAGATCATGGAACAATTATATAGAGCTTTGCAAAGCCTTCCTTGTTCACTTCCTTCCTCAGACAAGTAGGACCATCTGAGGAAAATTTTGCAGGAGGGAAGAAGGCAATTAATTTCTGTTGCAGATCCTGAATTTACAGTACTTAATTGCTTTAGCTACTTTACTTTTTTTTTTTTGTTTTTTTTTTTTTTAGTGGTGCACTGGAAGCTTATGTTCAATCAGTGAGAACAAGAGAGGGAAAGGAGTTTGCACCAGTCTATCCCATAATGGTTCAGCTGCTGCAGAAAGCCATGTCAACCCTTCAGTGAACACACCTGGACAAGGCTCTCACACCAGGGAATGGATGGTAACACAGCTGGGGGCTTTGGTGCCACATGGGTACTCACTGTTCATGTAAATTATCCCCAAGCACCTCAGCTTTACAATGAAATGTTTACTTACTTCATGTCTGAAACTTCCGTCTCCTTGCTTTATGTTCACATTACAGGAACTTACTTATACAGAAATATTATAAGGAAATTGTACAACTTTTATGTGCTGTAAGTCTACATCTAATTGAAACATTCTTAAGCATTCCTTTTGAATTTAGAACAGTATAAAATTAGAACTCAAATATTACAGTGTAATTGCTGAATATCTCAAATAAGGAAGCAGCTCTTTTCCTACAAGTAGAGTTTTAAACAGTTGAATACATTTTAGCCGTATTCAGAAAATTGTACTTTTGAAACATTTGAATCATCAGTTTCTATCTAAAAATCACTAATTTTAACACAAGGAAAAATATTTATAACTAACCTAAATGCTTCTCTATTGCACTGCTATTTGCTTAGAAATAATTTATATTGATTTCAACTCTTCTTGCTTAAACTGTAATAAAGAACATTAACTATCCAATCCTGAAAATAGTATTTGAATTTCTTCACTAGCTTCCTAATGGCAAAGCATTAAAATATACTTTGGATGGGTTCATGTAAAGACTTCCATGCAGAATGTGCTCATTGCCGCAGGGCTGACTTCATGATTAGTCTTCTTCATTTTATAAAATACACAACACCAAATTTTAATGAATTTATTTGAAATAATATACAAGAATATAGTGTGCAAAAATCTTAGGGGCAACATCATGTAGACGTGTCATAAACTGAAATTTACAGTTGTGATTCTTAAAAAAACCAACGCACAGCTGTTTAGTACAGGAAAAGCCATGATTGTAAATGTTCACAGCAGAAGCAATTGTAATCCTAATGCAGCTGCTCTAATTTTAGACAGTTGGAGGAGAAAAAAAAGTAAAGTGCAAGTGTTGCACATATAGTTAAGTGCAAAGTTTGCCCCCACCATAAAGATGTCTTATGGCAAAATAAAATATTGTAGAATATGTGGCAAAGACAAAACACAGAGTTATAACTATGATGGTGATGATATCAACAGCACCACTTTTCTTGAGATAACGCTATTTATTTGTTTCATCCTGTCCAGGCCATTGTTTCCACCACAAAATGACAGCTCTAACTAGTGCCAGCTGACGCAAAAATATCTCCCTTGTGGCTACAAGTTTTCTAAGTGGCATCCCAAGCAGCAGCTCCCTTGCTACATCACACCACACCCTCCATTCCCACGTTCTGGTAACTTGCTGGCAGCAGGGCAGGCTGGGAAGCTGGAAGCTGATAATACACTTTGCCATTTCAGAAAATCCCAGGCCCCAGAATCGTAATTAATAATACAGTTGTGCAATACATATTAATCAGCAATAAGAATCAATGTATATAAACAGCTGTTACATATTTTAAAATTCCCCTTTTTGTACATTTTCTTTTAAAAATAAACATTTATACATATCTCCTTCGCCTCTTTCTAAAGTACTTTAGCACCACAGGATATCCATTTTCAAGCCTATATTACCTGATACATAATGAAGTTTGGAAGAAAAATAAGGCAATTTGGTTTAAAATGCTGATAGTTTTTAGCTTACTTAATGTTCTATTGTAAAAAGCAAATCTGCACTCAGATCACTTCCACGATGGTGCCAGTATTTTATGGTCACACATAGTCACAACAAGAGTAAGACCTTGATCTTGCATCTTCCCGCCATCAAGCAACAGCCATTTTGTAAATACAGAGTTAACAGGAAAATTCTGGCTTAATGCTGTTGTGAGCCCTGAGAAAAGAGAAGAGAAAATTGGGTTAGCAATTACCGAGCAAAGGGCCCAACACTTGTTTTCAAAGCCACAAGTACTTCTAATCATTGGTCAGTTATTCAGAAGAAAACAAAAAGGCCAAAGCAGACAGTTTTACTCCTGATCATCAAAAGACCATCCTGACTTCTGTGTCACAGCCTGGAGCCCACTGTCATTACTGAGTAAGGTTACCAGACTGCAAACAGCTCAGTTCACTGAACTGGAACAATTACAAAGGGTATTTCCTGCTGTAACACTGAGGAAATGGGTTCTACAGATCCTGTTCTCTTGGCCTCAAGACTGTAGGGACAAGGAAAATCCTACTACAAGGCAGGGCAGGAAAGCCTTACTGAGGCAAACCCATCACTACTCAGCTACACAAACACGCCTCTGAGCTGCCTGAGGCTCACAGGTGAGCCTGTGATCTCACCACCCAAAGCTCGAGACTGCAGTAGTGTGAAAGCAGAATAAATAAATAATATTATTTTAACTAAACCCACAAGGAAATGTAACAGAAGCTGTCACTGTTGATTAAAATAGAATGCAGTGAACAGAAAAACAGCTTGTTCCTAGCAGCTGGGATTTGGTGGAACCTTCTGCAACAAGGGACTGGAAACTGCACAAAGTATGTGCAGCAGAAAGAAGCAACTCAGTGTTGGAGCATTTCTTATTCAGTCTTAAGGCAACACTTGCATATGCTCTTGAGAAAAAAGCCTCATTTACACATCAAAGGACAGGGGTAACTTGAGGATGAAATATTACACCACATGGATGGTTTCACAACCATGTAGATGAAGTCCACACCACCCTTCAAGCTCCTACCCAGCCATTAAATGGAAGAACTTGGCAAGCACTCTGTGCAGCTCAGTGGATCTTTCCTTCCAATCTACTCTTCTAGTTGAACAAGCAGAATCTCCTTTTTTTGATGTTTCAGCTTTAAAGCCCTTCTCTTTCTTAATACATCCCCCACCTACTAATACATTGCTGCAGACTCTTATATTGATGGCTTTCTACAAAGTGGAAAACAATTTCTTTTCCTACAGAAGTAGTGTTATCTACTGTATTTATTTTACAATTGTACAGACGAATAAATGAAAGGGATTCACGGGGAAAAATTATTTTGCTCCTTCAGTATCTTCATATATGCTGATATAAATTACCAGTAAGAAAACTAGGAAAAGGTAAAGAAAAAGCTTTTACAGAAGATAAAGAAGTTCAGGTACAACCTTATGAACTCACTTCAAAGCAAAAGACCACGTGCCCTTCCTTTGCATTTCACAAGCAAACTAACTTTCAGTAAAATCCAGAATCCTCAAAACTCTCATAAAATATTCAGACAGACCCTCTCCTGATCTGTCTCCTGCCAAACTGCCAAAAGCAGGTTACACAACAGGGAGTAAATGAAGGTTTCAGCTAATAAGAAAGCAGCTTATTCTGAACAAAGCACACTGTAGCCACCCATCTGAACACATGTAACAGCATGATGAAAAAGACTGCTTCATAAACATACAGAATTCGTTCGTTTTCTTTTCCAACAGTCAGGATTTAAACGCTTCTGCTCCTCTGCCAAGGCCTTGGCTTCTAGTGTGTACATCCTTCTTTCCTCATTTTTCATTTTCTTCCACCTGTCGCCAAGTATCACACTTATGGCTCTGCAAGATAAATGTTTACAGTACAGTCAGGACAGTGCTAAGAAATACCAGGATATTTTTTTTGTTTTTATCTGAGCACTTCAAAAAAGATGTGAGTTAAATGTGGAATTAACACACAAGGAAGAAATCAGCTATATGTTAAAAATTGAAATAATCGTATTTGTGATTATCTTCTCATAGTTCTTTTAGTAGTTAAACAGCTGAGACTTCTGTGTTAGCTAAGCATGGGTCAGTGCACATTTTAACGTTTCAAAGGGTGTACATACAGCAACTGGCATAAACCAGCAAAATAGAGATGTTACAAAAACCACCACCAAATGGTAACTCACATTTGTTTTGCTCTACTTTCTTACTAGAAGATCATATGACAGATTTGCTGAAAATATGTTCTCTAATAATTAGAGCAATGAACTGAATATGACCTCAGCCAAATATTTGATTAACTGCAAGTCCCCATGTCTATTTAATCCATATCTGTAGCTTCTTCCACCTTTAATCCATCCTGGGTGGAACATACTGATATGTTCCCATTCCTGTGCAAATGGAACCATTTGTTCTCATACATTTATAACCATTTCCAGATACTGAATTAATTCCTTTCCTTACAAACTCTAGGTCTTTTGACAACACTTCCCTGTACTAGCCTGCCATATTGCTCAACTTCACTCCCCAATGTTGGATCAATATTCCATTAAAGCTTTAACTCTGTCTTTTAGCTGAATGAAAATCTCTAAACAACAGCTCTTTTATCAATGACTATGAAGTGCTTTGTACTTTGGCTTCGGATTACAGCAATAAGAGTTCTGTGACTGGCTCTGAGAAAAAGATGGACACAACCAAGTCCTTTTCTTTCTCCTATCAATAAAGTTCCTTGCTGGCAGTGAAGGAACTCAAGCAGAATCAAGACAACTGGAGTGTCATCAACTATTTCCATAACACGGCACACACAGCACTCCTGAGTGCTGTTCTGCACCACAGAAAATAAAAGGATTTGACTCCTGCAAGGCTGAGTGGTGCCATTCAGGTTTCTGTGAGCTGCAGAGCACTCAGGGACCACATCCCAAAGTGCCCAGACAGCCCTTGAGCCTGCACTGCCCTGTGTTCCAATGACTCCTTAGAGCAAACTCCTCCAGGGGACACCACATCCCACTGCCATCAAACCCATTTGCACAGCCTGTCTCTTTGGCAGTGGAATTTCTGTTTTTCTGTCCAAACTGAGAACCAGTATCTTTGGTGTGTCATCAGAAGCAAACATACCCAGTTTAATTAGCAGATTTTTCATCTTCTGACAGTATCCAGAGGCATATCACCAGAAACCTGTCTGCTCTGGGTCACCAGCTTGTACTGGATCACTCACACCCTCAGGACAGAACACGGTGACCCAGAGAGAGCAGGTCTGCTGTAAAAGCTGTTGCCTTCCAAATAAAAATGCACCCTGAAATCTTTTAAACAAAAATATAATTTCCCTCATCACTAGAAGGCCCACTCCTCAAAGAATTTCTGAACACACAACCAAGTTCAACTATGGTTACAGTGTTACAGTGAAAAGTATCCAGAAAATAAACAAATGCAGCCCTAACACCAGTTTTTCAAACAGGATCTTGCAGTCCATTATAGTATTGTGTGATTCTTGACGTGTCCTTTGAATGTTTACAAGCTCACTGTCTTGCTGACATGCCTTGAGCTGTTTTGTCTCAGAACAGGCAATTTAACTCAGAATACCTCAAGTTCTGTACTTTCTTATTCCCATAAGGAAATAACAGCAGTAAACATAAGAACTCCACTGTACAGAAGTGGCTACTATGTTGGAAGCTCTATACAGTAATCTGAAAATGACACAAACTTACATTTAAAAAACATGAGTTGCCTCCCTGCAGCTAAATTAATGAATGCCTCAGCAACACTTGAGTGACAGTAGCTGAATGCCTGTATCAATTATCACTAATGCTATTTCTGCCACCCTGTGTTTTATGGATGCTGTGGAACTGCAGCCAAAAACTGCACTGCCTCCCAAGTGAGCAGTGCATTTTGAACTGTACTTGTAACTTTGTCATCTCCTTCCTTCAAGGTAAACCTGCTTGCTGCCACTGTCCTGCTTGCTCAGTGAAACATTTCACATCCATGCAGCCACAGCTTCAGTTCACTGCATCCATTTGAAATCAGCATTTTCAACAAAATTTATAACCATCATAAACTTTCCTGGCTGACATTCTGTTCCATTTCTCATTGATAGTTGCAATCAGTGTGAAGGCAGCAGATCTGCTTCACTGAACTTACTATAAACATTACACAACATCATTGTCAGGACACACAAGACTGGCTGGGATTGTTTGGCACGATTCTATATTTCAGCACCAGTTACAGCCTCCTTATTAGAACATTATAAAATAGTAAAACCCCCTTCAAAGCCCTGCCAACGTTAATTTTTACCAGATTTAGTTCAAGAATTTTTGTGTCACAAAGCAATTTTTACAGTAAAAGTTTGTATAAAATTACATACAGTAAAAAATCTGATTGTAAGATCAGTCCATGTTCAAGTGTTTTGGTTTCTATTTACATATGCACAATTAGCACAAAATATTACTTAAAATATATGTAATGGAAATCTTAATAATAAAATGTTCAAAAGTGAACAGGCTAGAGATAAGGAACAAAAAAAACCCAAATTAACAAAGACTCATCCCCCAAACACAGTCATACAATTCTTCCTGCAAGTTTCAACAGATCGTTGAATGCCTTTAGGGCAAGAAAAATTTAGCAATGTGCTGTCTGGATATGATCTTTGAGATATCCTAACTTATCAGTACTCCACTCTTCAACAGGATATACAGACTGGAAATAAATGCTTGCAACTTCAGGACCAATTTGCAATAGTAAGTCAAGACTTAATTAGGAGAACCAGAAACTCCCTTTTTTCCATTACAGCACACGAGCAGAGCACCTCATCACTGTAAACAACAACGGCTCTGTAATTGTGCCTCTGCCAGTGCACACATACATGTATCAGTTGCTTTACCCCAATCTTTTATCAGAAGGTAAGTTTGCCAAAAATGGTTTGTATCAAGTTCACTGAGTACTGAAAATATTCAGAGTCCACCCATAAACCACCCTTTATGTTAACATCTTGCAAAACTTATTCTTAAAACAATACACACATTTTATTTCAAATGCAACATTTAGCCTATTTAAAGTGGGACACAGATATTCTTCTAACTCACCAGTAATAGCAAAACTACAGTTTGTATCATTACCTGTTGTCTTTCCCTGGATACATCTGAGTGTATTCAACTCTGTATTTTTTGGCAAAAAGCATGAAGGCATTCATTGGTCTTTTGCACTTGTTTGGAGAAGTGGCACTCACAGTACTTGCAGTCCCTGAGCTGTGGCTTTTGCCAGCTTTGCTGTACAAGGGATTGGAGGGAAGATGTGACGATGCAGCAGAGGCACAGTTTTTACTACTGCATTCTGATCTCTCAGCATCTTGGTTGTTTGCTCCCCCAGAGGAGAGCGAAGCGCGGCGCTGGCGAGCCATGCTGCTGAGCACATACACTGCAGAGGAGTCCATCGGGGTGAAATCGTAACTGCAGGGAAGACACACATCATAAAGCATCCAGAAATGTTCATGTAAAACCCCTAAATACCTGTTCACTCTTCAGTTTTACTACAATTCTAGTATTTTGTCCTTTTTTGTGTGACATAATGATTTGTGCTCGATGTGGATGTCAGTGTGAAAAACAAAAAACTACAAGACTTTGGCAGGTAAGTTAGTATTTTCTTCAGTGTGATGAAGACTGCAACTTTCCATGTTCTGCTATGTACTTTCCTCAGCTAGGTATCTGTTAACTATACTGTGTCTTAAAACTTCATTCTCTTTTTAAACACGCTTTTTTCTTTCTGCTTCTGTCCTTACCATAAATCAAACATGATCAGTGAATGACAGGTACAGAAAGGAAAGAAATGCAAAGAGTTCACTTGCAAGTATATACTAATGGCAAATATGAAACCACTACATAGATTATATTCACTTCAGTACAAATAACTTCTCTGGGCAGTTGAATGCAGACTGTTTTACACACAAACCTTCCGGGGAGGTTGAAGCCCTGCGCAGAGCCCCGTGACTCGGCACTGTTTGATGCTGTGCTGACAAACGCCTGCCCTCTAGCGACAAAACCACGACATTCCTCCTCGAGGTATCTGAACAGCTTGGGTGACGTTTCCATAAAATTCAGACCTCCAAATACGACAAACTCTTGCAATTTTTAGCTGACCAATGACTACAACTAACTTCTAATCACTAAAGAAGTAGTTCTACTCCACAGTCTGTTACCATCTCCAGGTGGAAAAACACTCTTGGAAAGGGGCTACTCAATCATAAATCCAAACCACTAAGTTACCACTGCAAGACAAACATAGAAGGTATATATGCTAAGGCTCCTCTTACCTATTGCTCAGTGTGACTATAGTTGCATGATTTATGGCCAAAATAAGGGGTTTGAAGAGGTTTTTTGCAAACACCAAGTAGAACTACAAGCAAGGAAATGCTGCATGTGGCAGTCCAGCCCCTCTCTGCAAAGGTAACTCCTCTTGTGGACAGAACCACACAGAAGAGGGAGCCCAACGAGTGGCCTCCAGCATCCCTCATCAGGAGAGTACAAAGCAGCAAAGAAGGGATAATGCTGACCATCTTGCAGGTATCACAAGATAAGGGGAAGGATCTCTGTTCTACAACAGGCCAGCACCCTTCCTATTCCTAATCTCCTTCTCCTAACACAGAAACAGAATTTTGTTTTTAGTTCTTCTGTTATCACAGCTGCAGCTGCTACATGCTCCTTACTCAGTCACTCCCTTCTGCCCAGAAAGACAAGGAATTTGAAGTCAGCTGAGCTCCATATTAGTAAGGAGCCAGAAATCCAGATTTTTCAGTGAGGTGTAGCTACCATGATTCTAACAGCTAACTTGGAGTAACCAGGAGTTCAGAAAAACACCCAGACAGCAAATGAGTGAAGCCAAGCAATCTGAACTTGTTCTGTGCCAGATTGAAATCATACAAGAGCTCCCAGGGCTTGAACTGCAAAGAGCATCTTAAATTCCTTTTTTTCTGTTGTAAAAAACCAAAGTGCAACTAGATTAAAAACAGATGCTAAAAAGACACTAACATTACAGGAAAATATGGATTTTACAAAACCTTAAAATCTCAAATTAATATGGAAAAAATCTTTATTATTTCCTTAGACTCATGTTGACCAGACCTCTGAAGGTTATCTGGTTGAAGTTCTAGCTCAGGTAAACCCCAAAGTGAATCAAACTTTGAAGTTAGGGAAGTTTGGTCTAATAAAAAGAATGCCAAAAAACAGAATACACAAAAATAATAAGATTATGAACATACTATATTCTAGAGCCACTGCACATGCATTTACCACTAAGAAACTACTCAGATAATTCAGATGTATTGTTGCATATGAAGCATGAGATAACAGCTGGCAGACATGCTACTGTCAGAAAACTGTACTAGGTTTTCAAACATAATCCACTTTACCTGGAGAATTTATAAAGACAATATATATATATTTACTGCTTTTTCTAATCGGCCTTTAACTATCATAAAAAGAGGCTAAAAAGTTATTTCACTCCAAGGCCCTACTGTGCAGTTTAGCAGAGCACATAATTACACAGCTTTCCTAGTACTGAGTATTAATTTTTTCCTATCATTTATGTCGTATTGCCACAACTATTCTCTCTTTCCTCTATATAATGCTTCAAATTCTTCCAGACTTAAGGTGCCTACTCATTAAATACAAGAACCACTGAGGCCACTTTATCCAAAAATTACCTTTTAAATGTATCAAAAACACCTGAATCATCAAAGTTAATGGCATCAGGGTGTCCAGGAGGTAGACACAGATCTCCAAGATGCATTTCACAGCATGGAATGCCATGCTGTACCACAGTCAAGCTTGGATAAAAAGATGACCAACCTGAAGTGGTAAAGAGTTAAATTAGACAAACGGCCAGACAATCTCTCCATTTCTTTCTTGGAGCAATCCTATATCTTGAAATTACATAATTTTATAAAAGTGTTCTGATGTAGTTTCTTTCACACAAAAGAAAAATCAGGAACTCTTACTTAGGGAATTCTTACTGCAAACAGTTTTTTTTTTATTTCAAATAAAATCTCATTCTAGCAAAAAAGGAATCAAATCCTGGAGACTTTTACCATCAGAAGTTCCATTTTTAGCAAGTGAGAAAAGCTTCCCTTATTTGCAGTTCTCCTGTCTCCCCCCACCCCAGTCTTTCTGCTTTCCTGAGCTCCATTGATATACTCAATGAACTCTTTCCTTATGAGATAGGCAGTATTCCAGGAGCTTTATGGCTTTACAGGTTTTTTTGTTTGTTCATATTCTGGATTACTTTACAAAGATAGTAAACTCTTTCTACACCACAACTTTTATCACTTTCATGAACAGTATGGGATGCCAACAAAATCTGCAGTCACTTTCTGAGACTACTTTAATATGCAACCAAGTGTACTTGAGGTATTTCATACCTTTATTTTTAACATAAAATGGATGATCAAGTCTGCATTCTACAGTAAGCAAGCCATCCTCCACTGTGCCAGGATCAAAAGTCAGCTTCAGCACTGACTCACCACAGGAAATGCTTTCTTCATGAGAAATCAACTTCAAACCATTGGAACCATAGTCCTGTTAACACACATACAGTTCAAAAAATTTCCCCCAAGAAAAGCATATACCTGTGCATACTCTAGGTGTATACTCATCGTCATGCATTGTATTAAAAAATAACAATATTCTAATTTGCGTTTCTATCTAGCTAGAAATTAATACAGATGACATACATTCAAAACCTACATAAATGAATTTAATTCAAGTGCCTTTCTGTGAGATCCACAAACAGCACAGTGATCAGCTCTAAACAACATTAATGCCAACCTATTTTCCTGAGACAGTAATTAAAGGCACAGGGGTAATGTAAGAAACAAAATATTTGCTGCAGGTATTGCAGTGAGTTTGTTAGAACTAACAATTACCTTGTAAGGACTGGCTGGGAGATTTTCCTCTTTTCCACAGCTTTCAGATCTTGCAAACTCTTCAACATCCTGCCATTCTTTATTGCGTCCTTTATGAAAGCACAAGCGAGAGCCTAAGGGAGTTTTTCAAGGAGAAAAAGAATGTTAGTGTTAGTTAAGAAAGTCTGTGCTACAAGAGAAAAAAAACCTACAAGATAAAACAAATACTTATTTCATGAAACACGCTATTTTACCTTTTAGAAAACAATGCCAGACAGTTGAGGGCCAGGAATGGCACCATCCTAAATCATCATCATCTGAAAGCGATGACATGCAGAAAATGCCAGATTCTGATTCACTATTTGCCTATTAAAAAAAAAAAGCAAAATGGTGTTGGTATTTTACTGCAGACCATTTTAGGGCTGGTCTTATATGTCTTAAGACAGTCTATATTTTCACTTGTGGCATCATTTTGCCTTAAATACTAATAGGAATGTAACATGAAGACAAAGATTAAAGGAATGCAATAAATGTGAATGGATTGTTTTAATCTCCTTTTCTGAGATGCATCCTGACATTTTTGGGTTTCATTCTCTGAGATTCATTTCATCTCGATGGATTATCGTATGCTCATTTGTAAGCATTTTACACCTCATCATTCCTTAGTCATCTACAGAATCATTTAAAGCACATTACTCTCTATGGTCCAGTTACTGGAAAGCTGTAAGCTCAAGGCAGTTGTAGATAAATCCCTGGAGAAAATTCACTGTTGTTAACAGACAAATTTCAGATACCAATTAATACATAGGAAAAGGAGACACAGGACTGACAGGTTTTGTGCATCTCAAAGGAGAGGGATCCATATTTCCTTTTGAGGCATCAAATGAGATAACAATTTTTAAAGCTTTCTGTAGAAGGAATCACAATAGAAGCAGAGCTTTCTTACAAAGTGATCTCATAATAAAAAATATTAAGTAGCACCACAGGCCTACCCGGAGTGGTAAAAAGAAAAGTAGCAGAAAATCTAGCTTAAATAGCAATAGTATTAACACTAAACAGATTTTTTTTTTAAGCTAGTTTCCCTTGCAAAAAAACTTAACCCATTGCTCATACATCTTTACTTTAAATGTTTCAGAACAGCTCACCCTTTCATGTCTGACTGGTGTTTCATCCACATCATTCTTGGAGAAGTTAGGATCATTGTTTGAAGATCCTGGTGGAGGGCGTGCATAGGAATGTAAACTTTTGCTTGTTGCTATTATGCGAACAGGAGATGATCTACAACAGAAACATGGATTTTAAAATATCTCAGATTAAGATAACATGAGACTTTGCTGCCATTACTCTAAAATGCTTTTATTGCAAATATTTCTGTTTGCATGAGCTGAACACCAAACAAACCTCCCACACACTAGTATTTCAAGGGAATGATTAAAGGGCACAAGCTCAGGCAAAGGGAATACTTAGCATAATTCCTGCATAGGTTCTATATAGCACCCAAATGACAGTATTACTTCCATAGTGGCATCTCCTTAGCACATTGCTGAAGCTTTTACAAATTTTCTGATTAAAAACCTAAGAAAAGCTGTACAATAAAAAGTGAAGCCCAGCGATTTCCAAGATCCCACACTTGCTGCTCACAGCCTCACAGAATTTACAGATCACAAACCTGAGACAGTTACCACTAAAATACACATTGCATTAGATTTCCAACTAGCTATTAAAAAAAAAAAAACCAAATCTGAAGTCTGTGCACTAGAAAGCTTTAAGAATTTAATATAAGAAATTCCTCTTAGTTTTTATCTGCTGCTTCACTTTTGGAAAACGTCCATAATTCGTGAGCCTGCTGTGGACAGGCAATGTCTTTACATCATCCTATGTCATTCACGGCTGGACACTAAGCAGCTTTTGCACCAGGCTCTGAGATGAGTTCTGTGCATACTTTCACAGAACAAATAAAAAGACCAAACAATAGGGCTCCAGTTCAATGTCAGAGGGTGAAAAGAGTGAAGGGAATATTTTGGAGGCGGGATTATAAATCTCTATAGTTCAAAACTGAAATGAGTGTCAGTACCTGTTATAGAAAGCACACTGCATCAAAGGACTCTGAGGACTTGTGGCTATATTTGCTAATTCTGTCAACCAGTTCACCCCATTCTCACAAGAATAAGCATTTTCTGGATTGCTGTTTGAGGTATGTTGGCTCCATGAAGGCCTTGAACATTCCTGATGTGAAACATCAGCACCAAGCTGAAAAAGTGCAGGTGGGGTAGAATCTGTCTGCACAGCCTGTAATTCAGGAAGATCATCTACAAACAAATGCACAAATTACCATAATTATACTCAATTCTTTGCTGTCTACTCAATTTGACACCAAATATTGAAAATTTGATGAAAAAAAAAAGGAACCACAATAAAGTAATTTTATTTTCTCATGTGACAACTACCAACATTTCCCAAACCCTGTTCAAAAAAATGGACACAGAAACAGTAACATCTCCAGTCAATTCTATATTCACACAAGAAATTTAAGAAAAAAATTAGGTAACTAAATAAAAATGTAGTTCTGATTTTAAAGTTTTGACTAGATTGACCAGTTTACACAGAACTATACTGCAGTATTATTAAAAAACAGCATGCTTCCCTAAAATACAAAAACATTCCACAATAGACAACTAAATTAATTTGTCCTTGAAGGTATGACACTAAAAAAATTCAACATCAGACCATGTTCAAGGTAAAAGGTTTCCACCAGGGAACCAAAGTTAAAAAACTCAGCTTAAATAAATCATGAAATCTGGGTATACAGCATGGTAGGGTGAATTCCCATCAACAATATACACCTTTCCTATCCCATACAGAGTAACAGAAAAGACCCCAGCTTGTTAACAGAATTATATGATTGTGCTGTTATATGACTGTTAACAGAATTATATTATAGTCTGTGCTATGTGCTGTCATATAAGTATCACTATTCTTAATCACTCCATAATTTAAATTAAATGTGCTAATATTTCACAGATTATATGATACTTTCTAAGGTATATGCTGTTTTTCTCCAATCTGTAAGAACTGAAGTATCCTCCTCTATCCCAGAATCTTTATTTGCAGATCTAAAGCAACATGATTCCTTTAGGAGGAGCTCTTGAGCTTTCTGTTTGTTTTTCTTGTGCCAAAAAACCCTGCTCCTCTGGGGATTAGAAGCAGAAATTTGTGGCTCGGAGTTCAAGAACATATTTGAGTCAACAGGCCAGTGTGTCAGAACTGGAAATAGGTTAAAGGGAAAAGTGACTGCAAATACCTTCAGATGTCACAATTCCCTGCCCTACCCAAGTTAAAAATCAGCAATTTCGTTCAATCAGCTTCCAATAATTTCAGTATAGGAAATCTAAAACAAACTTCAGAATTCAGTTTCCTCTGAAAAAAATCTTGTTATTTACCAAGTTCCATGTGCTCATCACAGGATGCATATCCAGGAGAAGAGGGCAGGTTTTCATTACACTTCAGCAACTCCAGTGACTCGTTCATCCCTGAAGTTCTCTTGTCCACTACCAGAAGGAGTTTCTGAACTGCATTAGGCATTTGATTTGTCTTCACTTCCCACACCATGTTAGGATGCTCCAAAGTATCTGACTTTAGAAAGACAGAGGTTAGATATTTGTATACATGTGAACTGTTTTAAGTTGCATCTCATATACTACTTCATTACCAGGGCCCTAAATCCTTATTAGTCTGTTGAGTATCACAGCATATTTTATGGGTGTCTGGACACAATCTTGTACAATCCTTACAGAAAACAGAGCTAACTCTGAAGTCAAGAGGCTACCTGGGGCCCTGGCCACTTGAGTTTCTAGTATCTTGAAGAATGGAGACTGCCTGGCACTTCCCCTGTTCCAGTAACCATTCTTGCTGCAAAGAAGCTGTTCCTCATGCAGGTTTGAACTTCCACAGCCTGTGCCCACTGCCTTCAAAAGCCTGGAGTTACCTCAACCACCTCAAGCCAAGATAAATGACATTCACTTGGTACCCTAAGCCACTCAAAAGGCAATCAGATGGGTCAGACCAGATTGGATTTTGGCTAATCTGTCCTGGCTATTCCAGACAACTTCTTGCCTTATAAAGAGGGTGGACATGGTTGTCAGGAGAATTTGCCTAATAAAATACCTGAAGGCTAACGCTGACCAGCCTGTAATTTCCCCACATCCCCCTCCTTGAAGCCTGGTGTGACATTTTCTTTCTTCTAGTTATTGGGAGCCATCCTGCCACCAAATCCACTGCTTTTTCGAGACCATCCTCACAATATGTCCCTGCCCATGGCAGGGGGCTGGGACCTAGATGACCTTTAAGGTCCCTTCAAACCCAAAACATTCTGTGAGCCACGACTGACACTGGCCTGGAGGGATCCCATCTGCATCCAATGCCTCATGCACAGATGCCCCACAGAACCAGCCTGCCCCTCACTTGCTCCATGTCTACCACACACAAAGAAGTGCCTTGCTCTCTCAGAGGCAAGCTGCTACACCCAGGGACTTGAGGAACCAGGGAACAGGCCTAGAAAATGAAGATCAAAGCAGAAATGCTGTCCTCAACCTTGTGAGATCAGGCCCACATTTTCCCAGTTGCCCTTTCAGCACTGGCGCCTCTGCAGAAGCCTTTTCCACTACCCTTCCCATGTCTGGCCTCCAGGAAGAGTCTCAAACACACTGGACTCCTAACATCCCTCACTGTGCTGCAAATGGAAATATAAAGTTGCCTCTACTGGAAGATTTCACTTCAGTTTCATTTCCCCAAATCCTAGTAATGTTTATACCAAAGCCATTATGTTAGATCATCTTCAGCAGAGAACTGTGTGCTTATTCTACACAACCACTGTCTCTAAAACCTGGTAAACAATGTTATTCCAATCCTTAGTAATTTGGTTACCTACTTTGTTTTTTTAAGATGAGATGAATTAAAGCTATCATAACACGATTAGCTTGTACTTTAATGAAGTGTCCTTGAAAAAATAATCATGAGTCTCTCACAAAAGAGCAGAATACAGTTCATAAGAAAGAAAACCTGAGAAGTCTAGCATATGTCTGCCCACTAAGAAGCTACATTAGAGAAACATCAACAAAAATACAATATTTTCATATCATAGAATGACAGGGTTGGAAGGGACCTCTGGAAGTCATCGAGTCCAGCCCCCCTCTACCTAAAGCAGGTTCACCTACAGCAGGTTGCACAGGATCACATCCAGGAGGGTTTTGACTGGAAAATTTCTACCCTTCTGATCTCCTAATCTTTCAAATATATGCAAAACTTATATAAACTTGCATGCTAAACATAAAAAGATGTTTGATTCTATTCATATGGCACTACTACAAAGCTACATTGGCTAATTCTGATTTTAAGGTGGAGAAAAAAAGTCACAGCTATGAGAATACACAACTCAAACCATCAGTGACATTATTTTCACCTCCAGAAAACATCTTTAACAAAATTTATAGCCCTGTCACCCATGAGGGACAGTAAAATTACAAAACACCACAAGAGCACATAGCTCAGTTATTTCTGAACAGAAAAACCAGACCTCAGTAGTACAGGTCAGGACCTTGAAGATTATCTCCAACTAATCAACTCTGAAAAGCCACTCCTTGTTTTTCTGGCTTATCTACGTCTTTCCTTTCCCTCCTTCTGCCCTGCTGTTTGTTTTATTTTTCCCTCTATTTTTTCCTCTCTTCCTTTCCCATTTTCCTTCCAAAATGAAGAAGCAAACTTATTTCTAGAATGTTACCTTCTCCTTCCTTCCTGCCAGGTGTCAAGACTTGAAAGTCCATGTCCTGGTACCCCAACACTCTGAAGGTCAGAGATAAGGTACAGATACAAAATGCTAGTCTGACAGGAAGGATACTTGCTTGAGAAATGAATTATTCCTCCAAGTCACAAGAATTTATCCAAACCAAAGCCATCTGTGTACAAAAGCCAAAAAAATCCTCTAACAAATGAATTACAATGAAATTGAAAGAGAACTACAAAGAAAAACAAACAAGTGCCCAACTTTACTTTTCAATTTTTTTATTCTACTTGATTAAAGCCTGCTTTGGACATCATGTCCTTCGCTTCTCCTCAGCCTTTTAAGGGTCTGAACATGAAGGGGATTCATCATTAACTAGCTTGTAAAGATTTTTTAAAATTCAACTTTATGTTGAAAATTTGTTGTGTCAGATGTTGTCTAGAACCATGCTTCACAGGACTGTAATTACTGTGGCTGTCTTTGGAGGCTAAATGAAATTATTACTTTGTGCTTTAAAGCAAGTGAATTTGTCACGCTAAAACAAATGGCAACACTAACAAAGACTTTATTAATTGAACCATGTCTATTTCTGAGGGACAAAAATAAACTCGGGAGAAAAGTAAATAAAGACTGTGGCTGAGAAAGGGTTCAGCAGGAACTGGGCAGCATCCACCCAAACCGCAGTGCGCAGGAATGCCTGGGTGGAAGTGCTTCCCGTGGCTTTTTTCCTTCTGCTATTTGCCTTTCTTCCCCCAACCTACTGACGAAGTTTCAGGCCAGCTCTACGCCTGAGCAATAAGCTGGACGGAGTTTAATTTGGAGAACAGCTCCTCCAAGCAAAACACAACATACTGGCAGGACTGGATCTACACCAGGGACTTTTCCTGGCGCAGCCGCTTTGATCAGGAATCCTCGCTGCACATCCCCGGCCGTGCCAGAGCGCGCAGCCGAGGCACAGCGTGATTCACCATGTTTTCCAAGCCTGGGCGGCCTGCTCGCTGACGCAGGGCGGGCCGCGCTGCCCCCACCGCCCCGGCCGCACCATGGGTCGCTGAGGACGGCGTTCCCTGGGCGGTTCAGGGGCGGCGGAGCCCCGGGAAGAGCCCCCCGGGACCCTCAGGTGGAGCCCCCCGGGCCCCCCTCACTCGCAGCCCCTCAGGGGCTCCCCCCGCCCGTCACGTGACCTTGTTTACACCCGCGGCCGCACGGCGCATGCGCGCTCGGCCCCATTCATTCGAACTGCGTAACACCGGCCCGGGGGGCCCCCCCGCGCCCCGGCCCCGCTCCCCCCGCGGGGCTCATCCGCACCCACGGGCACCCCAAACGCTCCCCGTGCCGCGCAGCCACTGCTCCCACAGCGGGCACGGCGCCCTCGCTCTGACAGACCGGGGCGGGCAGCCGCTCCCCGGGGAAAACAAGGGGGGGACACCCCCCCTATTCCACTTGTTTTCATGGTTTGAAAGGGCACAAAGAGCGCCGGCACACCCCGTGAGTTTCAACCCAGCGGTGCGGCACGGTGGCTGCTCCGCGGGGCCGGTCAGGGAAGGCGCACAGTAAACAATGTCCGAGGTTCCCGTCGCCGTCAAGAGACTGGACCCCGCGACCTCCTCGGCTCGACATGCGGCCCCTAGCACTCCTGTCTGACCTACCGAACCCCTCCCGTCCCCCGCCGGCGCCTCGCAGTCCCCAAAAGCGGCAGCTCGAAACTTTGTAGCACTTACCGAACCCGTCGCCATTACCGAGCTCCCCTCGGCTGCCCCCCCGCCCCGTTTTCTCGGTGGGTCCCGCCCCCTAGAGGCGCAACTCGGGCGCTGAGTGGCCAGAAGCGACGTTGCTCAATTGGCAGCCACTTTCTATTGGCTAGCTGGCCTGCCTGTCAAAACTCCTCCCGGAGGGCGGGCATGTTTTGACTCTCTTGCACAGCGGATTGCACCGTGCCGCACATCAATCACCCCTACGCGGCGCTCCGATTGGCCGATGCCTCGGCCAGCGCCCGCAGAAGCTCTCTGGGAGTTGTAGTCACCATGGCCGCCCGCGCCTGCCCACGGGTCGGCGATAAGACGACAGCCCCCAGGATGCCCCGCGCGGCGGCGGCGATAGTAAACAAGCGGCGCGGGACACGTGTACCGGCCCGGCCGCTGCCCGCCCGCCCGCTCCCCCCGGCCCTCACGGCCCCTCATGGCCCCTCCCGGCTCCGCCGCCCCAGCCGCGCTGTGCGGAACCGGCCCGCGCTGCGCCCCAGCCACGGCGGCGGCGCCGAGGGCAGAGGAGGTTGCTAAAGGTCAGGGAGTGAGTCAGCAGCTGCGCTCGGCCTCGGCCCTCGCCGCTCTTTCATTGAAAAGGCACTGGTGGGAGCTAAGGCCCAAAATACAAGTTGGGCTTGGGAGGAGAAAATAAATTAAATCCATGCAGGTTTATCGGTCCAGTAGTGTTTCCCAGACAGTCCCATACATTTATTGCCAAAATAGCAGTGTGGTTTGGTTAAACATTACTATTAAAACATTTTCCCACTTTTACCCATTAACTCCAGGAGATCAGAGAGACCCAACTCTTCCAGACACCACATCTTTGTCACAAAATAGGTTAATTACTATGCATGATGTGATACAAAGCAAGTACATGCACAATTCAGAAATAGGGAATATTTTAGAAACTGAGGATGGTTACAATATTTTGCAACTGTTGGGAATTTTCCAACAGATTCACTTCTTTCTTAGCCTGATGGAATAATGTCACAACATAATTCCAGAAATGAGAACGTGTCTTAAATCCTGTCTCAAACCTTTGCTGTAATCTGGTATCTGTGACAGTTCTGCCTTTCAGAGATGCTAACATAGCACTGCATGAAAGTAAGGGGAAAAAAAAAAAGTTAACACAAGTTAAACAGAAATTATTTCCTGTTTGGTTAGTGACCACTAGAGGGAATGCTGGATTGTTGTTCCCACAGGCCAACAAGGCCTACAAAGGCAACACAATTCAAAAGGAAATTATACCATCTTTGTACTTGGCATCATGACACACTTCGTCTGCAGATGTCATTGGCACATCAGTTTGAGATTTGCCTTTTCCATGAAATAATAGTTTGCCTGTCAGAAAAGTCACTGCCAGCTGTAGGCAGTGTTTGTAGACAGATATTACTCTGAAAAACACCCAGTATCTTCTGCAGTGTGAACTGGAAACTATTACTCTCTGTGTAAGCAAGCTTAGCTTTAAAGGGAAGTAGAAAAGCGAATCCCATGGAATTTTAACTCAAAATCTTCTATGCTTAATGACCAAACAAACATGTGCTTAATGACCTTTACATAGTCCCAATTTGAAAATATTATTTAAATAAGTACCTTGAGGAAAATAATCTTAAAAGTAATACTGAGATTCAAATGTTAAATGACTAGACAGCTTCTTGTAATATCAGCTGTCTACCCCACATCCCACAAGCTCACATTTTCCCTATATTTACAGTTCAGGCTTTTTCTAAATAACTGATACATCTTTATATAAGAAAGCTTTCATGACATTCCATCTCTAAAATACATTCTTTTAATAAATAGAAAAGTGGTAAACCAGGAACCATCTTTTTTACACCACTCCACAATAAAATTAATTTTAAGGCTGTGTTTCTTCCCCTTCTCTTTTGATCTCCCTTACACATCTAAACAGCCTTTAGGCTCTTTGGAGAGACATCTAAGCTTCTTGGGCATTTTAATGCATTTCAGCCAGATTGAGGAGGGGCAGGAGACCTGGGAGATGTCTCCCCTCTGCAAACTGCCTTCTGTGCCTGTGGCACAGCCCTTGCCACATAAAACTCACAGTGTGCTCTTCTGAAAGCTCCCCCTGCCACAGCGTGGGACATGGAAATGGCAGAGGCCTGATCCAGCAGCCACAGAAGATACACTCCCAAGTCCCATCTTTCTTCAGAAGTCTGTTGGCCTCAAGGATATGGATCTTCTTATGGAGCACATTTCCACCCTGCTATGTACTTTCTGGACACAAAACAAAATAGCTGCACAGCTATTTACTGTGAAGATTCACAGCTCTCTACAAAAGCTTCATGCATGAGTGTTAGCTGTGAAGCCTAGTCCTCTGAGATCCACTGGCCCAGATTCCAGACACAGGTCTAGACAAGTAAATACCATTGCTGAATTAGAGCCTCAATATCACACTGCAATCTATGACATACCCAGAAAGCACCAAAATATGAATCCTACCGAATACTGAGATTAAAATCTTGTAAAGATGAATGTCTGAACTGTTTTGAAATTCTAAAGAGAGACATGTAACAGCTTTCTTGTTTTCAAATCCACCTCTCCTTTGCATACAGTAAGTTAACATTTACTCAGTGAGGATATAAGGGAAACTAAGTAAAGGACAAGTAGTCCATGCAGTAGATGACAGCAAGACACACAAAACTAACAAAGCTTACTCACTACCCATTGGCTCAAGGTAAGTATGTATCATATAAATTTCAGAATTAAGATTATGTCAATGCCATACTCCTTGCTCTCAATGCCTGGTCTCTAATTAAACCATTACTCCCCCTCCACACACCCTACCTCGCCTTACTCCATGCCCAAATGAATGGGTGCTCGGAGAATGAATCAATACTGTGTAACAGAGGCACTCTTGGGAGCTTTGCTGATTCAGTTGCTTCTGCTGTTGTAAAAGGTAGAAAATAAGGTGGGGGATTGGGAGGTGTTACTCTTGAGTTATTGTCACATTACGGGTGGCTACCAAGAAGCACTAAAAAAACAGGAGACTACAATTAGAAAATACTGATTAATTTGTATCTTAGCTTTTTGCCTCTTAAAATTGCCAGGCACAAAGTTAAGAAGCCACAAAGCAGATTTTTAAAATTAGTAATATTTGTTGTATTAGTAAAATATATGTTATATATTGGGTTTGTGCCTATCTCCACTTTTAATCCCTCCTGTCCCAAGTCAATCCTGCACTTATAACACAGCTGTTACTGCTGACTCTCTAAAATACAACATATCATTATTTTAATCCTGCTACAGGAGCTTTCACATCAGCATGTAGGCATCCACCCTCAGTAATTAACTAAACAGTCCCCCAGACATCAGAACTCCACTCGCCAGAGCTCCTACTCCTAGCCACCATGGCAGCCTCACTTCTGCAGCCATTCTGCCTCTCAATCAAGTTTTCTCTTCACACAATGACTTGTGTATCTCCTAAAGCTATTTGTACTCATTCCCTCTTCCAATGGCCATTTGTGGCTTGCTGCAATGGTGGCTGGCTCTGTCCTCCCCACACTTCACCTCAATCTCCTCACAGAAGGTGCTCTTGGGAATGAAGAGCAAAGAAAAAGAAAATTTGTTGTTCCCAAGAAAGAAGTTATCTCTTGAGTGCTAGAAGGGAAATTTCACTTGCTTCCTGTAGTGACTCAAATTGAGGAGAAATAGAATAAATAACAGAGCAGGGATTATTGTTCCCCCCTTCCAAGACAGGTCAAGAATCAATGAGAAATTTATTTCCTGTCATTATGGCACAGGTTCCAGTTTCAGCTAAAATTTTTACCTATAAAAATAGAGCAAGACTAAAACTGACAACAGTATTAGGAAAAAATAAAAGCTTCACATATCACAAAAAAACCAGAAGAGTGATAAATAAAAAACTCCTTCATCCCAGCTCAAAGCTTGCAGAATAACAAATCAAGAAGAGATTACAGGAAAAACTGTAGGTTTCCTCTATGCTGGTTGGTAAATTAAAATGCCAGTGAGTGTTTCTGGGCACTGGAATACAATCATCTACTGTATATGATTCATTTTAGAATAGCCCTTGTGCAGTTTTTGCACAGGCCAATAGCTAATAATTTTCAGATATGATTTGGGAACCACCATAGGCCAAGGACTATTCTCAGCTGGCCATCTGTATATGGCCACCCCATATGGAAAGCTGAAAAAAAGTTTCCTAGACAGCTTACAAATGAGCCCAGAGAAATACTGGAAAATAGTATGAATGTTGGCCATTCAGTACTAGCAAACAGTCTCAGGCAGATAAAATTTCCTATGATAGGTACAGCCATACAGATGCAGCCAAAATCCAATGGTACAGTCTAGCTAAGGTTGCTCAAGAAGGCACACCACCTGACCCCACAAGGACAAAGCAACAAAGAGAAAAAGAATACAGAGCTTTTTGGTTAAGTTGGATGGTATTTTCTAGATAAGACATTTATCAGAACTGAGTTTCCAGCACCTTCAGAGATGTGAGGGAGCAGGTCCCAAAGGTTCACTCGGCTGCCAGGAAAGAAGTCATCCACAGAGACCTGCACAGAGCATTATCCTCTCCCAAAACTTCACAGCTGCTCAGCTGAAATAACTCAATACCTTCAAAGAAGACATCACAAAGTATTCATATCCTGAATTATGCTATTTTTAGACTGTCCTAATTTAATTTACCTCAGTAAGAAAAGGTTGAGTCAGCAGATACCATCACAATGACCTAGTAGAACCTAATGGCAAAGTTTTCATATGGTCTTGATTGGGCAGCTTCATTTATGTAATAGTTTGGTTTTTGTCTTTTCCCTGTTCTGCCATACACACACAGGCCTCACCAGTTCTCTGGAAGGAACACAACCCTACCCATGGTATTCACTCAGCCATGGCAATGCCAGAACTGCACTCCAGCTCGTTCTGATTTGCCATCAGAGAAGGGGCAGGGGTGGGGCAGAGAGGATGAGGAACGGAGAGGGGCTGCCCAGCCAACCAGGCCACTGTGTCCCAGCACAGACCTAGCCAGTCACTCCTCACCTTATATCCCCCTACTGCCCCTGGCTCTTCACCTGGCTGCCAGGAGAAAGATCATTTCCAGGGAAAGAAATGGTGTGAAGGAAGAGACAATGGTAAAATCTAATTTTCTATGGGCTTCTCATACCTTACCAAGATTATTCAGCTTCCTTTCAGTCCATGAAGTGAGAGTGTCCAGCCTGCTAAGCATCTTTCTGAGACAAAAAGTAGATTAAGAACTTGGAAACAGCCTTGGTATATATCTGAAGGAAATACAGCTCTCAGAACAATTTGAAAATAATCCTAAGTTTTGTAAGACAGTCAACAGCACAGATCTGGACAGACTTAGCATACAAAGAGGCAATTCCTCCCTGGAGTAATAGTTGAGAACTACAGACACAGGAAAGTTTCTTAGAAACAAACAAAAAAACCCAAACCAGACCTATAATCATCACATGTATGATTGCATAAAATGAGCTTTGAACTAACATAAAAACTTGAGCAAGAACATGTAAAAATGTCTGCTGTGGCAAATTGACTTCCAGCAAGCAAATACTATCAGATGTAGTAAGTATCTGAAACAAAGATGACTAAGAGTTGTCAGGTCTGTGGAGGATGACCAGAAGATAATGATTTTGCATATCTGGTAACTCTTGATACAGAATAAATAATAATGTTTGTCACAGCAAGCATGCCATGGGCTACAAAATGGTAAAATCATGACACAACTGTCACAGGGTCACCTTACAGAAAACTTAAAGCACCAAACATTTCAAGCAAACAAAACCAAACCACCAAAAACAAAACAAAACAAAACAAAAAAACCCCAAAAAACCAAAAACATAAACCCACCATTCCAGCAAGGAGCAGAACAGTCTGAATAGAAAAGACAAGATGAGGGAAGAAAATGGAGTAACAGTGGCTTAGGCTGTAAATGGTTTCACAGTACTCTTCAGAGTTTTCCCCTCAAGACTTCCACAGTTGGTCACTTCTGGACCTTAAACAGGAAATACAGAAGGGAATGATTTCAGAAATGTTTATTTCAGATGAATTTGAATTAAATCCCATGGAGCACAATGTCATTTGACATTTAAAAAGTGATGGCATCAGCAGTAGGATCAAGGAAATCTTGCTCAGCTCTGGGTTTGTGTCTTGTGATCAACTTCAGGGCTGCAATCAGATTGCTTTCCCCATGGTTAAGGCATTTATAAAAACCATTTGCTGTCATGTGGATTCTCTTCTGGTTAGTAAAACATATGAACCCATGAATGCCTCTTATACAGGATTTCTCTCAGGAATTTCTCTCTTCACTAAGTGGGGAATATTTTCACCAAACTCAATAAAAATCTTAAGTAACAGAAGCATCAGGTAGCTTAAGCATGGACACAGTCTAAATAGGTAAACCTAACACAGCGTTGTTTAAAATTATTAGAATTGTCTACTTTTTATTGAAAGGTCTGTAAAAAAAATCAGTAACTTGATATGATTTCATTCTTAGGATTAACACTCACCACATTTCTGACATGAAGCCTAGCACATTTGAAGTGTACATATGAAGAGATCCAGGAGCAATCCCAAGTGCTGACAGATGAAGGATATAATGATTTGGATAAAACTTAAAAAAGTGGTAACATTACTGTTGGTTAAGCCCCCCTGAATTTACCAACAAAGAAAATTCCAGAAATCATCCAGTGCCCAAGAGCAACACAATAAAACTGCTGCGACATGAAGCTGTATTTTGGGAATCAGAAAACCCAGAGTCTCTGATTATCCTAAATTTGTTACTCCACAGTTTTTCCCAGCTATAAACTGCAAGCAAATCATCAAATAAAGTAATTATGACAATTACTGCATCAACATGTTGCCTGAGTAGACAGAGCATACACATAATGTCATTTATGAAAATCAGCATGAAAGTGTTAAGAATTATGATTTTTTTTTTAATAAATGAGCATAAACAGATCACTTGTAACTTTATGGTAATAGAATCAAAAGACAACAAGAATATCAACAAACATAGATTTTTATATATAAAAGTGTTGTTTATTGTAAGGAAACTTTAAATATAACCAACAATATTGAAAATATCATGACTGGCATTTATGGCCTTGATTGTAGTTTACTGCCATACAAGTAATTTTTAGCATTTTTCTTAATCACATCAAGCCAGTGCAAAATATAGGTAGCTTTTAGAGATTAAGCATACAGAATGACAAGAGTGTAGATCTTGGTTACCTGATATTTCCTTCTAGTATAACAGGCTTCTCTTTTTCCCATAAATCAAAAGTACAAAGGCAAGTTATCATAAGTGCAATTATTCATACCAGGTTTCTAAGTAAAAAAAAAATTACATTTGTAAATTTTGTTCAGATTGTATTTTTTTAGAAATCTGATTTATAATTTATACCATACTATATGATATAAATTATATATTGTTATCATATTATATAATCATAATTTCATATACACATATGATTATATTAATTGTCAGAACATATCACTAACTGTAGCATAATGATTACATCAACATACACAAATATATGGCATTAGAAAAGTCATTATCTAAGAAGGAAAGATGGTATAATTCAGATGTTTGAATCAGGGCAGAAGCAGGCTTCCTACTACTCTTGCAGTGTCATTTTGGCAGAGCTGCCCATCACCAGTACACACTCTGCCTGTCCATGAACACCAACAGACAGGTCAGAAAGCAGGACTGAAATTGGACTGTGCCTGAAATTTCCAGTCACAGACCCCTGTAGGCAATTAGCCCTGTGCTCATAATTAAGATGATATTCTCTCTCCTCAGTCTCACAAGGTATCCCATGCTATTATGGCTGAACACATTATTTCATGGTGACCTACAGGGTTTTGAAAGCAAGACATGTTAGCTTTAACAATGACAGATGTGTGCAAAGCTTTGGAAGTACTGATCTTTCAAATTAAAAATACTTTTGCACTTCCTGTTAAGGATTTTCAAGGACAAGCTTAGTTTAGCATGGCTTTTGATATCAATCACTTCAGTAATTGACTCTGACCTTTGATAGCAAAGATTAGACTGCAGGAAGAGAGATATACAGAGATCATTTCACTTGAAACAGATTTAACAATAAAAAAGGTAAGATCTAAAAAAAATTAACTAGAGAACAAGCATAAATAGAGAAGACAAAATGCATAAATATAAAACAAGAGAGAAGGAAAACAATATAGGTTATGTATGATTAGGTAGAACATGACAATGACCCATGCCTTTGCTTTAAAAGCATTTAGGTTGTCAGCTGTCCTCACTCATGTACAGAATTCATATAACTAATAAAAAATGCAGTTTATTGCAAAATTATGCAAGTCCTCTAAATTGCATAAGATATTACAATGTCGTGCTGAAACATGACATATTAAACAAAGAGGACTTTAAAACAATTACGAAATGTTAAAAACCAGATTTGGGTCATGAGCGTTACACAAAACGCATTGTCATGCTTTATCTTATGATTAACCTTGTGATTCACTACATCTGTGATAAATGCAACATAAAATCATGACAACTGTAATAGTCAAAAAGTAATATCTACTGTATATCTTCTGTAGTAATACATATAAACACTTTGTGTGCACTAATACTTTCAACATATCACATTCAAACTAACAGTCTTTCCAGAAAAGATGTAACCATTTAGAAGAACAGAAGCTGGTTTAACAAGTTCATCACATGTGGGGTTTTAAAAAAAATCTATTATTTAAGGAAATGCTGTGTTAAAGGACTTGATTTTCAAAGGTGCTGTGCTACCACAGGCTGTCCTTATATCAGATGGAACCATAAGTACTGAGCACTTTTAAAAATCAAGCCCTCAATTTATTGAATTGCTATTTTCTTTACTAGTATTTCCACTGTCATAATTAATAAAAAAAACAACAAAACAAACAAAAACAAAAGAACCACCCAATCAAAAGCAAACCAAACCAAAAAACCCCAATCCCATTCTTAAAATCACAGAAAATGCTTGGCATCTATAGGAAGAGAGACAATTTTTCAGTGGACTAACCACTACTGTGCTATATTCTCATAACAGATCTTGTTGCTCCAATGTTTAGTTCATGCACTGGTGTCAGCAATGTCCATGTTTGTTCCAAACAGAGCAACTAGCTGCTCTTCATAGTTTGCAATGTTTCTTTTCAGAATTTCCATACAAGGTCCCAAAAGCCTTTCAAATGCCTGCACATCCATAACTAAGATAAAAAGGAGAGAAAGAGAAAGAATATTATGTGCTCATCAGTAACAGACACTCATCCTGGTATTCATGATATTCCAGTGTAACATTTTAAATGACAACAGATAGTACTGAGACATTTACATTGTTCACCCAGGAGGGAACTGCTTACCTCAGCAAAACCAAGATCAGCCAACACACTGCTGTCTTGAAACTTCAAAAATCAACTTGAACTTTTTCTGTTCCTTATTTTGAAAATATTTTCATATTAAGATATATGTTACCCGAGAGCTTGTCTGAAGGGGCCTGGATTCCTCCACAAAATAAAGTTTTAAGACCCATAATATTTCAAAAAGCCATAACATTAAGTGTTGTTGTTGGCTGTATCTGGGCTCTAACAGTCTATTTCCTTGCTCTTTTTACTTGCTTCCACCCAAAGTGAAAATGGCAATGAATACTTATTTTTGCAGCAAATGTGCAGAAAGTTGAAGACTGTAATTCACACACAATGTCAGTGCACAGCCAACCAGAATATTTTCTTTATCTGATCACATAATGTGATCCTCTACAGTTCCAGCCAATAGGTCAGGGAGGAAACTTCATATACTTCCAACCAGTAATCTCTTGTCTCCTGAGAAATCTGAGATCAAGATCTCTGCTGTTTGGGAAGTGCCAGTGCTTTGTTATTCAGCCATTATGGATAACAACACTCTTCCTGTCTCTTCCTGACCACTGCCTGTTATTCTTTCCCTTCTGTCATATCTTTGATCTCTATTGCCTGATGATCTCTGTTTGTTTTGAGTTAGGAATTTTAAAAAATAGATAAATTTTTTGGTTACTTGGTCATCAAATCGTTATGCAGGAATGCCAAATCTACCTTTACAGTTTGCAGTTTTCCCATAGTTAGGAGCTTAACATCAGAGTCACAATAGAAACAACCAAAAAGATTAAATATC
Source organism: Agelaius phoeniceus (assembly GCF_051311805.1). Classification (NCBI taxonomy): domain Eukaryota; kingdom Metazoa; phylum Chordata; class Aves; order Passeriformes; family Icteridae; genus Agelaius; species Agelaius phoeniceus. The sequence goes on from NC_135269.1 coordinate 59,440,168, forward strand.
ATTTTATATTAGATATTTGCAGTTTTCCCATAGGTAGGAGCTTAACATCAGACCATGAAAAGCAATGGATATGAAGGGTTGTCTATGAGCACAACTCCTACAGTCTTCACTCTTCCTGTGCCTGAGACTACAGTGGGATGGGATGACTACATTAACAGCTTGTGAAGACAAAAGAATTTTTTAAGAACTTAAGTCATGGGGATAAAAAGGCCCATGATTTTTAACAGAATTATTTCTTAGATGAGTCAGTCTACTGAGAAAAGAAACAACTCACCTTTCTGCAGAGTATTAGACATTTATCTGATGGCTATAAGTATTTTGCAGCAATATTCTGTACTGTCCTAAAAGAATTTTTACTTCCATACAATTAGAGAAATATTGGAGAAATTGTGGTAATAGTATTTATCAATTGTAAGTGATTTTTGCAGATAAATAACACAAATAGTAATGGACAATAATAGGTGATTACTGAAACAGCCTTAAATCTTATATTCTGGGGAAAGACAGAGTGACAATAGAAACAACCAAACAGATTAAATATAATTTTATATTAGATATAAATGGTATTGACTAATACCTAAACATTTGACAGTGCCAAGAGCAAATGCAGAAGCAGCTCGGGGTTTGTTAGTTACAAGAGCAAGTTCTCCAAAATACTGTCCTCTTGAGCATCGAGCTATTTCTACTGCTCCATTCTCTTCTAGATCTTGTTTACCCTGAAATGTCATGGAAAGAAAGAGAGAGAAAGAAAGAGTATTAGAGGAGAGATTTGCCAAACTCAGGATTACATAAGCAAAGTTAGTGACAATGGTAAAAAAAAAGGATGTTGTTTTAGGGATGTTTACCTTCCTTGTCATTATAATCCTTACTTCTCCAGATTCCACAATAAAGAAAGAATCAGCCAAGTCACCCTGCACAAGAGAAAAAAAAGAAAGTGAGTAAAAAAGTGAAAAATTTCCCTTTTCATTTCATGACATCATCAAAATTTGCAACCAGTGCCTTGAAACTCCTCTTTTTGATATCTGTTGCAAAAGAAACCACTTTTAATTTGAAAACCATACTCTAGACACATAACAATCAAAGCATCTATACAGAACTAACAGCAAGGCCTTTTCTTGAAAAGACATAGCTGACTGTGCCTTACACAAAAAGCAGAGAAAACCAATGTTGTGGAAGACTTTTAGGATCCTTGCTACCTTTATCCACTTCTGTGTTCTTCCCAAATTATTTCCCTTAGCAAATTTCAGTATGAAAAGCCTCCAGGGCCTATGTGATATCCACAAATTATGCTGGGGCAAGACAATCACAGTTGCCTATCCTGAAGAGTTGAACTTTTGTCTTCTTGAAAAGTTGACCATATTTTAACAACAAGACCAAGGTGAGTCTTCAGTGCTTCTCCATGGAAGCACACTTATCAAGTTTGAATTTCTAAGTGTACTAAAAAACGTTGACCCTTTTATTTATACCAACAAAGAGGGTTGTTCTTGAAAATATCATAAGTGAAAAGTGAGCTTTTGAAACAAAATAACCACCTCTCACTCTTACATTTAAGGTTCATTGATTTTCTTTATGTGAGAAATAAAAATAGGGTTTAAAAGTATGCATTGTCTACAAATAACATGATTACTGTTGCCTATAATGAAAAAAACTAAAACTAGGAAGAAACTGTACCTGAGCAATGATTTGTTCTCCATCTTTGTACACTTTGGTACCAATCACATCAACCACTTTTAAACGCTCAGATACCTTCATTTAAAAAAAGAAAATGTAAGAAATATTTGGTTAACATTATGATAGCATATATTTAGAAAGCCCTTTCATATTTCTGTGAATCTTTGGACAGAATAGTGTGTCTTTATTTTCCTGTTTTGATTACCATTAAAAAAAAGAACTGCTGAATAGTCTTCCAGAGGTTCTATTACAGTTTGAACAGCCATTCTGATAAGCTTCCATTTTTGTTTGAAGCCTTCAAAATTTATGTTCAGAAAAGCATGCATGCAAAAATATATGTAAAAATATAGCTGATAAATGAAAATATTTTTAAATTCCCCAAGTCATTGTTTAATTTTGTTGGCTAATATCTAGTAAAACAAGCTTTGGGAAACTGAAAGTAAAGTTGTGTTTTAAAACACAATATGAACAATAATAATTTATTCTAAATTAAAACAAAATTAAAATGTAGCCTTTCTCTGAAACAAAAGTATGCAAATTTCTATTGTGGAGACACTTTGATTGCCAAATTTAAAGTCCTCAAGAGCAGAATCTTATCAGGTACCTCTGACACAGCTATTAAAATAATGCAATAGAAATCTTACTTCTAAAGATTTAAGGAATGGCAATGACTCAATAAAACTTTCATACATTCTTCTCTTTTTGGCATTATTTTTTACAATGATTCTTCGGAATGTTACCCTATCCTGTAAACACAAAGAGAAAAAGAGAGTTAATTAACTGAAAATATGGGCTAGAAAATACTTTAGGACTGGCTGTATATGACCAAATTACCCAATTTAGTCACTCAGTGTAGCTGTCAGCCGAGCTGGCTGGTCTCTCCCTGCTGTCAGTTGAGAAACATTCCTCTAGAGGTCAATCAGGAGCTCCTAAGTTACCCTGAAAATGGCTATGAAAATCCCTGCAGGGTACATACTCAGCTCACCTACAGAGGGTAGAGTTTACAGCAGTGAACACTGAGTGGGGAATTCAGGATATTTAAGAAATCCTCAATACTGAAATGTTTAATTTACAAAGTTTATTCATTGCCCTGCGGTCCTGTACAAATTGATATGTACCCAAAGAGGCTTTTAGGGTTTTGTAAAAACCAAGATCCATGAGTCTGGGTCTTAGGTCACAGTCCACTTTTGCTGTTTCAGCAGAACAAGGCTCACTGCTGCCCTGAACAGCCAACTGGACATTCCTTAAGATTTGGCCATCAAAGTGAACCAGACAGAAAAACTACACTTATGGTGTTTTCTTCTCTTAACTTTGTGTGGCTGTGCACTGGTGACAAGCAGAGGGAAAATGCACTGCAAGCCTTGCCTGCCCCACAGGGGCACTTACAGCCAACACGACCCAATTGAATTTAAAGCCATTCTTACAGTGCCCTAAACAACCCCAGAAGTCACATGGATTAGGCTGGTGAATAGCCACATTTCATTTCAGTCCTGGGATCAGATCAATATGTACATCTTGAAATGATGGCCATCTCAGCTTACTTTTGGGGTAAACTCAATTACTCTTGTCAAAGATCCAGGAAGTATAACACTAGTAAACAACCTCATATTGGAATTTTACTCTGGAAACAAAGGCATTCCAATCAAGGCATGGGGAAAAAATTAATATGCAATTATCAGTGGTTTTCAATTTGGGAAATTGCAATTAAAATAAAATAATTGTTTTTTTTTTTTAAATCAGTGTTTTATTAAACCTCAGATTTTCATCTGCGGATTCTGAAAAAAGATAGAATTGTGTTGGGATTTCTCAGGATTTCTAGAATTAAACTTGCTGAAATTATAAGGTTTTTTTTTTTTAATGCTGATCCACATGCCAGTAAAATCTGTATAAAATACATATTTTTAAAAAGTAGCTTAAAAGAAGTACTCTACTTACCAAACCCCAGATGGAACCAGGAGAGGTAGCTATAATTGTAGCTGCTCTGGGTGTGTTGTACATTAAGGCCAACTCACCAAAACATCCTCGGTTATCATAGGTTCCAACACACCTCCCAACACCATCACATTTGACATAAATATCATATGTACCTCTGTTAATAAAATATAAAAGTATAGTGAGTAGAATCCAGACCTGGCTTTGCTAAGCAGCCTCTCACTATATTTTTTATACCATGAATTCCAAAAATAAAGCACTTGAAATACATATTTGCTTGCTTAAATGGTGTTAAACACCTTGTAAAGACATCTCAATGACTTCTATAAATAACGAAAGTGGTGTCTCTTTAAAGGGAAGGATAGGGTTATTAGTTTTTACATTAACTCAGTTTAAAAATAGAATGGATGTACAGTGATCTATTTATTACCAGAACTTATTAAAAATTAAAATCTTACTTAGAATCTGTTTCTTAATTTCATTTTAACCACACTAGATACAAATGTCAAGTCTTTGCAAAAATTGCTATGATAGGAGCACTGAAATAATGATACAAGTTATTAAATATTTTAAATATTTTAAAGTAGTAATTTCCAATGAAATAACTGAGATGCAGGAAACAGAAGGAATGTATCTGAAAAGCAAAGTAAAATCATGAAATAAATATATGCATTTTTTCTAGTGTGCATTTCTTCTCTCCATCATTAATTTAAAAGCTTGCTTTTTTTTTTTTTTTTTTTTGCTTTGGGAATGCAGTAAAATCTGGTATCTTGTAAAACACAAATTTGCCAAGCCCATTGATGCTGAGCCATCATTTTCCTCTGTGCTGAATATTTTTATGGTGTGCATTGATAAATCATGTGAATGTAAAGCAAAAATCTGTGCAGTTATTTCATTGATAAGGGACACAGAGGTGATACCCTACATGTAAAATCCACAAGGCTGACAGAATATTGTAAAGTCCCTGCAGCCTTTTGGACAAGAGATGACAAACTGTAACCTCACAAGGCTGAAAAATATTGTCTTTCCAGCACAGAATCTGGGCACACTTTTATGGTAGTCTAATTTAGTATTTCAGTTAGAAAAGACCTAAAACAATCATTTTGTTCACCTACCTGACCACTTCAGGGCTGCCCAAAAGTGAAAGAATTTTATTAATAGAATTGTCCCAATGCCCCTTAAACCCTGACAGGCTTTGGACATCAACCTCCAGGAAGCCTCTTCCAGTGCTTGACCACTCAGGTAAAGAAATGGTTCCTAATGTCAAATCTGAACCTCTCCTGGCACAGCTTTGACCCATTCCCATGAGTCCTGTCACTGAATACCAAGAGAAAAGCTGGAATGTCAGTGTTAAATACAAGTTCATAGAATACAGACTGTTCTCAATGGACTTTTGCAAAGTACTTTGTGCTATAATAAGACACAGCAATTCACCTGTCAATGACGTAGAAGTTGTCACCATCATCCCCTTGATCAATTACGTGTTCCCCTCCTTCAACCATCTTTTCAAACATTGCATCCAACACCTGAGACATCTGTTCCTGTTTAAAATAACACAAAGACAAGAAATTATCATCTGCTTCTACAGTTTTACTCTTTGAATTAACTAACTGGCCAGCTTCCCAATATGCAGATAAAAGATGTTAATGGTGGAAAATATTCGTGCTACAGAAATGTGTGGATCAATAAGAAAAAGACAGTTCTATTTAGTATTCAGTGTTAGCTTTTCCAGTGTTCAGAGCACAGCTTCCCACTTGTCACTGCAAATGATAAGAGATCTCCTTTGCAACATAAATTGCTCATGACCATCCAAAAACAGAATTTCACCCTTCCCAACTGAGCAATGTTATGTCCTTGCAAATAAAAAACCCCTGTAATCATTATTCTAAATCATACATTTACGTGATTTTGTCCTTAGAGCTTCCTTACAGAATTTAGTTTCAAAATAATTGTGAAGTATTTTGAAAGTCTAAATTATACAATGCCTGCAAAATGTTGGGCCAGATGTAGCCATAAAGGTTTGCAGTGCTTTGGCTGAGTAAGTAAATGCTGGATTCTTTGGAAAGTAGGAATTTACACTACAAAATTACTTTGTTGACAGAGAAATGTTAACAGACTAACAAAATGTGATCATTTGAATTACGACTGTATAATAACAAAAAACCCCACCCACTAATTACTTAATTTGTCTTATTTGATGTAAATTTGACTATTCACATCTAAAAAACCCAAACACAGCTCATTGTGGATTAAGAATCGTAAAAAGTTAACTTAAAAATTTAAATTTTATTTTGGGTTTATCCTGCAATATGTCTAAAATGCTATACTCTACTTCTTGAAACTTATTAAGCATGTATCATACTGGAACAAGCAGAACTAGTGAAAATCATGGTAAAAAAAGCCTCTAGATATGCATTTTGCAATGGTTCCATTCACAGCATTTCCAGCCACTAAAGATGGATGGCATTTGCCTGTCCAAAGAACACCAGTCTAAGTCAGTCCCTTAGAGTCCTCCTGCAGCCCATGGACAGAGATAACCATACAAGATAGCTCAGAATCATTCTCTAGAGATTTCCCTTTCTTTCCTCTGATGATGGAGAAACCCACTGTAACTCCCAGTTACACACAATTTTTAGACAGATAAATTAGTTGTAATGAATTCCATCCTTATGCTGCTGAATTTTTTACTTACTGAAAGCATTTAAAAATACCAGCAGTACCCGTGTAATCCAAGCCTTTTTGAAAAATGGAAGCTAAATACAAATTTTCCTTCACAGAGCTGGCTGTGTGTGGGCAGAAGAACAACAGAAGGACATTATCCATCCTTAGTACAGCTGGTCATGGTAAAGCACAGGGAGAGGTCCTGCAGCCCTCCTAGGCCAGCAAAGAATCCTTTAACTGTGCCTCTGCTTAGTACCTTTGTTAGTATAGACAGGTATGTGCTTGAAAACAGATGGATCATTTCAGGTATCAGTGAATGTGTTATAGCTCATTTCAGAGAAAGAAAAGTGTGAGTGGGTGCCATTGGAAGAGACTGAAAATTATGTACAGGAGATGCCTATAAAAAACTTCCATGCTTGAATGAATAGGTAATATTACTTCATTCTTTTCAGTCCTCTCTATGTAAACAAAAAGAAATTCCTACAGAATCTGCAAAACTGACCTACTATCAGCTTGTCTAAGGCAGTTGAAGCAGCACCTTCCCTTCCTCTGGCTTTACATCTGAATTGGCAAAGTGGCTCCCCAGCCAACAGTCCTGGTCTGCCTTTTGAAAACAAGTGAGAACACAGAATGCTCCCCACTTCATGGGAGCTAGAGGCCATGTTATCATCTAGGTGCAAGCCAGGCAAGAAAAATGTATTATCTGTGCATCAAATTCCAGAACTTAAAATACATTCAAGATATCTTGGGAAAAAAGATTATATCAAAAAGATGGTTATTTCCTGCAACGGAGGAGTCATACATATAATTAAAATATTTATTCAGTGCTCTTCATCTTGGATTTCTGGTTAAAATATTTTCAACTTATAACCATGAATCAAGCTCACCAAACCACAACTTTTCCAGTATGTAAATCTACAATTTTTTAATGCAACAGAGTAGAATTCACAAATCCAATTCCCTTTTAAGAATGTTTAAAATACTTTAAGATATTTAATACATCTGAGAGCAGTCTATTAATTGTTGAAGCATTGCATATTTATTTTAATTTCCTAAATAAACTGCAACTAACTTAAAGACAAGTGGTCCCTTTTCTAAAATTTTCCTCTTTAAATTAAGACAAAGTGGACTACAATAACCAAACCAGGAACATGGTTTTTGCTTTTACCATGAGAATTACATAACTTGCTTGCCCAGTTTGCTCTGTGTGAATCCTCTGGAATCTCTGCCAGACTGAGGCTCAATTTACTGGCATCCTCTGCTGTTATTTTGAAAAGATAAAGATAAGTAATTTTAGAATTAAAAAGCAGATCTGTTTCATAAACAGAATTAATTTTAGTATTTTGTAAAATGGTGCAGTCTAAATGCTCTTCTTCCTTAGAGCAGTTCCACCATCAAAAATACATGTAAAATGAAATCAGGATGGGGTGGGGTTTGTGACTGACTGGCCTGTAGTTCCCTGGCTCATATGACTTCTAAAAACATTAGAATATTATCATGTGAACAAGGCATCCTGCTGCCCACCTTGTCCTCACTTTGTGCAATCTGAAATATCAACAAATTAATACTCAATGATATCAAATCATCAATGACAATACCAGAAAAGGAAGGGGGCTGGGTGTGGGGAGGGGGAGAGATGTAGAAAATGTTAGCAAGACACAGGCAAGGAAACCATGGGAAGAAAAGGACTTCTTAAATCAACAACTCTGAACCTTGTAGAAGATAAATTACAGAATTCATGTCTACACCTCTCCACATTTGTTTTTCAAAACAAAACCATGCACATATACTCCAGGGGAACTCTGACAAAAATGTTAGCAGCAATATTGATCCAGTTCAAAATATTTAGTTCCCTTGTGTTATATCCACTTGTAAACTAATGAAAAGGCATTCATTTCTTCACCATCAAAGACTCTAATTTGTATTTCAATGTACAATAAATATTTTTAAGCAATAGTATTTTCTTTAAGAATATACCTTAACCTTCATCCACACAATTACATGCTAAATTAGTACTCTGTCTCTCAAAAATCATGCACATGCCCATCAGTCAGGCTCAGTAACACATTTCATACTTTGTAGCTACCCCAAGTGCCTCCATTACACATCTTTTCAATACCTCCAGGGATGGTGACCCAAACATTTTCCTGAGCAGTCTCTTCCAATGCTTGACAATGCTTTCAGTGAAGAAATTTTTCCTAATATCCAATCTGAACCTCCCCTAGGTCAATTTGAGGCCATTTCCTCTGGTCCTGGTACCTGGGAGAAGAGACCAACATCCACCTGCTCACAGCCTCCTGTCAGGCAGTGCAAGAGTGACAAGGTCCCTCCTGAGCCCCCTTTTCTCCAGGCTGAACACCCCCAGCTCCCTCAGCTGCTCCTCAAAGGAATTGTGCTCCAGACCCTGCCCCAGCTCCACTGCCCTCCTCTGGAAGGGCACCTCAGTGTCACCACCTTTGTGTCATCCATGAGTATTAATATGTTCAAGCATTCTGGACTCAGTTACATATATTATACACACATTTGATATATCTAGAAATGTGTATATGTGTGCATGTATGTATATATATATATATATACACACACATATACATGTATGTATGTATGTACGTATGTATGGGGGGGGTGGGATGTATATTTCCATTAATTGCTCCAAAAGCTGTAGTTTTAATTCTTCACCAAAATTCTTAAGAACCTGACAGCAGCATGAGAATCTTCTGTTAGTGGTTTCAAGGAATGATTTGACCTTAAGTATAAGGTTCCACTATTCATAAAACAGTTACATTATGTTCCCTTTCATCTTCCTTCAAGTTAATAAGTTCTAATTGATTAATCAATATTTGTGCTCTCTTACACTAATTCTCCAGGTACATAAGTGGCAATATGCCCAGAAATTGCTTTTGCTTATTTGTGAACAAAATGCATAATTTATTACAGTTTAGAAAAGGGTCAAGACCTATTTTATGTATTCTGTACAAGCATTAACAGGGCAAAGCTCTCCAATATGAAACTTCTCTGAAAGAGAATAGATGCTCTAACACTGCTTGTGAATTTTTGCCAAAGCAAGGATTCAGACTTTAAGTGCAAGGGCACAGCTCAGCTTTGATGGTATCAGCCCCTTGAGCCAGTCTCTTGCTCTGATAAAAGATTCATCAGGTCTTTTAACTGCTGCCCTATGGGCTGTAATTTCCAAACCAAATAGCCTGTTGTTAATCACCCCAGTACATTGTCCTCTAAAGAGACAAAACCAAGAGAACAACTCTGAATTGTATTGTAAAAAGTGTGGAAGGCTTCCTTGGCCAGTAGATGAGCTGCTGCTGCTATTCTTCCTGGTGATAAAACAGCTGTTAGGGTGAACAGAGAGAAATTTCAGTGACAGCATCTTCAGGCTTGTTCTCTGTAAGGGCTGAAGACATTTGGTCATCATCTTGTTTTCTCCTTGCTGGCTTACACAAAGTGAAAGTGGAAGGGAAAGAGCAGCTTCAGAGCCACTGTGGTAACCTCCAGCACCTGGAGCACAAAGGAGGGTGCAGGCAGAGTAACCAGTCTGGCACATCATGGCAATCCTGGCAGCAAAACAGGATTATCATGATTTCTAGCAATGGGGAGGCAGGCAACTGAGCAGGACAATAAACAATACTCTAAGAGGAAGAGGTTTTCCTGGGAAGACGAACAGGAAGAGATATGTTAGAAGAAGAATGAGTTAATATAATATAGGAAAGGAAGAAGAAGAAAAACATCTGAATAGACCTGTCTCCTGATTCTTCCCTGATCTGGTCCTCTAAAAAGTAACCAAGTACCTCTACAAAGCCTCCTTCCCTGATCTTGTTGCAAAAGCATGTTTCAATTCATATTCTTCTCTTGAAGTGATTTTTCCAAAACTGTAACACACTATGAAAAACTGATACTGAGTGACAGCAACTAGATGGCAAATGATTACGCCCTCAGAAAGGCAAAATATTGCTACAATGTCAATTATTTAAAATTACTTTTTATTTAAGGGAGTTAACTAAGGAATACCTTGCTAAACTCATAATCACTGGCCAGTCACATCCTCATCCATCTACAAAATTAAAGAAAGTTTCCATAAAATTCGAGTAACTTCACAGACTTCAGACTATAAGAGTTGGCCTTTAAAATATAAGAATGTTGCTCAGGGAAATGTATGAGAACTCGTGTTTCTTGACATTATTATATTTTTCATCACAGACAATATGTGAAATGATGATATTTATAAATATATATGTGCAAATTTACCTATCTGTTATTCAAAAACTACTATAGTTAAACAAGGGCTCAAGACAGTGTTGTGTATGTATAACAAGTCCTAAGTTGTCTCCAAGTCTGAAGTTATCTTTTTCTCCTCTCTCATTTAGCCTTACATTCAAATAGTTCTGCTGGGTTTTAATTTTATGTGATGGCTCTTGTAATTTGTAAATGGCCTCTTCAATTAACACTCTGAGCACTGAACTGTAAGTCACTCCCAACTACTGCAACTTCTCCTTTGGCTTTAGTGATAGCCTTATCTTATCCTTCCATTCCAATTAAAATACAGTGTGTGAAGGTGGCTAAAGTGTTAAGAAAAGGTGGACTTCACTGAGCATCATGTACTGAATGCAATCCTGATCACACTGTAAGACACCGTGTGATGTTATTGTGTGACAAGACATGTTATTCTGTATTTGGAAATGGTATTTGACACCCTCTAAAAGGCCATCAGGGAAAAGCCATTAAGCCTTTTACATCGGTTCCCCTCTAAGTGACCTTTGAAATAGTGACTTTCATACATGAACTACAGCAGAAAGAAGCTGAAGTTCAATACAAGGGAAAAAACAACCAAAAACCACAACAGTGGTAAGCAGGAGATGCTATCAATACAAAGCTTTAACTTTTGTTCCAGAGACTTGAGCTTTAGCAGAAGATATTATCTCTTTTCAAGATGAATGAGGTTTTTGCTAATAGACCACTCTGTAAACTGCAGCATCTCTCATGGAGATGCAGAGGTGAGGAAGAGAGCTGGCACAGGAATATTTAATTACTGCAACTACAGTGGCAGAGCCCTTGAGCTGCTGCTCAGAAACAGAACAAGAAGGAGGAGTGGGAGAAGTTCCCCAGGGACTACAGATCCTGGCTCCACAGAAGGAACAAGCCAGACTTAAGAAGGCTACATTTTAATATCTTTGCTCCCTTCAGAGCTCAGTAGTTTTCCAGTGTTTTTATGAATAAAATTATTGTAATGGAAAAGTCTTTTTCAAAAATTATCTCACTCAGCTTTCCAGAATGCTGCCTGTAAAGGATTTCAAGCAGGAGGAAGTGTTCTTAATCCATTGGACAATCTGAGCAAAAGGGGGTGAACAAGACTTGGGAGATCCCTAGAGCACATATTGAGGCTTTGGATTGCAGACCTCAGAGTGAGAACTCAGCTGGGAAGTCTTCTGCTAAACACCTGGAACAGATTGTGGGAACTATTAGCTATTACAAGGAACTGATTCATAAGAAGAATTTTTTAAAATAGTTCAAAAATCAGTATCAAGACAGCAAGCACAGTCCTGAGAAGAGCTTCATGAACAGAAGAAATAATCCCTCAGAGTATTCCTTGGAAGAATTCATCCTTGGAAAAAGTCCATCAGGTGCCCACACTGGAGCAGTTTCATGCTCTATGTCTACACAACATTACAATACAGCCAACAGACCCCTATTCTGCAGACCAAGTGGCTGATGACCATTGAGACAGAAGATCCAGCTCTTGCTGTAATGCAAAGCAGATCCCATCCAGAGGGTTGATGCTGTAAGCCCTGTTAACACCACTGCAGGTTCTAGGAGCACACAATAATCCATCGTGTTGCAGGGCTCATAAGAGAGAAATGCTCAGAGCTTAACCAAGAGGGGTCTGCCAAAATGCCATCATGTAAGATGGTCTGGCCAAGTGGAAGCCAGGACACACCAACAATAAGGAAAATATATAATAAAGCAGTTTCGTGTCCAGATGCCCACAAATGACTTTGATTCGCTGAAGCTATTTAGAAGAATAATTGAGGAGCAGAAGGGAAGATGAGTGCATGGCTTTAGCTTGAACAAGTATAGTGGAACAGCTGGTTAACTACCTATTAACCAGACAGCATGAGGGAGTGAGGAAACCTGTGTCAGGATGCCACTGTCCCAAGAATGCCCATGTATGAGCACCCATGCTGAGACCTGCTGCCCTTCCACAACAGTGACTCCAGGCTTCTGCTAGCTGGGCCTTTGTGGCTGACTGCTCCTCAGGGCTTCTAAGGGAACAGTACCCAGGGCCAGGGTTCAGTCTTTGTGCAGACAGAAGCAGGAACTGGAAACCTGCAGCACAAATTAATGTGCATTTTCTGTAATAGCACCTGACTTCCAAACAGAGCTGCAGGCTGGTCCTTCCATTAACTCCCTCTTGAATCAAATTTTAAACTTTCTGTTCTCATACTTAAAAATCTACATAATTGTTTCTCTTTCCCTCATGCTCCCTCCCTTGACAGCACTGAATCAAACCTCTTGAGAAAGCATTTGGGATGCTGTGAGTCATCCTAACCTCAGTATGCATGTTTTGATTGATACACTCACCTTTTCCCTAAAACAATCCTGTGTGCTTTTTTGGTAGCATTATCACCTTTGTCTGATCCAGATCATTCATTCAGTACATTTAGGCTTTCTTAAAAGCTCATGGTTGTTTTTATACAAAACAGAAAGAAATTATTTGCGTGGAAGAAAATTACCTGAAGCTTTTTTATGGTATCCACATTAAGCAAAATAATAATGTAAACACATCTCTGCTACCTTTCTCTTTCCCTCTATTTCATAATTCACTTGTTCAATTACATCCATAGCTAAACTGAAGGCTTTGGGGGTAATTTTCTGTTTTGATAGAGCACTCAGCACCTTTCGATGCTAAAAAATAACTAACAGAAAAAACTTACACATTCCAGTTAACTGATATGTTTATAGACATCAGTGTACAGGAAGATTTAAAATAAGAAAATACAATAATTAACACAATTAATGTATCCATTTTTATGAACGTACAGATTCATATTAATGTATTTCAATATTATCACTTGTGGAGGTAAACAAAAACTCTATATGCAACGTATCAGTTTTTAAAAAAGGCATTTCTGGAATTTATTAAATGGCCAAAAAAGCATACTGAAGAGGTTACAGAAGTCAAATCTGTAAATTTCTGTTCCAAAGCTCACAAGAAACAATTCTTAGCAGCACTGCTAAATGCTGCTCATTACCAAGAATTTCTTACCGGGTCTAGATTCTTAAAAAGAAGGATGTCCTTGCACGCCTCCTGCAGCCTGTTCCTTTGATCATCTGTTTTGGGGTGAATAATCTGAGGGATAGAACACAGAAGCTCTTAGAGTGATTATCATACAGTAGCACTAGCTGAAGGACTGAGCTAATTCAACTAAGCATTTTACACAATATTTTGGCCATGATTCATAACTCTCTCATTTCAAAACCTTCAGGATTTGAATAAACACTCAATGATAAAATGGTATCACCATAGCATTAGCAAATGAAACACTGCTGTATTTAATCTTACAAGATCTTTACACCTGTGGAATCCAGTTCATTTCTGCAAGCCATTCTAGACACCTTTATCTACACTATTGCTACCAATCTCCAGTCATATTTGGGGCATGCATGTTTTATAAAAAGCACCACTATTACATTCAGCCATTTGCCATGACTACTTCCTAAAGAATATTGTGTGAAATAGTATCTGTGCTAAATTTTTATCAGAAGTTCACAGAGTAAACAACAGATTTGACACTATCTGAGTGAGCCAGAGATTTACTAAAGTGCCAGTGTCTGGTTCATCTGAGTATCAATCAAGTTGTTCAACTCATATTCTTCCCAAGATATGCTATGTATAGCTGTAATACCATAGGGTAACCTTTTGGACAGTGTTACAAGCCTGAAAATTAGGCAGAATATAAACAATTAAAATTCTCTTGAAACTCATGCTATTTCATCTTAAAAGCTAAGTAGTGACACAAATAAAAGACATAGATACAGTTCCTCATTTGTCACACTGTACCTAGAAAAATCTTAGCAATTTTTCAGTTTAACTTTTTTCTGCTTTTGAAAAAGGAAGCTACTGCAAGATTATGAGGACACCAAGTAGAGTTTTTAGAAGCAGGTGCTCTCTGGGTAAATATAATTACACAAAAATGTTTCCTTAACCAGGTACCACAGGTTTGGTAATTAAGAATAATACATCAAGTTCCACATGGGTGACTACTACAGAGAATTTTAAAATGTTCCTTTAACATAAACTCCCAGGAGATTAGTAAAGTATATTACAATAACAATGTTTTTTGAAAGAAATTGTAAAGCTGTTACATTTTTCCTCCTAAATTTAATGCCTGAGAATTGAAAAAGTATTTGACTCTAAGCATGAAGTACCCTAGATTCTGCATCGTCCTCTTCCTCATCAGGATTGTAAGCTTCTGCACACACTGAAATAAAAAAAAAAGCATAATCTTAATTCCAATTACAGTAGTGTTTCACAGGATTTACAGAACAGAGAATGCATTGTGTGGCACAGCAATAATACACAGTAAATGTAAAACTGCTGAGAGGGTCCAGAGCAAGCCAACTCCAAACTGCAGATGAAACAAAGCTACACTTTTGTATCATTTCTGGATATGTTTGCCCTGTTTTGAAAGACTGCTAATATACTTACCAATTTCTCACCTAACTTGTTCTAAGTATCTCACCTAATGGTCAGGAATGTTTTTTCAATGTCTAAATGAATTCTTTCTCTTATAAGTTAAACTATCTATAGAGGATGCAGAGATTAGATCTTTTCCTTCATCTGTGTAGGTTCAATGTGGTTTAGGGTGTGTTTCTTTGGATGGTTGGTTGGTTGGTTGGCTCAAGGTGCTTTGCTGGGGTTTTTCACATATTTGAACACTTTTTGTTCCTACCTACCCTTCACTTTCAAAGATGTTTCTTGATTTTTTTTTCCTTACAAGTCCTGTTTTTAGGTCTCTAACCATCTTTATTGCCAATCCCTGAAATCCCTCTAGTCAGCTACATCCTTATTGAAATGTGATGCTCAAACCGGTCCCAGTATTTGAACCAGCAGAACACTGAGTACATCAGATGAATTACTCCTTTAATTTTTCAGGCTATATGTCTTTTTCATCCATCCATGTCTTCTTCAATACCTTGACTATGTCTGTGCATGTAATATTTATGACATGTATAATTTTCAAAACCCACTGCTTAACCATCTGTCCTGTGCCTGTCTATGGCTATTCTGCCCAAGTATAACCATACCCTTACACCTGCTAAATATTTCTTTATTTTCAAAGCCATTTCAAGATCATTTTCAATTCTAATCCTGTTCTCTGGCATCCTTCCAATTCATTCTCAGCTTTGTGACAACTGAAAATTTAATAAGCATATTGTCTAAAACATAATCCAGATTACTGCTGAAAAAACATACCAGTTTCTAAAATAAACTCCTGTGGAATACATGAGTGAAACAGCAGTAGTTGCTTGGGGTTTACCTTATCTAACCAGTTGTGCAATTATGCCTCATGCAACTTACATATAAATACTGCTTGATGTTCCCTAGCTTGTTTATAGGGGACTCTTGTAAGACACTATTCAGAATTTCATTTCTTAAAATGAAAATGTAGGCCATCTGCTCCTTTTCTTTTATCCACAAATTTTAATCTCTTGTTACAGGGTACTAGATAGTTCCAACAAATCCATGCTGATTGCTGTTTGTTACTTTCCTCCAGGTATTTACAAAATGAATATTTGTCTGTAATTTTTCTAGGAACAAAAATGATCAGCAAATCCGTGACAGGTCTCTTCCATCCATAGCTCCTACCTCCTTTTAGGGATGTGTTTTTCTATTTTTCACACTCGTTTTTCTTCTTCAGATTCTCAATGGTAACTGCTAACAGGGCTGAGACTAATTTAGAAAATTCTTCCAGTTTCCAAGTATAGCAAATCTGAGGCACAGCTAACCTGGGAACACCTAACACATTGAGTACTGTCTGATTTGTCCTTTCTCTGTTCTAGGCTCTTTTCCATATACCCAAAATAACACTAGTGAAGACCAATGTGCTTCTGTTAATCACTAGAGCAACACTTTCCCCGAACGTGCTCCTACTAAAAATGTAATTCCAGAACCATTTCTGTTACTCCTCATGTACTTATCGTGTGCACAATCTTTTCTTGTACACATTTTTTGGTCTTAGCTTCTTTTATGTGATTTGGTTTGGGTTTTTTCTCTGCATCTTTTGTATTTGTTATTCTTTTGTATTTGTTCTAAATAATCCAAACTAGTTTTAATTTTGTACATGCTTCCTTCTTGTCCTTGACATAAATGAGCTTCTAATATCTCAGACAAATTTATTTTACTATGCTTTTTGTCCTTCTCCTGTGCTGTCTCAATTTGCATTTTTTCTCTTTATAATTTTTCTTTGGGGAACAAACAATTCTTTAACTTCTTTTCTTGAGACTCTTTACAAAGAGGTTTTGCCCACTGTCCTCTCATATTCCCTTGAAACCTGTTGTTCTAATTCTTTTACCTCTTTCCCTTCCTGAAATCTGAGAGTCAGTTGCAGGATAATTCTCACTCAACCTGCCTTTTCTCTCCCAAGTCTTTAACAGTTTCTCCCTTAGAGTTGGTATGAAATACAATAGCTCCCCTTTAGATTACATTTCCCACTGACTCAAAATTTGGTCATAAGTGCATAGCAAAGCACATTGGTATTCTCCTTCATTGGCTTCCAGCAGGTGACTGTTTATTAAAATCACTCATTTTCACCATCACCTGTACCCTGACAATAAAAATCCCCACCTGTCTGAGCTGTTTAGTGGTCTGTGCAATGCCTGCATAACAATGGAGCCCATGAGCTTTTTCCTATTATTATTATTATTATTATTATTATTATTATTATTACTCACAGAGCATCTGTATGTCCAACTCCCTCTTCAGCTGGGTCACAGCACAAATATCTGAACCAAAATATACAACAGCCTCTTCCTCCTCCCTGTCCTCCCACCACATCTTTGCTAGGCCAGTTCAGTCACAGTATTGCTCAAGAATTAACATTTGGTGTCCTCTTGTTTATTCCCCATACTTCCTATGTTATTATACAAACACCTTATAAACTAGTAACCAAGTAGACCCATCAACCTCCTCATTACCACATCCAATTAAAAAGATTTCATGGTAAAGTACATCATTGCACATAGTAAGCAAAGTCTTGGTCCCCCCTGTATGAGGTACTCAACTAAAATCTCAATTTTATAAAACTTGGCATCTTCAAAAACCTAAAGAAATTTGACACAAATCCCTCTGGAACTGAGTGAGATTCCTGTCCAGTTTACTGGAAACTGGATTTGGTCCCAAATAATTACAAATGCCCACAAAAGGAAGTCTGCAATCTCTTGAACGACTATAATAATTTATTTCTACATAAACAAAACGTTCCTAAAGACTGTTTAATGGTACTACAATTACTACAATCTTGTCAGAAATAAACTTCAGGGGATTTTATTTGAAGAGCAACAATAATAACATGCCAAGTTATTATTGTTGCTCATCTAACCCATCACAATGTAAATAACTATTTTGTTTCAGCTGTGCCCAGTGCAGGTATGTGTACATGGGAGCCAGCAATCCGTGTTACAGTGCAGTGCTGCTGGGAGCATGGAGTGAGCTTCAACCTGAGCTACAGGCACCTCCTGTCCTTACCTCGACATGAAAAGAGTTAAAACAAATCAGGAATTTCATTTAATAGCTTTGATACTGTTATGCCAGAACTGACAGGTCTCAGAGGGCCTAGCTGAACATTTAAGTCTTCCAGAACACACAAAAGAAATTGAATTTTTCTCATCCATGCCCATCCTGAATCACCTTATGTCCCTTTCATGTAGCAGGATCAGTCCAGAAGGAGAGTATGTTCCTGAGGTATTTATTCTGGGTCAGCTTGTGTCTCTGCACAACTCTTCTCTGCTATAAATGCATTTCAGTCAGTCCCAGTAGCTACTATCAGCAAGTTCCTTCATTAAATATTTCTTGTTTATCAGTGGTTATGGACACAATATTTAAGAACTGAGTTTCTCCTGACTAGTGCCCATAGGCCCAAATTCTAAATGGATTTATTACTATCATCTATGATAAGAAACGTACTTTTCTGGTTACAAATCTGTACTTATTTTGCCTTTATTTGGGTCACAAAGAAAATACCAATGCTGTGGATCTGCTGTTTTAAATATGAAATTTTCTTTCCTTCATTTCTTATTTCAGTAAGACATTTATTTCTAAGTGCATACCACTAGATGTCTCATGGAAAAACTCGATCCATTTTATTTTGCTTCTTAAAATACCATTTCTGACATTACTATGGTTCACTGAATTTTAGTACATGAACACTGGGGTTTGGCACACGAGAATCATCTAGAGCTGAGGTGCTTTTTACACAGCCATGCACCACCTGCACAAGTCATCTGGATTCCAGTTACAGTCAATGGAGAGAAACAGGCACTTTAACAAAGTGATTCTTCTGACCTGCATTACACACCCAGACTAAAATGGGATTAATTAAAAAGATGGTTTATTGGTTGAGGCAATTCCTATCCCTTTTGAGATGAGTCCTAATAGTCACAACAAGCTGCAGGACTGGTTTCCCCCACTTCTCCATTTAGTATGTGTTTCCTGGAAAACAAAGGAATTCACCCTCTGATGATGATGATGACAGGCTGCTCCTGCAGTAATAGCATGCCTTCTGTATTATTTCATGTATTCCAAGGAGACAGTCTGTGGTCCCCATCTCTTTCCCCTAAGGCACCATGACCATGACTAATGACTGGCACCACAGACATTAATTATTCTGAATGACTGCACACTGCTGGTGGCTGAAATACTCACAGTGTTCAATATTTTATTTTTTTACCTCTCTAGCTCATTCCACATCCCAGCAGTACTCAGTCCATGCTACTTTACCAAGCTCAGATGCCCTGCCATGTTTTGCTATGTGCCAGTTGAATGCAATATTCACATCATTGCTCAACAAGCAATCCTACTACTATTCTTAGGGACATATTTCAACCCACACATAATTGTGGCATTAAAAAATAGTGGTACAAACACTGTACATACTTCTCCACTGGTTGCTAAGCTCAGCTAAGTGAAATTAATTTTTTTTTTTCAGTTTTTCCAGCAGAGGGTTATGTTTCACATATAGTTCCCCAAGATGGACACAAATACCAACAAACCCAAATACATCAAGACAAAGTATTTGTAAGAAAAATGAACTGTCAAAAGACAGTGTATTATGAAAATACACATTCACTGAAATATGTGCACTACTCTAGATGGATTGCTTTGTCAGCAAGACAGAGGTGAACTTTGATAATTTCTAACTCGTCACTCCAAGTAAAGTCAATTTTCTAGTTTTCACCTGGTAAATATGCTTTACATTCAAAATCAGCAGTACAGTCAATCCAGCCATGAATGAATTCTAAAATGGAAATTAACATACAGTTGGCAATTTTAAGATCAGAAAACATATTAGTCATGCTCTCTTGCTCCCTTGATGCAACATGAAATGAAGCTATCAATAAAGAAATCAGTAACAATTCATATATAATCACTGAATAATGTATTTTATTCAAAACATGGCAGGAAAACCAATCAATATACGTGTATTTTTTCCTAACTACAGAACTCCCAAGACATAAATTGTATTAGAAAGAATTTTTCAAGAGAAGAAGAGCTGTGAAAATATTTTTTCATCACATTTAAATCAAGACTGCAGTTTTGCCAGCACGACTATCAGGCTGGAGCATGGAAACAGACCATCTCCAGCTGCTGTAGCTCCACCAGCAAGTCATACAGCCCTATAAACATCCCTGTCTATGGCAGCTATGCCCACTCCCTCTTACAGTAAAAACATCACTTCCCCTGCTTAACTGTATGGAAATTGCTAAGGTGACTTAATGACAGTGTGAGATTTTTCCTGTTTTGTCAGGATTTACTTCTCTTGCATGAGAAATTTGGTACACAGACACTCCTTGCAGAGCAGGTGGTAGTTCTAAACTGAACTAGACAAATACTACTGGACCTCCAAAGTTTCTGACATGGAACTCTATTTTCTGACATCTCACCAGTTCCTACCACTAGAAGAATTAGAAAGACAGCCCTGTACCCCAGAACTCCAATTCCATAAGTATTTTTAATTCAAACAAAAGCAACCCTTTGGGGGTGGTAGCAGTGAGAAATAACCAGGCATGGTCTCAACTTACAGCTACCAAGTACCATTATAATTTCTGTCTTTTTGGCTTTGACTGGAAAGATCTTCCACATGGAAGATGCCATTGAAGAGCTGTGAGCAAACATGAGGACTGAAGAACAGCCCAGAGAAAGGTTGCTCAACCCTCTAATCTATCTGAGTGTACAATGAAATGAGACAGATAAAATTTATCTGATTTCCACACATGATATAAGGCAATACCAAATAGCTCTGTTGCTGAGACCCACCATTTGAGCCAAACCCTGGAACTATTTCAAGAATTTTAGATTACTTTGAATATAAACTAATTTGGAACAAAGCATGCTCGCTGGGGCTATCACTTCCATGATACTCTCAAAAAGTCTGTGAAGTGCCTACTCCTGAGGGGGTCACAAAACTGAAACTTTATCTAGGCATAATAGGTGAATACACAGAATGCCTGATACCTTGCAATTCTGTGTTATTAGCCTTTCAGACATAGAACATTTACATTAGAGATGCCATCCAAGCTGAAATAAAAGTATGTACACTCAGAAAAAGTGGTCTGGCAATCAGAGAGACATGCATATTGTAGAGATTTCCTCATACACAACAAACCAAAAATAAATTTCCCCTCCAATCCACATGACTTGGGGGATAATGACTTTTGAGCAGTCAACTACCTAGCACCAATAACTAAGTGCTCAGAATGTCAGTGTAAAAATCTGAAGCTGGATGAAATCCAGGCAGCTTGTTTCTTCTTAATTATCAGGAAAGTGGTCTTCAGTTCATTAGGCAGGAACTGACTGAATCAGAGTCTTGGGAGCACTGCCAAGACAGTCTGTCTCAAGATCAGCTGCTCGTGAAGGACAGGTACCTACTCTTGCTGTCAGTGCTCAGGCTGCAATTCTCCAAACATTGCTTCATTGTCACCATCACCTACCAAACACCAGGGCTGTGCTCAGCTACACAGCTCAGTAGCAAAACCCTCATTTTGCCAGAGCTGGAAGACCTTGCCCAGCCTGCACTACACACTTGCAAGAAATCAGAGTCACACAATCAACTTTTCTACAGCATTTTCTCTTGGCCATCTGCTACCAGTGCTATTTCTAATGTGTTGAACGACAAGCTATTTCCTCAAGCATCTCTGAAAAAGCATCTAACATAACATGTAGCATCTTGAAGGAGGTCCATGCCAATAGTGAGTCATAAAACCTCCCAAGGATTCTCTTTAAAAGTCCACATGGGGTTTATTCATATTTTAAAATTTCTCACAATGAAGCAGAAGTTTCATCAAGATTCTACTGATCACTATGAAAGCCCATTTGAAGAAACATGAGAAGCCCCAGAAAGACATTTTTTGATAACTTCATTCCAGTTGAGTCATTCAAAGGTGCGGACACCTTTGCACAAGTGTCTTAATATTATCTAGTGTGTAAAAGTGCTAATTGTGGTGTGTTAAACCACAGTACCTTCCTCTGCTTCAAAGCACTCTGGATCACAGCTAGCACACTCATTGCTGGGTCAAAGATGCACACACTACTCCCTGAAGTCATAGGGGTTTGAATCACTAAGCAGGCTCCTTCACAGAAACTATCTATTCAAACTTCAGCACAAGGAGCTGAAAGAATTCCCTATTTTTAAATAGGGCACCAGAAAGGAGTTTTAACTGAATTTCCCTAAGGACTTCCACAGTACTTAGTCCTCTTTCTAGTCCTATTTCAGTTCTTTCAATATTTGTGCAATTTATCATGATGGAGCTGAAAAAAACAACCCCAGCCAGGCTTCTGGCTCATGGCAGGAGACAGCTTCACTTGGTTCTCAGGAAATGCTTGGTTTCATCTGTCTGGCTAGTGAAAACCAGCACAAACATGCATTACAGTGTCCAGAACACTGCAGGTAGTTATTAAACAATAAAATTATCACAGAAGTAGATTTACTTCCACCAGAAGAGTTTGCCAATATATACCATGCACTATAGTACTTCCTCCATAAGCTTTCCCACTACAGCATAAGGAGTAGCACAACATGTAGCAACACACTGCACTCTGATGTTGACTTGTGTAACCTTCTGTTCCCATTCTCATACAAGCCCAGCAGTTCACAGTGCTACAGTGTGTTATTTGGGATATATATAAAATATGCATAAATATTTGACAAGGCCTGAGCAGACACAGAGCTCTCTGCATACATTTCAATTTTATATTTGCTAGTACTACAGAATAGAAACAGAGCACAGAACTGCACCCAGCTCTTCCTGCCATATTTAGCATTTCATATCAAGCCATACAGTGATGTGATTACATAGTACCTCAATCACAGATATTTTTTCTCATTGAGAAGTCAGCATTAGGATGATATCAGAAAGACTAAATTATTATCTTTTACATACAATGTGAGCAAATATAAATTGCATCTGTTAAAAAAACACATTCTGAACAATGCAACCTAATATTTGCTCATTTTGTTAGCCCATTTAAAGTGGGTTAAAAACAAAAACTGTCTGGGACAATGGTAGCACCTCTCAGAAAATGTATTTAAGGGAAAAGAACCTGCTATGTAGACAGCAGCTGGAAGACAGGAGTGAAAATACATGAGAAAATCTGTGTCAAGGATCTGCAAAAAGTTACAAAGACTAATGACACAAAAAGGTGGTGGTTGTTCTGTGAAAGGACATATTTATGGCTATTTTATGTGCTAGTGTTTAAAGACAAAAACAAGATCTGATATCTATAAAAAGGATGTAGTGAGGGGAAGAAAATGGCTAGGAGTGACAAAGAAAATAATCACTGATAACTGGAGACTTAAAGATATTAAAAAATTCAAGAAAGCAGAAAAATATATCATTGAGGGAAGACAACAGAAGGTGACCTCCAAAACTCATGTAAAGAGTGGCTGTAGGGAGAGTAGAGACAAATCCAAAGCTATTGACTCTGACAAGCTTGTCTCAGTGTCCTGCCAGGGGATTTGACCAGTTTAAAACTTATCTAAACAGATAAGGTGAAAAACCTGCCAAGAGTAGGTATTATGGTATGATAGTGTGGTACACAGTACAATCTACCATCCAGCAAAATGGAGAAGGTACACATAATTCCAAACCCAGAACACACCTGTGACCCTTTGGAATGATGCCTAAGTCATAAATTCCAGAGTTCTTCAGAGGCACATGTCAAAGCCTGTGATCCCACACAGAGTGAAGATTTGGTCTGGGCAGCTAAGGGAGTGCAAAACTCAACCTCAAACAGGCTTCACAGAAAATCCTGCAGCCATATGGGATTCAAACAGCAAGCTGAGAATAGGCTCCTAAAAAAGAGGTGGAATCATCTTTTCTGAAAGAATGGTTGCTATAGCAAAGTTACCTTTGGTTTTCACCCTATGGGACCAAGGGAAGGAAGCTTAAACCCACCACTCCCATTTTCCAGAAGTGCCCTACATTCTACATTCCCAGCTACTCTGTAATGAGATGCTCCTCATTCCTCCTGGGCCCAGGCTGCTAGGCAAAATGAAATGAGAATAAGCTAACAGAGCTTGTCTCCTGGAATTTTAGCATGCTGATTTTAGGTATGTTGGCTTTGGTTGAATGAGTAAGCCACGCTCACATAATCCTCTATAAGAAATATGATAAACCAAACTTACTAAACAGGTTCCAGATATAACAGGAAGACAGGTAGACAAAAAACATTAGGGAAAATATTTCTGCCAAGTTTTGAAAATGGTTGATTTTGAACATCTGTTTTCTCAACAATTCCAAAACATAAAGTCAAGACTTTCTGCTGACAGGATTCTTTTCAAAAAGCCAAAGGAAGTTGAGAAGACAAATCAAAACTATGAAATAATATATATGCTGTTTTACTTTTTCATAGTCAAAATATAAAGTGCTGTGATGAAATAATACTGGTAACTACACACCAAGGTAAAAAAGCAAGTTCCACACAGCCATCAGTGCATGCTCACCTGCATCTGCAACACCAGACAGACAACTGTAACAAGCCAAAAAATGGCCTACAAATATTATCACTCCAAGAACAGGAGGGACAATAATCACCCTGAAAACACAGATTCCCACAATTATATTTTAATAATAGAAGTTGTCTGTAACTGCATGACTGCTTAACACTCAGAACAAGAAAAAAGGCATCAAGGTCTCACAGAACTAATCTTTTCTAAGAGGAAAAAAACCCTAAGCCTCCACTCATTCAGCTAATGACCTGTCACTGAGAAACTAGTATTTCTCAGAAAGTCCTTAGTCAATGGGAAATGCGGACAGTGCACTCTGAGGACATTAAAAAAGGGGCATTTTTTTATTTTCAGCTTTCTAAATACCCTCAATCTCTCCCACACATACACATTTAGCACCATTATGAACTAAATACTACTATATTCAAAAGACTAAATGGGCAAATGTGGGATCTCAGCACATCGTTCCCGATGTCCAGAGATGCCAGGAGAACCCTTGGGGGTCTCGAAAACCCTGGAATGTTGCCAAGAGTGCTTGGTGGCTTGATTTTGATCCATCCACAGAAGTAACAAGAGTCTGAGGACGAGAGAATCACTTTAGAGTAAAAGGTGTAAAAGAGACACATTTAGAGGGTGAGATATAGATTTTAAGGTTTTTGGTACAGGGGGGTTATGGAGACAAGATGGAGAGATCGGGGCGTGTCTTGTCCTTCTTCTTTCTTCTTCTTGTCCTCCATCTCCTGTGATGATGTTGGCACTTAGAGATTGGTTTCTAGTGAAGGTGCACTTGCCAACATGGGCGAAAAGCATTGGGAAATAAAGGTAAATATTGTATACGTAGGTTTTAGTATAAAAAGACATGACCGCCCCGTGGGTGGTCAGAGAGTGCCTGTGACTGCCTGCAGATCAGACCTCTGTTGGGCAGACAGAAAAATTTTTGTAGATAAGAAATAATAAACAACCTGAAGACCGAAAGCTGAAGAGTCCAGACTCGTCCTTTGCATCGCGCCCACCAAAGAACCACTCTACCCGTGTCGGGGCAGAGACAGACAGCCGGACCCGACAGGCAAACACACAAACATATCTATCTTTTTCCTGCATATAGTGAATGCAGTTTTATTTCTTCTTCTATCTATGGATCTTGCAGAATTCCACAGTGCCATTTCACTCCATCTTGTTTTATACTATTACAAGAGGATGCAGAATGGCTGGAAAATGTCTCATCAGCACACACAGGATGCTCCAAGGTGCATTACTCTTTTATGATGCTCACTATCACTTAACTCCATTTTCTCAGTATTTACTTAAAACCACTCTGCACTTGAGGAAAAGATGAACCCCAGGAAAATACCATATGTGTGCAGGAGGAGTTCACTGATGAATACTTGGCAATATGACCTCAGACAGCATCACACTGACAAGACAGTTGGTTTGGACTTCCCAGTCCAAACTTTCCCATAGGCTTTCCCAGTCTATTCCATACCTAAATGACTGTGATGACAAAAGCATCCTTCTCTACCTGCAGCTGATCAAGAAAGATTGAGCTTTGTTCCCTAAACAAGAAATTACTGAATTGCATGAATGGCCTCCTGCAGCAAATTTGTAATAATTACGTCACATTATTTGGAAAAAGCTGAGCACACCTCCACAAATACTTTCCTGCTATATTCCAGTATTCTCCATTTTCTGCAGACTTTCTTGTCTTACACAAACCTCAACTCCTAGTCTCTTGCCTTAAAACACAGGATCTCCACTGGAACCAGCTCTTGCATTCCCCTACACAACCACGACCTCACATCATTTCAGCAGAAAATTAAACTGTAAGGCAACAGGAAAAAGCACATGAGTGCAAATACAGCAAATTTCTCAGCAACTGAATCCATATCAGAAAACCTCTGAAAAAAGTGCACTTGCCATTTTGAAAACTAAATATAAAATATGTGCTTCTAACTTGGTTTCCTCTTGAAACTGTGCTGTGCATATAAAAAAGATCCATACTTTCAGGAAAACAATACATATAAAATTGTTTTTACTGAATGGAAGGGAGGAAATATTTTTATTTCTATTTTTACTTCACGAGAGAAGAGATGTAAGCTACAATTCCTTTAAATTTGAAAGGGCAAAATACTGAAGATCCTAACCCGAGCCAAACGCTTCACATTTACTGAAACCAATATTCTAAGAAATCCTGTATCCCAGGTAACCACTTTTCACAAAAGCTCCTAGAATTACAGCACAAATTAAAGAGTTAACATCTCACTTTGCCAGGTGCTAGAATTCAGGCTTATAGCTCTTTTCTCCCAGGAAACGAGTTACCTACAGCTGCTTTTCAGCAAAAACTCTGTTAATGATCAAAGAATAAATGAACCCTTACTGTAAGACAGAGTGGCATCTAGCTTCTTTGGCCAAAACAATTATTTGTAACAGAATGTTCTTTTAGAGATCAAACTTAGAGGGAATAATGAAGGCCATAGAGAAAGATGAAGGAACGCCAAGGAAATTGTGTTCTTTATAAACATCCCATCTGTAAGCAGCAGTGCTAAAGAACTTCTTGATTTAATTTGTATACAGTTCCCTCCAGACTTCTAGAAATTTCATGTTTAATGACTAAATAATCATTCAGTGTAAAAGTTACCAAGATAACAGCACAACTAGGAGACAGCAAAAATATTCTGGCTGAATGAACCACACTGAATTGAATGAATCAGGCTGTTGAGGTACCCACTGCTGGTATGCTAAATAAAGCTATTCTAATTATAAAGAAATAGAGAACAATAAAAAGCAATAAAAATTGAAAGCTACAAGTGTTGAAAATAAGCAGTGCCACGCTTAGAATACTGTGACAAATGAATTTGAAGGTACTATACTTAGTGTAAACACTTATAAATCAGTGTGGGTTTTTTTATACTCTCAGGGGCCTTTCAGTGGGCCAACCTGTAAAGCAAAGGCAAAGTTATTTACAACTAGCTGAAGCTCTCAAAGTGGCACAGTACACACAGGCCAGTGTATAGATGATTCAAGTCTGGTGAATATTTTCCATCTTAGACATGTACAAAGAGAAATCAATAATATGAAGAAACTTAAAAGTCTGGATAATAATGGGATATACAGAAGAATGATCCTCAAAATATGGTAAAAAGCTCCAGGAACTGCTAAGAGCCAGATGCATAAAAGAAAAAAATGCTATTGATTGTAGCTCTGAGCATGCTATTGGTGTTTGTATCCCAATGCCCCCAGTATTAGAGGGACCAGAGTTCATTACTGCTTTATGGTAAAAAAATTTCTTCTTCTATGTAGCGCATTTGAAACTATTTTCACAGAAATAGTTAGATTGGAAAAGACCTCTGAGATCATCAAGTCCAGCCTCTGACTGGTCACCACCTTGTCAACTAGACCATGGCACCAAGTTCCAAGTTCCCTCTTTTCTTCAACACCTCCAGGGATGGTGACTCCACCAGCTCCCTGAGCAGCCCATTCCAGTGTTTCATAACCCATTCTGTGAAGAAATCCCTCCTGATATCCAAACAAAACTGGGTCCACTGGCACAGCCTGAGGCTATGTCCTCCTTTCTTGTTGCTAGCTGCCTGGGAGAAGAGGCTGATCCCTTCCTGGCTACAGCCTCCTTCAGGCAGCTGTGAGAGTGATAAGGTCTCCCCTGAGCCCCCTTTTCTCCAGGCTGGACACCCCCAGCTCACTCAGCTCCTCCCTCCCAGGACTTGTGCTCCAGACCCTTCCCCAGCTCCGCTGCCCTTCTCTGGACTCACTCCAGCACCTGGAGTAGAAAGAAAGGGGCCCAACACTGAAAGCTGCTTAATATCTTCATGCTTAATATCTGGGTGTAGATTTGGAAAGCCAGTGCTACAAAGCATCAACACAGAAGTTTCATCCATATTACCAGACTTGGAGCTCCGTGGGCTCCACTAGTCTCGTCTTAATCATGACAAGCGTGGAAAAATACTCTTGAGGAGTCACCTTAGGTACCACATCCCAATCAGTTTTGTCTCAGAGATGCACAGATGGTGCTTGCCCCTGGCAGTGACCAAGAGGGTCACTGAAACTCAGACACCTGAACCAGGTGAGCCTTGGTGGCTTTCTCTGCTCCACTCCTGTGACACACGGGCACTAGATGCCACACCTTGCTGAATTTAAGAGAACAGGGATTTAATTCACCTTGCTGAATTTAAGAGAACAGAAGAGCATTCAGCAGGAATGCATCACTTTCTAAGCAATGGTTCTCATATGGATGGATCAAAGATGGAATTTAAACTTCTCAAGTCTCACAGCAATGGACATAAATTATAAAGACATTTCTGCTTTAAACAAAAAGAACAGGATCCATCATGCAGAAGAAAATCTGCCTAAGCAGAAAGTGGTTCACTCTGCAGAGTGGCTGCAGGATCTGACACCTCTCTGAACTCGTTACAGCTTGTGCTGTAACCCACTCCTCCCTCCAAGGACGAGGGAGGGTCAGGTATAGAGTCCCTGCAGGTACTGCCAGGGGAAAATAATGTGTGATCTGCAGTAAGGAGGAGGATGTACAGAGACACTGTCAATAGTCACATAGAGTATTGCCCAGAGAAAAACACAATAATTTATTGATGATAACAAAACTATCTAAAATAGGCATGAATTCCTACTGTAACACACCTAGTAAGAAACAGGCTTGCCATATTTTCTTTTATTCTTTCTCAAGAACAGTTAAAAATAAGGTGTTTCTTATTATGCTGTCACCACTGAAAACCTAAGAAAAGGCTCAGTGTAAGAGGGAAGATAAAAAAATGCAGTGAACTGTTGATGAAATTTTAAGATCTTCCTCATCATATAAACCCATTCATAACTTCTCAGCAAAATATACTTACCTTTGAAAACTAAAATTTTTTTAAATCAGCTATTAAAATGTATAAATATTGCAATAGGTTTCAGTGGGTACAGCAGAAGGGCCCCAGCATATTTTTAAGCCCTCATGAAGTTAAGTGTTTTTAACATAATATACCCGTAAGGGTGAAGCCTGGTAATGATTCTGTGACTCTTAAAGAATTAGAGACACCACATAAAAGCACAGTACAGAGAGAGCGTGGCTAGCCTGTGGGACAAAGAGAAGGGCAGATATATCAGAGATAAAGACTTTGCTCCCTCATGCTGGTGCATCTGTCCCCCCCAGAATCTCTGTTGGAAGGTAAAGAGACACAACAGACAGTTCCCAACACATGTCTGTGTCTGCCAACTAAAGGATCAATGACTCAACTGACAAACAGAATAGTAGCTCTTCACTGGACACAATCCTCCCCAAAAATAAGAGGACAACATGAAGCCATGCCACTCCAGGTTCATTTAGTGCAGAACACAAAATAAAAACGTCAGTTAAAACCCTCCAAAAGTTATGATGCTAAACATTTGGTGTTAGAGAAGGTGCACATGCACATCCCTGTTGGCTGGTAACAAATTGCTCCCATTAATGCAGCCAGCCCAGGGTTACATTATTGCTTTCCATTAAGTCACTTACTTACACTGTGCCCACCTGCACCACTGTGCAATTTCACAGCCCAGTCATTAAAGTGCGCTGGTTTTAACCTCAGGAAGGAAGGACAGTGGTAGTTTTAACTTTGCAGACATGAAATCAACAGCAGGAAGAAAAACAGAGAAGTTTCACAAAAAGAAGTATTTGTTTAAAATGGCAGACTGGGAAGTAAACACAGAGTTCCTGCTGGCACCACTTGTATGACAAGTGCACTAAGAAACCCAGTGGTTGGGTGTGATTGCAACCAGTCTATAAATAGAGACAACTCCAATTGCTCATATAAATAATGCCTTTGCAAATGATCCCTCTGTCGTGTGTTTTGATTAAAGAGCCCTGCATGAGAAGTGTGAAATGAATAGAAATGCCCCTGAAATTTGCTTCCTCTCTTGCACAATACAATCACTTGCCACCTCAGCCTCCACCCAGCTGAGCACCTCCTTTCTCATTCAAATTGATGGGACATATTTAGTGCTTGTAAAAAATAAGGCCTAGTCTGGAATACAAAGGTCTAAAAATTCGTTATTCAAAAGGCAACTTATGATCAGTCAATTATAACTTTTGGTGTAGAAGGTTTTTTTCTACTTAATAATTCAACCTTAATGCAAAGCTTTTAATGATAAATTTTAAAGCCATTTCATCACATATACAGTTCTTAAACTAAAAGTCACCCAGCATTGAAACTGATTTTGCTTCAGCTTTGAAAATGTCACAAATATTGAAAAGACTTCCTCCAACTCCAAATAAGAATGACATTATGGTCAGAGGTGAACCACTAAGTAGTACATCCTAAGAATTATTTGCAAGAAATATACAGATATGCCAGAATTATGGGCATTATTGGCACTTCTCAGTAATCAAAATTATATAAGTCCAGTTACCTAAAGAATCATAGAATCATTAAGGTTGGAAAAGACCTCTGTAGTATATGGTAGAGATAATTCATGCTACATATGTATAAAATATTGTAGAATCCAAGCTATGTGTTTGACCACCCTGGCTGGGAGCAGAGTCTTATGTTTATTCAATTAGTTCCCAGACCACGTTAAAATAATATCAAGTCTGTTGATGTATGAATGAAACCTTCCCTGGAATGTCTAAGCCACTCAGGAGGACCTGCACCTGGGAAGATTGCATCTACCATACTCAAGCACCAGGTGCCACTCTGCTACGGGTGGGCAAATACAGGCTCTGCTGAAGTGTTCAGACAACCATCCAGACACCTGGGCTCACTTTTGTCTATTCCTGCACATGTATGGCCCCAGTTCTACATGTGAAGGGACACAAAGGAACATTTGGTCATCCCTGCCTCAGGCAGAATAAAGTGTATAAGAACTCGCTGCATGAAGCAGTCGGGGTGAACCACTGGGGAGACGCGGGCACTTTGTCGGTCGGATCCAGGTTCACCCAGTGCCTGCACCCGGGGTTGACGCTGCCTTGGCTGTGGTGGGTTTTTTATCTCGAAATTCTATTTTCTTAACGATCTAATAAATCATTGCTAAGTTTTCTTATAAATTTGGTTTCCGATTTGATCATTTATAACACCTCCAAGATCATCAAGTCCAACCTTTGACCTAATACCACCATACCAACTAAACATATCAGTGTCCCACATCAATTCATTCTTTGAACACTTACAGGAACTCCATCACTTCCCTGGGCAGCCTCTTCCAATGCTTCACCACTCTTTAGGTGAATCCATTTTTCCCAATATCCAATTATAACTCCCCTGGTGCAACTGAAGGTCATTTCTCCTCATCATTTGTTACCTGGGAGAATACACTGACCCACACCTGGCCACAGCCTCCTTTCAGGCAGTTGTAGAACCAGTAAGGTCTCCCCTGAGCTCCCTTTTCTCCAGGTTGAACACCCCCAGCTCCCTCAGCTGCTTCTTGCAGGGCTTGTGCTCCAGACCCTTCCCCAGCTGGGATGCCCTTCTCGGGACTCCCTCCAGCACCTCCATGTCTTTGTTGTAGTGAGGGGCCCAAAACTGAACACTATAGTGTGTCCTTGCCAGTGCCAAGTACAGGAGAAAAGAGTTTTTTAATGGAATAAAAACATTCTGTACCTTGATAAATGTTACCTTTTTTTGGGTGAAAAGTCAGCACACTCTTGAAAAATTTGCAATTCAAAGCAAGCATTTCAAACAAGTGTCAGTGCACTATATCACAATTTCAATTGTTCCCCCCCCCCAACTTGATCACCAAAATAAAAAAAATAAATTAAAAAATAATTTGGGAAATCATCACCACAACAACTGACAAAGAAAGCCAGTTGGCACCCCTGGGACTTGGTCTTCACAAGGTCTAATCAGAAAGAAAACATGTAAGAAACACTACTTAGAAAGTCAGAATACATAAATTAATGACAGTATGTGACAAAATGGCTTATGGCTTTTAGGCAAGTATAGCAGATACCATTACTTAGTGGGTTGCATCTACTGTCATATTTTTTCCAAATTAATACTGTTTTTAACAAAATCATGAACATCATGTTCCACTAAAAGCATCTCTCTACACCAACAGTTACACACTATATTTTGCTAGATATACCTAATTTAAAAAGCTGGAAAACATAAACCATAAGGTTGTGTGCCATTCAATTAAGTGCTTTATATATAAATTTCTCAGGACAGCTTTTTGTTCTATGTTAGGTGACAGTAATATTCCATTGTTGTGGGGGCCAGAGCATCTACAGGAATTAAATTATCCCTGTTGCTTTTAACTTTAGATCTGCAGTTTCTTGACCATTCCCCAGGCAAGTTCTGTGCAGAAGGTTTTAAGCAACTGGCTGCAGAGTCAGGTGAGAGGATACCATGAGCTGCAGATCACATCAGCAGGTACAGAGCGCTAGCATGGAGATATACATAGCTAACATCTGTGTCAGACTGCAGCAAAGCAGCCTCTAATAGCAGGCAGTCTTTGTCTCCTTTATGCAGCACAGCTTTTGTATCATCACATGTCTTAATCTTCCTTCCCTTTCAGGGCAGGTTTTCTGCAGAGATGGGAATGTGCACAGTGCAGGCAGTGAGGGTGTCACACCCAACAAGCTCTGCTGCTGGGCACTTGGTGGTAGGCGTAGCACAAAGGATCTAAATCCCACTTAATTGTTCTTTTTGACTGCATCAAGCACAGGCTTCCTACTCCTCTCTTCCAGGCCCTTGCTAACCCAGTGTATCAGCTATTGTCACACTGTGTTGCTCCTGCCTCTGCTTTGCTTCTGTGACAGCTGCGTGACCGCAGCTCTCCAACAGTATTTTAGTAATTTTTGCACGTGGACTGTGTTTCTTGAAATGACCCATAAGAACTGTATACCTCTTTCCTTCCTCATTCTTGCAACAGACCAATTTCCAGGATGGCATATTAAAGAAGGCAACTGTGCAGGTCTAACAAGCCCCATACATATGAGGATGAGCTATGGGGCACTCCATACTTGTTCTTCTTACATGGTTTGACTTGCATAGGTAAGAAATTCGATTAACAAAATGTACAGTCTTCACCAACATGCAATGACATATTCATGTCATTGGGCACTACTGAACCACAATGACAGTTTAGATTCTCTGCTGTAATTACTCACGAACAAACTGATCTCAGGAGCACACCTGAAGAAGATCTTTTAGATTAGGATCTCATCTTTTTCAGTGTAATTATGCCACACAGTAGGCGTAAGTATTTCTCCTTTTCCTTCTTAGCTATTTCGCATTTGAAACATTCCTTCACACTAACCATGAGAAAATATGATTGATTCTATGATATGCCTAAATATCCTAGAGAACAGTAGGTAAGCATTATATAGGAAGACATTTCTGCAATGTTCTTTATAAAAACATACACACACATTTTTGTCTGCTTTTGGCTGCTTTTTTTGACTTCTTCTATTTGAGCCTAAATCTCGAAGTCGTGATGGCTGGCATTCCCCAAGAACTTATTCCCAAATGGACAGCATAAATGAGGCAGTTTTTTTAAATAACGAATAAGATTAGTGCTTATCTTCTCAGTAAGGAAAATGCCTGAAAAAATTAAATTGTGTCCTACAAAACTATCCTTGATATTAGTATATTACTATGATGATATATTGCTATATGTAATATATTGCTTGCTATGATGGGATAGACAAAAAAAATTAACAAAAGAGTAAATGTACTCAGCTCTGGATCAAAGAGAATAGGGGTGAAAGTAGTCCCCAAATCAATGCTACCAAAAAAAAAAGTCTCTCCCTCTTGCTCACGGGCAAGGATATAA
Organism: Agelaius phoeniceus; assembly: GCF_051311805.1. Classification (NCBI taxonomy): domain Eukaryota; kingdom Metazoa; phylum Chordata; class Aves; order Passeriformes; family Icteridae; genus Agelaius; species Agelaius phoeniceus. The sequence continues at coordinate 59,474,421 of NC_135269.1, forward strand.
GAAACTTGAAAGGAATTATTATTTAGGACTTCTCCCTTTCAGTGTTCCAAGTCCCCAGCTCAGAGAGCACAGTTTTGCTAAAGTACTGCTTCAATCAGAAGCTGTATTTCCAAAACTCAGACTGTGATAGCAGGAGAGAAAAGGCTGACAAGTAGGCATTGAATTTGTGCCTTAAAGATGCACTCATCACTTACTAGACTGCATGCAAAACAATGCTAAGGATATAAGCTCCCAATTTTGTTGCAGTGTGTAGATGATGTTCAGAGTAAAAGATGGTTTCAAAGACTGACTGAAGCTTTGAGTTTAGGCTGATGGGGGTTCCTCCTCTGTGACTGGTTATTTGAAAGTGAATCTCCAAATTTTCATTATTTTCTTGTGTATCTAGAGGGGAAAGAGTTAGTGTTTCCATGCAATCTCAGGTTTAACAAGAAAACTAAACAAGGCTTTAACATTTCCATTTAATATTTCCTCTGGCAAGTTCATTTTTCTTTATTTTCTCAATGAATTCTCTTTCCTATTCTATGTAATAAATATATACTATTTTCCTCATGAATGAATTGTGGCATTGTAGCAAAGAAAAAATTGCAGCAATTTTTCATTCTGGCAGGCTCATTATAATTCTTCACAATAATTGTGAAGACACCACAAATCAATCTTTTTCACTTTCACACAAAATTGTTATTAGAACAAGAAAAGGAATTATTCACCATAGCCCCTTAAGGATGCATTCACATTAATACAACAAATACTGTAATTCCATTTTGAACAACTTGCTATGTAAAACATGCCTTGTCTTACTCATCTTTTATCCTTCAGAATAAATCTTCTATAGCATGAAAGTCAAACCACATGAAGTCACAGATGGAATGGAATTGTTTTGGAAAACTGGTAAGCAGATACAACAGCCTACAGATTCATGCTCTATCAGTTACAGTGGAGGGAGCCCACCTCCCTAACCTAACACAAGTATGGAAGAACAATATAGTACAGCAACTAAAGAGGAGATCATCACAGATACAGATACTGAAATATTTTAGATAAAAAAGATCAGAACTATTAAATAATGACTATCAATATACACCTGCTCTAAATTTATTTTAAAATCCTTCCTCTTTCTTTCAGCAACATGGATACATTCTCATTCCACAAAAACTTCCATTATTGTATTTGTTTCAAAATTATGAGTTTTGAGCATCCTGGTAAAAGCATTGGAAGATTATTAACTTCTCTGATTGTGTGTTATTTGGATCTCTGAGATTATCAATAATGAATGCAAACTCAGAAGCAGGTTAAAACAGAAAACAAAGTATGACTGTTGAGGTATAAGAATTTTGTGCTCCCACTGAGACTCTCCAAACCAATGTGCCAGTCACTCATTTCTCTTCCCTGGGCTGGAGAGGACAACTAGAGGCAAAAAAGGTAAAGATCATGGGTTGAGATTAAAGCAATTTACTGGAAACAGAAAAAAGATAAGGAAAGAACAGTAACAGCAACAATATTAATATTAATAAGAAAAGTGTGCAAAAAAGAGGGAGTGAATCACATGTAAAAAGTGCTCAGCATGAAGCTCAACTTGATTGCAGTTGCCCTGACCATTGCCTCTGTCTCAGAACCGGCATTATGCAACCACTCCCTCCGGTTCAGAACTGGCGTTATCCAACCACTGCCTCCTGCCCAGAACCAGCGTTATCCAACCACTGCCTCCTGCCCAGAACCAGCGTTATCCAACCACTCCCTCTGGCTCAGAACCGGCGTTATCCGACCATTGCCTCCAGCTCAGAACCAGCGTTATCCAACCACTGCCTCCAGCTCGGAACCGGAATTATCCAGCCACTGCCTCCAGCTCGGAACTGGCATTACCCGACCATTGCCTCCAGCTCAGAACCAGCATTATCCAAGCGCTCCCTCCAGCTCAGAACTGGCGTTATCCAAGCACTCCCTCTGGCTTGGAACTGGCATTATCCAAGCGCTCCCTCCAGCTCAGAACCGGCATTATCCAACTGCTCCTTCCAGCTTGGAACTGGCGCTATCCACGCACTCCCTCCAGCTCAGAACTGGCATTATCCAAGTGCTCCCTCCAGCTCAGAACCAGCATTATCCAAGCACTCCCTCTGGCTTGGAACTGGCATTATCCAAGCGCTCCCTCTGGCTCAGAACAGAACCACCACCACACTGCTGCCTCCCCCACACTCACTCACCCCGACCAGGCTCCAGCCCAGTCCTTGGCACAGTCCCAAACAGGCCCACTCCCAAACAGTGCTACGGATGAGGCCACGCTGCTGGATGCAGGTAGGGCTGATGTACAAACACACTTTCCCATACCCATCTTACATACCAGTTATATACAAAAATGAGATTAAAGGTATTGGTTAATCAATCTGACAAACTGATACCCTGCTAGGTTGTCTGAGCTCTTCCTCAAACAGGCTGGGCAACAGTCCCTAAAGACACACTTGATTCGTATTTCAACACCAATCTCTGGTTTATGTTTCATATGTCTGAAACAAGACCAGCCCAAATAGCTGAAAAACCTACAATGATCAATTTTATTGATACAAAACCATGCTCATAATGCTTTTCAAAGTTTATACTAAGACAGCAGGAAAAACTACAATTTCCCATAAAGAGGGATACACAGTAATTTGTGAACTCAAAACACAACTCCCCTATTTTCTAAAGAAACAGGTGCTATCTAGCTTTACCAACTTGTACAATTTAAAAATGATTACTCTGCACATTTTATCAGTTTATAAATGCAGTCAAGAAATACGTGGTTGCAAAGACATCTAAACAAACACAGAAATACAGATGAAACTTCAATAAATCATCTAAACCATCTACCTAAATCATCTATGCAGTGCTGCAGTATGAATTACACCTCTATTTCTTCAAGAAAAGGTGTTACCTTTCTTTAAAACTTCTGAGATAACACAACATTCCTGTGCAGTTTAGTCCATTGCTTTACTAAGTATTTAGTCTAAGAGTTTTCCTCAAGACAGTGTTAATATTTGTGTGTGTAAAAATTAGGCCAATCGTTATTTGTTTACTTCCTTCATTCCCTGCCACCTCCTTGGGACAAATATTGAGAGTCCCCTCTATAGCAACCTATCACAGAGCACAAGGCTTATCTCCTTATTCCCAACATCTCCCTCTTCCCCCTTTCCTTGCCTTTTCTCCTCCCTTCCTCCACCACCTCAAACTTTGCCCTATAGTATGCATCTACAAAATCTTTCTTTTTTTATTAAGCCTCAAGAGTTACGACAAAAACAGCTTAAACACAGCTGTATCTAAAACCTGGCATCACATTGATTTGCAACAGTTTGCCTATTTCTGTAACTCAGCTCCATCAATGGGCTCTGAAAAATTCATATTCAACCTCTGCTCATCGTATATACATTAAAACACTTTGATACAACCTACTAGAATCTATGCTTCAAGTTTTGGAGTTTTAAAAGAAGAACAAACGAAAGTTGAATGTGAACCACTTTAAAACTTCCTGAAGTAATGCAGATAGCCTAAATTTTGGATTTTTTTGAACAAGAATACTACTGTCCAACTATACACTGTAGTATGGAAGAGTTTTTGTATACATGCAATGCAACTGAGAGAAGAAAAAGTTTCATGAGCAGAATCTGTCACTAGAACAGCCAAAAAAACTGAACCTGGAAGGAGGCAGAAAAGCTTGCAAGCACACAGGCTCTTCAGATCTGCATCAAAAGCAACAAATCTCAAGGTAACAAGAAGACAGGAACGAACACTCCCCACTTGAACATCATGATGTTATTTATCAAACATTCTGAATGAAAACAGTGGTTAGGAGTGGAGGCAAATGTGTGTGTTCTTTAAGCATCACTAGGCCTATGTTAATACTTCACTTTTCTACAGGAACTTTCCTCAAATTTCCAGAAAGCATAAGACGAAACAAGAGCAAATTAAACCCTAGTTTCTGTGACTGTCTCATTTGCAGAGGAAGTGCACAGCAAACAGTCTATGCAAGAAGAACTAAAAAAAGGAAGCTGGATCAATTAATTGCATGGGATTGCATGGGAAACAGCCTTTATCACTAACTTTCCACAGAGCCAGAAGTGTTGTGGGGCAGATCACTGAGATCAGTTCTTCATTCCCAAGAGCCAGAGTCAGCAGTGGCCTGGCAGCCAGGAGGGCCAAGCATGTCCTGGGAGCATCAGGCACAGCATTGGCAGCTGGGCAAGAGAGGGGATTGTCCTGCTCTGCTCTGCACTGGGGTGGCCTCATCTTGAGTGCTGGGGGCAGGTTTGAGTGTCTCAACACAATGAAGATCTAAAGCTATTATTCCAAAGGGGGGCTATGAAGATGGTGAAGGTCTGAAGGAGAAAGCCAAGGACTGTATGAGGTCACTTGACTTACTGAGCCTGGAGGAGACTGAGGGGAGACTTCACAGCTCTCTAAAGCTTCCTAACAAGGGGAAGGGGAGGGGCAGCTACTGATCTCTTCATTCGGGTGACCACTAACAGGATCCAAAGGATCAGCATGGAGCTGTGCCAGGGAGGTTTAGGCTGGACATTAGGAAAACTTTCTTCACCCAAAGGGTGGTTGGGCACTGGAACAGGTGCCCCAGGGAAATGTCCACAGCACCAGATGTGATGGAGTTCAAAAAGCATTTGGACAATGCTCTTGGGCACATGTGGTGACTCTTGGGGTGTCCTGTGCTGGGACAGGAGTTGTGATTTACTGCCAACTTAGGGTATTCTATAACATACATGCTTTAAGCAGGACCAGGGGCAGACTGAGGCACAGCATTCTCCCTGATCCAGTGGCTCTAAGGTGCCTACAGCTCAGTGCACCACACCCTTATTGTTATTCAGCAAAGGATTGGAGTCTTACAGTGATGGTAATTGTAAGAAGGACCCTGACAAGGCACAATATGTTTTCTTTACTGTGCTCTGTTCATGCAATGTAACACAGTCTCAAGTTCTGACAGCACTTCTGGTTTTCCTCACCATGACAATGGCAGCCTTAGTGCTCAACTGAGTTTTAGTACCAGATACCAGTGTATGTCAGCTGTGTCCTTGCTTCTTTCAGAAATGTGACATATTGGACATTTCAAATTTGGGATTAACTACACGTGTGTAATGAACAAAGGTGAATCCAACATCACTTGAATTCAGTTTGGGGAATATTCATCACTCAGAAAAAGCAGACTCAGTGATTCTTCTTGAAGAATTCTTCTGGAATTATTGGTTTATCAATAAAGTTCTTCATTCTTCTTTCTTCTGTCACTTGATATGCTTCCACAACACTGCATCCTACCTGAGCATTTCAAAGGGGACTTTACAGTTATTTAATTCCCACTATTATTTTTGGTGCAACCCTAGCTTCTGCCTTACTCTATAAAAGGGAATAGCACTTCATTTCAGTATGCTGCCTTTCTCTGACAATTTTTAATGCCACAGGAAAGTGGGTGCCAATCTTTTTAAGAAAAACTCAATATAGTTGAGTTGATTGAAAATCACAAGTGAAATATTGTTCCTAGGGACATTTTCTATTCTTGGCTAGCAATGTCAATTTGCTCTTCCTAAATACTAGTTTATATTTAACCATTTAATTTGATATCACCTATGCTCTTCCATAATTTCAGAAAGCAATTAGCCATTCTTTCACTAAAAGGACTCCTGTAGTCTAAATGCAGTAAAATTCACCATGTTACTTAAGTACATTGTCATGCTTCCTGCAGGAATTATTAAATTGAAAAGTAGCAGTGATATATATATAAATGCTACTCTGGGCATGACTAATCCAGTCCACACAATGGTTCAGGATACTGCAGACCAAAACTCTCATTTTGTCACTTTCTTCCTAATGGCAACTTACAGAAAGAAGAATAAATTGTTCTGGCAAACTTGCTCCCAGATTTCCCCCTGTATGACACTGCACAGAGCCTCCCACACCCTGTCTGAAGGACAAAGGGGTGCCCTTCATGCTCCCCTTTTTTCCCACACCCAAGTCTCTTGATCGCCTCAACAGTTGTTTTCCTTTCTCTTCATCTTGGTGCCACCAGATTTGAAAATAAAAATAAGGATTAACTACTTGCAGCTGTCTCATTGTTCATTCTAGCTCTATAAAGTATTTTTAATCTCTTCTTCTTACTAAACTCCTCTTGTTAAGAGTGTGATATCTATTGTTCTTTGTGCACAGCCTAGAACAATGGAGTGCATTATTAACCAGCCCATGAGTAGCTGTCACCAGCACTGTAAGTGTATTTTATGTACAGAGCCCACATTGCATATATACACATACATATGAATAAACACACTTCAGAGATATCTAATTAGGGAGCTCAATAAATTTTAAGAACTGGAATTCCAGAACAGCTAATTTATCCTAGCTTATTTCTAGCTTATTTCTGCTTTTTTCCTCTACATACCAATGACAGTTCATTAATACATTCTCAGCATGTTAACAGGAACAGCTGTTAAATAATAAATGCTGGGCTGTATTATTTTCAGTAGGTGCTTCAGCAATTAAGCTCTGGGTGCCTAATTTCTAGCTCAGTTAGGAAAAATAACTATATCTTATGCAACCAAGCAAAATACTAGGCATTACCCAAAGAGTAACAGCAACATCAAAATACCCTTTGTAGAGAATTACTGTTCTCTGGGAGGAAATGTTGGAAACCCAATGCAAATCAACACACCAGAACCTCCTGTATTTCTGCTTTATTTAAATCACTCCACCCTCAGGCAGCACAACTCCAAGATCTGTGCAAGAGAAGTAGAGAGAACCTATGGGCAGAGGCATGACAAAAGGCACCCAGAAGTCACACACTCCCAGAATCAGTGTGCAATATCATTAATCACATGCAACATGAAACCACATTCTAGACCTAACTCTCCTAATATTCACCACCAGCTTGGGGAAATATTCACCAGAAGAAAATCTTCAAAAGCAGTCAAGAATCTACAATATTGCACATTTCAAATTTTAAAATAGCTCTTAGCCAAACAGCCTAAAATTAGGAGAAGCTCATATTTGAGGAAAAAAACCCCTACATTTCATTTGGTCTGCCTACATAATACATATGGCATTTCCTAAACACGAGAATCAGCTTTGACTACAGAAGGCTGTTAAGCTACCAAGCATTAAAAAAAAACCCAAACCCAACAGCTACTATTTAGCTTTTCCCCTTGCAAGGTGTCTTGATTGCCTTAATCTGCAGACAACTGTTCAATTAAAAACAAGGTATTTAAAAACATGGTTAGGACTGCAAACATCCCTGTGAAATGTTTATATTATCAGCATAGTTTATGTTTTTAATTTTATATTTTAACAATCAAGTTTCTTAAATGTACTGTACTTCTCTGACAGTCATTTATCATTTAAGAAGAAAAGTAAGAACCATCACCTTTCACAGGCTTCCTTGTTTGAAAAAATAGTCATTTTAACTATTAAAGCTACCACTAACTTAATAAAATAGTACACATGGTGGACTGCAGCATTTCCTTGTTCTAGTTTGAAATGTATTCACATGATTTACATCTGATTTACTACACCACCTGACTCATTATTCTGAATAAGATAACTGTTCTATCTCTCACAACAAGACCAAAATACATGAAATATTAATTCCCCACAGAAATTATTTCCCCAATAATTGCACAAAAATTTCAGACTTACAGCATGCTTTTAGTTTCCTTTTAAAAATAAATGTTAATTTAATATTAAATAAACATTAAGAATAACTGATCGGGGGCTTTTTGTGTCCAAGTATTAGCTTTCCAAACAATCAAACTCTCTGAATGCAAAAGCTTATCACACATCTGTTAGAAGGACTGCATTCATTACTGTCAGCTATCAATCAGTCACAGTAGAACTCTCCTTAAAACATGAAATGTGATTTGCATAGAGCCCTGCTCACTGTTGCTGAGCACCAGTTAACAAATCATTCCCTTCATTTCAAGCTACAGTACCTCATGAAGCATTATCATAACTTAAAGCATCAGAATATTTGGAATTAATTACATTTTCTTGCTTAGTGCTACCTATGTGAAGGTGGTCAAGCACTGGCACATGTTGCCCAGACCAGCTGTGGATGTCCCATCCCTGGAAGTGTCCAAGGCCAGGCTGGACAGGGCTCTGAGGAACCTGGGATAGTGGAAGGTGTCCCTGCCCATGGCAGGGGGTTGGAACTGGGTGATCTTTGAGGTTCCTTCCAACCCAAACCATTGTGTGATTCTATCATATGCTATGCACCAATCTGCAAACCTCCTTTTTCCTCTGCAGTTCCTCAGTAACCCCAAGGATTTTCACTTCTATTTTTACATTGACAAGGGACTACCTGACTGAGGTTGTAACAATCAAAACTAGAAGTCTGGATAGAATACTGCATTATGAAATACATTTATTTAAAATGACCTGAAGTTGAAAACAAAGAGCATTTTATACTGAATGTGGCGTACTGAAATGACTAGGAATAGCTCACATCTCCTGCTCTCCTGACTCTTTTGAGTCAGCCATGAGTCTCATTACATTTCATGGTGACTTTTATGCCACATTTTCAGATTCATAGTACTTCAAACAAGTAAGATCCAGATTCTGGGGCTCACAATTCAGGGAAAAAAAGCCCTCAAAAATTAAGCCTGAAGGACATGACACAGCAGAACAATAAGGAAAGGCTAAGGATATTAACTTTTAATGATACATAATGTTGAGGACATGTAATGGAAATAAAGTAAGGAGTCCTCTGAGCCAGCAAGAACCAAGTTATCTTGAAGAATGCGCAAACCAGCACCAGGCAAGGCAGCTGCACACCCAACACAACCACATAGCACCACCACAGGAATGGTGCTTCCAGCTCTGCACAGCACAACAACACAGCATGCACACAAACCAGCCTGGGTTTGGACAACACTGAGATTTCCAACACAGCTGAACATTTCTTCATGCATAGCTGATCACGAAATTGCAGTTTCAGGCTGTCTCTGGGGTAAGCAAGGTAACCCTGCTTACATTCAGATGACATTCAATTATTCAATTCTTGCTTTCAGCCTTCAGATCTGCCAGAACTGAAATTATTTTCTTTGGGGGGGGGGGGCGGGGTGTTTAAAAAAAAGTTTAGGTTTTTAATAAATTCCACAGCAACAAGAAGGGCTCGTGCAAGTTCCGTGACCTGAAACCTTGGCTACATTTTTTAGTGAAGCAGGTAACAAACTAGAGGTCAGCCCAAGTCCAACATCTTTAAAGAACTTTAACAAATGTCATATTACATTTTACAGGACAATCATTGTCAGCATAGTGTTTCAGCCATTATGGAGATAAATGGAATTTCATTCAGCTTACCTGATGCACGTCTGGTGAATCGGTTTACCGCTGGAGCTGAAAGAAAACAACATTTTGATTATTTTTGTAGTACTCTAACTTGCTTCAAACATAACACTGTTATACTTCATTCCAAGTGTGACAACTACAAACACCAGACAAGCATTATTTTTGTATCTTTATAAGAACCCATTCATATTCACTTTAACTTTTAAATAGCTTTGCAGAAGATGGTACATACTAACTAAAAAGCTTTCGAGACCATTTTCAGCTTTCTAGGAGTTACTGTTACTTACTGCTGTTCATGAGTGGATGTGAAACATTTAGATCTGCATCTCCATTATTTATGGAGCACACAGAAATAGGCATTTTGCAAACAATAATGCAAGCAGGGTATGTAAAAAAATTTACTTCATTTTTACAAAATATACCTATTGGAAATCAGGCACTAAAGATACTCCTATAGAGAAAAAATTAATTGGTAATCCCATTAAAAGATCAACTTTTGCTTTGACTAACCTTTAAAACTCCTTAGGTAAGTCAATAACAATGCCAACCCCCACCAAAACCCCAGTGCAAATGTTCCATAGTGCCACCCTGGCACATCTCCAACTGCATGCTGCAAACATTTGTAATCAGACTCCTGTCTTGTTTCCAACTGGGAGAGACTGCAAAACACGACTTAAAACACATGGCTTTGCCCCTATTTCATTTCTAATTTACCAGCTCCTCCAAGAGTTACTAGAGATAAAATAGATAAATAGTTTTATGTTTTGCCTTCCAAATACAACCTTCAGACTTCTAATTAGTAAAAACCACTGGTCTTGAACTCTACTTTCATGTGATGTATTAACTGCTGGAATAAAGAGCAAGAAGAAAATCTGAATGACCTAATTTCAAATGTGGGCAGCAGCCACATTAAAAATGTATGCCCTTACAGTGCTTATTAATATTCAACCGTAAAAACTGCTCTTCGTATTTATACAGAACTGAAAAATGAAAAATATTAACCTTTTTATTTTAACCCACTAAATTTTACATGGGAGTTATGCATCATGTCGTGAACACCTAAGCCAAGAAAAAAAAAATTACTGAGAAAAGAGAGACAGTAACAACAGCCTGAGAAGCAAACTGACTTCTTATTCCTTTGGGGACAAAAAGCCAGAGCAAAGCTACAATTTCTGAACCACAGTCACAGATGGTTTGTACAAGCACATACAGGAGTGACAGGTCCAAGTGGCAAAAAAATACACTGGGAAACCCAACTACAGAGGTTTGTGCTAGCCACAAGGAAGGAAACCTCTGGTTAATAAGCTGTTACAAACCCCAAACACATATATAGCTGAGCACAAGAGTAACATCACCAGCAAAGTTATTCTGAAACATGAATTCTTATTCCCCTGAACAATTTTTCTTTAAATGAAAAGATAAAAAAATGTAGACACATTTTTATCAAAACAGACAGCATATTTTATGCAACTGCTGTTTTGTAATATGGGGGCTGTTTGATTCCTCAGAACTGTTTATTTTGTCACTACTGTTCTGGGCCAAATTCATTTCAGGACATCAGTCATGACTGTCACCATCAGATGGCTGAGTTGTTTCCTTAAGCAAGTAAATTTGCAGCAGGTCTCAGCAGATGTGTTCATATTAAAAAAAAATTGGAATCTGACATATTTCTAACAAGAAACCATAAAATAATGTTTTGCTCCCATTCAGAAGCTTTCCCCAAACTCAGGGAGGGTTTGGCTGTCAGCTCTGTATATAATCTGTAGATATGAAGATTTAACTCCTCTAGACAGCTACCTCAGCACATAAAAAAAAAAAAAAAAAGAGGAACATGTAGCACAAAACTAAGATAATTTGAAACAAATTACTGGGATTATCAAAGAAAAAGGTTCTTTTTCAGCTACATAATTCTAAATTCACTCTTTTATTTGGCTACAAGAAGCTTACTTTTTTGTGCAACAGATTTTACAAATTATTTACTGTTAGGAAAAAAAAATAGGAGGAATGTCAGAACCTTGATCAGCAATTATTTTTGAGCTTATGTGAATAATCAGTGTTTCAGCAGCAACCAGACAAAGCCTTCCTGCCCAGACTGGGATTTCATGGAGGTCATCCAAATGTGTTACTGGGAGATTTACAAACAGAGCCCACAGTTCCTTGTTATGGAGCAAGTTGAACTACTCTCTATTTTTCTGGTTGCAAATCACAATATACTTCTGTTGTCCAGAAAGGTGGAAGCATTAGCATACAAGAAAGTCTCAGATAATAATCAGCCCCACAGGAATTTAGGTGTTTTCAGTACAAAGTAGATGAGTGGTCAATCAGGTCATGTCTGGCAGGGTAAGCATAGTAAGGTAGGCAAAAGAAAGTCTAAGATGCATTTTTCTTGAGGCATAAAACAAATACTAAATTATCTTTCAAACATGTCAGAAGAGTAAAGTCTTGTCTCAGAAACAAATGGATAAATCAGTGGCAGAAATATTCAATGAGGGATATTAAATGCTCCTCCTGGAGCCACACAGCATCAGGAACAGCAGAGAAGTTCCCAGGGAAGAAACACTACTTCTTCTGCCTGTGATTACCACCTTCCCTGGATATCTGTTTTTAGCCACCATCCTTCCTGAGATCTGAGTTAGGCTGACTCTTAGGTTTGGACTGAGATGACTGTCCTGATTCACACAGCTCAAGTGGAAGTGGTACCCAGAGAGACAGGGATGCCAGGAGACAGCCTTGGCCTCCAGGCTGAATTACGAGGGCAGCTTTGAAATCCCCCTCACAGGACACAGGAATACTGTACCTAAATCCACAGGAGCAAGCCCTGAGCTACACACACACAGGAGTGGTGCTTAGGCATTGTGATTTCCACCCTGCTTCCCAACACTGCTCTCCTCTCTCCTCCCGGCCATGGGCACACACAGGCTCTCAGGACTCTCAGAGCAGGCACAGCAGAGAGCAGCTGGCTCTGTGCTCTGCAGGCTGCCCAAGGGCTGCTCCCCACAATGTGAAACCCAGGCAGCCTTGTGGGAGGGTCCCCCCATCCCAGATACCCGGCCAGATGCAGCAGTGCTGACACAGGCAGCAGCTCACAGCTCTGGCTTTCCAGCAGGAGCAAACGTGGGAAGGGAATGAGGCAATGCCCACGTGGCTACTGAAGGTAACTCCACAGCAAAAATATACTTATTCCTAAAGGTTAGAGTCACACTGTGCTGAGGGTTGGTTGTTCAAAATGATTCAATTCAAACTACTTGCTAGGAAAACAACTCAGTAACTCGAGTGTCACAAACCTGTGCAAATACAGAAGGAACAAAACTCAAGGATTGCAAAACCTCACCCTTGCAAAAGGCAGGATTTTTCCCAATAAAAGGCATATACAGACATACAGATAAATTCAGAATATGTCCAGTGACATGTAATATTTTTTACAGTATCAGAAAGAGTGCTGCATCACAACAAATAATGTACAGCTGTGCACAGAGAATAATCTTGTTTACAAGCATGATGACACTCCAATCTGTGTCAATGACTGTGACTCTTCATGTTCTACTTTGTTTCAACCAAAATCTATTATAAACCTCACAGGGGAAAATTATCAGGGTGTGGGGTGGGCATGTATGAGAGAGAAATGACAAAGGTCTGTATCCTGATAGGTTTTGATTAAATTACCATTCAAAAGTGCACAAACCTATGAGACATATTCCAGTAGTTTGATTCTTAGCACTACATAAGAGAGAATTCCACAATCTGTCACTTGTTAGCAACTGAAATTCACGTTTGAAAATCCTTGCCCGGAGAACTGTATGGAAGTACAGCTCCAAAGTATTTTGGCACTGCAGGTCAAGCAAGTAAATATAAATAATTGGTAAATGATCAAGAGCAGCATAACTTTGTAAGCAGATGAGGAAATGGGGGTCTGTGGGGTGGTTTGTAGAGAATCAAGCCCAAGAAGATAATGCTATGAAAGGATCCTAACTGGGCATCCTCTAGATGCTTAACCTGTTCTGATAGCCTGAGCTGTCTCTTTTTGCAAACTCACAATTTAAATGTTCTTGCTTCAGAAACTGCCAGAGATTCTTGTGCCATTAATGTCACCTGGAATAAGAAGCTAAAGACATCACAGACATTAGATATGCAGCCTTCCTAAAAGTCAGGGACTGTTAAGCCTGGGATTCAAGAAGAGGCTGTGCCTATCAGGGGCTGATAAGGACATGCCTGAGCACTCTCTGACAGCCAGAGCTGTGACCTGGTGCTTCCTGCAGGTCTGCAAACCACAGCAAAGACACATCCCCAGGTGTGGGAACCCTGCAGGCACCCAAGCCAGGGTGAGCACACCCCACTCCCTGCAGCTGCCCAGGGGACAGAGGCCAGCAGGACACTGCTCACTCTCCTGCCACACTTAGAGCAGCTCAAGGTGATGCTCTTCTAGAGAAAAACACACAAAGCCAAAATGCCTGCTCACAGTGACAAAGGCTGGCAGGGGATTAATGATTAATCTTCAGTGTCAGTAAAAATTAGAACACTTTCCACAAGCCTCACTTTGAATTAGACACTGCAATTTCTTCATATGGCAAAGGACTAAGCTCCCTTAAAAAAAAAAAAAACAAAAAACAAAAAACAAAAAACAAAAAAAAAAAAAACCCTCAAAAATTAAACTAAGCTATTACATGTTTAAAATATTCAATTTAGCACCCCATAGCTCCCCAGACCCCATCCTTACTTATAAAGCAGGAATACTGCTCATGTAGCTTAATGGACAGACAAAGAGAAACATCCACACCATAATGTGTCTTCCTTGTGTGGAAAGTGCAAATGCCCCAGGTGAGCTTAGGAAACAAATGTCATGTCCAAATAATTCATTTTTTCCTATTCTATTGAGGGCAAAACTGTGATAAAGCTCTCAAGGACACCACTTAGGTCAGTGGGTCAAACCTAGCCCAGATTTGGACAATAGGCTGAGAACCTGCTCTCAACACACTGTCTGATTTTATTCCATTTAACTCTCCTGTTTTCAGTAGAGTTATTCTTGATTTACCTATGGTCCTTTCATCATATATCTGAAAATCCCAGGCTAAATTTTAACTGATGAGGATCATGGCCAGTATATGTTCCACCTTTTCAGTTCCAAGCTTACCTATTTCTCAAAGGTCTCAACTTTGAGAAAATTTTGTATTATGCTTATTGCAATATTATGCTAACTTATATTCACTTGTCTTCTTTCACAACAGATAATATAGAATAATAATTAGATATAAATAATAATAAATAATAATTAGAATGATTATATATAAATAATAATAAATAATAATTAGAATGACCTAATCAGAACAAAGGCAAATCAAATCTAAATGAATGCCTCTCTAAAATACATGCTTTAGTCAGATTCATGTTTTTATGTCCCAAATGGAGGAAATAGAGTTAACTCCCCATTACCCAGTGATAGGCTGGGATACCACAGATAATAACTGTAATTTGGAGCCCTTCTAATCTCCCTCCATCACAGGAAACTTTCATTTTAGCTCAGGATTAATCCAGGTAGAATGATTGTTTCAGAGGCTGAGACCAACATAAGACAATACAGTTATATTAATGCACCTTCACACTGATAAGACCTCACAAAATCTCAAGGAAAGCACGACAAACTCACTGACAGTTTGAAGAAATGACTCTGACAAAGAAGTTGCCAGGTCTATGGAGAATGGTTCTTGTCTTTTCTCTGTGAAAGGCTATGACAACTGTGAGGCATGAGAAGAAGGGATGAGCACAGCAAATACACAGCTATTATCTGGAAGACAAACAGTCCTGGCAGTACAGTAGTTAGAGCACAGCTTTCAAAATATTTGTATTTCAATCTGGAAATTTAACAGCAATGGTAATATTCAATGATGAAATACATGAGTTATGTTTTATTATTTCCCCCACCAAATAAATCAGTCTCAGAAGAGGATTTTTTTAATTATTAAAAACAAAATAGAAAAACAGCAGCACATAGGTTTGGCCTTTACACAAAGAGAAAAGGTAAATCACAGCCACAGGTGCTTCCTGTATGTACCAGTCAGCCAAAGAACCTGACAGGTTAGACAGCAACACTGCCACCAAATTTCCCAATATACAAATCTTAACATCTCAAGAATGTCTGAAGCCCACTCCAAAACTCTGATTAACCTCGGTGAAGAATTCCCACAGCTCCTAAAAGGGCAGGACCTGCACACAGAGGGATCTGGCTCCATGCAAAGAAAGGTGTGCTGCTGGAAGGCATTGCAAGCACACACTTTAGGAAGAAAGGGCTCCCTAAGGAGCTGAGGCTGCTCTGTAGCCAGGGAGACAGAGTGCACACAGACAGGTGCATTCCCATACAGAGCAGAATGCAGGCAGTGAGGCATGAAGGTATCACAGGCTTTCAGTGAATCCTGTAGGCTGACTGAGAAGCCAAAGGTGAGGGAGAAACACCACTATAGTGGTAGCTCTTATGTGCTACTGGGAGAAAAAGAGAGAGAGAATTATTTGGCTGTTGCATGAAAAATAGATGTTGGCAAGAAAAAATGGCTTAATCTCATAGGATGCCTTAAAATTTATTTTTTAATTAAAAATGACATTTAGAGCTTTTAAAACCATCTGTACCAAAACAAATACATACATAATTATTGCTGTCTTTGCAGACATCAATACATCTATAAAAGGATTAAAATACACAGAAACCAGAGTATCTCACTGTATGTATCTACTGAGGTACAACTGACTAGCCTGTAGTTCCCCATGTCTTCCTTTTTTTCCCATTTTCAGAAAAGGGGCTTATGTTTTCCCTTTTGCAGTCAGTGAAACTTCACTGACTGCCATGATTTCTCAAATTTGATGGACAGTAGCCTAGCCACTTCCTTGGACAGCTCCCTTGGAGTCCATGGATGCATCTCATCAGGTCCCACCACCCTGTGCACATTCAGGTTCCTCAGAATATATTGAACCTGACCTCCTACAGCAAATGGTTCCTCATTCTCTCAGTCCCTTCTGGGACTTGAAGTCTTCTGCAACTTGGGTGCTGTGGCTGGAGCATTTGCCAGCAAAGGATGAAGCAATTTTACTGCTCTGTATATGGAGAAAACAAGGTCCATAACAATTTTATTGTCATGGACCTTGTCCTTCTTCATATACAGATAATCATGTCTCCTATTTCCTTCTGGAGAAGGCCCACATTTTCCCTGGTCTTATTTTTATCATGAACATATCACAAACAGAAGCTTTCTTTGCTGGCTTTGACATCCCTGATCAGACTTCTTTCAGGGCTTTAGCTTTCCTAACCTAAGTCTGAGCAGCTTTCCTGGCTGCTCAGACAATCTCTCTGTATTCTTCTCAGGCTACCTGTCCTTGCTTCCACCTGCTGTAGGCTTCTTTTTTGTGTTTCAGTTTGTCCAGGAGCTCTTTTCTTCATCCATAGAGGCCTCCTAGCATTTTTACCCAATTTCCTCTTTGTTAGGATGCATCACCCCTCAGCTTGGAGGAGGTAATTCTTGAATATTAACCACCTTTCTCAGACTCCTCTTCCCTCCAGGACTTTCTCCCATGGCACTCTATCAAGCAAATCCCCAAAAAGGCCAAAATCTGCTCTGCTAAAGTCCAGGGTATTGAGCTTGCAGTGCACCCTAATCACCACCCTGAGGATCTCAAACTCCACCACTTCATGGTCACTGCAGCCCAGTGGCAGGGAGAAAGACGAGCAGGACTCCATGGATATCAGAGGCTAATTAATTACTCTATTATACTATGCTATTCTATATTATATTACATTAAACTGAATCTGCACAACTACCCAACTGTACTCAACTCAACTGCACAAAATCTCATGACTGTCAGCCAACAGTCCTGACACACACACCTGGATTCAATTGGTCAATGAATCAAAACAATCCAATTACCAATTCCCTTCAGGTAAACAATCTTCCACAATGCATTCCACTTGTGAACAAGAGGAGCAGAAATTGAGATGAGAATTGTTTTGATCATTCTTTTCTCTGCTTCTCTCAGGTTCAGAGAATGTGAATCCCACACACCAGGAGTTCTGAATGTGAGGACACCCACAGAGGACCTCATGTGGTTCCTGGCCTGGCAGCTGTAGCAGACCCCACTGCAATGTCCCCTGTCCCTGCCCTCCCTTTAATCCTGACCCACAGGCTCTCTCCTCTTTGCCCCAGACTTTGCTCCATGCCCCCCAGCTGGTCACTGGCACGAGGGCAGCACCCTCCTCTCATCTCTCCTGCCTGTCCTTCCCAAAGAGCCCTGTCCCTCCATTGCAGCCCTCCAGGCACAGCTGCCATCCCAGGACACGAGAGCACAGCACTGAAAATAAAAAAATTAAATGGCTGCCTGATATGTTAGACCAATGACCCAACACAGTGAAATGGGCTGTCACAGCTCATTATTGGGAATCAAATGCTGATTTTTCCCACCCAAACAGCTTGATCAAGATTTTAGGCTTTTTTTTTTTTTTATTTTTACATCTATTCTTTCAGATTAATGTCCCATGTTAAAGCAACATAGTGAAGATGTTGATGAGTTTTTCTATCTTAAATATGTATCCTATTACTTAGCATGTTTGCCCTTAGAAATTCATCCTCATTATTGCTTGTGACCAGTACACTTGGTCATTATCTGATTAAAAGTAATCAGTGATCTAGATAAGAGGAAACAAATATATAAAATTTACAGCAATATTTCTAATCTTGTGTAATACCACAGGGTAAAAAAGTTAATTTGTGTTAGAATTTGTCTATGTAGAAGCAGAAGATGTGTACCTGTGTGGAAATCTTGGTTTGGAGCACTTGCTGCCCTCAGCCCTGGATTACTCAGGATATACGATGAAAAGTAGTAGTGTCAGAGACAACACCTTTTGTGAAAAATGTGTATTTTATATTGGCTTTTTGCAAATATTAAAATGAATATTATATGTGTTGTGTTAGAAAGTAACGCTGTATTAATTCTCTTAAGTAGTGTGTTAAATATAGTTTTAGGTTATAACAAAATGTTAAAATAGAAACCATGCTATGTAAGATACTTTTTTTTTTTTCTAAAGAAAGGACTCACACTGAGATAGCAGCCACAGGACACCTAAATCTTTCAGAGAAAGAGAATTTATTGCCCCATTATCAGAAGAAATGAACTTCTTCCCACCTCACTCAGCCATGAAGACACCATCAGGATTAAGAGGAAGAAGTTGACACAGATCAGACAGAATCCTGTGTTTGAATGGAATTTATGCATCATGTATGAAGTGTATGAATATGCAACAGGTTAGTGGTTTTAAGGGTTAATTCTCTGTAAATGTGTGTCCTTTTTTGGGCTGGTGCTGCCCAGAAGAAGGTACCCGGACGTCCGTAACTCTTTGTCTTTATTGTCTCATATTGTCCTAATCCAAATTGTCCAAATTATTGTTACTCTAATTGTATTACTATTTTTATAACCATTTCATTACTATTACACTTTTAAAATTTTAAAAACAAGTGATTGGCATTTTTCACACCTTTTGAAAGGAAAACTGAGCCTAAAAGTACCAATGGAATAAATGTATGAGGGAGGTCAATCTTCCTGGGCCATGCCCTGGGTACAAACCCCAGTCCTTCCCACAGGGACAAGACCCAAGACCTGCAGCCCTGCTTCAGCAGGGGTCACCTCCTAGAGATTCTGTTTTTATTTCTGCCCTAGCAGAGTGGGTTGGGCTTTTTTTGTTTGTTAGGTTGGGGTTTTTTAACATGATCACTACACCCAACATCACTGCTTTGCTAATGTATTACCATCTCCAAGGAATATTCTGCTACAGGCAGAGCACAGCTTACAACTGCTACCAAACAAGCTGACACAAAACGTCAGTAATGCTTACCTTCTTACCATCTCTAAATGGCTTCTTGTTACTTGAAATTTCACAAGCTATTTTAAGAATACTGTGGTTATTTGCTTTCTAGCACTGCTGCATAGGCATTTACATCCATTTCACGTTCTTTTCTGCTTTCTAATTTTGCTGCCTGGAGCATGTATACCAATGTATACACAAGAAAAACTGGTCATTCTGCCAAAGCTCTACCAGCAATCCCAGATCAGCTGGGATCCTGTAAAGGATCAAATTGGCATAATTGCTTCAGGTTCAGCATCTCATGAACTAAAAAATCTGTACCTGTCCTTGAAAGAATATTTCTGTCAAACTGAAAACTAGAGCACCAAAGATTTTACATGAATGACTTGTTCTCCTGATTTCCTTCTCTTAGCCATTACATAACAGTGCTTTAGGTCCTTTGTTGGGGGGGAGGGTTGGTTTGTTTGATTGGTTTATTTTTTACAAAATTTTGGCCTGTCTTTGTCTCTTGACAAGATATATTTATTACAAAAGGAATAACACTGCAATCTCACTGGTGGAAGTGGGCTGGAGAAGATGTCAGTATTCTTCTCTGAAGGAGTGCACTTTTGTGTAGAGTTTATAATTATCTCATCTATTTTATATCATTTGACAATGGTGAACATAATTGCATTCTCCCATACACATTCATACTACCCATGTTTAATCTAAAGCCTCAAAGGTTTTGAGACTCAGGTTTTCCTACTATTTTTCATGTTTTCGTCACTTTGCTATCAGGTTACTACAACAAATCCTATATGGGCAAACACCATTAAAACTTTCCAAAGCAAACATTTTATACAAAGACTCTGCTTGGTTCCAAGGACTGCCTTGGCAGAAATGTGTGGTACAAAATACCTTGATGAAGAAGTATTGAATATGTATAATCTGCAATCTGCATTGCCTGCTTATTCACTTCCTGGTGAAATCTAAGATTTTGGATTTGATGCATATTTTAAAGTTTGCATATTTTAAGAACAGTACGTACTCAAAGGGAGTTTCTCTTGCATACATGATAATGAATTCCCAGCTATTCAGTTCTAAAATAGACAATTTTGTTAGCTTTCAGATAATGAGGCAAAGCACATTTTCCACATTTGGTTTTGGAGACAGGCTGAGAGATGTACCTCATCAGAAAGCACAGTGACTGTAAAGAAAAAAAGATTTAAAAGCCCAAACCCCAAGAGTTATTGCTTTAATATAATGAGAAGAAAGGCTGTTTCAGAAAATAAATTTGAAGAAAACCCTAACCAAACAAATTAAATATAAGCACAGCCAAAAAGAGAAGCTCTTAAGAAATATCTTGTCCTCACTCATACCACATAGAAGCAGCTTGTGGGTGATACTGATGGCAGGATAGTGCTTCCTTGAGTCCAGCATGCTGACTAACAAAACACCTAACAGTCCACAGGCAGAACCTACCACCCATTTCCTACTCAGAGGTTCCACTGGTTAGACTACAAATAACATAATTCCCACTTTAGACAAACTGTCCATGTCTGGCAGCCAACCAAAGCAGTCAGTGAAACACCAAAACGAGCAAGTCCCAGTATCCTGACACCAGCTAGGAACACACCTTGGTGACTGACACCTTCTCCAAGCTCAGATCCCACAGGTCTGACTGTGGCTTCTGAGAACAGGTTTGGGATATTTCTGGGGTTATTTTTTTTGTTTGTTTCTATAGTTAATGCCTGTACTCTTAGGCTACAGACCTGGGCAACACCAGCAATAAAAGCCTGGGCTACAAAAACTAGTGTAGAGATTTGAGAGTTTGAGTCAAAGGTAGAAGAGAGAGGAGGGAAGAGAAAAGACAAAATCCAAAATATTCCACTGTTCTCTTCCCATATACATGCAGCACTAAATTACTGCAAGCAGCTACTGGGGATGGCAGTGAAGCTGCTGGCCAAAGCACCCTCTGTGATTTGGCCTTTACAGCTCTCAGGGGGCAGTCAGGGAAGCACAGCTGGTGCTGGCAGCTGCACTCACTTCAGCACAGGCCTTGGATACCCTGGATACCATGGCAGTATCTGCTCTCATCTGCCCCTGCACATGTGTGGGACAACAGGAGTCGAAGGAGGTGGTGAGATACAGATTCTACTTGAATAATACAAGCATCTACCTCCCTTTCCAACAGTCAGAACCACCATCCACATCCACAAGACCACTGATGATGCCCTAATTATAGAGACCCCAAGTGTGTTTCAGGTTGACTTCAATGAATGTCTGTATGAGCCATGGAAAGGCAAAGAGAAATTCACCAAAAATCCCTGGTGACAGTGATACCTAAGTGACTCCACAAAGCTTCACAGGCTTAATTTTTGAGTTAGTTTGATGCTGGCTTGTTGCCATTGCTTCAGCAGCAATGCAATCAGCTGCTGCTGAAGACATGTGAGATCTCCCAGAGCAATTGAAGGACTGTAAATAACAAGAAAAATCCATCAACAGTAATCTATTGTGACTTAAAATAAAGCAAATTTTTGTTCTCTCTATTGACAAAGAATGACACGGAGGAGCACCACATCGACATATCATGCTGTCAACAGTGAACTGAGGATCTTACAAATGGCACCTCCAAAACTGAACAGCTGGGAGCTGTTCTCCCCAGAAGTGGGCAGGTAAAGAATGGTGACAATCAGGGATAGCTACTTTCCAAGTGACCAGGCAGGACTCAGACCCACTCCCTCCTTGTGATGACCCATTGTGATGGCTACCAACTGACCAAAGAGCAAAGAGAGCATGGGCCTCATCTCCATGATCACACCATCCTCATCCTGAAATTCCCCCTCAAATATTCAGCTCTCAATTTTCAAACATGTTACCCTATTGTTGCTCTCTCTCTCTTCTAGCAAATGCAGGCATGCAGAACATGTTGCAACTCACAGCACAGCATTTTGCACAGCCCAGTTTCTGTCTCCTACTCAGTCATGATACTTCTGTTGCATCATGATACATACATTTATATGACCATGATGAAGCACAGACCCAAGCTGCTGCATGTGACTGTCCCAGTGCCAAGAGGCAAACAGCAGCTAACACAGTACATTTATGGTGTAATGCCTTCATTTAGCATCTTTTTCCAGGCCTACACTCATATCAGACTGTTTTTCTCTTCCACAGTAACAATACAGAACATCCCCAGAACATTCCAGGACTACACCCTGACTTGGTGAGGAGATTTTTGTGCCCCAAAGCTGTAATTTGTGCATAATGATGCCAAATATTGCCACTTGAGCCCCTTTATGTATCTAGTTTTTATTCTCAAACTGCTTCCTACCTGTGCCTCAATTATGGATTCTTTGAGGGCAAATAACTCATTTTTTCAAGAGAATGGAGAGGTCACAAAGAGATCCCACAGCTGAGCAGACCTTATGGATTAATAAGACACACCTTTTCTGAGCAAGTCAACTCATGCAAGTGAGCTGAGGAGTGGCAAAGGAAACTGCAGACACCCATTTATTTCAGTACCTTCTGTTGTGTTAATGTGAAACAGAGATTCAGGGCAGCACCTGAACAACATTCCCTGGGAAAAGGGGTAGTCAAAGTACAGATACAAAGATGTGTTTTCTATAATTTCTTTTCTTGATACTGCAGTAATGTTAAAAGCACTCCAAATGTAAACTAAATCCCATTATGCACTTCAGCTCCATTACATGTGGATCACATTCAGAAATGTCTAGTAATGGCAAGTAGTGGATTTTTCAGCACTTCTCCATTTTGCTCAATAGTTTGGGCAGCATTTGAAAAGTTGCATCTCGTGTAAGTGAACTTCAGCATCACAGACACTTTCACACCCATTTTGTTCTTTCCCTGGCTAGGGATGCTTGAGAACATTGTCCTGACTTCCTCCAGTAACTATCTGTGAGATTCCCAGCAGGGGCCAACTTTCCATGACTCTTGATAGCAAAATTCTCCAACAGACTCATTAGTCA
Source organism: Agelaius phoeniceus (assembly GCF_051311805.1). NCBI lineage: Eukaryota > Metazoa > Chordata > Aves > Passeriformes > Icteridae > Agelaius > Agelaius phoeniceus. Next base: position 59,497,524 of record NC_135269.1, read on the forward strand.
TCAGGCAACAAAATAATTCTTGGCATAATATAATGGTCTTCCAACAGAGGGCTTTAAAAAAAAAACCAAAAAACCAAAGAAAAAACCCCAAAAACAAAACAAAAAACCCCTACTATGCTTCCACTTCAGATTCCACAGCAAAATTACATGTGATCATGACACAATTACCTGAAATACAGCTGCAACCCACCAGAGCAAATGTCATGGGTTATGACCCAAAGACTCCTTTCCTGTAGACTCATCCAAGAAGTCCAACACACACTTTCACATTGTCTATTTACACTTATCTACCTGGGAATATGAGCCAAGATTTGGGTACTGACCAGGAATATACAGAGCCAGAATAAAGGCAGACTAGCAGATGCAGATAATCTGGAATATTGCTCAGACTCCCTGCTTTGGGAAATGGCAGAAATGCTTTAATCTGTGTATGACAAAGTGCTACTTGTCCTGATAGTCTTCCCACAACCTACACTGCCTTTCAAGAAATTCTTTTAATCAGGTAAACAGAAAATGTCCAGAGTGCATTAAAAAAGGAAAACAAAACACTGCCTGACTGGTACATGGCAGACTAGCAGCCCACACCTCTGGAAAAAAAAATGCCCTACTTTCCAGGCTATGCCATATTCCAAGGGCAAGCACTAAAATTTCTTCTTCTGAAGCCAAGACAATGTGCAAACAAGCATGCTGAAAAGCAGACTGGCCCAGTGATCTGGATATTCAAGTACCCACAAAGATACACTAGAGTTTCTTCTTTAACTTACTGGAAGATGCATACTTTACATTAAACCCTCAGCAGAAAAAAAAACCTATCCATTTTTGTAAATTAAATTGGAATTTTATAACATTTCTGTCTTGCTTTCTCAAAAAAAAGAAAAACAAAAAAAAACCAAAATCCACACAGACTGCTTTAGGAAGTTTGTGAAATTAAAGGACACTCAATTAATAAATCATGATAAATATTGCTTTTCAGTTACATTCTCAGCATTCACATTAGGTTACTACAAGAGAAGATGAGATTATTTTGGGCAAGAAAAAAATAGATGAACACTTTTTGTCCTAATAGTGGATTTTTTAAAAAAACCCATGAAGTTACAAAAACAGACAACTTTGTTTAAGAAAAGATGGTGACTTAAGACTAAAAACTTATTCACCTTTTACAGGCAGAGTCAATGCATGACCTTTATGTTAAATGTGACCTGAAGAGCACATGGTTGAAGGCAGGATTCTGTAATAGTTACCTGGCAGGAGCCCATGCTAACAGCCACAAGCACCTTTTGTAAAAAGAACTTGGTAAATGACAAAATGAGCTAGGAATATCAAGCAATGCAATCTCAGGTTTATTACACTTTTAAGTGCAATCTTTGTAGCCTAAACAAATCATAGAGGTCTCATCTGTTAAAAGGGCTTTGCTGATTGCTCAGGTATTCCTGCACCTTTCAATCAAAGAAAAACTCATCATTTTCTATATTTGGCCAGAAAAAAATGACACATCAGATAAAAATTTCTTAAATTCTAGCATCAATTGGGCCCTGGACTCTAAGATACAGAAGTTTTTTTCAGTATTGCAGGCAAACAATGACACATGAGCCCTTCACAATCCTTCACTCACATACTGCTACAAGATCCCAGCAAGCTGGGAATGGCAAATATTCCATTTTGCCAATTTACAGCCACTAGTGCAAACTTCTCAAAGGCACACAGCAAGACTGTGACACACATGAACATTTAACCTAATTTGTCTTAACTCTCAGAGGCCTATTTTAAATTTGTGGATCATTCTTCTTCCTTAAAGGATAGTTATCAAGGGATGAGATTAGAATAGACAAAAACTTAGCCTTCAGTCTAAATTCCTTTGTCTTGTGGATTTCATCCAGACCCACAGAGTATTAAAATAAATTTTTCCCACAATTTTCAAGTACTTCTTACGACTGGTAGGATGTGGGAAGTTACCCTCTGTTAGTATACTACACCCTATATAATCATTTTAAAAATGTTTTTATCACTAATTTGATGGACTACAAGAGTTTCATCAGGCCAGTCTATTAAAAACAGACAAGCATGTATTTCCTATAGCATACAGTGTTATGGTCACCATAGGTGTTCCTGTATCATGACCTTAAAATTTCTGTAAGGATTATAAATTATCACCATCCAGTTTTATAGACATGCCAGTAATTCTGATAAACATGCCTCTTTCATTTGTTTCACACCTCCAGTTCAAAGCTCTCCTTTTTGCTTTTAAAATAAGAAGTTACTTGGAAATCAAACTACTTCCATAAAATACGTGGGATCTGACAACAGAAATTCAGACAAATAAAAATAGTATGTATTATCTTAGATATCAAAACTACTGATCACCAAAATCACTTTTTTTAAAACTGAGAAGTATGATTAGAATTGCTTTTGATACAAACAGGAAAAGAGTGACAGTTTTGTATCCAGTGCCAAGTTTCACCTCACATTCTCACTGGAATTTGTGTAACTTTCCAACTACAAAACTTCAATCTTCTTTCCACTCCCTTAAGCTCAATCAGTTATATCCATCTGATCCTCACTCTAGGAACACAGAAGCCCATATCAAACAATACCTACACAGGGAGAAGTTATCCTTAGAAAACTTTGCAACTGCTCAATCTCTAAAACACAATTTGTGCAAGAAAGGCATGAGGCTAGTTTTAGAGGGGGAAAAAACTATACCTAAAATGTACCGCATTAAAGGCTCTCGCTAAAAGGAAAGCTAAATTCATCTCTTCATCTGGAAAAAAAGTAAACTATAAACTGTTTTGTCCTGGAATGCAGAGCACAAGTTAAACAATGTCAGTTCCTAGCCAGAAGTAAATCTAAAGTAAGGTTTCCAGAATAAATGTGCACATCTTATTGGCTTGGTCTTTACATTTTTAAAGCAGCACATGTGTTCATACTCTGACCTTTGTACATTTTCCAAATGAAAACAAAACAAAAACATCTAAGCAATACTTCTAGGTATCTTCAGCAATAACTAGGCTCCTGTTACTTTCCAAGCATCAGTCAGAGGTAACTGCTCTCTGCAAGTGTCACAGCAATTACATTTCTATTCTTGATATTTAGAAAGAACAAGTGTTGTTCCACAGAACCTCACCTGTCAATTTGAAATTGGTTTCAGCAGAAGTCATTCAAACACTGGAAACAAGCAAGGGCAAGTTCATGGGTTCAAGTGATACACAAATTCCTTAACAAAAGAAAAAACTGAACTTGCTGAACCATTTTCCAATGAATTAAACAATGAGAAAAGTCTCAAAGGAAAGAAGTTCCTAATAATATGTGAAAAACAGAAGCTGATACCAAACTAGTACCTACCATGAAGGACAAGTCACATAAATTCAGTCTTGGCCTGCCAGCTGATCAGCACTAGACATTCTCAATATCAGTACTAGATGGCTCTGAACCAGACACTCAGGTGCTTCCTCCACCTGAACACTGTAGTGCACCTTTAGGAATCAACTGCTTCCTGAATCAGACTCAGCATTCCAAGGGTACAATACACACTCCATGCATGTACCCACTGCCTCCTTCAGGCCATCAAGCTGGATTGTTTCCATCCCAGCTGAACTGAACCCATATGTCCTGGTTTAGAGCAAATTTGGGAGCAAACTCCAAAAGGGGTTCCTCTAGAAAGCAGATTCAAGCCCTTCCCCCTACTGGTTCAGGAAAATATTTCCTTGGAGAAAAGTGGGAAAAAACCTGTTTATTTAACAAGAAAAGCATTCACAAGCATAAAAAATGAATATAAAACAACAAACCTCTCTCTGTTCTGAAGAGATGGCAAACTCAGCAGGTCCTGGTTGTGGCTGTAGCTCAGCTGGCTCAGTCCCTCCCAGCCCCTCCTGAGCTGGAAATGCCGCGGCCCTGGTGAGCCCCAGGTGTGAGCTCCAGGAGCTCTGCTGGGTGTTCAGCCCAGAGCAGGGCTGGACAGCTCCCAGGAAAAGGAAAATCACTGACCAGGGAACTGCTCTGCCCCAGCCAGCTAAAACCCAACTAGAAGCAAAGGAGAGCTCTGTCCTGCTGTCTGTCTGTCCGTGCTGCAGACAGCGCAGTCCAGGAGAGGGAATGTGGAGCAGGGAGTGCAGCTCCTGAGCACAAAGTGCTGCTTCTGTTTGCCCACCTCGCCCTCAGAACCAGCCTGAAAGATGCAGAACTTAACATCCAGCAAAAACAGAGACAACTGGGGATACAAGCATCATAAAGTCACCCCAGGACACCAGACCAACCAACCGGTGCTGGAATAAATTCACACTATGATTTAAAGAACCAAAGGAGGCTCATGCCAGTAGAGATGTGTAGTCAGTTTTATTAGTTCTCCACAAGCAACTATACAATAACTTCAGCAAATAAACATCAAAACTTTAAAAAGAATAAAAGAAAGAAATTCACTGATAAGGACGTTGCAATAGATGTCAAAGGTGAGACATCAGATGGCAACATAGTGACCACAACCACAAATAGTAACTGCTTTCTCAGAAGCTAAACACATCTTAGCAAGTGCAGAAAACTCTAGGCTCATAGTAAGAACAAAAATAGTTTTGCTTCATGGTGGAATTACCCCATGGCAGTGGAAGGATGCCCTGCTTGTGCCATGCCAATGAGGCCTCTAGCAGTGCCTGCTGGTACAGACCCCTCCAGAGGGCTGGGACCACAGCCCAGCTCCCACAAAAGGGACCTTGGGTCTGTCACCTCCAAGCTAGAAGAGGCAATAAATGGCCAACTTTATTAGGGAGAAGCACTAATACTCTCCTTAACCTGTAGGATTTAAGGAGTCTCTCTGCAGCTCATTTGCATGTTTAGTTTTGATTCTGTCAAGGATCCACATGCTATAGTGGCAGAATCCTTCCAGAGTTAGACATAAAAACATTTTTCTAACATCAAAAAGCATATTTCAGTAATATGAGGTACAAGCTGACACCAAGGTGACTACAATGATCTGGATCCAGATCATTGTAGTCACCTTTACTAGTCACCATTACTTGTCTCCTCTTCTGAAAGGCCTGTACAGATCAGTCCCAAATGATCTTATATTATCTGGTGTTACAGCTATGAAGACAGTGAGTGTCATGCTACAATTGTAAATATTCATCTGCCTCCTTTCAACTGAGAAGGTGATCACACACACTTCTGTGATTTATCTCCCATTACTCCCAAACAGAACTGCAATACTTTAGCTCAAAACAAGGGAAATGGATCTTAGCCCCTGACTGAGCTTCTGGATAAAGAGTAGACCAAGCAACCTTCTTAATTTCACATACTGGAAAAAAAAAAAGCAAAATAAACAAAACACTTAACAAAACACAAAACACTTTCTTTAAAAGGCAAAGGAAAACAAAACACTTGATATCCTCTTAACAGCGGCAAAAGATGAAATTTTTCTTACTGTCTTTTGCTACCTCCTACTACTATTTGTTTCTTTTCACTGTTTGATGGTTTTTTGGTTTTTGTTTTTTTTAGTCCAGTGTATGAGAAAAATCCTTCAGCCAAAAAAAAAAGGTTGAGATGGAAGAAGTAGGTTGCAACACACTGCTGTATTTTTGTGCTCCATATAACCTTCCCAGGAAAACTCTCTTTCGTGGAAATGGATCAATGACATCCAATTTTGGCAGTAGCAAGAAACTCAGGTCTTTCTAGCAGTATTTACAGAAGTTCTTGTTGAGAAATGCCTCGAATTCCCAAAAACAGAGAAGAGGACAAACACCTACACATTTGCATGGAAAGCAAAGCTTTCTCAAACTGCTCTTTGATTAGATTTCCCAGGACTTCCCAGCCTCCCAAACCCTGCATTTGTGGTTAATGAAATAATCTGAAGGATGGACTTGAAGAAAGTATGACATTTTTCCTCTTCTTTTTTGCATTTTTTGAGGCCATAAACTGAAGCAATTACAGATGAGCCATGTTCATATGACAATATATTCCAGATAGACAGCAAATTATGGTGCACTTAAATCAGTGACTCCATTTTATTCCTGATACTAAGAAGGCAAAACCAGAAGAACAAATTACCTCTTCTTGCAAGGTGGATAATGGAAATTAATCTACATCTACTCCCACCTCAACTGCCAGCAGCAGCTACATTTCAATAGAAGGGGAAAACTGACAGATTAGCAAGGGAGACATGCAGAAAAATACTGCAGATAATTTTTTTAACAGGAATTGAAGTTAGTAGTATCTAAGAATAAATAACCATCTATCTTCTTTCAAACCAATTTTTTATATGTGCATTAGGCATTAAATAATATTTCCTGTAGGCTGAAGCAACAGGAAGGCAAGTTGTTAACTTTGTATTTAAATTACCTCACAGGTGCTTAAATATTGTAGTGGTGAAGGCTAGATCAAAGTTTCTCATGTTTAGACTCCCAATTAAAAACAAGTAGAGAGAGAAAAATTATCAGCTAAAAGATGGGTTTTAGAGACAGATGCTTGAATGTTACTCAAAGTTATTGAACAAAATGGCTGGAAAGCAAAAGCACTATGAGTTCAGAACTGAAAAATAAAAACCCCAAAAATAGAACTAAACATCAAATGATGACTGGGTCTAGTACTAAAAAGACTCCTGAAGAAAGAGATTGATAAAGCTACCGGATCCTAACTTCTCAATTTCAGTAGACATTAGGTACAACTGGGGACAAAAAATAAACCTCTCCCTCCATGCTTAATGTCATCAATTATTAAGAATATGCAACTTTCAAAACTCACTCATGGTGAAAAAATGGGTTTATTCCAATGGTAGAAAACATTTTGCTTGAAGTCTTAATAAAATTTTGATAGATGTCTATAGCACATATTGTAATTGTTTATGACTGCAAGTGTGATGAGTATCACATTGTTTTGGAAGAGAACAAGAAATCTCAGGACAATTCCAGCCCTCTATTAGACATTCTTTTTATCATATTAACCATTGTTAAAACAGAAGGAATACTGAAACATATTTACTTCATTTTACACATTAATTTCCAAGATATTAAATAGCAAAAATTCTTGATAAAGGACTTGATTTCAAAGACTTGTGGTATTAGTCTGCATTTTTTAGCAAAGACAATTATTGGCCCAAAGATGGAGTTCTTCAGCATCAATGAAAAGTGTGACAGCTTCAGAGAGAGGATCTAAAAAGGAACAATTTCAGTGGTAAAAATAATGGGAAACAAATTGGAAGGACCAGATCAGTGCAGTGACAATATATATGAATATGTGAGGTCACCCAAAAAAGGCCACAGCAAAGCTGTCACTTTCAAGTTCAAATTAACCCATCTCCTGCAACACTTACATATGCCTTACAACCCATGGCATTGAATTCTGGTTTTCACACTAGCATTACAAACTATCATTAAAATCAGAATGGGAAAACACACCAAGAATTTCAGCCTGTGTGCTTGGGCAGGCAGTCTGGGTGCTTATGCTTGGTTCCAGCTTGTATTCATCCCAACACCAAGAATTCTGTACATCTTTTATTTATAGCCTACACTGAGGCTTTGCAAGGAATCTTTTCTTTCCAGTGTTGGGAAAGGATTTATTTTCTTCCTATCTGGCATGCTTTACAATGGACATCTCTGCTAAAAAGGTACAATATGAAAACAGTACCACTATTTATAAAAACATGTTTGACATCTGCATTACAGGGTTTCAGAAGGAATTGATGCTGTTATAAAAACCTTTATACAAGCAGGATGGTATCTGGAATGACTGAGCAGGAAAGATGTTACTTCATGTTACTTCTCCTTTCAAAATCTATTTTATATAGCAATTTTCCAGACCCTCCATTTAGGAAGTCTTCATAATATTTACTAATTGTCCCTTTTAGCCCAGCTTTGCAGAAACCACTTCAGTCACATAACTGAAACTGTATGTGTAAGACAGCTATTCTCATTATCATCCTTTACCTGCTCAAGCTCTCAGCTTCAAGTTCTTGCCCTGATGATTTCTTTTCTTAATCTCATTAAGCAATTTAAGAGTCACACACATAAGTGAAAAACACTTTCTGTTGTTACAGCATGCTTTTCACAAGTCTACCTTCCATTATTCAGTGTGTTATAGCACAATAAGGCAAGGCTGATTAAATTAAAATTTGGATTTTTTTTTGTTCTGTTCTTTATAATTTCCTTATTTATCCGTGGTCCACAAATTACTTTTCTGAGCAGCAATGCTAAAAGGATGCCATTTATGGAAAGGATGGCAAACTGCCATATGTCTGTTGTACAGGTCATTCTGAGGATACCTTGTACCTACAATCTGCATTTTACCCCTATCCACTTCAAGCATCCTGTCTCCATCCCCCTTCATTTCAGACCTCCCACTTTTTTGGATGACATGGTATCACTGGAAATGCTGAATGAGGCACTGGACATTTGATTCCCATCATCTTTTTGATGTAACCCCAAAACTGTGTGTCTTCTGGGTTACTTGCTGCATTGATATAAATCTGGATTCGTGTATTACGCTGCCTAGAAACTGCAAATAGGAATTCTCTGTGAGTACTTCTGCTATTTTTATCACTAAGTGCACAAAAAACTGAAACAGAGCTCCTCATATTTTTTAATGAAAAATCAAACTGACAAACATGATGCTTTTCTACAAGGAAAACTGTAATAATGCCAGTCAATTAGAAATGTAAAAAATGAAGTGAAAACAAAGCACACTCTAAGGCAAATTTCACCCTCTTCAACAAAGTCTTGTTTAGTACTATGAGTGAAAACTGATCTACAGACCAAAAAATGTATTCAATGAAGAAAAAGATTAAATAAACCCCAAGTTTGTAATTAATTGTCATGATCAAAGCATCCTGTTCATGCAGCAAATGGGTGATCATTCCTACTCAGCATGTGAAAGGGTTATCCTAAAAGGGCTCCCTGAAAGGATAAGGGGTTTCAGTATAAAACCCCTATATAAAGCTATCTAGACTCACTACCATCATCATCCAATGTCCCAAAGAAAGGGGAAAAAAAGTGCATATTTCCTTTAGAAGTCTCATAAGAATACTTTCAAACAACACCCTAATTGATGGATGTTTATGGTAATATCTACTTATAGACAAGCTTATTTCTTTTGACAGGTTTATCTAGCAGGTAGTAATTCATGTATACACAGAGTTCATCTTTTATGCACCCACATCCACAAAACAAGCAACAATATCAAACAAACTGTGTGATAAATGTATCATCCCTGGTAAAATCATCTCCTCCTCCTCTTCTTCCAATTTAGGTATGTCAAGACCTATTCCAGAAGCAGAGAACACTGAGCCATTTTTAATGGCTCTTTTTCTCAAACTCTTCTCCCTCCTTCATTCACTTTTTAAAAATTGCTAACCTTTTTAAAGCACAGAACTTCTGTATAATTACATTCACTTGAAGCTCATAATAGGAGTTCAAACCTGGGTTGGTAATAGTTACACTACAGCGTGACTTTAAGGCATTTCCATTAAAATAATAGTTGATGAAATAACCACTGTGACTTGTATTAAGCATTAAAAGTAGGGACATTTCACCCTGTCTGCTGTGTACTGTTCAACATTTCATTTCTTCATCAGCACCATCTTGGCTCTCTCAGCCATGTTGACTTTCTCCATAATGACCACTACTATTATTTTTTAAAACAGAAAACGTTTGAAACCAATCTGGAACCTCCATAAAAAAACCTGAGTTGAAACTTTCACTAAAATGCAAGTGTTATGAAGCTCCAGACATGGTAACAAGAGCTGACCATGTCAAAACATTTAAAAGATCTCTCAGCATCAGATGACCAAATTCACATCCTACAACGCATTGACCACTGATTTTAGTTAAGGTCACATTTATGCTCTTCTGAAATATATTTATAAGCCAAACAGAATCTCAGTAGAAAATTCAGGATATAAATTTGGGACAGCAGGGCTATAGCTGGGTAGAAAAACAAGGGCAGAAAATTTCATGTGCTTTCTCACATGTGCTGTCCATTCTTTTATCTTTCTCCCCTTACCCCAGTTCTGTATCTCCTCCTACCTCTTGTTTTTACCTTTGTATTTTCCTTACCACACACTGACTCCTTTTCTTCCCCATGTCCTGCCTTCCACCTTGCCTTCTTGCTTCTTTCATCACTGCCCCAACAAATGAAATTTCCCAATCTAGAGGTCATCTTTGATATTTGAAAACCAGAAGTGCAGCAGCAGCCTGTACCTTGACTAATCTGTACCTTGTGACCTAAATGTGTGATTTCCAAACCATATGTTCCAGATTTACAGGAGCAGCTAAGGCCAATAAGCCTGCAGAGATTTGACTGTTTAGGAACATTTCACACAGACTGAGGGAACTGGACAGAACCAGAGAACACAATGCAATACTTCTGCATAACAGACTTGGGATAAACCATGAGATATACAGGTCTTAAACCAAGCTTAACTTCCTGACAGATGCATGAAGCACCTCTGTGCAGGTTACAAGCACTGGGTCATTGTGCTGTAGGAGTGCATTCTAAAAACAAGCACTCTCTTAATGTCCAGAGATTAAGCTTTATTCTCTTCACCAAGCAGGGAAATAAATTGGTTTTTTGCATTCACTTAAATGCATAAACAGGAGTAAACACAGGGAACAAAAAATATAAGGTTTCTTTGGGAAACTGAAATGAAGTCAGTAAGTGAAACAATATTCCTAGAGAGTTCCTGAGGAAGCAGGTTCTCCTTTGAAACACACATGGCACAAGCAAGAAACTGAGCATTGCTGTGCAAACGTTAGTACTGACACTGCTTATAGGTTATAATTCATAATGCAATCGCTACAAACCCATGCCAGCAAAATTTTATGTCTTCCTATACATCCTGAATTAAGGCTGTTCTCTTTTTCCAAGCTGAACAGTCAGCCAAAATTATCTCCACGTTGTTTCTTTAGAGAAAAAGAAGCTGAAGACAAATTCAAATATTTTTAGTATACTTCTACTATCTTTCTGTCCACAGGTCTTTGGAACTTCCTCCTGCTTCTCTTCAATACACTTTATTTATTTATTGTTGAATAATAAATAAATTATTCAACAAAATATTAACCAGCAGAGAGACTTCCACTCATTCATGCTTAATTTTGAGCAGGGATGCATAAATACTTTTTGAGTGGAGGCTGCTATCATTTCAACTAAATTATTAATATAAACATCCTTTTTAAAAAAAAAAAAAAGATTGTGTCAAAAGTATTCCCTTCATCTACAATCACAAGTAGATACATGACTGAAAGGGAGTCATAGTCCTACCAACAAAGGCTACTAAATGATACATATTAGAACTTCACATTTCTAGTTGCTTATAATTTTGTCAAAGTTTTTGGATGACAAACCTCCCAACTTGAATAAAACACCTGTGTGAGATTAAGGAATAAAAGAAAACAAACAAACAGACCACAAACAACTGCCAACTTGCTTGGGTTTACTCTTTAAAATAACTCTTAGCAGAAAGAAAATATTTTAGCTTGCTCCTGTCAAAAATACTGGAAACCATTATTTCAAAAATCTGCATTTTTTTTAAAGATTTTTAGCCCAGACAGTAAGCTTTGTGGTTTTGTGACTGTGTACACTAATAGAAAAGAGCAGCCAGTAGCAAACCCCTGACCAAGACCCACTGGACCATCAAGGCACCAAATTCTTGCAGCTGGAATTCTTTTCCCTCACAGAATCCATCTTCTTCCCAACCACCCACCCTGAACACTTAATTTACACATGTTATTCTCTGAATAACAGCAGGCATAGCCTAGCAAATTGCAAGGAGATCTGTGCCAAAGCCTTTCCCAGGAGTGCTCCAGCAATGCCGTGCTCCCAAGGGACTGGGCTGTGGCTGGAAACTTCTCTCTTCCAAATTGCACAAACCCACAGCAAGGCTGCCCCAGCCGGGCTTCAGTGGGGTTTGTCCTTATAACCACACAAATAATGATTTATTTCTTTCTGTATTTCAAAAGAGTGACTGTAGAAATTATTAAAACTTCATTTCTAAGGTTGGCTAACTACATATCAGATGGTAGTGATTTCAGCCATTACCCATCATATTGCTGATTTTAGTTTGAATACACACATTTATAAGAAATTCACATGCTTTTCTATGCAGCCCCTTATTTAAGGATACCCTTATTTAAGGATATCCTACTACAACTTGTATGTATTTTTATATTGCTCCTTTGTCCTTACTGACCCCTTCCACTGCTCTAATCTACCCATTACCATGACACAATTGTAGTTGTTTGCAAAGTTTTTTCTGGTTTCTACAGTTTACCTATTATTTCAAAATTTCTATGAATAGTACATCTGTAAAGCACTTGAGACTGAATAAATGAACTAAAATAAAGACATGCCTTTAAAAGTGGCATTGTAAGGTAGAAGATGTGTGTTTTGTCTAAACAGTGATCTCATATTATTTAGGCACAATCAGTGGGTAAAGCTGAAATACAGACTTGCATTTTCTAGCTCAAGTTTTCAAAGAAGGAACTCAAAGCAACCAACACACCAACAGAAGCACACGGGGGAGGAGAGGGACAGCTGTAGTATTTTTCTGTTAAAATACACCACTATCTGAGAAAGACACCAAAACAAACCAAAGTAAAACAAAACAAAAGAAAAATAAAGTAAACAGAAGCTATGTCTTGCCAAATGATACATACAGCACCACTTTTGAGTTTAAAGAACAGCAATGTTACCTCATAAAACTCCTCTACTAATTCATATTAAGGCTAGATGAAATGCAAATTTTTATCTATGGCAAATATTTTCAAACAACTGTTACAAATTACATAGGTTATTGCCCATCAAAATAAGTTGCAAATCAACATTAAGTAGTAACATCAAAAGAAAAGTATAGTCACTGTAAAAAAACCAAATAATTCAATGAGCATTTTCAAATTTTGCAGACTCAGTATTATAAATCTTAATACGTACTTCAGACCTGCTAAAAGTTGGACAAATTTTCTAAAATAGGGCTCATTTTTATGCATATTTCCTATTCAATTTAGTGCCTGCTATTTTTTAGTAGGGATTAGTTGTTGTAACTGATTAATGCCAATAGACCCATGTAGGACAATTAAATATTTTTTTTTAGAAAAAGCAAGCAAACGAATCAACTAGAAAACCTGAAAAACATTCCCAAATTAAACTGTGTGTTCCAAAGGGGATAATCTAACTGCTCTGAGCATAAAGAATGTCATTTCTGAGGTCACCTTAACTCCAGGTGCTATTCAAAACTATGACACCAATACCACAAAGTTCTCCCCCCAGACAAGGTAACTGCTTTTGCCTCTATGTGATTTCTGCAGTGAGGTAATGGACACAGCAGAGACCCAAACAGAGTCTAATTCAAGGTTCACATATAACTCTTAATCCTGAGTACAGGGTTTTTTTCTTTTTAACACAGCTTATGCCTCAGCTCATCATTTCTGAAACAGGATAATGCTCATGTACCTTCCAAAATACATTTCAAGGACAAAACTAATACTGACAAAGAGTTCAACTGCAGTGCTTGTAGGTATTTAGAAACATGTGGTAGGGGAAAAAAAAAAGGTTTGGAGCATTTACAGTGAGAGCTCACCAATGCTCTGATTTAATTAATTAAGGAGTACTGTCAGTTTGATATTTCAAATGTACAGCTTTAGCAAAGGAAAGATACCACGACCAGGTCTGGCCTCCCTCACAGAGGTTTTCATTCTACATTTGCTTATCAACTTTTCAAATTTATTGCCCTCTCATAAGGATGCAAACAGGGCAAATTTGCTATACAGAAGAAGTTTAATAATTCATAAAGGCAAAAAAAAAAAATTAAAACTTCACCCAAACTTCAGTTAAGAATTGCTACTTCTAGAAAGAGAAAGCAAAAGCATAGAAGAAACATGCTTTTAAATTGGTATGTAAACCCATTAGACAAATATTTGAGTACAAGCCTTTATGCCTCCAGTTATTAAGAAAAGGCTGAGTGGATGCATTGTTATGTTACCTTAGAAGAATATATTCAGGGCAGACATAAAATTTGAATTTAAAATACACACTCCTGCACAACACACACATACACAAGCACATTATTAGTAATCATTTACCATGAGTTACTTCTTATTAACCTTCACGTGGCTTCATAAATATTTTCATTTTTTGTTTCCTTTAATTCAAACTAAGAGATTCTAGCAGGTCCCTTAATGAGAAAATTGACAATAATGGTTTTCTCTCTTCACAATCACAACAAAAAGACTGTCAAAAGAATCTTGATTACTGGTATTCCTTCAAAAATCTTAGAAAGCTTCTTGGAGCACCCTGTAAAGTTACAGGTGTGTAAAACATACACATTAATAAATAAAACTACTTTTCTGCACTTCCCTCCATACAACATTCCAGTTTTCCATTTACCAATTAGATTGTTTGGTGTTAGAATAATTAATATTTGAAAGACCACATCTACTGTTAGTGAATTAAGATAATAATTTTTTTCTTCCACATTATGACCATTTCAGTTTTCAAAGAGAGCAAATTTTCAAATTTCTACTAATCTCGCGTAATCAGCATTAGAATTTAAAATTACCACATAAATCTGCAGAACCTGATTGACAGATTCAATTTCTCATTAAATACACGTGGGTATAGCTGCAAGGAACAGATGAAAAGAATGGCGACTGTCTTATGGGGTAACATGAAGCATTTTGAAAACTTACCCACTTCTTAAACGCCCACTTGTTTATCTACATTTCCTGATGAAATGCACATAACACATCATTTAAAAACCCGCACTGAAATTCAACTAGCAAACAAATGCCTTCTGTACTCTGCTAAGTAAATCTACCTCCAGCACGACTCGCAGGGATGACTGCTTTGATGGTATGATGAGGTACACTTCAAGCTATCCTCAAAAAAAAAAAAAAAAAAAAAGATAAAGGAGTTTGGACGCTTTCCTCTTCTCCATCTAACCGTACTGACTGACCCTTCAGTCAGCCTGCCCATGACACAAAGACAGAGCACTTCAGCTCCTACCCATCCCATAACCCACACCAGCAGATGGATTGACACAGTCTCGAAATAAAACCTGTCAGCCACACAAAGATAAGGTGTCATTAGCTGCGTGTAGATCGGTGTTACCTTCAAACACAAAGATACTGCAAATGTTCTTTGCTGTCACAGCAACACTTGTTCCACAGGCCCTTCTAAATGCAGAAAATTTCACTCTGGCTTTCAGGAAGAAATTATGTTTTAAATTGTGCTCTACTTTCTAAAACACATATAAGTGCATCTACGCAAAACGCCTAATCAAGTGCGTGAATACAGTAGCATGTCCACGAGAGGTGTTTTCTAAGGCAGACATACCCTTGCACTAATTACGGAATGCAGATTTGCTCCTATAAAAAGGAGATACACAGACAGACCTTTGCTAGTCTATTATCGGCTCACACGCTCCAAGCGATGCAGCTGGTGATGCCTGTATGCCAAACACCAGCACCGCGAACACCGGGGGAAGCCCGGGAGGTTAAAGTTTGCCGCGGGATACGGGAACCCTCCCGCGGGCTCCGCTCTCTGGCGTCAGCGCGGGCGGTCCGTGCCCGCCGTGCGGCCGCTGCCCGTGTCCGCGCTCCGCCGCCCCCGCCACGCCGGGCGGCCCGGCCCGGGACCCCCATCCCCGCCGGGACCCCCATCCCCGCCGGGACCCCCATGCCCGCCGGCCGCGCACCTGAGGCCGGGCGGCCGCGGGAGCCGCCCCGCGCCCCCATCCCCGGGCCCGGCGAGGCGGGGGAGCCTTACCCGGGAACTGCTGCGGCGGCGGCGGCGGCGGCGGCTGCTCGTCCTCGCCGCTCTCGGAGTCGGTCTGCATGGGCTCCTCGGCGAAGTTGACCCCGCGGGCGTCGGGGGGGCCCCGGCGCGGCGGCTGAGTGCCCCTGTCATGGCCGGTGCCCGCTTTGCGGCCGCTCGGCTCCTTCTCCGCCGCCTCCTTGGCCGTCGCCGCCTCCTCCTTGAGGCGCCCGAAGTACTGGAGGGCAAACTCCAGCAGGTCCCCGGGCTGGCTCCGCAGCACCTCTACCGTGAAGCCCTGCAGCAGCTCCGTCAGCCCCGCCGGGATGGAGATGCTCATGCCGGGGCCGGCCGGGGGGGCGCAGCCCGGCCAGGAAGGGGGAGGGTGAGGGGAAGGGGAGAGGAGAAGGAGGAGAAGGAGGAGAAGGAGGGGGGGAGAGCCCGGGGCCGGGGGTCGGCGGCCCGGGGGACGAGGCGCGCCCGGCGGATCGCCCGTGGGCAGCGGGAAGGGGCGGGCGGCGGCGCAGGTGGGAGCGGGCGGGGGGCGGGCCCGCGGGGGGCAGCGGCTCCGGCAGCCTCGGCGGCGGCGGCGCCTCCTCCCCCCGCGCCGGGGGAACCTCGCGCACATGTGACCCGGGAAACCATGACAACCTCCCGCCGGGGACTGCGGCCGCCGCGCCCCGCCCGCGCTGCCGGGAGCCGCGGGGCCGCGCGGAGGGCACGGCACGGCACGGCACGGCACGGCACGGCAGGGCAGGGCAGCGCATCTCTGCCCCCCGCACGGGCTGCCCTGCCGGGACACGGCCCCGCCGGGCACCGCCGCCCCCGCCACCCCCGGGCTGCCGGGGACACAAGCATTGAGCGCCTTCTCCCTGCGGGGTGTCCAAGCATCCGCCCTGGCGAGCAGCGGGGATTCCCGATGAGCGGACGCGGCCCCGCTCAGGGAGGGACCGCAGTGCATGTAGCATCTCATAGCTGATTACTGCTGTGCTTTTTCACGGCCATGCACCACCTTAAAGCTCTTCTGCACATCATTCATACGTATAGAAGTGCTGTCGATTTATATTCATCTATATTATTTAGGATGGGAGGGGTGATGTGGTGCTAGCAAGAGCATCCTGTTTGTCAGCTTGTTGTTTAAGGTCCACGAAAAATTTAGCTGGAGAAAGAAACAATTGTTTAAAAATGGGGGAAGAAGTCCAATTTAAACACTGCTGAGTGCCAACGCTCAGCATAGACGCTCTTCCAAGCCATGATGCAGAGACTACTTAGCACAGTGGTAAGTGGGTGCTGCTTGTCATCACCAGGAAGCTTAAATGTTTTAAGTAGAGTAAAGTAGCAATTACGGGTGCCATGTTTTTCAATGCTTCACTAAATGCTTCTTGAAAATGAGGTCCGTGGAATGCATGAAAACTGCATCCCCCCCTGGTTTGTTATCACCTCTGAACATTGGCCAACGTTTTGGGGTTCCAGAAAGACTCCAGTTGGAGTCTTATTTTTATGCATCAAGCAAATTAACTGCTAAAATGTCTAAGGCTGTGACAACATGGCTGTTTGATAATTGATTTCATTAAACATTCAGGATTGCTCAAATGGCCTGCAATGAGCTTCATGAGGGCTTAGGGTGAGATAAGCAGTCAAATATGAGTTTGTAGTAGCAAGATACTGAAAGACCTGACCTCAAAAAAATAACACGACAGCAAAATATAGCAATCTCTGTGACACTTTTCACACAGATAGGGATGTAAAAGCCAGCAGCTTTAAACTGAATTAATTTGCGAATGGAACCCAGTTCTGGTTGTGTATGTGTTTTCAAATGGAGCTTTGTTCACAAGTTGGATCTTCAAAGTGTTACAGACCAGGTAAATTAGTGAAGTGAGCAAACCATACCTGCATGGGTGATATTGCTGCCCTGGAGCAGACAGGAGACACCTCTGCAGGCTGAGATGTGGAATACCTTTGAGCAACATCTTGTGGCTTCATTTTATGCTGCAGGCCATTATAAAGTACTTTTTTGAAGTTAAATTCGCTGTTGTTTAGCACAGTCCTGCTTGAGGAACCTCTTCAAACTCGAGCTAAGTCATCTGGGGGCAGACCAGGAGTTCTCCCTGGACTGCAGCAGGTTGCTGTGTCATCAGGCTCTGAGAACTGCTGCCGTGTCCAGGGGGCTGCCAGCACTCTCCCCTTGATGCCGTGTCCAGGGGGCTGCCAGTACTCTCCCCTTGATGCCATGTGCAGGGGGCTGCCAGCACTCTCCCCTTGATGCCGTGTCCAGGGGGCTGCCAGTACTCTCCCCTTGATGCCATGTGCAGGGGGCTGCCAGCACACCCTCCCTTGATGCCATGTGCAGGGGGCTGCCAGCACACCCTCCCTTGATGCCATGTGCAGGGGGCTGCCAGCACTCCCCTCCCTTGATGCCATGTGCAGGGGGCTGCCAGCACTCTCCCCTTGATGCCGTGTCCAGGGGGCTGCCAGCACTCCCTCCCTTGATGCCGTGTCCAGGGGGCTGCCAGCACTCTCCTCCCTTGATGCCACGTCCAGGGGGCTGCCAGCACTCCCCCCTTGATGCCATGTGCAGGGGGCTGCCAGCACTCTCCCCCCTTGATGCCATGTGCAGGGGGCTGCCAGCACTCCCCCCTTGATGCCATGTGCAGGGAGCTGCCAGCACTCCCTCCCTTGATGCCGTGTCCAGGGGGCTGCCAGCACTCTCCTCCCTTGATGCCATGTCCACGGGGCTGCCAGCACTCCCCCCTTGATGCCATGTGCAGGGGGCTGCCAGCACTCCCCCCTTGATGCCATGCTGCAGTGCTGGCATGCCCTGCCTGTGGAAGCACTGCTGGTGCAGCACAGCCACATCCATTAAAATGGCTGAGAATCAAGTGCAGCAGGAGAGCTGACACCTGTACATCATGGACACGTGCAGAGCTTAGTCACTCTGGAGGGGGGCTTAGCCAGAAATGCCAGATGGGCTCATTCACAAGTTTGGGAGCTTAAAAACCTTCTCACACCACTGATAGGATTGATCTGTTTGTGACCAGGCTGAGATGTACCTAAGCTTTGAGGAAGCTCCCAGGAAGAGAAGTGTTAGTAATTAGTGCCTGGAAGGCACTAGGTGTCCTGTGAGCATGTAATATTCCATTTAATGGAGTCTTCCAGGATTAGAAGAGTTGTCATCCCTGAGGTTTTCTCATACCCAGAAAAGGCAGTCCTTTTTTTCTAGGAATTTACCAGCAGCATAGTGTCTTTTGCCATCTAATCAAGGACTCCCCTACTTTGTCAGAGACTCTCATCCTCCCAGACTTAAAATGAGATCACTTCTCTGAAGATATCCTCAAGAGCCAGCCTTTGATGTTTTTATGCAAAACTCGGATAATTTGAATAAGAGATTCCTAAGTGGCAGAACTCTAAAAAATGCTTATTTCTAAAAAATGTTTCAAAACAGCCCAAAACATTTGTGTCTAGTGAAACTTACCTTGAGGTTTGTGTACCTCAAAGGATGGCAGCAAACTTTGTAGTTCAAGTTGGTGTCATCTGGTTTCCTTAGATGCTTTCTGTTCCAAAGACTTTGTATTGATATTTAAGTTGCTTTTAAATCCTCATAAGGAGGACAGCTGTCGAAAATATGTGTTATGTCTAGCAGAATGAACAGTTAGATAGAGTATTGCTTCACACCTCTCCAATGAGTTTCATTAGTTACTACTAATTTTTGTGTGCCATTCTAGTTCAGCTCTAAATATCTTCTTTAAAAGAAAGAGAATATACAACCTACAGAAATCCTTCTGTACTGAAAAAGGATTAGGCAGAATATTCGCCTCACCATTCCAAAGGAAATTACCTAAAGACTTTGTTATCTCCTTTCCTCCTAGCCAACAGATGCAGTTTTCATAACACACTGCTTACCTGCTTTGCATGTCGTTCTTGTCCCTTCACCTGGTTTCCAGCAGTGAAAAACTGGGTGATTAGAACTAACAGGTGAGAAATAGCAATTGTCTCCCACAGGACAATTCCAGGCAGCATGCTTCAGACAGTGGTTGGGAATGCTTTGTCAGAGCTCAGAGAATATTTTCTAATCACATGGAGGACAATGAACAGTGCACAACAGATGAGTGTCAGACTTTCAAGCTTTGTCCTTACCAGGGTCAATGCTAAATTTAGTAAATTTAGTAAACTTGACCTAACACAGTCCATCCAACATCCATCTACAAGCTTGTTTTTTCTGCCAGCTCTCAATGTTTTGCTTGATATTTTTCTCCAGTCCTTCCCAAGACCTGCTGTTGAACCACCCCACAGAGCCTGCAGTGCTGCAGGTGGTGCAGAGGGGCAGAGGTGTGCACTGAGCATCAGGGCTGTACACCAGGCCAAAGCCCTCTCTCCCCTGAGGAAAGTGGCTTAGCAAGCACACCAGTGGAGTGCAGGCTTTCAAATCCTGCCCTTTGTTACCTGTGCCAGGCAAGAGGGACTGTTATTACTGTGTCCTTGCACCACCAGCTGCACAGCCAGCCCAGGAAGAAGAGATCCTGATCTCTCATCTGTAACAGCCTCTCTCAGTTTGGCAACCTAGTAATTTCCACAGTGGTTCTCCATGGAAAGGGTTCATATTGTATTGGAGAAACACATGGCAAAGCCAAGCTCTCTGTCTAATGCAGGATAGTAGGAAAATACTCACATTTGTGTTTGGAAGGTGTTACTCCCTAAATTTCCAGTGTTTAAAAGATCATTGATTTGTGTTATCTCAAATCTTTTGTCCAGGCTTTTGAAATTTCAGATAAAGATGCACTTTGCATACTGCATGCCAAAAAAGCTGCTGCTCAGAAGGCATCTTCAAATCCCAACATGTTTTATATTTACTTCAAAATCTCATCAGCCATACAGTAATGTTTTTTCTTCCTGGCTCTTGACTGAGCAATAGTTGGTTTGTGAGGTTAGAACAACCACAGTTCATAAGAATAGTCATGTACCAATTTCTGATCTTCCAAAATACCTTTAAAATTGACTTTTTATTGACTTTCTTTTTTTTTCTCCTTCTCAGGTCCTTCTGGCTTAGTAGGCAAATGTTGCTTACAGAATTTTTTAACTATCTGTTTTTAATGGCAATCACTCAGCAATAAATTTTCCAGCAATAACAAAACTTGTAGTTGTGTAGATCCATAGATTCACACTTTTCTCGTTGGAATCATACGTCACCATTATTGTATTACAAGATCCATTATCAAACCCAAATCTTTTTTATCAGAAAAATGTTCATTTCTATAAACAATATAAGAAGCTAGTGCCTGTAATGCATGAATGAAATTCTAACATATTCCCTGTGATTCTTCCTCAACTGAATCTCCTCCATCTCATACCCTTTATTCTGCCTGTGCTTATTGTTCTGTGGATTCAAACCCCTTAACTCCCCCACTGCCTACTGTAACTCTAGAATGGCAAGAACCAAGTAGCCATTTACATACTCAAGAAAAATTGTTATTTATGCCAATGAGTGTTTTCCCTGAGCAAACAGAAAGGCCAAGTTCAAAACTTGGATGGAAAAAATCCATCTGAAGAAGCAGAATAGCAGCAAAGCAGTGTAAATGAAACAGCCCCTGCCACTTTCAGTACCAATTCACAATCAGTTTAACCAGATATACAGTTTGAGGAGTTTCCTGACACAAAATGGCACCTGCTAACCCAGAAACAAGTGTTCGTTTCCTCTCCTTTGTATCACCTTTTAGGCACTTATAGTGCTATGTAGTCAGTGGAATTAAATGCTTGATTAGAGCTGAGATGAATCATCATGCTGTCAGGGAGAAGAGAGCAGAAGTCATAGCTCAGGAGGAGGAGTATCAGATTATCAGCAATTCAAATTCTAGTTGGCTTATGTTGGTCCTAAGTCCAAGTGTTCCATCCACCTCATCTACTAAGATAATATATTCAAAAGAAATGCAGAGTATCACATATTCTAGCCTCAAGTCCCTTGCTTTTTTACTCACCTTTTTAACCCCAAACTGTATTTTCAGGGAGTTATTACAAGTTCTGTCTACAAGTGTTACTATTCAGTAAATGAACAGCTGTTGATTTCCATTGAAATCTGTTGTTTGTCGTCCTTGATATGCAGAAACTACAGGATACTGTCTCTTAGAAAAGTGTTCCTTTTTATGTGCCTCATTTTGGGCTCTCATAATCACCTGTAATTTCAGAAAAATGTGACTGGAGTTTCTAAAGTCAATATAGTGAGTGCTGAATTTGTCATTAAAAGTAAACCTTCTCATTTTAAAAGCAATGAAATAAAATGACAGTGTAGATGTAGTAAACTTCATCTATTTTGAGGATCTTATTTTGTTTGATGCCCTTACACATTTTATAAAAATGGTACCATACACTGTCAAGACAACCTGTTAAATGGCTAACAGAGACATTTCTCCAAATAGCTAACAACAGAAAATCATCATCAGATGGAGGAGTTCCCCAGGAATTGACAGGAGGCTGCTTCTGTTCAACACCTCCTGCAATCACATGGGAGCAAGTATAAATGCTGCTGATATAACTTCCAGATGACACAAAACCCAGTGGAACAGTGATGTCCCTGAGCTCAGGGAAGCATGGAATGATCTGGATGACTTGTTCATTTAAAGAAAATCGTACTCTACAAGATCCTTATTAAGTCATTGACTTCAGAAGAAAGAGGTTTCTACAGAATTGAAGGACTTTATCTTGGAAGGCAGTGCTTCTAGAAGAGTTTAGTGATCAGAATGGAAAAACAGCTTTACTCAATTTCTGGTGTAATTCTGCAGACAAAGGGGATAATGAGATTTTTGCTTGTTTCAAGAGGGAGATCAAAAATAGGAGTGGGAGATCTTCCCTCTATGAAGCACTCCTGAGACCAGTAAAAAAAAGTGCAGACATAGTGTTCGTGTGTTCAAAAGAATATGGAGAAATTGAGATATGTGGAAAAGACACATAGGAATTATTCAAAAGCTGAAGGAAATGTCTTGCGTTGAAAAGACTGAGAGAATTCTCAACATTTATCTAAGCACTTGTTACCATGCTCAGTAGAAGAGGCTTATATGATCTGAGAGATAAAGGATATCAGTCTGTATAGCCTAGTAGCACCTTTATGGAAAAGAATAGCATCAGTCTTGCTTACCAGAGATGGCTCAACATCTCTTGGAAAGTCAAACTCTTTAATGTCACTGGAGGAACACACAAATACCCAAAGATGCAGTAATTCTTAGATCTTCTGAAATATGAAGCACCAGAGAAAAAATTATAATACAAATGTACTTTTGAAAACCTGTAGTCACTGCTGTGGATGCTTGGGTTGTATTTAAATGAAAAAGACTGATAGTGAATGGATAGTTTGGCTTCATTTTCCTTGAGGGAGATGGGGAATCTGATCGTTTTTGAAAAATGAACTTTCTGCCTGCAAATCTTCTTCTATTAGTTCTGAGCTTAGATCTGAAGTTTTCAGATTATCTACTTTGTGGCAAAAACTGGGAGAAAATGAGTAGAAATAGCTGTTGGATGGAGAACAACACTACAATTCCGTGCCTTGAGTTTCTCATTAACTGTCAGTGTTCCTAAAAATAGTCATTAAGAGAATTAACTTCAGTTTCTTGGTAGCTAATTTCCAGAAGGAGGGAGTCAGAGCTCTGGCGTCTGGAAGTGATACCTTCTAGGGAAGAGGCAACTTTTTCAGTGAACATGAGCTGTTGGGCTTTTGGTTTGGGTTATTTTTTTGTTTTGTGGGTTTGGATTTTATTGTGTGGGGTTGTTCTGGTTCATCTATTTTGTTGCTTTGTTATGTTTTGGGGTTTTTTTCTAATAGATTTAATTGTTACTCATTATATTCTTGAGGAAATTATTAGTTATTCTTGGCAAGAAGAATAAAGCTTCTGTAGAAGCATTGGTTAAAGAGGGCATCAGCTGAAATATTTTCTTTGGTTTGAGCCCTAATGTGGTGGTAATGTTCCTGCAGACTTTTGTCCTGCTGAAAACTGAAAATAGCATTAGTGAGTAAAACCACACTCTGACCCTGACATGTTTCCCAGTCTGGGTGTCTCTGCACACCTGCACACAGCTGGGCTTGGTAGGTACTGCTGGCCTGTATGACAGGCACTTTAGTGTCCCAAAGGCATCAGCCAAGATGGGTTCAGGTGCCTTGCAGCCTAAATCTGTAAGGAAAGATATGTGCCTGTGGTTGGAACAGCTACATTTGAGAGAAAAACCTTTATTCAAACTAGCAGATCTTAAAGGACAAATGTCAATGTGTCAGAGCTGTGCACTGGAGTCTCAAGCCTACAGTTTGTCTCAGGATAGTTTGGTTATACAAACTTTTGAATGTGCATTTGATTAAAAAATAATCAAAATGTAATGACCTTTACAGATTCTGGAAAAGAAAGACTGTGTTTTATCTCTCTGTAAGTGTATGTGTGTGCATGTACAGATAAACACACATGCATTTGTATGACACATATGCATCTATAGGACATTACTGTTTCTATTCTGGCAGAATCTAAAGATGCCATCATATTAATCTGTCTATGAATGCAGTGTAAGTATCTTAACTCAGCTGACTTGCAGTGAATTGAGATTGGCTATTTAGTGTAGACTTATGGATCATCAAAGAAAGTAAGTGATTATTTTTTATACTTTTATAAGAAATATAAATATTTACATTTTTAAAGTAAAATTCCTAATTGCACCACATTTTCAATATTCCAAGTTTAGTCCCAGGAGTGGAATATAAACTGTGCCAGACATGCATTCCCATGAGTTTTTTATCGTTGTTTTCAACACAATCTATTTTTATTCAGTTCTATGGGAAGTGCACACACTTTGTGCAGTTGCCAGAATGTAATTTCCCAATGCCCCTTATTTATTTCAAAGTATGCTTTTTTTGGATTCAAGTGCTTTTGCAACAGCACTTTTTCACATTTTGTCACGTAAGTACTCCTTGCTCTTCCTGAACCCATTTGGGGAGGGCAGTGGTTACATATGTGGAGCTGGAAGGGCAGCCACATAAACTAGCAGAAGCCTCCCACACTGGCCATAACAGTTGGTTCTCCTTCTTATTCCAGGGTCTTCCATTATTCATGTTCCCACCACCTGAGGACTGCATGCAGGCAGCTGGGGGCAGAATTCTTGCTTTGTTCAGATTCTGCTGCATGTATCAGAGCCCAGCATTGTTAGGGAGATGGTGATGACCTGCTGAAATCCCCTCTTTGGGCCTACCTGGCAGGACAATTTGGAGGCTGCCCAAATCCACAGCAGGTCAATCCTCAGGGAACATCCAGGAGCTGGGGCTAGCCAGAATGCATCCAGATTGATTTACAACACAACCATTGCCTGAGGAGCAACACAGAGGTTCAAGCTGATGATGTACCAGAGAACAGATTTGGCTCTGGAACCGGCCCCAAAAGGACAACTTGCCTCCATAAGGACATGGTCCTTAGTCAATATATCCACTAAAATTTGCACGGTGCTTTCCAGGTCAGCATAATTTTCTGTCCTAAGATCACTTTCACTTGATAGAGCTTTTTTCTCTCATTTACTCATTTTTGTGTTTAAATCAGCTTGACAATGTCCTTACATCCCTACAAACCACCCCATTAGATCATTGCCATAAGACCTAGTCAAGGACTCTCATGTTCAGACACAGTTGCAGTCCTAGGACAGTCCTTTATAAAGTGTCACAGACACTTCTGCATATAAATAGGGCACCACTGAAGAAGACCTCTCCAAAACTTCCTTGCAGTGCTGTTTAAGGGACATTTTAATCAGTGCCCTAACCCTGACTCATCTTCAGTACAGCACCACAGACCCTGCACCACAACATCTGCACAAATGCCCTACTCTTATCTCACAGTGTTCTCCAATATAGACTTCAAACAAACAGGGAAAGGAAGAAATGTGATCTTGAGGCCAGACATTGTGGTCAGTAGTCCTTCCTGCTTCTGCTATATCTGCCTCAATTTATACCTGGTAGCTCAAATGTGAGTTTGCTCCTGGAGGTTTGGCCTGACTGCTTGCAGAGAGGGTTGTTAACCCCTTGTGACACATACAGCAAGGATCCAGGGTCAGGGTGCTTTCCTTGCCCTCTGGATTTCTCCATCATCCTCCTGCCATCTGGATGGTGCTACAGCTTTGTCCTACTGGAACTTGGACAAGAAGCAGATGGGTTTGGTAGCAGCTGGCAAGGCACATGGACTACTGAGATGCAGGAAGGTGAGAAGGTTCTCCATGGGTCTGAGCTCATGGCTACATCTTGAAATCATGGTCCTTTGCTGTGGCCCTGGGTTAGGGGGAAAGGCTGCAAGGTTACAAATGTTACACGTTTTCCTTAGCAAGTCTCCTCCCGTGTTTCCATTGCCTAGCCTTTTTAATTGGCAATGGCAACAGGCAAAAATTAGTCCTCTCAAAGTCTGACAACCTCACAGCCTCCCAGAGCCCTGGGACTCATAAAGGAGAAACAAATGTTTTGAAATTGGGCACTTGTGGGGAGCCAAATTTCCATGAAGTGGCATGGAAGAGGAGTCTCTCAAACTGGCAGTGTCAAAGGAAGGTCCCAGTCCACATGCTTCCACAGACTTCATTGTGACACAAGCATCTTTCCCTGAAAGGCCAAGGACTCCCACCAAGGAAAGGGACACTGCTGCCCTTCCAGTCAGCCTTCAAAGTAATTGTTTACAAAGATACTCTATCAAGTCAATTGATAACAAGATCAATCTACATTAGGCATAAACTGCAGAATGCATCCTTCCTCCCAAAGCAAAAACAAAAGGAAAAAGAAGTCGGTGTAATCAATAATGCAAGGGCTGTAGGCTTGTCCTGGTAGCATGTCTGGGCTGTCAGATATGTCTGAATTTTGGATTCTCAGAACAAGACAAGTCTTTTTTTTCCTCACAATTTGTATAGACTGTCATGAGCAATTAGATAAGGCATCCTAAGACCCCATGGCTCATATGGGTCTGTGCAGACAGGACAGCTTACAAAGTCACTATGGATCTGCATGCTTCTCAAAATCATATCTTCTCATTTTCCTGAGTTCCCTTCTCACCAGCACGTGGGTTTAAAATCTACATCTCTCTGGTAGCCCCACTGTAAGCTTTCTAAATATTCCTAAACCAGGCCATTAAGGCAGAAACACTAGCAGAACTTCAAAACTGCAGATCTGCCCTTTCCATAGGAAAGAAAGGGAAGTGTAATTGCCCCAGAACTATCACTCTGGAAGGTAAGAGTCACCCATGAAGCATCCCTTTGTCTATCTGTAATAACTAAGTCTTTGTTGTAATATTATTTTTCTGAAAGTGATGATGAAGAAATGTAGCAGGTATGCAGACACAGAAGTGTGGGGCTCTTTGGGTGAGAAAATTCCCCTTGACCAATCATGTTTCTGACAGGACCAGTCATCTTTCAAAGTAAGTCCTCAGCTTTTTATCCTTTCCTTCTCTGGAAAGACTGCACTAAGGATACTTCACCCTGAACAGAAATAGAAGAGGAAGATGTAGACAGCAGATAGACTCTTTTACTTACATTACAGAGCCAGATTGTCCTGTGGGAGCTGGCAGCAAGGTCCAGCTGATCTTATCATTATTTTAAAATAGCATAATGATTATGGAGAACACAGAGAGATTCTCAGTGTGTGATCAGTGCCACACCACCTCCCTGGCCAGTTTCCAGTGTGATACTCACCAGGCTGAGCTCCTTTACTTAATCCATAAAGTGCTAGCCTAGTTTTATGGTCCTCTCCATGGAATCAATTTCACACGGATTGAGATACATGGAGAAGCTCAGCCATCCCTGCAGCTGGGGTGGCAGGGAAGGAACATGAGCTGGGGTTGCACTGCTCTCCTTGACTGTCCTGGGAATGCCCAGATCAAGCACATCTGCAAATCTGCTCTGTGCTTACAGAGATGGGACAGGTCTTTGTGAATGTCCACCATTTCTTGCTCTTTCAATGCAGAGGCAGAGAGAAGGGAGCACCATAACACACCAGGAGGAAGGGCTGACTCCTTTTCTTTGCCTCCATCTCTGTGTATCACATATCTGGTGTCAGCAGCACTGTTCCTGCTTGACACTGGCCAAGCTGGATGGCAGGTCTGCAGGGTAGGAACAGGGAGGGAGGGCAGGGGAGGGCAAGCAGACAGCAGCATACTGGCTCTCCTGAGACAAAAATACATCATATCCCAGCAGAGGCCATCCTGGAGAACTGCACTGAATCCTGTCCTGGGCTCTAATGTGCCCAGATGCAAAGGAAATTTGGGGTTCTTAGTAACTGAGATTTTTCATTTTTAATAGCCAAAGAGCAGTGAAGCTCCTGCTGTGGAGATGCTCTCAGTGACATCTCTGTGTCAGCCACTTCTCCCTGTTTTCTATCTTCTGCAAACCTGCTCAGGCTTCCCTCTGTCCCACCACCCAGGCCATTGACACAGGGTGACCCCTGGGATGTGTCACTGGTGGCAGTAGCCAGGTTAAGGGAACAGGTAAGGATTTTGTGCCTGGAAGGGTTCCATTTCTGCTGAACAGTACACAGAGATGTAAGAAGAGTTCTTCTAAAGGTTTATGGAAGGATGTACTTTATTGGAGACAGACTAATAAGTGTTAGAGTTTATTTTGAAATGTCCATTATTTTGAAATATCTACTACTTAGTAAAGCATGAAACATTATTTCATTTTAAATATGTGCAGCATTTTAAGACTTGGACTTTTAAAACATGTAGATGTTTTAAAATAACTCCATTGTGTAAACAGATCCTTGCTCAATAGTGCAATGTCTTGTAAACATTCTAAATAATTTAATTGATGGGTTTTATTTTCTTTCTGTGTCTCAACCATTGGCATTCCTCAGTTTAGATGTCAACATTTCTATGCCTGGAAGCTGGAGAATAAAAATAGTTATGGTCTAAAAAAGGGGCAGTGCTGAGGGTGAAAGGTCCTGATCTTGCAAATTCTTGCTTACATGGAAACTCAATGGTACTGCTTGGGTGAGGAGGAATTCACCCAGCAGAAATTACAAAATGAGGCTGAGCTTTGCTACTAAAATGGTAATAACTCAAACAAGGAAAAGATTATTCACTCTCCGATGAAACAGAAGGAGCCTGACTGTACAAATCTGCAAGTTTTAAAGAACCAACCAGGGCTGAAACTCACTGGAAATCAGTTTTGAAAACAGATGAGAACCTCCTGCTGAGCTGTTAGACTGCAGTGATGTTATAACAACTGGGATTTTTAGGGTTTTGTATTGAACGCAGATGAACTACAGGGATTTGGATCAGGCCTATTTGGAAGCCAACTATGTATTCCTGTCAATATTAATAATGCTGTGGGCTAGACAGAAAGCTTGAAAACTATTTGTTTACATAAATAAAAACCAGTGCATTTTTGGAGTTTATTCTATGGCCTTAAAAAGAGTGTCCTTGGCACAGTAAGATGACCTTATCCTTAGAAAAAACAGTATTATATGTCAGAAATGTCTTTATTTCCTGACACAGCAGGACAGAAAAGCCACTTTTATTCCAAGGAATCCAGGTTGTTCATATGAAACCTAAACAGAATGAACACATCATGACCCCACAATACTGATTGTCTGACTCTTGAGATAAGGGTGAGTGCCTTGGCTATTTTCCAAACAAAGAGCACTCAGTTAAGAACCAGGGTACATGTTGAGAAGGTTTTAAAGGGGAACATTACTCACAGCTCAGGAGTAGTTAAAGAATATTAAATAGGCCACAGAACTCTATTTCTTCTTTCACTGCAACAAGTACAGGGGAAAAAATTCCCCAAATCTATAAATCTTCTATACTCTCTTTTCTACCTGGACCACACCTTCTCTGATTTTGAGCACCTCTGTGCTGATTTTCAACTGAAATTTGACAGAAATGGCAGCAGCCCACTTCCAGGATTCAGGGACAGTCCAGTTGGTGTGACCAGTCCCTGCATGAGGTCTCTGCCACACCAGGAGTTTCAAAATTTCATTTGCAGCAAAAGGCACAGTGGAAGGTTCATAATTCTTTATTCTTCAAAACATCTCAGCTATGTAATTTACACTAGTAGTTCTCAGCCTGCAAACAGGCACCTAAACTTTTCAATTGCTGGTCCCATTGCCTTTCGCTCCTTTAAAGACATTTCTGATTTTCCCTCTGAGAGATGATGATCCCCTGAGTAATTAAAAACTTCCTAACTTGCTTCTTCTCTGCTGTTTGTGGCAGACACTCCCCAGCTGTAGGTTGGAAATTAAAATATTTACCCAGTGCAAAGCCCTTGGCATATGTTGGTGATTCTCCCATGGAGAAGGTAATGGGAGAAATTCATTTGCCTTTCTGTTCTTTCAGTGCACTTGATTGTCCTTCTTATCCACCTTTTCAATTAAAAAAAAAAAGATTCTTTGAACAGATCTAGTATAGCTTCTTATATGGGAAGCTCTGGAGAGTCTTCCACTCTGTGTATGGGCAGGTCTACTTTTAATTAATGCTGATTTCCCTTCTTACTTTTGGTTGTGTCTGAGCATAATTGTTGAATTTGGAAGAACAGAGCAATTACCTTCTCCAGATCTCAGTGTCTCCTCTGTTGTTCTTGGTTGTCATCTTGTAAGCAGTTGTGTGCCTGTGGACCTTTGTGCTTGGCCAGCTTTCACTGTTGGAAGAAGGTTTTATATTTTATTGCTCAGAAGCATCTTCATAAATAATCTGTTTCCAGTGTAGGACTGCAGCTAATTAATTTCTTTCTGTAGGGAAAGATCAGAGGCCCTAAAGAAATGGAAATGTCATGTTTGTGTGTCAGTTTAAAGGCTGCTCTATGACCTTGTTGGTGTCTAAGCTACTAAAAACTGAACTGGTCTGTCTGACTTTATGAGAATGTAATCCATCAGAATAGATCCACAAATAAGTTGAGTTTTTTCTTGTTTCTCCGGCTTAGCTCATTTCTGAGCAAAGTATTACATTGCATTAAATATGTCTCCCACCATTGTTTATTTGCAGACCTGTTCTTTAAAGGATAAGCCAATTTCCTCAAAATGCAGGTGATTTCTTGTGACTCACTCTGACAGCTGTGACAATCTGTTTGTCACAGAGCTATTGGTACATACCAATTTAAATGTTAAAAGTAGCCAAAGGTGGAGCAGTCTCACAGGTGGTTTAGAACCTGAAAACGTTGTGTGAAGATTCATCACATTACTCTCTGCTTTTGTGGGGTTTTTTAATGATGGTATTACTTTTTAACTTTGCACTTCAGGGAGTTGTCTTACAACAGTGACTCTTACCTGGGAAAATGTCCCATCTCTGCTCCATGCTGCAGGATCCAGCATGATTCCATGGCACTGTGGGAACACATCAGGCCAAGGCTGGTAGTGGGCTGGTTGCCATTCTGGGGTGAATTGTTTCTGGCTCAGTACCATATGCCTGAGGGTGGCATGTGTCTTCTCAGGAAGGACAAATTACTCTTCTTCATGTTTGGCAAGCTCCTGCTGGCATGCCAAAGAGGGCTATATTTAGTACTGGTACTGTTTAGCCAACAAGCTGGGAAAATTGTCATGATGATATGATGAGAGATTTACCAAGGCTGTTTTCCAAGAGCTGAAGAAGACTTGGTTGAAGTGAGCTTTGAATTTCCAGCTTTGAATCTTGCTGCTTCTATTTTCTCTGGGTACAGTACATCCTGCTCCCAAACCCAGGCCCATGGTGCTGCAGCTTGAACTGAGCTCATTCACTCTGACTTGGCATTGGTGGAATTCCTACCAAGCTGGCTATTCAGATATACAGCTTGGTACCCAAAATTCTGCTCTCTTTGTTCTGTAGAATCCTGGCTGCTCCTGCTCCCCTGGTGACATGTGCTGTCCTGGCTGCCTAAATGGTCCAGATGTGCTGAGAGCAGAGATCCAGAGAGCAGTGGCAGCTGTTCCCTCTTTGCCTCTCACCTGCACTGGGCACGTGGCTTACCCACAATTCAAAAACCTCATGGGACCAAAGGCAATATGAGCCCTGACACTGCAAGAATTTCACCTCCTCTGTTCCTTTTCCTTGAAACAGCAACATCAGGAACCTCCCAAAGAAATGGAGCAACACCATGGGATTATCTTATTTCTTACTCATTTTATTTATCTTTTTTCCACCCCAAATTGGCCACTGGGGACATTCACTGTTCAACAAGAGCATCTGAAGATCATTCTCCTGGAAGGCCATGACTATGAGAAGGTCTCAGTTATCCACTGTTTGTACTAAGCTGAAGTTACATTTTCCACTGGTAATTTACTTTATACTTAGCCTTTGCATACATAGCAGTGCTAAAAAGAGGGTAAAAGAAATTACCTCTTAAGGAAAAAAAAAGGCAACCATCCCAATGTAAATATGATTTTATTGCTTTTATTTAGGCTCTGTGAAGGAATGGAAGTTCATAGGGGATAAGCTAAACTAAATAGGCTTTTTATTAACAAAATATTTCGTGGTTTGCTCACAACTCAGCTCAAGACACATGAAAAAAAGATTAAGGAGGACTCTAATTCTCTAATATCATAGCCCTCCCTTAAAAGTCCATATGACTATTTAATTATGTCTTGACACACATTCTCATAAGCAAAGGACTTTTTGAGTAATTCTTTAAAATATTCACAAAATGTACCTTAATCCTTTGCTTGGCCCTTTAAATCTTCTTTTCCATCTGAAGCAAGTGTTGCTTTTGGCTGTTGTAGCTATAGCCAAAACATGAAAAATCATCTGGGCTTGGGTTGGCTGTGTTGGAATTTTCTCTTCTATATGGTAAGCAGGAAGTCCACAAGGCTGGCTAATACTGTACATATCTTCTCTTTATTTTTAGTTTTGCTATTGCTGGCAGGATATTGCACAGTGAAGAGCACAGTGTTATCCTCTTTCCCTGTGTGTCCCTTCTGTGTACATAAAAAATTAGGTTGTTCTGCTGATTTAATTACTGTGAGGACAGATCATCTCCTTAGGAGTCTTGTCACAATACTGACATTTCTTGTGGAAGTTTTAAGTGATTTGACACTTCTTATTATAATACAATTTCTAGCCTATCTTCCAGTGAACGAGTATTGATTAATAATTCCTGGCATTACAAACAAATCACAGCTCTTTTGCTTATTTTCAGTAGTTAAGTAAACTAGGGGAAGGTCTTCACAACCCTAATTTACTGTGCTTGGTAGATGATTGACTATTTTTGTATATTTCTCAGCTTTACATCCATTGGGCCAAGAAAAATCTGGAGAGCAGGTTGTGCATGTCTGGGACATCCACCCTGCACAGACCTGTTAAATCCCTCAGATGTTTGTTGCTGACTATAACTTTAATAAATCCCTGCAGGTCCCTTAGGTAGCAAACACTGCCATGTAACTCACAGCTATGAACATTCCTCTAGTCTATTCCTCTGCCAGGGAGGCATTTGTTTGCATCTTCCAATAGAGCCTTTTTCCATGAATAAAGTAGCATTAAGACAAGTGCAAGACCCACACTAGTTGTTGGAGGGCAATACACACTCCTCCTTTTAGCTTGGTATGTGGCTTTGTAAACCATAGATTTTAGGAAAAATGACATGGTAAATTAACAAGAAACATAACCCCTGGCAATTTGTAGAGTCTAAATGGCATACAAAGATGTGAAAATGCACTGGAGAATGAAGTTTCTTTGCTGTACACCACTCCCCTCACAGCCTGCAAGCTTTGTGGGGCTCTGTCACAGCCTGATTTGCTGTATTGTCAGCTCCCAGGTTTGACTGAGTTTGAAGAATTACCATAGTAATCAGCTATCACAAGTAATGGTTTCTCTGAGCTAAGAAAGAGCAGCTGCCAGTCCCTGCTGTGCTCTGTGTGCTGGGCATTGCTGCCAAGCTCCTTGGGTTCCAGTTCTGTGGTTTTGAACAAAGGAAGCCGTCTCTGGCTATTTCTGACCTTTCTTGCTGGGGAAGTGCACAGCCCACGCTCCCTGCATGCACCTTCCCAGAGGTCTCCTGAGTCCCTGCTCTGAGCCACTGAGGTGTGCTGGTTGTGATGACCAGGAACTGTTTCTGCACTCCATACTCCAGAGCTGACTCTGTTTCTCCCTTCCACAGTTCTTTGGTAGCCAAGAACACTTTGTTGTTTCACAAATTAACCAGAATTACTAAATCCTCCTCAAGGATGGATTGCCCTAAAAGATTCAATGTCTAATTGATCTCATTTTTTAATAGGCACTGAGCAGTTTGGGGGGGGGTTAACAGTTTCTCCAAATGTTGTGGGTTTTTCAATTCTTTATTATATTTTTTCCCTATGGGCTTCTGTGTTTTCGTGCCATATTTTATGTCCTTTAAATAATTCCCTTTGTGGATTTGTGACATTTCTGACATTTACAAATATGTCTTTTCCCTTTTTGAATGGAAATGTTGCTACATGAGTGTTTGTTCCCTCATCTACACACATGGAGCTTCTCCCTGTAGCAGTGCCAGCAAGTTGTCCACTTCCAATGGTGTTTAAATTGTGTTTCAAGGGTTGTGGTGTCCTTTTTTGAGGTCTTGCTCAAAACTATGTGACATCTGCTGTATTACAACAAATCCTGGCAAGTTGTTACGAGCTATACTTTGGTTTCTAAGCCTTTTTGAAAAAATGGTGCATTTAATAATTTTTCTAAGATTCAGTTTCAGCAAGTGACAGCCTCTTCTTTTGCATCCCCAGGTTATAATCTCTTGATCTTGTAAATAACACTAATAAATATTTCTTGTAGTTGATAATTGATGCAGTTTTAAATAAGGATATTGCAATTACGATAAAGACTTTTCCATATATCTTTTTCATTGTCCTATCCCTTGTGAAGATGGTATTCCAAAGGGTGCTCTCTGCAGCACTGCTTACAGGGAGTACTGAAAGCAAATAACTTGCTTCTCAGAAAGTGCAGCTGCTGATGCCACTAGCTAAACTGGTCACAGGGTTGGACAGCATGCATACATGACACCAGGGGGGACAGCTAGATGGTGGCCCCACATTATTGCTTTTTTTGAGTCTTGAATGTTCTGAAAAAGGGCTGTATTTTGCTTATTATTGCACTTAACTTTCCAGTCAAATGTGTATTCACTATAAAGTCCTTTTCTACCTTGAGCCCATGATAATAGCATTAAGGAGGGTGAACATAGAGCATTAAATCTGGGAAAGCTTAGTCTTCCAGTGCTTTACACCTTGAAGCACACACACACAGCTTTTCCTCATTTCTTTTGCTGTTTGTTTCCTTGTCAGAGTCAGGAGAATTTTTAGCAAGTTTCTCCAGTGCAGGTGTTGACAGCATGTCCAGCTACCAGTACTTTTGACATGTGGTTCTTTTGCTGACATTCAGCTGTGCATTTCCTGGCTGTAAGATGCAGGCAGTTTATTCTAGTTTTAGATTCTGAGGTCTGAAGAACAGCAACAAGAGAAGAGAAATGAGGAATTAGGGTAAAGATCCTGAGCAGCAGCAGAAAAATAGTCATTCATATTAAAGTTTTATCTACCAATTAAAAAAAAAAAAAAGAGAAAACATAATGTTTTATAAACTATTCTCACAGAATAGTCCTGATAGCACCACTACTTGTGTGGCATGAATGCCATGAAAGGCCCTTTCAGTAACATACTCTATCTGCTGAGCTCTGAACCCTGCAGAGCACACAGTTCATCCTGGCACTTAAACCCTGTCCCTACACCCATTTTTGCCTGAGCTGCTGCAACTGAGTCCCCATTCCCCTGGGAGGGCTGAGCTGCACCCAGTGGCCACCTCTTACCCACTGGAATTTGTTTTCAATCTCCACAGGACCTTCAAGCCTCTGGTCTTTTTAGAGGCCACTCTTAACCCACATCTTGGTGTGGTGTCACAATGACAGAATCCCAAAAACTTTATTCTGAACTATTAATGTGTAATTAGCACCTCCCTATAACTGCCTGCCTTTGCATGAGCCATCACCTTGAACTCTCCCTGCCTGGAGAGTTTTGGTTTCAGACTACTTTAAAGTTTCTGAGATCTCTGGGTATTTTTTCTCTCCAAGTAGACAGAATTAGTTTTACAAGATTTGGAAAATACATCATATTCTGTGGGAAGGAAACAGGTTTGTAAAACAGAGATGCTGTCATGAATGTCATCAAAATGAAGAATATCTTTGGCTGGAGGGAAAGCATTTCCTGAGGAGACCTGTTTATTTCACCAAGATTTTTTCATGCAGACATTTGACAGCTGAGCAGAGGATCTGCCATCCTGCATCAGGGACAGAGTCTGTCCAGGCCAGTATCCTGTCCCTGACAGGGACCAGCTCCAAATACTTCAGAGAAAAATGCATTTCCATCATGATGGGAAATAACTTCCTCATGTGATGAGTTTACTGCCAGTCCCAGACGCTGGTTGATTTGGAGAAGAAGCAGTAGGCTAATTTTTTTTTTCTTTGTTAATCTCAAGTTGTTTAATAGTAAATACATTGGGTAAAATTCAGTTCTGGCTATATCTTGAATTGCTATTGAACTCTTTATCATGAACAGCATTGTGGCAGCATATTTCTTAGGTTATTAAACAGTCATAGCCCTCTTAGCCTTTTGCAGGATAATTAGTTTTGATAAAAAAGATAGATTCAAAGGCAAAGGAACATCTGGTACAAAATCTGAGCTATAGTCTTAAAACTGTTTTCTACCATGGGTGATTAACATTTTTATTTTCTTTCAATTTCTCCTTTCAGGGATCTTTTCTGGGCATTCTTCATTACATTAGACTTGACTTTTCTCCTGTATCTACTCATTGTTAATCTTACAAAGAAATGCTGCTATCTACAGTGTATTATTTTTCTTCATGCACCTAATAAGTGGATGAGTGGCTAACTCTGACCATAGGGACTAGAGCAAGACAGCTCTGAGAGCATGACCAGCACTGGCACACGGTGACTCCTAATGCTGAGCACCGAGTGACTGCACCCAGGTGTGGGATGTGCTTGCAATTAAAACATACAGCACTTCTGCCATGCACAGGAATCTTTTGTTAGCTAAAATTAACTGGCACGTGTTCCTGGCAGTGCTGCTGCTGTTTCCAAAGTGACAGCCTCTTCTTTTGCATCCCCAGGAGAATACCTGAGCAATGGCACACGCTGCCTGCCCCAGCCTTGCCATGTCAGGTGCTGCCAGGCACCCTCTGAGACAACAAACCCCATTCCAGGAGCAGGAAGGAACTGATGGTGTCCAGTGTCCCCTTGTTTATTACCAGCAGGCAGGACACCAGCACCTCTCCTGCTGGGTATGAGACCCAAAGATGCACAAAGAGCCAGGAGAAGCCATGGCCTTGTGCCTGTCTCCTTGTGTCAGCAGACCAGAACAGGTCACCACTGCCCCTTTTCCCTAAAGAGATAAAGATTTGCCCCCCTCACATGGGTATAACCATGGCATTTGAATCTTTGGTCAGTCCTTGTTAGTAACTGTGGAACTGCAGACACACAGTTTATCTTTCTGTTTTTTCTTCTCCAGCATGAATCTCACTTTCTGTCAAGATTGCAAATATATTCATACCTTTTTGGGCCAATTCTGGCTTCCAAATGCAGAGTGGGGTGAGCACAGCAGGAGTCTCTCTCCCTGTTGTCCTCTCTCTAGGAGAATTCCTTTTTCTGGAATATTGTTTTTAATATATATTATGTAAGTTGCAATGAGAAGATTCATGAAAGCACATGAGTGCTTTTTTGCAGTTTTGCAGAAAATTCAGTGTTGCTGGGATGCTCAAAGAGCCCACCAGACCCTGCAGATGGCATCCCAAATTTTAATTTTAATAATTTTTCTTTTCAAGGCTACTTTACACAAACTACATTATAAAGTCATTAGCACAGAGTTCAGACTCTATATAATCCCTGAGACTCATGTGGATTTGCAGAATGATGCTGGTAGTCAGGAGAAAGGTTTATAATTAAAATACAAGAATCGTAATTTCCATTGATATTTTTCTAAATTAATTTGTTCATATCTGTATTTCTGTATCATTGATCACATTTCAGAAAAAAAATCTGCCAAACTTGTTAAGTCTCAATACTCTGCTAATGATAGATTAAGCACTTCTAACAAGTGCAGCCAGTGTATTCAATGAAGATCTAAATATAATTACACTGTACACCTGAGCTCCATTTCAACTTCTCTTCCTGTCCTGGAATATAATTAGGATGGAGCCTTGGGGACACACTCACTGCTAACCAAAATCTCAATGACCTTGCTGGGGTCAAAGCAGATGTCAAGTCACAACTGAATATGAGGCACTGACTCTAAGAATAGATTCAAATTTCCACTGTTAGGTTCAGTCATGATGTGAATGAAGCTACCAAGAAAATACTACAGATCTCAAAGACAAAGTAGTCCTTAAAATAATTTTCAAAAAATAAATAATCTTAAGGCTAACAGGAGACAGTGATGATAATTGAGATCTAAATTGAGAAAATTTAGTTATTTTCTTTTTCTGCATGCTGTGTTAGAGCTAGGTTGGTGGTTAATGACTAATTTACATTTCCTGGTTTATAACCCTTTAAAAACAGTTATTCTGCAGGGTCAGTGAGTTTGGGAGACTCAGAAAATTGTGGTTCAGCCTCCTGCTCCAGCAGTGGCATCTGTGCTAAAGCTCCAGTTCTCCAGGCCTTGGGAGTGCCACTGCAGAACAGGACAGCCATGCTGTGTCTGGGACGTGCAGATGTGTCCCTGCCTGCACCTCCTCACCTGAAAAGCAGCTCCTCTCCCTGCTGAGCCTGCACTGCCTCAAACCACATCTCTGTGGTGCTTCTCCTTGTGTCAGGGCTCGCCACAGAACCAGGTCAGTGGTGGGTGGAGGTTCCAGAGGGACAGAGAATGCAGCCAGTAATCAGCTGCATGATCGTGCAGCCGTTTGTAAGGAGATGCTGGTGCCCACCGCTTGCTCCGTAGGTAAAGAGGAGATCTGGCAGCTACTTTGGATCTCCCAGGACTCAGGCTGGCCCAGAGGACACAGGCAGCTCAACCACAGGCTTCATGGGCAAGGAAAGCAATGAAGAGTCTGGGAAATTGCTCAGCACTGAGGTGTTTCAGGTGTCTGCAATAAACACAATTCAATATAGCACATTGTAAACTGCTAAACTGATAAAATCATCAGTCTAAGTTTAGTGCAGGACTAAACTACTTTCTTCTGGGTGCAGATCTCTTGTAGATCTTTTCCAGCAAATAGAGGCTGCTTTAAGAGTGCCATTTCCCTTGAAGTTGTGATTAGCATTTATTTCCCCATGCTAGAGTTAAATTTAGCACTAGATCTACTTGTTTTTTAAAACTACTTTTTTAAAACTAGGAACTTACCAAATCTTCAGATTTTTCTTCATAGAACTAACCAGGAATGAATAAAATGCTCTTTGAAAGTGGCAATATTCTATTCACATTTTTCAATTACAATAATTGCAATTCTAATACTATAGACTATTAAATTTCAATATATCTGACATTATACAGATTTATTAATATGGAATTAAAACAATTCCTCTGAGTGGGACTTTGAATATGATTTCTTACTGAGATTAGGTATTCTTTAAGAAACTGGATAAAAAACATTTACATGTATTTTGGGCTAAGCTGCTTATTCATGAATAATAATCAAATTAATAGAACATATCAATTTATTTCAGATCTATAAAATACAAATCTAAAAATATCATTTTACAGACAATATTCACCATTTAGTTTATATTTTAGTAGGATCTAAAGCATATCTTTCACAGAATAATAATGTAACAGAATAACAAAATAGTCTACATTTTAACCTTAGAGATTTTCTTAACTGGAGTCTAGCATTTACATCAAAAATACTTGTGCACAGTAAACAATTAAACATCTACATTTCAAGAATAGATTGGCTACATCTCATAACTGAGACACCGATTACAGTACATTTATTAAAAATCCTTCAAGAATGCACTCAGTTATAGCAGTAGTTAAAATCATAACAGTTCTGTGAAATGATCAAAGCAAATGATAACAGAATTTTAAAATTCAGTTAATCAATTATCCGTAATGTAAAGCCCACATAACACTACAATGAAGGAAGAAATTACATGGGCACAAGTGCAAAAAAGCAATATTATAAGCCATCTTCTCTCTT
Organism: Agelaius phoeniceus; assembly: GCF_051311805.1. Taxonomy (NCBI): domain Eukaryota; kingdom Metazoa; phylum Chordata; class Aves; order Passeriformes; family Icteridae; genus Agelaius; species Agelaius phoeniceus. The sequence continues at coordinate 59,537,288 of NC_135269.1, forward strand.
TGGTAACAATCAATTAGCAAGAAGTATACCATAATAATTCAAGTCAAAGACTAATACAGGCTATATGTCTTTTTCCTTTCCTACCATAGGCCGACTTGATTTGCAGGCAATCTACACCAGAGAGTTAAAATTCTACTTAACACTCCCCATTTTTTCCTCTTTTAAGTTTAAATATTGAAATTAAAGACAAGGGGTTGTTTTCTTTCATAAATAGCTTTTCAGTAGTATTGTTTCTTCAGGAATTTAAAAATAAATAGCAAAATATACACAACTTCAAAGATTACATTTAATTCCTTCTAGGTATATCCTGAAAATATATTACCAAGGAATAAATAACTTTGGGTTTTTCAGATATTTGGTAAGGTGTCAATTACTCTTAGATAAGGAGTTTTCTCTGAGAGATAAGGAAGTACCATTGCTTTTTCTACAAAGCTTTTCCTATACAGGTGGAATTTTAATAACTTTACACAAAGAATATAATCTGTAATACAATATGGATGTTACCCACTAAAAAGTACAGTAAAAAAAATCTTTCAAAATTAAACCTTCAGAACTTCATGTTCAAATCTGAGGAACTTCCCAGTAACTATGAAGCTCTCCTGGCAGTCAAGATTGGTTGTCTGTGTGAGGAGGTTACAGTAACAGTAAGGCAATTTCCTCCAATGGCAGAGCCAAAGCTCTTTTCTACTGACAACATATTAAAAATCCAGAAAGGACAAAATCTTGAGGAAGGGACAACAGAAAAGGACGTAGATGAACATTTATGTCTAAACCATCCTGGGATACATATGGATTGTCTACAGAGATTTCACTCTAACCATAGATTTTATATAAATTCTGGTTTTGAAGGACTTGACCCTCATGAACAATTAAGGTCATAGGGGTAGGTTATCATCTTACTCAACCTCCTCCTTATATTTATCTGAAATTATTGCTAAAGAAAGAAAAAAAATATCCAAGCCAAAACAGCAAAGGAACTAAAAGAATCCAGCAACTTGAAGTGTCATTAGAAATGGAAAAAGAAATTATCTGCAGGAAGATCTTCTGGAGGGGCAGAGTAAAGTCCTTGCCTTTTTACAAGATCCATTTAAGCTGCCAGAAGAGTAAAGGCAATTTTGACTGCTCATTTATTCATAATTCAGAAATAACATGTAGGTTCAGTAACCTCCTATTCACACCCACAGTTAATTTACATAAAATATTAAGCAGAATGCTTTTCTACTCCTTGTTTGATTCCAAGCACAAGATGCAAAAACCAGTTAAACTGCACTGTCCAGCCCTTATCTCTGCAAACCTCTATCTGATCAAGAAAATGCTTTTTGGCATCTTCTTCACTTTTCCCTACTGTCAGTGCTTCCCTGATATACTCAATATCTTCTTTGCTGGTTAATTGGGGCATTCCAGTCATCAGCATCATGGAGAACAGGATGATCAGCAGGTTTGTGTGGTGTCGGAGAGCTAAATAAGCCTTCACACATACATCCTGTGAGAGAGAAGGGTTCTTTGTTAATTGAGGAGATGGATTGGGAGGGATGGTGTAGGAACTTCACAGGACTCTTATTAACCAATGCCATTCAATCACTCAAGTGTCAGTGACAGGAGACCCAACAGAGCCACTCAACTGAGCTGAAACGTGACACAAACTTCTGCACCTGCTGCTCAGTGTAACTTCATTCACCACAGCTTGGGGCAACCAGAACTGTTTGGGTGTACAACAAACAGCTCTTAATACTACATTAATTACCAAAGCATAAAACCTTAGCCTCCCCAGAATTTCACAAGAATTTCTCTACCATATAACCTCTTCCTGTGGCTGTTGAAAGAGACAGCAATAATTCACTGTCTTCCTTTCCTGTTGGGATGTTCCCATTTAAAGGCTGTGGCTGGCAAGTGAGACTGAACAAAGCAGCACCTCCAGGGGATTGCCCTTCATTTTCTCTAGATGCCTATTAACTGTGCAGTGGTGACGGATTATTTAACAGGGAAGATTTTCAGCCTCGGTGTTCTAAGGAATTTTGCTAGCTGACAGCTCTAGTCTTCAGGCACTCTGCCTTGCTGGAGGATTTCTATCACTATGCACTGTCATTCTGGATTCCAAAGGAGTTTTTTTAGAGCCTTTTCATTTTCATGTATAAATAATCTGTGCTTAACAACAGAACTTTTAGAAGAGTGGCGTTTCTGCAGCTTGGAAAAACATGCAATGCTTTAAAAACAATTACTTCCTGCTAAGAGACTAATACATAAACTGAAATTATTACTTCTTATATTAAATTTAAAACTCATTTACTAGCAGAAATAATTACAATGCAATGAAGACATCAATCATCAATCAACTAGAAATTGGGTCTGCAATGCAGTAATGTAAAAAGATGAAAAATTTTCCAAAAAGGTTGTTATTATTTAAACCACAGCTGATTTTTACCCAATTAAATATTCAATTTAACCTTTCAACAGCTGTATATTAAGCTTTTGAATAATACTTGGGAAATCCAAGTATTTTAATGTAAACTTCCAACAAATCCTAACAGCCCTCTAAAACACAGGGTATTTTTTACAAGATACATGGGTTTTTTCTTCTTCTCTGAAATAGGAAGAAGTGCACAAATAATCTTAACATCTATCACTGTTTACATCAGCAACACTAGGACACCCAACTAGACAGGTTAGGAAAATACAAAGGAAGGAAGATGATACATTGAAGATCTGTCTGTACAATTTATTTTTTTAGTATTGCCTGGGAACTTAAATCTTTTACTCTATTCCCAAATAAATTCTGTTCTGAAATAAGATCATACTTATGAACGCCAGTGTCAGTTTAGCTCTAGCACAGCAAAAGATTAAATGCAATGGTCAAAGCACAGTTTACAACAGAAAACACAATCACCTTATCACAGGGAATAGCTTCTCTCCATAATAGCAGGAGAAAAATTTTTAAAAAGAAATTTTACTTATGTATTCTCAACTTCAAACAGAGAAATCTTGTCACAAGAGTTAGTCTGTGTTTTGTTACCCTTGAAAGAGATGAAAGGTCTTTATAGTTATATCAAAGAAGGTTTTACATTTCTGTATGGATGATGTATCTCACTGCTTTGGGTGTCTGAGACAGAAAAACAATTATGCAGTCAAGAAAAACCTGGGATCACTGCAACTCACAGGCAATCCTTCCAGGAATTCAAAAGATTTAAAAAACCTGTATCTGTCTGTAACAGTTATTTATTCAGACAGGAACTGGATGTGGTTTTGCATTAGAATCTTCCAAGAAAAGGAATTTTTACACTTCTGAGAGAGGCGGTGAGAACCAAAAATAGCCCAGATGATAGGTGTGTGTCAAGGGCACATGTTTACTGTGGGATTGAGAAGAAAGCTGCTAACTCATCTAAAGCCAGAGGCAAAATGAGAGGAGCTGAGGAGAAACCAAAATCCCATTGCCCAACAGGAAAGAAAAAAAATAACAATAATTCTGAAAGCCTGAAACTGTCATAATTATTATTATCCTAAAATCCAGGCATTTTTATAATACAAAGTGTCCAAGTTCTGTTACATAGGCCATCCCTTCCCTGTACAGTATACTGCAAATAAGTATTTCTCAGTGATGAATTGGATACCCTTCTATTTTCTGTCACCTTTAATTACAAAATCTCATGTGTTTGATTGTCAAACAAATGAATTCACTCTTCTGCAGTGAACTTTCGTCAAAGTTATTTGCCATTTTAACCTTCTCCATCATCTGCAATATGAGCTCTGGCTAACACATCTACATGGACTATGTCCAGTGAATAACAAAGAAATAAAATTTTGTAAAAGTAGATTATTAAGTTAAAAAAAAAAACCCAAAGACTGTAAAAAAACAAAGGAGTCTTCTGAAGTACAAACTGTTTTAATGTAGTGAAATACAAAATAATGAGAGATGTTCTTAAAAATTAATGAAGGCTAAATGCTGAGACTTTCCATTAATACATGAGTGAGTCAGCAGGCAGACTGAATGAATCCCTCAATATTAGGAAATATGATGAAACAAGCCAACTGAAAAGTGAATCTACAATTTTGGTTTTTTTTTTAAACTCTGGCCATGTAATTAAAACACATACATTTTTTATAGCCAAATATGTAATGCAAATCTTGCTCTGTGTTACTTTTTTACTTGTATAGGAGTATTTTTATTTTTACTGTTCTTTGAGACAGAAAAGACTTTTAATGTACTACTGCAATAGTGGTATATAAACAGTAGCTATTTGCAGCAGAACTACACATGAACTTGCATTTTTTGGTCAGTTTATTGTTGTCTGTGCCTAAACCATGTCACTAAAAATGCCCAGGTCTGCCACCACCATCACAGCTCACAACAGTAAAAGCACATTAATCACCTTTTATCTGGCTAAGGACACAAGTGGAAATGACATTGGTGCTATCACAGCATTCCTAAACTGTGCATTAGTGGGATGGTAGCAGTACTTAGAAATTAGTACCAGAGAAACAAGAAGTTGATTTAGTCAAACCCAGGACTCCATGATGTATTGAAGAGAGGCTATGACCAAACTTACTTCTGACTGATTTTGGTATTTGGGCTGCTGAAGCAAAGGTCAGATCCTCTCTAAAGAGCTGGATGATCCATATATATGAAAACAACTTTACCTCACTGCAGACACCTTTCAATTCTCCACAGTTTTAGCACACTTTCATGCTTCTAACTATTTTCTGCTTTCAGAACAGATGTCTTCTTTGAAATTACACACCCCAGACTGGTGTTTCAGTCCCACACTTGTGCATGACTTAACAGCTGTAGGAACAGCATCATTGTTGTACACAGCACAGCTCACAGGCTTCCCTGAGAGCATGGGCTCAGCATTCCCTTCCCATGTAGTTCCCTTCCCACAGTAGTTCCAACCCATGGCAAACCCCACCCTAACATATTCTGATCTACAAGTCCCATTCAAAACACTTCCACTGTGATAAAGACAGTCCTGGCAAAAATGAAGATTCAAAGATTGCAGCTGGTTCTGTAATTATTTTCAGAAGTTTCAAAGATCTTTGGTTCTTCTTTGCATGGGTCCTCTCCACACATGGCCTCTCCCTTTTGACTGTCTCTGGTGGACAATGTGATTTGTCCTATCATAAGAATACTGTAAGGTGGGAATTGCAAGAGGATCCAAATGGATCCCCATCCCTGGCAGGGGAGCCTGCAGGATGTGTCCAGCCCAAAGATGGGGAACACTCATTTTTGGATGAGTGAGTAAAAGCACTGAGATGCAGTCACATATGGAGACAAAATGCTCAAGTAACTGCATATGTGTTCAAAGGGACATAGTCACCACCCACCAGGAAGAACCTTAATTAGGTACTTGGAAAAACAGACTCCATACTGGACTAGTTCACCCACAAGGAATCCCAAACATGAAATTCAGGCTTTGGCTTTGACTCACTCTACAGAAGAATTTTTCTTTTACTATCATAAGGAACCTGCTTTCTAAATCAGACACTTTACTCAAAGTCTCTCAAGACCTCAGACATACATGTACTTTTGACCAACCATGCTCTCATTCATTTCATTAAACACAGGAACTGCATATTAAACTCCCTCTTTGACCAGGTTCTACACTAGCTCAAATAATCACAACTGGTTTGAAAGCACTAAATTTCAAATAGAAGCAACAGAACAGATTTTTAATGCCATTTCTTTCACAGTTAAATCTATCCATCCACTTCACAAACCACCATCTGAGATAGCTTAGGGTCTCTACAGATTTTTACTCAGATGCAGCAGTCCAAGCCCCAGAACTCGAGGGCAGAATCAGGAGGGAATAACGCTGCCCAAGCCAGCTGATGAATGCCTCACACCTGCTCATACTCCATAGAGGCTCTGCTTAGAGCCATGAGCTTCTTCTAATTGCACCAACACTGAAGCCTTCTGCAAAGTGTTTTCAATCAAGACAAGAAACAAAGAAAGAACTGCTTATCTGGTCTGCTGCTAATGAGCTTTTCAATGTGCCTTTGTGAATGTTTGAATTCTAGTTCCCATAATTGTACAGATAATTTTTTCTCTTAGTTGGGCCTAAAATATCCCAGAATCGTATTACAATTTGGTACATTTTATTAACATAATACCCAGGAGCCTAGATCTTTGAAAATCAAGGCACTAATATTCATTTTAGAGGGTAAAAAAAAAAACATTGCTTAATCGATTTGCAGTTAGATTCCCATTCTTTTACCTGAAATTTGTGGAAATGGAGACTTGTCTTCTTTCCAGAAGTTCCCATGACATACAGAAAATCTGGAGTCAGCACAAAAGGAACTCTCTCCTTATTAATTCCAAGGAAGCTTTTATAATTCCCAAGAATATGGCCAAAATCAATATGGAAAAGGTTACCTTCATAAAGAGAAGAAGAAGTCACATTCAGACAAATACAACAAACTGCTAAGAACACTTAGGTGTATTCACAGGAGTTCCAACCCCTTTTTTGAGTATATATGATTACTCTTAAGTTGAGCAGAAAAGATTATTTTCTTTCTTTTTCTGGGAAATAAATAATTCTGTCCTCTTAGCAAAATTACTTTTTGTTTATCTTTGGCAGTTGTTAAAAGTCTGGCAGAAGCTGTTGTACTATCCAAACATACACTCACAGCTTTTCAAAAATCAACCAAGGAAAGCTTGTGCCTCATACCCGTAACAATCAGAGCATCACTACACGGAAAAGGCTTGGGGGTTATGTTTCAAATACCCATGGGATTCTGGCACTACCCATCTCCTTGGCAAATGTCATTGACTAGCACATGCTTTCTCCTCCCAGACCTTCATTAGTGATTTCTAAACCACTCTGTGTGTTCCAAGTCTGCATTGTCACCCTTTGGATAGCTTTGAGAGAGTAGCAGGGCATCAGTTCCCACAAAAGCAATGAAAACCTCTCCTTTTAAGGGTCACTACACCTACAGGACTGGAGTGTGCTGCTACACTCAACATTACTTTATTACTTTCACTGGCACTCGGGAAATGGATACAATAGTATGGTTACTTAAAAACACAGATTTGTAGTAGTGGCATCTTTATAAAAAAAGATAAAACATCGAATTATATAAGATGATACTTAACAGTGATCTGTAGGTGGAATATCCTTAAACATTCCAGATTTTCAGCCAGCTTTCAAGTTCCCCCAGCCTACCAAACCTGAGTCTCTGCTGACCTCTCAGACTGAGAGGCCCCTGAGGCTCAAGAGAGATCCTTTTAAAGACTCTGAGGCAAACCTGCTCATGACCACAACAGAACAACACCTCTTTTTCAGTTTCTGTCTATTGACCTGTGCCTCATGTTCTGCTCGTGGGAACACCACCACATTATATTATATATAATGTTGAAATTAAAGCATTTCTTAGTCACTTCTTCCCCAAGGGCTTCTACTGAACTTTTTTACTGTAGTCTTCAATTAGATAATTTCTGCCTTCAGGGTACTTCTCTCCAGCCTTCAACTGATAAAACTTTAATATAATCAATAATAAATATTCAGCCTTCTAACTATTTTCCATCTTCTACCAGAGACTAATTATGAAGTGAGAAGATTGTGAAACTAAAAGTGAATTCCTTAGACTAAATAAAACTCCTCCATATGTACTGATTGTTCAGGGGTTATTTCCACAGGTAAGTAAAATTAAGGATGAAACAATGTGCAGCTACAGAAGCAACTCCCAAAGTTTATAGTACAAAAAACCTGTGAGTTTCTTCAGGAGGATATAGCCATCCCACAGATTTTAGTAGGTAAAAAAACCACTCCATGTACACTTATTTCCTAAAATTTTTTACAACAGTACACAAAGCAATTACATTCTTCAGAAGTGAAAACAGTCCAGCAACATCTGAATTCTGACAGAATTCAGTTCCACTGAACACTGTGAGAATCATAGCCACACGTCAGATAGATGAACAGCTGCCTGCTTTATAAAGTTTTTTGGTGTTCAGACCTTAGATGTAGACAGTAAAAAAAATTTGGTTTACATTTCTAATGAGTTTGTATGAAACTGCTCCTTGGAAAATAATGACATTATTAATGATAGATATCTCCAGAATGCATGAAGGCCAACAGGGGTGAAAACACATTTCAATGTTACTTGACCTTGTAAGCACCACTGACAGAACTGGTTTGTGTCTCTTCATTCATTGTTAAATGCACTATTTATTAAAATGAAACATAAATCTAATGAAGTATAGACAGTCTGCACATCTATGAAATTCTCAAAAAAACAACTCACCTGTTTCTGTAATCATGATGTTGTCATTGTGCCTGTCTCCTATTCCAAGTACAAAGGTTGCCACACAGTATCCAGCACAAGAATAAACAAATCTTTCCACAGCTGCCTGAAACTAAAAATAAATCTTAGAGATGTTAAATACTTCAATGCTAGGCACTAAATGCAACCATTCTCAAAGTTATGTACCTGTTTAAATGTATCTATCACCAGTTAGGCAAACTGTCTTATAAAATACAGCACTGCACAGCAGAGACCAAGATCACAGCCCTGCACTGCACCCCCTGTGCTGGCTCTATCCCTCAGCACAGAAAAGCAGCACAGAGCAGCTCACACATTCTGAGGAAAGAAATGTGGCAGAAAGCTGCAGTGGGTCAGTGGATGTACACAAGCAAAGGAGTTGTGAGTACCCAAACCTGCACCTGAATCCTCTAAAACCACATTGCCTTTCAGTGCTCTTAGATGTCCTCTCAACCTGCTCCTCATGTATCACTTCTAACTTCCATTGATAAAGGAGTGATTTCAGAAGCATCCTGTCTCCCAGGAGCTTGGCTGCCAGCTGGATGCTAAAGGCTCATTCACAGACACCCGCAGTTGAGTGCAGGGAAAATGAATGGATTTTTCAAAACCCCACAAGTAACAAACACAAACATATGGGCTCAATGCTCCTAAATTAGTAGGGTGCAATTAAAAATCCTTCCTAAAAATTCAAAGAACTCACCTTCTCTTCAATCATGCATCTTTCCTTGAGCCACTGGTTTAGTATTTCATCCTTAAATGCACCAGTGTTCCCAACTGTACTCTGTTGAATTTTGGCAATTGTTGTAGCATCTTTCACAATTTCGATCATTCCTTAAGAAAATAAGGAAAGGGTTAGAAGAAGTTATTAATTTTTTATCAATTCATATTAAAAATATTAAAAATAAATTTTAAATTGTGTTTAAAAAGCAATTGCAGATCTTTATAGGTTGTTAGCAGAAATTTATTTGAGAAGGAGCAATGGTTCTTGTTCATTCCCAGCTGAAACCAGCCAGAGTTCATAAAGAGCCTGGCATCAAAATTCCTCCTCTTTTAAAATGGATGTATCACATGATGAGTGGGGACTCACTGCACAAAGCTTTTCCCAAGGAGAGGGAATATTCCTGCCCTGATCCCAATTCACATTTTTCCCAGCTTCTCTCCAACCTCACAAATACAAGGAGCTGAAGAAAAGCTTTCATTTTGCTGCAGTCTAGGAATGCAAGTCTTGCCAGGGCTGTGACAGAGGAATAGAGCTGGCCCTTCTGCAGTAAATCCAATTTAAGCTTAAGTGTGCATATACCCAGAAAGCTCAGAAATACCAGTGCACAGCGAGGTACAGCACTGGGATTGCTGGTGGAAAGCCCTGGTTGTCAGGGGCATGGGCTCTGTCCCTGAACTGAACAGACCCTTGCCAAGGCACACTGGCACATCCCAGCAATACCGTGCAGAAACAGGGCCTTGTCCTGCTCGTGCCAGCATGGCATGTGACAGAGAGAAAGCTAGAGGGAAATGCAGAAACAGAGGCTGCAATACAACCCTGCACTGTAGCCAAGACTAGCAAATGCAGTCCAGGCTGGGCATGCCTATATGGGGGAAAGTCAGATTTTAATTGAATTTATTTGGCAATTGGAAATTTTATTTTTTCCCCTCTGGTTCAAGTTCAACAGTGTCTTCTAGCTTCAGCTCCAGTTCAGAGACAAGCAAGCAAACAAAAATACCCATTTCTCTCCAAAGCAATTAAAAGCAGCTTCTGAGCTGGTTTCAATTTAACTCTGTTAAATTGATAATTTAACAGAGTTAAATTGAACCAGATAAATAACCAGATAAATTTGGTTATCTGGTTAACCAGATAAATTTATTTCTATTCATAATCCCACCCTTTTGCAATTACTGAATTATGTGCAAATTTTCCTGTAACAGAGTAACAACACAGCAATCTCTTCCTGCCCTCTCTGCATGGCTGAATTCATGGCTGAATACCCCTGGAGGTATTTTCTTCTGTCCTTACAGTGGCCTGGATATGTTTGCCATAAAATTATGGTAGAAATATGACCTCCAAAACCCACCACCAAGACCACCAAATTAAAAAGCTTTGCATTTTGATCTCTGCTTGTCAAACTGGTGTTTTTCTCCTAGGTGTGAGCTCCAGCTCCCATTCCAGCTGTTGGAAAAGCTTTCCCTGCCTGTGCTCACCAATCTCCCTCTGCCGGCCAAGAGCTCCTTGATGGCGGGGGAGCAGAGCTGGCTCAGGAGGTGCCAAGGACAGCAGCTCTCAGCTGGGCTGCATCCAGCTGGGAGGGAGTGCAGCAGGAAATGCACCATGCAATGTGTGTCTGGGGCTCTGTGGTGACTCTTCTAAGAGGCAGCTTGAACTTCTTAATTTCGGCAGCGATGCTGCACAGTAAATAGTGGTAATTGCCTCACAGAGCCAGGAACATATGGACATGTCAAAGGGAGGAAGAGCAGGGTGGGACCTTTTACCAGTGATACAGAGAAGAGAAAGTCCATCCTACAGAGGCCTGCTTGGCAGCAGCAGTGGAAAGGACAGATTTGCTTCCAAAATTACAAACTGCACTGGATGCAATGTCTTTAACAGAATGAGAATGTTCTATGCAGGAGGGGGTGCCAGCCCCAGATGTAAGACACCTGTTTCTCTGTGCTCAGTGTAGAGTGGGGTACTGTCCTTGTGCCAATACACAGAAACTGCCCAAGTTCCATGGAAGCATTAAGAGGGAGAGAAGAAGCAGCCTGGAAGAAGACCACATGTGAATACTGTGAAAGAACATTTGCATGCCACTACTCTTTGGTTCTGCTCCAAACAAGCATAAGCTCTACATCAAAGTGTGCCACATTGGGCATTACTAATTTAGGCTGCAGGTATTCTCAGCAAACCAAGCAGGAGTGTTAATATGATTAACCATGCCCCTGCTGTGGTGCTAAAAGGATGCTAAATTCTTACATCTCTCCCACGTCTATAGGAAAATCAAATATTATTTCCTTGAGACAGAAGAACGGGGAATCAATTAAGAATTCATGAAAGAATAACAGAAATCTGTAACTCAAGTATGGAAATGCTAGAATCACTAGCAGAATTCCTCCTTCTTCCTTCATTTTTTCAATACATTACATTGTCTTGAGATAATTTTAAACCAAATTAAATCAGATCTTAAAAAGCTCTCTAAAAAATTAGGTTTAACACTTCTAAAGAAGAGAAATCCCCCCAACTTTCCTTATTTTATAGTTAGTTAGCATTTTGATGTACAATTTTCTATTTCCTTTATTATTAAAATTCTATCAATAAATATAATTCAATTTTAAAACATTTATATTAGGAGAAAAGAAACTCTCTTATGTCATGCTACCAGGTATTTAATCAGTGACTTTGGATTTTCTGAGATATCATGAAATCAAAAGGTTATTAAAAAAATTTATGTGGCAATGTATTTTAGAGAGGAAGTACATTAATAAGTATATTAAAGAGTTATAAAGAGTCTTCATTTTACTGGGATTTCTTACTTGATTTCTTTCACCACAAGTTCTGAAAAATTGATCATCTCTGCTGCAGGACTAATGCCCAGTGAGAAATATTACCTGAGTATCCTGTTATGTGGTATAGGGTATGAAGCTTTAAGTCACGAAAAAATATAAATGTTTTGCTCTTTATTTTATTCCTATCAACACATTAAAATACATAAGTCACTCACTTCACTGACATTTCATACTAAATATTGTTATTAAAGAGGAGCTTGCAGCTCAAGCCAAGCCATTGCACAGGAATCACAGCCAGTAAACAGCTCTGCTACAGCTCAAGGAAGGGCAGAAACCACTGCCAAGCTGCACCTGAAGGCTGCTCACAGAAAGTGTAATAAACTGCTGCTTACCTCAGGACTGCAGCACATATTAGAATAGTTCTCCCAGATCTTCTGTAAATATGGTATTTTGAATTTCTAATCACAGTAAGTGTGATCACATACCTATTTTGTTCCCTGTAGAAATGCAACCATATGGCAACAAACAGAGGTCCAAGGATTCTGCTTCCCAAATGGATTCCATAATTCGAAGAATCTAGTAAAAACAAATGGATATGGCTAAGTTATTTCAAATTATTTGAACATTACAGACTACTCATACAAGTAACACTTTTAAGACTTCTAAGATGGGGCTAAACTTTGCTATTTGATTAAGAGATACATACAGAAAGTGTGCAGCCATTCAAGATAATCAGTTATAGAACCAGGCTTTATATTTCTTCATCTGTTCTGCAACCAGGAGATCTTTACTCTTCTATAAAGTATTAATAAATATATTATATGATTTCTACATAAGGTGAGATTGAATGTGTTAGCAAGGTGAGATTGAATGTGTTAGCCCACTTTTCCCCATTAATACCTCCAAAAGCCCTAACAAACCAGTTGTTTTAAACAGGAGTGATGCTAGCTACTGATTTTTCATTTGCTAACTTCACCCATTGCATAAATAAATGATAAAAACACTTCATCAGAGAAACAGGGCATCTTGCACTAAGTAAGATTCTGTCTCTAGTGTCATGGACATATTTTCTGAAAAATACTTTTGCTAGGATTTTTCTCCTGAGAAGCTGAGAGGCCTCAGAAACAAAATGTAAACAATAATTATCTGCTGCTGTGGAATGCAACAGGTGCATCTGTGATTGGTCTCATGTGGATTGTTTCTACTTGATGATCAATCACAGTCCAGCTGTCTCGGACTCTCTGGTCAGTCACAAGATTTTATTATCATTCCTTTCTTTTCTAGCCTTCTGATGAAATCCTTTCTCTTTCTTTAGTGTAGTTTTAGAATATAATTTTCTTTTAATATAATATATATCATAAAATAATAAATCAGCCTTCTGAAACATGGAGTCAAGATTCTCATCTCTTCCCTCATCCTGGGACCCCTGCAAACACTGCCACAGTCTAGAACACAAAAATGTGAAATATGTATGGCATATGGCAGGAAAAGCCAGGGTAACAGTATACACTGTGTCTGGCTGGGATGAAGCTCCTTTTTCTCAGAGCAGCTTGTAGTGTGCTGTGGTTTAGGGGGTGACCAAAGCAGTGCTGGGAACACACTGATGTATCCGTGTCCCAGCTGAACAGTGTCTGCTGAGTGCCAAGGCTGCCAGTTTCTCACCCACCTCACTGTTGACTAGACTGAGGTGCACAAGAGATTGGGAGGGGACACAACCAGGCAGATGACCTGAACCAACCAAAGAAATACTCCATGCTGAACAATGTCATGCTCAGCAATAAAACAGGGAGCAAGGGCTTATGTAGGTTCACCATCTTTTGTGCAGGGACTGGCTGGGAACTGGTCCACCCATGGGATATGGAGTGACTGCCTTAGCATCCCTTGTTTTGTTTTCCTTCTTGGTTCTTCCACTTTTCCTTTGCTTTTTAAACCACCTTTAGCTCAATTCACAAAATTTCTTGCTCCTCCTCTTTTTCCATCCCACCAGGGTTAATCCATAACACAGTACAACAAAGATGAGCCAGTGCTGATGTCAGCCTTGCCATAGAGTTTTAAATACAAAAGACAACCTTGCATTTCATATGGTCAGTGAAGACAAGGTATACACACTTTGGAAAAGCAAATTTAAAAGTATTTTAAAATATACATGCTATCTTTGTAAGGTTTAGCTCTCATACCTGTAAAATTAGCATGTCCTGACGGAGGTCATCTCCATGTTTGAAGATGATGCCTATGGTTTCATTTGACAGAGCTGTTGGATCTGCACATTTAAATTCAAGCCAGAGGGGTTTCTTCTTGGACGCCATTACTTTACATTTTTCTATCTGTGAAAGACACATTTACTGTTTCCTGATGCCAACCCAAGAAACCTTTTTAACAGAATAGTTTACCAGCTTCCACTCAGCTACCACAAACAACACACACTGAAAGCAGATGTAAAGGATGGAGTTCAGTTGCCACACAAAGTCTCTCTGAACCTGCACAACTTTAACCACTGTCCATGATAAAGGAAAAAGTGTATTTTAACTCTCCAAAACTGGATTTAGCTTGCTTCAGACAAATTTAAAACAGGAATAGAGATTCTGACAAACCTGGAAAATACGGACCTTCACAACTGCACTTTGGCAGGTGCTTTGCAAAACCAGAACATAATCATTGTCCAGTGCAATTTACCACATCATCCACCCTTCTGACTTCTAGCAACTACATTCCAGATTGCTTGATTCGATTCCCTTAGCAATTTCTTCAAATTCATGGGGGAAATGGCATTTTTGAAACTAATTTAATGTAATCATTCATAAGATGATAGATTCCCTATTTAGTTTTATTACATTTTCAATACTGATAAATTCAGACTTGAAACTGCAGTATTTAAAATGTTTTTTTCATTTATTATGGCTAAGACAACTGTAGTATGTCTTACTTTCTATTCTGGAATTCCTGATTCATTGTTGAACATTTCTATGTACAATAAAGCCATCTAAAATTTAAAAAAAAAAAAGCAAGTGCACATCAGTGTTTGAGAGCAGATAGAATTCATGATGTAGGAGTATTTTAGTATATTCATATTTCATCTACTGAAATTCTGAGCCTGTAGTTTTAAACAAAATAGTTTTTACCATCCTTATTTTCAAAAAGGAAAGAACTTTTAAAATCTTCAAACTTATTTGAAACTCCAATTTTGTTTCTAATATTTGGTTTAGACTTAAAAAATTTTAGGTTTTGAAGATTATGGACAAACAGTACTTGTTAGAATGAACATTAAATGAAAGCTTAGTTGGTTTTACCAAACGTTTTTATTCATATAGTTTGGAAAAAGAAAAGCTAACCCATCCATTTTTGGACATAGCTACCTTCCTTTGTAAATCTATTGTTTTGTTCATCTAGGAAGGTTCTGGTAGGACTGAATATTTCCTAAGTGAAGGAAAACTAGAAAATCCAGATAAATATTTTTTATTTTAAAACCTACTTTCTGTCAAGCTGTTGATGATTTCTGTACCAAAAAAAAAAACAAACAACAACAACAACAACAAAAAACCAAACCAAACCAAAACAAAACAAAAAAAAAAAAACCCAAAAAAAAACCACAAAAAAAAAAAAACTAAAGAGAATATACATAGTATTTAAGAAATCACAAATTACTTCTGAATAAGAAATGTCTGAATTGGCTTCTGTACTGGCAGTGCTCCAGCCATGCTCACCTGAAAGGTGTTTCATTATCTCAGACTGAAGACAGACCAGCTTATAGCCTGTCTTCCAAGGCACAGGTTTATTTAAAAGAATCAATGCCTGAACAATTGGCAATTCCTAAAATTGGATGGTTTGTCTGTCCTTAGCCAGGAGAAAATTAAGGGGTTCTTTCCTTGCAGGGTCCTTGCTGCACATGAAGTGAGTCCAAGGATCTTGACTGTGCTTCTTTACCTCACATTGCATTTTAGATGCACGATCCAATTTCCTCTCACTACACATCTGCTGATCTATGAATCTTTTTTTAACTCTGAGTCAACATACACAATTGCAATCTCACCACAAAACTGAAGGCAGCAATATAGAAAAACCCAAGTGTTTCTTAATGTATTTCTAAGAAAATCATATTGTACTTTCTAACAAAACCAACACAGAGATACTGAAAAATCAGAAATAGCTGAGGCAGATATTTTTTGTCAGTATGATGAAGGTCTGGACCCAAACCTAGTGACAGATATGAATCAGGATAAGACAGAGAAAGTAACTGGAAGAATGGAAACTGAATATCCCAAAGCCCCTGAATCAGATAAGAGTTTTATACAGTTATTTAATTAAAAAAAAAAAAAAAAGTCAGTTACCTGGTTAAATCTTGCACTCAACTAATGGAAAAAGAAAAGTATAATTGCCATTTAATGATTAGGATTTCATGGTTTATTGCAATTTTTTTTAGCACATGGTGGCATGTTTTTACATTTAGAAAAATAATAATACCTCTGGGAACAAAAACCTACTGAGTCCATGCAATGTCACTGTGTCCACACAGAAATAAGACCTTTTGACATATTAGCAAACTTTTTACCAAGAGATACATACTTGCAAATATTTTTTTCTTTAAAAATTATTTGTATGAAGTCAGAATATACTTACCACTAGTGCTCCTGCTCTTAGCCCAGGATCATATGGAACTCTAAAACTTTCTGGAAGTTTACTGCCCTGTAATTTTTCAAGCTTTTGTCTCAGCTGTGCAATAACTGCAATTACAAGAAAACACAATGAAATCAAACACTGGAAGGCAAAAAGGTTATAGGTAATCAAATTCATTGAGCATTATACTTTGGCTAAAAAGCTCTGTTTAGCTGCCATTTTAAATTGCTCTCCTCCTGATTCAAGGAATGGAGGAAAACTCTTTAATTTGCACTATAAATGGCCAGGGTTGTTTCAGATACCTAAATGCAAAGTCTTCAAACACCTCAGAAGTCTTGTGCCTTCTCTGCAGTATTAGAAACACTGAACAGTAAGAGTTTACATTAAAAAGTCAGCTTTTGTTTAAAAAACAAAACACAGTACAACACACCAAAAAGTATTTTCCCTCATAACTGACAAGAAATGCAGACAGACTCATGGCTTTTGAATTCTGGAATCAATTGCTCTGTAACCATAAGGAGACAAACTACAGAGACACTGAATTTCCTATCCTCCTAAAACTGGTTTCACAGTGCAGTCTTCTTAATCTCACATTCCTGTAAGAAGAAATTTTGCTGTATACTTTTATGAACAAGAATTTTTAATGATCATAACTTAATGCAATCTCTTAATTAATAAAACCTCAAGCTCCAGAATCTTCAACTTAGAATAGTACAGATTGTACAATGCATGATGTATTTTTTTCACCTCAGCCAGTGAGTGTCAGCAGCATAAGCAATACACTACTGATTACCCTGCATTAGGACAAAGACCTGAACACTGTCCTAAAGGAAATTGTAGCTACACAGCAGAGGATGTATATACATGTAAAGTAATTTTGTATATAAAAATTAAAGAGAAAAAAAAATCCTACTGATCAAGCTAAACATGGAGCTGGATATGTAAAATAGAATCACAGAATCATGGATTAGCTTGGGTTGGACAGGACCATTAAAGGCTATCTAGTCAATCCTCCTGCAATGAGCAGGGACATCTTCAACTCAACTTGCTCAGAGCCCCATCCAACCTGACCTTGAATATTTCCAGGCATGGAAGCATGGGACATTTCTACCACCCTAGGCAACCTGTTCCAGAGTGCCAACACCCTCATCAAAAAAAAAAAAAAAAAAAAAAAAAAAAGACTAAAAGAAAAAATGTGTAGTAAGAATCTGTCCTCCTTAAGTTTAAAACCATTAACCCTTGTCCTATCACTACAGGCCCTACTAAAAAGTTTGTCCCCCACCTTTTTTACAAACTCCCTGTAAGCTCTGACAGGCTGATGTTAGGTCTCCTGAGCCTTCTCCAGGCTGAACAATCCTCACAGGAGAGGTGTTCCAGCCCTGCCATTGTTTTTGTGACTCTCCTCTGGACTCACTCCAGCAGATCCATGTCTTTCCTGTCCTGGGAGGCCCAGAGCTGGATGCAGTATTCCACATGGAATACTGCATTCCCACATTCACAGGGGCTGTGTAGAGGGGCAGAATCACCTCCCTTGACCTGCTGCCTATGCTATTTTTGATGCAGCCCAAGACACAGACTTTTTGGGCTCTTAGTGTACATTAGACAAAAATCGGGACAGTTCAAAAACTGCTATCAAATTAAGAAAGTCAAGCCAAATGAATTGGCTGACAACTCACAGAACACAAATGTTACACCTGTCCTAGAGGGTTTTAGAAAAGAACTACTAGCAGTGCCTGGTAACTAACACAGTATCTCTTCTGGTAAAAAGTGAATCTAGCAGCAATATACAGGAGCTAACAAGTGGGCTTTAAAATTAGACACTTTTCAAAAAAATACCTCAAGAATCCCAAACCCAAACAAACAATAACACAAAAACAAACCAATCAAACAAAAAAACCCTAACAACTCCACCCTGCCCTCTCAAAAGCACCTAAGTTATAGTAACTTGGACAATTAAACAGCTTTCTAAAATATAACTATAGATTTCCTAGACAGCTATCTAGGAAAGTTTCTGTTTACAGTTTACTGTTAAAATTTACTGTTAGCTCAGTAAGTCTCCTCATTGCAATGTGATGTAATGTAATTTGAAAACTAAGCAAACCAACTGAAGCTACAAAAGATTAGGAATAGCTGATTTTACAACACAAGTAAAGGCACTCGCTAAAACCACTTTCAAGTTGATCTGGCTCAAGAACAAGGTGTTGTGCATTTTAAGCAATGAAACAGCTGCATAGACACATTCTTGGGAAAAAAATCATCTAGCTCAGAGGGTGATGAAAGCAGATAATCCCATGCAAGATGTAATATTATCATCTTATGAATTTATTTATTATTACTTGCTATCTTCAAATACAAGCAAAGGGATTACAGTGAAAAGTGAAAGAAACAGTTTGACCACGTTTGCTATTGGAATAGTATGGACCTATATACTATAGGAATGAATTTGTTCTTTTCAGAAAATCCACAAACATTGGAGAAATATATATACAAGAATAAGATGAGACTGCATGACAGAATGAAATGGAACAGGATAAAACATTCAGACTGAAAATATGAACAACGATGAACTTAGAAATGTTGGGACAAAAAAGAAGCAATAACCTACAGAATAAATTTTTGGATATACATTTTTAAAAATATAAGAAGAAGAGAGTGCCTGTAGAAAAAATTATGTCCTCAATACTCAGAGAATAAATTACATTAGATATAGAATTATTAGGACACTCCACAGTTTCAGGAAGCCTTATTCAGTGAAAATGTCAATTATATAAGTCATCTTTCAGTGTTCTGCTGTACATTACATCCAAAGATTCTTTAACTTCAAAACCTGGTGGGTGTTAATATGATTGCTTTCTCTTGAAGCTTTTCTTCTTTGCCCACATATCCTTCAAAGATAATGTATTATAGAATCCACTGCTCTTACAGACATGTACATCTGCAAGGTTGTATAGTTTCTTTCTAAAATATGCAATTCTGACTAAATACATTTTGGTTATAGAATATTTTAAGAAAAAATTAGGAAGTTGTTTAGAAAAAGTGTTTTATATGGGGCTCCAGTAAGTATCTTAACTCACACTATGTGGTAACATAACAGATAACTATGTATTGAAGAATAAATGCATATTTTCTTCTAATCTCTTTTGAAACACCACCACAGTTACTTCTGTATAACCAGAGTGGAAAAGCTTTCCCATCCAAGGACTTCCTGGCCTGGAGCATACCAGGCTGAACATGCAGGAAAAGGTGGTCTCTCTACAGCTTTTAGAACTTTAATACTGTCATGCATCCTCTTGCACTTACTCCCAACACCAAGCAAGCAACAGGAATGAGGATAAACAAGCTTTTAAGAAAGCTGGGGGTGGGGGGAAAGGCAGGCAAAACCCAGAGGTAAAGAGGCACTGCATAACCCTATTGTGGCTTCCAAAGCAGTGCTTGCAAGAACTGGAAATAACAATACAGTATCTGTCTGACAGCACTGCTCAAAGCCACGCCCTGTACATTCACGCCTGATCCACCAGATACTTCCATGGCATAGCAGAGGCTGGACTGGATTCCTCCCTGACCTTCCTGCCAAAAATCTTCCAGTGAGAGTTTGGAGGAAGGCTGTATTTCTTGGCAAGTCTCACTTTTAATTTCCAGTTAATATTTGTGTCTTTTTTCAGCACTGGCATTCAGCTAAAGTACAAGAACTTATCTGTTTCCCAGCTGGCATGGTTTGAGGTTCAAGAAGATAAGCCAAAGCTTGGGAAAATACTGGGTGACTAGAACATTGATATTCTTCCCCTTTTGGGGTGAAATGAGCAAACAAATCTATTACTGGTTCAATCATTATTAACTTACAGTCACATTTTAAAGGAAGTAAAAATTATGCCCTTTGTCAGCAATTTATCCCCAATTTTCTTAATGAACAGTACAATTTGCTGCCTAGTTTTTCACATCTGAAGAGAAAAAAACAACATTAACAACAAAGAAATGCCTGTAAGCAAATACCTTGAGAAGTAACATCATACTTTTCTGCAGAAACTGATTTAATCTCCATTGTGACTTTATGCAGCAATTCAATTACTTGAACCTGCTTCATGAAATCGTGCAGCATTGCTTTTCCACAGCCCCTAAGGTAGGCTTCAAGGATGACTGCAAACCTCTGTTGGTAGTGCATGGACTGGGCAATTTCACTTCTTAAGAACCAAAACAAGAAGTGACCAATTCTTTTGTTCTACAGGTAAAGAAAAACACTACAAATTAGCATTCATTTCTTGACAAAAGGTTTCAATAATGCCAGCAACTTTAGCATAAGTTGGCTATATTTTGAAGTACTTACTCTCAAACCACGTTTCAGCAAAAATCTGGCCAATGCACTGTCATGATATGGCTCAAATTTCACAGCCTGAATGATACAAACATAAAAGAAATGTTGTTAACAAATTTAAGATCCCACTGCTTACACTTAAGCAGTGACATCTAGGCTGCTGCAAGAGTAGAAAATGTGTAACAAAGCAGGTCTTTTTGAGGCTTCTCTGTCTGTTTCAAGAAGCACATTTTGTTTGCAACAGGTTTTTTTCAGGTTTATTATTAATGTGACAACTCCCTAACCAGAGAGTCCAACCTGAGCATATGCAGAAAGCAACGTCATTCTTGGCAAAAGCCAGCAAGATCAGAAACCAGCTTGCAGTATGACTGATACTGAGAATGCTTGAAATGATTACTGACAGATGGAATAATGTGCTTGTAATAGCTCTTAAACAAAATGTTTCAATAATAAAATACTGATTTTGGTCAACATCCACTACTTTGAGACTAGGGCATCAGGATTCCCTGGTGGGTTCCCCAGAAAAAACAGGATACAGGAGCAGCTTTTCAGAGTACTTACCTGGCCTTTATTCCATAAATGAATGACAGATTAAAAGCTCTGATACACATCCTGCAATAATGAAGTACAATTAAGAGGAAGACTTCACCAGAGCTTTTTTTTACTGACTGTGAAAACAGATGTATTTTTTTCTCCTTCAAGAACTGCTCCCCTCCACCCAAGCCCACAGACATTTCCAAGCTACTGCCAAAAAAGGGGGTGGGAGGAGAAAGCCAACAACTATTTTCAAGTGCCAGTAATGGAATTTCTTTTTTTTTGTTGTTGTTATTCTCCATCCCAATAACCAACCAGAAAAGCATCACACTTCCAGATTCTGGGTAGTACCAGGAAACTTCTCCACTTCAACTCATTTTTCCAGCAGCTTCTTTCATGTTGCTTGTGGAATTCAAGCTAACAGAAGGTTTGTATACAGATTAATGGTGGAAAAAAGCATGCACTTATATCCCACAGAAACAAAGGAGAAATAAGAAGCATACAATCTATGAATCAGAGTCACAAAATCCCTGTCATGGACTAAGGGGGTTGGTGAATGGCTTCAGGTTCTGGAAACAGAGTGCCAGGAAGCAGCCTGTAGGGAGATTAGGGGAAAACAAAGGGATGTGCAGAGAGCTGGGTGCATGTAGTATGCTCAGCTTTCAGAAGCAACAAAGTATGCAAACCTCTAGCAACAGTTATTCAACAGAATATAATGGCTCTTTCAAGATCACTGTGGTCTGCAGCTTGCAAAGAAGCAACCAAGCCATCAGCAAAGGTCTGCTAAATTCATCAAACAAATCTTAGTTTTATAAACTCTTACAAATACTGTGGCACATAGTTGCATTTTTATTATTAAAATATCAACATGATTTCTGAAATGCAAATCATTCTGTGGGTTTAATCAAAAGAAAAAAACAATTAAGTCAAATTTCCAATGAAGCAGCTTATAAAAATGTCACAAAGACACGTTCTTTCTAGCTGCTGGCTAAGAGACAGACAAGAAAGCTAAGCACCAGACAGACAAAAAAGGCAAGCACCAGACTTGGCCTTCTCCTGTATCATAATTCTGCAAGAACTGTCTTGACTGTCTGCAGTACTGTTTTATATCCCCAAACAACATCATCTTATTTAGGAAAGACAATGAGAATTTACAAATATAACAATATATAGATCCTTTAACTTTGTGTATGAGATTATGAGGTATGAAGGGTTTTTAATAAAAATTAATTTTCACTGCAGTAAGGTGCCCAAAAGCAATAATTATCACATAAATTCAAATGGATTTTCTTACAGTTCCAAGAAAGCCTATTATAAACCTCACTCTGGTATATACTATGCCTGATGTTCACATAACCTTGAAAAACAAGTTAAGACTGAAATACAGCCAAACAACCAACCATTACTTCAAAACAAAACCTCCTTATTGAACTTGCAAATATATTTCAACATAAAACAATATTAAAAAATGCATTACGACCATCCTTATTGAGCTGATGTTTTAGATAATTATTTTTAACAGTCCAGCCATTTTTTCTTCACAAAGTCAAATATCAGCTTTTGCACAGCAACAATAAAAGCTGGCCATTAAAAAAATGTCTGCTGGCACTGACCTGTGTGTACTTTTTCCTTGTCAGTTCAGCAGTAGGCTTTTACTCACTGCCACATACATGCAGTACAGCCATCAGTGTTTATCTTAAAAAGAATTTTGTTGCATTTTAACTATCCTATCCATGGTTTACCAACTGTACACAGAAGAACAGACATTATAAGATGCTCAATAGGTTGATTTATGGTGTGGCTGCTTCTATTAGAAATAACCTGTGGGGAAGTAAAATGCTTGATTTCTAACTCTAAAGAGGAAAAAATGGGAATATCCTGCACAGAGTGAAATAAGCCACAGAGCTTTCATAGAGGTGTGCATTTGAAAAGTGACAACCATTTGCAGAAGAGATGCATCCACTGGAGCAGAGGTATGGCCAACATCCATTCTCTGAAAAATGTAGATTTTAAATACACTGTCATACCAAAACTTTGCTGCAGAATGCTGACAGCTTATGTTCCATAGTTAGCTAAGAAATAAAGACAGGGAAAGCAGCAGAGAGGTAAAAGTTGGAATGTAGCATGTTTTTCATTTTTAAGGATGGTAAGCTCATTATTTCTTACAACATCTCTAACTAAAAATGACACAGTGAAGTTAAGGCACTATGATTTTATGCTACAGTATTTTATTTAACTGTTAGAAAGGTTTATTCTTTTTAAAACTCACCAGATTTGTACTTCCTGAAAACAATTTTTTTAAAGATGGAAACAACCCTAGTATTTCCCCTATTTTCTCAGGCATTTTGATAGCAACCAATCATCACCCCAAACTCCTAATTTAGATATAAAAAAAAGTGAATAAAATTGCTGAGCCACATGTAGACAGCAAAAGCTCAGAAGCCAAGCATATATATAGCAGCAGCAACGTGGGAGGCCCAATGAGGTAACCGCAGCGACTCCTTTGGTTAATGCAGAAGTGCATAAATTCTGCCTCATCTTCAGACAAGCAAAGACAGGACTAAAAAGGCTTTGTTTAAAGCACTACTAATGTGCAGCAAAATCTGAAATACTAACTTCATTGTCCTGGGATTCTGAGCTCTCTCTGAAGCTGCAGAAATAAAAAGCTGCTACCCCAGCTGCAGTAGTTCCTTTTTTTTTTTTAATTTTGAATGTTGTCCTATGATTCTTTGAAAAAAAGGATTTCCTGCTCTGAGGGATACCAGCCTTTCCATGCAAAACAGAGCCCCACCTGGCTCCAGAGGCTGTGCTTACCAAGAAGAACACAAGGTTACATCTTCCATCAGACACCAGAGGAGACTTTGCCACTGCCAAATGAAGGCATTGTGTTGAGAGAAAAGCAACCAAACCAAGCTGGAAGGTTTATATCAGTTTCTTGTGTAACTGATATAAACCTTCCCAATGTTTGATCTGGCAGATGTGCACACACAAAGTCCTTCAAATCTATACAGCAGTGATCCCTTGCCATTAGAACCACAATTTTGTACTCAAGTTCCCAGAAGGACTTAATCTTAGTATGTAGTCCTATCAACTCTTGAGCTACTTTCAAAATTTAGTGTGTGGGGGGGGAGTTTCTAGAAAAATTTGCTCCCCTTAACAGCACAAGGCTGAAGTTGCTGCAACATACTGTGTAATTACACTGGCATTCTCGACCTAAAACCCAACCCCAGATTTTGCTTCAGGCCTTGCCCATGTCAACATCTGCATTTACTTTCTTTCTATCTACACTCTTTCTAAACTATCAGTAAAGTCAGTCAATGACTCTTCAGTGCTGTGTGATTCAAACCCAATGTGAACAGGATTACAGACAGCACAGTTAGGATTTTCTCCCATCATAGCTGTGCTGGCAGTAACAATTTCCAGAAAAACTTACTACTGTAAACACAAGATAGAAATTGTAAGACAAGGCAATGGTTCCACAACAACATCAACAAAGGCAAAAGACAAAAAGTAAGAAAGTGTATTTTACATTAATCTGGTTACTACCACTGCTTTGACAAAACATTGAAGAGTTCAAAACTAAGGAATACTAACAAGACCTACTAAAATGGGAAATGCAAATTATGGGGTAATGCAAATGTATTCCTGGAAGGCAGAGTTCAGGAATGCAAATACACCTTACCTGCACAAGCTGTAAAAGATAATGTAGAACATCATCATCTTCTAAACTTTCCAGTTTTTGAACTGCCATTGCTCGGACATTTTCATCTGAAAAGTTACAGTCTAGAAGTTGCATTGTGAGTCCAACATCTAAAGTGCTCTGATCCCAAGCCTCTTTTTTAGCTAGCAACTGGTATGTTTTGGCCACTATTTCTTGTTGTCCCCATTTCACAGAGCTAAGCAGCTTAGGATATGCCTTGGGGTGCTTTATGCTCTCATATCTAAAGTGCCACAACAGTTCTTTGTCCTCAGGAGAAAGTGGATTAAGTGGGTCAGTTGCTATGATCTCTTCAAGTTGCTTGCGAAGCTGGTTGGGCATTTCAGCTCGGGTCCTGTCCCCCTGGGGGTCTGATGATATCCTGTGCTTGGGCAAGGCAATTGGGTGACAATATTTGTCCAGCACAATAGAGATAGCCATGGAGTTTTCTTTATCTGGGTTAGTTGCTGATGTGAGTTTGTCTGCATTTATACTTCCTTGTTCTTCCCCCTTACCTGGAATTTTCCACATGTGGAGCACATACTCCCCACTTCGTAGCAAGAAACGGTGATCTATCAACAAAAGATTTACATAATACAGAAGCTGGGTTTTGCATTTTGCATCAGAGTTGGAGGATTCATGTGACTGCAGGTTTGTCTTTGCAGATGGTCCCTGTGCTTTGCCACAGTATATCTGAAGATTCAGGAGTGCTCCTTTAGGCAAATCCTTGATTTTGATATCAAACTCTAACCAAATATTCCACAGAACCTCCTCAGTAAAGGGCTTTGATGAAGTTCTTCTCTGTGAAAGGAGCTGCTGCCCATGTTGAATGTTAGCCTCTACAAACACAGTAAGATCAGTATTTCTTGGTAAAACTGGGATATCAATGCCAATTATTTTCACTCTAAATTTTCTATTACAATCCCACAAAGAGATAGTGAAGACCCTCTCATGATCTTTTCCATCTATTGTCAATTGTTCATGATACCCTGTAACTCCTGTACAGTCATCCACCAAGGGCCATTCTTCCTTCTGAACCTCATCTTCATTTGGGTCCGGGGGATTGTCGAGGACAAGGTGGATTTCTTCCCCATTCTTAAGGCACTGTCTTATCCAGTGAAAATCTTTGATTGGTGTCTCTCCAGTAATGTACTCATCTCTGCCACAAATCCTGAGAACAAAATCCAGCTCACTATGATCTTCAGGAATGTCCATCAAAGACTTTTTCTTTGCCATTTTTGTGAAAAAGCTGTGGAGAATCATATCTGGAGTGTCATCTATTGACACTTTAATTTTCTGACTAGTCGTTCCCCTATGTATGATTATGAAAATATTATTATTAGTGATCTTTTTAAATAAATATTCTGGGAGTGGCTTAGATGTAGTCCATGGGTGCATTGCATATAATTTAGGATCTCTGCAGGCTACCTCTATCATTCGTGGAGTGACTAATCTGCGCCGGGTAAATTCTAGTTCATCATCATGTACATTGCTTACATCAGTGACATCATAACCAATCAAATCATTAAGTTGCTGCTGAAATTCCTGAACTTCTTCTGATGGTTTTTGTTTCTGGACAACATAGATCTTGCCTACCTTCTTCTGTAACACCTTCCAGTACAGTATGCAGTCCAATGTCTGTAACACTTGATGTTTATCATAAATTTCATACCATTGCCCTTTCTTCTGATACTGCAGAATAAACTGATCTGGGGTGAATGCATGGTAGAAGTCTGTGGTTTGACTCGTCTCTATTGCACGCATCCAAATCTGTGCCTTCATTTGCTCCACTGTACAGTTGCCAGCTATTTCAAGTAACATCATTTCTGGTGCTTTAGTATGTTTATTGCTAGTAGGTAAAATGAACTCAATGGGTATCAGTTCCATGGATGAAAAACTACTCGATGTACAATGAGGTTTCATTCTTCTTCTCCTTCGTTTGTTTTCGTCTCTCATAACAACGGGCTGTTCATGATCCCCCAACTCCATGCCAGAAGAAATCTAGCAAAACATAGAATTACTTCATTACTTTCTCATTTACATTTATCTTTTCTCTTACTTTTTAACTTTTCATATACATTTTTTGTATTTCCACTTCCCCTTAATTTCTGGTCACAAATACTTGATTTACATGAACCACTTCAGATGTAACCTGTTCAATTCAATACCAAATATAAATAAAAGACCTTGAACCAACTCTCCAGGGATTAAGTAATTTTTTAAGAGGTTTTAAACATCCTGCCCAGATTTTACTGAGGATAAGCAGTTTGACTGTGCAATCTCCATATTTATTAGTTCTTGCTTCTATTTGATCAAGCACTGATTCTTCTGCTGCCTCATCTGTTTTGTTGCTGCTGATGTTAACATATGTGGGTTTTCATAGAAATCAAAAGGCACACTCCTGTATATGAATAGAATGCAGTCCCACTGAGCTGCAGGAATGGCAGAAAGTAACAAAACAAGCAATTTATTTGCAGTCTGGACAGTCATGAGCTTATTCCCAGTTTTCTCTGCCTCTCTTTTGAGTGATGAAGAATCAGGACTTCAACCTAAAAAACAGCCCTTAGGATGCAAAAGTCAGGGACTATTTCTGAAGATATATTTAAAGTGCATCTAAATTCAAGGCGAGTGTCCTTAGATGTGCTTCTTTTAAATAAATCAATTTCCCAGACTGATAATATCCATCCATTTTCAAAGTACACATTGCCAATATGAACTATTAGTTTGTTACAGAAGAAAAATCCCCCAAGCTGATGCTGATTTATTACCCTATACATCAAATCACACCTAAACCACCAGTAAAACAATATTAAACATGAGTAGCCCACTTTATCAGCATTCAGTAAACAAAAAGTATTGTTTCTCAGTTAATCTCTATTGACCAATATTGAAATGGAAATTGTTCAGTGCTGATTGAGTGCACTCGCAAAAGCCAAGTTACAGCAACATACTGAACTTCTTTACCAAGCAACACTTTCTACACATAAAATCCTTAACTGCTGGAGAAAAGTAAAGCCAGTGTAATGATGCCCTAGCAGATAATAAAAGAAGCAGATAAAAATATAAAAGATTAAATTCAAACAACAGAGCATGCTAACTAAAATTCTCAAGTTCCAGAAAGCAGCGACTGCGGACACACCACCTCTATAATTGACAAAGTACAAGGAAATATTACCTGCTTATAAAACCAAGGCTGAATTGCTGAAGATTATTCATTTGTTTAATTTTTGTAGTTCCTATTTTTTAAAGGAAGATCATTCACACAAAAGATTTCTTTGTTTAAGCTGTTCTGCTTTTCTTGCTCGGTCTCATACCCAGATGCAAAGGAAGTTCTGCACTTACCAGGAAGGAAGTTTTAACCAAGTTGATTATACATATGATTGCTCATTTTAAAAGAAGTCAGAATGCTTTTCCTGTTACAACAGTAAAAACACACCAACAGTACATAAATTTAATACACACATATAGAAGACATATTTAGAACCTTTTAAAAATAGCCAAGAATAATCTGGGCAATAAAATTTGATTAATTCAAATAAGATATTTAAACCAAATATATTTTTAAGAGATTAACTCCCAAAAGAATTAAATACAAATAGTAGATAATAATACAACTAAATATGCAATGTTGCATGATTTTTATTTGCATGGTGATAGCCATTTAAGGACTCCCAACTTAAATTCACTAGAGATTTCTAAGCCAGTCTCCATACAGGCATCTCAAAGAGATTGTATATGCCAAGGATCTTGCATGGTAACCTCAGCAGCAGAACCACTGGGCAGCCTTACCCCAAATATCTTTAACTCATTCATTTATGATTACAAGCACACAGTGAAATCCACTAGAAATGGCGAATTTAGATTCAGGAAGAAATCAAACCAGAGACTTTCAACCCTAATTCTTGTGATTAACTACAACCTGAGATGCTGTTCTTTTACTAAAAAAATAATCCCCACAGAAAAAAACTACTATGGAAAACATGTACAAAACAGAAAGAAAAGACAGAGAACCCTCTAATTTCATCCTTTTTCCTTATGCCTTTTCCAGTGGAATACTGATCTTTTGAAGAGCAACCAGCAGTACAAATCCTACAGTGGTAGATATCATGCAAGAATGATGAGTCTTGAAAAGAAGGGAAAAAAATGAAACAGCTGGAAGGTTGTCTACCAACAGTGAAGTGCCTTTTTTTAAACATATGCATGTTTCCTATTTATAAGACACATTTTTATAAAAATGTGAAAAATAACCCCTCCCTCTGTATTGGCAAAAAAATCTGACAGTATGTTACCTGCCTCCAACATGCCAAGCTTGATTAACACTCTGCCAAGATTGAAAAGCAGAAAATACCCTCCACGACTGACACAGCTCTTCTCTCTCTGAGCATCACTCTGCTTGTCAGCTAAGATCTTTTCTTTTTAGAGGTTATTTTTCTCAGAAAGTCAGTTTGGAGAAAACACACTCTGTCCCAGATCCCTCTATCTTTTAAAGCCAGTATTTGAATTTTCTTAAGGTAGTGGTGAAGTTACCTGAACATTTTGTTGCTGACATGAAATCTACCCATCTTGGCCAAGACACATCCAAAACTCATCCTCCACCCACATTCAGCCTGTCAGCATCCATCAGTCACAGCCTTTGCAGCATCTCAGCACTACACACGAAGCTTCTCTCTCATCTCAATTCTAAAATACAATGTAGTCATATATTTCTCTTCATTAGACATAAGCAACTAGTATTAAGGTTTTTTCATGCCAACAGGCGATATAAATTTTTTGCAGAGTCCTTCCTCTAAAAGTCATTGTGCTGGCCCATTAACTAAACTTGGAGTCATTTCCATTTCATTGGGTTCTGCAGATCTAGGAAAACTTTGTGGTTTAAAATGTCCTCAGCCTGCTGCTTGAGTCATGCACTTAAGGATTAATTATTCCAACATATATACATACAAATAGCTTTTCTACCACTACTCCATAGATCAAGACCATGAAGACAAGCAAAGGCAGCATCTCTCCCTCATGCAGCAGACCTGTACATTTCTCAGTGAATGCAATCCTTTCACACTCTCATCCACTTATAAAGGCAGGTAGAGCAACACTTCTGTGGGTTCAGATATCCCCCCCCAAATTGCATCAGACACAGCACAAAAATGTGTGGCACTTCTGTAGCTGCCTTGCCCATACAAGGCTGTCTTTTCTCCTGCATTCATTTGGCTGTACTTGTCATGTCTAGTCCATTCCAACCCAATATCCATCCCCAGTTCTGCTCTGACCCCTTTTCCTCAGCTTCAGAAGGCAGTTCTTGGAGCGACAGCTGTCTCTCATCTCTCTCTGCAGTGACCCATTCTTATGGTGACACCACATTGTATCCATTTCCTGCTAATCCACTGGCAAAACCATATTTCCTCATGCACATGAATCATAAAACTTTGATATTTATAATGAAAAATCATTTCACATCAAGTTCCTAAATCCTTAGTCATGCCTAAGCTTTACTTGCAATATTGACACTTCAAAAACTCCACTGCAACAACACCCCAAAAAAAGGGAAAAAAAAATCACTGTGTTTCATTTCGAATTCTAATGAGCCTCATCAGCCCTGAATATCCCTGTATTACAAGAACTGTCCTACAGTGGTCTAAAAATCCTGATGGGGTCCAATGGAGAAAGAAAAGATGGGCCTGTAAAAGGTAGCTAAGACAAGCAATCAGTTTTGCCTTTGTCTCCAGTTGTATTTCTATTTCATCACTCAGGTCAGCAACCTGATCATAATAAAACCAGCAAAAAAACTGGTTAATTTTCAGCTGGATCAGTTCCTTTATCTGACTCAACACTTGCAGGAGTGGTTGGGCAGTCATGGAAGAGAAGGAAAGGGAATGGAGCCAGTACAGTTAAGCATAACTGAGACTGAAACATGATTCACACCAGGATTAGAAGATACACTAATTAATAAAGTCATCAAATTATTTGAAAAAACTGGCTGAAAGTTACTTTAAAAAGACAATGCGGTATTACGACGTATTACTTATTTGGCTACAAAAAATTTAGGATAGCTGTCAATCTTGACTGCTCTGTTAAGACTATGTTAAAATTCTACCAGTTACTATCATGCTTATTCTATATTAGCTCCTGCTTCTGTTTTAATCCATCATGTGAAAACCTTATTTCAAAATTATTCTTTTCACTTTAGTGTGAACTCCTTCCCAGACAACTTAACTTTCAAGAAAATAAGCACTCTCTACCAGAGTAAGAATTACCTTGCTTTTTATTTATGAATTTATATAAATTCAAGAATTTACATGCTTATGTAAATACAACACTAAAGCTTACATTCACAGTTTTAGACAAAGTTCACTTGAAAGATAAATTTTAAAAACCAAAATTACTATGACAAGATTCAACGTTGTCCAAGCAGCCTTGCTTGGAACATCTACTTGCCCACACTGTTGTGTAGCAGGGCATTACTTTTCACTTGCTGGACAGGAGTACATCTTCCCTACACCTGTAGTGATCCAGTGCTGAACTTCACAGGTAAGATACAGCACTAACATTTCAAGTGTGAACACAACAACAAAATACCACTTGACTCAATTTCTTTGTCAGATCCTCTAACAACTACTAGCACTAATGGGAAATAAATCACTGCAGGTTCCCACTAGCAAGTCAACTTTACAGGTAATGCAGCCACGTTCCTCATCAAAAGTATATGAGCCAGCAGACACAGCTTGGTCGGGAGGCTGAGGAGTCAATCAGACTGCAATTACAGCTGTAGCATTTTCAGGATGCCCTGCCTTCACCACCTTTAGTTTCTATATGAGTTATCTATTTGGGGCTCCTGGGAAAAACAATAACTCCTAGCTGGTTCTGTAAATTTAGGTAAGAATTTCGGCAAAATTCTAGTTAACTGGGGTTACACAAGTGATGTAGTAGTAATCTCAAAGTAATCCACCTTGGAAGCAACACTTCACAGAGTTTTAAAACCCAGAGACGGCTGCTATTGTTCCTGACGGGACACACTATTTAGACAGTGCCTGTCAACTTGGACCCGGTTTTCCAACACTGATTGTTAACTGAGCGATCTAATCTACACCAGCTACCAACTCCCGAATGCCCTCAGCTATTATTTCAAGGGATTGTGGTGTGGACAGGTTTCATGGTCTACATGGATCAGATAGACACAAGAAATTTGTTGGATGAGGAAACAGTTACTTATTGTTTAAAAGCCGTGTTGTAGCGTAGCTGACTCACTGATCTCAAGACTCGAGGGAACTGTCTACTGTGATCCTTCACTTCGCATTGTTCCATTCACCGTTCCAACAGCTTCCTCAGCGGGTTTGGCAGCAAACTCGTTAACTCCTGTTCGGGCCATGACGTGAGGCGGGACCAAGGCCGCGAGAGACCGGGCAGCACGGGGGGCTCGGCAGAGCCGGCAGTACCGCGGGGCGCCCCCGGCCAGCCGCACACCCTGCGGAAGGGGCTCTGCGCACGGGACACGGGAGGCGGCGGGAGCAGCGGCCCGGGGCCGCCTCCCTGCCTCCTTCCCTCCCGCCCCCGGCCCACCGCCCCGGCCCAGAGATGGCGGCCGGCGCTGCCCGCGGGAGGTTGAACCTCGCCGCGCCCGCCCCGCCGGGGCTGCCGGGGCCGGGGGCGCCCTGCGGCGGGCGCGGGGCCGGGGCGGGTCCGCCCGCGGCCGGAGCGGGTAGCGGAGCCGCGGCACTACCTGCGAGCCCGGGCCTCGGGCAGCGCCGGCGCGGGGCGGGATCAGCCGCGACCCCCGCTGCCCCCGGCACGGAGCTACTCACCGCAGCGGCGGCCCCGGCTCCGGCTCCGGCCCCGGCTCTGGACAGGTGTTTCCCTCAGCAGGAAGCGGCGCGGGCCGGGGGCCGGCGGGGAGGCTCCATAGCCGGCGGCAGAGGCAGCTCCGGAGCCGCCGCCAATCACACGCCGGGCAAAAAGGGAACCGGCAGCGGGGCCTCCCCGCCCCGCCCGGCCCCGCCGCGGCCTCGGGCGCCCGGGCCCGGCCCCGGCCCGGCCTCATCGGCCGGAGCGCGCACAGAGCCTCTGCTGGGGTGAAAGCACTGCGGCCGCCGTGAGGCTCAGTCAGCACAAGGCACGCACGACGTGTCCTGGTGGCAGCTCCGGCAGCAAAACCTCCCTGGGAGCAGCTTCCCGAAGTGTTCCTTGCCCAGGGCCCCACGGCCGGCTTGCCCATGGCACTCCTGCAGCGACCCCCGCCTACCCGGCCAGCCCTGACAGCTCCTTCAGCCCCACACCTCAGGGCAGGGACAAATTAGTTTGTCTAAACTGCCCTTGAAAACCCCTGGAGATGGCAACCTACTCCAGCGTGGTGGTCTTCTGCTTAGCAAAGATTTTCATGCTGTCTGATTAAAATTTTTCTCCTACATACTGAGCATCTCGCTTGTCTTATTCCTCTTATTCAGTTAGGGTGTTTTCTTCCTCCCCTCCAGCTACTTTCTTATTTGAATTTGCTGTGTTAGCTGTTTTTCTACTATTTTTCCATCTCCAGACGGGCAGTCCTGGATCTCCCTTTTTAGGTCATGTTCCTTAGACCTCCTGTGATTCCTGTAGCTCGCCTCCAGGGTCTTGCCAATTGGGCCACTTTTTTTTTTGGAAAGCAGTGCTCAAAACTGGACATAGTAGTATTCCAGCCAAGGCTTTGCCAAGGCTGCCCACAGCAGGAGGATTAATTCATCAGCCTTACGGTGCCAGACTCCAACTGCAGCTCAGGCATAACTATTCACATTGAATTCAAACAAACAAACAACTCCCCCTCACCACTCTTTCCCCATTCAGGCTGCTGTCTGTTTGGCTCTGAATGGAGCTGAGTGTTACTGTCTCCACAGCTCTTCTTCAGAGTGAACAGCAAAACTCTTTCCATTATTATGTTGAGACTTTTTTTGACCCAGATCTTGCAATAATATTCACAGCTGAACTCTGTATGTCACAGAACACACACACTTGCCCTGAAAGCTATGCTGGCATAAGGTTACATCTTCAGGGAACACTCTACAAGACCATAAGTTACCACAAAGATTTTAAAAATTATTGTAATTTTTTCTAGGTACACATTCTAAACTTCTATAGAAAGACAATACCAGAAGGAAATAACTAGTCTGTTACATGTACAGATGCTATTATAAAAAGTTGGATAATTGTTGTTATAGCATGGATGGATTCTTTTGACTAAAAAAATCATTTGCATGATGTTAAGAATCATACCAGCCTGAAGCAGAAAAGAGAAACCTCTGTTTCAAAATGAATATCCATTACAATGAGCTGTGTCTGTAAGGAATCATCATAACTGTACTGGCCTCAAGTTCCCTTTTACATGAAAGCAAAGCAAAAACCTTCAACAACTTCCATGTGATGTGTGTGCAGCATAGGGGAAACACAGTGCAGACTCGCTTCATGCTTGGTTTTGCCTGGTACAATGGGTAATATCTGTCGAAGCAGTTCAGCTTTGCACAGCATTGCTGAATGCTTTAAAAGACAGTTAAAAGCCTTATCAAAATAGGAAGTCTCTTTTTGTTGTTTTTGGCTGGATCCCCAGATGGATCACTCCGGGAACACAAGTGTAGCCAGTTTGGCAACTAATCCTGTTAAAATCCGTGGACTTTATTTGGGGATGCACAAACATATGGAGATTTGAGCAGCTGAATAAAAAACTGTCATTTGTCAAAAGACAATTATAGAGGGGATAATTTACAGCCAGAGCAAATGACACGTTTTGTGTTGATTTCAGCCAGAATTGTATAACATTTTTTAAATAGCTATAAGTCAATGTAGTGTTATCCGCAATGAAAGAATAAATTATTGTACCTATTATATTTGAGAAAGGTTGGTAAACTGAAAAACTTGCTCTCTTCAGGATTTAGTATGTTAATAAATATTACATTTTTGCAGTTTATCTTCAGCTCAATTATATACAGCTTATTTTCTTTATTGCTTTTTCTGGCAAATGAAGTAATACAAACTTTTCTGTAGGTGAGGATGCTCTTCTTGCAGATTGTATATTCTTTAGAAATACACATTTTAACATTATTTTATCCCTGTTCATTTCTAAATGTGACTTAAAACCTTTCCCATAAATTATCATTTGGTTTGTTGTTTTTTTTTTAGTCAAGAACAGCCTGCACAATAAATTGAAATGCATATTTGACTATATCAAAACCAGAACTTTAAAGCAGTCAGGAATGCCATAGCTTAATGAAGAAAGGTGAAGAACGCAATTTGATATTTAAATGAAGCTGATTTAATCAAAATTAGTCATGCAAAGACGCAATCATTTTGCTAATATAATCTTGTGGGGTGCAGTCAAAATGCAATTATTTCCTTTATCTACCAGCTGTAATAAAAATATGACAAGAAATTGCTGTCATGATTTTAAATGGGAGTTTTGGAGGTTGAAAAAATGTAAGATGGTATCTTTTGTATCCTCTGCACAGTCAAACATCAGTTTTTATGCCATTTAGTGAGAAAGAGCGATAAAGAATAACAGCCACATTAAATGCTCAGCAACAACTTTATATACTGACATATGTTGGATGTAATGTTCTGTTATCATTGACAAACTGGGTTCATTGCAATTTAGGAAATAGTATCTAATACTTTGAGTTGGTTTTTATTTTCAATATTGTCAGCAGAGAAAAAAAATTAAATGCAGAAGCTTTGTAGGTCTTGTACAACAAAGTCAAAGCCTACTTGCCTAAATACAGCAATAGCTATGTTCAGTTTTGTAACTGCTTCTCTATGTAAAGAAAATGGAAGAACCCCAATGTATGTATATACATTGTCTATCCTGATGGAATGATAGGTAGCCTTCTCCTTTCTTGGGGAATTTAAAAGCTGGAATTTTCTAATTGTGTTGTAAACTCTTTCTGATGTATTCAGGGGAAGATTTAAAATAAATTGACAGAATCCCTTCATTTTACAGCTCTGCTGTGAAAACTGATCATGTAAATATGTGATCAGTTGTATTAACATCATTGTCATTGATTTTTCCATATGCGCAATCACATGGTAACTTTGGTATCCAAAATAAGCTTTTCTTCTTGCTATAACTTGCCAACAAGCAGAGGAGGAGTGAACTGAATTTGAGTTTGGCTTTTGCATCATGTTCTAGGTATGGTAGCTGCTTGTGAAAGGGATGTAAGTGACAGATAAGTGTTGCCTGCAGATCTGTCCTCCATTCGCAGCTTTATGTCATGGGAAAGGCAGCTCTACTGATGCTGCCTCTGGGTCATTGCTTGGGGAAGCAGGAGAATGCTTTGGGGAAATAGGGGGATCCAGAAGAGCACATTAAGGCTGGGCTCTTTCTGCATCCCTCTGTAGGCAGTGAAGTCCTCTCTGAGATGTCTCCTATGTGAGCTTGGCTTCAGCTAGAAGCTTGGTCCGGGGGAATCCTTTAAGATCTCCTGGGCATGAAAGAAGCCTTGTGGCCTGATCCAGAAATGTTTGCTTTGAACCTTCGTAGGCAGAGCAGAGCCAGAAAATCTCTAACAAGGAAAAGACAAAGAGTCTTTCCTATCTCTTTCCCATCTCCTCCAAGAAATCCCCACTCTTTCCTTTCCTCCTAATAGATTGGTGCTCCTGGTGATTGAGATTTTGCACAAAATCCCTCACTTCAAACACCTAAAGCTTGCAAACAGGAAACAGCAGGTGTTCAGAAGCCTTCTGAGATACATCTGCTGAAGACTTTGTTTCCCATTTTACTGATTTAGGCTGTTATACTTCAGAATAGGTATTTAAAGCACAGGGGTGGGAGTGCAAGCTGTTTCCTCTGTACCACATGCATACACACTTCAGCTGAGATGTAAAACTCACATAATACCTCTTACTAGCTTGAATGTCTTTTTTTTTGTCTGTTCACACATGTATGAGTTTGTCAAGGAGAGATGCTGTCATTGTGGTAGCAGAGTGTGTGTAACCAGATCTTTAAGATCACTGGTTATTCTTAAGGGGTGGAGAAACCCACAAGTTTTTATGGCTGCTGACAGAGGGAGGTCTCAGTATTAGGTGGTGATGCAATATTGCATCATCTCGTAGTGTTGGGACATGACAGAGGAAATGAAAGAGGTCAGAAATAGAAAAATAAAGAAAAGGAGTTCCCAATACCAACAAGGCCTCTAGTCTGATAGCACTATATTAAGTGCTGTTTAGTATAAGGTATGGACAAGAATTCCTCAGTCTCTGAAAGTTTCTGACACAGAAAATAATGAGTCTAATTTGCTGATACATTATGAGGTTTCTTTAGACAAGATCTCTGAACTGTGTTGCTGTGCTATCCTCCTATCCTGATATTTATTGATCTTAATCTTTAAAAATTTGCTCATCTGTATATTCATTTGTTGGGGCAACCTTCAGTCTGTGAGGAGGTAAATATATTTGCATTACATAGGAGTTATGTAAAGCTAGAGTTTTATCAGAGGATTTCTGTATTTTTTGTTCTCCTAAATGAGTAATGTAAAATTATTTCTCCTTTAATTACCTCATTGCCTCTCTCTGTATATTAAAGCAACATATCCTTTAGACAGAAATGTTTTCCTTACCAGAGGTTCAGGCACCCCACAGGCTACTTGATCAGCTGTCATAATACTCAGGAATACTAAAAAGATATTTAAAGAGATCTATTTGTTCCACAGAGTTCAGTTGAATACAAAATTTGCTACAAAGAAAGCTCCTTCCCAGCCTTGTCTTTTCTGCAAACATACCCCTAATCTTCTCCAACAGCTTTAAACTTTAAGAGGTGGCCTTAGCAGAGTGTCCAGATCACCACATCTGAGGGGATTCTGGGGACTGAACAACATGATTTCATTCCAATTCATTCCATTAATTCCATTTTCATTCCAAAATGCTGAACCCCTTGTACAGGAAGGTCTGTTTCAGGAGGAGGCTGGGGATCCTGTCTGGGAGCTGGGAATCCTGTTGGGATGCTGGGTTCACGTCTGTGACAACACTGCATCCACTGGAGCTCATCGTAGTGGCAGCTTTGCTGGATAAACACCTGTCCTCAGATTGGAATATAGAGCTTCTGGCTTTACAGACAAGTCAAAGCCTTGCCAGCCAGCACAGCCATGATGAGTAAAAGCCATTTTCAGTCCTGGAACTTTGTATATTTGCTTCCTAGAAAGAAAGCTGAGAAACCAAATTCCACGTGGGAAGTGTCAACCCTTACACACAAAATGAGGACAGCATTATGCTGTGGATATTAGTGTTTCCTCATGTGTCAGTCTGGTCTGTATAGATGGCTGTCCATTTTCTATGTCAGCCAGAGGTGGTTGTAATATATGGTAGGAGATAATTCATGCTATATAGGTATATATGTGTGTATAAAATATTGTGTAGATCCAAAGTTATGTCTTTGACCACTCTGGCTGGGAACAGAGTTCTATTTTCATGTAACCAGTTCCCGGACAGCATTAAGATAATACCAGGTCTGTTACCGTATGAATGGGACAGTCCTGGGCCATCATCACCATCATCGATGATTTCTCTGGCATCTGCACCTGGGAGATAGCATCTAGACCTTCCTGGACCATGATTGATGGAATGTCTCAGAAACTCACAAGACCTGCACCTGGGCATGATTACATCTGCTGTGTTCAGGAACTGGTATCACCCTACTACATATCAATACAGCCTCTGCCTGGACACTCAGGCATTCGTCTGGATCTCTGGATTCGTCTTTGTCTGTTCCTGCACATGTATGGATTCTGCTCTACATGTGAAGAGACACAAAGAAATGTGTGGTCATCCCTGCCTTAGGCAGAATAAACTGTATATAAGCTGGCTGCTGGCAGCACTGGGGTGAACCACTGGGGACACGCTGTCACTTTGGCAGTGGAACCCTGGTTCACCCAGCGCCTGCACGTGGGGCTGACGCTGTCTTGGCTGTGGTGGTTTTTCGAAATTCTATTTTTTTTTTATTGATCCAATAAATCTTTGTTAAATTTTTCATAAATTTGGCTACCGATTTGATCATTTATAACATGGTTAAAGACAAACATGGAAATATAGCCCAGATTAAACAGCTGGTATTGCCAGACATCCCATGTATTTTAGTATTCCCTGAGTTACTGTCACAAATATTGCATTATCTATAAAATGCATATTTTCCTGCTAGCAGTGGAAAGCCAGACATGTCCAGCAAAGTTTTGCAAAGCCTCTTCAGTATTTCACAGCTTGAAGCCTGAGCAATTCAGCAGGGGAGGATGTGGTAACTAAGGCCAGTTTGGGTGGGATGTATCCCAGTCATTTGTGGAAGGCAGTAACTGCTGCAAAATGCCAGTCAGAGCCTGCTCTTCACACTCTCCACAAAGAAAGAAGTGCTTTATTCTCCCTTGATCCACACTTTGGGTTGCAGTTCTTCACCCCAAAGCACAAAGGGAATGTAGCAATATCAGTCTCTGCACCATGACTCAGAGTCACGCTACCTCACATATCAGCTGGATACCTGCTACACTACTTAGGTGTGATAGAAACCTTTAATATCTCCTATTTCTGAAGTTAAAATATGTCAGTTGGCCAGATCATGTTTTCCAGGACATGTAGAACACCAACCCCAAGTATGTTGGTCAAGGTAGGCCAGCTTGCCTGCAGCACCTGTGTGGCTGAAAACAGGCAGGGCATTGAGCTGGATCTCTTTATAGTTGTTCATCTGACTGTCTGTCAGCAATTGAACAGACATAGCCCACAATAATAATTTCATGAACAACATTCAGAATTTCTTTGATGCATTTCAGAAGCTACTGGAAGTCTTCCTAATTTCACATAATGAGGCAGACATGCAGGAGCCTTGTGTTTCATCCCAGCAGGGAGCAATTGTTCTTCTCTGAGAAGGTGATGTTCTTTCCCAGTATTTTCCCCTTGTGTCTCCAACAACAAAATGTTTTAGCTGAGATGGTGTGATTTTCCTTCTTATAGAGAGTAACCTAATTCTGGAAAGAATAGATGCTGCAGTCTTTCCCAAGTACAACAGTACCCTAAAAGGGTGTGGTAGGTTGTCATGAATAAACACATAGAGATGAGGAACACATGGGAGGATCCTAGGATGGTATTTCCTTTATGATCTCAGATGATTTAAAATACTCCAGATTGGCTTTGGACTTTTCCTGGATTCCATTCAAGAGAAGAAAATAAAATAAATGTGTAGAAGATCCTGATATATCCAGAGGAAGAGGACAAGACCACATCATAGGAATTATTGATATTAGAGATGTGTAACAAACCCAGATGAATGAGTGACTTTGAAGACTGCATTTTGAAAATCCCTCCAAGGCAGTTACTACAAAATGCTACACAGAAGAGCTTGTTTTAGGCACAGAATTTGCTGGTATTGGGGTAGCAGGCACTGCAGGGCCTGCCCCTGAGGAGTGGCTGCAGGTATGGTGGGAAGCTGGTCCTTATGAATGAGGATCAATGCTCCAGAGCTTCCCTGGGGAAGGGTGACCTGCTGGCACAGGACTACCTGGTCCCCTGGGCTCCAACACCTGTGGATGGGGCTTCTAAGACTTCTATGAAAAAGTGAAGCCCAGAAGAGTTTAGTGATTCTGTCGTCTTGACAGGCTGAGCACTGGAGGTGGCAACCACACTTGGATTCTTACTTTTCATTGGTTTTGCCTCTGTTTCAAGTAATTAGCATCACAATGATTGTAGAGGAGAGGGACATTTGAAAAGGTGTTGCTGGGAGTTTAGGACTTAAGTGTTTGCACCCAGGAGGTTACCAATGAAGGGAGCAACCCAGAAGACCATGGCTTGACTGTTCAGTACATGAATTGACTGGGCATGTTAACAGCTCAGGAAAGAACAGTGTTGGCTGAGTTAAGTCTGTTTCACCTGGATAAACAGCAAGATATTCAGAGCAGTGTCCTTCTGCTAAGAGTGAAGGCATGTCAAAAGCTGATTGATCTGAAATCCCAGATTTAGCCTGTGATGCTCTGGTGACTACCATGAATGAACCTCACTGAAACTCATGGTAGATAAAATATATTAAAAAATATTGTCATGGAAGCCCATGACAATACAATGCATTCTTAAAAAAGTAATTATTTAGGTGATGCTTGGTCCATTGAGAAGTGCCACAAGAATTAATATATTTTAGGGTTCCATGGAGTTAAGGGTTGAAAAGTGTGGAGCCAAGAACACTGAAGGTCCAGAAAGGATCTGATTTTGGTGGGTGCACATGCAGTGGTAGCAGTGTTTGTGTTTGCAGTCATTTCAAAGGAACTTGGCGTTACCCTGTTTTCCAGCCTTAATTCCATGAAAGGAGGAGTACAAAAACCAAGGATTTTTACTAGTGATTAAGGATGAAACCAGCTGTTTCAGTTTGAGTTTGTCTGATAATCTCATTTAGCCAAATTATGTATGTTGAAACGCTGTGGAGTTTGAGATAAGCAAATCCATCACAGGTCCTGTAGCCAGGGACAAGGGAAGGTCTTGCATTTGATGGAGAAGTACTTGCACTTGCTTGGAGAAGTATTTGTGCAATTTTTGACAGTGAAACATGTTAGAAAATTGAGCACAAGTCCCAGTTCAGCCCATGGAGGAGGATTCAGACCAGCCTTTGGAGGTATATCTGTGAGGAGTACACTGGCTGGCATGAACCCAGACCTTTCAGCTGACCACAAACCCTCTATGACATCACTGTAGCCAAGCTTTTTTACCAAACCTCTCTGACCTACCATGAACCCAGACCTTTCAGCTGACCACAAACCCTCTGTGGCATCACTGTAGCCAAGCTCTTTTACCAAACCTCTCT
Source organism: Agelaius phoeniceus (assembly GCF_051311805.1). Classification (NCBI taxonomy): domain Eukaryota; kingdom Metazoa; phylum Chordata; class Aves; order Passeriformes; family Icteridae; genus Agelaius; species Agelaius phoeniceus. The sequence continues at coordinate 59,578,949 of NC_135269.1, forward strand.
GACCTGCCATCCCACTCAGGGACACGCCCCTTGCCCCCAGTTTTGTGCCGAGGCAATAAGTGTGTGACCTTCCCTGTACCTTCGGGCATGTACCTTGTGCCCGACCCTCCCCGGCCACCCCTGCCCTGCTGCAGTGCCACAATGACGGCAGCAGTGGCCGGGCCAAAGGGCACAAAGCCAAGGGGCTCCTACAAAGCGACCAGCGGCATTTCCTGCTCGCCATGGCTGTGTCACTGTCATGGAGATATTTTATGAAAAATCCTTTTGACAGGATTTTTTTTTCTCCTGAGAAGCTGAAAAGCCTCGGAGGGAAATGTAAACAATAATTATCTGCTGCTGTGGAATGCAACAGGTGCATCATTGATCGGTCCATGTGGGTTGTTTCTACTTGATGACCAATCACAGGCCCAGCTGTGTTGGGACTCTGGTCAGTCACAAGAGTTTATTATCATTCCATTTCTTTCCTTGCTAGCCTTCTGATGAAATCCTTTCTTCTATTCTTTTAGTATAGTTTTAGTATATCATTTTCTTTTAATATGATATATCATAAAATAATAAATCAGCCTTCTGAAACATGGAGTCAAGATTCTCATATCTTCCCTCGTCCTGGGACCCCTGCGAACACCACCACACGTCACCGGCCGCGGATGTGACGTCACCGGGTGCGGGTGTGACGTCACCGCACGCCCGGCCAGCGCCGGCATTGCGTCATGCGCAGGGACAGAGGGACCCTGGTGCTGTGGTGACACCTGCTGGGCCGGCAGGAACATCACCGGGGCTTTGTCCCGGCCGTGAGACAGCGGGGAAGGAAGGGCTCTGGATTTCCGCCTCCAGCTGTCCTGCGTCACCCATGGGCTGTGGAGAATGGTGTTACTCACCAGAGTTACCCAAATGTCAGCCAGCAGGGCTACCCACGTTAGTTAACCTATCCATAGTTAGTTCTGGTTTCAGTCATTAATATCTAAGTAATTAAAGATCCTTAGGGTATGGAAATACTGAGTATTTGTGTGTTTCTGGAAGAGTTGGTGACAATGATTTTGACTTATCTGCGTTTCAACTACATGTGTTTCATCCAAAACAAGCGTTAGCAGAGCTTTCACATCCCAACAACTCACCATGTAAATTGTGTCATGTAAGCATCTAAATCCAGTTCTGGACATCCAAATCCTGGCAGAGAGGAGTAAGATACAAAAGGGAGGAGCTCAGAGTGCTGTGCCAGAGCTGCCTCTCAGCTGCCTACCAGGCTTTGAGCTGAGGCTTTGCCAGAGATGAGCAGACAGCTTGGATTAAGGAGCTCACATCAGAGCTGGGGTCTCCAAACACTTTCCAAACTTGCCTTTGCTGGGGATTACAGCTAGGGGTGCCCAGAAAAACTCACCTATCCAGGGGTGCCACATGGACCAGTGAAGCTTCTGACATCTTCAGGACACTAACATCCACACACAAGGGTGGCCTGAAATTGTCCCTGAGGAACATGCATTGCATGAGAGGGTGGCTGCTGATGCTGGGACTGGTTCACGTCCTGGCTTCAATAATCTTCCAGCAATGTGAATCTTGATGACTCCCTTGTAATTTCAATTTTTTTCATCTTCCTGACTTCATTTTCTGCAAAATGTTTCCCTTCCTTGTACCTAGCATTGCCCATGCTTTTGTCAAACCTTTTGGTAAGCCCAGCAATATCTCTTCTCTCAGCTCAAATGGCTACATTTGAGGAACGTAACAACTTTATTTCTCCCTCTGTGTGAAGCAGATAACCATCACAGGCACAAAGCTCTGCATTGAGTGATACCAGGAATACTGAGGCAGCCATATGTGTTGCTGGGCATCAGATGGAAGCCTAGGCTTTTTCTTCAAACCATCTGCTTTTGTGCAGCCACCTCTGCTTCACAGCTTCTCAGGTAAAAGTCTTTAAAAACTCTTAAATGAAATCTACTGTCACTTCAGTTATTAGACACAATGGGATATCTATGACAGAATATTATCTGCCAGAATATCACCATGTAGCACGGTAAAACTCAGCACCCTCAGAGCACCAGCAGATTGCTGATGGGATGGCTTCTATTCAAGCTCATAAGATAATAATTATCCTTGGATTTACTGTCACAGGCAAGCACAGTCCAGGACAGATTATTAAATTCAGATGTAAAGATCTTAGTCAAGATATTAGCAAAAGGGATACAGCAAATATTATCAAGTTCAGTAAAAGAAGTCAAATGGTTATGAAACCATTATAAATACTTTTCCAGTAACATAAGAAAATGATCAAGTTATACTTTATTCAAAGAAAAGAATGAAAAGCATCCCAGTAGAACTGCATGCTGACTTACGGGAAATGATATTTTAAAAAGGAGAAGCCACCATTTCTGATGAACAGTATGAAGTTAAATTGTATGCAGTCACCCCAATAGTAGTTACTTTCAATACTAGGCTTTTCTGGAGCAAATTGAGTTTTTTAAGAAACATCTATCTCTAAGTTGAAAGATAAAATTTAAAAATGTTTGATCTCTATTAATAAGTTTGAAATATATTCAGAATAATACCAACCCCCAAAAAAGCCTCCTTGGATTAAAAGACTTTCTGTGGGTAGGTAGAAGGATGAGCTGTTCACTTTTGAAGCTGGTGGTGCACAGCCCTCCCTGCCTCCCATCCTTAGTCACTAGCCATGGGAGATGGACTTTATTTGATAAATTGCAGATACTCTTGGCCCTTCACCAGTTAGGAAGAAACCCCAAATACCACTGAGGGCACAATAACTTATTTCTATCAGAGAGAGCTGGAACTCACTGGGAACCTCAGCACAAGGAACTGCTGGGAAATGTGTTTCTTTGGCACTCACTTGGTGGAGTGACAGTGAAGAAAAGCCTGCTGTAAAGTTTGTTTACTCCTAGAGAAAAGAAAGAGAGGAAAATAGAGAAGCTAGTTGTTTCCCTTTAGAAAGAGAAAACATCTGCCATTTGGTTGGAGTGGGTGTAACTTGCTGACATGTTCAGCCAAAGACCTTCCACAAGGGCATTCTCCTGCCTTTAGTCTGTTCCTGCTAGACACGGGGACAGCACGGGCACGTGAGCTGTCCCATGTGGGGGAACAGGTCTTACTGTGTTCAGCCACTCTGCAGTGATGATGGAGACCACAGCGCTGGGCCAAAGGCAGGAGAGTTCTGCCTGCGACACTAGTGTAGCCAATGACTTCTCTGTTGCTGCTGCTTGCAGTGACCTCCAAAGTATCTATCAGGAGAAGGAGGAAATCTATGCACAGAGCTGGGGCTAAGGCATCAGGGATGTAGAACAGGCAACTAGGAAATAAATGACTCATAGGAACTAGGCAGGGATGTAACAGACAGGGAATATCTTGTGCTCACAGCCTTGCGGTGACAAATGATAAGAATTCAGATGAGAACCTTTTAGACTATGGTGAAGGAATATGGCACTGTGCAATGAAGAGGGTATATTCCCATTCCTTTTCAGTCAGGCATGTTATTGCTGTTTGTGTGATGTTTGTTTTATGACAGGTAGCTTGTTTATGGTTTGTATTCAATGGTTGGCTTTCTTGCATGTGCTCTTACAGCCACGTGGCACATAACCAAATCCTTTTATTAGTTATTCAGTCTTGATACAATAACCTAGACATTATTGGAGTCTTTGCAGGCAGACAGCTGGCCAGCTGCTAACAGCTATCTACAAATATGTACCCTGCAGCTGTTTGGCTTTAACTGAAGCACTGTTTCCCTAAGGGTGGCCTTATTTTCAGAGCAACACTCAGTGTGGGGAGGTTTACTGTGCACAGGTGAATGGTCTGGAACACATCTGCCTGTCCTGGCACTCAGGATGCCTGATTCCAGTATCTTCCTGTGTTTTCCACAGGTAACCAGAGTGAACATCTCTACAGCCCATGGCTGGCCCACATTCTGTCAAAAAATCTTTAGGGAAGTGACAGACATCTATCTCTTCAGAATGGTAGGTCTCTTGTTCTCCCTTTGCTTTATATTGATAGTGATCTCCATTTGTCTTGGGTGAAATGTGATGAATCTCTCATTACTGGCACTTAATGTTTTTTCTGCTTGTAGTGGATACAGAAGAATTCCTTTGTGTCACCTCAGTACACCTAATGCTTAGAAAATGGAGGAGGAGCACATGTATGTCAGTGCCTGTAAAAATCCAAGAATGCAATCCTGGAGCATGCACACTATCAGCTTTAGTGTATTTTAAACACAAATTCACACCATCTGAAACCAGAATGCCCCTTTTCTCTTTAACAAAAATTCATTAATTTTCTATAGGCATTTCAGATCACACTTAGATAGCATGTGATTACATCCTTCACTTGCTGCAATAGGACAGGACAAGTTGGATATTTTTCTCAGCCTTATAAATTTCTATTTTCTCATGGTAAACTACTTTGTTCAGGAGGTACCACCTTATATTAACATATTCCCAGTTGAAACTGGTTATGGTAAGATTCTAATTTTCTTCCTTTTTCCCCCTTTCTAATTATAGTCTTTGAGGCCTGCTTATGGGTTACATAAGTGATGACAGATGTCTTTTTCCAGTATTTATTCATTTTAAAATTAATAAGTGCAAAAATTTGTAAACAAAAATCACAAATTCCTTTATAGGATTTAGTTTTCACTCGCTCACTCAGCTGGCCCAGAGGGGAGCCCTGGGTCTCTGTCTCCACCATGCTTCCCACCCTCAAACTAGGCCTTGTTGCAGTATCCTTCAGAACTCTAATTTTATCTAGCCTTGTAATGTTAATTATTATTTTCATCATGCCCAAAACTGCAACTGCCACTTATGTTACCTGGAGGAGGATTAGCATCTCCAGGCTATCCTCCAGGTTAAATCCTGGGGAGACACCCAAGCTTCTCACCAGCACATCCAGGCCAAGGCCTGATCCTCTGGTAGGATTTCTTTTAATAGTTGTTGTTAAATTATTTTTAACCATGAATTTGTCTAATTATTCTTTGGATCATGTAAGCTTTTGAAACCCTTGGCATCTTGTAATTACTTCCACAGCTCAATTATGCACTGCATTGAAGAGTGTCTCTTGTTCACCACCTGAGAATGTGATTTTTCACTTTCTATATCTTGAATTAAAAGAAACAGCAGACAACCATTCCCCATTTTTCTTCCCATAAACATGTTTTTCACAGGCCAGAAGTCTAAGCACTCAATCCTTGTACAGAATTGTTTCTTTACCATGCTAAATTGTTTCCTTACCATGTTAAATTTCATACTCACAACTTTTCTAGGTCTAGGTGGAAAGGAATGACATGGTTTGGTGGCAGGTGAAAGAAAAATAAAAAGGGGACAAAGAGGAAAATGAAAATGGATTGAAAACAGAAGGAACTGCGTGCAAGAGGAACATTATAGGGAGAGGAAATGAAAGATGAATGGGGGTTGTTTGGGTTAAAAAATGAGGTATTAGCTTGACAGAGAGAAGTAGTAGCTGAAAAGGGTAGTGATGCACATAATGAAATAAAGATGACCTCAACAACCCTTGGGAATGGTGGGAGCAATTTCTTCAGGTGATGATTTATGGGGGCAGCTGTACTAAGCTGTGGGGTGCAGCAGTAGTTACAGTCCGTGTCTCTTCCCAAAAATAATGAGGTGAAACTTTAGAAGTTGGTGATGTCAATTCTCACACTGTTGATGGGGAGAGGGATGGAATCTGAGTGCTGCAGTCATAGTGGTGCTGGTTCTTCTTTTTTCTCTCTTTACCTGGGTGTAAGAGGAGAAGAACATACAGAAGGCAGCTAGGAGCAAAGCTTCTTGTTCATTCAGAGTACCTGGCCTACAGGGCAAAACCAAGAGGGTGAAGCCAATTCTACAGCTGGCCACTATCACAGATGGACCTTCAGTCTATTCAGACCATTTACTCAGTGCTTCTCCCAGCTTAAAAAAAAAATGGCTGTTTGAATCCAGCTCATCTTCTTTGCTGGTAAGAGTTGTTGCAAAGGAAAGGGAGTGGGCCTGCCTCTTCTTCCCTTGGGAGCTGCTTTTAAGTTAAAGCTCTTCTGCCTGCAGCTGAGTCTGCACTTCCTCTCAAACCTCCTTCTTCTGACCTGGACTGTGCCACCCTGGTTTGACTTGACTTCCTGGCTTGGCATCAGAGCTGATTCATCATGACAGTCCTCCTGGCTGATCAGTGGCCTGAGGCTGACCCTGACCACTGCCTCCAGACCTGCTCCTGATCTGGGCTCACCAACACACCTTCCTGACACCCGGGGGTGAGGCAGTACTCCTGCCTGTGTTGTCCCCCTCAGCTCCCGTGGTCTGTGCCTTCCCTGGTCAAGCAGCCTGCCTGTTCTGCTCCCAGGATTGTTCCTGTCACCTTATAGGGCTCTGCATTTCAAATGCAGAAACTGTTGGGCTTGGTGAAGTGTATCTCCATGTCAGCTAAGCCTGGACAGGAAAGAGGGGTTTTGTCCTGAAGATATTTTCAAAATTCCAAAACATTTTTATCCTGCCATAGATGTCAGAATATTCAGAATAGTTATTTTGGTGATAAATTTAAAGCAAACAACAGCTCAGGGCTTACATCACTTTTGGGAGATTATGGCTCATGTTTTTCTACCAGTGCTTGATTAGTCAGCTCTACAGAAGGCAGTAGTGTTAATGAATTATACTAAAGAAATCCTACACTGTATTAGCCATAGTTTGAGACAACTGGGTTGAGTGATAGTGAGAGAGTTGAAGTCAAGCATGGATGTGCCAGATAACCAGTAGCTCTATATCCAAATGGTTTCCCAGTGAAAACTCTTTAACCTAGTTTCACTAGCTTTGTTCATCTTTAATATCAGCACATGAAGTACTGCTGAAAATAATACCTTTTTACCAGCAGTAACTAAATGGTGTATCTTTGGATCAGAACCTGGAGATGCTGTTTGAAGTGGAAGGAACTAGGGATTTGATTCCAAATATGAAGTGGTGAGTAACTTACAGGAAAGGTAATGTACTGGAAGATAGCCCATAAGGAGGAAGAGGAGGCTGCATAGGAGTGGAACCAACTTAACAATGACCAATTTGTTTTTGTCACATCTCCCCACTTCTGCTCTGGATGTGACATAACTGTAGGTTAATTTAAAGAAGAGATTGGTGTAAGGAAATTATAATTTTGACTGAAAATATATCTACAACTGTGATAGATTTAATTTCAATGTAATCAGGATTCTAAGAGGATACCTATTGAAACTAAGCATAACATTTTTCTGAAATCAGTGGAGATAAATAGGTGAAATGCCCATATCCATGCTGACAGCTAGCCTACATCAGACTTCAGTGATTTAAAATATGTGTGATTCAGTTTGCCATCAGGTGAAGCATTTTCTTGCAATCCACTTGTCTTCCTCTGTTAATATTTTAATCCCTATCTAATCTTTCCACTTCTGTATGGAAAACTGGAAAACTCTTCATCTACACATGATTAAACCTCTCCTGGAACAAGAACAGTCTGCTAGGAAATGCTTGCTGGTGGGGAAAGTCATTTCTACAATCTCTGCCTTGGTGAGCTGGACGTTTTTGGTGTTCTTTTTATTTTGGTGTTGGTTCAAATTCTATGCAAATAGAGATTATGCCTGGCAACCATTTCCAGCAATGTTTTATTAACAATAATTCTTACATTAGTACTGGAGTCCCAGCCTTTCAGTTTTCTCTATTGTTTTCTAATTTAGTTTTCATTTGCTATTGTATGTGGCCTGTACATAACAAGATCTACATCTTATCCATTTTGTACCTAAATTGTTTAATTCTACAAACATTGTGGGATAAAACAGAACACACAGCGAGCAAAGCAAACCGGTATTGTAGGATATTGTACTATATTAGTCAGTGGGAGGAAGTGGTGCTTTTGGAAATACCATCTCGTACTGGCAGGAAGCAAATGGGCAGGAATTTCAGTGATTCAGCTTTCAGACAGGGAGGGACAACCAGGAAGAATCTGGATCAGGAAGAAGCCAGAAAAGGAATGGAGAATATAAAGAATATGAAAAGGAAGATGATTCCGGTGCATGTAATGTTGAGGATAAATGTGGTGTTTCTCTGTTATGACACGTCCAATCCATCGCTACAGACCAGAGACACCAGTCTTTGTTTCGGACAAAACCTGAGGTTAGCCTCTGGCATCTTCATTTACACTTCTAAATAATGATCACTTTTTCCAAAGTGATGGGCCATTTGCAGTTCTCACTGCCTGCAAGGGAAAAATGAATGGCTCGGGCCATGAATTGCAAATGCCGAGCACTAAGCAGCTCCTTCCAGACAATGCAGTGGGACTTTAACTTTGAGTTCCCAGTGTTGAAAGCTCACGACTCAAAATGCAGATGTAAGAGAATGCTAATAGACAGTTAAAATTCTAGCTTAATTATATGGCTTTAATTAGACCAATAGTAACCCGTATGTGGATTCTCTTAAATGAGAGCAACAATGGCTCGCTGAGCTTAAACTGAATAATAGCCTGTATAAACTAAACCAAACAAACTGGAGTAAGTGACCATGTTAGGGCTCACCATGGGTTTAATTAAGTCAGTAAAAGATTGAACCATTAGCATTTCTTATTTGGAGGAGCCTTCCAAAAATAGCTGAGGGGAGTGGGGATCAAATATAGATGATTTGTTAACTTCGACTACTTTTTGACTTTACAATGAAAATTTGGGTCACTTGGATATTTTAGAAAATATTTAATTCAATTGCTGGCTGATAACGCTTGTATATGTCTCTGTGACAACAAACACATTAAAACATCACAGCATTTCTGAAAGATAATCTTAAAATTCTGCTAAATATGCTACTCATCCACCTGGAGCCCTTGCAGGTTCACCGAGGATGAATGAACTCGCCTCTTTTGTGGAGAGCCTTTATAATAATGCAGATCATGTGCAGGGTCAGAACCTCTGCTAGTATCTGTCGTTGTGCCTGTATTAAAATGAAGGGTATCTATAGCTACAGAGAGTCTTTGATTTTAAAACATGCAATCTAAAAGCCCAGCTCTCAAGATACTATCAATCCATTTTTATTCTTTCTTTGTAGCAATGTTACCGAAAATGGTCAAAATAATTAATGTCTTCAAATGATCCAGTTTTGATATTTATTGTGTGCTGACATGAATTCACAAGAATTTTAAAATGATTATAAGAAATGCTGTGAACCAAGTGCTATGAAACTATAAATAATTAGAATATTTGGAGGAATTTATATAAATCACACTTGAGGTGTTTTGAATTGAATCTACGTTGAATAACATAACAAATACTTTCAAGGAAAAGAAAACGATGCCGCCAAAACTAATATGGCAGACTTCTAGCAGGTGCAAGTCGGGGCAGGATCGCAGCGCAATAAAAATATTCAGCTCCTGTGCTGTGAGGTGAGGCGGCCAACTCCGCGCTGCCCCCGCCGGGTCTGTGCCCGCTCCCAGCGCGGCACCCGCGCCACCGCCAGACCCCCCTGCGGCGGGGACGAGGGCCCTGGCCAGGGGTAAGGGAGCTGGGCGGAGATAAGCCTCGCAGGCTTCTGAAGCCCATGCCTAACTCGGAGAACAAAAGAGAGATTCAAAAGGAGGTGTTAATGCTAACAGCTAAATCTACATAATAATTGGCTGCTCGCAACTTTCACTGAAACAGAGAGATCAAGATCTTTTCCACCTAAAGTGTCTAAAGCTCTCTCTCCTCTGCCCTGTGAAAGTGCCGAAGACGACGTGAAAAAATAAAGAAAACGGGTTCTGTCTCTTTCCATTAAAACAAACACAGCGGGCAGTAGGTTTTGCAAGATTCGTTTGGACAAAGAGAACAAATAAGAAGGAGCCTGACTAAGACGTTGTCCAATGACACAGTAAAGCTGCTGTAACTATTTAATAAAGCCACATCCATATGACATACAAGCATACATATCAACTCCCTCTAACTCACTCAAAGGATTTGCAAGGGTAACTTTTCTCTCCATGGACTTTATGCTGGATCACGTATTGTGTCCTCCTTAGGCCAGCATAATACATGAATCCAATATAAACATTGCATTGTATCCTGTGGCAAGTTCAACACAAAAAAAAAATAAAAATCAATTGTGATTCTCTCTGTTCTGGAGTGAATTTGTCCTGTCAGCTCATCTGGTAATGCACAAATCTGGTAGGAAGGAAAATGGCAGCACAGGCCGAAGAGTATCACAAAAAGAATTCATTCATTGAGATGCTCAGCCACATGGTATCAAGAAATAAGATCCAATTAATAACGTTTTAAAATAACTGGTAGTAGGCTTTAAAAATTGTTTGGTTTGAGACAAGGGAATGAAATTCACACTTATTTTAACAGTGATGGTACTTTAAATAGAGTGCCTCGGGAAACAACGTAATCAATACTACAAAATGACATGATCTGTGATGTGCGAGAACCATGTTCTTGAGCAACATATTTCTTATGCTGGAATTATATTCAAGAATCTGAGGAAGGTTAGGGAAAGAATGTGAGAATGATGCAAACACTGATAGTTACTTCCCCAGTTATATTGTTCCTTCCTTCCTTTCCTAGCCTTTGGCTTACAGCCTTTCTGAGCCCATGGTTTTCATGTACAAGACATTGATGGATATTTTCTTCCAATCATGTCTAATACTTTTGAATAATGTGCTCTTTAATGACTGCAAAGGTACTGGGGTATATTTTTTCATTTTAGGATCCACAACTTTACTGAAAAATGAGCTCCACAAACTAATTATGAGTCATATGGGGGGAAATACCACCCCCCCCCCCCCCAAAAAAAAAAAAAATCAAACACAAAAAACCAACAAACCAACTCATGCCTTTTTGGTCATTTAAAGTTTTCTGCTTTATAGTTTCATGTGCTTCCCGGTCATTCTTGGATTATGAAAACTAAGACATAATAATTTCTTATCTGCTTTCTTCATACTATCACAATTTTATAAACCTTTATCATATTCTTCTTCAGCCATCTGTTTTTTCAAGCTGAAGAGTCTTAGCCTATTTAATCTCTTTTCATAGAGAAGCTGTTCCATATTTCTGCTCATGCTGGTTGCCCTTCTTTGTATCATTGTTATTTCCTTTTAGAGATGGTAAGACTAGAAATGCACAGCATTCAAGATTTGTGGAGGCACAATGGACTCGCACTCAGCAGAATGCTGTCTTCTGGGTTTTTTTCTATCCCTAGTGATTCCTAACACCCTTTCCTTTTTTTATGCAGCTGTGATTTCTACAGACAATCTACAGTGATTCCATGATTTTTTTTTCTCCCTTATAACTGATTGAGAAATAATTATTGTAAATTATTTGCTTTTGTCTCTCTTTGAAAGTATTTTCAGAAATTTTGCCAATACTTGTCTGGGCATTTCTCAGCCTAGGAACTTGATGACTATTGGGTAACATGTGAAGTTTAGTTGTGAATGGAATCTGGAGTCATTCTTGCATCACCACACAAACTTTCCTGAAAATATGCTAAAGGCACTTGGGAACCAAATTAACTGAAGCAGGATGCCAGTTAACGCAACCTCTCAAGAGCAAAAGTAAAGATACTAGGAAAGAGTATTTCTCTTTGAAGACATTGGATAGTAAGACTGCTCTTGCTAACCTGGGTAGAAGAGCTTGAGTATGTTGAAGGAAAAGTCCTGTCAGCAGAAGTGATGTGACTTAATATCCAGGATTTAAGGGCTCATCAGCAAGACTCAAAACTGTGAGATCATTTGTACAGATAAGATTGTTAGTGTTTAAAATAATTAGCAGTTACCAGTGGGGTTTTTTGGTACCAGGCAGGCAACGTTAAAGAAAATAAAGTGTCTCTATTGTGCAGCAATTAGTGTACCACTTTCATAATTGGTACTTTGTTCTTCCTTCTTGAGAATTCAATACAGAAAAGAAATTCTAACAAATAATCTGAAACAAAGATTACAGGGTTTTTTTACTCTTCTCTCTTCCAGTGTGGAGATTTCCTCTATTTTTAGAATGATAATTGTTAGAAGATCTGCAGAAAACTGAGTCTATACATCTTAGTCAAGCCATTTTGATCCACTTCTTCATTTTACTCATCTATTAAGGAAAGGCAATATTTACTCACATAACTCAAGAGTACTGTGAGTGTTAATTAATGCTTACAAGAAGTAGTACGATTGAAAAGAAGAGCTATGCACTTCCAAAGGATTATTAATTTTATTATTATTGTTATTACTGTACTGAGCTATTGGAAATTACTAAAAGATAGGCAATTACCATGGATTTTCTTGAGATTACTTTGTAGGGTATTAAAAGAAGAGTGTTACACTGCAGAAAACTCATAATGAAGTTGTAAAAGTGAGATTACATCCCATGCCTTAAAAGGGTACTGTCCACCCATTAGGCTACAAAGTAAAAATAATGAAGAAATACTACCTGATAAAATGTGCTGATCTTTCTTTTCACTTGCAGTTGTAGTGACTCATTTACTGCTTGCTTGAGAAGGTTCCCCCCCTCTGCCTCAATGATTTTTGAGTCATAAGCCAGAAATGTTTGTAATTTTGGGAAAATGTTATGGTCAGTGGGCAACTGGGTTTCTGCATATTAACGAGGTCCATTTGTCAGCTGAGCTGCTGAATCATAGCTGCCTCCACCGAGAACGTGAGCCCAGGGCAGCTTCTGTGGTCCAGCAGGTGATGAGCCTCTCCTAAGCCATGGTGACCCGATAGCCAGAGTGTGACCAACAGCAGCACAGCTGGGTCAGGAGATGCCTATCCCTGGTGCTGCCAGCTCCAGGCTCTTGTCTTCTGCTTTATAGGACACCTCCTTCTGTTAAATCAGTCTGGCTACATGACTGCATGCTAAAGTACGCTGTGAAATGGATCCCATTAAAAATGGCTCTAATGCCATCACTTTGGGAAAGGTTTCTTTGTAAAAAATGGGTCATTTATAAAGCTGGTTTAGAGTATGGCTGTACCTCGAGACTTTCCCCATGAAGATTTAAAATAGCTTCATTAATATCCACTTTAAATGGCTATTTGGATTCATATTCTTGAGTTTCCCACGAACACAATTTGAATTATCCTGTGAAGAAAATGAATTCATTTCCACTGGCAGTAAGGAATAATTTCTTATGCAGAATTTCTGCCTCTTACTTGACTGGATTTCTAGACATTCCAATTTAGGTTCTTGATGATTTGAGAATAAAAGGTTTCCCTACTCCAATCTGAAAGATTAATTACAGAACAAAGATTGTATATGAAGAAAAATGTTATTCCTCTCCCTTTACCCATGCTGAGAGAAAGTAATTAGTTAGGGGTCTAATCAAACTCCAAAAAGGATTTGTACAGTAGGTTAAACCACCTCTGCCCTTGCTGGCACCTTGCTGTTCTGGGTGCTGGAAAGAGCTCTAGTATAATTGTAGCAATCCAGGAACATAACAAGACACTCTGCCTGTGACAACAATCTGAAGTATTGGAAAGCATGATCCAGAGAGACATGGAACTTCACAACAGCTGACAAAACTCTGCTGCAAAAGCTGCAAATGTAGCAGTGCCATGCAGGTAATGCCTTGCTGTGGACTCAGCAAGGTGGTGACTCTCACAGCGGGCTCACCCAAGTTTTTACTGCTTCATTTGGGATATGCTTTGTTGGGATATGAAGCCAATCCCAGTGATGCAGTATCTCAGTGTTGACAGAAAGCAGCTTGGGAGAAAAGGATCTGGGGTCCTGGTGGGCACCAGGCTAAACAAGAGCCAGCAACATGCCCTTGCCACAAGGAAGGTGAATATTATCCTGGGCTGCACTAGGCAAAGTGTTGACTGCAGCTTGAGAGAGAGCTCCTCCCACTTTATTCAGTGCTGGTGAGGCCACACCTGGAGCACTGTCCAGTTCTGGGCTCCTCAGTACAAGAGAGACATGGATACACTGGAGAGAGTCCAACAAAGGGCTGCAATGATTAAGAGGCAGGAGCACCTCTGCTGTAAGGAAAGGCTGAGTGAGCTGAGACTGTTCAGCCTGGAGAAGAGAAGGCTCAGGGGGATCTAATCAGGTTATACATATACCTGAAAGGAGGGTGCAGAGAGGATGGAGCTGGGCTCTTCTCAGCAGTGCCCACTGACAGAGTCAGAGGCAATGGGCACAAACAGAAACACAGGAGGTTCCCTCCAAACACCAGGAAAAACCTTTTCACTCTGAAGGTAACTGAGCACTGGCACAGGCTGTCCAGAGAGGTTGGAAGCATCCATAAAGAACATCGAGTCCAACTGTGCTCCTCACAGGAATACCTAGAACTAAACCATATAACAAAGAGTGTCACTGAGATGCTCGTTGAACTCTGACAGGGTTGGTGCTGTGACCATTGCAGTGGGGAGCCTGTTCAGTGACTAACCACCCTCTCAGAGAACTTTTTCCTAGTATCAAATCTGAGCTTCCCCTCACACAGCTTCATTCTGATTTGTCATGTCCTATCAGTGGTCAGCTGAGAGAGGAGCCTCCGTCCTTGGGAATGCTCAAAATCCGTCCAGATACAGTCCTGGGTAACCTGGTTTAGGTGGCTATGATTGAGCACAGAGGTTGGACCAGATACCTCAAGAGGTTCCTTCTAACTCCAACTGTTCTGCGATTCCATGACTTATGATGTTGTTGACTGACCAACCTACAGGTTCATGCTAAAAAACTCCTCTGCAACAGGATGGATGTATTTAATATCATGTAAAGCACTTCACTGTATCATGTCTGCTGGCCCATTTGACTCAGTCCTCTCATGGCTACTCCTTCGGGGAGTTTGCCCATCGAAGTGTCCAACCAAATTCTTAATCCAACACATTTCACACTACAAGCCACCTTTGTCCACCGCCCTGTGAGGATCCTCACCTCTCAGCGAGGCGCGACGCGGACACGCGCTCACCCCGCTGCGGGGGCCTCGCCCTGAGGGAAGGGGCCACCCTCTGCAGGCGCGGGGATCGCGGCTCCGTGTCGCGCCGGGGGCCGGGCTGCCGGACCCCGCCGGACACCGCTCCGGGGGCAGGGAGGCTCCGGGGGCACGGGGCTCCGGGGGCAGGGGGCTCCGGCCCCCCGGCCCTCACGGCCACCGTCCCAGGCGGGGCGGGGCCAGGCTCGCCCGACGCGTTTCGAACGGGCCAACGGGCGGCGCAGGGGGGGCGGGCGCGCGCAGGCCCCGCCCGGGATTTTAAAGCGCCATTTTGTGGTGGGCGCAGGACATCGATCGCTGCTCACACCCGGCGGGCGCCCGGCGGCGGCCGGAGCCTGCCTTCGGCGCTGCCTCCGCTCTGCCTTCTCGGCGTCTGTCCCGCCATCCCGTCCCGCTGCCTCCATGACCCGCAGTAGGAAGCAGACGGCGCCGGAGAGAGGAGCCGGGAAGATGAACACAGAGGCGGGGAGCGCCGCGGCGGCGGCCGCGGGAGCCCGGGCGGCGACGGCGGCAGGGGCAGCGGCAGCCGGCGGCGAACCGGCGGCCGCCGCCTGGGGGCTGGAGGGGGAGGCAGAGAAAGTTGTGTACTCGCGCTCGCAGGTCTCCTTCGCCGGCACCAAGGCGCTGGGCGACGCCCTCAGGCTCTTCATGCCCAAGTCCACGGAGTTCATGAGCTCCGACTCGGAGCTGTGGAACTTCCTCTGCAGCCTCAAGCACGAGTTCTCCCCGGTCATCCTCCGCAGCAAGGACGTCTACGGATACTCCTCCTGCCGCGCCGTCGTCCCCGACCCGCCGCCGCCCTCGGAGCGGCCCCGCCGCCGCGCCGGCAAGCGGCGCCTCCCGGCCGCCGACGCCAAGCGCCGGGCCGGGGCGGCGGGAGGCAGCGCCAAGCGGCGGCGGCGGCGGCGGCGCCGCAGGAGGGAGCGGGGCAGGCAGCGGCCCGCGGCCGGTGGCCCCCGCGCCCAGGAGGAGGAGGAGGAGGCGGCGGCGGCGGAGGCGCCTGAGCCGCCGGGCCAGCAGGCGGACAGCGATCAGGGCAGCCCGGCGGCGGCCGCCTGGAAGCCGTTCGGCGGCAAGTCGCTGGAGGAGATCTGGAAGGCGGCCACCCCTCGCCTCACCACGTTCTCCACCATCCGTGTGCGGGGCAGCATGTGGAGCCGGCGGAGCCTGGCGGCGGCGCGGCGGCGGGCGCAGCGGATCCTCGGCGTGGACCTGTCCCCCGTGGTGCGGGTGCGCCGCTTTCCCGTGCCACCGTCCTGAGCCCGCGGGGGCTCCGCTCCCCGCGCCTCACCTTGGCCGCGGTGCGGACAAAGAGACCGGTATCAGTCACCTGTTTACATTGCTTTTGTCTGGATCGTGTTCTGCTGCTGCACTTTATGGGCCGCTCGGGCGGCGCCGGACCCCCCGCCGCACGGGGGGCGGCCTGCCGGGCCCCGGCCTCGCCCCGGGCTGGGACCGCCTGACAGTTATCACGTGTGGGGACCAAGTTCCACTTCCACTTTTTTTTCTCTCCCATTGGGCTACCTCACTGGTCCAGAAGTCCACCCAAGAAGTTATTTTCCAAAGGAACTTACTTTCATGCTTGTATAATAAAGCACCATCTGATTCTTGCTATTTTTTTTTCCTTTCCCCCCCTTCCCCTTTTCCGATGGATTATGTATGCTTTGTGGTGTTGCACTAGTATGTGCTCAGGGTATTTTGAATCCCAAGCATTCCCAAGTTTCAGTTTACTCTGATAAAGGATGCGTAAAGAATGGAGGTTCAGGACTTGTGGCTGTTCTTGATGGTGCAAAAACTTTTTAAAATTTAATTTCATGAGTTTAGTGATATATAAAGATGTATCGCGCAGTATAATTGTTACACTTTTGTATCTAAAGTCATTTTTAAAGTTTTCTAGTTGAACTAAGTATTTGTTTCTATGGAGCACCTAAAGATAGAATCATCCTGATATTTTATAACCCTGTTTGCTTTAGGTCAACCTAAGTGAACTTAATAAAAGTCAAAGAACAAATGGTGTTTCAGTTCAATGAAACTGCACAGGGATGGGTTCCTGGTGAAGTACACCACCGCTGAGGTGCTCTGTGTCAGTGAGCTCTGGCTTTGAGAAGAATGTAACTGCTCACCAAAGCAATATATTGGTGTCTGGAGGTGAACTGTGATCCAGCATTGGTACTGACAGCCATAAGTGAGTAGCTTGCATGACACAAATATGTCACTGAAGTGCCTCTCTCTGCTGAAAGAGTAAGACTTGCTATCTGGCCACTCGATAACAAACTAACACTCATCCTATGGTTGTGAGATAGTTAATGATGGATAATGGTGTTTAATATAATTACTTGCACATAATTATTTTTGTAAACCTCTCATGGGTTCCACAGTAGACTGATGAAAAATTCATTATGTGGCTTGATTATTTTGACTGAAAAATAACACGTAGTCATTATATATGATAGGCAGTCTCTCTTTAAGCTGATTTATTAAAGGTTTTTTTAGCTCTTATGCTTTGCAGTTGGTGTGTGAGGAGCAAAGGTGTGTGTGTGTGTGTGAGGGAGAAAGTGATTGATTATTCTCTTTCTACATTCATTTTTTTATGCTTGCCAGAGGGTTAAGAAATGCTGGGTAATGCACAGCTTATGTTCCAACTATCCTGGCAGATGGGACTAACCAGTTTTCATGGTGGAATGAACAACCTCACAACTTACTTATAGAATCATTTGGTGATTTAAAATTTCTGATGTCTCTTGACTCCTTGTTGCCTGCCTTCAACAAAGGCAGTAAGACATCTTGACGGTGTAGGGGCTGCTTGTAAAAACTTGCTAGTGTTAACATAGTAACCAGCTTCTTCTAAAAACCTGTATATTTTGTTGGTTTTTTCTTACTTAGCGAAACTGCAAACTCCTTATTCTTCCAAACTAATGCTTAATCTATTCTACATCCATTTGGCTTTTGAAATTGTTTACATAACGTTAGACTGTCTGCTGATGGCTGCAGTAGTGCCACGTTGCATTTCAGATGTGAATTAAATGAAAGTTCAAGGGTGCATGTTGTTGTGCTGTTTCTCTGGGTATAATACCTGCTTAACTGTAAAACCAAAACTGGGTTGATTTAAAACCCAGTAAGGCAGGCTGCAGAGTTACCAGGTGCTGAAGCTCCAGGTGTTTCAATTTTGAAATTCTACTGCAGAAACACAAGAGTATCATTACTAGTTCTTAAAGTGTATAGGTGAGTTCAGTGCTCCTATTGTCAGGTTGAGGGGTTTTTTAGTATTATTTTCAACTCTGTAGAAAGATGATAAAATTAAGGATCTGGCTTGTGCAGATTCTTAACTCCTAAACAGGCACAGGACAGGCTAGGTCAGATTTCAAGGGTGAGAGTTACAGCTGCCAGAGGTATGATATGGGAGACACTGTATTGAATTTGTGCTGCCTTGTTTGGAGGCATATCCTGAAATGCTCTGTGTAAGAACAAAATATAGTGAAGTAACTTACAACTCTGTTGAGTGACTCTTGCTCTGGAGGCTCTGTGAGTAAGACTTGCTGATTTTTCTCTTGGTTGTGCTTGGACTTCATGGTTTAGAAGTGGGAGCTTTATTGGGGGTATAATGTGTTTTGCTGATACCCTGTTAGCATGGTTGGGTTGAAATTTCAGTGATCTCTGAACTCCTCTGACAGCTTAATTTACAGATTATTAACTGAGCTATTTCAGTCTGTGAAGTCAGTTAAGAATGGGACCTCTTTAGTTGGGTTTTCTGGCGATGTAATGAGCTGAAATAGCTCTGCAAAGGTTCTGACTACAGGATGGGTGTGAAAGCCAGCAGGACAACAGGGAAAACAGACCAGCTTATTTCATGATCGTATTCATGGCAGCTTGTGGCAATCCAGGACAGGATTGTCTGTGGTCCAGTTTCCCCCCATCTTTTTTCTTCTCAAAGGTGCTATTCCCTCCTACCTCTCTGTGTTCATCTGAAGAAACTAAGCAAGTGGAAAACTCTTCAGTTTTAGGTTTGGCTTCTGTTCAACCTTCTTGCTGTAGACCAGATCTGAGGAAGGTTGGGAAGGGGTGTGCAGTTTTGCCACAATATTGAGTTAGATAATTTTAAACATGATAGCAGTAGGGGTTTTTAATGAAAAGGGATGATACTAGTTTTGTATTCTACATATATGTGTGATGTTGGAATTAGCATAATGGATTCGACAAACCTCTGGTCTGACTCCGTGTGGCTGTTCCTGCACCCACACTGAGCAGTGTGAGGAGTGTGAGATGCTTGATTTAACTCAGTGGTTTCAACATCCTGTCACATGGGACTAATTCTGAGACTGACAAAATTCAGGCCCATAATAAATCCAGGGTACAGTGTCCATTCTAATTTAGTTAGCACGGATAGTCTCATATTAAACAGGAGTTTTGTTTTAGCCTCCATTGCTGGTTTGCTCCCTTTGTAGAATATAATATGAGCTATTTTTTTTACTAGATCTGAATTCTCAACCAGTCACTCAAAGGTTACTGAACTTCAAAATGTCACAGAGCCAAAAAGAGTTGGACGATGGCTCTGGATGTCAGTTGAGGCGACCATTGGTCTAGCATGTTGCCTGGTGTAGCCTTTACATTCAAGAGGCAGTCCTTTCCTCTGAGTCATTGCACAAATACATTGTTCAGGACTAAGCTAATAGAAGGAGAATGCAGTGCAAGAATTCTCCCAAACTCTATTGTTACATGAAAGTTTTCACATCAAAAGGATCAAAGTGTACAAGTGGTCCCTGAAACCCTCTGTTGCTGGTCTTTAAACAACAAAAAGTCTTAATATGCCCAAACCCTGTGCATTTGCAGAAGGCAATTCTAGTACTTGGATTTTGCCTTGAAGGGGTAGGAAATGATGTGTGTACCTGTATTTCCTTGCCTATCAGAAGCAAAAGGCAGAGTGAATGTGGTTTGAAGATTTCAGCATTGATCCCAAATAATTGTTCACTTACTGCTTCTTCAGCAAGAAGGGCCCTTTATGCTGTTTAAAATAATTGACTTATGGTAATGTGTGTTGGCTCAATGCTGTACTTCAAGCCCAAAGTTTGCATGCCTATGAAGCCAGTAATACAGAAAGTGTCTCTATTTCCTTTTGGCCCAATGGACCAACACAAAAATTTTGATTTGTATGTGTGAGTGAAAACCAGTGATTTGGGGTTGAACAGAAGCTTTTGCTTGATTTGAAATGCTCAGGTTTTGCTTGTGTCTATAAACACAGGAAATCTGGAAGCAAAGGACTAGATTGACAAGAGTGAATGGAAATGCCTCATGGAAATGAGGCAATTCACAAAGAAAGAAGGTAGATCCTAGAAATCCTAGACTTCAAAAACACAAATTTCAGTGTCCCCTTTATCACACTTGTAAGGGTGAATTTTGAAGTTCTGTGTTATGGAGAACCATGTTATAAGAGTTTGAACCGTTTAACTCTGTACAATAAATACTCTCTAAGTGAGAAAAGATTACTGAATATCCCAGTTTTTAGGGAACACCTTGCTTCTTCATCCACTATTTATTTTAGGTGAGCATAATTGCCTTAACCAAAAAGACTGAGGCAAACCCATCCCAGAGTATTCTGTGGTAGGGAATCTGCTCAGGTGGTGATTCCAAATGTTGGAGTGCTCCTGATGGTTTATTCCTGAACTATAATGAGGCATCCAGTTTATGTGGTGGTAGGACTATGTAGGAGCATTTTGGAACACATTCCTAATGAAGGCAAAGCTATTTTTTCATACTGTAAAAATAAAGCACATATATATATGTATCTCATCACTGTTAATACATAAATATCTTCATAAAATTACAAAAAATTTATTTCCAGTATTTAAAAAATGTTTTCCAGGGTTGATTCCAAGAATAGAGTCTTATTTATCCATTTATTTACTGTAAAACTCCTCATGAAACTGCTTAGTAGTAGTACTCAACATTATAGGAGATGGAAGAAGTGGGCCTTCCTTCATGCATTTTTACTCAAACAGGTGTGCAGCCAAACAGAAAGGTCTATGGTTCCCTGTACTTTCTGCTGGGCTTTAAGAAAGCTTCAGTTTTGGTTTTCTTTCAGCCTCCTTGTTTGAGACTATAGAAGATTAGCATTGATAGTGTTGTAGTTATGAGATCATAATGTCAAAGGAGAGCCCAGTCTCTTGAACTGCTCTCATTGTTCTGGGTTTCTTGTGTTTGAGTCTATGTGATCCAAGATGCCTTTTCAAAGTATTTTTGAAAAAGAAGTCTATTTCCATCTCCCCATGAATTCCTAAAAAATCTAAAATCACGATACTATGTTATTATTATTTTTTTTTCCTTTCCAGTTGAGTAGTTGAAATAACAACCATCCACTTTATACATCCCAGAATTGTTAAAGTTGTTTATAACTGAACTTATCCCATGTCTCTGTAAGGTAAATGGTGAAAAAAGAACATAAATTTTATTTTCATAATCTGCATGTCAGATTATGTAAGAAGCTGACACAATACATTTTCCCCCTCTAAGGGTATGTGTCTACTCAACTAAAGGGAATTTGTGCACAGTTTAGGACCAGTGATGCAAGTTTTCTTGAAATAGAGCAGAAAGTGTGGGTTAGGGCATGGTCCCCTATCCTATCCTGTCCTATCCTGTGCTTGTCCTTTGTTCTTCCCAAGCTCTGGTGCAAGGTTCCAAATAGCAATGATTTCTTAAGTATACCTATATAATTATGTACAGCAAAGGGTAAGTTTTACAGACAGTATATATAATTATGGAAGCTTGTAATTAATAATGGTGTATGTATGTACTCATGCCCCCAAAGCAGTTCTCCTAAAGAGCCTTCTGTTGTAGGTTTTATCTGTCCAAAACATTGGAACATATATTCCAAAAATGTGACACCTATATTCTAAAGATGCCCCATATTTTCATAGGTCAACAAAACTGTCCCAAGGCCACAGAAATCCCTCCTGGAATTTACATTGTGTACTTCCTAATGGTTATCCCATCCAGAAACCCCTTTCCAGGAAGGTTTCTATAGACTTCAGCCTCATGGTAAATCCACTAATACTGAAAATTTGTGGTATAATCTCCACTTAGCACTTGTGGTCTTGGGAGGTTGTGAGTGGAATTCAGCTCTTCCAGAAGAATGGGTATCCGATTTTCCTTTTACTTTCACGGTGACAGTTTGAGAGAGGAAGCAACAAGAGGCAGAAAATCTTAATCTTTTTTCTTAGGAGAAATACTGAAGTGCAGTTCCTGCTGCTGTTGAGTGGCCTTCAGCAGGAAGGGTCACACAGTGCAGTCACAAAATGCTTTCCAGTTAAGTACTATTCCCAGGAAAAAACACAGAGCACCTTATCCTGTGAACAGATAGAAACAATGCAGTGCTGATTCTGAGTGGGCTTTAATGTGGTTGTAAATGTCAGGTGTGGTTTTTCATAGAAATTCTCAGTACTTTGTAGCTTAGGCTGTACTAAAGGAATAGTCAGATTTTCTTTTCATTCCTAGATCTTTCAAGAAACTCAATGCTTAAATCTTTTAAGAGCTGCCCAGCCTATTTTTTCCCCCCAAAGATGTATCAGTTGCTCAGGAAGTTGTGCCTGTAGAACACAAAATAATTCAGGTTGGAAGGGATTTACAGAGGTTAACCTTGTCAAACAACATCCTCCACAAGCAAGCACAGATAAAAGTTGTTTTGAAAAGTGGCCCTTTAAAGGCATCCTAACTATTCATAAAAAGAGAAGGAATAGGGAGAGAATTAGAGACAATATGGGGGCAAATTTTCCTGTATTGAAATGTATCCCAGGGTCCTGAGGGAACTGGCTGATGGCACTGCCAAGCCACTCTGTCATATTTGAAAAGTCATGGCAGTCAGGCCAGTCTTGGAGACTGGTAAAAAGGAAACATCACTCCTCTTTTTAAAAAGGGGAGAAAGGAAGACCCAGGGAAGTGCAGACTGGTGAGTCTTTTCTCTGTGCCTGGGAAGAGCCTGGAGCAGGTCCTCATGGAAGCAATGTTAATGTGCCCGTGTGACAGAGGGGTGATCTGAGGTACCACTAAGGGCAAATCATGCCTGAGCAGTCTGGTGACTGCTGGGATGGAGTGACTGCAATGGTCAAGGGAAGACCAACCAATGCCATCTGCCTAGAGTTCTGTAATGCTTCCAACACATTCCCACACAACATCCTTATCTCTTTATTGGAGAGATGTGAATTTGAAGGGGTGGACTGGTTGGTAAATAAGGAATTGGCCAGATGGATGCAGCCAGAGAGCTGTGGTCAATGACAGGTTGGATGGGGCTTTGAGCAACCTGATGTAGTGAAAGGTGTCCCTGTCCACTGTTCATGGCAGTGGTATTGGAACTAGATGAGCTTTAAGGTCCATTCCAACCCAAGCAATTCTAGAACTCTATGAAATCCACAGTGAAAAAAAAGATGGTGCTAATCTTTGATATTGTAAAATCTGTACATTGTGACCATAATGTCATTTGGATCTTTATATCCTCTCATCTTGTATGATAAAATTAATGATGCTAAACAGAAACATCCCAATACTTATTTCTGGACAGGTGTAAAGAGGAAGAGGAGAAAGTGGAGAAAATTTTGACTTTTTTTTTTTAATTGTTCCATCTGCTTTACTACTACCTTTGTTTTATGATCCAGCCTTTCACTGCAGCTCCATGTAATTTGACAGAATTCCTGAGTGCAGTGAGTTGTGCTACAAGAATATACCCTAGGTGCTCTTAAAACATATTAAGTATTTGAATACTGACTAGATACATCAAATGTGCTCATTTATTAGCGATAAATAATGATCTTCTGTGTAACAAATGTGCATAAATTACTTCCATCTGCACATAAATTTCACCTCATTGTCCAGTATCTAATGGAAACCTCTCTATCACACCAGGTGTCTTAATTCCCTGGTACTTTTGTACCCTTCTGATTTGGCTTGACACTTATATCATTGTCCGTTAACTCATGTCCAGCTTCCTCTTCCATATTTTCACTGTATGTAAAAATCCCTTTCCTATTAAAAAAAAAATTCTAATTTCCAGGATCATCGACTACTTGAAACAATTTGAATGAAACAAAACCTCCTGGAATTTGGAGAGCTGCCTGAAATGATCTTGAAAGAGAAGTTTTGTCTTAGTGAAAAATGTCCCATTAAAAGAAAAGCACAAAGCAGCCTGTTGTTTTTGCATGACTTATTTTGTTGACATTTTTATAAAACCATATTTTATTTTTGCAAACAGTCTTTCATTAAACTAAATGTTTGAAAGCTTCCATTCCAGAAAAGATAATGGAGGTGAAAGCCACTTAGACTTTTTTGTTCATTATTTGAGTAACATTTTTTTTTTTTTAATGCAGAACAATATATCAATGGAGCACTGGAAATAATTTATTTTTGATTATTATCTCCATGGTTTTCTTGCTAGTAGTGTCTAGTGCAGGGCTGTGTAAGTACCTACCTAAAGGGATTGTGAAACGTGAACAGGTCAGCTGGGCAGAAGGGTCCTTTTGTTGGGCACAACTCTGGCACACCTGGTAGGATATTAGGATGCTGTGTCCTCCCTGCTGATGTTTAGCCTTCCCCCTCTCCCATGGCACTCCTTCCCTGAGAGAAGCTGGCCTGAAATGTGGGTCTGCAAGGCTGTTGCCCTCCTACATGCTGTAGGGCTTTTTCATGGGCGTGGAATGTAAAATACCACCACATCAGAGTTGCAGCTCCTGCCTTGCTAAAATGCTACAGAATATCTGGAGTGCCAGACAAGGAAATAATATTTCATGTCAGCAGTATTGCTAATTAATGTCTAAATAATTTTGCTCACTTTTCACCATCACAAGATAGGCTTAAAAAAATCCCAAATATTTAAAAATTATATATATGTACCTGCAACTTATACAAGACACAAAATATCATGCTTTTCAAGATTTTCTTTGCCTTCAGGAAGAACAGAATCTCATTTTAATTTTGAATAACAAATAAGTTTTCTCAGTCTAGGAACATGGACAGTAAGAAAAACAAAAAATACCATGATCCTGGCAATAAAATCCCAGAGTTGGCAGTCATGGGTCAGACAAGACAAGGCTTGGGAGGGAGCCAGACCCTGCCTGTGAACAGGAGCAGCAGGCTGGAGACAGTTGTCTGGAATCTGTCTGGGCAGCAGGCACCCCAGGAGATGAGAGAGTCATGCAGAGAAGCAGCTTTTTGCTGCTGTGGGAGCTGAACATCGGAGCTTGTTTCCACTTAAAGGGGGTTCCTGTTAGAACTGCAACCAGCAAACCCTGCCCATGAAGATGAAAGCTAGGCAGCTCCCCAGAATAGAATTACATGAGAAGAAGGGAGGTGCTGCATGTATAAAAACATCTATATTAGAGGATTCATTGACATGGTTATAGGGTTTGAGAATGGGTGTGCGGTTTGGTAGGGTTTTTTGTTTGTTTGTTTGTTTTGTTTTGTTTTGTTTTGGGGTTTTTTAGTTTTTTTTTATGAGGAGCAAGGCTATTGGAAAAGGAGAGGACACAGGAACAATGTAGGGAGATACAATTTGCTTTTCTCGATGCACAGTTTTGAGCAATTGAAATTAGGTCAGATCAGGATTCTCCAGATGTTAGAACCTGTGGGGAAGTGCAGATGGCCTTTGGTAACAAAGCAGTCTTCTACTACTCCCATGAAAATTGGGAATGCTTATGAAAATTCATTCTCAATTGTATGGGTTTGCAAAGCCCAAGCACATCCCGTTTCTGGCTCTAGGCTTCTTGTGCACAGAAATTCCATCACACACACCAATGATTATTTTGGGGCTAGTTGGAACATGAATTTGAGGACATGTTACAGAGTTTCAACCATATTTGCCATCCATTTTCTTTTCATCTTGGTAGCTGCAGTTTATACATAAGTCATCTGGGCTGTGCTTACAAAGACCCAAGTTTCAGGACCTCTCATGGTGGACCACTTTAATTCAATCCAGCTGATGTCAGTCTGTCTAGACTATGTAAAGGAAAATTTGGAAGCATGTGATAGCATAATGCAAGTATTTAAGGTTACACCACTCCAGGCAGGTCTGGAGTTCAGTATTCACAAACCAGCATGGGTGATAGAGGGTGCTGGCTGGGCTTGAGCACAAAGTGAGACCCAGAACTGATGAACAGTGCAGGCATAACCAGAGAAAGGGCTGGCTGATCTTGGAGATGAGGACAGCATCTGAGGGTGTGCTAGTTTTGACAGTGTATTGCACCCCCTTACTCACTGGGGCCTGCTCCTTGTGCCAGTGCAAATAGCAGAGCTGGGCCCAAAGGCAATGACTGCTGTTTGTGCAGTGACTACTTCAGCATGTGGTTACTAATACTGCAACACCCCAAACGTGTCTCCTGCTGTACAAGGGACCTGCTGCATTTTCAGATTGCCTTGCAACTGCCAGACCTCAGTTCTTTGTGACTATTTTGTTCCTTCTTAGTCACCTACGTCATCATCTTTCATGGAAACCCTGACTTCTCCTGTTTTCCCCAGCCTTTGCTGTTCTTCTCTAATTTTTTCCCTTTCCCACTGTTCTCTTCTGAGGACATCAGCATCCCAGAAGACCAGTGGGTTTGCAACTGAGAAATTGATGCAACCCATTAACTGTGCTTCAAGAGGGCTGTCATTGTACCCAGAAGCAACATAACCCATGGCAGTACCAGGAGGCTGCAGGCTGCTGAATGGTGCCTCATTAAACTGGGAAGGTTATGGCCTTGCTCTTGAAGATCCACACAAATTCCTGGGGTTGGCATGGCTCAAGTGTCTCCAATACAGACAGCTCAAATCAATCTTTGGTGGGAGTAAAGCACCCTACCTGAACAGTATGGAGGGGCACACTTCTTCTGGCACTCCTTTGGGGCTCCTGGCCTTCACTGAGCAGCCATGCAAGGAAATATCAAGGGAGGTGTCTTTGGGCCTCTTCCCCAACCCAGCTGGAATCAGGGGAACAACATTAGTGGACCAACTTCCAGCCCCAGGTGTGTGCTGGTGACCAGCTCTGGTGCTCTACATCTGTGAGTGACCACATCACCACTCCCCTTCCCTTCCCTTCCCTTCCCTTCCCTTCCCTTCCCTTCCCTTCCCTTCCCTTCCCTTCCCTTCCCTTCCCTTCCCTTCCCTTCCCTTCCCTTCCCTTCCCTTCCCTTCCCTTCCCTTCCCTTCCCTTCCCTTCCCTTCCCTTCCCTTCCCTTCCCTTCCCTTCCTCTCACAATGGGGAAGAAGGTGATAAATGCAAATTGTCTCACACAGTGACTAAAGGCATGGGCTTTCCTTTTGTCTTTACAAATCCCACAGAGCTGATGCTAGGGCTGTGGCTGTATTCCAGACAGAATATATGTCCCCATAAAACTGTGCTCAACAGCTCTCACAACTATTGAAACCACCAGCATGTTAAAACACCTTGTTACTAGTGGCAACCATTTTCTGCTAGTCTAATTTTTTTTTCCTTTGCTTTCAAAGAATAGGAAGGGATAAAAGAGCATTTCTTGTTTGCTTGCTTGCCCAGTGTCCTTTACATTCCTGCACAGGTCAGTCTCCCCTTTGCTGGTTTTACAGACCACAACATGGCCAGTGAATTATCCCCTCAGCAGCCTCTGATGCTTTTCAAGACATCTGCCATAATCCAGATTTCCCCATGCCGATACCTGTAAGCACAGCAGAGCTCAGAGCCTGTCCAAATGTGCAATGTGAGCCCCATCTCTCCTGCCTTCTGTTAAGTGGTCTCTCAGCCATCCTCATTTTCCCCCAGTAGAATTATTTTGTCTAGCTCAGAGATAAAAATAGCTTGCTGTTTTCTAGGGACAGATCCTAGAGAGATGTTCTCAAGAGAAAAGCACTGAGCAGCAGAACAAATAGCCGAAGAGGTACAATTCTGTGATAAACCAAATACCTTTGAATATACCTAGGTGGTCTGTGGATACAACTATCAGAAACAAAGAGCAACAATTTTTGCTTTTCCATCTTTTTTTGTTGTTGTTGTTTTTCTGCCTCTGTCAGAATAGGCAAGTATTTCCTCACCACTCACACCCCTCTGGGCTTGCATCCATAATGCACTGGGTATAGGGCATCTTGTTAGAAAGTTTTGACCCATTTATAGTTCACAGACCAGAAAGACCAAAACCCACCATCTAATGTGATGTGAGAACAGCTGGAAGGCTGTGTTATGAGGAGATTATATGCTCATGTGTGGCTTCCCACAGACTTTTTAATTCTTGCCTCCCATAATATGTCCTACAAGAAAACTGAAGCCCAGTTGCTTAGGTATAATTTCTAATAACCCAGAAGTTTTAAAGGTAGCTGTTGGAATACACTGAGTTTCTGAGCACTGCTGGAGAACCTTAACCAAAGCAGGACTTAAAAACATAGCAGTGACATAATTCCCACTTCAACCTACAAAGTTAGCTAGTGGGAACTGTGGATATATTCAGTTTAGTTGTCAAAATTTTGCAGTCATACATAAAAGCTTTCATTGCTGGATATGAACTTTTGCTCATCTCAGTCTTGTGCAGAAGGTGCAAAACATTACTGCAAAAATCCTGTGAGGACTCAGAGGCAGTCTGATGAGGTGCTCAGAGGTTTGCCCAGCTCTTTCTCCATTGCCATGTTCCTCTGCTGTCTGCCCACATCCAGAAGTGTGCTGGGTGCAGAATGCTTGAAGGGTTTTCCCTCTGAACTCGACCAAATGTGCTCCCACCCACCCTAGTCTTGAGAAGCAAACATGATGCACCTCATGGCATGGATGCACAGCTTTACAGGGTAAATTGCTTCTTAACAGAGCAGGCTTAAATGTTTTGAATCTTTGCTGACCTCACAGCTGAAGTCATGGCATCAAGCTTCAAGATTGGAAGCAAAATTATTCAGTAGATATGGCTCTAAATCCCAAACCCTTAACAACAAGGGACATTTTTAGTGACTTGGTATCTCTGACTTGGGATCCTTTCTTCTTAGCTGGAGGCACCAGTTCAGTCATTGCTCTGCTTTCCTTGTGCAGAGCAAGCCCTCAGAATCTGCATTAAGGTTGGACTATTGGCTTGTCACTCAGCACCCGTCTGCTCCACAGATGGTGATGTGGTGGTGGCCCCTCCAAAACCCCTCCTGGTTTAAACTGCCAATTCCAGTCCCCTTTGGGTTCACCTTAAATCTATTCCCTTGCATATTACCCAAAACCAACATGTTTATACTGTGGTGACAAAGCATTCCCAGAAAAACAGCTTTCCTCCTATCCCAGACTTCTTTCCAGGCTGTTACATAGTTTGGGATTTTACTAACAGCTGTTGGGATATATATTTTCCTCTAATCTGCTCTGCATCTGGACAATGGTGGTAGGATGCATAATGCAATACACACAGTATGCCCCACATCCTATTCCTTTTTTCCTAAAACCTTGTCCAGTACCATACACAAATCTTGGTGGTTTTAATTTCATTCTGTGCAACTGCAGTTTTGGTGAGCTATCTTTCCAAAGGTTCTGAAAGAAAAAATCAAATGTAGCCTGTGGGTCTGTTTCCACAAGATTTGACACTTGTGTCCCTATGTCTCTTGAGTTTTTCAGTTGCCAGACTCCTTTCAGCTGAAGCAGCACTGGTATTTGTTCAGGAGGTTTTCTGGGTGTTGCCACACTCCCAAAGACTGTTCTTGAGAAGATGTATCACTGAATGATTCATTGCTCTTGCTTCCTCCTTGGTTGTCAGTCTGTAGTTACCCAGTTTCTTGCATGCTTATGTTGTGCTGTATGTGCCTTTTCCTTTTCCACACTGGCAATGAATTTAGGGGCTCTCAGTGAGATTTGCTGCCTTCTGTGTGCCCACAAATGACAGTGTGACACCCAGGAGTGGCAGTGGCTCAGGAAAGAGGCTTGAGATGTTCACCTGATTGTGTGCTCATTGTATCTCTGTGCTAAACATGGGCAAGCCATTGTGGTCACTGCACAAGCTCTGAGGTTTGAGGGTGCGGCAGGGAGGGGGTGAGGAAGGGCTCATGGCTACAGGAGAACTTCCCCATAATTTTTCACCCAAAGACTTGACTACACTCCTCAGGCAGTTTAAACAAAATAGAGACGTGATGGATTTATGCAATGGTGGTGTCAAAGAACACAATTCTTTTCTGTTTTGATTCCCAGTCCTTGTCCATCTCTGCAGTCTGATCCCCAGTGCTGCTGCTGCACATCATCTCCCTCTGTTCAAGGCCAAATTCCTCAGTATTAGAGATAAGGTGTCCTTGGTCGCTGGCCCTCGCCTGTGCAATGCCTTACTGGGAAGTCATTACTAAATATGACAAAGACAAGTCTGCCCTTCAAGAGTATGGTTTTAGATGCAATAACTTGGAACAAGGGAAAAAAAATCCATGGGAAAACAACCACAAGAGTACAGTATGTGCCAGTGCTCGGGGTGGTGAAAGGCTGGCTCCAGCGATGATAATCCTATGAGACAGTACTGTATTTGGCACTCAGACAGTGGTGTGATCTGCATTTCAGGAATCCCTTAGCCAGATGAGGAAAGGGTTTCCAATGTAAAAGAAAAAAATCACAGAAACTGGGAGTGAAAACTCACCTTGTTTAATTTATGGCATGTCCATGTTTATATCCTCCATAAATCTTGGAGAGGAAGGGACCAGCCATTGCTCTCCCACTCACCTCTAATTGGTAGTGTTCTTTCTCTGCAGACTTAAGTTCCAAAGAAATAGGATTTATCTTCAGAATTTATGTTTGGTTTTGTTTGTGAGAGAATTCTTCTGTTTTCTTAACTTCAAAGAAAATGAATCATTGCGCAGTGGGAGGCTTGGACACAAAGTTGAACAAGAATGAATTTCTTGATTTATAAACTAGAGAGTACATACCCCAACACCTTTTGGTAAATTTTTTTTTATCAAGATTTTCAGTCTGCTATAGTTGAAACACTAATAGTCCACATTGCCTAGAAGTATTTTAGAAGCTTGTCAAGATTTTATTTTTCAAGTACACAATCATCTAAAATCTAACCATGTATATTCTTCCATTTGCTATTTTGATATTTTCAGCTTTTAATTATAAAATATTACAATCTGGATAAAAGCCCTCTCTGAAAAATTTTTAAGTTGAAAAAGTAGCAATTTTTCACATAATGAAAGCCTAAAAAACTTAAGTATATACTTCACATACCAGCACACAAACAAAACACATTGTAGAACCCTTGTAATGTGGGAAATGTTTTGACTCAAATAGTTGGTGATGAATAGCTGTAGAGATGTATGTGTGTGTGTATAAAGACAGATTTGATTTGTGGTGACTGTAGCACCTCTTTAATCAAATATCTTAATCACAAGTCATGGTGTACCTAGTCTCTGAAAATAACATACTGTTTTAAGAAATTAGTGCTACAAATGGGCAAAAAAAAAAATCAGGTTTTGGATTTTTTTATACATTGAACTAGATGTTAGACTTTGCAATCTTCACTCTTTTTTCTCTATTAGAAGGTAAATAGTGAATTAATATCGCATTTTCTCATAGAATCAGAAAAACACTGATTATACAGAAAAATGAGATGGTGAAATTCCTGAAGTTTGCAGGGAATCCAGAAGGCAGACACAGGACTTGTAAACATGCTGAACTGACTTCAAAAGCCAATAGGTTTCAATTTGTGTGCCCACTGAAATCCGAGTATAACCTTGCTATGGCAACAGCCTTGCTGAGGAGAATTAACATAGAGATAGACTTGGTATTACTTTATGTCTTGTTTCAGACTGCTCAAATAACAATAGCAATAGAATGGAAGTACCCTTTGTGCCAAGAACAATAAAAGGGATGCACTCAGTCTGAGTATTCTTGGCAACAAATACTTCAAACAAATTTGGCTCTAAAATGAAGCATTTTCAGTATTTTATCCTTTCACTGGATGTGCAAAGGATAAGACTTCTTGGAGCAAGTCCCTATCAGTCGTTTCCTCTAACTGGAGAAGAGTGCATTTCTTGGAAATAGGGCCTGCATTTCATTCCAGGAGAAATTCTTACTCATTTTAGTAAAAATAGAGGGTTATTTTTTCATTGTTAGCTCAGCACAGAAACTCAAAACTCAAATTGTGTTATACTGACAAACTCCAAATTGTGGCAAGGAACTGGTGAGAGAGGGAAGACTTTCCTTGAAGTCTCACAAGGAACTCTGGTTGTCCAAGGAAATCATGGTGTCCAGCATTTTCAGTGAACCACATAACAACTTCAGTGAGCAGGTCTGTGTGGATGATTGTCATGTTGCTACTTCTAATAATACCACCTTGCATTTCAAAATATTTTTTTCACATTGTAGAGCTCTATCATTATATGAGACTCAATTTTCATTAAAAGACAGAGGGGGGAAAATGCATGCCTAACACTTAGATCCATGGAGCATGTGAATTCCAACCTCTTAAAGGACAATTCTAGTTTTTATATATTTTAAATCAAACACAAGATTTTCAGGATCTGATTTTTTGAAGGTTTTTTTTGTTTTTTTTTTCCCACATGGTGTATTGTGCTTATCCTGCATAAGCAAATTCTAGATTCTAGAGACAAGATTCTAAGCAAATTCTGCTTGTAGAGACAAGAGCTAGATTTGAGCACATCTTGCAAGTATTTCATTGTCTTCAGGTTCTAACTGTTATCTTAACTACAGCACAGCAGTGGTCTCTGGGCAAGAAGGAGGACAATTTTGGTTCTGCTCTGCACAGAACTCTGTTCTTCTCCTACTGAAAACCCCTCTGAATTCAGTGGAAGGAGGGATGAAACAGCGAGTGATAACAAAGACAGCATTGTTCAGCATTGCAGGGGTCTGGGATGCTGGTGATGCCTTTCTTCTTTGTGCTCATTTCCTCTGGCTCATTAGGGCTGTGGCTTTTGCTTTTACAGCTCCAGTGTGGATTTTGCTGTTGGGTGTCAGCAATGTCCTGTGGCTCTGGTGCTTACTGTGCCACAAGGCAGGTGTTCCAGCAGTACTTTCAAATGCAAGATCCATTGTAGGGGAGTGGGATGTCTCCTCCTAATTTAAATGCACAAAATCTAAGACTGGTTTGCATTTCACATGAGATTAGATTTGCATGATTTTTTGATTATTTCAGCTTTTTTTTTTTTTTTTTCCCCAGCAATACAGCATAACTTAAACCCCAAGAGGCTGCCTTAAGCACCTGTGTAGCTCTTGTTTTTCTTGGTGTGTTGATCAGCAGTGTGTTTCCTTCACACAGGATGTCAGCAGGCTTCATTTTCTATGCTGAAGTGGTAGTAAAATAGCATAAAGAGAGGCTGGGAAATTGAGAATTATGGGAGTTATCAAGACCTCAGTTCTCCTCCAGGGACCCTTATAAGAGGTCTCTGGAGGAGCACTGATACATGGCTCCAGTTGAGATAAAGGCACTGGCACCCTGCTTAAGTGGGTGTGGGGCACAGGAGCACTCAGGCAGCTCTTGGGGAGGAAGGGATAATCAGTGTCTTGAGGATAGTGGGTACTTCTGTAAGCACATGAATAAGCTTTCAAAATGCATATTTTAAAATTCTGATACCTAATGATTCTGTTTTTGCATGCTAAACTATTAAGATTAATTACCATCTATTTTCATTCTTTATAATTACTGTAAAGGTTAGAGAGATATATTTGTTCCAAATTAGATTTTATTCTCATACTCAAGTAAGTGTTTAGATTAATTCTACCTGAAGTGGATTAACTATTTTGGTTTTACAAAGCAATCTGGGCAAATTTCCCAACTGGGCATTTTAAAAGAAGGAAGCTGAAACATCAAATGTGCTCATCATCCCTTGATGAAGAGACTTTTTCCCTGCAGGGAAACCTGCATTTAGTATTGTTCATTCCACATTTCAGAAGCTACTCAGCTATAAATTGCAGACATAGTTAAAATACATTTTTTAATTACTGCTAGTAGTATTTCCAAGGCTCTCAGAGGTGGCAGCTAGCTTCTTGAAACATTGCTGTATCTGGGTGTATCTGCTACTTATAGAAGAAAAAAAAATCTCTCTGCTTTGGTATTTCCAGGTTAGAAATTAATTTATATATATAATAAATAATAACAGTTTCTCCTGTTCTCTTCACAAGATGAGAGGCAGCTAAGGAGGTTTTGTCCCCAGCTTTGCCCAGAGCCCTTGGCGAGCCTGGGCTGTGGATTGTGCCAACTCACTTTCCATGAAGGGTCTGGGTTCTGTGGCTGCACAAGACCAGTTCTTCCTTTGCACCTCAGCCTGTGGTCCCCAAGGATGCAGGACAAGGCCAGAGCACCTCCACAGTTTGGGAAGGAGCTCTCCCTGAAGCAGTGGAGGTACTGCTGCCCATGCCCTGCCTCCTGTGCAGCATGGCTGACTCTGCTATCCAAGGTTAAAAACAACCACGCTCTCCTTTAAGGCTGCTGGTGTTACAGAGCCTGTGTATGGTATCCTTCTTTGGGAGAGCTGCAGGAAGCAGTGTGAAACCCATGTTTATAAAAGGATGTGAGACATAAACTAACACTCTCTCTCTGATATCTGAAGATTTATCTTCCAGCTGAATTCCTAAAGAGAAAACTACAAAAAATCAAC
The DNA here is from genome assembly GCF_051311805.1 of Agelaius phoeniceus. Lineage (NCBI taxonomy): Eukaryota > Metazoa > Chordata > Aves > Passeriformes > Icteridae > Agelaius > Agelaius phoeniceus. Next base: position 59,613,325 of record NC_135269.1, read on the forward strand.
CTCAGTGTTAATTAAGAACCCATAAACTGCATTTATCTGAATTTACATATGGAAGAGAAGGTGATATGATAAAAGAGAGATTTAGTTATACATGCCACTCTGAAAATATAAACACAGTTTTCCCTGTGTTGATACTAGACTGTCTACAAATGCATTGTAATACCAAAAAGGGATCCTTGGAGCCCTGAGCACAGCTCTGTGCCAGGGCTGAGCGCTTTGGCAGGCGGCTGCAGCGCACAGAGCAATGGGAACTGCTGTGCACACAAGGACAGCAGCCATGAGCATGAAATTAAAGGCAAATCCAGGGCAGGATTTTGACTGGGGAGAGCTGTGGTCAAAGATGGGAGATGAGCAGTTGGGGAGGAAGAGGTACAATTATTCTGAACGAGAAGGAAACACTGCCTGAGCAGCAAGGATGAGTAAACAGGATAATTACCAGGAATTTACAGAAGTATTACTGCAATCATGGAATGGCCTTTGTCTGAACACAGAGAAGGCAGTGGAGGAGCCAGAAATAAAATCCTGGTTAAAAGCAGCACTGACAAATATTTTAGAGAAATTTTAACAGGCATGAAGAAAAATGGAAGGAGAAAAATATTAATTAATTTTTGAGATATCAATGGACCTTGCAGGAGAAGAGAGCAAGGAAAATATATGGATCTGACTGGTCACTCACAGTTGTTGGTGCAAATGTAATCATTTTAACTGGAGAAAAGAATGTAAATAAGCAGATATAAAAGGGAAGTAGGGTAGCACCTCCACCAAAGATAAGAAGAAGACAAAGGAAAAAACAGGAAGAAAATCTCACCGAGCAAAGGATACACTTGGCTGTTGAAGATGAGGGAGAAGTAGAGAAAAATAAAAAAACAATTCTTGCTGTTAAGAAAGAGGTGGAGGCTTTATGCCCAATGGAGAGAGAAGCTGGTAAGAGGAAGAAAAGGAAATCAAAATACTGGAAGCAGAAGCCTTGAGTTTTGAGAAGCCTGGAGATGAGGGGGAGGAGGGAGAGCAAGCAGCACGCAGAAAAGGAGGTGGAGCTGGGCAGGCTGCTAAAGCCTCCTGGGCTCGCAGGGAGAAGGAAAGAAACCCAGGAAAAATGGTTACTAGAAGCTGAGAGGAAGCACAAGGCAGGTGTGGGGACATGAGCTACAGAATTACGACTGGAGCAGTGGATTACAGTGGGAACAAAGAAGGAAAGAGGTTTGGGAATGCATCCTCATACAACAAAGCCTCTTCCCATTATGTCTGAACATGTTTCTGTCAATTTCATTAAATTAAGCAGTTGATCTCATTATCCAGGTGGTGGGTGGGTGCTGATGCATAGCCCTCAGGAACATATAGAGCCTATAGGAAAAATTGATTTATGGGTCACTGGCCAAAATTTTAAAAAATCCCTAAAAAACCTATGCAATGTAGTCCCAAACAAAGCTTATCTTTTCCCATTACCTTTTTTTAATTTTATTTTTTTTCCCTTTTGGTGGTGAACAAATAAGAGCAGAAACAAAATTCTCTGCATCTGATGTGAAGAAAAATATTGAATTTCAGGTCTTCATAAGGAATGCCCATGGAACAAAGTGGCAAATTTTTTCTGCTGCAGCTAGTGCAGGAGCTGCAGCTTCACTGTATCCCATGGGAGAGCAGAGACCAGACTCCAAGGAGCTGTATTTCTCTCCTGCCGACAGGAATTTGACTCCACCTCTCTCTGGTGACTCCCTAAGGGCTGGGCTGATGACTCCTCTGCCTGTCACTCTTTGTACAAGGCACAAAGTGTCACCAGCTGGTACTGGTGTGGGTCACCTCCCTGGGCTGTTCTCCTCTCTGGAGGGACATGGCAGGTTCTCACCCACTGGCTGCCCAGGGCAGGTTGTGGTTGTTAATTCAATTCCTCCATCTTTCACAAGCAGACACTGCAGGGTGCTGTTGTGGGGGTTATCTGCCCTCCCTGCTGGTGGACAAAGGTGGTCCACAGCAGAGTTGCTGGGGCATAAAGAGAGAAGGTGAATGGCTTTGTGGCCTGACTGGAGTACAGTTTGAAGACCAGGGCAACACGTGGTATTTCTTTTAGATGAGTTGATCTTTTTTAAGGAAGCATAATTATTTGGGATGATCAAACATGAGCAGCCACCATGAGAGAGGCACAGGAGAGGCACAGCTTTCACACTGAGTCCAGTGGATGCTGGAGGGTGACTGGAGTGTGCAGTTAGCAATGTTTGGAGGAGATGGAACTGCCTAAGGGAGCACTTGGTTGGTGGGGACTGGTGTCTCCCTCTGAGAAACTCTTACCAGCAAGGACTGGTTCATTTGTTCTAAAGCACAAGTCTGATGAGAAGTGGCTCAGGGAGCTGGGGGTGTTCAGCCTGGAGAAAAGAAGGCTCAGGGCAGACATTATCACTCTCTACAACTACCAGAAAGGAAGTGGTAGCAAGGTAGGTGTTGGTCTCTTCTCCCAGGTAACAAGAGACAAGATGAGAGCATATTGCCTCAAGTTGTGCTGAGAGGTTTAGATTGGGTATTAGGAAAAGTTTCTTCACCAAAAGGGCTGTCAAGCTCTGGCTGCCCAGAAAAGTGGTTGATTCACCATTGCTGGAGCTATTTAAAATACATGTAGATATGGCACTTACAGACATGGGTTAGTTGTGGACTTAGTGATTGGACTCAATGATCTGAGAGATCTTTTCCAGCCTAAACATTTCTATTAGTTGCGACCGTGGTCACAGGGGTTTTCAGGTGAAGGAAGAGACAAGAATGTTGACTCCATGATCAGAAGGCTTGATTTATTATTTTATGATATATATATATATATATATATATATATATATTACATTAAAATTCTACTAAAAAGAAAAAGAAGGACAGGGTTTTCTCAGAAGCTAGCTAAGCTAAGAATAGAAAAGAATGATAACAAAGGCAGCTCTCTCAGACTCTGTCCGAGATAGCTTGGTCCTTGATTGGCCATTAATTATACACATCCAAGATGGGCCAATCACAGGTGGACCTGTTGCATTCCACAGCAGCAGATAACCATTGTTTACATTCTGTCTCTGAGGCTCTTAGCTTCTCAGAAGGAAAAATCCTAAAGAAAGGATTTTTAGTGAAAATATGTCTGCGACAATTAGTTTATGATTTGCTGAGCTCATGGTGCTTTTGGGGCAACAAACATACATGCTTGAGTATAAATGTAGTCCTCAGAAAAGAAGAAATTAAGGGAGATTCTTAATTGTGCTCTGTGCCATGCCTTCTGAGACTTTGAAAGCCCTTGCACAGGCAGTCTGTTCAGCAAGGAAACAGAATTCATTCCTCTCCATGGCTGTTGGCTCCCAGCAGCACAGAGGTGCTGGGCTCCAATCCCCACAGAGCACACCAGCAGCCCTGCTTGCTGAGGAGTCCCTCTGGCCAGTACCAGAGGTCTTGCACCATCCTTCCAAGACCCAGCCATGTTCCCCAACACAGCTATTGCTCTTCAAGCGTGGTGCATTCCATGGGTTGCTTTGGGCAGGAGTCTGTAGACCTGCCAAGCACCTCACCATGTGTGAAGCCTTGGTTTTTGCTGTTCCTCTCTGGCCCGGGTAAAGTGCATGTGCCCAGTGCCAAAGTTTTCCCACCATTTGCTGAGTCAACTGCAGGCTCCCCTTATCCCAGCTGCAAACTCCATATCCAGAGAGGCTGGAGAGGAAGGAGCTCTTGGCCAGTGATTGCATTTGTTGGTATGAAGGTTTGAGCTCCCTGGCTCCCAGCACCACCTCAGATCAGCGGAGCTCAGGGTGCCCTCTCCTGCTGCCCTGGCTGACGCCGAGCCTGCCCGCAGTGGGACTCAGCTGGCACTGGCTTAAAGCAGGGCGTGCTCTTGCTGCTGAAGAGAGGTCTGTTTAATAGTTGTCTGCACTCAATGTGTAAATATTATGAGGAATCTGAAAAAAAATCTCCTGAAAGCCACTTTACACAGATGTTACCATGAATAGATTATTGTCCATTTATGGCTGACGGAGAGACTTTGTAATTTACAGTTGATTTTATATCTCTATGATTTCTGTGGCACTGGGAGTAGTCAGCAAAAATCTATTAATAACGAAGAGGACAGAGTTAGGATCTCTGTAATAGGAGAAGAAGGATGGTGGAAGGGTGATTTATGATTACTCAAAGAAAACAGTTTTATCTGTTTGCTCAAAGGCAGATTGTCTTAACAAAAAAATTATTCCTATGTAAACAGGGGTACATAATAATTTATAATGAGACAATTTAAACAGGTGATTCTTCATAAAAGTACAAATAAATGTACTGCTGTTTTGACAACAATCTCATTAATGGCCAATGTCCCCTTTAATTAGCTCTTGGATATGCTGCTTTAGACTTTCTTTTACCTGTTCCATATGCTATGTTACCTCCTCCCAACAGCCTTGGCTTGGGGGGTGGCTTTTGTATAATTGAAACTTGGAAAAGTTGTCAACCTTTAAAAGAATCACAGCAGAAGAAAGCCCTAAGATTTTCTGATAACCTTAAAAGCAATGCAGATTGTAGCCTCACTGCAGGCATCAAACCCAGAGGGGTGCTAGAGCCAAGGGAAGCTCTTGGCTCAACCTTTGCTTATCAGTGCATTATAAATCCAGGTTGTTAATGCTATGTGAACAGTGTGTAAAGAAACATGAACACAGAGCCATAAAACAGGGTCGCCTTGTCCACAGAAAAATTGCAGTACTGGCAGAGGAGCCTCAGAAATGGCTTTTGTTGTGGGTTTAGAAGGCTGGAGACAGAGGAAGAGGCTGAGAGGGAACTAACATAGCAGAAGACACTGGGCTCTGATGTGTCTTACTGTTTGGGCTTCTTTTTATACTTAGTGATGTTGTTTTAGGAACATCCCTGTCCCAGGGATGCATATGCAACTAAAAATAACTCAAAATGAAAGTACCGTAAAGTCAGCCCACCTGGCGGCTGTAAACACACTTGTATCCTGTGCTTTCCTTCCTTCCTGCCTGCCTGTCTGCCTGCTTCCCTGGGCTCAATTTAACCAGAGAACTGGTGTCTTCCTGCACACCAGCACTGGAAAGATGCAGCAACCCCTTTTCTGTTAAAGCAATGGGGGATTGATCACTTGTGTTGACTTACTTGTGAGGTGGGGCAGGGAGATGCCAATGCCCTGCAGATGCTGCCTTTCCAGGCCTCAGCAGATGCAGAGGGAGCTGACAAGGTAGGACACGGGATGGCTGTCCCACCTGAACTGCAAAGGAGAAGATTGCCTCAGATCTCACAGGGAGAGGAGACAGTACTGCACCAGCCAAAGCCAAATATAACCTGAGTAGTGTCAGCACAGGTAGTAGGAAGACCCATCCTGGGGTTATACCTTTCCTCTACTCCTTTGATCTTCTCTTGGATTCTTAACAGTTACCAGTTGAGGTCTTCTTTCCATCACAGCTGAAGGGAGGTAAGCAGACATAAACAGTTGAATGGTTTTATTAATTAGATCTTTTTTATGTACAAGGCATCTGCTTCATGTTCCTTTCAAAGGATGCCTTCAAAGGCACCCATTTCTTTTGGCATAACCGTGTTGATCCAAATCTAACCTGAAGGCAAGACAGGGCAGAGCTGCTCAGTCAATTCCTGCCCTTGGAAGTGGTCACCAGCTGTGGACATTTTCTAGAGGTGGGACTCAGTGCAAGGGAGCACTGAACTGTTTATCAGCTTTTCCAGCAATTCCCATGTGGACATGGACACATTACCTAAATTTTTGCCCTCAGCATTTCCATAGATGTAACAAGAGTAAAGATAATTTTGCTAAATCCCTTCTGGATCTAATGAGGAAAGACACCACACATAGAACTTCTGAATCAGTCCCAACAGGTAGCCTGCAGGCCGGATCCTGCCTTCAGCTTCAAGGTGCTCATTTTAGCAGTCCCCAAGGAAAACCTACTGCCCTTGCATGTGAGCTGGTTCCTCGACCTGTGAGCAGTGTGGGGTACGAGGGAGATCCCAAATGGGGGCCACCCCACACTACTCCAGAGGCCAGCTCATCCTGGAAACACTTTCTGTTTGGATGGAAAATGGAGCTGCACAGTGTTAGCCCCGTATTTTGGTTTTATTTTTATCTTTGTGTGTGTAATAGGTTCATACACAGAATGGTAATTGGAAATGTCAGGTTTTACCCTAAATGAAGGACACCAAATATGTTGGCAAGAAAGCAAAATCCACAGCTGTTCTCATGCCATTTGCTTCCTTTCAATAAGCTTTCAACTTCATGTCAAGCTGGTTGTTTGATCCCCCCAACAAAATGAATATTTTTTCACCTGAGGAAGTTATATTTGACCTGGGAGAGCCCTCCATTTATCCCCCAGGAGCAAAGAAATAGTTTCCAGCTCTCACAGCCATGTTTCTAGGACCTCTCCATTGCCCCCTTATTTCCTGTTTCATAAAACTTATCTTCACTCACAAGCCCTTCCTCAAAACCAGCGCTTCTTCTCATCTCTCTTCTGGCCTGAAAGATGTTCACCACCCACCACTCACCACCCACCATCCACCATCCACCATCCTTTTGTCACATCTTCCAGCAAAAACTTCTGAGTGTGAGCCCATGGGCAGCACTGCCAAGGGGAGTTCCCCAATACCCTTGCACGAGTCTCTCTGGAGTATCCTTTGGTACAGCCACACCAGGCATTAGGTGTGCAGGGCTGCTTGTCCTTGTCCTTCTCCATGACTCAACACTTGCCTGCTGTCTGCAGTGCTATATTTAAACAGTAAACTACTTGGAGCACACCCTGTCCTTTTCTTTTGTGATTGCACTGTGCCTCATAAAATGGGATATTGCTTCATGGCTTGTGCTCTTCAGCATGGACACAAAGCAAACACATAATATTAATAGTACTAAAAGCTTTTCCTTACTTCCTGCTTTTGTCTTTCTTTTTTTTTATTTCTTTGTGGTTTTTTTCTTCACTCTTCCAGCTACATTTATTTCATTTAAATAAAAGAACCACTCAGATATTGCTTGGTTTTTATCTTCCCAAAGATAAAAAATTGGTAATTCACTTAGGGATTTTTCCAAAGTAAAAAATACTGAATACTAAACCAAGGAACATGGAGGTTGTTTTTAATAAAATGATTTGTCTTGGTGGGCACTGCTGTTGCTTGGGAAAATATTCCCTTCTGTCTCAGCAAAAGCTTATGCATAGTATTGAAACCAATCCCTAATTAATTTGTTTTTCTTTTTACTTTGATCAGTACCTCAAAGAACAGCTCTTTTGTATTAAAAAACCCAAAGTCTCTTACACCTTTCTTTTTGATCACTTTAAGAACTGCTACTGAATAATTAACTTTGTTCTTAGAAAACATCTTCACTTCCTCTCAGATGCATCACTGAGCATGGCATACAAAACACAAGACACTTATAGCTGCAGCTTGTAAATTGCAATTTTTCTTTTTTTACTGCAGATAGCAAACTTGCCCCCCAAATCTTGTTTTAGTTATTCACAAACTATTTGTATGTATGAGAAAAGTGAAACAAGTAGTTTTGGCTCTTGATTGAAGAGAAGATAGCCACAATTTATGCAACACTCTATGATCAGTATTATCATAGAGGAAATGGCAGTAGAAGTCTCACATGTAATCCCCATTTCTTCATGTGGGACCTAAACTCTGCTTCCCCAGAGAGTGGTCTGAGCAGCAGCCTGAGTGGTATTTATGTAAAAGGGCTGACCACAGAATTCTGCAGTTGTGCTGGAGATGGGATATGACAACAACCTTACTAATTTTGCTGTTATTTTGCTTGAGGGATAGAAAAGAGACACAGACACTATAGCAATATATAAATTGTTAATAAAACTAAAATTTTTGATTGGTCTGTCCTTTTTTTTTTTCCTAGCAAAGATTATTACTAAAAATTGTATTTAGGTAAGCAAAAGTAATGACAAAATTTAAGGTGTAAAATACCAGATTGTCATAAACCAAGGGAAATTTCTGGTGTGCTTAGGCAGCAGCCTGACGGAAAAGAAGACAAAGGATGGGACTGAATTTTTAGTATGAGCAACTTGTTCTCCATTTGTATGTTCTCTGCATCCCAGAGAATTAATGGCTCTATAAATGAGCCACTGAAATTGTAAGAGTTATCTATATATTCTATTTTTTTTATAATAGCTGTTAATCTTATACCTGATTTGATAATACAGATCATCACATCTTGATTTTTGTGTGCTTAATTTAAATAGTAATTAACTGTGCATTATATATGCAAATTGCAATGCAGAAGTCTCTAAAAGTAAATGAGGATGGGGCTGTAGTCCAAAAGGAAGTGCACAAAGCTGTTGCTGAATTCCTATGTGATTGCAATAAGGACAGCAGTTGAAGAAACAGAATTGCTACTCTATTATAGGCCAGCCCGTGCCAGTAGGTTTCCAGACACGTGCTGAAGGGAAAAGGAAGGTATTAACCTAAGGGGCCACGTCTATCAGAGCCTCATGACCACAGTATCCCCTCTGACAAGTTCTGCTATCATAAAATTTGGCTGCTTTCATGGGTCAAAGTGAACAGAAGAGACCCAAAATGCTGTAGGAGGGGACATAAATGACAATGTTTCCTCCTGGGGAAGTGCAAGAAATAGATATCTTAAAGGTGAAGTGCAAATACACACTGAACTCAGGCTGACAAAATTTGGTACATTGCCCTTTGGCCCAGACCCATGATTCACCTCTGAAACTGAGTTAAACAGGACATCTAAATAATTGTATCTGTGTGCTGAAATCCAGTGACAAACCAGATCTGCAATGAAAACACAAACCTTTAATTACAATGGCTCCATTGCCTTAACAACAACTTGGACTCTTGTTTCATGGTCACATCCATGAGAAGCTTCACATCCTGGTGGAGATAAGTCCTGCTTTCCCTGGCTCCTGCACACATGCCACCTGTCCTCCCTTTTGCCAACACACACACTTTATGTGGCCAGGCAATAAATTGGCCCTGGGAACTCATCTGGCATAAAACAAGCTGGTTTTCCTCTAAAAAGAATTGCCCCCAAGCCCCCTCAGCACTGCCTTTGGGGTGAGCCACTGACAACAAAACCCTGGGTGAGGTGGCAGCAGCCTGCTCTCCCTCTGTCACTGTTGGGGACATTAGGTTCTGAGAATCAAAAGTGGTCAGAAAGAGAAAAGAATCCCAAATCATTCTAAGTTTTATGTGAGGGATTTAAAAAATTGGCCGGCCCAAACTTGGATACTAAGGCAATTAATTTGTCTGTTTTTTGCTCCACTGTTGTTAAAAATTTTCAGTGAAGGATGCCCTTTTAGATTCAAGATAGAACAAGAGAAAATTTCTTTCCTCTATCTCCCTGAATCCATCTAATCCTTCTTCCTTCCTTTTGACTTATCTTTATCTATGTATCTTTTGAGTTGTGGATGAGAGTTGAGTGATGTGTTCCCCAAAAAATTGCCTATGGTCTTCAGTGTACTTATAGAAAAGCCTACATTAATATTCCTTAGGAGATAAATGAATAAATACCTCAGCATGCACACACCTTCAGTAGGTGTTTGTTTTTAAAAATAGGTATGTAAACAGCCATGCTGGAACTTGCAAAACTTCTTGGTATAATTATTACTGTCCCATGACTGTATCCCTATTACTGTCCTATGACTGTATCCCTGTATGATGAACACTCTTTTAACATCGTTCAATGTAAACATTTGATGAGTTAAGAAAAGGCTTTCTTGTTTGCTGGGTTCTGTTGGGTTATAGTACTAAGAGACCTGAGTTCCTTGAAATGTTTGAGGAATAAATTTTTTATATTGCTAAAACATAAACTGCTGGAGCAGCCTGTTCCTGAAGGGCTGCATCCCATACGAGGGGCCCATTTGGAATGCAGGGCTGGAGCACAATGTGAGAAGCTGCAGCTGATGGGAAAGACCAGGACTGTGTCTCATTGTCTCATGTGACAAACCCCACACTGGAGCAGGGGAAGAGCACAAGGAGCAAAACAGAGAGAACATGTGATGTACTGACTACAGCCCCATTTCCCCTGCCCCTGCACTGCTGGGGAGAGGAGGAGGTAGAGAAATTGAGAAAGAAGTTAGGCCCAGGAAGAAGGAAAGGATGGAGGGGAAAGGTGTTTTAAGATCTGGTTTTATTTCTTATGATGCTACTCTGATTTGATTGGTAATAATTTTCCAAACTGAGTCTGTTTTGACTGTGACAGTAATTGGTGACTGATTTCTCCCTGTCCTTATCTCAACCTACAAACCTTTGATTATATTTTTTGTCCCCTGCTCAGCTGAGGGGAAGAGTAATTGATTGGCTTGGTGGGTACCTGGCGTCCAGCCAGGGTGAGCCCACCACCACACATGGTTGTGCTGGAAATGAGATATTCAAAGCAACCATTGGCAGGTTTATAGGCTTGTAGTGTGTAAAGTAGGAAAAACTGGTCATGACAGCAAACTCCAGGCTGCCTACAGCAGTCATTGTGAATATATCCATTGTCTTGGCAATGGGGGAAGACTGTATGCTTGGTCCCTATATGAAGAAAACTTCAGCATACTGAAGGATGCTCCAAAGCATCCAACCCTCACAGATGTCAGTTACCCCTAAGTAATCCTATTATAGACCAATACTTTTAATTTTATCCATCTGCTAATCTTTCTCACCCTGCAAGCAGTCCTCAAGTCAGCATCATCTCCCCTGACCCTCAGATCACTAAGTCTGTTGTTCAATATGGTCAGGGTACAGCCAACAGATTCTACCTTTTTTCTCTCTACTTTTGGTCATCTACTGGTGATTGTAAACACCTCAAATTGTCTTTGTTCTTTATCCCATGCTTTTATTATGAACATCTGATATACATCTCCAACTGGAAGTTTTTCCAACAGTGCTTGAAGGACCTTTTGCTTCTCCCTCGTCTACAGTTTAGTGAAAACATTATTTATGTGAGACTCTGTATTGTCACCAGGACTCTTTCCCTTGCTCATCCGAGCCCTGCACCACAGGGGCTGTGAGATACACTGCCTGGGTAAATAAATGTGACAACAATACTTGCAGTTACTCCTTCTGTAACAGCACGACCACGTAAGGTCATATTTATTTTCACAGCCTTTGTTTTCTGACCTGTTGATTATAAGACTTTTTTGTTTTGCTGTTCTGACTAAGCTGTTTGTCCTTTGTTGTATCTCATCTGGTGATGAATAGATATGCTCAGCAAACCAAGACTGCCAAACATCCCTGGGACTCCAGTTTCTGTGCAGATATTTGTTACACAGCACTACAAGACACTGCAGGGAGATGATGTCCCTTCACCCATGCTGGCAATGACATCAAAGCAATTATTTGATTACCTGTGTACTGAGAAAGGTTTTGGAAAATATAAACAATTTTGCAAAGAAATCCATACATTTTTGGTGTCTTGCTACAACACACACCATTGGTGTCAAATGCTTCCTGCAATCACTGAAGTGTGACAGTACTACTTGCTACTAATTTTTTGTTCTTTGATATTATGTAGTGTAAAGGTATGCTCAATGAACAAAGTACTGGGAAGGAAACCAGCCAGCTCCACTTAGTGGCTTGTGTTCAGAATAATTGTACAAAGCTCCATAATGGGCAGGAACATTATTAATCTCTAGGTATTTTCTTAGGCATGGTGGATTTCCTCCTTCCTTTGAGATGAATTTTAGACCCTGTTCCCTGCTGTAACTTTATCTCACTTTGAGTGGATGTACACTTCCTATCCTTGCTGAGAGTCTTTATAACTGTAGCTGGCTGCTGGAAGCTTCCAGTTCACCCTGTGTAATCCATGTGATTATCCAGATCTTTTCTCTTCCTTACATTTCCAAGTTCAGTCTTTTGTTGGCCAGGTATCCATTTAGTGTAGAATAGAAGTAGTCCATGGTCCATGTTGGAATTACCCTTATACCCTATGTGGTTTTGTGCCTGCAGTGATTCACTACTGCTTCCTTTCTTTGGAAAGTCCTGTCACATCCTCAGCTAGATCCATGAATGTGTTTCTCATGGGCCTCTAGGTCTAGCCTGTGTGATTGAAAAGGGATTCCAAGTCCTTCTAGACAGAAAACTCATCTGAAGAGAAGAAGCTGGGAACAGTGCTGTGATACTTCCTTCCTGTTGCATGACTGAGCCATCGACTCTGGGTGACCACTTCTAACCAGAAAAGTTCCCATTTCCATAGCCTATGCAACCATATCACTAAATCTGTCACTACCCTACAAATCCTGCAGTTAAGAGTAAAGAGATTGATCTAAATATGAAATGCTCCAATTGTATAAAATGCTTCTACTCTCATTCTTCCAGGTAGCCACATAGAAGGCTCTTGTTCAAAGCTCATTTTTTTCTTGCTTGTGAACTCCTGTCAGAACTACCTGTCTGTTTTACACATAAAATATGGACTCAGGAGCTCCATTCAAGCAATATAGTTTATGCAATTTTATACATTTGTGAATAAAACAAGTGGTATTAATGTGATAGACATTTGTAAATCACCAAGTGATGAATGTTCATTTCTGGTTTTAGTAATATTACAACACTACAACCCAACTGATCAGTGTTAATAGGCATTAAACTATATGAGCTATGAAAACTATTGACAGTGCTGGAGAAGTTTCTGTGGAACTTTTGGAAGACTATAAATGCTAAACAACTAAAAAAGCTTGGGTAGGCTAGAAAGCACTCCATGTAAATTGATATTGTCATAAGTCACAGGATAATGATGGCTTTTTTCTTTGTGAGATTAACTAACTTAACATAACTCATTACTTATAGCCAGAACCCTTTTTTTTGTGATTGTCAGCTGCAGTTGCTGTTTCTTAGGTTGGCATCTGCCCTTTGCTAAAAACCCCCATGCAAGGACTGAGATTTCTGTTAGGACATCATCAAGAAAATTAATGATCCCAGCTGGTGCAAATGAAGATGGGCCTTGAAGCCTCTCAGAGAGCATGGTGGAGAGCTGCTGCCCTTGCAACAGGCTCCTGGAAATCAGTTGTCCCCTGCCAGCCAAGAGCCAAGTGCTTTACAAACAGTATGCACCTACTCCTGAGCCCTTGGACAGCTACAGAAGTCACTGAGACCATGGTAAGCATTGACTTTTCGACACTAAGACACAGAATGTGGAAGCTCCTCCATTTGTTATGTGCTAGGAACAAACAGGCCAACAAGCTTCTGACAGTAAATCCAAATGCTGTCATCAAAGCAGCTGCTCAGGAGCACAGAGGTATGAGTTAATAGATCCTGACAGAGTCAAGCTGATAAATAACTTAATCAAAATACATGAGCATGTCAGATGATAACCTTTTTCTTTCAGTACTAAAGATTAACAAAAGGTTCATTGTCTCCAAATCACAAAAGGTTGCTGAGGCTATTTTTTTGCTAAGTTTCTTAGGAATTAGAGGATAGGTGGCAATTTCACTTACAAATATTTGCCTTCCTAGTCAGGCAGAGGAATCTTGGAAGGCTGGAAGAATGATGGCTGTTCTACATCTGCAGAGAAGGCAAAAGAGCTCTAAAGCTATAATCCCTGGTCAGGAAGCCCTCTCTTGGATTGATATACAGAGCTGGAAACCCCTATTAAAATGTGTGTTCAGGGTCTGACTTCTGGGACCAGGATCTAGCACAATCCACCTAGAAACTGGCTCCCAGAGGCAGCAGCCCTGCTGACTGACCTCTCTGGGTGCTCCAGGGAGCGTCTGCTCTGCTGAGCAGTCCCAGTCATTTTCTCATCATTCAAAAGCTCAGTGACAGCAATCTGCATGCCTTGCTTGGCATCCATCCCAGTAGCACAAGAGCACTCTGTGATGGGCTTTTTGAGTTTCTAGGCTCGTGTGCTTATTTTTCAGACCTTGTAACAGCAACATTTCGTGCTATCTTCTACGGTTTATGGGTACAATGGCACTGCAGGTGAAATATTGGCATGCACGCTTCAAGGGACTAAGCAAACCCTTAGAGATGATCAGGGATTTTGAGCTCTATTTCTTTAAGGAGAATATATCCACATGTATGGATACCCTCCCCCAAAGAAGGATGGATTTGGAACCTCTGCTCTCAGACAGGTCCCATTCTCGCATGTGGAATTCCAAGAGCAACGACAGATTAGAAACTCATGCCAAAGTCGCTCAAGCATTTAATAGAGTCTGAAGAAGGCAGTGTCAATCTTTCCTTTGTCCAGAATTACTTTAGCAGAAGTATGCAGGCACTTCACATTCTCTGCGTGGTTCAAGTGAAGCAAAATCTCATCTAAGTGCAGCAATCTCGGGGTATTAAATTACATTTAACCTAAATTGTTAACTGTTGTTGCTTCTCCATGTTATAATTACATTGGCTGGAAACGGGATCAAGTCAACAGCGTGGAGGAGACGTCAGTGGGGTGACTGTGAAGTGACAGGCAGCAGCACCAATCCCAGCCCCTCCGCGCCGCTCGTGTGCGCTCGCAGCTCCAGGCTGGGAGGGCTCAGGGGAGGAGGGGGGCTCTGCACATATGTCCAGAAATTGCTGCAGTGGATGGCTTGGCTAGGCTCTCGCTGCTATTTAAAGGCACATGAGCTGCATGTTAAATTGGGCACTAGTATTTGCCTGGCTCTCCAGCACACAGCGGGTCTGACTGCTGCACACACATTGAGGACAAAATGCAGGCACAGGAATTGCAGGACACTAGGGGCTGACTCCTGCTTCTCCTCTCCAGATGACAGTTTCATAAGGGAAACTCCCTAAAACAGCACAGTACTAGAAAATTAAGATTATGGTTTGCCACTGTGCTTTGAGCTGCCAAGAAGTGCTTGGCTTCTTCCTCAAAGTGCCAGCTCAGGTAAACCTCTGGACTTGTAGCATACGAGAAAACAAAGAGTATTGGCAAACACTTGCAAGCTGAAAAAATAAAGAGGATTTGTCTCTTCCATCACCAAAATATTCAGCATGAGTGTCCGTTGCTAGCAGCTATTCCAGCTCTGCAGGAGGTGGCTGTAAAGCCTCAGGGCACCTGAAGATTTACTGTGGACTCATTCTAAGAAAATAAAACAAGAATTCTGCTAAGTCCTTAAACTACTGGCCAAAATACCTATCAGCTGACAAGCAAAATGTTACCAGAAAGGTTTTAGAACATGAGTGAGAGAGGAACCACAGCACAAAGAAACTGAAGCTGTGTCTATACTAGCAAATTAAATGTGCCTGGGGCCATTCTCTGACGCTGAGGCCAGTTGGCAAGGAGCTGCCTGCATCCATAACACTAAACTGTCTTACCCTCCAAAACAGGGTGGCCACAGGGAAACTGGTTCTGGGAGCAGTCCCTGGCCCATGGTGGTCCTGAACTCTACCCAGGGTGGTTGTGACAGAGCTGCCTGGCACTGGTTAAAATGTGTCAAGGTCTGTGCTAAAAATGTGTGGTGTGGAGGATAGGGAGTGATGAAGGATGTTCCTGGTTACTGTTTAAGGTGGTGATATTGAGGTACCCTGAGAATTTCAACCACTGCTATGGACAAATCGAAAAATTTCAGAAAGAATAGGAGCTACACCACCCTTTTAGGTTCCTGGCTGGGAGCATGAGGACACGTAAGATGTGTACTTTGCCCCGAAAGCCTTGCAGGAGTCACAGCCCATGTGCATGGGTGGGCACTCACCTCCTCTGGAGGACACCTTTGCCTTTTGCCAAAGAACAGCTTTTTAATTTTTTTAAAGTATAGCTTTTCCTATGACATTGTTTGGTTTATAAAGATTTGTTTTGCTGTAATTTGCTTTCTTATTGTTCTACACTCTGTAACTGCTGATATGTATGTACTTTTACCTCTCAGCCCTTTTTCATCTTTGAAATTCATTTTCATGACAATAAATGGCAAACATAAACACTGAATAAGATAGCCACAATATTTCTTATAATGGAAGACATCAGTGCTTAGTTATTTAGAACAACACAAATTAAAAATAAATTACAAATCCCAGGAAAGATGATTCCCTGCTTCTAATGTCAGCTCCTTTTGTAAATCCAAACAATGTGGAGCCAGCTGGTCATGGAGCTGGGCTGTGGTTTCTTAACATCATATGTTCAGGGGCAATGCTCATTTCAGTTTTTTCTTACAATCACTCATTTCCATCACACAACTGACATTTCTTGGCAGGATTTTTAAAAATTCTATCAGGTCCCTAATCCATTTCAAAGTAGAGTCCTGTAAACTGTTGTGCTGTTACAGCTGAGTGGGCTGAAGACCAGCAGACAGGACACAAGAGACAGAGAATGGGAGGCAGGGAAGGTGCCAAATATTGAGCTTGCATTGAGTTTATAGTTGCTCTCTCTTTCTAGTGTCTGCTGCTTTTGCTTTCTGCTCCACCTGTGGGTGAAAGCATAATCTGAGGAGATAGTGAGCTCAGGCTTTCACAGCTGTTCTATTTCTTTTCTTTGCACCCTCCTTCCTTGTCAGACTTCAGTGATGGTATGTGCAGATAGTCCCATGCTCCTGAACTGCTTTGGCAAAGCAGTGTTTAAGCTTCCTCTTTCCAAGAAGGAATCATTCAGAAGGCAGGGGGTTTTCAGGGCAAACATGGGTTTCTTTTGCCTGTATAAGACTGGTAGATTTGGCCAATGCAAGCACCCCTTTGAAAGCAAGTCTCTATTCTACCAGGACTTCCATGATCACTTAGGTTACTTAATAGACTTTTTTTTTCTGCATTCACCTTCACTAAAAAGATGCTATCAGATTCTATCAGCTATCAGATGTTTAATGCAATTAACAGCACTGTTGAAAGGGGAAGAACTGAAACTAGAGGATAAGGAAGAGAATAGGGAATGCTTCTTCAATTAGATTTTTTCAACTTGATGAATGAAAATCACTCTACAGCATTTAGGCACATGGCTGAAGCAATCATGAAGGTGTTTGCAGCTAAAAACCATCTCTCAGGCATCTGTGGTTGAATGACCCAGTTTGTAGATTATCTGTGCCACAGATAAAGAGCTAGCTAGTGTCTGACATGGCTCATTGGCACCAGCACCACATGTATAAAGCATTGCATATTCCAGAGTCAGGCTGGGTCTGGAAACAGTCCAACTACTTCCATTCAGGGCAAAGCTAAAATTTTCTCTCTGAAAACCCATTTGGATGTGAGCTGATTGTACACCTCTACCTATATCATATTCCCTGCAGAGCTCCTGGAGAATCATCACAATTCATCACAGGCTTAGGCACAGCCTGAAGGAGGTGGTTTGGGTAATTTCAAAGTTGTTAGGTCCATCTAACCACACCTAACATGACTTCCTACTAAGTCTAACTGGGTCCAAGCTAAATTGGTAAAAAGCCTTGGACCATCTCTGTTCTGTGTGCCCACAGACCTGCATGGTTCCTTGTATCCATCACCACGACTGTCTCAGCATCCTGAGGCTCCAGGGAGGAACTGATGATATCTTGGAGGGTTTGTGAAGCTGCAGAAGATTGGAAAAGAGGTAGACATTAAAAGACCTGGTATGGGTCAGATCAAAGTCATTAAAAGGCTGAATAAAAAATTGCCTTTTGGACTGTGATGGGGAGAAGGAAGTCAGATACAAAGTAGCAGCCCACAGGGGTGGACAAGAATAAGGCACAGTGAAACAATTTAATTTCTATCTACGTTTTTATCCAGCCCTGCCTGTGACTGTGGCTTTTCTTCCTCCCAGCTATGGGT
Organism: Agelaius phoeniceus; assembly: GCF_051311805.1. Lineage (NCBI taxonomy): Eukaryota > Metazoa > Chordata > Aves > Passeriformes > Icteridae > Agelaius > Agelaius phoeniceus. The sequence goes on from NC_135269.1 coordinate 59,630,929, forward strand.
GTTTTCCAGCATTTGCTAAAGATGCAGAGATGATGTCACCAGCTTCAGTGCTTGGGTGGTCCTCATGGCAGCCGTCTTCCCAGGAAATGAGGGGGCTCGATGGCGCAAATTCTACCCTGCACCGGCTGATCTGTGCTTCAGCAGTTACATTTTCTGATGAGCCTTTCCCAAAGAAAGGGTCATTTTACTGCTCCTGGGTCTTGACTGGCAGAGTATCAGTTGCTGCACAACTGCAACAAGCACCAAAGGGGTTTTAGCCAAATCACAACACAGTATGAGGAGACAGAAATATTTAAATAAAGTATCTAAACAATCCTGCTTCCTTCCTTTAACAACCCTTTGCCTTTCCACTAATTACAATGGAGTAAGAAAGAAAATTAAATACCCTCCTTAAAGTATCTTTAAGTATCAGGTTAATTCTACACTAGATTTATGTAGATGTTAGAATTCCTCTGTTACAACTGCACTCTACTTGTACACTAAGCAATTATATGACTGAGAAAGGTTGTGCAGGTTCTTCCATACCCTGAGATATTTCAATATACATTTAAAAGAAGAAAACCTACAACTCCAGACAATGTCTGGAAGAATCCAGTTAAAAGTGTAGCGATGTAATAAGAGACACTTGTTTTCCAGCAAAAAACCCTGAGAGACCCAGCACTGATATTCTGCCCCTCACAATTTTCAAACCACATGTTGTCTATATGCCATACCCAAGAAACTTCCTTTTCTGATTCACCAGTACTGAATGGTGATCAGTATTTTCCAGTCCTTCTACTGATTATTCATCACATACCTGAAGGGAGGCTGAATTACACCCATGACTCAGATTTCTTTCATACTATAATTATACACCTACAGCAGAAATGGAGGTTTCATGACTTTGTCACTGCAGGTAATGGATGTGTCTGTGTGCTGACAGTGATGTGATCCATCTGCCTGTCTCCTGGCTATAGGAGAGAGATGGGAGTGACTCATCTCTGGGATACTGGGTCACATCAGATTCTTCACACTAGTTCCTCCTTTTTCCTTCCTCTTTGAATTTTGCTCTGTATGTCCAGGAAAATCTGGGAAGATCAATCCCATGAATACATTTTAAGGCAGATTGAGTGGCTCAGTCCGAGGATCTCACCTCACCACAGGTGCCAGTGTGCACCCATCTGTGTCAGAGCTGGCTGCTCTGGGCTCCCCTTTAGTCACTGGAGGGAAATCAGGCCTGATTCACCTTCATTAGATTAAATATCAGCTTTAGCATGAGGTGACTCCTTTTGTAAAAGTGTGGGTTCCCTTACTGACTCCTGAGACAGCCTGCAAGGTGTGCTCTAGCATCAATGGCTACACTGCAGAAAACCTGCAGTGATGGGTGATGCATCCTGCTCTGGGTGAGTCAGAAATGTGCATTTTGGGATCTGATAAAATAACCTGACATAGTCTCCCACCCCTCTCTACATGACGTATTGCTCTTTCTTTTATTGTATTTCTGTTGCATAGATAATATTTGGGCAGATCACTGGATTAATTGGCATGACAAATACAGGACAAAATAAAGTTCTTTTATGCCCACTTAAAAGAACACCTCATTTGTTGAGATAAAATTCCCTAGGCAGCCTTTCCCTCTGCCCCACCCTAAAATCAACAGGCTTCTAGTCTAAAGTAACACACAATCAAAAATTTGTACTTGTATCAGAATAAGCTGGAAACTCTCCAGACTGAAGTCACTTTGGAAAGGTTCTCTGGGCTGATACAGCTGTGCTGGTCCTCCAGTGCCGAGGCTGTTCCCATGACAGTGTGAAGTGGGAAAACCCGGGAGAGCCAAGGACAGAAGAGCCTGGCAGTCCCCAGGGTAGGGAACACCCATTCTGCAGGTGGCAGGGTCTGCTGTGCCCTGGGGTGGCAGGAGGCTGCACAAGGAGGTGTCAGAAAACCTTCAGAAACTGTCCTGTGAGCTGACTGGAGACTAATTTGACCTTTTGATTTGCTGTGATTTCCACTTTGGTGCAGCAGCCCAGCACTGCAGGCAGTGCACCTGGGTGTCCACCAGCACTGATTTGGTCTTTCAAAAAGTAATTGCTAATTTGCCAAGCTCTAGAGACCTAGTTTGAAAAGAGGCAGCATAATACATTCTTTTCAGGATCTGAAATGCTCCGTTGGATGCTTTCCCTGGTTTTCTTTTTCATTATTTATTTTGATATATACATCCAGTAAAAGGATAGTACCTAACCCCAACTCTAATGCCACTGGCTACTTTTTAAATATAACTGTATAATTAGGTGCTTTTGCTGAACAATCCTTTTGGGAGGAAGGGAGAGAAAAAGAAGAGCCTAGCAACAAATAAAAAGCCATACAATTTTAACAAAAAAACATTTATCAAATCAAATAAGCCCCTTCAGGATAATAATCAATTTTGGTGAAAATAAATTTCACCAAATTCTTTCTTTGGTGAAGGATTTTGGCAATTTAAATACTGTTATAAAAGTGCAGCCTAGATAGGTAGGTAAAAAAGAGAGATTAAAAGTTCCACAGCATTCACAGTAACTTTGCTGTGAGGCCTTGGACCAAACCAAACAGCAGGTATGTTTACTGAGGAACACCCAAAAAAACTTTTATGTGATGTGATTTCTCAAAGTACCCTGAGTGTGGTGAGCCCCAATGGATGCTGCTGTGCTGAGAACAGCCAGACTCACACTCAGGGGCCTCCACTTCTGAACCATGCCACAGCACCAACCCATGGCCATGCTGGCTTTGAGCAAGAGGGCATGAAAACCTACTTTTACATCATAGATACTTGAGAGGAATTTTTGAGTGCCATTTCATAAGCATATTTATTTAGGTTTTATTCCTTCTAGGCCTTCAGGAACAAGATATTCGTCCATCCAACCTTCTCAACATTGTTATTCACCTTTATACTCTGGGAAAAAAACCCTTTCTTCTTGTGTCCCTCACTCTTTGGTACACTCTCAGACAGTAGGATATCCATGGACTGCCGTTTGCCTCCCAAAGATAGTGGAAGTTCCCAGCTCCAGCTGCTGCCCAAGGACAGGGTTTCCCTCCCTGCTCCTGACTCCACTGCACCTTGGAAGAGCTGCAGCCCTGCCTGCTAATGATGCACTGTTCAATAGCATCAAAATGATGTTTTACAATGTGATGAGACTAACAAGTTCTTCAGCTGGCTGAGGCTGTGGGTGAGAAACACCCACAGGTGTCAGGTAAGAGCAGAGTGGTGCCAAAGGCCCTCAGATCTTTATTTCTGACATCTGAAATTATACCCTCCAGGGCTGCATCCCGACAGGAAGGGCAGGAGCTTGTGCATAGAATTTTTCAGGAATGTCTCCTTTAGTTTTAATGACCAGGCAAAATTGCAGGACAGATTTTGAAACAGGTACCTGGAAAGTTTTGAAAAGCTCTATCAAAACTTTTGCAGTTCATCTCAAGGACTAGCATTACAATAAATGTCATTCTCTAGTTTATAGTTCTAATCCTGGAGCAAGAGCTGGCGATTGTTAATTTTATGCTTTCTTTCTTTCTTTCTGCTTACTCATTATGTCAGCATATTTCATTTCTGCTACGCTTTCTGAAATCAATCTTCATTTTAATGTATAGCTCCCTACTGCCTTTTTTCCCAGTAAACAGATGAAGATTTAGTGTTGGCCTCTAACACACTGAATCCATTTATGATAGTTTACATAATCAGATTTTTGGTGCACTGTAAATTCATCTTTAAAGGTTTACATTGCTCCAGGACTAAACTGGTTAAGTTTTTGAGTTGTTTTTCATAATTTGTGTACAAGTCACCATTTTAAGGAACAGTTAAGATGCTGTTTTGGTGGGGCATTAGCACCCATATAGTTCTATATGTCATTGATTATTCTTTCCCCTACAGGGAATTTCTACAACTAATGTTATATTTCAGAATAACAACTACTTTGGTCATAAATATCTTCCAAGCTACTAAATGTCAAACTTTCTTGCAGCAGTAGGATAATTCATCTCTTGAATATAGTGGTTGACTTCTGCAATTAAACAAAGTGATGACATTTCACAGGGGGGAACAAGCAAAACTAGCCAAAACCTTAACTTGGAGATGGGGTGGTGAAAATATGAAGCAGCTCTGATGGGAAGCAGGAATGTGCTTCTACAGGCTGCCCATGGATTTTCTTCAAGCATATGGCACCCTGCTTTTAAGCTCTGAGGAGCATCAGGACTAACAGGAGCCAGACACAAGCCTGGGTGCAGGGCAGTGCAGTCAGGGCTCTGAAATGGTCCCTTCCTGCCATGGAGGACCAGGCTTCTCCAAGCACAGAGGTTTACTCTGCTGTGTCCTTTAGGGCCACAACAGCCCAATGGTAAAGGTGTAAGCCCAGTGAAAGGGCCTGGCAGCCACTGAAGCAGACACCAGAAGAGCCTGCCCAATTTACCCAGGGATGTGTTGCTTCCCTGAAGTGGGTTTCAGGCAGCTTCATCTGAGTCAGGTTCAACAGACACGTGTTGTTGCAATGAAGAAGTTGGAGAGTGAAACCCCTCAGCAGCTGCCAGCCAGGCTGGCTGGAGCATGGAGACACAGCTGGGGACTGCTTGCATTTGCAAGGGGGGGTCTGACCAGCAGCTGATCCTTCCCTGAAACCTGACATTTCTTCCTCTCCAGTGTGAGGACAGCTCTACAGAAATGCAACCCATTACACAAGCTGAGTTTATAAATTGATTGCATAACTCAACAAAATTTTCTCATAAGGAAGCACATTGACTTTGGTTCATACCTTCTCATATAAAGCAGACTCAATACAAGCCACTTTCAACTTGGTTTATAACTGTTCACACTGGGGTGTTACTAAATCATTTTAGAAGCTGAACTAGTGTGGAGAGTGAGAAAATTGCACTAGGATGTAGCTTGTGAGTGTGGATAGGTGCCAAAGTGTCCAAGTTCAAGGCTGGGAGATAACAGCTTTCCAATGCCACAGCTGGTTTCAGTTGCTCCCTGAGATAGCACTACATTGCAAAACTAAGGGTAAAGGAGCAAATGATAATATGGATTTAACTGGAGCAAATCCAATATAACTCAGCTACAGTTGGGTAAGTATCACTCTGTTTACCACATGCTAATACAGGACTTAGTCAAAACAGACAGACAAATGTCTATTTTAAAACATTTGGTCCAGGTAAAACTCTAGGTTTGTCCTGGAGATTTATTTTAAGCATACAGAATTGCCTAGATGAGGAGCAAACTGGGAAAAGAAACAGGTGGTGTGGAAGGGACAGAAGAGAAGAAAGAGCTGGAAGGAGCCAAGTCTGAAGTGGAAGCTTGGTGAAAATAAGTCAAAATATCTGTACCCCTGAAATACTGAATGAGGAAAAAACCCCAACAGAGCCATGTAAGCTTTAAAGGCTTCAGAAATGTGGACAGCAAGCACTGCCTTGGATGCTGTTCCTGACACCCTGATACCAACTGTGTGATGATATTTATGGGACTTCAGGATGAGTTTTTTTCTTTTAAAACTTAGTAGCAAACCCACAGATTAAAAACTGTGGCCCCAGCACATGATTAAAGTTATGATGTTAAACTTTTCAGAGTCTGGAAGTGCTAGAAAGAAGCACATCTGTGCTCTCTGTGTGTGTCCTCTGTTGAGTGGTCTTCAACCACACACATGCCAACTGCCCAGGCTCTGCTGTGCTGGGCATTCTCCACTGTTTGGCCTCCAGACACCTGTGGCCTGTAATTATGGGCTGTGGCACTCTGCTGAGTTTAGCAGGGTGGGCAGGTAAGAAAACTGTCTGGGAAGTACCTGCTGAATTTACAGAGCTTTCAGGGCTGGATGGCCTCGTAGCCGCTGAGTGCTAAATTGTTCTGTTAGCTACAGACAAAAATTCTTCCTAAAACCTCGAGTAGTTTCTTTTCCTGGTGTCCAGGACTTTGGTCCTAGAACTAGGAAAAAAGAAATTAACTTAATTGAGAGTAATATGATTTTTATCAACCAGGTGGAGCAACACCATGAAGCAAAGGAGAAGGTCAGCACCCAGCAGTCCCTGAGCTGCCCTCTTTAGTCCTCTGTTCTATATGTTAAGCCATAAATTTGCCCTTACACAACAACATCCAGATTTCTCCCTTGCATTGATTTGATCTGGATGTAACTATGTTCTCTGTCTGTGAGATGTGAACTGTGCTAAGGAGTACTTACAGCTAAGGCTGTGCATGCTGCTCTCAGGGTGGCCATGCACTGCCCTAAGGGTGCTGCAGGTTGGTGGGGTCCAGGTGGAAATTTTGATTGCTTACTCTACTTCATTTTCTGGAGTTTTTTTCCTGTTAGGGAGTTATGTGTTATTTGAGATAGTCTCTGGAGGACTCTTCAATGTGATTGGGGCATAACAGCTGTAAAAGACCATCTACCCACAGAATAATTATTATATACTGAGATATTTTTTTACTATGCGTTCATTTCAGGAGTGTTTCTAACCAGATATGGATCTGGGCTAGATTTCCAAACTCATGTATACTTGAACTTAAAAGTAACCCAAATCAGGCTGCATGGTCAAGGACTGAATATTCAGTCATGGTCATGGACAAGGCTGAATATACAAGTTCTTTGAATCAAGGAAGAAGAAAGATGGGCTTGGATAAAAAATATGGGTATGCCAGCGAGAAAAAAATAATTGATGGAGTTATAAACTGTTGTGTAGCTCTGGGTTCATCCCTGTTTCCAGCTCCAGCATACATAGAAAGGGTGTTCCCAGCTTTCCAAAAGAGGCAGGCACAGTGTGTTCATGGATTTGAATAGTTTCTCTGTGCAGAGTTCTCCCGCTGAACATCCTTAAAGTTAGAATCCCTTTGCAGAGTTGACACAAGGGGACTGGCTGTCCTGGGGGATCTCTAATAAGCCATGTTTACTGTGAGGTTGCTGGGTGCAGTCTCATCTGCACAGATTTGTAGTGGAGCTGTTACATGAATGCTTGTGGGATCTGCTTTTTTGCACGTTTGGAAAGGTGGAGCTCACATTTCTGCACAAGGCTAACCTTGAGAATCAGAACTGGAAGGAAGGAATGTGGAAAGGAATTCACCCTGCAGTGAAAAAAATGTGGATTTTGATAAGGGAAGCACCATCAGTCATTGCCTAGTGAGCATGAAACATATTCCTGACACAGTGTATGTAGCAGACTCTCTGGTATAACAATGACAAAGCAATGGCACCTTTTATAGGAAACACCTGAAAGGACTTAGGCTGCAGCTTCCCAGGATGCTGACCCACTTGAGCAGCTCCCTGCCTGGGAAGGGGGCCTCTCAAAATAAAATATCTGCCCTGAACACACAGGGAGGGAGTTGGTTGAGAGAGGGATGTGCAGCTGGTATGCTGAAACACCACATGTACATTTTTAAAAGCCTGTTGTACTTAAAAAAGAAAGAAAAAAGAGAAGGTGTAGACTGGATGTCCTCCTCTATTAGGTTCTCTAATCAGGTAATGTATTGGTCAGAAACAGACTACAATATCCAAAACTTAAATCAGCTACTATTGGGCTATATATTTTAAGGTAAAAAGCTGACCTACAGTCAGGATTGGCAAACCAGTCCTTGGACCCACTCAGTCAGAAATATATTTAACAACAAATTCATGGCAGGAATTTCAAAAGAATGAGATAAAACACAGCCAGTGTGACACTATTTATGCTCTTTCTGTTTGCTGAGCCCTCAAGGTTTCTCTCTTTTCCCCAGCCAGAAGATTATCAAATTTAACATTTAAGGTGGAAGTGGCAGTGCTCCTGTAATTTCTTGACACTTTAAATGCATGTGTAAGTGTGATTTCTTAATCAACAATGAATCTGAGCAGTTTGCTGAAGACGTCTCAGTAGAAAGTTTTTGAAGTTGTATTTATAAACAAATATCAAATCTCTTCAAATCCATAATTATCTGTCACAACTGATGAGCACTGAAAATATCTTCCAAGATATTGTCAACCTTGTAGAGCTGTTGGAGCTGCGAGTTGTTATACCTTTGTTACTTCAAACAGGAAATGTTTATATGAAGTTTATATTCACCAGGTGGTTCCGTGAACCAGATTTAAGGGAAAGAGCAAACACTGTGAAACTGTGATGAAGTCTGCAGAGCTTTCACAAGTCTGGTGAAAGCACGCTTGCACAGACAGCATAGATCCAAGTGTGAGACACCCTGTACACTCCTGTGGGATGTTCCTTAACATGAATGGCAAGCTGAAACTGATGCTTGGCTGCCTCAAATGCCAGCTGTGCCCACAGGCTCATCTCTCAGCACTTCCTACCTCTGAGAACTCCAAAACATGCTGAATAAGCTGTGGGCATCACCCCTTGTAGTTCTGGCAGAGAAGCCGGGAGGTGGGAAGGAGTCTGCATTGTACCAGCTCCTCCATATGTGAATTATAGCTGGGGCAGCCCTGTGCAAGCCCAAAGCAGTCCCAGCCACCCACCTCCAGAAGGACCAGTTACACAGACATCAGAGTTTTAACATAATTTCCTTACATTTTTAAACTACTATCAGTATCAAGAGTGAAAATGCTGTCCCAGCTCTTGCATTTTTGACTGACATGAAGACTGTGAAAAGGGTGGGTGCAGCAGTTCCTGGTGTCCTGCCCCAGTGCTCCTCAGCAGAGACCCTCTTTGTCTCTTTCAGGATGGGCATTTGGGGAATACCTATCCCTCAATTTCATCCAATCTGCATAATGTCACACATCTGACACCACAGCCACCCCCAGATACTCTGAGCCATTGGCCAGACACCTGTCTTGCTAAGTGCCACTCCTGTAACACCAGAGTTCCCTTATACCCTGAATTAGAAGCTGGTGAAAATATGGCTGCTGGTCCAGCAGCAGCTGTGGGAAATATGGAGGAGTGATGCAGCATGGTTTGATCCTAACAGTGACCCCAGAAAGGCCCTGGTCAGATCTGGGATCTGAGCATCCATCATGTAGGAATGTTGTTTCAGGAGCCTTTAAGTAGCTCACACTAGTCCCATGTGCAATATGGGACCCTCCAATGTATCTGTTTGAAGACTGTCAAAAAATAGACCCTGAAATATATTTAGCGTGTGTTTAAAAATGGAATTACAGAAGCAAATTGCATCTCATAACAATGATATTTCTGACAGATAAATTCCTCAATTAATGCTATTTGGACTTGCAGTAAAAAAGTGAAAATGCCAGCAGTATCTCTTTCTATGACCTCACTCTTAAGATTTTCCATAGTAGAATAATTCAACATTTTGAGATAATTTCCCCCAGCTAATCCTTGTCCTTGAGTATGCCACAAAAACATTCCATTTGAACAATATGTGTTCAAATAATGAGAACTACTGATGGCACTAAAAGGAGGAGCTCAGCATCAAGGACAACATCCAGTTTTATCATGCTCCCATGTAGCCTGCTGAAGATAATAAAAATAGACTACTCCTACCAGAAATTTTTGTTCATCTCTAGTATTTAAAATAATAATCTCAAAAATTATCCTGAAGCCTCAAGGATGGCAAATATTTTAATAGCTCATTTATCAAGTTTATTCCTGACAGTCAATACATACTTCCCCCCACACCAAGTTTATTTTGAACCATAGCTGTATTTGCTTTGGTATAAGGAGAACTGCATGATGCTTTTTCTCCATTTCTGGGGACTACAGTCCATTGTAGCAAATGAAACACTAACATTAACAGCAGTGCCACTCTTTGTTCATCCTTTGGTTCAACTCCTGTGCTAGGCTGAGCAGAATAATCTTTCCCTTAAGCCTTCCAGGCAGCAACCAACCCATGGAGCCTCTGATTTGCCAGACTGAGCCCCCAGCCTTCCCCAGCTCCTGCTGTGAGAGGGGCACTGTGGCACACCCAGCACTGCACAGCTCAGACAGAGCACAATGGCAGAGGAGGAAACTGAGGTCTTTGCAGTGCCAGACCATAAGACATTTATTCCATGAGGCAAATGTGGGTTTGTGGTTCAGGAAAACTTTTGGGATCTGGCTTTCTATTCCCTGGAGGTTTTAATTGCAAACCAAAAAGCTATACTCAGAATTGTTTGGAGAAAAGGAGCTAAAGTCTTAATTTTAGACGAAAAATTGCATTTCCAGCTGGATTTTGCAGATTTGTGACCTAAAACTGTGGTGTGTATTAATACACACAAAGTGTGGCACAAGCTTGTTTTGCATAGAGACCAAACCAAGGCTGAAATGAGACCTCACTGAAGGCAGCAGCACAATCCTTGTGGTACTCAAGGACCTGAGATATTCTTTAGGAATGGAGGTGGATGAAGTTGAAAGTTGAACAAAGTTCAGAGATGACTGAAGTTCTTAGTCATGTCTCTAGTGAAGCACAAGTTCCTCTGGCTAATCCCCAAGGCAGCACCACATCTCCTGCAAAGGCAGCCCTGCCTGAGAGAAAACTCCTACCCCTGCCTGTCATCTCTGTTTTCCATCCCTTGGGGATGAGTTCAGGGGTGCTGCCCAAAGAGGGACACCAGAGGCAGGTGGAGAGGGACATGGGCAGAGAGCAACTCACCCCACCTCTGCCTTTCCCACCTGCAAAGCTGGGGTAGCCAGCTCTCCTCACCACTGCCTTCAGCCCATGTGTGGGAGCAGAGGGGAATCTCAGCCATCAGCCCCAGGTCTGGCTGGCACAGTGGGGGAGCCCCTCTGTCCCAGGCTGTTGGGGGGCAGGGGAGGGAGCAGGATCCCATGCAGTGCTGCAAGGCACATGAGGGAGGAACATTTATGTAGGTCATGTTGGTTGATAGTCACTTGTTGGAGGGCAAGAGAGTGTGCATGGAAGGGGAAGGACAAAGTAGCAACATTTTGCAGAGGAGCTAGATTGCATTCTCAGGCTATTGACGAGGGCCAGAGTCATCCTGTGGCTTAACCTTCACCAGCAACAATGAAAAAGGCAGTGGTGTGGCCACTGCCACCACCTCTCCATCACTCTTTGCTGCTCCTGCATTTTCTCCTTCTGCTAAAGCAGCTGCTCTCCATGTGCTGAATCAGATGAGAGAATGTAACTCAGCAAAAGGCTCGGTTTTCATTATTTTTTGGTCATTTTTAAAAAAATGAGTAGTTTTAATACCAATAGTTATTTTTCAGCCAGATAAACCATCTGAACAGGTTTGCTCTAAGGCTGTGCTAGCAGAGCAGAAGCACTGGCACAGGTTGACTGTGGAGAGAGCCCAGCTGAGGCCACAGCACACACACAGAGGTAATTCAGGGGTGCTACATTTGAAGAGCAAAAGCCAGTAACTCTGGAAAACTAATGCCCTTCTCATGCAAAAAGCTGATCCTCAGACAAAATCTTTATTTCTCAAATTTTTACAAATATTTTTAAACTTTTGAGTCTGGCAGCTTAATGGTTTGTGTACCTTTTACCTACAGTTTTCCATAGATTTTTTCATTCTAATTACATGAGAGTTGTTGCAAGAGGACAATGTCTGCAATGGTGACTAAGGAATGAGGAAATTGACAGTAAAACAGCCACAAGTCAGTGAGGGGCAGTGAATTGACTGTGAGTGAAATGCAGGAGGGACAGGTAAGCCAACAGGATAACTGGCAGATTTTACTGCAAGGATGGTAGGATGCCATCCCCACCACAACTTTATTGCAGTTAGTCATAGTTCTAATTGGATCTAGTTGGAATTGGCCCTGAGTTGCCCCTGTGCTGGGTGTGGCCAGAGGCCCAGGTGCTGCAGCAGGAAGCAGTCACCTGTACACTGCTCCTGTTGGGATTTTTCCTTCTGTCTCCAAGTTTGTCTTGTTAGCATTAGCTGGAAGTTCAGGGCTAAGGGTACAGCCTTGTCTCCCAATTTCCTTCTGCAGGCTTGTGTGTCCTCTGCCAGTTGCACACGCAGTTCCCAGAACATGTCCCAAATTCAGTAGTTACAGCTTGCTAATTCCCTGCAAGTTTCCCTGAAGGAGGTGCAAACATTAATTGACCATGTACTTTGATACCCAAGATAAAAGTTTCCCTTGTCTGCTGATTTTTCCAGACCTGTATGATTGCAAATGTTTCTTCTACCTTTAGGGATCACTGGGCCATTGCTTTAAGTGGGGTCTGTGGTGCACCCTCAACCACAGCAAACAGAAATTCTCTAAAGGGTGTCCACAACCAGACAGCGGAGCTTAGCATATAATCACAAGGGTCTGCAGGGCTGGACATGGGGCTGAGTATGGGGAGATGTCCCCTACCTTCCCATGTCAAGGTAGGCACTGCCCCAAGGATGCAGGATGTGGCTCCACAGAGAATGGGGAGGAGGGACAGGGAGGAGCTCTGGGAATGAGGGGAGAAAACACATGGGGCAAGGACGGTGTCTGGGGCATGGGTCACAAGGGAAGGGAGTGATTTGAGGCATGACAGGAGTAGAACAGGCTTTGGGGAAGGGACAAGAGGCCAAGGGAGAGAGACTGGAGGGTGTAGTGTTGGTGTGGGACATTATGGGTGAGAATATTTGGTGGGTTGTTGCTGCTTTGAGCGGGGCAAGAAGGGTAAAGGGCCTGTGGCAGGAGGGTCTGTAACAGAATCACCCAGGCCAAAGACCTGAAGGAAAAAAATTCCTGGCCTCTGGTCCAGCAGCAGAGTGGTTTCAATGGATTGTAACAAGTTTTCTTCACTGGGAGTTGCCACTTCAGATGTTGCAAGGCCCTTGGCACCCACCCACACACACTGCCAGTAGGAAGCCATGTTGTCTGTGCTGGAGCCCAGGGCTTGTTACCTGCAGGCAGAGGGCAGAGGGCAGGAAGAGGCTCTGCAGAGCGTTGGGATGGTGCAATTGCAGCTGCCAGCCCTGTGTCCTGCAGCTGTGGCATGCCTGGCACAGGTGGAGGCTGAATGCACACTGGGGGCTGTGGGGGGGCTGCCACCCCTGTGGGGATGTAGTTCCAGGCATGAGGAGAGCGCAGCACTGGTCTGACTTCTGCTCTCACCCCCTGACACTAATCCCCCACCCTGTGGCTGATTTCTGCACCCAGTCCAGCGTTTTGGGTGTCTTGCAGGAATTGGCAGGCTTTGAAACTGCAGCTTCCTCACTTGAATGGGTGATGAGATGGTGAGGATGACAACTGTGCTGGAGGGAGGGATTTAATGCACCCTCCCAGTACCTCCCAGCATTGTATTAGTCACAAAGGTCACATCTACTCACAGACAGAGCTGAAGTGTGTGGCAAATGGGTCACATGTTACCAGCTTCTTGTTTCCACTCTAATTCATGCTAGAAGGGAAGTACTGTAGTGTCAAACAATTCCTCTGGGACTGGGGGTCTCAAGGCAGGGAATGCTGCTTCCATCCACTGGTTAACAGGAACATGAAGGAGAGGGGGGAAGCTACCAAAAGATTTTGCCTACACAAACTATTTACCTAAATTCCCCAAGGGGAGAGGAGAGCACAAAGTGAAGCAAGAAGCACTCAGAGAAACTTTTCTCTTACTGCCATTGTATTTACATGGAGAGAGCTCTTGTAGATCTTTTCCCATGTAAGCTTTCTAACCAGACCTCTTCAAATCCCATGTTGGGCATCCATGTGTTACTGCCTGTCTACACAAGCTAGAATTGCCTTAGTAGTGGGAATGAAATGGGAAAAATCAATTCCTAAGGAGCAGGTCCACAGGGCAAAGGCTTGGGGTGCTGCCTGAGGAAGAGTTGGCAGCAGTCCCCAGAGCTGTGGGAAGAGGTTACCTCCCTGGTGGTGGTACAACTGTTAGTGCTGCTGTGTGGTAAATGAGATCAGAGATCTGAACTGGCTGGAAAAGATTTTTTTTTACCCTCCTTTTTTTCCTCCTTTCAGCTGGGTGAGTTTTCAGTCAGATCAGTTCCCTGGGCCAGTCCATGGTGCAGCTGCATGTTGAGTTGTGAGGGCATGATACGAAGACAGCACAAAAATAGACTGAAGGCACAGACGGGAGAGACTCTTCCAACAATGCTCACCAGATGCAGCCTGAAGGACCTCTGAGGCTCCTCCCCCCCAACAGTTAACAAAAGCTCTGTTAGGCAATGTCTTCAGCAATCCTGAGGCTCTGCACTGGGGAAGAAATGCTCTTCTTCCAACATCTGTTCACGTGCCAGCTTTCCCTCCCCATTGAATATGAGCAAGAGGAGCAGATGTGCTAAGGAAGACAAACAGGAGGATGGATTCTAAAAAGGTGGAGATCCACAGATGTAATGTCCTGCTGCCAAAATGCATCCTTGAATAGTGGGGATCAAGGACTGGTCTAAGTGGAGAGGCCCAGCTTTGCAAACCGTGTGTCTGAGCAGCATGCAGGGGAACAAACATAATATAAAAGTTCACACAGAGATGTCAAACTGCAGTGTCAGAACCAAAGTGCTGCAAATTTTCTTTTTTTTAAAATCTCAATAGTGCAAAGAAGAAACAGCTTGAGTTACCAAGGGCTAGTGGCATCAGGCTGAAGAACAGATCCAGGTGGAGTGAGATATTTGTAAAGTTCTTTGTGAAGGGCTGTGTGTCCATCTGTGCATGCTGTCCAGGATACTCTGGAAAAACACTGAGAAACACTAATAAATTGTGTGAGAAATGACATTCCTTGGGTCTGAGAGGCTGGTTTCCTCATAAGCAATATGTTTTACAGGAATCTTTTTTGAGCCCTGAGCTGAAGGACATTTTCAGCAAGTTGCTTGCTTGTGCATTTCCCAGTGCACAGCTGACGTGAGCAGACATGGCACGTCACCCTGGAACGATTTCCAGCCTCAGTGCAGGTCAGCAGCTATGCCATGTCTGCAGAGCAATTTGGCACATTTCTAGTTTAACCCAGTTAATCAGATCAGCTTCTTAAAATGAATTCTTTTTCAGCACTCCAGGAAAAGCAGTCTACTTCAGCTGAAAGAATAAAAGACTCTTCTCTCAAAATACTGACCATAATGTGTGCACTTATTGAGAAACTTCTTGGAGGAGTTGTAAACCAAACAAATCAAGATCAGCCCTTCAGGAAAACACAACCTCAGAACAGGAAAGGCTTATTTCAAAGTCATTACCCAAATAAGTGTTGTCTGTATGAGAAAAAATTGTGGTATTTAGGAATTTGCCCTAGAATGTGAAGCATTCTTCATTTCTGTGAAGAAACATATTTATTTTGCTGATTATTGCTGATAGAATAGTGCTTTGAGTAACTAATGAATAGTGGTTCCTTCCACTTGAATATTTCTTAAACTCACCTACCCTTAAAGAAAATTGTAACTTTTGGCCTTTTGGGGGGGCTTTGCACGTTGCCTTGGGGCCATGACTCTGTAACATCTCACTACTAGATTATATCACACTTGAAGTGGAGGCAACTCTGCTTATTTCAAAGTGCTTATTAAAAAGGTTGAAAAAAATAACTGTGCTGTGGGCAATACCTACATAGTAGTTATTATTTAGGATATCATGGAGACTCTGAGAAGGAATATCTCTGAATGCAACATTTTCTTGGATCCAATCAGGACTAAAATAATTTGGATCTGGCTGATAGATAAGTAACACAGATAAATTGCAAATTCTGCCTGTACAGACTCACCTGTGCCATGTCTCCTGTTATCTTGGAGATACTCTTTGACCCTGAAACTCCTCACTTAACTGCTTGTCTTTATGTCTTGAGGGCTTGATCAGTGGAAGCTTTGCTCCTGATTATAGTGGGGCATGTCTAGGCTCAGCCAAAGTATGGATGAAGTTGAAACTGCAACTTTTCTTCTGCCTCTTCATCTACACCTTTGGCCTGCAGTTTAACTGTGCTAGTTTCAGCCAAACCCCTGACTTTACCTCCTGCTGTGCTGCATGCTGCCACCTTAGCTCCCTTTGGGATACTTGTGTTTACTTGAGTCTGTCTTATCTATTTTCACTCCAGGTAAAAACAGCTGTGCTGGTTTGGATCACCCAACCCATTCATCTACTCTGCCTGCATCAGGGGCTGTAAGCAGATTTGTATCAATCAGTTATTGCTTTTTCCAACTATTTTCAGCTCAGAGGATTTCCTGAACCTGCTGTAGCTTGCCTGTGGCATGGACCCCTCCAAACACTTGAGAGAGCATGTAAGTTCCTTGCATCCTCAGGGTGCTTTGGAAAGGACCTGCTCAGCAGGTCCACTGCCTGCTGCAGGACAAACTCCTTCCTTATGTTTTCTTGGAACTTGGCTCCTACCAGCTTCATGAGCTGGTCCTTCATTGTCCTGGAGACACAACTAACACTCCTCCCCACCCACTCTCTCTGTGTCACTGATGGTATCATAGCTTTCCCTGTACTGGGTCTCACATCTCATATCTTTTCCAGCTTTAGAAGTCCTATTCTCCTGCACTGTTCCTTGTACAGAAGTTGTGTCACACCTTTGCTCACCCTGTTACTCTCCCTGAATCTTTTCCATCTCTTCTCTATCCTTTTCAAGGGCCCGGAACTGCACTGACCATTCAAGATGGATTGCAAGATACAAGATGGATTTATACAGCAGTGATCTTTCAACTTTGGTTTTTCCTTTTGTAGTAATTCCAAACATTTATTTGTTCTTTGACTGTTGCAGAACAGTGATTTCATATTTTCAAGAAAGTATCTACAGTAGTTCAACCAAGGCTTCCTTCCTGAGTAGCAGCAGTAAGCATGGAAAACATTATTTATATGTGAAGACGAAGCTACTTCTCCTTAAATGCATTCATGGCTTTACACCTGCCTAGACCGAATTTTATTTGCCATTATTTGGGCTGGTCATTCTCTCTCCTAAGATCTTCCTGAGGACTTCACCATCTGCCCTCGTATTCCCTAAAAATAACTTTGTATTTGTACTTTTAAAGTTTTTCACCTCCCTGCTCATTCATCTTGCATTTCTCTGCTCTGGCTTCCCACTCCTGCTCACATCTCTGCCTTTTCCTTGCTTTCACCTCTCCAAAGACTCACAATATCCTTCAGATTTTTTCACTTGGACCCATCATCCTTCACATTCATTGTCTGCAGCCTACACCATCCAGAAAAGCCATACTCCTTTTTTTGTACTTTCTACTTTGCCATGTGGTTGAAATCATGTCAAACAGAGCTGTACCAAACCTCCATTGTCTGAAGGGAGATTGTCTCTGCTGCAAGGGAGAGAGAGAGAAAGAGGACAGGATGCTCTTGCCAGGCAAATGAAGTAATATTTAGGAATTTCCAGAAATATTCATTATGTCATTTTTATTTTTTGAAAGCTATAGAAAATAAAGTTGTGGGTTTTGTTAACAGGAAAAAGAGGATTTATTAGCCTTTTTTGACCCTAGTGGTTAGCCAAAGTTTGGATTGTTTCAAAACCTAGCTGTTTATTTACAAAGAACAGGCATTGCTTTCTTTGCTTGACATGAGGAAACACTTTGCTTGCAGCTCTGAGCTCTTTTCCAGTGAGGGCTGCCTGCAGTCTGTGCTACCCGGCAGTGCCCGGCTTTGTCAGCACAGCTTGGCTCCCTCAGAACACTGCTGTCATGTGCCTTCCTTTTGGATGGTGGATCCTATTGTTCCAGATAGTTTATTCCATAAAGGAAGTTAGTGGTTCCCTGTTGCCTAATGAGAATGAATAGGGCTGCAATATCTTCTGTTTCCAACAAGCTTCAGCATGATTTATGATGGAAGGAACTTCATAAGGAGACAGTGGTCTTCCAGTTGTGTTGATTTTTCAAGAAATAATCTGTCTGAAAACTCTCATTTTTTCACTACAGAAAAGTTCAGTTCAGGCATGCAGTCTTCATACCATAGACATCACAGCTCTCTGGAAGTCCTAGCAAAGTCAAGCCTTGCTGTAATAATAGCATGGAATTCCACCGCTGGATGCAATGTTAGCCAGGCTCAAGACTTTCAGGAATTAATCTCCTGGCCAAGCTTCCCTGTTGAAAAGTTGAAAGTAGTACATTGCACCTTTTCTTGTTCTCAAGGGTTTGTAAGTGGATGGTCTCTAATGAAAAGGTTAGGGAGACAAAGAGTTAATTTGGAAATCTGAGCTGGTTATACTGACATTCAGAATTTGCTGCATCATTTCTGCACTGCATAAAAAACTTTGAGTAGGTCTGTGAAATTCTAAAAAATGCATGTAGAAACAACTGACTTCAGCTCCTGGCTCCAAACGTTTGCTTCTTCTCCATGTAGGAACATGTCTTGGTCTTTTCCAGTGATTTCTCTCATGGGGATGGTCTGATTTTCCTCCCTCCATTCAGACTGGTCCATACTACAGTTTGGAACACATCTCTGAACACCTGAGGTGATGTAGGTCTGAGCAAACCTCCTGTAGCCTGTTCACATTTTGAGTATGTTGCCTGACATCACTGCTCATAGGCATGCTCAAACACAGCCTTACAGACCAGCCAGGCACTGCCCCTGCAATTCCCAATCTCTGCACGGTGTAGATTCCCAAAGTCATGGCACAGCAGGAGGGCTAGCATCTCTTCCATAATCCAGGCATTTTTTGTTCAGTGCCCAGGCTTTTTCTGAGCTGTCTGCTAGGAAGACATGCTCTCTGCTCTGCTTCAGAGGAAAGAGCAGAGAGGGCTTTCTAACAGCAGCCTTCTGCTGCATATTCTCACTGCAAAGGACATAAATGCTTTTTCCCAAGAGACAGTGCTGCTTTTCTTGTTACAGATGCTGCTTCTCACACTTCACTTTATGAGAGGACATCTTTTCAGCTTAAGGTGTGAGTAAAGAGCAAAACCAAAGAAGTCCTCCAGTTGTGTGAGTGTTGTTACAGCATGCTACCTTCCATGGCAGCACAGCAGCTTCCTCACTCTGGTGCATGTCAGCATTTGGATTACAAATTTACCAGTTTGCAATTTTACAAGGATAAGACACCTTGGGCAGCTTGGTGGGCTGTTACAGGCACCTGAGAACTTTCTCTTGACTGTAACTTTGGTTATTCCTCCTTCGTAGGTTTCTCTTCACCTTCAGCATCTCAAAGAGTAATTGTCTGTCCAGGGAGAGAGTGTCCCAGGCTCCTTAACACAGAGATGCTCTGAAAGTGTGCTGCATGAGACCCTTTTCCATGTAAGGAGCCAACAGTGAGACCTGGGCAGCTTTCTGTATATGCCAGATGTGTAAGTTCAGGGTTAACACAGGCTGAGACAGTGTTCCCTGTGTCAGACAGGATCTTCTGTGCAGCTGGAGGTGAGCACACACAGCCTTGCTCAATCCCCAATGGCTCACGAGCTTCTCCCAATGGTTCTTCAGTACATCCCCCGGTGCTAGGCCCAGGCTGATGACAGGAGAGAGTGGGAGATGTTGCTCATAGAAAAGCACTCTTTCTGCAGAAGCTGTTTATGTCTGCCAGCCCCACTGTCTTGCAGCTCTTGCTGCTCAGGTACCTCCAGATACATCTCAGACCTGAGTGGTATCATCTTTTCTTTAAGGTTTTGTAACAATGAAGAGACACCACACTCCAAAAAACCCCAACTTGAATTTAGTACAGGCCAAGGAGTTATGATTAAACTACTCCTTTTACTGGATAATTTTCATGGTCCTTGCACAAATATGAAAATGTAGCATGGCTTGTAATGTGTTAATTTTGTACTACAATATACTTTGCTAGAAAGTAATGACCTTGCCTATCAGATGCAATTAATTGAAATTTCCTATGGAATATGTGATATAAATAGTTGCAGTTTCCAAAAAAACAAATGTTAATACTTTATACTTATATTTTTCATTGCATTGGCTAGTTTGTCCTTAATCCAGTAATAAACCTTTAGTTGTTCAACTCTGAGAAATTTTTTCTGGTATCAAAAAGCTGACAAAATTCAGTACTTGTGAGTGGAAAAGTATTTCTGCTCTGGTAGATTCAGACTTCATTAATGATTAGCTCTTGGCATGCAATAATTTACACCTTGTCCAAACAGGGGTTTTTGTAAAATTTGGTTTTTCATTTGTAATGCTTGAAGTCACTTGCAACATTATATCCATAAATAGCAACTCTCAGGTGAAACCCCCACATGTATGTGTTTTATTTCAACCAGACAAATCTTCTACTGCAATTTGAGCAGCTGCTTAACCCAAAGCAGAGGCCAGGAGCCCACAGTGGAGGGTGAGAGGGGTGAAGGACTGCATCAAGCACTCAGGTAAACAAAATGCTTGTTAATCTTTGCCCTCGGCATGCAGCAAGTGCGAGGGAGCCAGCCCTCATCTGGACGAGTATTTGGAGAGAAGTAGCAAACGTGCTATAAATTAACACCCTTGTTGACTTAATGAAAACCTTCCTGCCTTAACAACCTGCCAGACGGGGGTGTGATTGATCTGTCTTCCCAGCAGTGCTCCCTACCACAGAGGAAATGTATGTACACTGTGAAGGATGACTGGAAACGAGCAGTGAGAGCAGCTGTCCCAGCCAAAGATGGGCCATGTCCCCAGCAGTCTCCACAGCCCTGGGTCTGAAGGGTGCTGCACCTCTGTGTGCACTGCCACCACAGGCAACCTGTCATCAGCAAGGACATAGCTGAGATTTATTGAAAGGAACTGTGGTTTAAACAAACCGTAAACAGCCTCAGTGCTCTGTGGTTCAGCTGGACTCAGCTTGCTCTTTGCCTCTGAAGCCTCTTGTTACCAGGAGCCTGACTACAAAGACGTGGCTCCTTTCATGTGGTGTCCTGCCAGGCTGGGTCACAAGTCTGCTACTGAGAGCATGGGACTACTCCAGTGTCTGCCACTGGCCCCTCTTCTGCCTCTCCGTGGGAGACACCAGTTCCTCTTCTTTATTATAAGGAATTCTGTGCAGTGAGTTGCTAAACCATCCAGCATCTAAGCCTTCTGGGAGACAATTATAAAGGCAATTGCTCTGTCACTTTTTTGGTGCCTCTTCTGTGGATCTGCATGTATAATGCCACCAAGGGCTTTGGACTAGAAAATTGTTTTATTATAATCAGTAAGTTTGCTAAAAATGAGTGTCTTACTGTTGTCATTTGATATGTATTTTTAAGGGATAATGAGAGGTTGTGGAGGCCATGCAGAGGGAGGCACAAGGAGGCCTTGTGTCTCCTTTAATAGTGGTCTGAATCTGCCCTGGTTAATTGGTTCATCCTAATAAATATTTGTCAGCAGCTTGGCTTGTAGAAGGGAACTGTGAGAATCAGTCCCAAGCATGGCTTTGCTGTTGAGAGGAGCTATTTTATATGCAGCCCTTCTGGTATTGCAAAGAGTACAGGAAGGGTATTTCCTTCAGCTTGGGCTGAGGAAAGTGAGAAGGAGTAGTGAGAGATGGTGGTTGGCTCATGGACAACCACCATATAAGCAAGATGAGCCATCTTGCTTATTTGCCCTACAGTAGGTTGCAACCAGGACCTTGTCTTTGCTTGGGATTTTATTCTGCAAATAGCTATTCCATATTTGCTCTTTGTTGAGAAAAGAAGACCATTTTAAATAGCAGATCCCAGGCAGCAATTTCTAGGGCCCAAGAGCTGGGTACTTCTGATGCTGCTTTTGGCAGAGGTGAAGGACACATTGGGTTGTAGACGCACTAATAAATTTGCATATAGGAGCTGGCCTTTTGGGAGCTGCTTTAAAGCATTTTGACAGCACACATTCCTTTCTCCCTTGTACCTCTCCAGCCTTTAAATAGCAGATTTTAGCACACACAGCTTCTTCTCCTGGACTCGTGCATTTAGAGCAAGTGAATTTTCTGCTGTAGTTTTGCAGCTGCTCTGGGTTGATAATTGCTGCTCCCAGTGTTGCTCCCCACCCTCCTCGCTGTGCCCAAGGGGCAGCAGCCCTTGTTCCCCCATGACCAACTGCACAGGGAGGAACAGTCCTGGGGGGGGGGGGGGGGGGGGGGGACCCACACCAAGGAGGGCATTTCATGGAGATCTGGTGGGGCAGAAGAGAGGAACCAACAGGAAGGGTCACTGGTGTTCTGCCATGTTAGAGGTATTTCTGGTAGCATGGAGTTATGTCATTAAATGGAGAATGTATAGCAGAAATTTCAGCCATGAACCTTGTTTAAGTGTCCCTGATGTGAAAGGCTGTGCAAGAGCTTCTTTGTGTAAGAGTGGCTGCAAATGAAGGAGCAGGACACTCAAGGCAAGAGAGATTTTGGTAAATATGTGAAAATGAAGCAGTTGATGCAACATTTCCTCTCTTGAGCAAGGGGCAGCTCAGATGTCAAGGCAGCTTAACTCTGCATGGGTCCCAGAGCCAATATGAGCAGAGATTCTGGCACTGGGATAGCCCAGGTGGGATCAGAGGCAGGTTCTCCCACCAATGTACCCCCTCATACATCTTTGTCTGGTTTCCCTCCCCTGCACCCCCTCTCCTTTAAGAAAAATACTGTTTGTAATTTGGTTCACAATTCTGGGAGCAGGGAGAATTTTTTTACCAAGCACTCGTTTAGCTCCATTTTCCTGTGTTTCTGCATGGTGGTCTTGCACCAGGGCTATTTATAATGACAGTGTTAAATGTGAGGTCTGGCACTGTGCTGGCTATCATGGCTGGCTAAAATTCTGCCCTCTAATCCTACTTCTGCTTTTGCATCTTTTTCTCCCACTCAGTTCAGGATGAAATGTTCACATTCTTTTCATGGCTTGGTTTTACATCCTGATTAAAGAAAAAAGATATGTGTGCTATGTAATAGTGCTTGCTTGTTCTTCATCAGATGTGACCTTACCCATGTAGAAAGTGTTTTCTACTCTCCAAAAAAAGAAAAAAAAAGAAAAAACAGGGAAAAGCAAGTTGGAGCCATACCAAGAGGTAAAACCACCTAACTGGAAAGACAAAATGTCATCCTAACATAGCAGGACTAAGCCACAGGACAACTTCAGAATCAGCTTTCCAGCAGTGCAGCCCTGCCAAGGAATCACAACATGCTGCTGTGGCTGCTGCCATTGGGGGTTGGGTTTTTTAATAGTGTCACTTGAAACGTGGCCATTTGCATAATCTGAAGAGAAGGGTAGGCAGAAGAGGGCAGTGGGCAGCCCTCCCACTAGGCTGTCTCCTGACAGCTCCACCTCTGCCTGCCCAATCCCTGCTGCCTTGACACAGCTGTGTGTAAACATCTCTTTCTCCCCCTGTGTTCCAATAGTGCTTTTTCAGAGAAACCTCTGCCTTTGGTGAACAGCCAAAGCACTTCTCATGGCTTTTTCTGTTCCCAAGGATGTAGGCTCTTCAGACCTTTAATGGGACCTTCATTGTCCAGATCCAAATATCTTTCTAGCCTTTCTCTATTGAAATGATGCACCAGATGTCCACGTTAGGGCCATAAGGATTTGGCATTTGCAGATAGGCAGGAGGAAGGGCAGTGAAAAGAACCATTTTCTCAGCTACAGACTCTGCTGAGGGCTGTGTTTATGTCAAGCCAGGCTCTCACACTTCAGACCAGTGCAGTGTGCTGTCCATGGGTACCAAAACACTCAGGGTGGTGTATTTTTCAGTGGATCCCACCTCTGTGGACTTTCCTGATTTCTGGCTGCTGCTCAGCTGACAGAAGTGCTCAGGTGCAGACCAAGCCTTGTTTCTCTGGTAGGCTTCTCCCATGTTGCTGCCTATCAAGAGTGCCCATGAGGTTTTGACTGGGAGTTGCAGCAACTGCTGCAAGATGGGGGGGAAAACTGCCATGCTTCCAGATATATTTGCTTTTTCAGCTTCTGCCTGCTAAACTGGTGGGTAGCTGGTGTACAGCAGGAGCTTTCAAATGCTCCTCCTGTCCAACACAGCATTACCTCCCCCATCCACACCAGGCTGGCACTGCCTGGCACCTCACCAGTGTGAACTGCATTGGCAGAACCCCCAGAACTATGTTAATATTCAGGCATCACCTGTAGTATTGCTTGGGCTAGTCCTTAATTGTATGAACAGGGAGACATCAGTGACATCAGGGAATGTAAGAGTCTCCCCCTATGCTTCAGGAAGGAGGCTTCCAATGCAAACAGTAACACCGTGGCAGGTGATTTTTCAATGGCTCTTTTACAAAGCAACCAAGAGAAGGAGAATTTGCCTTTGAAGATAGGAATTGCCCATCTGAGTGGGTGCACAGCAGTGGCAGCATCACACCAGCAGCACTGGGTGTGTGCCTGGACAGCTGTTCTAGCTGCATTCCCTGCAAAGGGCTGAGCTCCCAAATCTTATGTCCACAGAAAGTAATGGAAAATTCTGTGTTAGGGAATACAAAACTTACCTGAGACCACACTCTGCAGAGACTTCTTAGCTTGCTTCACATTCCTTTTCTGAATAGGAAAAAGAAAAAGGAAGTTATTTCTCTGGAATGCTTTGATGAATGCTATTTGTAAACTCTTTCAATTATTTTTTCCTGTTAAGGAAGCCTAGAAGGCCAGTGTGTCCTTTTTGTGGGATGTTTGCAATCAGACATGGTCACAAGTGTGGAATATTCCTGTCTTGCAGATGATTTTTCTCCCCCTGCTGTGTCAGAACTCAGCCTGCTGGGCTGAAGCTAAGCATTTTGAAACAACCATCAAATTTGTACATGGGTGCTTTTGGGTTTTTTTTTAGTTTGGGTCTCCCCTCCCCCTAGTTAATACACAGAAGACTTCTCCAGTTAGCCTGACTTACCTCTTAGCCACTTCTGTTTGGTACTCTGGCAGTCACTGCAGCTGCAAGGAAGTGATTCCCAAGTTTTAAAGGAAAAACGAGCCTGCCCTCTAGCTGCTGAGTGCACCCTCGTTCCCATTTCCTTGACTTTCCTAGAGCAGAAAGGAAGGACAGAAATTTAGTTTTGCTCCCTCCCTTCATGCTTCCTTTGGAGCTCTGATGGTTCTTGTCCTGCCCAGGGGCTCCAGCTGTGTTTGCCACACAGCTGCTCGGCATGGACACAATCACCTGGATGGTAATTAACTGATAAGGACAGCTGGGTGACTTTTGCACAGCAAAGCTGGCTCTCCAAGCCACAGGGTAGCAGTTTGTGCTATAATTTCACCTGCATTGCCTCTGCCATGGTGAGGAACCCATGCTTCAAGGGCAGGACAATGTCTCGCAGCCCTCAGGCCCTGGTGATGTGTAGCACCCAAGGTCAGCACCTAGGTTTAAACCATGGATAGGATAAGGACCACACTGATGAAGAGAGAAATTATTTTAGTGGTGTCTCCATAGCTCAATGATTTTTGGCTGTGGTAAAGCCTAGCACTGGCCTTTCACAAAAGAAAGTAATTTTTCCAGTGGTCTGAAAGAAAAAATGCTACATCATTTCAGAAATGTTGAAAGAGTTGCTTTAAGCGTTTTGGTTTGGGTTTTTCCCTAGGAAAATCAAGTAATTTCTTGCAGAGGAAACTTTCAAGTACTTTCAAGAGGAACTACTGTGTTCTCAAGCATTTGAAACAGAAACCAAGAAACGAATATTTAGGGAAATTGGCTTCTTTTTTAATGCTGCCTCTGCCTAATGAAACTGCTGGCGATAACATGGGTCAGGTTCAGTTCCTTTCTTTGCCCAGAGTAGCTTGGACAGCCATTGCCCTGATTTTGTGATGATAAAGTTCCTCCTTTCACAGAGCAAATGCATGCTCTGTGTCCTCTGATAGGATCCTGGCTGGAGCTGGGCTTGTCTCGAGGGACTGGGGTGCTGGTCCTTGAGGGCTGTCCACTGATGGACAGTGTGCCTGATGGACAGTGTCCACTGATGGAAACAGTGTCCCTGATGGACAGTGTCACTGATGGACAGTGTCCCTGATGGACAGTGTCTGCTCTGTCCACTGACCTGCTCTGCATCTCACTCTGCTGACAGCACACTGGGCATTTAATTAACACAGGGGTTAGGCCACCTTGTTGAGAAGGGAGCAAGACAAATCAAATTACCACTTTTGGAGGCAAAACATTGCTCTTAACCAAAACTTCCCGTTTCTTGGAGAAATGGCCTAATTGAATGGCTATGGTATAACACCCTCTGAAGGAAAACGGCTGTAGGGCTCTCAAAGAGCAGCTGTCGAGCTGAACAATAAAATCCTCCCTGACCCTTGTAAGAAGTTAGAAAGAGGGAAAGAGGAAAACCTCTTTAAACATTTCTGATTTTTTTTTCCTTGGAAAACTAGGATTTTAACTGACATGAACTTTCTGGCAAGTGTCCACCATCACTGAATGCTTCAAAGTAAAATGTACAACCTCCTTTTCGCCAGATATTTGGTGAATCCCGTGGGCCAGAGGGGTAAGGTGAGCAGCCAAATGGGTGAAGGTTATGTGAAGGCTTTGAACATGACCGAAAACAGGAGAGAGCTGTAAACACAGGCCAAGGAGGTGGAAATTTCCCGAGGGAGTCCGAGGGTGCACTGAGGGGCTAGGACAGGCGCTCTCGGCCGCGGCTGTCCCGGGCAGGTTTGCAGAGGGGCCGGGGCCGTGTTCCTCACCAGCGAGCCTGAGGCCTATGGAACAGCCGGAGGAGGTGGCGTGTCTGTAAATCCCGTTCAAGAAGGAATTTTCCGCTTGGGAAGCCGCTAGGTGGCATGTGAGGCGCAGCAGAGGCGAAGCGCCAGGACAGGAGGCAGAACAGGCTCCGCCGGCCAAGGGTGGCTGGAGGGGCCATGGCCGCCTCAGGCACCCGGGCACAAGAGCCGGCTTGTCCTGGTGGCTGCAGTCTAACATATCGCAGCTGCGGGGCTGTTGTCTTGAGGGGTTGTGTTTGTTCTGATTATTTGGTCTGGATTTTGTTTAATTGTGGTTTCTTTTCATTTTATTTATTTGTTTGTTTGTTGGATTTTTTTTTAACGTTTTCTTTGGCTTTTTTGTGTGGGTTGTTTTTTTTTTTTTTTTGTTGGTTTTGTTTGTTTTGGCTATTTTTTCTTTAAAAAGAAAAAAATAGAGGGAATTGTGGGCACAATATTTTAGCAGGCAAGACCAGCTCATGGTTCTCCACAGGTACCTCCTGGGGTACAAATCGGGAGGGATGTAGGCACCCACCCCCCTGGCAGGCTGTGTCTGAGCCTTCATAACAGTTACCAGTTACCTCCTGCTGTCTTTTCAGCTTTAAACAAAGTGTTATTTTACAGATGTTCACCGACTGGACCTTTAACTATGGCCAGATATATTTTTTAAAGGTCACTGCAGAGCCACCATCACTCTATACTATTGCAGTGTTGGAGCTGTTATCCAGCTCTGTCATCTCTGCCTTGTAGTGAACCGTTTGGCCATTTTCTTGTGGTGTGTGTTTTTAATGTTCAAGTGGAACAAACTCCAACAAAGATCCCATGAAAACCCAGATAACTAATTGAGGCTACTTATTTGTAGCGATGGGTCACAAACACATCTTTGTTTCTATAGGTAAAAGCATCTTCTACAATGTGCTTTTGATATGTTCCTGCAGTGATTTTTGCAAGTAATGACCCAGAGATCTCTTAATTCTCCCAGTGTATTTTTTTGTTGGCATACACCAGTTTGGAAATAACCCTCTGAATCCTGGTCCTCTGGATTGCTTGATCATGGCATAGAATGATATTTTCTGCCAGCTATCCAGCTTGGAGGAATATTTCAATTTGGAACAGAAAACTTGGTGAATGAACCAATTGAATGATATGCTAAAATATATGAAAAATAAAGGGTACTTCTACAAAAAATGTGGAAGTGTAAATAGCCATGGCTATACTTAAGATACAAGGTTCTACCTAGTAATGAGTCCTGGTCCCTAGGTAGAGAGAGGTAGAGAAGTGTTTTGAAAGGTGAAGAGGCCCCTTAGTTCTGCACTGGGTATTCTTTGTACAACCACCACCAATTACCCTTGGAAGCTGTAGGCTGGATGTGTGAAACATGAGGGCAGGGACATGTTCCCACTCCATCACGTGCAAACACAATCCAGTCTCTAATTTGATTATGAATTACAGGGACTCACCATTAGCTCTGGAAATGGTCTCCTGCCTTCATTGTTCTGCCCCATCTAATATTTGGGTAGCATTGGCTGGATGGTCTCCAACTGCGCCCTACACAGCTACCAAGGACTGTCAAGACATCCATGCTTCTGCTGCTTCAAGTCTTGAGTGGATTTATAACTGAAGGAACAATTTACAAGTTTTAAGAAAGACTTGCTGTTTTGACTACATTTTATTTTTCAACATAAACACCATTAAGGGTTTTTCAAAGCAAACTGATGTGTTTGCTTTTGTAATTTCAGCATTTGCTGTCAAAACAACCCTCTTGGTGGCTCTCTTGTTCCTGTGGTATGTGGGTCTGTGTGGCTGGCTTTTGGCTCTGCAGTTCAGAAGAATCTGTTGAACTGAGTGAAAGGATGAAGGCAATCCAGCCACTTTAAAAAAGAAAACCAGACTCCAAAGAAACGAGTTATTTAGTAATTTCTGACTGTTTTTTCCCTTTTGTCTAAGGATTCAGGCTGTAACAATTGGGCATTGGGGCTCTATATATTTCTGCTGATTCAAAGTAAATAGCTCTGTTGTGTGGGAGCAGTGATGGACCTATACTGTGCTATTTGATTAGCAATAAGATGCATTAAAAGGTTGAGGTAGCATTGGATTTACTGTGAAGAGAGATGGCGCTAAAGGAGCCCAAACTGCCTGTTTTCAATAATTGTTGTCTCCTACCCTCTGCTTAGTTCGGGCATGTTGCCCTTCTCCCTTCCTTCTGCAGAGCACTTTGGCACTCTGGCTTTTTGGCTTTTTTGGCTTTTTTTTTTTTTTGGCTTTTTATACTCTGGCAACAAGTGCTTCCCCAGAACCCAGCTACTGCTCTGACCCTGTCAGACAATGAGCATGGCCTTAGCATTTAAGTTCATGTAAATTAAAGCACAAGGAAGGATTTGGTCTCAACTGCATTTGATTTTGACATGTTGATGTTGCATGCTGTAGCCACACAGACACAGAGACCCTCTTGTAGCAGGAACAGATCTTGGAGAAGAAATCCCCAGGAGGAGCACCTAAAAGGAGATAGTTTCACTTTCACAGACATCTGAGAAATCAGAAATGCTCACTATTTACTTTAGAATGAACCCAGATTCCTGGAGCCTTGGCTGTTCAGCAGAAAAGTCATGGAGATCATTTGCCTCCCTGTAACAGCTGGAAGTAACCAGAGAGGTATTCACTGGGCAGTGACAGACTAAGACTCAGTCCCTGCTCATGCCTGGTTTCAGGTGGGAGCTCTGCACCCTCTTGCCCATACACAACAGTGTGGGAGAAGGCATGCCAAGGGGGCTCCCTGTGGGAAACAGTTCCACCTGGGTTCAGTTTATTTGCCAGAAGCTCAACCCTTGTTTTCTTGCAGCCTGGCTGCTCTCCCAGGGGATGGTCTCCCTTGCTTGGAGAAGAGGTTATATGTCCACAGCTCTGTAGCACTGTGGCCTTAGGCTGGTTGCCTGGACTGGTGCCTTCAAATTTTTGACATTTTTCATCTAATGGTGAGCTTAATGAGCTCTCACTAGAGTCACATTTCAGCTGAGTGTAGACAGCAAGAGAGGACACTGTCCGGTTGCTATCAGGTGAAGTTGGAGGAGCACAAAGTGGGCTGGAGGAGGAGTCCCATAAGGATAAGGAGTCCCAGATAAGGACAGATAAGGTCTCATAAGGAAGGATGCTACAAAGGATTGACCAGAACCTCCCATCTGGGCTCTGGCTGTATCCCATCTGACCTGCTCTGCAGGGTCTTAGCTACATGAACTGGGTTTCCAAGACCCCAGCTGATAAGAGCAGAGGATTTTTATGCTGCTATTGCAACACCAGTTTTTCCAAGAATTTTAGCTGAGCTCACCACTGCTCCACTCAGGCTCCTTGGAAAAAAGTCATTCTGGCCCCACTTTGAGAAAGTGCTTATTTCCTCATCAGAAACTTGTGTCCTGATCCAACCTCAGTGATGTAAGGCACAGATAGGGTGGGGCCCTCATGTTTGGCCTCAGGCCAAGTCAGCAATAAGGACACACCTGCAGCACTCTGTCAGCAGGGATTTTATTTTTGCTACAGCTAAAACAACAATTTTTTCCTAAAAATTTTATTAAATGTTTACTGGGATAACTACACTCCTACACTCTCAGCCAAAACAGCTACCTGGTAAAACTTTTCAAAGTAGAAGCTGACCCAGGGTTTGCACTATGAATTGCAGTAGAAATGTTGCCTGGGACTGTTGGAAAAGAATGAAGGTCCTCAGGCAGTGCTAGGTTTTTAAAAAGCAGCTCATGATCATGTGTTTAGTTTCCAGCTCAAGGCTTTTAGTGCATGGTCCTCACTAAAAGGGTCAGCTTAGTTTTCCAGGCACTGTGTTGGGCTATGTGGTACAAACCAGAGGCAGCTCACTCACAGCATACAAAGCAAGAATCTTTGGGTCTTATGGGTAGGAAGGACCCTAATTAAAGGAAGTAAAATGAGATCACAATTAAAAATACTTTAATGCGTTAAAATCTTGCATGTTGAATGCAAGAATGTGTAGCATGTGAACGCTTTTAATATTGAAATATCTTAATTAGACTATGAAATAAAAATATTTTGTTCTGGCAGTGGCCAAACAAAACTTTTAGCCTTATCTAAATGGGTGTTTGCATTCTTTTCCTATTAAATGTCACTGAAATCATCCTGTTTGCTGGGGTATCTGGGTTTCAACACAACTCTGTTTACCCACGCACACCATTCTGTTAGAAAATTCTCAGCTCTTTTAAGCTATGACTATTGGCTAATATAGAAGCAGTTAACTAACCTGCTGCATAAATTTGCTCTAAGAATTAATGAACAGAATTATTTTAATAAAAGCTGCACCAATGCATATATGTCTGAAACCTGGATAGAAACATCTTACACATGTCTTCTGGACTGAAGACTGTGGACAGCCTTAAGAGGTTTTGTCCTTTTTCAGTTCCCACACATTTATTAGTATATGTGATGCAAAAATTTACTGTAAAATTTAGGAGATTCAGGTTGCAATGTGCCAGAAAGGGCAGCAGTAAGGAGGAAAAGGAAAGTCAGTTCCAGATCCTCTGACTGGTCCTGAGCTCCTCTGGCAAAATGTGGTGCACACACTGCCCTGTATTTACAGTTTCCTTTATCATGAGATGGAAGGACTGGACAGATAACAGAAAAACTTGTAGACTCCCTGACTGCACAGAGGGATAGAAAATGGAAATAGTCTTTAAGTCCTGACACTGTATGAATACAAGGTGAATGAGGGAAAGAGTCTTCTGGGTTATTGTTCTGTAACTGCACATGCAAGAAGTGACAGAAGTAAAAACATTTTTTCCCCTTGGGAATGTTATTCTTTTAGAAAGCCTTGTTTCCCTCCTGCCATAATATGGTGACAACCTGTTATAAACATGAACAGCACAATGAGTAGTATGTCCTAGTTAGAGGGTCAGGAACAAAGCTCCTTAACTCACAGAGAGAAGTGCCTTTTTGAATTCATTTACACCATCTCAGTGCAATGACAATTCTCAAGGGGCCATTTCAGTTTTTTATTTTAGCATTATTATTATTATTTTCTTATTTCTTGCATTCTAGCAGCTGAAGTTGATAGCAAAGGTAGAACCATAGAACGTGATTATTACAGTTGCTGCTCTGATTTTGGTTTAAGATCCTTGAAGCCAAAGCTTTTATGTGCTGCAAATCAAGGGCACTCTGCTGAGTGCTTTCCTGGCTTCCAGAGACTGATCACCAGTGACAGCTAAAGATCTCATCTATTATTTATCAGCTTTATCATATTTTGAGTTTTGTAGGCAGTAGAGTAATAAAACACCTCTGCATGGAAATGATTCAACATCACAGAGATTGATCCAGCAATAACCTGGCCAGCATTTAGGTAGAGAACACGGACACTGGAAGCTTTATGGAGGAGGTGGTTTGCCAAATGCTGGAGTTTCTTTATTGATCACCTCTCATAACATCTTTCCCTTTTTAAAAACCTGGAACAGTCATCCATACTGAAAATCAGAAAAGGCACTTTCATTGCCCATTTCTGCAGAACATGGTGCTCAAGCATATGCCAGACACTACTGTTATTAACAGAAGTGCTACACCAGCTTGGAAAAATGACTGATGCTAGGTTAAATTTCCATGGAAAAGCCTGTCTGCTCCCCTGCCACTCCAGGAAACCCCATTTGTGGAAGCAGATGCCTCCCTACCAACCTGACACCCAGTGCCTGATGTCCTGCTCCAGGAGGGGCTGGTCCATGGCACACCCCATAAGAAGGGCATTCAGACTCTGTAAAGTATCATTTAAAATCCTGTTTATTAGAGAGAGTGTCTTGGTTTCAACTGCAAGAGAGTTTTCCTCCTAGTTTATGGTACAGTCTTGTGTTTCAGATTTAGTATGAGAATGATGTTGATAACACTGATGTTTTATGTTGCTCAGTAGTGCCAGCCCTAAGGCATGGACTTTTTAGCATCTCATAGTCTGCCAATGAGCAGGTGCACAAGAGGCTGGGAGGGAGTGTGGCCAGGACAGGGGACCTGAACTGGCCAAAGGGATATTCCATATCATAGAACATCATGTCAAGTTAATAAACTGGTGGGAACTGGTCAGGAGCCTCTGATGGCTTCTTGGGGTGGTGAACAATTATATTGGGCATCACTTCTTTTTCTGGGGTTTTTTTCCTCTCTTTTCTTCTCTTTGTTCTCTCTCTTTTTATTACTATTATTATTATAATTATGTTTTATTTTAATTACTAAACTATTGTTATCTCATAGTTTTATGGTTTTGTGATTCTCCTGCCATTCCACCAGAGTGAAGGGGGGATGAAGGGGGAAGTGGAGCAAGCAGCTGTGTTGTACCTTAGTTGCCATTTGGGGTTAAATCCTAACATGGAGAAAACACTATAAAAATCTTACATCTTTTCAGACAGCAGGAGCCCTGAGCTGTGCATCCACATGCAGCACATCATGCAGACCCCTCCACAGAGAGGATTGCACTAGTTGGGTGACTTGAACTGTTACAGGATTTTCTTCCAAGATAGCAACTCTGCTCCTCATTTCTACTGTGTCAGACAGTGGGGGTGTTCACATCCCAACTTCGTGGTGCACTTTTGGACAAAGGCAAGGCCATGCTGGTGATGTAATTGCTGGTGCCAAATGAGAGATGCCCTCAGACTCCTGCATTACACCTGATGGTGAAATTTGCCCTGAGGCTGCAGTCTACCCCAGTGCACACACAGGCTAAGTGCTCCACGGGCCACAAGGTCTTCTGAGCTCAGTGCTTCCCCAGTCAGGATCTCTGCAAGGATGTTTCCCTGCACCCTGACCACTTATAGAAGCTGTCCTGGCTGGCAGTGCTGCACATGGGTCAGCCATGCACATTTGGACTGCTTCTGCTTAAAGTAGAAACTCCTAGGGGCACCTGCAGCAGCACCGAGGGCTGCAGTCCTGCTCCATGCCCTGAAGTTATGTGCCAGTTATCCTGCAGGCACACACCAGGCTGCCAGTGGTGGGAATTATGGCTCAGGCATATGGGCTAATCCACTGCCCCCTGTTGTGAGATCACACTTTTCTCAGCACATCTTTCTGCAAACATTGCTAGGGAGGTTTGAGACGCCTGTAAAAGCCCTTTAGCAGGCAAAAACTGAACCTCAATTCAGTGTTGTCAAACTCCTACACGTTGTCACTAGGCAGATGTTCTTTAAACAGTGTACACTGAGTTACACTTCATTGACACAAATGACCTGAGTGTCTTTGTGCACCAGCTGATTCATGCTGGCATTTTTATTATTCTGCAGCTATTGTAGGAAAATAGGGTCCAGATCCCATGTCACACCACCCAACTCTGTCATTGCTCAGGCCTCTGCCGAGGAAGTGGAAGAGGCTACCAAACCAGAAGAGCAGCCCCCATGCTCCTCAGCACTTGGGATGCACAGGGTGTGCACAGGCTGAGCCCTCCTGCTGATGACAAATATTTCAGCACTGACAACAGACCGTGGTACACATGGCAGGGCTAAGGCTGTGACCTCCCAGAGCACCTGATGGATGCTGCAGTTTTTCCTGTCCTTTCAGGGCAAGCTGGGTAGCAGATGGCAATGTGGAAGGAGACATTGAGAAGTTCATGGGGACAAACCCATAGTGGGGGTGGAGGGTGGTGGCTGGCAGGGGCCGCCAGGAGCACCCTGGGGCACTGTGTTTGATGGGCTGGCACTTGCAAAACACAGATGCCTCAGCTCAGTGCTCCACAATGTCTCTACTTGCAGAAAGCAGCATTGCCCCTCCTTGATCAGTGCTCTCATGTCTTTTTGACCCGGGCAATTTTACTTTTCTCGCTCTGAAAGAAATACCTTTGAACAAAGTTGCCTTAACCTCTACAGAAGGTTATTACAAGTTACTCAGGCGTGCCTGGAGTGTGCAGTGGGGCTGCTCAGGCTTCAAAAATCAGATTATAAATCTGGAGGAATGTGTTCTTGAGGCGTGAGTCACCTTAACTGTGACATATTCATTTGGACTGCTTCTGCTTAAAATAGAAACTCTGAGCATCATACAGCAGCAGGAGGTGACAAGGGACAAATGAAAGCCTCCAAGCACTTCATCCCAAAGGAAACACAGCAGAGGATGTGCCCAGCCCCAGCAGCAAGGAGCTGTATCCATGTATCTTGCAGGTGCAGCTGGGTGGGCTCCTGCCCTAGGTACATGGCACAGCATAGAGTGCCTCAGGAGTCACAGAAACCTGTGCTGACATGACCTAAAAGAAAATACTGTTTTGAACTGTCCTTCATAGCTGCCAGGTGAAACCTTTAGCTGTGGTGCTTGCAGCCTGAGTGGGGCTCTGGTTTGGGAGCAGGGACCTTCTCAAGTGCTCCCACTGTGCCCAGAGCTTCTGCCTCCAGCACTGACATTTGCCCAGAGCATGTCTGGCATGGGCTGACCTGTCCCTGTGCCCTGCAGCAGGGCTCAGTGTCACAGCCCAGCCCTGGTGTGCAGGGAGGTGGTGAGGGTGCACTGGTGTGCAGGCTGTCCCCAAGATGGGATCCCAGAGCCTGACACAGCCAAGAGCAGGGAGCACTGCCTTGGGGGGCCTGAGGAGGAGCAGCCTCTCCTGGGGTTAGGCAAGCCTGACCTGACAGTGCCTCCAGGAAGAGTTTGTGGCAGTGGTGAAGGATTATGTTGGATGTGATTCAATGGCACTTCCTTGAGGAGCCATGGCTGCATGCTGCCCTGTCCCACACCCAGCCACTGCCCTCAGCAAACAGTGGAACAAAACAACCTGGAACCCTGTCCTTGTCTTTGTACCACAACTGAATCAGGGCCTGAGATGAGGGGAAGAGCAAAGCAGCAGTTTGGCAACCCTTTTTGGTCAATGAGTAAGCAAGGTCTGACAACAACCTGTTGACCATCCCATCATTGCTAGTGGTGTCTCCTGATTTACAAGTCCCCAGCTTGACTTCAGCAGAGGATTGGGCACTTGTGTAATGCACCTCTGCTGTTATACAACTAACTCCAGCCACACATTTTCTGGTTTCACTTGTGATTCATATCATGCAGGAACTGAAATGTTCTCAGTGGCTCCTCCCAAACAAAAGTCACACTGCATTATTCAGGTAAAGATTTGCAGTACTCAGACCCTTAAGCAGCAACAGGCACATCAAAAAAATTGACAGCAGGTAATATTTACAGGACCAAAGCTCACAGAAAATTAGTAAAGTCTGTGAGATGATCTGAGCAACAAAACCGAAACCAGAAGTAAAACCTTCCAGATTAAAAGGACAGCAAAAGAATTGTCAGTGCCTGACAATGAAGTTTCTTTCTTCTTTCCCTTGTACATCCTCTTGCACAATGCTGCATGTACAGCTTAGACTGAAAGCTTCTGACCCTAAAATCAGGCTTTATATCACATGCCTCAATGAAAGGACTTGTAACAGGCTAATCCCAAAGGTATCTAGTTCATGGAATGCTTTCCTGGAATTTGTGCAACAACCAAATATTGCAGCCTGGTGCTTCCTAAGTGGGTCGATGGGCAATTTTTTTTTTCAGATACAATTTCCACTTGCAGACTGATAACTTTGTGCAGTCCCAGATTTTTGTGGCATGCTATGTAGGACTCTGAGAACTATACCACGTAAGAAAAAGTTGCTGAAACAGGAACACAGAGAGAAGAACAGACAAACTCTATGGAGTCCCCTTAACCTGTAATATGTGTTTTTGACCTGCAGTCCAGGGAAGGTCTCCCCTGAAGTTGCTCCCATGCTGCACCCTGGTGTCAAAGCCCATGAGCTATCACTGGACATTCATGCTGCACTTCCTGCTTGGGAACCCCAGCATAAATCCAGCTGGTCCCACTTTTTGGGACAAGGATGCCACTTGCTTTAGCTCATTTCTGGAAACCATCCTCACATACAGGGCATGCCCCTGGACAGGCATCTAACCTGGTACTTGCCCTAAAGTTACAGCCAAGACCAAGAATCTACAAATCATGGGGGGTAGTATGGGGGAGTGGTGTTCAATACATCATATTTGTCATCCCAGATGATCTTCTAACTGCAGGCTTGTTTGTGGAGCCACAGTTAAGCTGGGACTGGATGCAGATTAGGCTGAGTCTCCTCACATTCTGACGCGGGAAAAGTGCCAGAACAAGAGGCAGGGAGAGGGCAACTGAGGAGGACACACCACAGGAGAGGTGCAGGGGTGTCCAGTCATGGCCAGAATGATGCTGGTCTATAGGGAACATGGAAATTCTTCCTGTGGCCACTGAGCTCAGGTGTAATCCCTGGACAGAGGAAGGCTAATGCAGGGTGATTGTTGTGGGGCTGGGGCTACCTGGTGCAGTCCTTTATACTCTTGGGGTTTTGTGACCCTCCAGCCTTGCATCCCAGAAGGTCTGTGAAACAAGAAATCCTGCTAACAAGCCTCCCATAACCACACCATAACTACAAAAGTTAATCCTTCACTCCCCTCCTCCCTGCATCTGTAAGGGCTGAGCTCTTTCTCTCACAATATGACAAATCCTTCTGCAGAATTAATTTGATTGATATTTTAAATCAGCAGCTTTCAACCTGCAGCCCATTAAGTCCCACTGGTACAAGGTAAGTAGCCAAAAAAGGTGAAGCCTATTATCAGAAGGCTTATGTTTGTCGCTTGGGGATCCCACATCTGTTGGGGAAAATATCTGGGCCCATAAATATAAAATAGTCCACAGCCTCCCAGATGTGTGTTTGCCTGTGAAACATCCAATATGTTGGTGGAACAGCCTTCCTAGGGAGTTAGAGTATAGCCATGAGATAAAAATAGCCATGGCTAACATTTGGAAAAATCATCTATGTTTGCAAATTTATAAAAAGCTATTATGCAAACCCAGTTGTGTCATGGCTGTGTCATTTAATATCACATTTAAAATGTGGCCAACCCAACTGGCTAGACCACTTCTTTTATAATTTTGAAGAAAAAAATGCAGTGAGATGTGGATTCTGTGTGGGGCTCTCTTTGGTTTCTTGCAGGTTTCTAGCTCTTTCTCCATTACTTAACTGCTTGAATAATACATTACAATTATAATTCAAGGAGAAAAGCCTTTTGTGGCTGTCAGCAGTGATAGAAAATGTTTTACCAGTAAAGTCAGGCAGGTATTTTTGTTGGTGACTGAGGAAGAGCAGGAGGTGAAGCCATGTGAAGCTGTTTCTATGTTCCAACTTTCATTAACAAGACAAGGCAGGGACAGTATTTTCTCCCTAAGGGATTGGTGGTCGATACTGAACCACAGTTTCATGCTGCACAAGGAAAGCTCAGATTACTCCCTCGGAAGGTTGAGGGTGAGTTAAGCAGATGCTGCTGTTTCACCCATTATATAGGGCCATTCAGCATATAAAAAATGTTTTTTGGCTGTGAGCTTATCTTGCCACATCCATAGATATTGAGGATAACACAGAATCAGACAACATTAATGATACGGAATTACTCTTAGCTGTTTGCAGTATGATGGCAAATGTCCAAGTTGAAGTAGGCAGATGCTGTTTGCCTTGGTTTGGAGATGTGGAAACTGAAGCACAGAGGTGAGCTGCTCAAAATTACAGGAAAGAACTGGCAGGACTGCAACTAGGACCCAGTCTTTTTCTAGAATGCCCTTGTGTGACATGTTGCCTGACTTTGTCTTATGCTGCCTCCCCAGCTTGCCTCTGCACTGCTGAACTTCTGACGTGTCACGTGTTGCTGTGGGTCAGTGACTGGGGCATCCCTGGGGGCTGAAATGGTTGATCTCCCCTTCACCTTGGGCATGAGTTAGCCACACTCCTGATCCCTTTCTCCCTGCAACACTTTAAACACCTTGACCACACTGAGCTTCCTACAAAAGCACCTTCATCCCTGGAAGTTATTTAAGAAAATGTTCTGTAGCTTTTCTTCAGAAGTGCTATAAGGGCAACTGGGCAGGAGGTTGGATCAGCTGATTTCCTGGCATCTGCTCCAGTCCAACCTGATTTTATCTAAATGAATAAAAAAATGCTGACACCCTATTTTCTGGCTGTGATTGTGCTGAGGAGCCTCAGCTGTTTGTCACCTGTCATCTCATGAGTTGTAGTGGCCCCAGTCCTTCTCTTCAGAGCCATCACTGCTGGAACCCTCTGGAGGCAACCAGTGACTTGGGATACCAGGGTTGCTGTCTAACCAAGGGCTGATGGTTTGGCTCTTGTAGCTGCTGGACATGTCAGCAGCAGGAGCCTCTCAGATTAACTCACAGCTGTCCAGAGTACTCTTGGTTTTCATGGCACTGGCCTTCCCAGCAGCTTAGCCAAGGTGGAAACACCAAGGAGTGAGGATAGGCAGCTGCTCAGTGCCCAGGTGAGGAACACCTGACTCCTGCCTGTGCCTCACTGCAGTTCTGGTGGGAGTTAGGTCAGAAAAGGCTTTTTGGGTTCTGCAGCTTAAGTGCTTGTCTGGACAAAGGAAGACTCTGCACAGAGGACAGCTATGAAGAATTGAACCTAGATTTCATACCAGCACCTTTTGCACCAGACCACCCCCTTCCTCCCTGCCCCCATTGAGGCAGAATGATAATGTTCACATGAGACAAAAAGTTGTTGTCCCTGGCAAGTACTGATATTCTTGACTGAATGGTTTCTCTGGTGTCATAATTTAATTGAAATCTAAATATGAATCCAATTATTCTCAGCATCTTAGGAATATGATTTTACTACTACTGTGAGTTTTGAGTTGTCACTGCTTTGAAATTTTTCAAGTTAGAATTCTTAGACATTACACACATTTATGCCTGTCACATTGCATTCTCCTGCTTCCTTTTGAAAAGAAGGAATCATTAATGTGTTTGGGTTTTTTTTCTCATAGGAAAATAAATTTTCTCTTTCTACAATTACATTGAAATAGAGAATAAAAATTGAGCCTTCATGCTTTTTTTTTAGTAAATTGAACTATTGTACACTGTTTTTCTCTCCTACTTTGCGCTGACTTATATTTAATGCATGCCATTGTCATTTCTTTTTGCAGGAAATTTAGATGGTCCTTTGAATGTAACACATCATATTTCCATAGACCTTGCTTTGCTTTCTCTTAGTTCTTCTGTTCTTTGGAAGTGTCCTTTCCTGTGCTTGAAAATATTTCTCATTACTCCATGGATCCCAGCATAAAAATATGTTCCTTTCCATTATGGAAAACAAAAGCAAGAAAACTTGTGGATTGAAATCAAGGCAATTTAATAAGTGAAGGAACAAGATAAAAACCCCCACAGGTAATGCAAAGTAAATCACTCACCATCTCCCACAAACAGGCCAATGTCAAGCCACTCACTGAGCAACAGCATCTTTAGAAATATCCCTTCTTCCTCCCCCAGTTTTGTTGTTGGCATGATGTTACATAGTATGGAATATCCTTTTGACCAGTTCAGACCAGCTGTCCTAGCAGTGTTCCCTCCCAGCTCCTTGCCCACTGCCAGCCCACTCACTGGGGGAAAGCAGAGTGCAGAAATGAGAAAGCCTTGATGCTGTGCAAGCATTTTCAGCAACAGCTGAAACCCTGGTGTGCTGTCAACACTGGCTTAGCTGCAGATCAAAACACAGCACCATACAGGTTGCTCTGGGGAAAGCTGAGTCTATCCTGGCCAAATGCCTACCCAGGGGGGAGAAGGGGGTTGAGACTTTCTCCCCATTCTTACTCCTTTATCCCAAGGCTTGGTGGGCTACCATGGAGGGACAGCCTGGGCAATACAGAAAAGAAATTGGGACCCTTCTGCCTGGGAGCACAATGACTACCAGACCAGTGCCTGCTACTTGTGTTCTTATTTCTCTGACATCCCTGGGATGTCTGATACCCATTTTTATGCTATCAGACAGCTTCAGCACAAGGGTACATCCATGAGTTGCCAGCACATGGCTCCTGGAAGATATGCTTTCAAATCCTCTTTTAGGACATGAGGGAATTCAATTTACCATGTTTGCCTTAGGTAAAAGAGGTTGGTGTTCAGCATTTCTGCATTTAATGAGACACGATGCCTTTGGTACATGCTAGATGTGTTGTGTGAATACTGGATAGAGCAAGCCCGGGCTGGAGCCATGTCTGCATCTTTTCTGTGACATGGGCATTGAGAAGCTCCTTCTGACAGCCTGGGCCAGCCCCAGCCCTGCCTGAGGGTACAGCTAGAAGCCTCAAAAAATTTAAACCCCAATATTTGTGTGCCTCAGCCTAGTATTGAGCAGAGGTACTCCTCCAGCTGACTTGATCTGTGATACCATTTCTCTACTCTCCCATCCATGCTTACAAGCACTTCCTCAGAAAATGTCTGAAAAAATAGTGATCCATGTCTTTCTGTTCTTTCTTTAAATATCCATCATGATCTCTAGGCTTTAAGCAGCCAGTGGCCTAAAACCATAACAGGTTCATTTGTGTGCTCTGTTGAAGACAATAAGCAAGACATAGGGAAGATTTCAACTTGCAATGTACATTCTTTTGTGGATCTCTTAATGCTTCAGAATGAATCTGGGCATCTTATATCCACAAGGATAACAAAGGCAATTCAGAAGCATGTTAACTGTTGCCAAGAGTAGTATGATCTGCCTCTTGTGGAATCAAGATTAAAATAAAAATCCTAGTGTCAGGCAATAGCTCTGTTTATAATATTATCTACAAGACCTATAATGAGGGAGAGGAGTGAGGAGGGGGCCTGAAGCTGTAGGAATTTCATAGACTGTCAAATTTCAAGGTGGAGCAAGATCCATCCACATAAATATTTATATTAGAGAGACAAAGCTGCAGCAAATTCTCAGCTGATGGGAAGTGTCTTCAGCTGATGTGAAT
The DNA here is from genome assembly GCF_051311805.1 of Agelaius phoeniceus. Lineage (NCBI taxonomy): Eukaryota > Metazoa > Chordata > Aves > Passeriformes > Icteridae > Agelaius > Agelaius phoeniceus. Next base: position 59,671,914 of record NC_135269.1, read on the forward strand.
TTTCATGGCTTGTGCTTTCCAGCAGGGCTGTGACAATTCACATCAGCAGAGGAGCTGCTCCTCTATAATTAGCCAAATCCTTGCAACAGGGACTACAGTCACCTTCCCCTCAACCTGCTTTCCACATACAGTTGCTGTTTAACCACTCACAAAAGTGCTGATATCAGAGATCTCAACAGCACACCAAACAGAATATCTGGAACTTGGGCTCCCTGTGAGACAACAGCAGCATTAATTCAGGATCTTTAGTTATATTAGATGATCAAAGATCAGCAGATCAAAGGAGACAGTCTCTTCCACATAACTCTGGATGCAGGAGTTGGGCTGGGTTATGGCAGGGGAGGCAGCCCAGGAGGGAGGCAGCTGAGCTCCCCCATGGGAAGAGGGGGGAGCACAATGGGCTGCTTCTGCTTGTGGCCCAGGTCACTCCCATGCATGGCAGGGTTGGGGGAATTGTGTTTTACCCTGAGCATTATATCCAGCAAAGCCACCTGTTAGTACAGACAAAACAGCAGAAGGGTTATTGGGGTGAGGAGGTCTTGGCCAAATGCCCTCCATCACATTTTCCTGGGGGCAGCAGAGTAAAGGACAAGCTTTCCCAGCCTGGCTGCAATGTGTAGGAGCTTGGGTTGATCTGTGTGGCACTGAGCAGGCAGTGGTGCAAGGATCCCTGGTGGGCTGGCAGCCCTGTCTCATCCACTGCAACCTGTTGGAAAAATTGGCCAGAAGGGGCTTTCCTGGGGCTGCACAGCCCCATCAAATGCCCAGGCAACATCAGAGCTTATCTGGAGAAAGATGCCTAGAGTATTAGAGAAAGGCACGGACAAGGCAAGTATCTAGAAACTGGAAACAAAAAAGAGCACAACATTTCATTATGTAAAGTGAACATAAAGCCCATTTTGGATGCACATGCAACCCTCACTGTTCTCACCATAGACCAAGGAGTGGCCTTCATTAGGAATGCCCCCGTAGCTCACCTCCAACATCACAAACCTTTCACAAGAGCTTCCCTGCTCCAGGGATGCCCATGCCAAGACCATGCCTGGCAGTGGAGAGCCTCTACATGACATCCCTTAGCTTGACTTCTGCCATGAGCCAGCTGAGGCTCTGGTCTGTCATCACCAGTGGCCTGATTAGACCTTTCAGGCAAGGACCATGGCACCTTGTCCCAGCATTTCCATGATCATCTGCGCTGTGCTGTGCAGGTGAAGGGTATAGCTGGTCACCTCATCCTCCTTGCCAGGCCCCAGGGAAGGCAGTTTCTTCAGGAAATGAGCTCTATTTCAAAGAGACATTACCCCAGAAAAATCACAAGCAAATTACTTTTCCTGAGACTTTTGCAGCACCACTGCCTGCTTGGGCTCCCACACCAGCCTGCTCATTGGAACAGCCCAGGCTGATGATTTTTTTGGCCGCTTATACAGAATTTGACTGCTTTTGCTCTGGACTTGACTATATTTCTATTTCAGGTCTGGAGGAGTTGCAGGGTCAGAGAAGACCCAAGGACACACAGTCCTAAGGTAATAGAATTAGTGTTGTGCAACCTAGGTTTATTAAATAGATTACATTTTAATTTTACAAGTAACTTTAGATTAGTTTGATTTAGAGCAATACACCTAGATTTGTGTAAGGAAGCTTGCTTAATCTTAACTTGTATTCAGACTGATAAAAGATAAGACAAATTTAACACTTGATCTTTGTCTTTTCAGGAGAGATCCAGAAGAAAACAGTTATTCTTGACAATGTTGAGGGAATTGGTTAAAAGTACTGGCACAAGCAAATAATAGGTATTCCAGTTTGGTAAAATACAGTACAACATATCTGGGAATGAAAAACCCCAAGTCATGTTTGCCTAATGAGGTGCTCTGTCTGGCAGAGCAGTAATTCTGGAAGAGATTAGGACTTACTGATAGATAATCAGTTGTAATGAAATTGTAATATGATGTTGAGGTCAATGCTGTTCTTGAATGCAGTCCCCTGCTTGTCACTGAGCAGGACCTCTGTAAGGTTTCCTGCCTCTGCATTTGGCATGGGTGCAGCTGGAATGTGCTGTCCAGTCCTGAACTTCACATTCCAAGAGAGATATAAAAAAAATCAGAGAAATTTCTACATAGACCAATACTGTCTGAAGGCCTGAACAACCTCTTACAGGATATCTTCTTCTCTAAATGGTCTACAAGACCCTCTATAAGGGTTTTGATGTTACAGGTAAAGATACAACAACTTTCTGCATTTAGAGTTGATAGATAGGTTTAAGAAAGAAATAACATTTTCACCAATAAAGCTGATGATTGTCATACATTTGCCATCCCTGGAGAAGGTTCCAGTCAATGTTTATCTGGAGGATATCCTCAAATTCGACTGTAAATCCTGGAACTGAATCAAGGACTAATTTGAGGGAATTAGGTAAAAACTCAAGCAAATTACATTCATTGTTCTTCCTGGCCTGATGGTTAGAGGCAATCATACAGCTCAGACCTATGCAAATCTGAAATTCAGAGTTTGAATTCTGTATATTTTCATACTGCTCAATGCTCAACATGTTGGTGAATGTTCTGCAGGAGCACAGTTTGTGCCAGTGACTGTAGGCAGCCAATGGACTCCTGGTCCCCCAGGGGAGATCCAGTGCTTGTGGTGCTGCTGTGTCACAGCTGCTGGCTCTGTGGCTCTTGGTGTGTACCTGAGCAAGAAAACAGACCTTTATGGTGCATTTAAAGCACATCAGCTATAAACTATAGAATCCTATTCCTTATTTGTCTTTGTGAACACTATTGTAACCTCCAAGCTTGTGCAGGGGAATTGCAGAGGGATAGTGACTGTTAAATATGCAGGAAGCCACCTGTGCTGTGGAGCTGGGATGAAGGGTTGGTTGGAGCCTCACTGCTGAGGGCCATAAACTGGCATGAGGGTCATCTCCACTCACTGGGAGGAACTCTGCCAACGGTGATTTTTTGATGGGAATCTCACCAGAGACCAGATGTAGCAGGCAGTGACAGCACCCAGGGCTGGCTGGCAAATGTGGCTGTGTGTGCTGAGCTGCTGCCCCAGCACACAGCACCAGCCATCAGTGCAGCCCCCACTGCCAGTAGCCAAGGAACTCCCACTCCTTTGCTTCATCCCTTGGCAGTGTGGGTTGCATCATGCTCCCATCTCATTTAGCTGGAAACAATGTGATGCTCTAATCTTTGGAGCATCTCACACGTAAGGAGTTGCTGTAAGACAAAGCTGTGTCATTATCACCTGCTTCAACCCAAGGTTGCCAAATCACTGTCTGTTGGTACTTGCAGCCTTGTACATAATAATTTACTTGACAAATTGTAAACAAGCATTTCTTGAGAAGATTGTGTGCAGTTCTGCACAGCACAAACAAGGTCTGGCTGCATTACAATGTCCTTCCTGTGAGACCATGGAAACTCCAGTATGACTGGAAAATGAAATAATGCTGTGCTTATGTGTGTGTGTGTGTGTGTGTGTGTACAGACATTCATGCTCACAGGGAGAGCTGTAGATAAAAGGCATATACACTGCAGACTACATATACTATATATTACATGTAAACAATGTAATTATGAAGAAATGCAGTATATTTATACAAACATATGTATGCATACACATATATATGTATGTGTGAGTATGAGGAGAGAGTCTACAAGAATGAGGGAACAGCCTCTGCACTCATGGCCATCACATTTCACCTTCAGCCTGGTGTGAATGCAGAGCTGCTAAAGGACACCCAGCTGATAGCCCAGGCATGAAAGCTTCTCATTCTGCCCAGTGCAAAGCTGTCAGCAGTCCTGTGAGCTGCCTGATCCTGTCCTTTCTATGCACAGCACCTTAACCTGGATGGACCCATTTCTGGAGTGATGAGACCCCAAGGCTTCCTGGGACTAAAAAACTAACCTTGGGACTAGATTTGCACAAGCACTCCAGACATAGGACCTTTCTCCTCTGCAAGGACTATCTCTGCCAGCACTTCAAGCTCACTTTTTAATTATTCCTTTGAGAAGACCAAGGCTTTGAAGAATTTTAGACTGAAGGGCAAAAAACTAAAAATCTGCCAGTCCGTGTGACTGTGTTTAACTCTATTTTGACTTAGAATGCTAATTTAAAAGCAAGCAGCCAAGAGTACAAGGAATTTCTGATTATTCTGTGATGTTACAGGCAAGATGGCTCAGGAATGAGAACAAACCAGATGTCATCAGTATTGCTTGAAACTCTTCTTTCAAAGGGCACAGACATTAAGAGTCTGGTTCAGTGAAGAATGCAAGCTGCTTCTACAGGCTTCTTGCTTCTTTATTCTTTCATTATGGCTCTGTGTTCAAATACAGCAGTATTTCCTTTCCCAGCTCAGACTATTAAATCTTCATAAATATATTAATCCCATTCCTTGTTTTGGATTTCTTTAGCAGGGTGCAAGAGTCATTTCTGCAATGCAATTCTATGAAATCCAGGAGTTATTCTTCAAAGGCTTTTGTACTGTGTTTGAAAAAATCCCAACATCTATTACATGTGAACTGCCTCAGGACCCTATCTTGATTTATTGACTACATGATGGCAATCAAGTTGGTAAAGTTTTACCTCACAAAATAAAAAAATCTCTACTCTTTCATCAGGACCCACCCTAGAAGCAGAATTAAAAATCATGGGTTTGGGGGCCATCTGATGCTTTGCTTTGTATCTTATAGCCACACTACAA